>NC_042621.1:77352588-78667941 GCF_901001135.1 Rhinatrema bivittatum | reverse complement strand
AGTAAGGTTGGAGTTGCCATCATGTTAAAGGGCCGCTCACTGCATTCCTTTGTCTCGCAGTGTTTGGTTGTGAGACAACAGAATGTGCCATACAGCTGCGATGCATTTTCAGGGTACGGTCCTCAATAAAGCGGCAACACTTCATCCCGCATTGTGGCTTAGTGCATCCAGGGATAAGTTGGATAGCCAGATAAGTCTTAAATAATGCTACTTATCCAGATAAGTAGCTCAGTTTGAGACATCCGTCTATTTTACTTATCCAGATAAATAGTGCTTTTAAGTCTTATCTGGCTAAGTAGCAGGATTAGTCAGACCTTATCTGGATAAGCGCTGCTATGTAGCCAAATAAGTGAAATTTGTCCGAATAAGTGCTGCTTTCAATACTTATCTGGCTAAGTAGCGAGATAACTCGGAATTTATCCATATAAGTGGCATGCAACTGCTATACCTGCATATTTTTACATCTAACTTTAAAACTATATGCATGGAGATTTTACCTGTGTAATTTACATATATTTACTCCCCATGAATTGGGTTTTATATAAGTTGAGTGTAAATCAGGAGATTTTTTTTAGCATACGCCCAGTAATGAAATTACTTTACCAATTAGCCTACCGGTCCATCTGCAGGTCATCAAGACTCTTCTGGTTCTTCAGCCTCGACTTCTATTTCATCCAGATCCCCCCCCCCCCCCCCCATCCAGTCAGTTTTTCCCTTTTAAGATATTTATGATCACTTATTCCAGATATAGAGAAGGTGTAAATATACACAAGTAAGCTATCAAATCTACTTGCGTAAACTTGTGTATAAAATATCAGCTTGCATAAAAGTTGGCTCAACCCCAGAACATCTCTGACCCCCCTTTTCATAAGTTCAAGTTTACTCATGGACCCTTACTTGCATGTGTGTATTGAGGTTTATAAAATAGCATATATCTATGTCTGTATATATGCTGATTTTTGCATGTGCAGCTTTTAAAAATTCACCTTTTATTTTTAAATTCACTCTATTAAATTTTAGATCATATAAATGATATAGAACACAAAAACCAATTCAACAGGCAAAGCTCAATCCTCTAATAACTAGTAGAAGACAATATTGATCAAGTTGGACCATCAGATGACCGAGAGGTTAAAGGATCTCTTAGGGAAGATAAGGCCATTACAAAAAGACTAAATGAATTGTTTGCTTCTGTGTTTTAATAATGAGGATGTTGGGGAGATACCAATTCTTGAGATGGTTTTTATGGATGAGAAGTCAAATGAACTGAACCATATTACCGTGAACCTGGAAGATGTAGTAGATCAGATTGACAAACTAAAGAGTATCAAATCACTTGGACTGGATGGTATGCATCCCAGGGTTCTGAAGGAACTCAAAAATGAAATTTCAGATCTATTAGTAAAACTTTTAACCTATGATTAAATCATCCATTGTACCTGAAGATTGGAGGGTGGCCAATGTAACCCCAATATTTAAAAAGGGCTATAGGGGTGATTCAGGAAACTATTGACTGGTGAACCTGATGTCATTGTGGCGAAATACAGTGGAAACTATTCTAAAGATCAAAATCACAGAGCATATAGAAAGACATGATTTAATGGGAAAAAAATCAGCATGGATTTCCTCAAGGGAAGTCTTGCCTCAGGAATCTACTTCGTTTTTTTGAATGGGTTAATAAATGTGTTGATAAACGTGAACTGGTAGATGTAGTGTATTTGGATTTTCAGAAGGCATTGACAAAGCCCCTCATGAGAGACTTCTATCATTAAAATCATCCATTGTACCTGAAGACTGGAGGGTGGCCAATGTAAGCCCAATATTTAAAAAAGGCTCCAGGGGCGATCCTGGTAACTGTAGACCAGTGAGCCTGACTTCAGTGCCAGGAAAAATAGTGGAAACTATTCTCAAGATCAAAATCGTAGAGCATATAGAAAGACATGATTTAATGGAACATAGTCAACATGGATTTACCCAAGGGAAGTCTTGCCTAACAAATCTGCTTCATTTTTTTGAAGGTGTTAATAAACATGTGGATAAAGGTGAACCGGTAGATGTAGTGTATTTGGATTTTCAAAAGGTGTTTGACAAAGGTCCCTCATGAGAGGCTTCTAAGAAAACTAAAAAGTCATGGGATAGGAGGCGATGTCCTTTCGTGGATTACAAGCTGGTTAAAAGACAGGAAACAGAGAGTAGGATTAAATGGTCAATTTTCTCAGTGGAAAAGGGCAAACAGTGGAGTGCCTCAGGGATCTGTACTTGGACCGGTGCTTTTCAATATATATATAAATGATCTGGAAAGGAATACGACGAGTGAGGTTATCAAATTTGCAGATGATACAAAATGATTCAGAGTAGTTAAATCACAAGCAGACTGTGATTCATTACAGGAGGACCTTGCAAGACTTGAAGATTAGGCAGATGAAATTTAATGTAGACAAGTGCAAGGTGTTGCATATAGGGAAAAATAACCATTGCTGTAGTTACACGATGTTAGGTTCCATATTAGGAACTACCACCCAGGAAAAAGATCTAGGCATCATAGTGGATAATACTTTAAAATCGTCGGCTCAGTGTGCTGCAGCAGACAAAAAAGCAAATAGAATGTTAGGAATTATTAGGAAGGGAATGGTTAATAGAACAGAAAATGTCATAATGCCTCTATATCGCTCCATGGTGAGACCACACCTTGAATACTGTGTACAATTCTGGTCGCCGCATCTCAAAAAAGATATAGTTGCGATGGAGAAGGTACAGAGAAGGGCAACCAAAATTATAAAGGGGATGGAACAGCTCCCCTATGAGGAAAGGCTGAAGAGGTTAGGGCTGTTGAGCTTGGGGAAGAGACGGCTGAGGGGGGATATGATAGAGGTCTTTAAGATCATGAGAAGTCTTGAACGAGTAGATGTGACTCGGTTATTTACACTTTCGAATAATAGAAGGCTAGGGAGCATTCCATGAAGTTAGCAAGTAGCACATTTAAGACTAATCGGAGAAAATTCTTTTTCACTCAACGCACAATAAAGCTCTGGAATTTGTTGCCAGAGGATGTGGTTAGTGTAGCTGGGTTCAAAAAAGGTTTGGATAAGTTCTTGGAGGAGAAGTCCATTAATGGCTATTAATCAATTTTAATTAGGGAATAGCCACTGCTATTAATTGCATCAGTAGCATGGGATCTTCTTAGTGTTTGGGTAATTGCCAGGTTCTTGTGGCCTGGTTTTGGCCTCTATTGGAAACAGGATGCTGGGCTTGATGGACCCAAGGTCTGACCCAGCATGGCAATTTCTTATGTTCTATGATAGGCGATACCTTTTGTGGATTATAAACTAGTTAAAAGACAGGAAACAAAGTGTATGGTTAAATGCTCAATTTTCTCAGTGGATAAAGGTAAACAGTGGAATGCCTCAAGGATCTTTACTTGGACCAGTGCCTTTTAGTATATTTATAAGTGATCTGGAAAGGGATACAACGAATGATGTAATCAGATTTGCAGATCATACAAAATTATACAGAGTAGTTGAATCACATGCGGCATATGATAGATTGCAGGAGAACCTTGCGAGGCTGGAAAATTGGGCATCGAAATGGCAGATGAAGTTTAATGTGGACAAGTGCAAGGTGATGCATATAGGGAAAATAATCTCAAGCTGCAAGTCCACAATGTTAGGGTCCACAAATGGAACTACCACCCAGGAAAAAAGATCTAGGCATCATAGTGGATATTACATTGAAATTGTTGGCTCAGTGTGTTGCGGCAGTCAAAAAAGCTAACAGATTGTTAGGAAGAGAATGGTGAACAAAACAGAAAAAGTCATAATGCCTCTGTATTGCTCCATGGTGAGACCGCACCTCGAGTACTGTGTACAGTTCTGGTTGCCGCATCTCAAAAAATATATAGTTGCACTAGAGAAGTCACAGAGAAGGGCGATTAAAATGATAAATGGGATGGAACGGCTCCCTCTGAGGAAAGGCTAAAGAGATTAGGGCTATTCAGCTCACAGAAAAGACAGCAGAGGGGAGAATATGATAAAAGACTTTAAAATCATGAGTGGTCTAGAAGGGGTAAATGTGAATCGGTTATTTACTTTTTTGATAATAGAAGAACTAGGGGGCACTCCATGAACTTAGCAAGTAGTACATTTAAAACAAATCAGAGAAAATTCTTTTTCACTCAATGCACAATTAATCTCTGGAATTTGTTGCCAGAAGGTATGGTTAGGGGCATTTAGTGTAGCTGGGTTTTAAAAAGGTTTGGATAAGTTCCTGGAGGATAAGTCTATTAACTGCTATTAATCAAGTTGACTTAGGGAATAGCCACTCTATTAGGGGCATGGAATCTATTTTAAAGTTTGGATTCTTGCCAAGTACTTCTAACCTGGATTGACCATTGTTGGAAACAATGCTAGGCTTGATGGACCCTTGGTCTGACTCAATATGGCAACTTCTTATGTTCTTATATCAAGGAGACAGCTTATTAAGCAGGTAAAGAAGAAACTCCAAAAAGAAAAATAACTCAGGAACATACCTCAGCCTCAAAATCGCTAATACAAAATTTAAGTCTTATCGACTAGAAAAGTTTCAAGATGTACAAGGTCCATAAAAATAAATCCATTAGTTTGAAAACTTGTCACAATACCAGGGAAATTTCAAGTAAAAAGAATCTCCAATAGCCAAGTCTCAGCACTTCAGTTGGAGAAACTGTTTCCTTTTTAACTGTGTCTCTCTAGAGATAACAGGAACTACCAGGATCTTTTGTCCACAAAATAAACTACCCTTATTTAAAATTTTGGTGAAAGAAAATATCCTTGTCGGATTCTAATGCAAAGGTAACAACATGAGTAGCTCTAGTTGCAATAATATCTGAGGAGGACTGAAAAAAAGTGAAAGATCAGAGTCAGGGGATGGTGCCAACATATCCAAGGCACCCTCCTCTGAACTAATGATCTTCCTCTTTTCAGGTAAATAATAACGCTTAGACAAAGGAAAATTCCTAATAAGTAGAATTTGTAGAACTTCAGTAACACACTTCTTAAACAATTCATTACCAGAAAGAAGGTGGGTTTGTGGAAAATTCAATAAACAATGATTCCTGGATCGCATCTTATTCTCTAGTATTTCATATTTGTAATGCATAGCTAAACCATCTTTAATACCTGCAGCCACAACAGATTGCATATTAGTAATAGCCCCAGAATAAGCAATAGCACTTGACTCTAGAATAATAGTTCTTGTCTCAAGATCAGAAAATTTATTGATCGATCCAGTTGTATACTCACAAAGCTGGTTCACGGTCCTGGAAAAAGTAGTCTCAAACCTGGAAATGGATTTCCAAATGTTCCTCAAAGAAATCTTGTCTGCCACCTCAGAAGAATCCAGCTAAGCCCCCTCAGCAGGTTATACATATTTGCACAGAATCTGGAATACCACATGCAGATTTTGTCAGAGCGGTTAAGTTCTCTATATCAGGTGTAGCTGACGTCACACCTTCAGAATATGGTACTGCTACAGGAGGGATTGCCTCATTAACATCTTCTTGCAAGACTATCAGAGTTTGAGGCCTTGGAGGTGGAGATCACGCTTCGGGAGAAAGGGAGGACTCTGCTAACTCTGTACTCAAATTAACTTGTACTGTTGAGTTAGCATTCTGTGCATGGAAATCCATGGGTTCACATGAAGAAACTAGTGTTGAAGAGGATGCTGATGTTTTTCCCTTCCTTTTCCTCCCCATCGAGCCGGCATCGCAAGAATCCGACATAAGGGGTGTGCCCCTGTGGTGTGCTGGCGGTGTTCCACTTTGCACTGCTTCTTATAGGACCCAGGAACAAGGAGCCTTCAACAACGGGTGTCCTCAGTTGTGCCTGCAGCACTTGCCTCCCACGAAGCTTCTAGGGTCCCGGGCACAGGTATTTCACCTATCCCGGCTTACACTGCTCTGCACCGCTTCTTACATGGCCCAGGAACAGGGAGCCTTCAACAACGGGTGTCCTCAGTTGTGCCTGTAGTGCTCGTCTCCCATGAAGCCTCTAGGGTCCTGGGCACATTATTCTAGCTATCCCGAAAATTCATCTTTAAATGTTAGATTCACAACACTAAATAGATAGTCATAAATAAACTAAGCATCTTTCAAAGTTTGTTTCTAGTGAAAGTTACTATTTAAATGAAATGGCTCATTATGGTTATTAACACTCTAATACTACTAACAGATATTATAGCCATTCACAATGAAACAATTACATCCTTAGTAACCTACCTTACTACAGGATCTACACTCTATTGCATGAATTGTAAGAGACAAATACCCAACCACCATAATGTTTTATATTGTGGGGAATTTTATAATCATGAGTCTTATTTTTTATTGCAATTCTGTATTGGGGTAGTCATTTCTTTGCTGAATAGGATCCTTGTTTCTCCTAGGACAAGCAGGATGGTAGTCTTCACAGATGTGGGTGACATCATCCGATGGAGCCTGACACGGAAAACTTTTGTCAAAGTTTCTAGAAACTTTGACTGGCAGACTGAGCATGCTCAGCCTGCTGCTATCCACGCAAGGTCCACCTTCAGTCTCTTCTTTTCCACGGTGCAGTAGTTTCGCGGTGGTGGAGCTCCAATTCCTTGAAATTGTGTTTAATTTTTTGAGAGTTTTTCTGTATCCGGTCCCCCTTCACGGTCAGTATCCATCCATTCCAGTAGGTACCCTTGTTTTCGGTCTTTTTTTCTCGTTCTTCGCAGTCGATTCCTAACCCTTGTACCGTGGTGCCCGTCGGCCATTGACCGCGCACCAGCCTCTTTTTTCGATGGCATCATCAGGTTTTCATCAGTGTCCCCAGTGCCCAAGGACCATGTCCATCACGGATCCACACGAGGGCTGTATCTTCTGCCTGGGGGCCTCATATGATGTCCGCAGGTGCCATTTGTGTGCCAAATGACACCCAAAGGGCATCGAACATGCCTAGATAAAATGGAGAAGCTCTTCGGGACTCCAAAATCTTCTACTCCTGCTTTGGTGTCCTCGATGCCCAAGGATCGCGGGGAACCATCTCCATCTCTTCCCCTGGCAATACCACTATCCAGGAGATCGATCCTTGGTGGTCTCTCCCCTCCCAAAGACCTCGGGTCATTTTCATCCTTGGCACCGGGGAAAGCATAGACACCGGTCACCGTCTTGGCACGGTTCCAGTTCCGGAGCAGCATCAGCAGCTGCCGAGCCACCATTGAGGCGGCACCAGCCACTAGAGGCCCCATCCTCCGGTGCTCCTGGTAGCCCGAGGCATTCCCAAAAGACTATGGTGCAGGGTACCGTGCCACCTTGAGATCCCGAGGATGTGCCGGCAACACCTTATCCCCTTCCATCAGTCCTGACCACACAGGACTTTCAGGAGGAGCTGGACCACAGGATGCGGTTGGCAGTGCTCAAGAGTGTTGAGCTGCCGGCGCCACCGGCTCCCATACCGGTGCCTGAGCCTCCACCACTGATGCTCGCACCCCTGCTGGAACGTCTGGTCGTCCTTCTTGGTGCCCTACCGATGCAACCAGTGCCCGAGAGGCCCTCGATGCCTCCTCAGCCACCAACGCCCTCCACCGGAGTAATCCCCATTCCCGGGTCCTCCGAGGAGGATGAGGCCTTGGGACTGGGCATCTTTGACCACAGTTCCCCGGACTGCCTCCGGCTTACCGCGGCCAATACCCCCCTCGATGCTGGGGGTTCCATAAGGGCCTCCATGCCCTTGGGTCCCAGGTCCACTGTCCCTCATGGCCCTCGGCGCCTGGGCCCCAGTGAGGAGGGAGGATCCTTATGACACATGGTGTGATGACTCTTTGGTCTCCGACGACCCCCTCTTGGAGCCTTCCCTGCCAGAGGAGCGGCATTGATCTCCACCCAAACACCTGTCATTTGCGAGCTTTGTAAGGGCAATGACAGAGGCCATATCTTCCAGCTTCTGTCAGCTGAGGATACCTGTCATAAGATTCTGGAGGTCCTCCAGTTCATCGATGCTCCCAAGGAAATCATGGCAGTGCCTATCCATGACATCTTTAAGGAGCTCCTCCTCTGCATGTGGGAACACCCGGTGTCTGTCCCTGGTCAACAGGAAGGACGATGCCACTTATTTGGTGCAGCAGGCCATGGGCGTTGAATGGCAGCACCTCTCCCACTAGTCGGCAGTTGTGGAGTCTGCCCTGAAGAAAGCTAGACGTTCCCGGATGCATGTTTACACCCCTCCAGGGCATGAACACAGGGAACTCGATGGCATAGGGAGAAAAATGTTTCAAGGACCATCCTGGTGGGCCCGCATTGCGGCCTACCAGCTGTATATGACCCAATACAGACCCAATACAGCCCCAATCTTTGCGGAGGGCCTTCCCCAGCAGCAGTAGGAATCTCTCGTAGCCATTGCTGCACTGGGCCTTGAAGCAGGTAAGCATAAGGTGAGGTTCACTTATGACATGTTTCAAACCACAGCCCACCTGGCCACTGAAGGCGTTGGCACCAGATGGCTGGCTTGGCGCTGTGCCTCAGGACTTTGGGCAGAGGTTCAAGACAGGCTCGCAGATCTCCCATGTACAGGTGAGGACCTGTTTGGGGACAAGGTGAAGGAGGTCATGGTGCAGCTGAAAGATCAGCATAATACTCTTCATGAACCCTCTGCCAGAAAGACCTCCAGGCTGGGCTCTCGCAAGCCTTTTTACCAGCCAAGGAAATACTATCTTCCAGCTGGCCGTGCTCGCCCGCCTCGGACCAATTCCAGGGGTCTCAGCCGGCAGCAACGGGCTCCGAGAACCCAACCAGCCCCCCGCAGGCCCCATCTACAGGCTTTTGACTGGCAGCGAGAGGGTACGAGCCAGATGCCGGTTCCCCTGGCGGTCGATCCCTTGGCCAGTGGAAGGCTACTTTGCTTTGCCCGCCATTGGGAAGCGATCACTTGAGACCATTGGGTCCTCTCCATTGTTCACCAGGGCTACCACCTGAACTTCAGCAGGCTCCCAAAGACCACTCCCCCATATCCATCATGGGATTCGCCCGCCCACCAGGAACTTTCCGCCCTTCTAACAGCGGAAGGGCGCAGTAGAACCGGTCCCCCACGAACAGTAGGGCCACAGCTTCTACTCGAGATACTTCCTCATTCCAAAAAGGGACGGCGGCTTGTGCCCCATTCTCGACCTCAGGGCGTTAAACAGATTTCTCGTAAGAGAAAAATTCAAAATGGTCTTTCTGGGCACTCTGATCCCGCTCCTCCAAAGAGGAAACTGGCTTTGCTCCCTCAACTTAAAGGAGGCTTACGCCCATATTGCGATTGTCCCCAACCACAGGAAGTACCTCCGCTTCCTGATGGGGACGGCACATTTTCAGTACAAAGTGCTGCCCTTTGGTCTGGCAACAGCCCCACATGTCTTCACCAAATGCTTGGCGGTGGTGGCTGCCTACCTCAGGCATTGTTCGGTCCATGTCTTTCCATACCTGGACAATTGGCTAATCCGGAGCAACACCCACTCCAGGGCCTTGCAAGCGCTGGCTGTAATGGTTCAGACCCTGCAAACATTGGGATTCATCATCAACTTCCCCAAGTTGCATCTCTGTCCATCTGCACAGCTAGACTTCATAGGTGCCAGGTTGGACACGGCACAAGCAAAGGTTTTCCTGCCCAAGGACCAGGCAGTCGCCCTTTCCTCGCTGGCCACCCTCATTCGCAACAGCTCCGCCTGCTGGGACACATGGCGGCCTCCATCCACGTGACCCCCTTTGCCCGCCTCCGCATGAGGAACCCTCAGTGGGCCTTGTGGTCCCAGTGGCGGCAGGCATCCCAGGATCTGGAGGCTCCAGTTACGGTCACAGACCCCTCAGTCTCTCCCTGACCTGGTAGGAAGCCCTCCCCAATTTGGAAACTGGGCTCCCGTTTCAGCCCACACCACCCCAGATGACCTTCACCACTGATGCCTTGCCTCAGGGGTGGGGGGCCCACATAGATGGCCTGCATACTCAGGGCGTCTGGACTGTGGCCGAAGCTCACTGCCAGATAAACTTTCTGGAGCTTCGGGTGGTCTGACGCCTTGTGGGCCTTCCAAGACAGGCTGTCCTCCAAGGTCATCTCATCAGAACAGACAACCAAGTGGCGATGTGGTACATCAAGAAGCAGGGCAGCACGGGCTCATTCCTCCTCTGACAGGAAGCAATGCAGGTCTGAGACTGGGCCATTTCCAGAGGGATGTACCTACGGGCTACCTACCTACCGGGACATCTAAACACACTGACAGATCACCTCAGTCGGTCCTTCCAGTCACACGAGTGGTCCCTGAACCCTGCGATGGCAGCCGACTTCTTCCGCTGCTGGAGTATGCCGGACATGGACTTGTTCACTTCTCTTGCAATCACAAGGTGATCAGATTCTGCTCCCTGATTCCAGGAAAGAGCCATCCGGCATGCGATGCCTTCTCCCTTCACTGGGGGCAGGGTCTCCTGTACATGTACGCCCACATTCAGCTCCTCTCGAGAACTCTGATGAAACTGTAAGAGGACAGGGAGACCGTGATCCTAGTGGCACCCTCCTGGCCAAGGCAGATGTGGTTCTTTCTTCTCCAGGACCTGTCAGTGAGCGCACATGTCCTGCTGGGGACGGCTCCCGACCTCATATTGCAGAACCAGGGCACCCTGCGCCACCCGAACCTCCGAGTCCTGGCCCTCACAGCATGGATGTTGAGCGCCTGATCTTTCATTCTTTGCAGCTCTCGGATGGTGTGTTTAGGGTCTTGACTGAGTCCACCCAGAAGTCTTACAGCTCGAAGTGGAAGTGTTTCTCCATCTGGTGCGGTGGCCATGGTTGACCCCTTCTCTTGTCCGCTCCCCCGCCTGCTGAATTACTTTGACATCTGTTTAAGTCTGGCCTCCAAACCTGCTTGATCTGCGTGCACCTCAGCACCTACCACCAGGGTGTCACTGGTGCGCCCATTTTGATCCAGCCTCTTGTCGGGTGCTTCATGCGGGGCCTCGTTCAATTAAAGCCCTCGTTTTGATCTCCAGCTACCCTCTGGGATCTCAACGTTGTCCTGGCAAGGCTGATGCGGCAGCTGTTCGAGCCTCTGAAGTTCCTCATCTGGAAAGTCATGTTCCTGGTGGTGATCACTTCCACTCACAGGGTCAATGAGATCCAGGCCCTGGTTAGGTACGCTCCCTACACGAAGTTCTTCCATGATCATGTGGTGCTGCAAACGCATCCAAAATTTCTGCCCAAGATGGTGACTGCTTTCCACATCAACCAGTCCATCATCCTTCCCATCTTCTTCCCAAGGCCTCATTCCCACCTGGGGGAATGTGCTCTCCACACCTTGGACTGCAAGCGGGTGCTCGCTTTCTATTTGGATTGTAAAGCGGCACATAGGCAGTCCTCTCAGCTTTTCATGTTATAGACTGGGAGCAGCGGTGTGGAAGCAAACCTTGTTAAACTGGCTAGTGGTTTGCATTGCCTTCTACTACGAGATGCTCACCTATGTGCGGTCCCTGTTGCTGAAATTTGTAGAGCCGCAACCTGGAGTTCTCGCCTCATGTTCGCTGCTCACTACTGCCTTGACAGGGATAATTATCAGGACAGCGCTTTTGGCCAGTCTGTCCTGCACAATTTATTCCAGACCTGAACCCCACTGTCTCTGATCATGCTCTTTGTGGGACCAGACCGCCCCCTCTTTTCCCACAGCGCCGCAGTTGTGTTGTGCCCATTGGCACCTTGTTCGGCTACTGTAGTTGAATGGGGCAGTCTTGAGCTCTGTAATCACCCACATGTGAGGACTATCATCCTGCTTGTCCTAGGAGAAAGTGCAGTTGCTTTCCTGTAACAGGTGTTCTCCTAGGACAGCAGGATGTTAGTCCTATGGAATCCCGCCCGCCTCCCTACGATGTTAGGTTCACCTTCGGTTTGTTGTGTTATTTATTCTAGCTTGTATTTTGTGCTATGTTACGAGACTGAAGGGGGGACCTTGTGTGGATAGCAGTAGGCTGGGCATGCTCAATCTGACAGTCAAAGTTTCTAGAAACTGTGACAAAAGTTTTCCATGCCGGGCTCCATTGGATGATGTCACCCACATGTGAGGACTAACATCCTGCTGTCCTAGGAGAACACCTGTTACAGGTAAGCAATTGTGCTTTCTGCAATGGAAATTATATCCATTAAGATATATAATGACTGATATCCACTTTGGCAATTAAAACTTACCTTATTTTTCTAAATACCCCAATCAGATAGCATTATATGATTTCAAACCGATCTGTTGTCTCATTCAGGCCATTTGGTATCATCTTGACTAATTTAAAAATCCAAAATTGTTCTTTAAGAGTTAGTTTATGATGTCTACCCCCTCCTCTCATATTTTGGGGGATCTTATCAATAATAGTCCACCTAAGTTGTTTGAAGCTCTGTTGTTCTAATACACTGTGAGAAACCAGTGGTGCCTGCATTTTGACCATATGTAAGTATATCTGATGTTCAATAAATTTGATTTTGTGTGTAGTATGTCCTACGTATACCTTTTCACACGGGCAAATAATGGCATAAATCACAAATAATGATAATCCATGATACATTTTTATTTTATTCGGACCTATAGAGACAGTTGAGTCCTTATATTCCCTACGATGGCTTGAGAAAATATATCACATGTTCTATATCGATTGACATCCTTCTTCAGATTGTTCATATATGTCTTTCAAAGCAGAATGCACCACCCAGTCTCTTATGTTGTGTCCCCGAGAATAGACAAATATGGTTAATTCACTAACGGCCAAATTTTAAATCCCCTGCACCCGTAAAAAACAGGGGTTACGCGCAGAAGTGCCACTGTGCCGGAGAAGCACGCGCCAGCAGTCGGTCGGCACACTCAAGTTGCTTCTGCACCAATTGGAGCGGACTGGGAGGGAATGGGGAAGGCCGAGATGCGTCGCCGTGCAAAAATTGCGAAAGTCTCCTCCCTTTTGCGCACGCTGCCCGCTCATGCGTGCGCGGATTATAAAATCCGGCGCACATGTGCGCACGGCCCACAGATTTCAGAACATGGGCGCGCCAGCATGCGCATGTTATAAAATCAGCGCATCCATGTGTGCGCGCTGGGAAACACACGCATCTTTAAAAATCTACCCCTAAATGTCCAATGCTTTAAGACATGCTAGTGTTTCTCCATTGTATAATTAGTGTCTGCCTTTTCAGGCTTGTTCTTATACTTCAATTGGAAACAGAAAACCTTTCTCTCAAATATGCATACTTGACCATTCTCTTACAATACCCCCTTTGTAATAGCTGATGTTTTGATATCTCTGCTTGATATGTAAATTAATTTATATCTGAACATAATTTAATCCTAAAGAATTGTCCCACCGGTAATCCTGCCTTCAGGATTTTTATCAGTAGGCCTGTGGTACAGTGTAGTTTCCATTTTTCCCTTATTAATCTATATTAATGCATCCAAAATTGGAAATTGGTTGTGATTAGCTTCCATAGTAAATGCTAAGTTGACATGTAAAGTATTAATATGTGAGGGAGTGTACAGAAAACTTACTTAAAGAATAGGCCACAACTGTCTCGCCAGGTCTTCCTTAAGGTTGAAACCCACAGAGAATCCTGGGTGAAGGGAGGAGCCCTTCACCAGATTTTAAGACCTCAGGGTTTAGGAAGGTTAGACAGGCCCCGTGGATCTGACAGAGTCCCAGCCTACGCAAAGACCTGCCACTTTTAAGGTTAGAGAAGTATGAAGTTTAAGATTTGTTCCTTCTAAAGACTGTTGCCTGAAGTCAAGGTGAACTGCCTAAACTAATTGTTTTGCTTTGCACTGCCTTTTTGTAAGATACCTAAAGCCAAACTATGCTTCCTAAGTTGTTTTGTGTTGTTGTGCACTGCATTGTGTTGGGTTTCACTGTAAATAAACTGCACTTAAGGAACAGCCAGAATCTGCCTTATGTTTTCCTCTGGCTATCCCCAAGCCGTTGTCACTCAAGTTACCACATAATCCCTGTGAAACAAATGTTCAAGTTGGCTCTTCTCTGCTGTCCAAGTTAAAAAAGACATTATATGAACCAAAGCCAAAACGGACAAACTTAACTAAAGGGGAGGATATGTAATGGGAAAACTGTGTGTAAAAGTCAATTTTAAAAATATAAATCTTTTAAATATGAACTTTTAACTGTTTAACAAATGAGTTTCTTCACAGTTTGTGGCCTTTCTTTGCATGTATACACCCATTTGTCCTCATACCACTAAGCCTATCAGATTTTCATGAGGCATGCCTTTCTCTGATTGGCTCAGATATGAATTGAAGAACCACAAGGTAATGAGCAATAGTTCATTTGGCACATATGGAACTCCAAACTACAAAGAAAATCATTTCTTTTTAAGGAGATTATATTTTGTTTGTGAGTATACAGGAACTTTCTGGAATATTGGGACATACAATAATCCCCAGGGCCAATTATCTAACTACTTAACATTTCTATAGCAGTACATGACATATGCAGAACTATAATCTTCCTGGACCTCTGAGTCTTCCCTCCATCTGCTCAATCTCTTGGCTACTGGGATGTCTGGGTTCTTCTAATAGGGAAGAGGACAACCCTGTGGGGACCCTAGGGTCTCAGTCTTTGTTGTCTTGGCTTGTGCTCCTTTGGGTTTGAAAAAACAAGCTGGACTCTTGGAGTAGTGCAAATAATAAATATTTACAGCAACTCGGGAAAAACTTGATCAGTGTCTAAATCCCCCCAAAATTCAAACTGTTTATACATGAAAAAACAAAAATCCAAGTGCCTTGTCCTGGTAACAAGAAAATTCTCTTCTTCTTTAAGTGCATAGGAAGTTGGTGGTAAAAGGTTTTCTCCCTACCAAAATTGGAAAAAATAAACTCTTCTCAATTTTCTTTTGGGCACTTAAGAAAATCCCTTTGGACTGGTAGTAGAGCAAAGTAGCACCCTAGCCTATTCCCCTCTGGCAGGGTGACTTCCCTCCTGAGATAGAGCAGGTCAAAGGAAAACAACTCTACAAAGGGCAAAAACATTCTCTTTTCTTCAATGACCAGTTCACCCTAGGTCTGTGAACGCACTAGTAAGAGCAAGTACTTCTCGCCCAATGGTACCTGCTCTGAGGCCTACCATGGTCCACTGAAATATCTACTTCTCTCACTCCAAAAACAAAACCACACCATTACACATGCTCAACCAGGTTTTATAAGCAGAGCTTGACCATTCTCAGCACCCTGGGTGAGGGGAAACTTTAAGATCGGTTTAAAAATGCTAAAGTTTCTCCTAGAGTTAGCCAAGCAGTAAGGGAATGGAGTACCCCTTACAAGTGTTAAATGTTTTTGTTGTACGCTCATGGGCTGCAAATGTGCTGACTCTTATTTGAAATAATGTGACTTACAGTGAAACTTGTTTTGTAACTTGTGTTTTTATAATCCTTATAGAATCAGAAAAGTCTGAAGGCGAGCTATGATGCTTTGCTGTCAAAGGTGGATGAGCTTAGTACACAACTTAAAGAAGAGCGTTTCAAGTGCCTTCATCTTGAGAAGCAGTTGCAATCAACGTCTTTTTCTGAAAGCAGAATAGAAGAAGTAAGAAGCATTTACTTTTACTAGTGTTTTGCAGGACATTTTCAGAATTCCTAAAACAAGGAATGCATTTTCTGAAATCAGATGTAGAATTTGTTTTGAATAAAAGTATGTTTATTTAATTGATTTATGTTCTACCTTTCAGGCATTTGAAAACAGATTACATACAAGTACTCTGGGTATTTCCATGTCCCCAGAGGTCTTAAAATCTAAGGGGTTGAAATACTAAACTTTGATAAAAGGTATAAAGCACGAAAAATGCCATCGAGCGATATACCAGTATTGCAGTGATATTGCTCAATATTTTGGACAAAAATCCACTCCCTGTTGAAATTAGTCACTTAGCATGCATTTCCATGCATAAAATTTACAAATATATTCAAAACAACTAAAGCATAGGTAATCTTATATAAGGGAAGCTACGTTATTGTAACGAAAATTGAGAAGGTGGATATTTTCCCATGAGAGCAGCAGAGTACTAGCGCACATTTTGCTATTTCTGTCGCAATAATCAAAGAGCCATGTAGCCTGAAAAACTACACCCATGGAATCTAGGAAAAGCCCTGCCCACCCCACCCTCTGCCTCTAGAGGCAGCAGAGGATGGGCAGTGTCTTTCTAGAGCCCCCAGGGTATTTTTTCAATTTGGTGAGGGGTAATTTTTGGGTCAAGTGTCCCTTTAACACTATGGCGACCCTGGGCAAAGTGGACCACTATCGTGTGTTGTTCCCATTTCACTGTAATACTTTTTATCAATGGTTTTTTTCCTTGATAAATATTGCTGCAAAATCGCTATGATATTTTACTGGAGGAGCAAAATCTCACAGGAATGCCCCCTACCCCAACCATATTTGACCCTCTTATGGTAAAATATTGCAGCTTGATAAATGATGCCCTAGGTTTGTACCTAAGGCTATTGAGGGTGAAGTGACTTGCCCAAGGTCACAACTGTCTGCTCTCACACAGGCCGATACAGTATATGACAATTTTCTCAGTGGAAGGGAGTGGGCAGTGGAATGCCTCAGGGATCTGTATTGGGACCCTTACTTTTCAATATATTTGTAAATGATCTGGAAAGAAATATGACGAGTGAGATAATCAAATTTGCAGATGATACAAAATTGTTCAGAGTAGTTAAATCACAAGCAGATTGTGATAAATTGCAGGAAGACCTTGTGAGACTGGAAAATTGGGCATCAAAATGGCAGATGAAATTTAATGTGGATAAGTACAAGGTGATGCATATAGGGAAAAATAACCCATGCTATAGTTACACAATGTTAGGTTCCATATTAGGTGCTACAACCCAAGAAAGAGATCTAGGCGTCATAGTGGATAGCACATTGAAATTGTCGACTCAGTGTGCTGCAGCAGTCAAAAAAGCAAACAGATTTTATTTATTTGTTTATTTATTTATTAATTTTGAAGTTTTTATATACCGATAAATGTTGGGAACATCTCATCGGTTCACATAAAACATAACTCAGCAACAAGCGCTTTACAGTATAACAATGAACTGTTGGAGAAAAGGAAAGCAACATTTTTAACAACTTATAGAAAGAATGTTGGAAATGATTAGAAAGGGAATGGTGAATAAAACGTAAAATGTCATAATGCCTCTATATCGCTCCATGGTGAGACTGCACCTTGAATACTGTGTACAATTCTGGTCGCCGCATCTCAAAAAAGATATAATTGCGATGGAGAAGGTACAGAGAAGGGCTACCAAAATGATAAGGGGAATGGAACAGCTCCCCTATGAGGAAAGACTAGAGGTTAAGACTTTTCAGCTTCGAGAAGAGACAGCTGAGGGGGGATATGATAGAGGTGTTTAAAATCATGAGAGGTCTAGAACGGGTAGATGTGAATCGGTTATTTACTCTTTCGGATAATAGAAAGACTAGGGGGCACTCCATGAAGTTAGTGTGTGGCACATTTAAAACTAATCGGAGAAAGTTCTTTTTCACTCAACGCACAATTAAACTCTGGAATTTGTTGCCAGAGGATGTGGTTAGTGCAGTTAGTATAGCTGTGTTTAAAAAAGGATTGGATAAGTTCTTGGAGAAGTCCATTACCTGCTATTAATTGAGTTGGCTTAGAAAATAGCCACTGCTATTACTAGCAATGGTAACATGGAATAGACTTAGTTTTTGGGTACTTGCCAGGTTCTTATGGCCTGGATTGGCCACTGTTGAAAACAGGATGCTGGGCTTGATGGACCCTTGATCTGACCAAGTATGGCATGCTCATATGTTCTTATGTTCATAGTACCGAAACGTAAAATAAAGTGCAGCAGCATCCAGCACCCGCTCATTTGCCGCATGCACATTTTGGTTTACAATCCGCTCGATTCAGTATTCAAATTAGACGAAAATCCAAGCGGCGCCAAAGGCGCGCCTATCGTGCGATAGGTGCTCACTATCGATTTTACTGTATAGGACGTTATAGAACTCCTATACAGTATCCAGGGTGCGCTGCTTCCATACATATCCTACTAATGCAAATTAATGTTAAACTCAAACCGCCTAAAATGTTCCTAACAAAAAGGCCTAAACTACACACATAGTTATTGTATAAATTGTAACCGTACTATGATGGCACATGTTTTTAATTGGTAATCTATACCACTCATAATTTTTATTATCGTGCCTTTCTGTAAACCGTTGTGATGGTTAACTAACTTAACGACGGTATAGAAGAGTTTTTAAATAAATAAATAAAATGTCATTTCAATGGAACGGAAAATGTCATTTTTAAAATGTTATGAAAATGTAACGAATTCCAAACTTTTCATCGATCTGGAAACGTATCCCGTTGTTTCCCCTTTGTGACATCATCGCTGCGTCAAAATCCTACCTTGGACATGTATATAAGTCGCATCGCCAAGTAAGAAAGTCCCTTTGTATTTGGTTCGGGCCAGCACAGAGCGGTTACAGCGGTACCTTTGGATATCTTTCGGAAGATCGGCAATGCTTTCAGCAAGTAAGAGGCATACTAATGGATGCTTGGACACCGCATGGACACTGGGAGTCATGTACGCTCAGAGCCGCTGCCTTGAGCACCCGGACGTCCATGATCGGAGGCCCCGCTCCCTTCCACGTCCAGGCACTCAAGGCAGCTGCCATAGACGTTGGAAGTGAGCGGGGGGCCTCCGATCATGGACGTCTGGGTGCTCTGGGCGGCCATGGACGTTGGAAGGTAGCGAGGCCTGCCTCAGACCACGCCATGGATGTTCCCGCCTCTTTCCAGACGTCCATGATCGGAGGCCCCGCTCCCTTCCACATCCAGGCGCTCAAGGCAGCGGCCTCTGAGCGTACAAGACTCCTGGTGTCCATGCGGTGTCCAAGTGTCCATTAGTATGCCTCTTACCTGCTGAAAGTATTGCCGATCTTCCGAAAGATAGCCAAAGGTACCGCTGTAACCGCTCTGTCCTGGCCCGAACCAAATACAAATGCTCGCAGAGCATTTCTTAATCTCGTTCTCACCCGTAGAAAAAAGATCGCCAAAGCCAATATATACATGTAGTCCATGACGCTGTCCGATGCTGTCCGTTGGATATTCACGGACTGTCAACAGCACAGCACCACACTAACACCAGGGACAGGGTAGGCAGTAAAAATAGAGGGTAAAGACGTGCAAAATGTTCAGGTTAAAGATGCGCTATTTTGGGTGCGCGTTACTATATCGAGGGGAATAGCTAATCCGGTCATTAAATATCATTAACATACTATCTACATGCAGCGGGCGCTAATTGTAACGCGTCATTTTCAGCACGCGCTAAGGACGCGTTAGAGCATATACTGAATCGTGCGTCCGTCTTACGCGCCTAAAACGAGTGTCTAATTCGCGTTCAAAAGCGCGCAAGCCCAGCCGCGCTTTACTGTATCAGCCTGACAACTGGGCTGCTGCTCCAAGTTGCTGAGTTCAAAGTAAAGACTTCTATAAATAAAATTTTAGAATGAAATTTAGGTAACTTTGGTTATTGCCATATTCTACTCATTTCACAGGCCTATCATTTTGTAGTCCAAGAAGCAAAAGTCATTTTAATTCACGAAACAGGCTTTTCTTTAAGACTTCATTGCATTTGCTTTCCACTGTGATTAGGATAGTTTGTATGTAAACATTTTTTAAATTATTTAGCGTTAATGTAACCCAGAAATATTTAACTGGTTATTTAGCTCCATAATTATTATCAAAAGGAAAATATGGAGCTGCATTTTTACTGGAAATTTATCCTGTTTTTTGGCTACAATAGTTTTAAAATGCCCGCTTTCATAAATTTAAATATGTATGAACCTTTGATATCTATACTCTATTTTGTTCTTCTACATGTGGTGCTAACTGCACGTTCAGATCAGTTCGTTATTAAATTAGTATGTTTTTGACTTTCTTAACTGTTTCTTAAATTTATTTAATTTAAATACAGTTTATTTCACTTTAATCCTATAAAATCTGTAAATTAATTCTTGTATTTTATTGGGACATCCCAGACTATTGTAAAGAGACATGGTTCAAGAATGTCACTGCTTTGGATGGGCTGAGTTGGGCTGGTGATATAAAATGGGGGGAAAAAAATCAGGTAATTGCAAATGTAGACTCTTAGTACAGCAACCCAACAGGCTGCTTCCAGCTGAGCTGGAAGCCCAAAGGAACTGGAAGAAATTATCAAGCCAAAAAAATTAACAAAGATTTTACTTTTCATTTTCTTATTTAGTTACGTGGTAGAATTAATGACTTGGAAAAGGAGCGGGATCTTCTAAAGGAAAACTATGATAAGCTATACAGCAGGTAAGTTATAGTTTTTTACCACTTGTTTGACTGATTCATATTTTTTCCAGGGAGAAACAGGATGACCAGTCACATGTGGGTGATATCACCAAGTACACCCACTCTGACTTCCGAAAAACTGGCCTATTCAAGACATCAGGTTTTCAACTGCTATGCATACAAACTCTGGGACAAGATACCTCTATCCTTTTGTCTTGAAATGTCCTATCTCATCTTTCAAAAACAGGCAGAGGCATGTTTCCCTCAGACTGATCACTAATAAGAGAATTTCAGACAAAGATGATATTTCTATAATAGCTTTACACTACCCTTGAACATTATTTATTAATTTATTTAGTTTTCCTATACCTTTGCACAGAAAAAATTTCTATCTCCACAGTTTACAAAGTAAAAACTTGAAATAAAAAATATTGACAGGGAATAAAAATACACAATAAAATCAGCAATTATAAATTAATATGAAAGTCATTAAAAAACTAAAACTTTCATTATGACAAACTAAAACTGAGATCCATGACACTTAGCTAGTGTCATGGATCTCAGCTAGTGTCTTGAGTATCAGTCTCAAATGTCTGTTGAAAAAGTCACATTTTTAAGTCTTTTTTAAATATATGCTATTTTATCACTTGTATACCTGGACTGTTGTCTGTACTGATGGTTTGTGTCTTTGATTGTAATCCACTTTGAGGCATTTTTGGAAAAAAGCATAATATCAAATGTTTGGAATTAACTTAATAATAAATAAATAAATAAAACATCTCTCAGCGTATATAGAATAACTTTTCTAGGCATTTGTGAAATTTCCCATGCAGCTATTGCCTCATGGAGACTTTTGTCTATTTTATCTGCAGTGACATTAAGGATGTGTCTTCCTCTTCACCTCAATCTGCCTTTCTCTTTAGTGAAATCAGGTTTCCCATAATTTCTAAAGCATGTTTTTGGCACTTTAAAAGTTTTATTATTTCTTAATCCCAGGAGTTTCCTCGATACGGCCTACCTGCTTAAATGTTCTGAACCACACTTTTACCACAAAAATGTTATCTTTGGATTTCACATTGAAGATTTTCCCTACAGTGGAGAGAAGTCCAGTGGCCTCAATTACTGCCCCTGCTATAATCGCAAGATGTTCATGATGGGCCATCACATGGTTTACTTGTGCTGTTTGGAACAAGAGCAAAGTATCTCTTTGAGCAAATGTCATAAGCATATCACTTAGAACTTATCAAGCTATGGAGATTGATGTAATTTTACCGAAGGTTCACCAAGAAGAAAACCACAGCAACCCAGGTAACACAGAAAGCATCAGTTCTGAAGAACCCAGTAGCTATGTTGACCTCTGACAAGCCTTTGGCACCAAGGAAATACCCTTAGCCTCAGAGTCGAAGCATGGGATCAGGCAACATTCTTCTTGCTCAGCTCATGAAAAGCAATCCTTATTGTCAAGCTTAGAACAGAAGAGAGTTGGCACTAAGCATCAAGAGGAGGAGTCAAAACATTGAGATCATTCTCCTTCAGTGCACAAGGCCAAGATCAGGAAGATTGTGGTTCTTGCTGTGCACCCTCCTAAACAGCATTATGTGAAAGTGATCTCATCCTCCTAAATCGATACTCAGTCACAACAATCTCCAGGAATCTGAAGCACTGGTACTTCCCATTTGGCCATCCAGGACAGTCTTTCCTCTTCTAGTGAGAACTCAATTTTGATTCCTCAGATCTTCTTCAAAGAGAACTTGATAAGATAATCCTTAAGAACTTCACTTGACACATCTAATAGGTGAAGTTGTCCATGCCAAACACCTCATTACCAATGGAACCCATCTTTAAGACCTTTGCTATGGCACCGAGCAGTCTTTGCTGAACTCAGTATCTTAGTGCCATAAATTAACATTAGTGCTGTCTGCACTGAGACCAAACCAGTGTTGGATTGAGGACAACTGACAGAATGGGCAAGGAAAGGAATATCTGAGCAGGGGTAAACAGGGTATCTACATAGCCTGTTACAGATCCTCCCTGAAAGGAAAGCAGATAGCGTAAGCCAAGTTTGAGAAGCCAGGGGTTTGATCAAGGGGAACTAGAGCAAGATAGGAACCAGGCAGGAATTCATGAACACAGAAATAAACCAGAGCACAAGAACAGATTTGGGAAAAAAAGCATCCCAGAAGGCTGTTGGACCAGTCGACATTGGTTTCCAGAATTGTCCTTAAATTTTAAAGCCCATCAGGATGGTTCCTCTGCTACACCAAGCAGGAGCTTTTTAAGCAGGTCTTCTCCTTGGCTGTCACAGAATAAGTACAAGTTAAGATTACATCAAACCTTGAGCTTGTAGCTCTTTTGAGGAGTTTCCAGCCTCTTCTCTCAGGGGTTGCCAGTTCAAGACCCACTGTTTTCTGAAATTAAAGAGGAAACCTTCTCCAGCTATTCAGCAAAGCTTAGCCCCAGTGCCCAAGGAGTCATCTTATCTGCCTCCAGAGGCTTTGGCTTTTAAGGGTCATTATTATCAATCATAGACTGCAACTCAAGTCATAATCTTGGAATCTGAAGAGTCCTGAGTTCTGCCTTATAAGTCATAGGAGTCTTATTCTGAAGAGGAATATCTTCCTTCATAAGTAAGTTTAGGTTCTCTCCTGAGGACTTGACCAATTCTTTTTAATTTAGAGGTTGAGGGTAAGCCCAGTGCAGCACTATTAGTCTTCTTCAAATACCTTGAAGCCCTTAAAGAGCTGAGATCAGTGCCCATCCACCAAATCTTCCAAGATGTACATAGAATATGAGAGACCCCATGCTCAGTACTTCCTATGGGTAAGAAGGAGAATACCAAGTATTGTGTTCATGCAGTTGAAAGATTCATCGGAGTACAATTAACACATCAATTTGTGGTAATTGAATCTGCCTTGAAAAGAGCCAGGAAATCCAAGATTCACCTTTGAGTTCCCCCGTGGCATGGTTCCCAGACCCTTTTTTTTTTTTTTTTTTTACAAGAAAAATATTTTTCAGAATACTAGACTTTAGTCCCACATAGTTTCCTATCAAATGTATGTGATCAAATATATGTATTTCATTCTGGATGGGGCACAGACATTCTCCCAAATTACTCCCTAAAAAAAGAGAGAAAAATGTGTTCATTTACGGAACTTACTGGTTAAGTGTGGGAAATATCTAATCCTGGCTTTTGAGATAGCATCAAGAGTTTCTGCTATGGCTATTGTCACTCACAGGCTGTTATGATTGTGAACTTTAGGCCTGAGAGAAGGTATGTAGGACAGGTTTCTTAATGTGCCACGTAATAGAGAATACATCTTTAGAGACCAGATCAAGGAAATGGTCAGCTTTATCAAGGGCTACTGTTTAATGCTTCAGACCCTCCCTGCTGCCAATCCACCTTCCACATCAAAAAGGTATCAGAATGGGCCATAGAGAAAAGTAATTTCCTCATAAAAGATTATTTCGTCTGTTCACTTTTGTCAATCAGCAACAGAGTTCAAGGCCTTGCCATGCGACTGCAAAAAGGCTAGGACCCAAGTAGGGACAAGCTTTTGACTGTATCCATACTGTGCCTTCTATTTAGGGTAGTAAGTGCCATATCAGAGTTCACAGCCAGTTTTTTAGTCATATCAGACAGTCTGCCTATTGGAGTGAAGCTGGGGTTTTATGTAAACTGTTGGCTCTTCATAACCTCAGAATACTGGATTTTCAGGAGATTTGTCAAACTATGGTTCCTTATATCCAGCCTCCAGTCCGGGGACACACCCAAGGTTTGTTCAGTCAGGATTTTCCAGGGGCATGGTCTCCCTCTTCCAGGTAACTAGATAGCTGCTACTATGGTGTTCCGAGATCAGCCGCCACATGGCCAGCCTTGCAGGTTTGTGTTCCAAGTTCTGGCGGCCGCTTGTTCAAGGCCTCGCCATTCCTGCAAGGAGTTAACCTGCAGACATCTTTTGCATTGAAGAATATGAAGAAAGAGGGCAATAATAACACTATAATTTTATTAATAATTACAGTTTTTTCAAATGTTTAACCAAAGGGACAAATAAATATAACATGTACCTCAGGTACAAACTTAGGGCCTGATTTGCTACAGCTTTTCTCCCATTCTATGTCAATGGGAAAAATGCTTAGTAAATGAGGCCCTTAGATTGTAAGCCCTCTAGGTATAGGGAGATATCTGTAGTACCTGAATGTGATCTGCTTTGAGTGCCAAAAAGTGGGATTTATCAAAATAAATAGTGGGGAAAAGGGTAGCATTCATACAATACAAGAGATTGCAGAGAGGAACATGAGCAGCAATATCCAGAGAAGCTGTAAAGTAGTCAGGAGAGCAAAAGCACAAATGGAATTCAAAAATAGCTAATACAGTAAAACAAGAAGATATGTTAGTGACAGGCGGATGTGTAGAAATGGGATTGTATGACTCAGAAATGAAGGGAAGAAATTTATAGAGTCTGATAAGGATAAAGAGGAATTGCTTAACAAATATTTATGTTTGATATTCACTAAGGAAGGGCTAGGAGTAAGACCAAAGCAAACGGAATTGAAGTGAGGTAGCCCTCAAACAATTTTCAGAAGATTGTGTTCGTAAGGATCTAACAAAACTAAAACTAGATAAAGCAATGGGGCTGGATGGGATACATCCAAGTGTATCAGGGAAACTTAGGGAAGGTCTGACAGTTCCACTGCCTGACCTTTTCAGTACTTCTTTAGAGTCAGTAGTGATTCCAAAGGTTTGTATCAGGGCTGGGCAGGCTGGTTGTAGGTAATCCCCAAACAGGAGCGGTAGAGGACTCAAGGATCATTTCTTGTCAGGCCACATCCTTCTTGGGTTTGGCCTGCAGTTTATGGTAGCCAACAGGACTTCTCTGGCAGGGACAAGGCAGGCCATAGTCAGGGCAGGCTGCCTTCAAGCAGAGTCCTAGAACAGGTAAGGATCAGTGGCTGGCAGGGTTCAAGCAAAGTCATAGAACAGGCAAGGGTCTGTGGTAGGAAGTCAAATCAAATGTAGAAAAGAGCAAGGCAGGCAGGAGTTGTATGAACAAGGCTAGGAACACTCAGAGAGGACAGCCACTGAGAGGCCTAGGTAAAACAAGGAACAAGGTAAGACACACAGGCAGGAACAAGGTAAAACCAGGGCAAAACTAGGGGTGTAAGGCAGGGTGCAAACAGATAGGATAGGTCACCAGGAGGCCTAAACAGGACAAAGGCAAAGCAGGGAGGCCAAGACAAGGGCAAGACAGGTAATGAACAAGCTAGATAGGCTGCCGAGAGGCCTAGACAGGACAATGGCAAGGCAAGGACCACAGAGACAGGATAGGCCACTGGGAGGTCTAGACAAGGCAAGGGATACACAGGCCTGCTGGGCCCCCAGGAGATCTAGATAGGACAAGGGATAGGAATATGCAGACAAGGAGGGCCACTGGAGGCCCAGACAGGATAAGAACAAAGCATTGTACACACAGGCAAGTAGGGCCACCAGGAGACCTCAAACAGAGCAAGAATAAGGCAAGGTAGCGTAAGGATGACCAAAGCAAGGAGCCAAGGTGACTCAATGAAGAGGCCTTGAGCTAAGAACAAGGCAGGTTTTTATAGGGCTGGCCTTGCTGAGTCATGCAGTCTTCAAGGCAAGGGCTAGAGCAGGATTGAATGTGGCCCACTGAGGGCCCCTACAAGCAAAAGAGCCAACTTACAGATAGTACCGTTACAGTCTGAAGACAGACAGATGTTATTCCTCTTCACAAAAGTAGAAATAAGGAGGCAGCTGGAAACTATAGGCTGATTATTCTGATCTCCATGATGAGTAAATAGAATATCTGCTAAAACAGAAAATTGTTCAGATCCTGGGATTATAGAATTAGAGGTAGCATGGTTTTTACCTGTTGGAAACATGTTTCATGTCACTGTGCTGAACTGTATTGCTAGTTTATGCTTCTGAAAAGCAGTGCAACAGAAATAATACACAAATTCAGCAAAAGAAATTGTACAAATGCTTTCTTACAATTATTAGGAAGATGGCCTAGTCATGTCTGTCAGTTGAGCATTTACTCTCACTGTCTGCCCCACCACCCTCCTCCAAACCCATACCTGTGTTAATTTTACCCTTTCCATCTGCATATCTGAAAGTGTGTTTTGAGAAACATATGCCATTTTCCCAAAACACAAACCAGTGAAGAAACAGCTCTCTCTCTCTTGTGACTCTTAACTCACTCACCACATCTGTTGTTTACGCCTTCTGTTCTCACACTTACTCAGTCATGTGATGTAGATTACACAAGTCGATGTGAGTGCACTGAATCCAATGAGACCTATCTTCTGGATACAGCCTAAACCAAGGTTGTCAGACTTAGGCTAAGCAATTCTATTACATCCCCTCTTGGATTTCTTTACATGGATGTCCCCCTCGGCTGTTAGAGGATGAAATCAAGGAATCCAGTTACTCTCTCCATACTCCATATTTGAACATTTCTGCTACCGCATTTTCCTCCCTCCTACAGAAGTTATAGCAGTCTCCATAGTACAAGCTGAAGGGTCACTCCCTAAGGAAGATTTATGCTGGCTGTCTTCCTGCAGTCTGTCCCGCAATATCCCATGGCAGGATAGGATTCAGCAGCAGAAGGGAGTGTAGAAAAAGTAATAGTCCTAATAACTTCATAATATTCATCAAAGCCAAAGTGAATGACCATTTTAAAAGATTCAGGAGTTTCGTTTTGAATAAAAATGATGACCATTATGAAATTATAAGGACTATTACTTTTTCTACACTCCCCTCTGCTGTTGAATTAAACTTTGCATGTAGTTTGCTTTCCATTGAATTATTAGGATAGGATTCAGCACACTCCCATGCATCATCTCTGTACCACAAGAAGTTTAACTCCTGCTTTGATCAGCTAATAAGCTCATAACCCTGCAGTTTGTGTGGAGATGCACTAATCCTGGCATCTGTTTTATTACATGTTTTTTCAGCGCCAAAACCTGTATTACATACCAAGATTGTATTAGCACTGAAAATTGCACTCAAAAACAAGAGTTAAAAGTCATGCCATCTTATTACATCAGCCCCTTTGTTTGGTATTCATATTAGAAGGAGATAGTGCTAGACTAAAGGCAAAAGGCAAGGATATAAAGTCTCAGGAGTGAACACATTGCCGTTTACTGAGGAACTAGTGTTCAGGGCACTGACACAATTGAAAGTAAACAAGAAAATGATTCTTAATGTAGTGTATCCCAAAATATTGAAGGAGCTAATGAAGGTATTGACCGTGTTCTTCACCTTATCACATGAAACAGAAGAGCTTTCAAGAGACTGGAAAAGAGCAAGTAGAGGACTTTTCCACCAAGAAGGGAACGGAAAACTACAGACCTATTAGTTTAACATCAGAGGTAGGAAAGGTGATGGTGGTAGAATAGTTCAGGCTTTGACACATTATCTTTGGATCTAAGAGCCAGCCCAAAATGTTAGGAGCCAGAGGATGGGAAAAAGAGCAGCGGGGGGGGGGGAGAGTCCCCCCTGTGAGGTCTGCTGCAGCTCCTTTAGGACTTGATTTGCTAAAAATGTTTTCCCGTTCTCTGTCAACAGAGGCAAATCAAGCTTAGTAAATTGTCCCTTAATTTCAATATGATGTGGGTCCCTAACTATCTCTCTGTCTATCTCACATCCCACCCCGTTCCCAGCATAACCCCTCTGTGATGTCGGGCTGAGCAAAATCCTCTGGGGCAGAGCAGTAAAAACTCTCTCCAGTCATTTCTCTTGCAATTTCACTTTATTAACTACACCCAGCAAAATTTCACAATGCTGCCTACCTTCTCAGTCTTCTGCACACACAACTTCCCAGAGTGGTCAGAAGCTCCTACTCCTGGGGGGGGCGGGGCCTCTCTAGCCCAACTGGGCTTACACTTTATTCCCCACTAACTGGTCATGCCCTCTGAGCTCCTCCTGCCCAGCAGGGTCCTGCCCATGGAGCATTCTCCCTTTAAAGGATTTAAAGTGGACCAGGCATCTAGCCTGGTCCTGCACAGATTTATAGGGAAAATCTAGGGGCATTCTCTCACATACCCCTCCCCTCAGCCAAGCGTCCGCACTCCTGGATTTTAAGCAGGGAAGCGCTTCACATCTCCACTCCCTCCCGCCTGCTAGGCTTGGACCTGGAGTTCTAGAGTTACGCTGTACTCCTCCTACTAGGGTTACCCTAGAAAGCACTACCACCACCACCCAGTATGCCATTTGTACATTGTGCACTCCAGTCTTTTTACTGAGTCCGTTGCTGGCTCTGGGTTTAAATTCCACGATGATGCTTCTTGGACTAGCCAGAGGACATCAAGTGCTTGTTCCTCTGTTACCAGCTGTGAGCACTTCCTGGCATCTGGTGTCTCCTTTGTAGAGCCACTCCTTGGTTCCTCTGTATCCCCAATTGCTAGTGTCTCCACAGCGTCACCCTCTGGGCTTTCTGTGGTCTCCTCCTTTGGGTTCTCCATTGTTTTCTCCTCTCTGATCTCTGCAATTCCTTCCTCTGGGCTCTCCATGGTTTCCTCTTTTGGGTTCTCTACAACACCTCCCATTGGAGTCTTCACCAATCCTCCCTCTGGGGGTCCCTGCGGCATCTCCCACTGGGATCTTTACAGCACCTTCCCCTAGGATCACGGTGGTACCTCCCTATGGGGTCTCGGCGGCAGCAGCAGCTCCATCTGCCTTCCCTGCTGTGTCCTTGCTAAGCCAATCTGCACTGCATCCTGCAGGCCACTGTATGCCACCCCTTCTGGGCACTCGGTTGCCGCTTCCTGGTACGGCTACAGAGCTCTACCTTGAACTTTCTGTTACTTCCAACACAGTCATTGCAGATTCCAGGCATTGACACTCCTCCTCCTGGCTTGATCTGAAGTCTGTATGTCCCTCAGCTGCTGGGCTCTCACCGGGTTCTCTGCAGTGGCTTTTTCAGGATAATTGCTAGTGCTTTGCTCTACTGTCAGGCAGTGTAAGCTCTCCTTTGTAAGCATGGCAAGAAGAGCATTGTTTGCTTCTAAGATCTTTTTAACCTTATCCCAGGACAGCAGACTTTATCTGAGAGTCTCCTGATACTCCCTTTCTCTTTCCTGGAGGCTCTGAATTGCCACTTGCAAACTCCCTTCAGTCAATCTTCCAGACTACTGCATTCTGGTGCTGCTCTCTCTTTTTTTTTTCTCCCTCTTCAGAGCCTGAGCTTATTGGAGCCAGGCCCTGTGCACACATACTGATTCCTTCAGTCCAAAGAGGGACCACACACTATTTCAGCCCAGTGCACAACTGTGGACTTTTTTTTCTCTCTCTATCTCTACTTCACTTTTTTTTCCAAAGAAGTAAAACAAAACCGGCTCTTACTATACTTTGATACATGCCCTCACTTTGAACAGAGCTTATCTCTTTAGTCCTCAGAAAACTAAACCCCATAGACCACTCCATAGACTGCTCTCTGCTTTAAAGGTAATTTCACTCCCCCCCCCCCTCCCCCTTCTTCCTTCCTTCTGGAAGCTTTGGATTTTTCTCTTTACCGGGTTTTAGAGAAAAAAAATCCCATGTATGACACCATATGTGAGGACTGGCCGAGCACTGTCCTCTGGGCTGGAGCAGTAAACACTCTGACTCCAGCTGTTTCTCTTGCAGTTTCACTTTATTAACTTCACACAGCAAAATAAACACAAGACTGCCTACCTTCGCAGTCTTCTGTGTACACAGCTTCCTAGAGCAGTTCAGGAGCTCTTACTCCTGGAGGGATGGGGCCTCTCTTAACCCAGCTGGGCTTACATTCTTATTCCCCACTAACTGATCACACCCTCTGAGTTCCTCCTGCCCAGCAGGGTCCCGCCCATGGAGCATTCTCCCTTTAGGGGATTTAAGGTGGACAGGCATCTAGCCTGATCCTGCACAGGTTTATAGGGGAAATCTGGAGCGCACTCTCACACTCTCTCCCATCTCCAGTAGTCTCTCTCATCCACTCAGCCTGTCTCCAGCAGTCTTTCCCTCTCAATCCCCCACCTTCCCCATAGCAGTCTCTCTCTCAACTCACCACAGCTAACTAGCCCCCTCCTCCCAACCTTCTGGCTAGCCAGTCAGTCACCTCCCAGTTTGCCTGCCAGCTAGCCACGCTAAATCCTCTACCTTCCTCCCCACCCAGCCAGCTTGACTCAGAAATATCCACCAACTCCAGCTGGTTATTCCTCCCCCTCGCATTCTGGCTAGATGATGCCATGACTTACATAACTGCTGCTCACTTCCTGTCAATGAGGTTCACTATAGTGTAAGGAAGGTGATTATTGGGTTGCTAAAAGGATGATTGCTAGGCCCAGTCCTCTTTAATGATAGTGGAGAAGGGTTAAAAGGGAAGGTGTGCCTGTTTGCAGATAAGAAAACTTGAAACTGAGAAGACGTGACAGAAGGGGTAGATAAGATGAAAGATGACTAAATATTTGGAAAAATGGTCAAAAACATGGCAATAACCATTTACTCCCTCAAAAAATGTTAAATCATGTCTTTGAGATTCAGAAATCACAGTGACAGTCTTTGTTTAGAGATGAAGAACAAGCAGTTATCAAACAAGAAAGAGACCTGGGGGAAGGGTATCATTTCTAACCTCAGGGTAGCTTAGTTCACAAAGCAGTTAGGAAAACTAATAGTACCTTTGGATGTATAAAGAGCAATATCACTAGTAGAAAGAAGGAAGTAATATTATCTTTCTACAAGACTCTGGTGAGACCTCACCTTGAGAACTGTGTTCAGTTCAGTGCACCACATCTACTAAAGAATATTGTCAAAGTAGAGGCATTTCAAGGAGAGCCAACAAAATAGTACTTGACCTGCGCTATACTCCAAACATGTAGAAACTGAAGGAGCTAAAAATGTTCTTTCTAGGTTGAAGATAGGAAGCAAAGGGGAGATATGATGTATACAAATATTAAGCAGGCTCCAATAAAGTGCACAAAGATCACATTTTCCATAAAATGAAAAGCTCAGGGTCAAGGAGCCATACATTTACCAGCTGGTTATATCTTTCAAGATTTTGGTCTTGGTGTTAAAGGTTCTGAAATTGGATAGACCATCTTATTACCAAATTTATTAAATGACTTGGTGAAGCATTGCTCTTTGCATATTGTCACATATGCAAACCTCAAAGTTATCTCTAGTTTTGTCCCTCCCAAAGAAACCGACAGGCAAAACATGGCCGTCTGGGGGTACGCATTTTCTTTGAACTTCCTTTATAAACTTTATTTCCTTTGAACTACCTTGAATGCCATTGTTGAAGCTAATATATATATATATATATATATACTTTTTAAAATTTTATTAAATTTTTCTCAAAATTTACAAAGTAACATATACTTTGTGCAGCAACAAAAGAAACATATTACAAGAAAGAAATATTATTACATAATAGTACATCTCTCATTTTTACCTAGAACACAATTTTCCTGGAGTAAGCGTTAAGAGACAAAAATAAGGAGCATAAAAAGGAAAATAATCTCTTATGGAAATAGCTTAACATACTGCTACCCATCTAAATATTTTACTCCTGAGTTATGGGACTTACTTGAGGAGAGGAGGCTAGAAGCAAACATTTGCGGGAATCTAAGAACATCTTTGTAACTTCAGGGAAAAAATATATGTAGACTTCATTATTTAATTTCAATATACATTTGCAAGGAAACTTTAATTGGAATGTTGCTCCTAATGATTGGGCTTCCTGTTATAATGACAGGAAGCCATTCCTCCTCTCTTGCGTGGATTTGGCTAGATCTGGGAATATATGAATGAACTGGCCATGGAAATTTACCTTTAAATTTTGGAAATAGCAACACATTACGAAACTGAGACCTGGCTCATAGACAAAAGAGATCAATAGGGTAGTTCTTTCTATTATCTCGATTGTAGAGGATTCTAAAAATTGTGTTAGATTTTGCAAATCCAACTGATGTTGATGTTCATTACTTCCTCTTACACTTCGAAATGGCAAGAAATGTACCCTATTAAATGATGGCAAATTTTCTAAAGGTATTTTCAAGACCTAAGTTAGATATCTTTTTAACGTGACTCTGGGCTGTTCACCAATAATTTTGGGGAAGTTTAGAAGCCTAAGATTGAGACGTCTTTTTTTCCTATTTAACAACTGTTGTTTTTGTATAATTGTAGATTAAACTTCTAGCCCCTTTTTTGCGCTATCTTCCAACCCTTGAATTTGAGTTTTTTGTTCTTCCAATTTGGTATTATATTCTAAGGAAAGATTGTCCACCTTTTGTATACATGCTACTATTTGTTGGGAACATTTTTTCACTTCAGACCCAAGCTGAGCCACAAGCTCCCATAAGGAGACTAGTGTCACTACGGTAGGTTTAGGAAACCTATTCTCCAATTCAATTTAAGACGTAGAAAGTTGTACTGCAGTGACCATATTCTCCTGATTCATCACTGAAGTTGAACTCACAAAGTCCCCGGTTTTACCCTCTGGAAGCCGAACTGAGCCTTCAGGCTCGTTGGATGCCAAAACCATTTCTGAGATGTTTTGTAAGGTTGTCGATGAAATATTTCTCAGGATTGGGGGACTTAAGGTGACATCCCCAGATGAAGTGGAGACTCCTTCTCCAACCTCAGCAGTGGGGAAATTTGCCCCTTCCATATGAGGGTAGCAAACTGTGTACTGCAGAATAGTTTGCTGTACCGATGGGATCGTAGAAGTAGAGGGATATACTCTAACTTTTCCTTTTCTTTTCGAGGGCATTTCTTATTACATATGTAAAAATTCAAAGAAACTTACCCGGAACAAAGCAGTTACTGCTTGCACGTCGCAGTATAAATTCTCTTAACCTTACCAAGAGATAGAATTTGCTTCTAGAGGTATAGTTCTTAAATCTCGCTCCAATGATGTTAATCTTCTGATGGTAAACTTTTAAATTCCCCAGACTAAGCCACGCGCCCGGCTTAAAAGCAGCTCTAGGGCCGCTTTTAAGGCCCCTCTGATAGTCCCTGATTGATGACGTCAGAGGCAGGGTCAGGAAACGACATCTGGGGCTCCGTTGAAGCAAACTCCAATTTACTCCCGGCAAAACAAGTAGGGGTTCCTCTTGCAAAATTCATAGTCTTTCACCTCCCAGGAAGCTAATATATTTTTGACAAGTTGCGAGTGAATATGGAGCAATGTGTATCCCTTATTTAATGATATTTTGTTCATTAAAATTATTTCTTTGAAAACATAAAAAATGTTTCCTTTGGATACTCTATTCCTGCACTATTGCTGGTACATTGACTGTTCCAGTGAGTTTACATCTACCTTTGTTGTTTGTTCAAATTTTCTAAAGCAATATATCCCTGACCATTCCTTGCGTTCTAGTGATAAGAATCTATTGGCAATCCCAATGGTGAAGGAAGCAAATTGAATGTGACGTGAGCAATAACTTTTTTTATGATAGGTCCGAAGCTCAGGAATTCTTTGCCATAGAGCTTGTGTGCTATTGATGACATCTGCACATACAGAAATCATTTAAAAGCTTTTTTATTTAAGCATATTTTTAACTTATAGAAAAGTGTATTGTTGGTGGCAGATGGAAAATGCTGATATTTGTTTTAATTATTTCTTGTATTTTATGATTGTTTGTTATTTTATGATGTAACCCGCCTAGCATGACTGTTTCGCTATAGGCGGAATATAAATTCTATTAAACAAATATGAAGTTGAAGGAATGGAAGCTCAAACGGAATGTGAGAAAAGACTGTTTAATACTTTTCCACTGAGAGGGTGATAGACACTTGGAATAGACTTCCAGTGTGGGTAATGGGAGCCAAAACAATGGAGATTTCAAGCAGGCATGGGATAGACACAAAAGAACTTTAGTGGTGGAGCGATGTTGAAGAACACAGATCAACTGAGACCTGTGACGACAAGATAGGTACAAACTGATGGGCTGGGTGGATTGAGTGGTCCTTTTCTGTGCATATCATCTATGAGTTTTACATTTCTTACCTTCCAGCTACTATAAGAGTTTGAAAATGATTACAAAGTATCCAGATGTATTCCACACATTAAGAAAGTTGGAAAGATGGCAAAACGATTACTGGCATGGTTGAAAGAGGAGGTGAAAGAAGCTATTTTAGCCAAAAGATCTTCATTCAAAAATTGGAAGAAGGATCCAACAGAAAAAAATAGGATAATGCATAAGCATTGGCAAGTTAAATATAAGACATTGATAAGACAGGCTAAGAGAGAATTTGAAAAGAAGTTGGCCGTAGAGGCAAAAACTCACAGTAAAAACTTAAAAAAAATATATCCAAAGCAGAAAGCCTGTGAGGGAGTCAGTTGGACCGTTAGATGATTGAGGGCTTAAAGGGGCACTTAGAGAGGATAAGGCCATCGCGGAAAGATTAAATTATTTCTTTGCTTCGGTATTTACTGAAGAGATGTTGCGGAGGTACCCGTACCAGAGAAGGTTTTCATGGGTAATGATTCAGATGGACTGAACCAAACCACGGTGAACCTAGAAGATGTGGTAGGCCTGATTGACAAACTGAAGAGTAGTAAATCACCTGGACCGGATGGTATACACCCTAGAGTTCTGAAGGAACTAAAAAATGAAATTTCAGACCCATTAGTAAAAATTTGTAACCTATCATTAAAATCATCCATTCTATCTGAAGACTGGAGGGTGGCTAATGTAACCCCGATATTTAAAAAGGGCTCCAGGGGCAATCTGGGAAACTTCAGACCAGTTAGCCTGACTTCAGTGCCAGGAAAAATAGTGGAAAGTGTTCTAAATATCAAAATCACAGAACATATAGAAAGACATGGTTTACTGGAACAAAGTCAGCATGGCTTTACCCAAGGCAATTCTTGCCTCACAAATCTGCTTCACTTTTTTGAAGGAGTTAATAAACATGTAGATTAAGGTGAACCGGTAGATATAGTGTATTTGGATTTTCAGAAGGCGTTTGACAAAGTTCCACACGAGAGGCTTCTAGGAAAAGTAAAAAATCATGCAATAGGTGGAGATGTCCTTTCGTGGATTACAAACTGGCTAAAAGACAGGAAATAGAGAGTAGGATTAAATGGACAGTTTTCTCAGTGGAAGGGAGTGGGCAGTGGAGTGCCTCAGGGATCTGTATTGGGACCTGTACATTTCAATATATTGATAAATGGTCTGGAAAGAAATACGAGTGAGGTAATCAAATTTGCAGATGATACAAAATTGTTCAGAGTAGTTAAATCACAAGCAGATTGTGATAAATTGCAGGAAGACCTTGTGAGACTGGAAAATTGGGCATTGAAATGGCATTTGAAATGTAATATGGATAAGTGCAAGGTGATGCATATAGAGAAAAATAACCCTTGCTAAAGTTACAGTGTTAGGTTTCATATTAGGAGCTACCACCCAAGAAACAGATCTAGGCGTCATAGTGGACAACACATTGAAATCATCAGTTCAGTGTGCTGCGGAAGTCAAAAAAGCAAACAATGTTGGGAATTATTAGAAAGGGAATGGTGAATAAAATGTCATAATGTCCTTGTATCGCTCCATGGTGAGACCGCACCTTGAATACTGTGTATAATTCTGGTCACCGCATCTCAAAAAAGATATAGTTGCGATGGAGAAGGTACAGAGAAGGGCAATCAAAATGATAAGTGGTATGGAACAGCTGCACTATGAGGAAAGGCTAAAGAAGATAAGGCTGTTCAGTTTGGAGAAGAGACAACTGAGGGGGGATATGGTAGAATTCTACAAAATCATGAAAGGACTTGAACATGTTAATGTAAGTTGGTTATTTACTCTCTCAGATAATAGAAGGACCATGGGGCACTCCATGAAGTTAGTATGAGGCACATTTAAAACTAATTGGAGAAAGTTCTTTTTCACTCAACGCACAGTTAAACTCTGGAATTTGTTGCCAGAGGATGTGGTTAGTGCAGTTAGTGTAGCTGTGTTTAAAAAAGGATTTGTTAAGTACTTGGAGGAGAAGTCTATTACCTACTATTAATTATTAAATATTAATTATTAAATATTAAATATTAGAACCCTGCCATTAGAAATTCAAGCAGAACCTCAAAACCTAGCTGTTCGAACAAGCCTACACTCAATGATCTTTTCCTTTTTCAGAAATGCCAATTACTTGTTCCTGTTTCTCTGATCCAATGCCACTCACCAATTTTATTTTTCTCTCGCTGCTAAAATTTTATTTGATCGGGCTCATACCTCCCAGTTATTAGACGCCATTAACTATTGAATATGATTATCATCAATTTAATTGTTATTAGTTCTTAAGTTGTTCTTAATTTGTTCTTAATCGAGTTATTATGTACACCTTATTTCCTTGTCTTTTTGACTGTAAAGCTTGTTGCTGATTTATTGTTTATTGTGAACCAAGGTGATGTTATTAACGTGCCGCGGTATATAAAAAATCACGAAATAAATAAATAATTAAGTTGATTTAAAAAATAGCCACTACTATTACTAGTATCAGTAGCATGGGATAGATTTAGTGTTTGGGAACTTGCCAGGTTCTTATGGCCTGGATTGGCCACTGTTGGAAACAGGATGCTGGGCTTGATGGACCCTTGGTCTGACCCAATATGGTATGTTCTTATGTTCTTAAAGTAGAACAATCAGTGTTCCAGACAACAATGCAGGAGTAGAGTATCCAAAGGAAACATTTTTTATTTTTTCAAAGAAATAATTTTAATAAACAAATTTCTCGACGTAAAAAATAATTTTAATAAACAAAATTCTCGACGTAAAGACCACATCACACCGATACTAAAAAACCTACATTGGCTTCCCATCCACTATAGAATACTGTTCAAGTCACTGACCATCATCCATAAAACCATCTATCATCATTCCTCATTCCAACTAACAATCCCACTCGAACCCCATACTTCCAACAGGCCGATTAGATCTGCACACAAAGGAACTCTCCAGGCACCCCCTCATAAATCCGTCATTCACAAGTCCTTCCAAAAACGATCACTGTCCACCGCGGGACTGCAACTATGGAACACACTTCCCGCAGATCTTCGCCAGGAACAATGTCTGCTCTCCTTTAGAAAGAAACTGAAAACCTGGCTGTTCTCTCAAGCCTACCCCTGACAAATTCTTCCTCCTTCTATTAAAGAAAAGAACTGTTATGCTTGAACCACTTAGTTAACCGTCCATGCTAATCAATGGTGTACTATTTCGTTTTACTCTTAGCAGAGCTCTGTTTAAACTAATTCTTCCTCTTTCAATTGTCCTGTTTTGTAATCCCTGTTCATTGTAACTTTCTCTCTTCTGGTTATTGGTTTCCCCTGGTTATACTGTAAACCAGTACGATAAGACTTTGTCTTGAGCATCGTATATTAAAAGAATCTAAATAAATAAATAAATAAATAAATAAAATGTCATTAAATAAGGTGCTTACATTGCTCCATATGTACTCGCAACTTGTCAAAAGTATATTAGCTTCAACAACGGCATTCAAGGTAGTTCAAAGTAGATAATGTTTATAAAGGAGGTTCAAAGCAAATGCTCATGGCCATGTTTTTCCTGTCTGTTTCTTCGGGAGGGACAAACCTAGAGATAGGCTAGAAGTGGTACAGAGAAAGGCAATCAAAATGGTGTGGGGTCTGCACTGAAAGACATGTGAGAAGAGACTTGACTTGATGACCTAAATATGCATACCCTATGGGGTAGATTTTTAAACAGCGCGAATAGGCCTACTTTTGTTTGCGCTCCAGGCGCAAACAAAAGTACGCTGGATTTTAGTAGATACGCGCGGACCCGCGCGTATCTGCTAAAAACCTGGATCGGCGCGCGCAAGGCTATCGATTTTGTATAGCCGGCGCGCGCCGAGCCGCGCAGCCTACCCCCGTTCCCTCCAAGGCCGCTCCGAAATCGGAGCGGCCTTGGAGGGAATCCTCTAACGCCCTCCCCTCACCTTCCCCTCCCTTCCTCTACCTAACCCACCCGCCTGGCCCTGTCTACACCCCCCCCTTACCTTTCTCCGGGGATTTACGCCTCCCGGAGGGAGAAGTAAATCCCCGCGCGCGAGCGGGCCTCCTGCGCGTCGGGCCGCGACCTGGGGGCGGGTACGGAGGGCGCGGTCACGCCCCCGGACCGCCCCAGGCCGTAGCCACGCCCCCGTACCCGCCCCCAAAACGCTGCCGACACGCCCCCGAAACGCCGCGACGACCGGGCCCGCCCCCGACACGCCCCCCTCGGAGAACCCCGGGACTTACGCGAGTCCCGGGGCTCTGCGCGCGCCGGTAGGCCTATGTAAAATAGGCTCACCAGCGCGCAGGGCCCTGCTCGCCTAAATCCGCCCGGTTTTGGGCGGATTTAGGCGAGCAGGGCTCTGAAAATCCGCCCCTATGGGAGAGAAATACTTGAAAGGTATTAATGCATATGAATCTATTTTCTAATAGAAAGGAAGATGTAGATCATGATATGAAACCCCTAGGGGCAGACTAAGGAGAGCATCAGGAAAGGTTGGCGGATGCAAACCCCCCCCCGGAAGTGCTGGTGAAGACAGTAATGAGCATGGGATAAGTACAGAGTCCCTAATAGCTGGAAGATGGAAATGAAGGAAGAGAGAAACTTGTAATAACTTTTGATGTAACATTTCTGCATGGGGCTAATGTGTACAGAGTGGCTGTTACAACTCTAAATACCTTGCTAGGCAGAATGGAATGGACGATTTTGGTCTTTATCTACTGCCAACTACAATCAGCAGAAGCTTCCTCAGATAATATCACAAATTACGTCTAAAATGGAGTCACAAGCTAATTGCCATGGGTGAAGGATGGTAAGGCGAGTGGTATATCAAGCCCTGAAGCAGGCAGCTGAGACTGACGAAACATGAGCTCATGTCGAGTGCTATACATTTTGAAGGCAGACAGATCTGAGTTTAATTAACAAAGATAAGTAAATAAGTGATCTTTAATAGAACATTAATAACAGAAATTTTTGAAAAAATAAAGAAATAAATGGTACTGATAGTGGTGCGGGAATAGGTGGACCGGCACATGAATGACATTGAAGTGCTTATTACTGATACTGCTTGGTCCCCATTGGGTGGCAAGAAGCACAATATTAGGATGTAAATAAAAATATCTGAAGCCATGTCCACAAAGAATAAATTAAACACTTAGGAGAAATTAGGTACAGTGTTCATTCAAGCAAAATTTGTTTGTCCTTTTTAGATGTAGTTTGTGGTCTTTATTGTCATCTACTATGTTACTTTCTTGTGACATGCATTTTCAGTTATGAAGCTTTTTTATAAATGTTATTCAGTCACTCATGCTTCAGTTGAACCTAAGCTTTTATGATCATTTCTGCAATTCTAATCATATTTATATGTAGTGCTTTGCTACATTCTAGTTTCTGGTTTAAATACCAATAATATCCTACAAGAAGACGAGATTGCTCTGTTCTCATCGCCTGGTTTTTAAAGGACATCACTACTTTGAAAGTGTTTATATAATCAGTGTCAGAATAACCATTTTGTAGTATGAGAACTGTTGGCACTTTGTGGTCAGTACTTCTTTGAGCAAACAACTGCCCTTCGGTTTCCTCGCTTTCATAAACTAAAAGAAGTCCGCTTAGTATTCATAGTTCTCTACATGAAGAGGTTTTGTATGTGGAAAAAAATGGTTTTGTCAGTTGTCTGTTGCTGAGGTTTACAATTACGAATTCCTCTGGAATATAGATCTGAATTCTTTTCCTAGCCCCACAAATGTTGCATACTGCCAATTTTTCTGACTTTGGAGCTTTAAATTAAGGCCAGTTCCTTGCTCATCCCACAAACTCTTTAATGTTCTGTAACCGCAGCCTGTGAAAGGCGCCTTGGTTTCAACAGCAGCAGACCAGCATATGTTTGCTTAATTCCTAAGACATGATGACAGTAGTCTCTGCCACTAAAGGCTTTTTCTCCTTTATATTTTCTGTTAAAATTGACTTATAATATTTCCTCACATGCCAAATGTTTAATTGTAGTGCCTTCGATGTGACCCAGGGCCATGAACAGAAATGGAAGTTAAAGGAACAGCAACTGAAACTGCAGATTGCTCAGCTCGAGTCTGCTTTAAAATCCGACCTAGCAGACAAAAATGAAATCCTTAATAAAGTGAAACTAGAACGAGGTATGTTATTTTAAAAAGTTTGGTTTTGTTTTGTAATATTTATGTTACTTTGATTGAACTGAATTCATTTTCATTAGTTAATGTTTATTTTGTGTAAATGAAGGACCCTTCTTTTCCATTTTTATCTATTGTGGGCTGTACATTTTTTAAAATAAAAAATATAAGAGGCCAGCATTCAGCATTTTTTAGCTGAATAAGTAGGGTCTCATTGCCTGCCCCAGACTTATACAGCCTGATGACTTGTTAAATGGGAAAGTGGCAGCTGCTGAATATTGGGCTGTATGCAGTGGTTGTAGATAGCTGTATAAGTTTGGGGCAGACAATGAGCATAACTGGGTGGTGCTACTTATCTGGTTAATTAACCCCTAGATTCATCAAAATGTGTTAATAACGCCCACGTTAAGAAAAAGGGGCATGTTTAGGGAAATGTTAGAATTACCGTATCACACGGTAACTTACCGCTTCGCATCGGTAGTATCAATTGGTGCGGTAAACTTAGCACACCCTGGGTTAATCCCTATTTTTCACATCTTGCACTGGGGGGGAGGGGGGGAGAGAGAGAGAGAGAACACACCTATCTACAAGGCCCTCATAGTACTGACGTATTTATATCTAATAGGTCGAGGTGAGGGGTTGGTGGTGGTTTAGGATTTAGGGGCCATTTTCGCATGTAGAGTGAGACGTACGAACAGCAAAGTACACATTGGTGAAGATTTGACTTAATTTGGAGTAAGGAAAGTCTCACAAAGATGAAATTTCTGCTATGTTCTCTCACCCTAGCTTGATGGACTCTAGGGTATCATCAAGTTAGGGTGAGATAACAGTACAAAATTTCATCTTTGTGAGACTTTCCTCACTCCAAATGATGTTAAATCTTCACCAAGGTGTACTGTGCTGTTCGTACGTCTCACTCTACATGCGAAACTGACCCCTAAACCACCACCAACACCTCACCTCGACCTATTAGATGGCCCTCTTATAGAGATATAAATAGTTGCACACTGTGAGGCCCTCCCCAGAGTCTCTCCCTCTCCCCTCCCCAGCTGAGAAATGGCCAAAATGCAGTTCTAAAACTTTATTGCAAATTGCGTTATGGCCATTTCAGGCATATTGCACAACCTAATGCCTGGAAAAAAAACGTGTAGTTATTTCTGGCATTAAAACTTTGTGATAGCATGCGTTATGCTATCGTACGGTACAATATTGCTGATCATTTTATTAAATCCCGCCCAAACTCCTCCCTGATCCCACCCCTCCAAAAATTTTGCATTTGCACCATGCTTTATTGTTCTTAATGCATGTGTTATTGCATGCGTTAATGCCTTAACACATTTTGATGAATAACCCTATTAGTTGGATAACTGCCAATATTCTGACTTTTTGGGTTAAGTTAATAGGATAAGTTAGATGTGCTTCAGAGCAGGTCTAACTTAGCCGGTTAAGTAGTGATTTATACATGAATATTCAGCAGCATAACCATACTGCTGAATATACTATGTAAGATAGCCTGATAAGTCTTACCTGGTTAATTTACATAAATGTTTAGGCTTGAATATTGGGCCCAAGATTGTGAGTCCTGGTCTTATACCATGTATTTAACATCTGCATTTTTTGGATCACAGTCTAATCCTGCTTAAGTAACTTTTATTCATACCTTAATTCTAGGTTTTCCTCTTATAGTCTTACATTCTAATTTTCTACACATTTTAATCTCCAATTGATACAACTCCCGTCAAACAGAGGGGCCTATTAACAAAAATACATCAATGTGCATTGTTAGTAAATAGACCCCATTGAGATTAACTGGACCCATTTAGTAACCTCACTGTTTAGTACAGCCCCAGAGTGATGCTTGGTTCTCCCTTCTCCTTCCTTCTGCTCAGTTATGTAGGGGAACCAGGTAATGCTGTCTCAGAGGACAGCTTTTGATCCAACTCTTAATGTCTCTCATCATACAAATAATCAAAACTGTAATACCCTTTTTTGGCAAAGCATTTTCTGGTTATATTGCTAAGAATGACGGTATAATTTGAATCCTTGAGATTGTTTAAGAGATGAATATTGGAATATGCCAAAAAAGACAAAATGAATTAAAATTTAAATATGAAATATATGTTAGTGAAATGTCTTGAAACACTGATTTCTTTGGCAACAAGCAGAATGCATCAGCCACACAAGACAATGATGTCATCCAACACGGATCAACTCTCTCAGAACCTGAGCATGCGCAAGAGATCCTGCACAGCCGTTATCTCACAAGTCTCCTCCATCTATTTTCATCCAAGCTTTTACACAGATGCCTCTCTCTTTTTTGTAAAAATAATTTTGAGCTGCTCAGCAATCTTTTTTTCTTATTGTTTTTCTCTCCTCTGAGTGAGTTCACTCAAGTTAAAAAAAAAAAAAAAAAAAAAAAAAAAAAAAAGGTTTTAAAATAGAATTCAGTCAAGCAGACTTTCTGCGATAATAGACATATTATTGGGATTCAAAAAGTTCAGATGAGGGTGGAAATTGTCACAGATCTCCACTCAGTTTAATAGAACTGGACCATGACATACCAAACAGCAAACATGGTGCTAAAATGTCTCCCAGAACAAGGTGAGGTAGAGCTTTTAAAATAGAAAATCTCTGTTCTCCATTCCAGAAGATCCAAGGTAAGGAAACAGGGACAGATAGCTCTCATGCCCCACTAGCTGGTGGAAGTCTCTGGAGCCATTCCTGCTCTAGAAGCAGAACATCATCCAGAAGAGACAAAACGGAATGCCAAAAGAGGTGACACCATGAGACCTTCCAGGAAAAAAGATCTGACTCTACTAAGTGAACAACTTTAGCAGAGGAATATTTGGTGCTACAGGACAGGGCACAAAGCTTCATAGCAAAATCTGCCCCCATTACATGATAGAACAGGAATTGGAAGATTTAATGATGAAGGTACCATGCCATGTGATAGATCCTATTTCAGCATAAAAAAGGCACTGAGAGCACGAATGCATTCGGAATTGATGCATATTTTACCAGCTCCAACTAGAATCACACAATGTTTGGCATTGGCTGCACGTCTGCATTCAGCACTGACATTGTTAGTGCAGACTTCAAACTGATGGAACAATCAGTGCTGATGCTATTGCCAAGAAAAGACAACTCTTCTCCAGGAACCTACCCAGTGCAAAGGTTATGTCTATTTGTAAATCTACATGATTTAAAACACCCATTCTTTAGTTATTAGTCGTCTTGACTATTGCAGTGTTCTTGATTAAGATTTGCCCTTAAGTTCCTTAATTGAATTCAGATGTTACAAAATACTACCGCTAAACTTATTTTTGGGAAGAAAAACATGATCTTGTGTGCTACATTCAGAGCTTTGCATTTAAGTCTTCTGATTTATCTTTCTAACATTATCAACCCTTGTGTTTATTGCATTTGTGCCAGCAAGAGTTGTTACGATTGCCTTCTCCAAAGGAGATTAGATTTGAGGGAACAAGAGAGGCTAGATTTTCTTATTCTACACCTCTCTATATGTCTAGAGAAAGATTGTTTTAGATTCAGGAAATTGATTAAAGCCTGGTTATTTGAACAGGCTTTTAAAAATAGGCTTCTTGGATAGGTTTTATTTCTGTTGGTCTTTGTTTCATATTTATTGGAAATGAATATTATTTTTTATTATATTTTATGTTTTTAATATGTTTTATGTTTGTTGTGATTTTAGTTTTTATTCTGTGGTTTTGTATTGCTTTTTACTTCTTGTTTTATGATTATAAATTGCATTGATTTTCACTTCAGAAAGCTGATTGAGAGAATGACTAAACTAAACGATAAATCAGACATATATATATATATATATATATATATATATATATATCCACCTTCCTAAGAAGTTGGATCATAAGCTCTGTATTAGACTAAGAGAACTTGTGAGGTAGCGGCTACACAGGAACTCCTGCACATGGTCAGGAAAATCTAATAGATTTTTCTGGAGTCTGAGAGAACTGATCCATATTGGTGCTAACAGATGATGTGTGTCAATTACCCCACTGTCTGTGGAGAACTCCTGTTACAAGTAAGCAACCTTGCTTTCTATGAGATGACCTCATGTACATGTCATTGAACTCTGATGACAGAAATCTTTGATTGCTTTGAACATTGCTCTTCTAATAGATATCCTAGGGGATATCTATTACTTTCAGTGCCTATGGGCTATACTGATCCTCATGAACACATGTAGATATTTCATTAGTGACATTGGTTAATCTCTTTCTTTTGAAACATACATTTGTTATATTGTTAAGAATCATCTGCAAAGAAATAGTTTGGAATTTCTAAATGAAAGTCACATTTAGTGAGGATTAGTATAGCTCCATCCACAATAAATCTTAAAAGTAGAAAAACAAAGGAGAAAGTAGCAGAGAGAGAGAGAACCAGCTGAAGGACAATCATTTTTGAAACAGCCAAATATGTGGTAGATCTGGCTTCAGTTTTTCCCCTGTGTTTTTTTTAAGTCTTTAGCTATCTTTTTTTCTTCCCTTTCTAACCTGTATCCCTTACCATAAACGCACTGTATAGAAACTTTCAAAAGAGATTAAAAGTAACTGACTTAAAAAAAAAACAAAATTTTAGTGCTGTACATAAAAATGAGATAAACTCTTTATTTAAAAAAAAGGAAAAACTAGGTGCTACTTCATCCCCCAAAAATAAAAACTAAATCTCATTTAAAAATTATTCTGAATATGAACATTGAGAATGTTTTCACTATATATTTAAGAACCAGTACTCTGGTGTATAGTTTTGAATATATAGGATTGAAAATGTTTCTAGAACAAAATTAATGGTGGTTTATAATACTAAGAATCTGTTTTAATAAACTTTTTTCCTTTATACACAGAATAGAAGAAAATAAGGCCCTAAATATTACTAGAAACTGGAAGTATTTGCTGTCTGCTTTTTCAATGCTTCATTCATGCCAATTCCAAAAAGCTGGATACACATGAATGTACAAGGTCAATATTCAGCAGCTGGCAAGCAGACAATTTGTCCGGCTTAAGTTAGCTGAATAAATTGTCATGGATATTCAGCCAAGCACTGCCAATTAGTACTCACATTGCCATAGATTTTATTATAGATGTCCCCTATTCTAACAGTTGCACTGTTATTTCAGTTGTAGTGGACCGATTTTCAAAAATCGCCCACTTTTTACCCTTCTGAGGACTTTCCTCTGCTCCAGAGCTGGTTCATTTGATATAAAAATATTAAACAATAGAAAATTTAACAATAACAATTATTTTGAGTTAGTGGTGGTACAGAGAAATGATTATTGATGTTCACCTTTTTTGTATAATTTAGTTGTACTTGGGAACTTGAATGCTCTTTTTTTGATTTGTATAATTTATCATCTCTTCTTTCAACATGTCTTTCGGCTTCACGGCCTAGCTGAATATGATTGCTCCTATCACAGAGTTCAATTCACTGCCAAATTCTGGAAGTACTTTTGTTGGAAATATAGGGTTTCTGTGGAATTCTAACTTCAGTTAGTCAGCCAGAATGACTCACTGCTCTCTTGATTAACAAATGTTGGTACCTAATCAAACCAAATCACACTACCTTAACACTTTTCCAAGGTGAGTAACTGAACTGAGCTTTTCAACCTTTTTACTTAGGTATAGACTGCTCCTAGCTTATTTCTAGCTTCTGGCTACTTTTTTCTTTTTTTTTTTGTTTTCATATACAAACATTCTAACTTCTGCTTATTAGCTGCCTTACAGACTATTAAAAATGAACACACTAACTAATGCTTACTAGCTGCCTTACTGACTGACTATTTAAAAATACAGTCTAACTTGTTTATTCGCTGCCTTACTGAGTATTAAAAGCACAAACACACTAAATAATAATCCTAAATAGTTAACTTTGCCCCCAATACTTTTAAAAAAGAAAATGTCCCAAACAAAAACTTACTGATTCCTTTCAGCCACCAGCAAGGTGATCCTCTCCTCTCAGTGCTCTCACGGTTAATGCAACTCCAACGTTGCTCTCTGCTTCAATGACAAGGGGAAATGTGGAAAAGAGGATTTGCATTCAGACAACAACCAACAAGGACTGAACTACTCATTATGGGTAAACAAGCATGGGGGTAGCTTGCTTATTGTGGCGGTTACTACCCTAAACCAATTAAGCCTGATACATCACTTTGAATGCATATACAGCGTTGCTCTCTGCTTCAACGGCAGGGAGAAATGTGGAAAAGAAGATTTACATTCAGACAACATCCAACAAGGCATGGATCTATGCAGTCTGGGTAAACAAGCATCAGGGTAACTTGCTTGATGCAGCGGTTACTACCCGTAACCATTAAGCCTTATGCTCACCTTTGATGCAACTCCAACATTACTCTCTGCATCAATGGCAGGGGGTGGCAGGAAATTTGAATCAAACAGTTACCAACAAGGGCCCTGAACTTGGTGGTTGGTGAAACAGATAAGTATGGGAAAATAAGTGTGGGAGCTTGCTGGGCAGACTGGATGGACCGATTGGACTTTTTCTGCCGTCATTTCTATGTTTCTATGTTTCATAGACCTTCTGGAATAACTAAAATAAACAGACTCTTGCCTGTTCGTAATCATTTCACAATGCAAAACAGTAAATAGGAGTTCACGCAGAGGTTGGCCTGTGGCCTTCAAACTAGTCTGTGTCTGGGTGAGAACTCTGAATCCGTACAGCCTAACCTCTAAATATATCCTCAAGAAAAGTAACAAAAAAATCACTCGTACATAATCCAGCCCTGGATTCAGAGGATTCATATCCACACCTGCTGGATGAAAAGTTTCCTAATCTATAGTTATATTGGTGTCAGCATTAATCAAAACAATGTGTATTACTTGTTGGATATATACATGCATTAAACACTGGTCTCCTTGGGACTAGCAAATATTAAAGACCAGGGCTACTACCATATTTGCAAGAAAATCTAAATTCATTAACGCATTGCTCCCTCTGTGCAATTGGTCAGAATACCCTTATCAAGAATACCTAAACTCAATCTAAGCTTCATGGCACCTGGAGTTTAATTGACCTAGAGGTCTGCCCAATTTAAAACATTAGTAAGGTGTACCTCTGGCCTGCCGGGAGTGTCCACAGCGATTGGTCTCAGTATCTTCTGTCATCCATTGCAATTTCCATGCTGATTGTTGTCTGTGGTTGGGCTTTCTGAATTCTGGGGGACACCTAGCTCATCAGAATATGTAGTCCACCTTTCATTGATTATCAGTTTCAGCCCTAATGCACTCAGTATAGCCTCAGCAGTTATTTGGGTGCCTCTCCATCCCACGATGAAGTATTGTCTTAGGTCTTTCCTCAACGGCCTCTCCCACTCGCAGCATACAGCCTGCTAATCTCCTTAACTTTTAGGCATCTGGATCAGTTAAACTCAGGTGTAGTTCATACCCCCCCACCCCCGGTATAGCGGCCATTTGCTGCTGTGCCAGGGAAGCGTGCTAGCAGTTGGCCGGTGCACAAAAGTTGCTTCTGCTCCAGTGGAGCAGTAAGCAACGAAACAAAAAAAAAAAAGAAAAGGTAGGAGATGGGTTTAGTGGGTGGGGAGGAGAGGGGAAGAGGGGAAGAGGGAAGGGAGTATGGCTAGAGGGGTAGAGAACTCGGGGAAGCCCGATTGCGTCACCGTGCGCAATCTTATAAAATACCCTGCGTGCACCGCCTGCACATGCGTGCGCGGAGTATAAAATCCCTCACGTATGTGCGCGCAGCCATGGGGTTTTATAACATGTGCTTGCATGTTATAAAATTGGCACGTCCATGTATGTGCGCCAGGAAGCTTGTGCACATCTTTTAAAATCTACCCCAGAGTGTATCATAAAAATATTCCATCATAATAATCAGTTATTACATTTCAAAGAGATATAGATATACATATTGTGCAATACAGTGTCTAAGTAAGGCCACCCCCATAGAATAAGGAAATTCTGTGCACTTCAGTCCATAAAATGAAGGATTCAAGATATCGTCTGTGGCAAAGGGTGGTATGATTTCCAGTTATGAGGTCAATGACAAATGATGTGTACAATTCTCACGGCACAGCATTCTGGAAGTACAGCCTCATCACTAATTCAGATATTTGTGTTTATAGATTAATACCTTATATGAGATTAATATAAACTGAAATTAAGTAAATAAGAAAATCTAGAATAAACATCAATAACTTTGTGGATGTAATAATCCGCATATACACAATTTATATGGATATCCAATATTGTTTTGTCATAGTTCAAAGAAGCAGCTACATAATGTTCAATCCCTTCTTTGTTTCCCCACTTTTCTGTAAGATAACACACAATATGCAGACAAAAGCAACCTAGGTGCTCATTCATTCATTCAAACTGTACATATAAGATCATGACACATAATGTAAATCCCAAAAAGTGGAAGGAGGGAAGGGGGAAAAAAATTCACAAGTACTTATAAAAAAAAAAAAAACCCAAAAAAATCCAGTACAGAAAAAAAACCCACAGTAGATTTTTAAAATTTGTGTGTGCGCGTCCATTTGCACGCGCTACCTGTTACGCACACATGGACCCACGATTTTATAACATGTGCGCACATGTTATAAAATTGGGAGTCGGCACGCACAATGGGGTGCACATTTGTGCAACCTGCACGCGCCGATGCCCACAGCCTTTCGCAGTTCCTTCCCTGTCTGCTCCAATTTAGGAGCGGCCTAGGAGGGAACTTCCCTATCCCCTATACTAACCTTGCCGCCCCGTAGCCCTATCCTAAACCCCCCCAAATCCTTATCTTATCTTTTGCGCCTGCTTTGAGCAGGCGCAACCTGCGCATGCCAGCACGCGATCCCCCCCGGCACAGCAGCAAATGGCTGCTGTGCTGGGTGCCTCTAGGCACGCCCTGGGACTTACACACGTGGCCAGGCCTTTGAAAAGACAGGAAACTGAGAGTAGGATAAAATGGTCAATTTTCTCAGTGGAAAAGGGTAAACAGTGGAGTGCCTCGGAGATCTGTACTTAGACCGGTGCTTTTCAATATATATATAAATAATCTGGAAAGGAATGCGACGAGTAAGGTTATCAAATTTACGATGATACAAAAATATTCAGAGTAGTTAAATCACAAGCAGATTGTGATACATTACAGGAAGACCTTGCAAGACTGGAAGATTGGGCATCCAAATGGCAGATGAAATTTAATGTAAACAAGTGCAAGGTGTTGCATATAGGGAAAAATAACCGTTGCTGTAGTTACACGATATTAGGTTCTATATTAGGAGTTACCACCCAGGAAAAAGATCTAGGCATCATAGTGGATAATACTTTAAAATCATCAGCTCAGTGTGCTGCGGCAGTCAAAAAAGCAAACAGAATGTTAGGAATTATTAGGAAGGAAATGGTTAATAGAACGGAAAATGTCATAATGCCTCTATATCGCTCCATGGTGAGACCACACCTTGAATACTGTGTACAATTCTGGTCACCGCATCTCAAAAAAGATATAGTTGCGATGGAGAAGATGCAGAGAAGGGCAACCAAAATGATAAAGGGGATGGAACAGCTCAATGAGGAAAGACTGAAGAGGTTAGGGCTGTTCAGCTTGGAGAAGAGACGGCTGAGGGGGGATATGATAGAGGTCTTTAAGATCCTGAGAGGTCTTGAACGAGTAGATGTGAATCGGTTATTTACACTTTCAAATAATAGAAGGACCAGGGGGCATTCCATGAAGTTAGCAAAAAGGACATTTAAGAATAATCGGAGAAAATTATTTTTCACTCAACGCACAATAAAGCTCTGGAATTTGTTGTCAGAGGATGTGTTTAGTGCAGTTAATGTAGCTGGGTTCAAAAAGGTTTGGATAAGTTCTTGGAGGAGAAGTCCATTACCTGCTATTGATCAAGTTTACTTAGGGAATAGCCACTGCTATTAATTGCATCAGTTCACCAACTGAAACATGCAAGGGAATCCTTATCTGGTGGTTATTTTGTACGGAGGTTTTTCTCTAGGGTAACCGATTTACAGTTATCCTTTTCTTTTCCTCCGTCTATTATTCTTTTATTATTTTCAAAAGTATTTCTGAAAATAATAAAAGAATAATAGACGGAGGAAAAGAAAAGGATAACTGTAAATCGGTTACCCTAGAGAAAAACCTCCGTACAAAATAACCACCAGATAAGGATTCCCTTGCATGTTTCAGTTGGTGAATTGACTAAAAAGGGAAAGAGGTTGGTTAGTGACTAATTAATTGCATCAGTAGCATGGGCTCTTCTTAGTGTTTGGGTAATTGCCAGGTTCTTGTGGCCTGGTTTGGCCTCTGTTGGAAACGATGCTGGGCTTGATGGACCCTTGGTCTGACCCAGCATGGCTATTTCTTATGTTCTTAAATTGTCCCGGTGCCCGTAAGCCTGGCCATGCATGTAAATCCTTGAAAATCTACCCCTTAAAGTAGAAAACTACTACTTTGATTAACTTAAACAATAAAAAAAAAAGAAATCTCACTCTTTTCTATGTGATTTTGATTGCTTAAGCACAAGAACCGGAACTGTTTACCATCCTTTGATGCGAGAAGGAAGGTAGGAGAGAAGAAAGCTTATGAGACAGATTACTACCTATCTCTCCTCTCCCGGCTTTATGAAACTTTTTGCTAAAGCAATAGCAACACAATTAAAATGCAAACTTTAAATTAGATGTTAGCACATACAAAAAACATACACATCTGCTTTGCTAGCAACCTAAACCAATAAAAGATAAAGCTAATTTCCCGGAAAGGAAAAAAAAACTCAGCATTTAGAACTATGCATGAAGAGAAACAGAAAGTTCAAACATTTCATTTTAGTCTAGCCCTGTATTCTGCCAGTTTCACAAAAATCAAGGAAGAGTTTAAGTTATCAGCTGAGGCCAGACACCCCATTGTTTAAGTAAGTATTGGGTGTAGAAGGAATGGGGTCAGCCAACCCCATCAAGTCTGCTGGGAGAGGGAGGTAAATACTGAATGTGAAATCTGGGGTCTGCAACAAATTTTGGCTGTATGTCCTTTTCTCCTACATCGAACGCAAATGCCATAAAACTTCACTGACTGAGAAGCTGGTTCATGCTTCTGATTGAGTGCAGGATTACCGGTTAAAGTCCTGTCACGGATGTATGCAGTGGCGAAATTCTCACTCCCCCTCTCTTCTGGATCATTTGCTCTCCCCTCTCTCCTGTAGGCTCTATATTCCCTTCTTTTTCATTCTCATAATCAGAGGTAGATTTGGGATTACAATGTCTTATATTTTTAATATTTATTTATTGAGTCTTAGATTATAACAAGCATCCACTTTGTAAAAGAAACATTGATGTGAAAAACAACATACATAAGAAATTAAGGCAAAATACATAACATCAGCATTAGTCCCCAAATAATTCAACATGGGTGGGAGGTGAGAAAGGAAAATATTGGAGAAAATATATCAGGAACAAATTAGGAAATGACATAAGCTGTGAAAACCCTGCTCCACTATTGATTAGATGACAAATTAGAAACTCAATGGGAATCAACATTTTCTTGGAATCAACAAAGGCTTTTACCTGTTCTGATACATAAAAAAACAAAACAATCATTATTGTATCTCACAATGCATTTGCAAAGGTATCTCAGGAAAAAGGTAGCACCTATTTCTTGGGTTTCCTGGCGAAAAGCCAAGAATCCCTTTCTTCTTTCCAGAGTCATTTTAGAAAGCTCTGGAAAAATCCTCACTTTCTGACCCATAACAAGGCATTGGAATTCTTAAAATAACTTTTCATAACTAAACTCAAATCATAACTCTGAAGAAAATGAAACCAATAAAGTAGTTCTCTCATTCGTAGATTCATCAAAATGCGTTAACGCATTGATAATGCCCGCTATAACAAAAAGGGGTGTGTTTAGGGAAATTTTAGAATTACTGCACCACGTTATAACATACCACTTTGCATCGGTAGTATTGCGGTAAACTTATCGCACCCTGCGATATTCCTTATTTTTCGCATCTTGCAAGGAGAGAGAGAGAGTGTGCCTATCTACAAGGACTTCATAGTAATGCAGTATTTATATCTCTATAGGAAGGCCATCAAGATGAGGTGTTGGTGGTGGTTTAGGGTGTGGGGACCAGTTTCTCATGTAGAGTGAGACGTACGAACAGCACAGTACACCTTGGTGAAGATTTGACGTCATTTGGAGTGAGGAAAGTCTCACAAAGATGCCATTTCTACTATGTTCTCTCACCCTAGCTTGATGGACTCTGTAATAGAGTACCATCATGCTAGGGTGAGATAACATACTACAAAAGATCAAGAAATACACAGGCACAAATCAAAGGCTCATATATACCTTTCACCTGGAATCCAGCATCCTTGTTGTCAATTTTGTTCCAGGTTCAGACAATGCACACTGGCATTATGCCCAGGGGCTCTGACCTGCGGGGGGGGGGGGGGGGGAGGGGGGCTAATCTCACTGAGGTCTATACTGGGGGTTACCTGAGGGGCTTATCGCCTGTGTGCACACAGGACTACCTTGGGGGCTTACCCAATATAAACACACACAATTTCTAGGATTATTCCTGGGGGCTTGAACCCAGGAGCTTATTCCCTACACAAATTTTGATTCAGTACATCACAGTGCCAGGTACTTAGGACAGTAAGTTCATATGAGCAATAGGAGGATAGAACAAATAAAATCAGATCAAACAGAAGTAATGGTAGATAATAACAATTGCTACAGATATATAAAAAGCTTACATGTTTCCAAAGGATCAGCCTGTGCTATCATGTCTGGAAGCTCGATCTCACTCTCTCTCTCACTGTTATTATTCCTTATACACTAAGGGGTAGATTTTCAAAGGCCCGTGCATGCGTCCACGTGTGCACAGTGATGTTATAACATGCACGTTGCCACGCGCATGCTATAAAATATGATTCCCACGTGCACATGCACACCCGATTTTAATATCGGAATGCACATGTGCAGGCGAATGGTGTCTTGTGCACGGAAGGGGTGGGGATTTTAAAAAATAATGTGCAGCAACACGATCGGGCCTACACTATTTCCCTCCCAGTCTGCTCCAATTAAGAAGCGGACTGGGAGGGAGCTTTTCTATCCCCCTACCTAGCCTTCCTCCCTTTTTCTCTCTCCTCCCCGACCCCTAAACCTACCCTATCGTAATTTTTTTTTGTTTTAGAGCTTACCTGCTCCTCCAAGCAGGAATAAGTTCTGAGCACTGGCCGTCTGCTGGTGCACACTTCCCTAGGACAGGGCCTAATGGCCACTGCCCCGGTTGGCCCCGGCCAGCCCCTTTCAAGGAGCTCGGCACTTCCGCACATATCAGGAGATACACACATGGCCAGGACGTTTTTAAAATGTGCTCGATGCGCAAGACCTGGTCACGCACATATCACTCGGTTTTTGCGTGTGCTGGACTATGAAAATTTGGGCTTAAATGCTTGAGAAAGACAGCAATGTTCCTTCCATCTAAGTTCTTATCAATCTCAGGCACAGCTGTGTGGCCTTCCCTCTCTCTCAATCTTTAATATAAGTGAATTGCTTGTTTCCCATCATAGACCTACTGGAATAACTAAAATAAACTGTTTGTGAACATTTCACAGAGCAAAACAGTAATTAGGAGTTCATTCAGAGGTTGGCCTGTGGCCTTCAAACTAGTCTGTGTCTGGGTGAGAGCTCTAAATCCATCCTCAGCAAAAGTAACAAAAAATGACTCCAACAGTTGCCCTGGGCACAATTCTGCAACAACAATCACTCGGGGGAATCCTGAGGGTCTCCATCCTTCAAGCTTATGTATAGCAGACACCTACAGATTCCTCTTCCAGTGTTCCTGCAGTACCATGCCCCACAGCTAACACTGTGAGGCAAAGCCTTGGAGAACTGTGGCAGAAGACTTGCCAGCTCCTTACGCTGGCTGCAAAGAAATTTAAAAAAAATGTAAAGTGAGGTCCCAGTTGGGACCTCACTTTAAGCCTGGTGATATGGTATGACCAAAAACCTGTATTCTTCGATTGAAGATGCCATCCATGAAATTTGCACCCCATTTTATTGGTCCATTTTCTGTTATTCTTCGGATGAACCCAGTCTGTTCCAGCTTAAACTACCTCCCATGCTCAAAGTCCACAACACATTCCATGTGTCATTGTTCACGCTTTTACTTCTGTCTTGGCCATCACAGTTTATTCCTAAACCTGAAGAGGATAAAAAGTATGAGGTACAGGACATCTTGAAGTCCTAGAAGCAAATTATTTTACCTGATATCCTGGAAAGGATTTGGTCCAGAGGACCACGCCTGGAAACCATCTTCCAGTGTCTCTGCCCCTCGCCTCACCAAGGAGTTTCATTGGCTCTTTCCCCATGTCCAGACCTAAGGGCTTGGGGGAGGGGTACTGTAACACTCAGTTGACTGGGGTAGTCACATCACAGATGACCCATACTCATCCCAAACGCCATCGATGGACGCCACCACCATGACATGCCCCAGGCACATGCACCTACAATTCTATTGAAGGCCCCATGGCAGGAAAACAGAGTGGCACCGGCGGATGATATAAGAGCTAGCTGGGATTTAAACCCCAGCCATGCTCCTAGACAGCGCCTCAGCAACAGATTTCCTGCCATTCTGTGCACTATGTGTTGCCTCTGGGATCCTGCCTTATTTCTTCTTGTTCCCTGTCTGACGTGCTCTGTTCCTGCTCTGCTTTGTCCAGTCTGCCATGCCTCATTCAGCCTGTCCTGCCTCATTCCTCCCTTGCCTTGTTTCAGCCTACCTCCTATCTGCCTTGCCCTGCTCCTGCCGTTATCTTGTCTTCCCCTCTCCTGGACTGATATCTTGTGCTCTGACTTTACCTGGACCTTGATGCCACATCCTCTGACTGTTGTCTGGATTTCGTACACTGCAATCTGCTGCCTGTCCTGACTTGGGCCTGTTTCTGACTACATCTGTCTGATATCCTTGGGACCCTTGCCTAAGTCCTGCTGATGAAGCAGACCTGGTCGTAATTCCAGGCTGAAAGTGAGATCCCAACTGGGCTTCTAGTTGGGCAGTGCCAGTCTTACCTCGGCACAAGGGCTCACACTCCATGACACCTTTAACATTTTGGTCACACTTCTCTGTACCATTTCTAATCTGTAATATCTTTTTTGAGATGCGGTGACCAGAACTGCACACAATAGTCAAGGTGCAGTCGCACCATGGAGTGATACAGAGGCATTATGATATTCTCTGTTTTATTCTCCTTTCCTTTCCTAATAATTACTAGCATTCTATTTGTTTCTTGGCTGCCGCCAACCACTGAGCAGAGGATTGCAACATATCCACGATGACGCCTAGATCCTTTTCCTGGAGTTGACTCCCATTGTGTAACCTTCCATTGTATAGCTATATTTTGGGTTGCTCTTACTACATGCATCACCTTATTCTTGTCTACATGAATTGTCATCTACATTTGGATGCCCAGTCTCCCAAATTCACAAGGTCCTCTTTCAATTTCTCACAATCCTCTTGTGATTTAACAATTTTGAATCATTTTGTATCCTTCTCATCTACAGGTCATTTATAAATACTGAATGTTAAAAAGCAGCAGTCCTAATTCAGATCCTTGGGGCACTCCATAATTCACCTTTCTCCACTGAGAAAATTGACCATTTAGCCCTACGAACTGTTTTATATCTTGTAGCCACTTCTCAAGCCACATTAGAACATTGACTCCTATCCCATGACTTTTTAATTTCCTCATGAGGTACTTTGTCAAATGCTTTCTGAAAATCTAGATATACTGTATTAACTGGCTCATCTTTGTCCACATGTTTATTCATGTCTTCAGAAAAAATGTAGCAAGACTTCCCTTAGCTAAATCCATGCTGACTTTATTCCATTAACTGTTTATATGTTCAGTAATTTTTGTTCTTTAGAATAGACTTTCAACTATTTTTTCTAGACTTGATATCAGGCTCACCAGTCTGTATTTTCCTGGATCAAATCAGGAACTTTTTTTAAAAGCCAGCGTTACATTAGCCACCCTCTAATTTTCATGTACCATAGCAGATTTTAATGATAGTCTACAGATTACCAACAGTAGGTCTCTAATTTCATTTTTCATTTCTTTCAGCATCTGGTCCAGGTGATTTACTACTCTTTACTTGGTTAATTTGCCCATCTTCCAGTGGCACTGAGAGTTGTTTCAATTCTTCTGAATAATCACCTTTAACTATCACTTCTGGCATGGGTATCTGCCTTACATCTTCCTCATTAAAGTCCAAAGCAAAGAATTCATTTAATTTCTCCGCTATGGCTTTATCCTTCCTTAGTGCTCCTTTTACCCCTTGTTTATCTAATGGTCCAACTGACTCCCTCATAGGCTTTTTGCTTCGATTGTACCTGAAAACGTTACTTTCATGAGTTTTTGCTTCCAAAGCAAGCTTCTTTTCAAATTCTGTCTTTGCCTTTCTTATCAGTGTGTTGCATCTAACTTACCAGTGCTTATGCTGTTTCCTGTTTTCTTCATTTGGATCTCTTTTCCATTTTTTGAAAGATGTTCTTTTGGCTAGAATAGCCTCTCTTACCTTACCTTTTAACCATGCTGGCAGTTGTTTGGCTTTCCTACCTCCTAATGTTTAGAATACATCTAGTCTGAGCTTCCAAGATGATATTTTTAAAGAGCATAAACAAAAAGGTGCTCAAAATTTAAAGTAAAAACTTTCAGGGAATGGTATCAGATTTTAAACATGCTTACATTTCTATTTTTGGAATAGAATTTGAGGTGGATTGCTTATAATATTTTTTAAATTTTTAAACAACGTCCACGCCTGATGTAAACTCTTGACCTTTGCAGCTCTCCTTTCAGTTTTTTCCTAACCATTTTTCTCTTTCTCCCAGGACAAGCAGGATGGTAGTCCTCACATATGGGTGTCATCATCGATGGAGACCTATCACGGAACACTTTTGTCAAAATTTCTAGAACTTTGACTGGCACACTGAGCATGCCCAGCATGGCACTAACCCTGCATCCAGCAGAGGTCCCCCTTCAGTCTCCTTTTTTTCCGCACAGCAGTTGCCTCGCGGTTCTCAAGAGCTCTGTGAAAATTCCTCACAACTTTTTCCTCACAGAATTTTTTTCTTCGAATTTCAAAAATTTTTCCCCATCCCTGGGTCCCCCATCGACCATCGACCTCCACAGACGCTGGTAAGTATTTTACCTTGTTCTTTGTGGTCGGTTCCCGGCAGTGCTTTCATCGGTGCCAGACGACCACAGACTGCGCGCCGCCCTTATTTTTTCAAAAAATGGCAACCAGTTTTCGGAAGTGCCCCAAATTCCTGAGGACTATGTCCATTATGGACCCTCATAACGTCTGTGTCTTATGCTTGGGGCCTTCCCACAACGTCCAACGGTGCAACAGCTGTGCCCAAATGACCCTAAAGGCCGCCGGGCCCGCTTGGAGAAGATGGAGCACCGCTTCAAATCTAAGTGCTTGTCTCCATCTACTCCCGCCAAGACTGCACCGAGTCGGAAACAGTTGTCTTCATCGACTCCATTGCCATCGACGTCTCAACATCATCGAGACACCGGTGACCGCCAGTCAACGTCATCTTCACGTTCAAAGGCATCGACATCCTCGGCGCCGGAGAAGGACCAGACCGAGCATCGAGAAAGACATCGAGACACTTCCTCCGGTGCTGGCACCGACAAGACATTGGCATCGGCAGAAGCACTGTCAAAGAAGTCCCGGGGAGAGGAGCTCCCATCCTCCTCTGGACCTGGGACATCGAGGCATTCCCCACCTGTATTGGTGCCAGGAGCCAAGATTCCACAAATACCTGTGGACCCTCTGGCAATGCCTACCGAGCCTCCAACCCCGGCAGCTGTGTTACCCACACCAGCCTTTTGGGAGGAATTGGACCAGATGGTCCAAGAGGCAGTCCTGCAGGCGATTCTAGGCTTTCAATCTCCACTGCCACCAGCTCCCATACCGAGGCCTGACCCGCTGCCTATGATGGTGGCTCCACTGCTAAAGAGGTTGGACACCCTTATCGGCGCACTTCCATCAGTGCCCGCCCCTTCCACATTGATACTGCCACCAGAACCATCGGTTCCTCCACGGGCATCGATTCCTTTGTTGTCGGATGAGGAAGAGCCCCCACCAATGCTGGAGCCGATTCCAAGACCATCGGGAGTCCCTCCACCGTGGCGACCATCGAAAACACCTATACCATCGATGCCACTGCCATCCCCGATGCCACCTCCACCTATCCCGGTGCCTCCAGCATTTCCATCGGTGCCACCTATTGATCCGGCTGGATTTGGACCTCTACCTCCATCTGAAGGGCCACAAGGTAGAGGGGATCCACCTTACGACCCCTGGGGTGATGATTCCTCGGACACTCAAGACTCCGAGGACCTTCTGTCAGAGCCTTCACCCCCAGAACGCCGTCGCTCCCCTCCAGAAGACCTTAATTTTTCTAACTTTATAAAGGAAATGTCTGAAACCATCCCTTTCAGGATACAAACGGAGGAGGATGTCAGGCCTAAAATGCTGGAGATGCTCCAGTTCGTGGATGCCCCCAAGGAAGTTATGGAAGTTCCTGTCCATGAAGTCCTACTCGACTTGTTAAACTGTACCTGGGAGCAACCTGGTACAGTGCCACCAGTGAATAGAAAAACTGACGCTTCCTACCTGGTTCAGTCAGTTCCAGGTTTTCAAAAAAGCCAGCTACCTCACCAATCTGTAGTCATTGAGTCTGCTCAGAAAAAGGCTAAGAGGTCCCGGCCTCATTCTTCTGCCTCTCCTGGCAAAGAGCAGAAGAGTGTTCCAAGGATCGATGCTTATGGCACATATAGCAGCCTATCAGCTGTACATGACACAATACTCAAGAAATCCATGGAAACAAGTCCAAGACTTCTCAGAGACCCTGCCAGACGAGTTTTAGGAGGGACTGACTGCGATCCTCCAAAAAGGTCTTGATGCTGGGAAGTATGAGGTCAGGGTAGCATATGACATTTTCGAGACTGCCTCCAGAATGTCAGCAGTGGGAATATGTGCTAGATGCTGGGCATGGCTGAAATCTTCCGACTTACACCAGAAACTCCAGGACAGGTTGGCAGATCTTCCATGCACAGGAGAAAATCTGGCGAGAAAATTCAGGAGGCAGTGGTACAACTCAAAGACCACCATGAGACTCTGCGCCAGCTCTCCACTGTTTCTTCAGACTTCTCGTCTACCTCCAGAAAACCATTCAGATGTGAACCCAGGAAGTTATCCTACAAACCACGTAGGTATTATCCTCCACCGTCCCGTTCTCATCCCACCAGACCCCATCAAAGAGGACAGGCTCGTCAACACAGACCCCCAAAGACCCTAATACCTCCTCAACCTTTTCCAGCCTCCGGGTTTTGACTCCATCCTAGAGAGCAGCAGTCAAAATCTCCTTCCAGCCATCTTTCCTGTGGGAGGTCGCCTGTACCACTTTGCCAACAAATGGCACACAATTACCACCAACTAATGGGTCCTTTCCATAGTGACCCATGGTTACCATCTAAACTTCCTTACACTGCCCCTGGACTCTCCACCACGTCCGGCGTGGAGTCTCACCGATCATACTCCACTTCTCGAGGCAGAGCTCTCGATCTTCTTGCAAACAAATGCCGTGCAACCGGTTCCACAACTACAACAAGGAACAGGGTTCTACTCTCGGTACTTTCTAATTCCAAAAAACTCAGGCGGCATTCGTCCTATTCTGGACCTTCGCGCCCTAAACAAACACCTCCACAAGGAAAAGTTTAAGATGGTAACCTTGGGCACCATGCTCCCTCTCTTGCAACAGGGAGATTGGCTCTGCTGTCTAGATCTTCAGGAGGCGTATGCCCATATAGCCATATCCCCTCCTCATTGAAAATACCTCAGATTCTTAGTGGGTCACAAACATTACCAATATCGAGTGCTACCGTTCGGCCTAGCGTCAGCACCCCAAGTGTTTACGAAATGCCTGGCAGTAGTAGCATCTTCCCTAAGGCAGCGCACTATCCATGTCTATCCATATCTAGACGATTGGCTACTCAGGGGTCCATCCAAGGAGGGAGTGCTTCAGTCCCTCCATCTTACTATACAACTGCTACAGTCCTTGGGTTTTATCATAAACTATCCCAAGTCACATCTGACTCCGTCACACACTCTCTCCTTCATCGGAGCAGATCTACATACCATTCAAGCCAGAGTGTTCCTCCCAAAGGACTGAGCATGCACTTTCTCACCCTTGACCACATCGGTACAAACTCGCTGCACCACTACAGCTCGTCACCTTCTGACCTTACTCGGTCACATGGTATCCACGGTTCACATTACCCCAATAGCCCAACTAGCCATGAGAGTAACACAATGGACTTTAGAGCACCAGTGGTCCCAATCTGACAAAGCTGTCACACATTGTCCACGTCACCAGCCAGCTTCGACTCTCACTAGCTTGGTGGATTCAGGAATCCAATCTTCGGATTGGACTACCCTTTCAACCCCCAAATCACACTAACCACGGATGCCTTCAACCTGGGTTGGGGAGCTCATATCAATGACCTTCAGACCCAGGGTACCTGGACCAGGGAAGAAAAAAAGCACCAGATACATTTTCTGGAGCTCAGGGCAATAAGATATGCCCTCTTCGCATTTCAGGGTTGCCTAAGCAGCAAGGTAGTCCTCATTCAAACAGACAACAAGCAAGGGAGCACAGGTTTTTACCTACTATGCCAAGAGATGGCGCAGATCTGGGCCTGGGCTCTCCCACATTCCATGTTACTGAGAGCAAACTACCTGGCAGACGTGGACAATCTACTGGTGGACAACCTCAGCTGGACCTTTTATTCCCATAAATGGTCACTAGATCCCACTGTAGCGAACACGATTTTCCACCAGTGGGGCCGCCCGCACATAGATCTCTTTGCGTCAATTCACAGCCACAAAGTAGACAAATTCTACTCTCTACACTGCAGCCACAAGACACCTCCAAGGGATGCCTTCGGCCACTCATGGACAACGGGTCTTCTATATGCCTACCCTCCATTTCCACTCATCAGCAAGACTCTTGTTAAGTTACAACAAGACCGGGGCACAATGATCCTCATAGCCCCTCACTGGCCGCAGCAGGTTTGGTTTCCCATCCTACGCCACTTCTCAGTCCAACAACCAATTCACCTGGGCACGGATCCAACTCTAATAACGCAAAACAACTGACTGTTGCATCATATGAACCTCCACTCCCTGTCTCTGACAGCATGGATGTTGAAAAGTTGATACTACAATCCCTTAACCTTTCTGACAATTTGTTCCAGGTCCTCGTAGCTTCACGGAAGCCTTCTACTAGGAAATCTTATCATTACAAGTGGACAAGGTTCTCCTTGTGGTTCACGACAAAGGAAATAGATCCCTTTTCCTGCCCCACAACGAAGTTCCTGGACTACCTCTGGTACCTCTCGGAGTCTGGCCTACAAACTTCCTCCATCCAAGTGCATATCAGCGCCATAGCCGCTTTCCACAAAGGTATAGGAGATGCCGCGATTTCAGCACAACCCCTTGTAGGGCGCTTTATGAGAGGCTTGCTACAACTAAAGCCTCCATTGTGTCCTCCGGTTCCTGCATGGGACCTCAATGTTGTGCTAGCACGGCTCATGTGACCTCCATTCGAGCCTCTACACTCCTGCGAGCTCCGTCATCTCACTTGGAAAGTGCTCTTTCTAGTTGCTATAACATTGGCTCGCAGAGTCAGTGAGCTAAAGGCACTGGTAACATACTCACCTTATGCCATATTTCTCCACGATCGTGTGGTACTCTGCACTCACTCTAAATTTCTGCCAAAGGTAGTTTCTTATTTCTATTTAAATCAGTCCATAATACTTCCTGCCTTTTTTCCAAAACCTCACTCACACCCAGATGAGCGGACCCTGCATTCCTTGGACTGAAAACGTGCACGAGCCTTCTATTTGAAACGCACTGCAGCCCATAGGAAGTCCACCCAACTTTTTATCCCCTTTGATAAAACCAAACTGGGAGTTCTGGTGGGCAAGCAGACCCTGTCCACCTGGCTGGCGGACTGTATTACCTTCTGCTACCAACAAGCAGGCCTTCCGCTACAGGGACACATGAAAGCGCATTCAGTCAGAGCCATGGCAATGTCAGTAGCGCACCTCCGCTACGTACTTATTGCTGACATCTGTAAAGCTGCCATGTGGAGTTCTCTCCATACCTTCGCAGCCTCGACAAGGCTGGCAAACAGGACTCCATCTTTGGCCAGTCTGTCATACGTAATTTGTTTCCAGTTTAATAATCCAACTCCTACCTGCGACTCTCTGTTGAATTCAGACCCCCCTCATACCCAACAGCACCCCTGTTGTTGTGCCGTGGCACATCGTTGGGTGCTTTTGGTTCACTCTATTCGGGCATCCTGTTGCTAACTATTCACACATATGTGAGGACTACCATCCTGCTTGTCCTGGGAGAAAGCAGAGTTGCTTACCTATAACAGGTGTTCTCCCAGGACAGCAGGATTATAGTCCTCATGAAACCCACCCGCCACCCTACGGAGTTGGGCTCACTTACGTTTTATTATTTTATTTTTTGCTCGTACTTTTGTTACAAACGAGACTGAAGGGGGGACCCTTGCTGGATGCAGGGTTAGTGCCATTCTGGACATGCCCAGTAGGTGCCAGTCAAAGTTCTAGAAACTTTGACAAAAGTGTTCCGTGATAGGGCTCCATCGATGATGTCACCCATATGTGAGGATTTCCTTACTGTTCTCCCTCCAATTATCAAGTCAGATTTGATTATGTTAATAGCTCTATTGCTAAGTGGCCCTAACTGTTACTTCTTTCACCAAATCATGTGTTGTACTAAGGTTTAGGTCTAAAATAGCTTCCCCCTTGTTGGTTGTAGCCGCTGCTCCGTGAAACAGTCATTTACTTCATCTAGAAACGTTGCCACCTTAACATGTCCTGATGTGACATTTATGCCGACAGTACTGAGGTAATTTAAATCACCCATTATTACTGTGTTGCTAATTTTGTTAGCTTCCCTTATTTCTGTTAGCATGTCTGTTCATTCTGGCCAGATAGACCATAGTACACCCCCATTGCTATTCTATTTCCCTTGTCACATGGAATTTCTATCCATAATGATTCTACAGTGCATTTTGTTTCCTGTAGAACTTTTATCATGTTTCATTCTATGCCTTCTGTAACATATAGGGCCACACCTCCCCCAATCTGAGCAATCCTATCATTGCAATATTTTTATCCTTGTATCACAATCAGCGGTAGATTCACGATGTCGGACCGGCCCGGGTATTCGCCGCCCAAGCCGGCCCAGGACACATCACATGGTCTGCTGAGCGCGGCTCTGTCACGGCCGCGCACGGCAGACCATGTGACTTGGGCGATCGGCCCACCGGGGGATGCCCGATTCCGTGATAGGCCAATCCGCCCCTGATCACAATGTCCCATTGGTTATCCTTATTCCACAAGGTCTCTGAGATACCAATTATATCTATCTCTTCATTCAGGGCTATGCATTCTAACTCTTCCATCTTATTTTTTTAAACTTCTAGTATTTATATACAGACATTTCAATGTATATATTTTGTTTATATTAACAACCTGCTTATCAGTTGACATGGATAATTGGAATCTTTCTGTTCAGTCTGCTCTTTATTTAACAGTATCTGGGGTATTTTAGCATTTATTGCATCCTCTCTATTGGGATGACATAACATTCCCGCTTTGTTAGTATCCTTCAGAGATCATTCCGAACCATGTGCTTCTGAGTGACTGTGAGCTTTGTGCCATCATCTAGTTAAAAGCTTCGCTATCTCCTTTTTAAAATTGGTGCCAATAACCTGGTTCCACTCTGGTTAAAGTGGAGCCCATCCCGCCGGAATAGGCACACTGAGCCAAGGATATTAGTATATTGTCCATAAGGACTCCAAAGTTCTTTCCCGAGTAGTGAGACCCCATACAAAACTCAGTATTGTATACCTGTACTTGGGTTTATTATTACCCGTGTGCATCGACATTGCACTTTCCACATTGTTTCATCTGCCATTCAGATGCCTGGTCTCCTAGTCTCACAAGGGCCGTCTGCAGTACCTTGCAGTCTGCTTCTATTTTAACAACTTTGAATAACTTTGTGTCCTCTATAAATCATACCACTGTTCAGTTATCATGACTCGTAGCAATTTACGTATGTCATGTCCCGTACCATTTTAATTCTGTTTATGTATTTAATATATGTGTTCTTTATTGCCTTCCCAGAGCTACGGATGGAAGGGGAGATATAAGTTTTTAAATTTATTTATTTAAAACATTTCTGTACTGACTATATCCATTATTTATTTGATCACCTCAATTGTCATTCCCTTTTCCAGATCACTTTTGAATGTTAAACAGCACAGGTCTCAATACCGATCCCTGTGTTACTCCACTAATGGCCTGTCTCCATTTGGAATACTGACTATTTAGTCCTTCCCTCTGTTTCCTGTCTTTTAACCAGTTAAGAATCTGCAGTAGGACAAGCTGGTTAAAAGATAGGAAACAGAGAGTAGGATTAAATGGTCAATTTTCTCAGTGGAAAAGGGTAAACAGTGGAGTGCCTCAGGGATCTGTACTTGGACCAGTGCTTTTCAATATATATATAAATGATCTGGAAAGGAATACAACGAGTGAGGTTATCAAATTTGCAGATGATACAAAATTATTTAGAGTAGTTAAATCACAAGCAGACTGTGATACATTGCGAGAGGACCTTGCAAGACTTGAAGATTGGGCATCCAAATGGCAGATGAAATTTAATGTGGACAAGTGCAAGGTGTTGCATACAGGGAAAAATAACAGTTGCTGTAGTTACACGATGTTAGGTTCCATATTAGGAGCTACCACCCAAGAAAAAGATCTAGGCATCATAGTGGATAATACTTTAAAATCGTCAGCTCAGTGTGCTGCAGCAGTCAAAAAAGCAAATAGAATGTTAGGAATTATTAGGAAGGGAATGGTTAATAGAACGGAAAATGTCATAATGCCTCTATATCGCTCCATGGTGAGACCACACCTTGAATACTGTGTACAATTCTGGTTGCCGCATCTCAAAAAAGATATAGTTGCGATGGAGAAGGTACAGAGAAGGGCAAACAAAATGATAAAGGGGATGGAACAGCTTCCCTATGAGGAAAGGCTGAAGAGGTTAGGGCTGTTCAGCTTGGAGAAGAGACGGCTGAGGGGGGATATGATAGAGGTCTTTAAGATCATGAGAGGTCTTGAATGAGTAGATGTGACTCGGTTATTTTCACTTTCAAATAATAGAAGGACTAGGGGGCATTCCATGAAGTTAGCAAGTAGCACATTTAAGACTAATCGGAGAAAATTCTTTTTCACTCAATGCACAATAAAGCTCTGGAATTTGTTGCCAGAGGATGTGGTTAGTGCAGTTAGTGTAGCTGGGTTCAAAAAAGGTTTGGATAAGTTCTTGGAGGAGAAGTCCATTAATGGCTATTAATCAATTTTACTTAGGGAACAGCCACTGCTATTAATTCCATCAGTAGCATGGGATCTTCTTAGTGTTTGGGTAATTGCCAGGTTCTTGTGGCCTGGTTTGGCCTCTGTTGGAAACAGGATGCTGGGCTTGATGGACCCTTGGTCTGACCCAGCATGGCAATTTCTTATGTTCTTATTGATTCCTATCCCAGAACTTTGTAATTGCCTGAGGAGTCTCTCCTGGGGGACTTTGTGAAATGCTTTCTGAAAATCCAAATAAACTATATTAACCGGCTTACCTTTAACTACATGTTTGTTTATACCTTCAAAAAAGGTGCCTCCATTGAAGACCTTTTTCAGGTAAACAACTCTGCTTGCTTTTGTCAAAAAACTCCCATTATTCAGAACTTTCATTACCTGGAAAAATGGCCTTGGTCTCGATCATTCTGGATAAATGATGTTTTACTGGAGTAGAATTATTTTAAAATATTTGTCTCCCTTGTATCATTATTAGTAATTTGTGTTTATAGCATCAGTGGATGAATAATAAGAGTCTAAGACAGAATCTATGCCTGATCATCTCAGTTAATTCCTATAATTTCACCTCTTAATTTATCAGGACAGACTCTTCCCTCTTCATTACACTTCCAATTGTTAGTGTAGCAGCATTAAGAGACTCACTGAGGTACCAAATATACTTGGGTAAACGGCATTGTTTACATTAAATATGTCTGTAAGTGGGATGTAGGGTATCACAAAACAGACTGAATCGCTGTAGAAAGTCTAATGCAAGGTTTGTTATATAAAGATGTACCAAACATATCACGTTGTAATAAAGTCCAAGATTCAAAAGGGAGCTAATGAAAGTTCTGAACCCCAACACGAGCCGTATTTTGTCACATGGCTCTCTCAAGGGAAGAAGCAACCAAATGTATGGTGAAATAAAGGAATATATTAGAAACAATTTGATAGAGGTAAAGCAGTTGTTTAGTAATTATACGTACAAAGCAACTGCTTTACCCCTACCAAAATTGTTTCCAATATATGCCTTTATTTGACCATACCATACTATCTATCGGTTGCTTCCCTCCTTGAGACAGCCCTGTGACGAAACACGGCTCGTATCGGGGTTCGGGACTTTCACTAGCAACCTCTTTATATAATGAACCTTGCATTAGACTTTCTACAGTGATTCAGTCTGTGTTGAGATACCCTACATCCCACTTACAGACACATCATTTGAGAAACCCACCTCTCTGCTCCTTATTACCATCGTATTACATTAAATATAACAATAATGTAGGGTAAAGAATGGGCGCATGAGAATTTAAAGTATAGAATTTTGGGAAAGCCTCTTGATTTATTTCTTTAATAAATCTTTGGAAGAGATGTTGTAAGGGAAAGCAGAAAAGTGAAAGTGAATGTAAGCATGCATATGTCCTAGATTCAAGCGGTTTTTACAGCATTCATAGAAAGCAGCTGAAAATATTCAGAATGCTTTAGTTTCTAAAGATTTGATTTAGTGAAGTTTTTGGGTACTTCCCAGGTTCTTATGGCCTGGATTGGCCTCTGTTGGAAACAGGATGCTGGGCTTGTTGGACCCTTGGTCTGACCCAGTATGGCATTTTCTTATGTTCTTATTTTTTCATTTCCCCTTTTCAAAGATCAAAATGAAAAGTTAAGTCAACAAAACAAAGACCTGCAGTTGCGCTATTTGGAACATAAAGAACAACTAGACGAATTAAAAAATCGCATGACATTTTTCACCAAGGTAAACTTTTTTTCTGTTTGGAAATGACTGAAAAAAAAATTCTCTCTTTTTATATGTAGAATAAATCCAATGCAAAAATATGACCACTTTTTTTTTTTTTACTCCTAATGTTAACCATAAGTCATCTATTGAAAGAATGTACCATTTCTTTGGGTGTGTGCCATTCTGTTCTTCAGTCTGGTTTGATGGTTCTCTTTTGTTGCTTCTTTCCGCTTCAGGAGAGTGATATTGATGTCGCAGAACTTAGTGAAGCCCTGATGCTTATCAAGGTAACTCAGAGAAATAGTTTTCTAGTCTGATTCTGCTAAATTTTAATTCTGTAATGGCTCATGTGGCCTTGAGACAGGACTTGCTTTTGTGTGTTCATCTCACAGATAGATGCCCATAGATGAACATATTCAGCATTTCATAAAAGCAGGCAAATCAGTAGGTTATGTGCAAATTTTAATTTAATAACAAATGTGAATTAACTCTTATCTACAGATATGTTGCTTAATGTCTGTGTGTTATAATCTATCATCATTTTATTTCAGATTACTGTAATGCTGATCTGATGTCTGCGGTTTTTTTATCTGCTAATTTTATATATTTGTTTATTACTTGGATTTATTTCCTTCGTCTTTGAATACAGGATTCACTCAAAACAGATTACAGCATATTAGAAATTTAGCATACAAACATTTGTAGCTTCACATTACAAAGGTGTAAATAGTTTTGAGTAGCAGCAACATTATAATACCATTAGACGATTTAACATGCATCTCAAGGTCTAACTCTAAGTAGATCAACATTCTGGACTAATCTCTAACAGCTTTAACTCTATAGTTTCATAGCAAAACCCTGGATTGTAGCAGTCTCCTTAGAAGAGAAGGTCCGTTCTCTGCTTGTACCATTAGTGTCATGCTTGAAATCAGTCGCCCATGCACGTCCAAACCAGTGGTCAAACGTTAGACATGTAGCATTGATGGCATGGATGCCGTCGAGTGCCATTGGGCACCATCAATGTCGAGCACTATGGGCGCCATCATTGCTGTTGAGCACCGTGGTTGCTGTCGACGCTGTCAAATGCTGTGGTTTCCATCAAGCACCACGGGCATCAAAGATACTATTGGGCACTGGGAGCGTCATCAAGCACCATAGATGTAGCAAGTGCCATCGATGTCTTGCTGCCATGGCAATGTTGTGGAAGCTCTGTGAGCGCAGGCTGATGCCATAGTGCTGCAGGCATGGTTGAGACTGGTGGGAGTTGTCTATCAGGTGAATTTTAAAAGCCCGGTCTGTGCCAAAGCCAGGAGATATGAGTATGTCTGGCCAGCACGCATCACGCAGATTTTATAAGGTGCCCATGTACGCGCATATCTCCTGGTATGCTCACCAGTGAGAGAGCCCAAAAAGGGGCAGGGTATGGATTTGGAAGGAGCAAGGGCGGGACATGTGCATTCTAGGACTTTAACATGAAATGTGTGCGAAAGTATTTATATTCACAAGCACACGCTGGGGACTCCTGCCGCATAACTTTACTACTGCTGTAGATGGCATGTAAGTAATAAAACAAAAAAAACTAGGCTAGTCAGCGGGGTTTTAAGGGCTGGGGCTAACAGGGGGAAAGGCAGACTAATAACCTGGGAGGGTTTGGAAGACCTAGCCCTTAACTGGGTGAACTGGGAAAATTAGTACTGGCGTTGGCACACATCCCTTATAAAATTCCCCCACTTAAGCGGTAGAGGTGGCATTTGCGCACACATACACACGTCCATATAAAATTGTGTACACATATACTTGCATTCAGTCTTTTTTATGACATGCATTCATATACTCACGTATGTTATAAAATGGCTGCGTCCTTAGGCGCAAGCCAGCATACGCATGTACATGTGTGCCTGCGCAGCTGTTTAAAATTTACCAACCCTGCCTCCAAGTGCTATGGGTGCTACCAGACACTGTCAAGGCCGTCACAATGGACATCAGTGTAATTGTCAGTGCCACTGATGTTGTGGTATGCTGGGGGCGCTGTTCCTACCATCAAACATGGTAAGCACCATACAGGGCAATGACAGTGTAGAGCACTGTCAGCATGCAAGCCATGCCTTGAAATTGGGCTATCCTGGCCAAATGCATAAGTGCAGAGGTGACTGATTGCCAACAGAGGCTATTGACAGGTGGCACCATATGTGTTAGGCACCATGGGGTGCTGTGCAGCATGGTCGGGATCAGCACTACCGCTTACTTCACGATGGTCAGCTCCTTTGCAATGCATCGAATCAGATACTGGCAGTTTTGGTGTCAGTCCATGCCATGGAACATGCCACGACTTAGGCATGGGCTGTTATGCTAGTGTGGAACCAGGGCTAGCACTACTAAGTTGGGCCCATTTGCTTCACTGACGGCAGGGTGAAGCACCACTGCTTGGGTACCAGGCACTGCCGCAGTGCTGAGGTTAAGCACAGAGGCGCCATTGTTACCTGGCATTTTCTATAAACGCTGTGTTGGATACTCTGTAACAATGTTGAGGTTCGTCTGTCCATCCCTGTATGGTCTGCCATCTCAAAAAACAACACGGAAGCCAATCCAATATAGCAGAAATGCGAACAAAGCAGGAGTAGATCGGTGTCAAAGAGAAATTTTATTGAACAAGCTGTAGAATGCAATGCCCAACTCAGGCCGAGTTTCGCCCATCAACAAAGGCTGCTTCAGGGGCTATATCAATTAATATAATAGATTAATATTAAAAATAACATAAAAAGTAATAATTACATAAAAATGTAAATATAATGATATATCTAAAAATATATATGCAAGTACCCACTTATATATTTTTTTAGATATATCATTATATTAACATTTTTATGTAAATATTACTTTCATGTAATTATTTTTAATATTAATCTATTATTTTAATTCTTGATATAGCCCCTGAAGCAGCCCTTGTTGATGGGCAAAACTCTGTCCGAGTCGGGCATTGCATTCTACAGTTTGTTCAATAAAATTTCTCTTTGACACCGATCTACCTCTGCTTTGTTCGCTAGTCTGCCATCTCTGCATTTGTCAAACAGGTATCTCGGGACCCCAGTCTGGGGCATGACTCGTGCCCATACTCGTTCTTGCAGGCATTTTCAGGTATCTACTCTGGTCCAGTATCCTGGGGTCGGCGGAGCAAGCCGCCTGAGATTTTTTTTAAGTAGCACAGAAACATGGCAGATAAAAATGCTTCTCACAGGACAAGCAGGATGGTTGTCCTCACAAATGGGTGACATCGAGGATGGAGCCCACCACGGAAAACTTCTGTCAAAGTTTAAACAGAACTTTGACTGGCCCCTACTGGGCATGCCCAGCAAGGCACTGACCCTGCAGCCAGCAGGGGTCTCCCTTCAGTCTTCTTTTTTCCGCGCAGCAGTTGCCACGCGGTGAAAGGAGCTCTCTTACCACGTTCCTGACAGGAATTCGGTTTTTTTCTTTCCGAAGAAAATTTGCCCCTCAGGGGTCTCCCTTCGACAAATTTTTGTCACCTCCGCGAAAGCCGGTAAGTTTTTTGCCGATTTTCATCGACTGCCGTCGATTTTGGCCCTAGAGGCCTGTTGGCACTTACCAATCCCGCGGCTAAATTTGGCCCTAGGCCATGGCGACGGGGGTTCCGTCGTTGTCCGGATTGCACCCGGACTATGTCAATCACAGATCCCCATCGGGTCTGTGTTCTATGTTTGGGAAGTGAGCATGATGTCCTGACTTGCACTAAATGTGCCCTAATGACACCTAAGGGTCGTAAAGCCAGGATGGAGAAGATGGGGCTCCTCTTCCATGCACCCACCCCAACGCCATCGATAGCATCGACGTCATCGGAACCGGCACCGTCGAAGTTGCACCACCATCGTCAACCCTCCGGTGACCGTCCTCCACCGATGACTTCTCGGCCGTCGACTCCTGTCCCCTCCCCGGATGGGCGAGGAGATCGGAAGGATAAGCATCGCCATCGACGGCACAAGTCTCGGCCCGTCGAGGATCCACAACCATCGACCTCTGAACAGGCCGAGCCACCGACGAAAAAGCCTCTGTCAGACCTGGCACCGTCCACGTCTCGTTCGCAGGCACCGAGGAAACCCTCACCCTCCCGGAGTGCGGGGGCCGTGATCCCACCGGTTACGGTGGTACTTCCGGCCCTGCCTCAGCCTCCCTCTCCCGTCGAGCCGGGTATGGTTACCCCTGGTCTCCGGGCAGAACTGGACCGGCTGGTCCAGGAGGCCATCGAGAATGCGATGCGAAGATTCCAGCCTCCACCGGCACCGCCTCCGGCACCGATTCCGGCACCGCCTCAGGCACCGACCTCAGCACCGACTCTGCCACCGAGGAGGGAACCGACCACCGAGCCTCTAGTGGAAGCGTTGGCACCGATACTAAATCGTATGGAGGCACTCATGCGCGCCCTTCCATCGGTGATTCCAGTAGCACCGACTACACCATCATCTCCGGAAGGACATTCATCGACAGGAGAAACCCCGTTCCGGATTCCCCCGTCCGGTGTCGTTCCATCGGTGCCTTCACATACCTTTCCACCGATTTATCCTTCGGCTCCATCGATTCCAAGATCGGCACCGATTCCATCGGTACCCCCGAAGCCCTCGATGCCGTTCACAGTTCCGCTTGCAGCACCGATTCCATCGATGCCTTTGGATCCTCTACCAGGTCCTTCAGGACTGCAAGCCCTACATGATCCTTATGATACCTGGGGTGATGATACATCTTCAGATACAGATTTACCATCCCCACCATCTCCTACAGAGAGTAGAAAACGATCTCCTCCTGAAGATCTCTCCTTTATAAATTTTGTAAAGGAGATGTCAGAAATTGTGCCTTTTCAGCTGCAATCTGAGACCGATGACAGGCACCAAATGATGGAGCTGCTCCAATTTCTGGATGCCCCAAAAATCATCGCTTCCATCCCCATTCACCAGGTATTTCTGGATCTTTTAAAGAAAAACTGGGAATCACCTTCATCTGTGTCACCAGTTAATAAAAAAGCTGACTCAACATACCTCGTTCAGTCAGCACCAGGATTTCAGAAGTCTCAACTGGATCATCGCTCTGTTGTAGTTGAGTCTGCGCAAAAGAAGGCCAAGCGCCTAAAACCACACTCTTCCACTCCCCCTATCAAGGACAACAAATTCCTTGATAGTGTGGGCAGGAAAGTGTATCATGGGGCTATGTTGATATCTCGCATAGCTTCATACCAACTTTATATGACTCAATACAACAGAGCTATCCTTAAACAGATGCAGGACTACGCTGACACATTACCGGACCAATACCAGCCACAGCTTCAAGCCCTCCTTCACAAAGGATTTGAAGCTGGGAAGCACGAGATCAGAACGGCCTACGATATCTTCGATGCTTCCACGAAAGTCTCAGCTACTGCCATCTCAGCCAGACGTTGGGCTTGGTTAAAATCATCCAACCTTCGCCCAGAGGTCCAGGATCGTCTAGCCGATTTACCCTGCTTGGGGGACAATCTGTTCGGAGAACAGATTCAACAGATTGTGGCGGAATTGAAGGATCACCACGAGACGTTGAAACAACTTTTGTCTGTTCCATCTGAGGTATCCTCCAAACCACCACCTAAGAAGGACTCTAAAAAGTCATTCTTTCGGCCACGTCGTTATTACCCTCCGTCGACTAGGCCTCGTCCGGCTCGATCCTCCACCAGACCTCAGCTACGCCAACCTCGGAAACAAAGACCTGCTGTAGCCCCACCTCCCGGGCCTGCGGCAGGCCTTTGACTTCCCGATACGGAGCACATGCCATATCCCACTCCCCCACATCCCTGTAGGGGGTCGTCTGTGCCACTTTCTGCAGCATTGGATACGGATTACCTCAGACCAGTGGGTGCTGGCAATTATCGCACAGGGTTACCACCTCAATTTCATAACTCTTCCGACAGACTCCCCGCCTCTTCAAGCATGGAGTCTATCCAGCCACTTAATTACAACAGGAAGTATCCCTTCTTTTGCAATCAAATGCTATAGAACCTGTCCCTCCCTCTCAACGAGGCAAGGGATTTTACTCCAGGTACTTCCTAATTCCAAAAAAGTCAGGAGGGCTACGTCCAATTTTGGACCTTCGGGCCCTCAACAAGTACCTTCAAAAAGAAAAGTTCAAGATGGTAACCCTGGGCACGTTACTCCCTCTGCTGCAAAGAGGGGATTGGCTATGCTCCCTCGACCTCAAGGAAGCTTATACCCATATTGCGATAACACAATCCCATCGCAAATATCTGCGGTTTCTAGTAGGCCGCGACCATTATCAATACCGAGTACTACCTTTCGGTCTGGCATCTGCTCCACGAGTCTTCACCAAATGCCTCGTAGTTGTAGCAGCATTCCTCAGGAAGGAAGGTGTCCACGTATACCCCTATCTGGACGATTGGCTAATCAGGGCCTCAGATTGCCCGGTCCTCCCTACAATTGACAATCAACACACTCCTTTCCTTAGGGTTTCTTGTCAATTACGAGAAATCTTGCTTCGTCCCATCTCAAACCTTATCTTTCATTGGGGCAGACTTGGACACCTTACAGGCAAAGGCCTACCTTCCGCTTCAACGGGTCCAAACTCTCATGTCCCTAGCTCACCAGCTCCAGTCTCAAGATACGGCCACGGCTCGCCAGTTCCTCATTCTCCTAGGACACATGGCATCCTCGGTTCAAGTCACTCCCATGACCCGACTAGCCATGAGAGTAACACAATGGACTCTACGACACCAATGGATTCAAGCTTTTCAGCCTCTGTCCTCCATAGTCACAGTCACACAAGCGCTGCGCCTATCCTTAACCTGGTGGACGACTCAGGTCAACCTCCTTCAGGGCTTACCCTTTCTTCCACCGGATCCGCAAGTAATTCTAACCACCGACGCTTCTCACATCGGTTGGGGAGCCCATGTGGACAACTTTCAAACCCAAGGGTTATGGTCCAACGAGGAAGCCGAACACCAGATCAATTTCCTAGAACTTCGAGCAATCCGCTATGCGCTCCGCACTTTCAAAGATCATCTCTTTCATCAGATAATCTTAATCCAGACGGACAACCAAGTGGCCATGTGGTACATAAACAAGCAGGGAGGCACAGGCTCCTTCCTTCTGTGTCAGGAAGCTGCGCAGATCTGGGCGGAAGCCCTCTCCCACTCCATGTACCTCAGGGCCACTTACCTGCCGGGAGTAGACAATGTATTGGCAGACCGGCTGAGCCGTGTCTTCCGACCGCACGAGTGGTCACTCGATCCTCTGATAGCGACCTCTCTGTTTCACAAGTGGGGTTCTCCCCGCATAGACCTCTTTGCGTCCCCTCAGAACCACAAAGTGGACGATTACTGCTCTCTCATTCGGAGCCAGCACTCTCGGCCGAGGGATGCATTCTCCCTCAAGTGGACAACCGGTCTGCTCTACGCATTCCCTCCACTTCCTCTTGTGTCAAAGACTCTTGTGAAGCTACGCCAGGACGGAGGAACCATGATCCTGATAGCACCTTACTGGCCACGCCAAGTATGGTTTCCAATACTCCAGGATCTCTCCATCCGCAGGCACATTCCTCTGGGAAAGGACCCGCATCTGCTCACTCAAAACGACGGATACCTCCTCCATCCCAACCTCCAAGCCTTGTCCCTGACGGCATGGATGTTGAAAGGTTAGTCCTTCAGCCTTTCAACCTTTCAGATTCCATTTCTCGAGTCCTGATAGCTTCACGAAAGCCTTCCACAAGAAAGTCTTACTCATACAAATGGAAAAGGTACACATCATGGTGCACTTCTCAGTCCCTTGATCCCCTTTCCTATCCAATCTCCAAATTCTTGGACTATTTATGGCATCTCTCTGAATCAGGTCTTAAAACCTCTTCCATTAGGATGCATGTCAGTGCGGTAGCCGCCTTCCATAAAGGTGTACAGGATGTCCCTATTTCAGTACAACCCCTAGTAACACGTTTTCTTAAAGGCTTGCTCCATCTGAAGCCACCCTTACGGCCTCCGGCCCCATCCTGGGACCTTAATCTGGTTCTTGGTCGTCTAATGAAACCTCCTTTCGAACCTCTGCACTCCTGTGAGTTAAAGTATCTCACATGGAAAGTGTTATTCCTTTTGGCTATCACTTCAGCTCGCAGGGTTAGTGAATTACAGGCCCTAGTTACCTATCCGCCTTACACTAAGCTCCTGCAGGACCGGGCGGTACTCCGCACTCACCCTAAATTTTTACCTAAGGTAGTTTCTGAGTTTCATATTAATCAATCCATCATACTACCTATCTTTTTTCCCAGGCCCCACTCCAACTCTGGAGAACAGACCCTGCATACCCTAGACTGTAAACGGGCTCTAGCCTTTTACCTAGACCGTACAGTTTCTCACAGGAAGAGCACTCAATTATTCGTCTCTTTCCATCCTAACAAGTTAGGACAACCTGTGGGTAAGCAGGCTCTTTCCTCCTGGTTGGCGGACTGCATTGCTTTCTGCTATGAGCAAGCGGGCATCCCTTTTCAAGACCGTGTCAAAGCACACTCTGTGAGGGCCATGGCTACGTCAGTGGCACACCTTCGATCGGTGCCGCTTCCTGACATCTGCAAGGCTGCAACCTGGAGTTCTCTCCATACCTTTGCAGCCCACTATTGTTTGGACAAAGCTGGAAGACAGGACTCCATCTTCGGCCAATCTGTCTTGCGTAACCTTTTTCCAACGTGATGTACCAACACCCTTCCACCTTCCCGGTAGGGTGCGGATGCCCTTTACCAAATTCCACCCCAGTTGTAGTGCCTGTTGCACGTCGTTGGGTGCATTTGGTGCAAGTCAGGACATCCTCAGCTCGGTACTCACCCATTTGTGAGGACAACCATCCTGCTTGTCCTGTGAGAAAGCAAATGTTGCTTACCTGATGTAACAGGTGTTCTCACAGGACAGCAGGATGTTAGTCCTCACGAAACCCGCCCGCCACCCCGCGGTGTTGGGTTTGTTTTGTTTTTACTTTCTAGGCACTGCCTGTAGCTTTGAACATCAGACTGAAGGGAGACCCCTGCTGGCTGCAGGGTCAGTGCCTTGCTGGGCATGCCCAGTAGGGGCCAGTCAAAGTTCTGTTTAAACTTTGACAGAAGTTTTCCGTGGTGGGCTCCATCCTCGATGTCACCCATTTGTGAGGACTAACATCCTGCTGTCCTGTGAGAACACCTGTTACATCAGGTAAGCAACATTTGCTATCTCAGGTCTTCCATCAACCATTCTCATCTCTCAGTGTGAGAGTTCATGACTATGATGCCCCTGCACTGATCATGTGGTTTTACACTTCTACACATTTCCCATGCAAGGGACTGCTTCTGCCTTCCCATTGAATGTCTAATTGTTATCTCAAAATACAGTCCAGCACGAGGTTAGGTTCTTTTTTTTTCCTTCACAGTCCTGCTGCATGAGGCCCAGCACGATTTTCGCCTTGGCCCCTTAAGTGCCATGTTATTCATCTCTGCTGGAGGAATGTGCTTTGGGGAATCCCTTGCTGGTCTGGTGACACAGGGATAGTATGCCACCCTGTGATGGTTACTGAATGCAGCATGTCCTGCTTAATAAACCCTGCAGATTTCCAGAGGATGCAGGCAGTTGCATATATTGGCCTAAATCTGGTAATATCCTCCTCTGGCTATGGAGGGCTGTACTTCCTCTGCAGCAAATATATGCAGTATGTTTGCAGCAATATTATTGCTTTCATAAGTTGAACAGGGCCTCAGTGGTATTTACAGCTGTAGGTAGCATTAGGGTTTAGAATTTGGCCACAAACGGGATGGGTGGGGAGCCTACGGCAGGCGAAGTACCGCTACTATTGTCTTGTGACATGCTTCGAGAATGCCCTAATGGTTCATGGAAGTGCTATATGGAAAATTGGTCAGACGGAGAATTCCGTCAGCGGTAAAATTGGTCAGCGGGTATTCCAGCTATTACGTTGCATGAGTGGATGAAAGTTGCCTGACTAATGGCCCAGGATTGGCCTGCTCACCACTCTTAAAGTTGTGCTGCAGCTTGACAAGTGAGTCCTGCTCTTGCTATGAACCAAAGCGTCTTCGTTTCGAATAATGATGTGCCATAGAGCATCATTCACAGCCTAAGTGGTTGAAATTGGAAAGGGGAGGTAGGTGGGTGAGACTAGGAGAGTAGATTATATAGGTAAATTGGGAGGCGAGTATGCACAATTGTGGAATTTATTCTCCAAATCAACTTTTCCTTCACTGACCACTTTGTTAGGGTCTAGTCAAATACAACACAAAAACTGTGCTTAAAAATAAGGTTTAAGCGGGAAGGGTGGGGCTTTTTCACTGCTGGGTGATTTATAGTTATTGAGTTTCTTGTTTATGCTTGGCAAGCATCATATACATAACTGCCGAGCTTTGTTGATCATGGTATTTCTGTGAAAACTATAACAAATTTGGCATAAAAAAAAAGCTTAATGAGAAAACAGAACACAGCATATAACTCCTGGCAGAGGAAAAAGACAACCAAGGATCTCCATGAGTGTCATTTCCCTTTCCCGGTGAGCAGGAAAAGACCCTATTCAGCCTGGATATAGTCCAAAATGCAGTCCTGTTTGTAGACCCAGCCCTCAAGCTTGAAAATCTTGTGCCAGCAAGGGACATCCTGCTGACTGGAACCGTTGAACAGATGAGAGGAAAGGGTGGGTCTACCTATTAGCCAAGGGATGCTTGGCTGAGTTTAACCAAGCCCGCAACTCCTGGAAGTTAACAGTTTTCCATGGCTCAGATAGCGCTCTCCCTAGAGCTCCAGCCTACCATCTCAAGGGTCGGCAATTCAAGTCCAGACACACTTCCTACTGTGATGGGGACTGCCACAGGTACATATATGTCAGACTCTATAGCTAACATAGAAGAGGACTTTCTCTAACAGCAACTGTAAAATCCTCTGAAATACCTCAGAAAAAAAGCTGACACTTTTACCATTGGGCCCTATCCACTAAGCATTTTTCCCATCGACACAAAATGGAAGAAAATCTTTAGTAAATAGGCCCCATAGATAGGTGATCTCTCCCTCAAACAATTCTACACGGTTTCCAACCCTCCATCAAACTTGCCTTTACAATTTCAGTTGTCATGAGGTTTTAATCCTTGGCCTGCATAAAACAGAGCTGGGTCCCCACCAACAGTAGACAGACGCTACACCAGACTCTTCCCCCCGCAGGTTGAGCCCTTGGGTTCTGAAGCCTGCAGGTCTTAGGAGTATGTCCACCTCAAGGAAAGCAGTCAGTGAGGTCAGAGCAGGCAGCGGTCTGATGGTGTCGGAATCCAGGCACGGGTCAAGGCAGGCAGCAACAATCATGCAGGATCGATATTCAGGTATAGGTCAAGGCAGGTGCAAATAAGGCAGAGACAATATTCAGACAAGGGTCAAGGCAACAAGAGATCAGTCTGAGGGGCAAGGAGAACAGAGGCAAGGGCATGAAAGGGCACGAGCCAGGCAGGAAACTGGAAGAAGGCACGAGCGCGGACAGACAGAGGCAGGGCAAGGAGGGAAGAGAAATGGGAGATGGAAAAGACAAGAGCAAGGCAGGCAAGGAGACCAGACAGGTGTAAGGTAGGAGCAGGATCCGACAGGAACAAGCAATACAAACACAAGCAGAAGTGCGAGAGATCCTGTTGCTCAGGCGCCAACTGAATGCAGGGCTGAGGTTTAAATGCTGGACCCCTGTGAAGTCATCAGGAAGCATCATGGATGTTTTTCCTGCCTTGGGACTTTTAAGAGGCAACAGGTGCGCACGCGCATGCCTAGGAGGCCGAGGTCAAGGTTGAGTGGCGGCATCCTGTAGCCTGGCATCCAGAAGGGAAGCGGCTTGGTGGGCCTCGGCCTTGGCGGGAGGTAAAATGTTCCAGCTGCGGGATGGGAACTGCAGATGGCACAGCATTACATCAGTTTTGAAGATCAACTTCTTAGGCATTATTACATACGGTATATTAAAGCAGAAAAATATGCAATCAGGAATCCCAATATACAGGACATTACAGTAATTTATGGAGGACAATACAAAGGATTGAATTATCATCCTAAAATTACCCCATCTAAAATATATTTCAACTTCCGCAGTATAAAACCCCCCAACTCTAACCTAACCTAACCTTAGTTCTATTTAGAGTATTTTGAGAGATTATTAACTGCTTGGATATGAAGTTTCATGGTACTGATGTAGCCTGTTTGTAATAATTGCATTAGGAGAATCAGAACTATGTGCAGATCACTTTATTCATGTCAAAATTATTGAACTAGGGAGCACATGTTGATTATTCCGAATAACATGCTCGGTAAATAAAGCAAGAGGTATGTTTTTGTAGGTACGAAAGCAGCAGAAGAATGGAGACCTTACATTTCTAGAGAAAATAGAAGACGACATTAATAAAGACTTGGATCACTCAATGCGGGAACTACAAGCAACTCATGCAGAAACCGTGCAGGAACTTGAAAAGACTCGAAATATGTTAATTATGCAGCATAAAATCAACAAAGACTATCAGGTATTTAATTTTAATCTCATTGCTATCTTGGGTAATGATTTTATTAGCTTACTTTTCTGGACAGAAATGTGACAACTAAAACAGTATTTGTGTGAAACTTGGAATCTTTCAATAGGAATAGCACAGTTATGATCAAGAGTATATTAAGCATTGGCTTAAGTTTTAATACCTAATTATCGGGCCAATACAGTAAAGTGTGCTCAGGCCAAGCGCACCGTTAGCCCCCGTTTGGACGCGCGTTTTGTATAAGGGGTAAAAATAGCGCGTGGAAAACGCGCGTCCAACCCCCCTGAAACTAATAGCGCCCGCAACATGCAAATGCATGTTGATGAGCCTATTAGTTATTCCCGCGCGATACAGAAAGTAAAATGTTCAGCCAAGCCACACATTTTACTTTCAGAAATTAATGCCGGCACCGGGAAAGTGTACAGAAAAGCAGAAAAAACTGCTTTTCTGTACACCCTCCACCTTAATATCATAGTGATATTAAGTCGGAGTCCCCAAAGATAAAAAAAAAAATCTGCCCGTGGGTTGGAAGACGGACGCTCAATTTTGCCAGCGTCCGTTTTCCGAACCCATGGCTGTCAGCGGGTTCGACAACCGACGCCGGTAAAATTAAGCGTCGGCTGTCAAACCCGCTGACAGCTGCCGCGTCTGTCAAAAAGGAGGTGCTAGAGTCGCACTAGTGTCCCTAGCGCTCCTTTTTACCGCGGGCCCTAATTTGCATACCTTTCCTTAGTGAATCGCGCACCCAGGAGAGTGGGCGCTCACCACCTCTCCCGCGAGGTTTACTGTATCGGCCCGTATGAACTAAATCCTGGAGCCACAGACTTACTTTCCACACATTCACACCTCTATTCTCAAGTTACAGGGGCTGGAATCTAGCCAGAACTGTGACTTGAAACACAAAGTACTGCTTGAGTTTCCCAGAAATGTTACCTATCCAAACTCTGAAAATACACAATTCAACCAGCGTAAATGGACACCTGCTTTAAATGCCAGTTTTTGTCCTGATACGTGTTTTTAATATTAAAAGAAAAAAAAAAGTCATAATAATTACAGTTTTGACTTGTAAGTGTAATGTCCCCAGATTTATTATGGGAGGACAAGAGAGCAGGTATGAGGAGGAAATATATGTAGCTTGGTGGAATAAGGCCCAAGATGCTGAGATTTTGTTCTTAACTGAGGAACTAGCTACACTTAAAGTGCTACACATAGGAGTATTACGGGCTGAGATTAAGTCCCAAATGATTGCTGTTAAGAATACTTTGAACCAACTATTACACCAAAGAATCATTACATCTTATGATAGGTTTCGTAGTAAATTGTTTCATTCTCGAAATAAGCCTGGTAGATTGCTGGCTCGATTGATACATGGTGCCAAGCCATGACATTTTATATGTGCTTTATGAACTAAGTGGGGGATTGTTGTTTCCAACACTGAACTAATGACTACTGCGTTACTTGAAATTTATTCTCAGTTATATTCTGATTGGGTGTGCAATAACTTCTTTGCAGATCTCCTTTTTCTTCAGATTTCAGACCAATTTTTAAAATGTTCCTGTTATACTCGTGGAAATAGAATGTACCATACATGCCTTGAAATTGACGTAGGCACCTGGATTGAATGGCTTTAGTTCAGAATTCTATAAGACTTTGTCTTCATCAGTTTCTCAGCCTTTTCTAGAAATGTATAATTATTGTCTTGTGTGAGGTGAGTTTGACTCATCACTGTCTTCCCTAAGCAAGGGGGAGACTCATTGGATCCTGGTTCATATAGATTTATTTCTTTAATTATTGTTGACATGAATATAGCTATGTCTATTTTGACCAGGTGGCTGAATGTGGTTCTTCCTCATCTGATTTCGGAAGATCAGACTGGTGTTTGTAATATTAGAACATTTTTGGATGCCTTATGCACTCCATGCCCCAGTAATGAGGCGGTATGGGAATGATTGTTGCCTTCAACAAGGACCAGTGGCAATATATGTTCTGAGTACTGGAGAAGTATGGGATTTCTGGTTTATTTCTCTCATGTTTTCGTTAGTTGGATGCTTTCCTCAGGCCTGTTTATGAGTGAATGGATCAATCTGTATGACATTTCCCCTTTATTGTGGTTCTCATCAAGGTTGTCCACTGTCCCGTCTTTAATATTAACTGTTGAACTTCTTGCATTTAAAATTTAAATGTCTCACATTGTACAAGGGTTAAAATTGGAGTCTATTGAATTTTGTATTTGTTTGTTTTAGAATTATGTGCTGTTGTTTTTGGGCAATCCTCAATTATATCCAAACATGTGGCAATGATGTTTCTTTTGTTTGGTAGTTTGACAGGGCTGAAAATTAATTTTGCTGTCAGAGGCCCTGCTTATGCTTATGCTACCTGGTCAGGCAATTTCCCATTAAGCTGGGCAAATAATAGATTAAATATTTGGAGATTTTGGTCCTTCGTGATAAATCCCTATTATATCAGTTGAACAAAAAATCCTTGTTGGTAGAATTTAAAATGCAACTTGAGGCCTGGATAGACATACTTTTTTCATTATTAGTGAGTTGTACCTTGTACAAAATGTTTCTTTTTCCAAAACTGTTACATAAAATACAGATGGTGCCACGTTGGATATCTAGTGAAGATTTGGCACTTTTAAAATCAATGTTGATGTGGTTTATGTGGCATGGGAGAGGACTCTGGTCCTCAAAAACTATTGCATCCTAAATGATTTGGAGGATTAAATCTTAATTTAATTTCTTAAAATGTTAAAAACATGGTTAATGGGAAACGTCTGATTGAGTTGGAATTTTATTATGTAGTAATGGGATTATGTATTTTGAAAAATGTTGAGATATTGTTTTATAATATGTTGTACATTGCCTAGAAAGATTTGTATCAGTTAGACAATTATCCTGATCTTCAATATTATAATGTGGCATGGCAATTATAGTCTTTATGGGAATTGATTGCTTCCTCATAAGCAGCACTGCTCTGCAGAGGATCCGCTGTTCCAGCATCCTGTGGGAGACCTGCCCAGCCGGGCTCTACAACTACTACTCACTACTGCCACCTCTGGTAGTTCCATAAACTGTTTAATAAAAGATTCAAATCTGTGTTTGTCTGTCCGGAGTTTAGTCCGGCACTGTGGCCCCTCACGGGACTGCCTCACAGTGTCATCTGCGCTGCATATGTGTTTTCAATGAGTGAATGGGTATGAATGTAGTGTTTGGTGACACATGACACACATGTGGTATGAATATATGCAATATTCATACCACAAAGAGGTCTTCTCAAACAACAAAATAACACATTAGAGGTTCTTCAAGCATTGCTTTGCATCCGCTGTAGCAGGAGACAAACTGCAGAAGCTAATAAAGAAATTAATAGGATGAGATACAATTCCTTGGATTCCTGAAGATGCAAAGGAGCTAACATACTGCTATTTTTATGCTACACACCCTATGTTTAAATCAAGAGGGTTCACAAAGAGAGTACACCAAAAATTGCAGAAAAAAGCACAATATCCAAAGAAAAGCCTCAAAAAGCAACTGACCAAATATTAAGACATTTAATAACAAAAATTAAAGATACGTATGTAAGTGATAACATTTTAAAACAATTGAGGGCTGATGGAGAAAGAAAAATAGAGACCAAAAGAAAAGATATGGAGAAAAATGCCAAAAGGAGAGGTGCAAGAACATTCAACGAGCAAGAGAAGAAAGACATTGGAGCAGCTAAGAGCTCAAGAAAACAGAACAGCCAAAGCAATTGGAGGAGGTAATAGAGCGTAAGATTTGTCATACTGCGTCAGACTAAGGTCCATCAGTTCTAGTAATAGTCCTAGGGATAAGCACTGGTTTTCTCCCAATCCACTTTAATGATTATAGATGTACTTTTCTTCCAAGAACATGTCCAAACCTTTTTTTAAATCCATCTATATTAACAGCTTTTACCACATCCTCTGGCAATGAATTCTAGATGGAGGACTTAGTGGTTGAACTGCTGACCTATGTGGAAATGGATATGTATGTTGGGGTAAGGGAGAGAGAAAAACTTCCTGAGATTAGTTTGATTCCTAAAATAATAAAAACATGTTAAATAAGTCCTGAGGTCTAGTGGAAGCAAGAGTAACGTGCAGTTACTCCTGCCCTGCAGGCGCTATTTTACAGAATGGTGCCTGTTGATCCCTGACATTCTTTGCTTCCTCCCTCCAATTCAGAGAGTCAAAGGAGAATCAGGAGTCAACTCCTTCCAATAGACCCTAGGGACTTGAAATAAGCTTTGGGACAGGTTGAAGGGGCTGGGCTAGGGGATGGGAAGGGGAAGGGGAGGTGTCCAGGTGGTGAAGTCTAAGGGGTTGGGGCTTCTATTCTGGGGGAGGAGTGAGTCTAAGGGGCGTAGATCCTGTCACGTTTTTTCCCATGGGGTCAAGGTGGAGGTCATGGAGGCACCATTAAACATCAATGAAAATGTCAAGTCTGGGGGGTTCAGGGGTTGGCTGGGCCTTTTTTAAAATGATGAACGCCACAGGATGTGGGCTCACCAATGTGTATTGTTACAGCCAGAAATACACAAAAGTTACCTCAGCATTTACAAATCTGTGGTACTCAGTACTACAAATTAATAAATCCTGTGGTATTTTTCCCTATGGTAAAATAACACATCTTAAATAACTGGCTCTTGAAACTGTTATCGAAAAGAACTTTAACAGCACAGAATAAGATACCAATTGAACACAGAATTAAATACAAAACCCTATGGGCCTCATTTTCCAATATCGCATTGGTATCGCATGCGATACCAAAAAGGGGTGTACCTTATGCTAATAAGCATGTGTATCGCGAATTGCACTATCAGCACTTTCGGATAATAGAAGGACCAGGGGGCATTCCATGAAGTTAGCAAATAGCACATTTAAATCAAATCAGAGAAAATTCTTTTTCACTCAACGCACAATTAAGCACTGGAATTTGTTGCCAGAGGATGTGGTTAGTGCAGATAGTGTAGCTGTTTTCAAAAAAGGTTTGGATAAGTTGTTGGAGGAGAAGTCCATTAATTGCTATTAATCAGGTTTACTTAGGTAATAGCCTCTGCTATTAATTGCATCAGTAGCATGGGATCTTCTTAGTGTTTGGGTAATTTCCAGGTTCTTGTGGCCTGGTTTGGCCTCTGTTGGAAACAGGATGCTGGGCTTGATGGACCCTTGGTCTGACCCAGCATGGCAATTTCTTATGTTCTTATGTTCAAATATTATACATCTAGGACAAGGGACACTCGTTTTGCCAGTCTTTGGCTTCATCAGGGGAACAAAATTCCAACTTGTTATTCTCTATATCACTAATCAAAACCTGCTTCGAAATGATACTGACACAATTACTCTGTTCAAGCCAGATAAAACGAATTTCCACCACACCGTCTGCACTGTAATCTATATAGTTGATTTAACACTACTTCCACAGCCTTACAATCCATGAAACTTACACAGGGCACAGATGGCGTTTCTGCACTAACAGCTTTCAATAACAACAAACTGTCAGTAGGTAGACTAAATGTCTCTTCCCTTGTTAAGAAGTTACCAGCCATTTGCTGGAATATCCTGAAGAATGCTAATTTGGCTCCTTTCAACAGTGAAGTAATACTTGGATGTTCTAGAGATTCAAGAGGAATCTCTGGACATCAAAAGATATAGTATCACTGTGCAGGCCAGGCCTTGGGAAACAGCAGATGTACAGACACAAATATACATATCTAATTCTTTTTTTTCCTGTAAATGCTAGCTGTTTTGTAAAACAGTGGGAGGAAAAGGAGACGAAGGAAAGAGGGGAACCAGCTTACAGTCAGAAAGTGTGTGAGCCTGAACATTTATCCACACACATGTACCCTTCTCTGCTAGGCTCATTTTGCACACACACAGCTTCTGTGAGACAGGGATCTACCAATACCTGTATATCTGTACAAAGCTCATTTCTTATTCTATAAAAACTAGCATTTGTGTTATTATTAACCTTATTCCCACTGCCTTCTGAAACTGGAAACAGATATAAATTAGGGACATTCTGTGTTATCCAGCCGACTTTAAGATATCCAGCTGACTAGATCTGGCTATCTTAAAGTAAGCCAGATAAAGTTATCTGGCAAATTTTAAAATAGCTAGATCTGAATATATGGACTAACCGGATATGTTTATCTGCCAAACTACTTAGTCGCACAGTGGCTGAATATGGACCTCTAGGTGTCTACTACTGAACAATGGCTGAGACTTCCTTTCCCTCAGGAATTGTGAATGCTCCTTGTGTAGAACACTCAGCCTCAGCAACTTACACTTGGAAATCAAAATCTTCCATATGGCTGTAAGTCATCAGATTCACCCAGTATTTACAGTAATTTGATGTCTCGGCAAGAGTCACCTGATGAAAAAATTATTTTTCAGGCAGATTAATTCTTTGGATTTTAAAGATGTGCAGGGACCCTGCAAGATAAAGTGATCTATTTTCCAAACTTTATTAGTTAAGGAAACTGAATGACCAAAGGGATCGGAATTTGTAGAGTTTAATTAGTTCACTAATTCAAATCCTCCTTTCCAAAGAAAGGGCTTAAAGATAGTTTAAATGAAATGAGATGGTAGTCACAATCGAGTTCCTAGTAAATAGGTGCTTACATTACTAGAATTAATAGTAACTTGCACACAAGGGAATTACTCTTGCCGTGTTAGAGCTAGTCTTTCCAAAGCTGGATGGAGATATATTGACAGGGCAGAGTGGGGCTCTGCCGCTGCTCATATGTGGTACTTGTTCTATGGTAAATAAAGGACTTGGGGTTCAGTAACGTCGACACTGCAACTTTGACGAGCATTAAATCCAGAAAAAAAATGTTTAACAAATTCCTTTTTTCCATTGATAATCCAGTCAACCGTTATTAAGCACCCAAATGATATCTCTCTTAGCATTACTGAAGGAAATAGGAAGCTGATATGATACAAGACAATGGAGGCAGCTCAACTGCCATCTGCGTCCTATGAAGCTGTCTGATTCTAACATTCCAGCTTTTTTACGTAGCAATTTGCAACTTAAATTTATTAGCAAGACAAGCAGATCAATTATCTGTTATTTGCAAAACAAATTTATTGTCATGTATAGTTGTGAAGGACATTCCCAAAGTATATAAAATGTATCTACAAAATCTCCAGTAAATAGAAATACATTATAGAATTTTTATTATAGTTGTTTTACAGAGAAACTGTAAAATCTACCTCTATTCAAGTTTCATATATCCTACCAAATACTAAAATTGTTGAAAACTTTTCTGAATGCCTATCTTTCATCTAGTCACTACGCATAAAGAAGCACTAATATGAGTTGCATCTACTTATGCAGCATTGAATATATTACAATGATAAGTAAAGTGTTCTGATAGTAAGTGTATGACTAAGACATTAAATCAGTTATAGTCTATAATTTGAATAGAGGCAGATTTTACAGTTCCTCTGTATTTCTATTTACTGGAGATTCTCTAGATATATTTTATAAACAATCCAATATAAATACAAATGTTTATATTTCAAGGAAGAAGGCTTCACATTATTGGATAAGGGAGGGTATTACATGCTTAAATATCCTTGTAGATGTGTGGCTAGATTAGATGGAAAGAATTATAAGTTTACAGATCGGGATAACCTTAAAAGTCTTCTAGCAGGGAAAGCACTGGCTTAGTAGTAAAAGGGGGTTATAACAATGCACGATTTCCTATAGGTTAAAAATATTTTTCATTTAATTAACCGCTTATGATAATGAGATTTCACTTTGTATTATCCTATCTTTAGTAATAATAACTGATTGCTTGAAAAAAGTGTTAAGAAGTTAGAATATTACCTGTAATTAACCTATGTGATATGAACTTGGTTATTATATTACCAATATAAGTGTTGTTTGTTGTATTTTTATTTTGAAAAGCAATAAATAAAGAAAAAAAAATGCAATATAAATACAAATGTTTATATTTCAAGGAAGAAGGCTTCACAGTATGTATTTCCAAAACAAGTTTAAAAGTTGAATGTGTTATTAAATTGCTCAGTTATTTATAATTTCAATCCAATATTTTCTCAGGCTGAAGTAGAAGGAGTAACGCAGAAGATGGAGGGCATTCAGCAAGAGTATGAACTGAAACTGCAGCAGTATGCACAGCTGCTTGATATCCGAGCTGCACGAATCCGACAGCTGGAAGGTACAGTGCTATGTCTTGTGCAAGATAACATTAAGTGTTTCAGAAATGTTAAGATAATATAGATTTCAAAAAACACCAACGTAGATGACCACATATAAAGATGAATTGGCCACCTCAGCAGTCTCCACTTACGCTGCCCCAGTTGTAAACCATACAAGTTTCACCTTTTTCAGATCACTTCTTAATTCAGTTTTGTGATCTCTCCAGTTTTTTTATCATTTACCATTCCAGGTGGAAGAGCTTATAAGTTTCCTTACCTAAACTACTGCTAAGACCCCCACCAATTTTTTACCCAACCTTTCCCACATATCTTTTCTTATCACACTGATCTCTGCTTAAATTTGGTTTGCACCACCTTTCTGCTGGTTGGCTATCCAAGCCTCTATCACCGTCTTGGTAAAGAAATCTTCTTATTCCCTCTAAGCTTCACATCTCACAACGTGACATTATGACCCTTTGACCTTGAATTTGTTTTTATATAGAAAAATGCAACTTTCATCTTATACTTTAAGCTGATAAATATTTGAATATTTCTGTCATATTCCTCCTTTCCCTTCTTTACTCCATTAAGTACATTTTGAATTCCCTACGTTTCTGTAGATTTTCTGTTTCAGGCATTCTCCCATTTTAGTAGTCCTGTTCTGAACTGCCTCCATTCTTTAAATCTCCGTTTATGGCCTCCAAACCTGAATACAGTAAACAAGGTGGGGGTCTCACTAGAAGCCTATACAATATTAACTCCTTTTTCCTGCTGGTGATACTGTTGGCTTTCCCTTTTGCTTTATTATCCTAACAACCTTCAGGTCATGCAAGACAATTTAAGAAGATTATCTTTAGGTTGCTTAACCAGTTAACGGCTTTCTGTCCTACTCTCATAGTGGCTAGTTCATTTGCCAGCCTTTTTTGTAGAGCAGTATCATAAGCTTTACTTAAATCTAGATAGGCAGCATCTAATACACCTGCCTGATCATCACTTGTGTTACCTCATCAAAGAATGTCATCAGATTTGTGAAACCATGTTGTCAAGGACCTGTAATCTGTTTATTTTGAGGTCCTATACTATCCATTTCTTTAGTACTGTTTCCTTAGCTTTTTCCACTGTCATAATTAGATTAATGGATCTGTAGTGACCTGCCTTCTTTTTGTTCCCACTGTTGTAGAGTGGGTGTGCATTTGCTCATCTCCTTTTGTTCTAAATCTCCCCTGTCTTAGAAGACAAATGTAACAGAGTTATTGGGGTGCTATAAGCATTCTCCCCTGTCTTAGAAGACAAATGTAACAGAGTTATTGGGGTGCTATAAGCATTCTCCCCTGTCTTAGAAGACAAATGTAACAGAGTTATTGGGGTGCTATAAGCATTCTCCCCTGTCTTAGAAGACAAATGGAACAGAGTTATTGGGGTGCTATAAGCATTCTCCCCTGTCTTAGAAGACAAATGTAACAGAGTTATTGGGGTGCTATAAGCATTCTCCCCTGTCTTAGAAGACAAATGTAACAGAGTTCTTGGGGTGCTATAAGCATTCTCCCCTGTCTTAGAAGACAAATGTAACAGAGTTCTTGGGGTGCTATAAGCATTCTCCCCTGTCTTAGAAGACAAATGTAACAGAGTTATTGGGGTGCTATAAGCATTCTCCCCTGTCTTAGAAGACAAATGTAACAGAGTTATTGGGGTGCTGTAAGAACCTGCTTGAGCTCTTTAGGTAGCCTGGTTGAATTCCATCTCAAGGCCAGTTCAAAGGTATTGGGCACCCCTGGTAAATCTTCAGCCTTGTGACTCCTTCCTCCCCCAACCTTCAAGTTCATTTAAGGCTCCTAAATCCCCTCCTGAGATGTTTTGTATTTATTTTAATAGATATGTAGCCATGCTACCTATAATTCTAGGCAGATGACAATTCAGTGTTCATAAAATGCCACAAATTTAGCAAACAAAACTTCAAACTTAATATGAACAAAGCTACATTCATATTGGTAGATGATTGTTATGATTCGTGCTGGGGTGGAGAAATTACATATAGATTAGTACCGTATTTTTCGCTCCATAAGACGCACCTGACCCTAAGACGCACCTAGGATTCAGAGGGGGAAAATTAAAAAAAAAAATTTGTGCTAAACCGGCTCTGTCCCCGGGCATCTGTGTGTCTTATGGAGCAAATTAGTGGAATGCATAACATTTTTTTTTCTCCCCATTTTGTTTTCGGGTCTGGGGAGGGCAATTTCGGTTCATTCCCCAGATCAGAAAACTTTTGTCTTTCTAATTCTGAGAGAAACCACTGCCCCCCCCCCCCCCAAAAAAAAACCCCCACCCCATCCCAACACTTTAAATTAATTAACAACCCCCACACTCCTGACCCCCCCCAAGACCTGCCAAATTAATTAAATAAAAACTCCCACCATCCTGACCCCTCCCCAAGATCTTCCAAATTAATTTACTACAGCCCCCCACCCTCCTGACCCCCCCCCCCCCCCAAGACCTGCCCAAAGCCCCTGGTGGTCCAGCGGGGGTCTGAGAGCGATCTCCTGGACTTGGGCCGTCGGCTGCCAGCAATCAAAATGGAGCCGACGGCCCTTTGCCCTTACTATGTCACTGGGGTCGACCAATGCCAGCGGTAGCCCCTGTGACATAGTAAGGGTAATGGGCCGCCGGCACCATTTTGATTACTGGCAGCCGACGGCCCAAGTCCAGGAGATCGCTCCTGGACCCCCGCTGGACCACCAGGGACATGGCAGGTCTTGGGGGGTTCAGGAGGGTGGGGGGTTGTAGTAAATTAATTTGGAAGGTTTGGGGGGGTCAGGAGGGGGCGGGGGTTTTGTTAGATTTTACATTTTTTTTATATTTGCTCCATAAGACGCACAGACATTTTCCCACCACTTTTGGGGGAAAAAAAGTGCGTCTTATGGAGCGAAAAATACGGATAGGAAAGTTAGGATAAGTTCCAGAAGAATGTCCTATTTGCCTACTGTAAGCTTTTCCATCATAACACTTCCCATAACATTTACTCTGCAAAACAGCAAGTATTGCTCACTGTAATAAAATTAAAGAAGTTATTTGTATCAGCCCTTATATCATCCATATATAAACTACCTACAGCAGCATCTAGAACAGGAGTGGCCAACTCCTGTTCTCAAGGACCTCAAACAGGTCTGATTTTCAGGATATCCATAATGAATATGCCTGCGCTAGATTTGCATGCATTGCCTTTCTTTATGCAGATATATCTTATGCATATTCAGTGTGGATATCCCTGAAACCAGACCATTTGGATCTCATGAGAACCCGAGTTGGATGAGCATAGATCTTAAACTCTTCACAGCTCCTGACGATAGTTGTTAAATCCTACCCAAGCCTGATATGTCACTCAGACCAATTGCCTGAGTTAAAAAAAAAAAAAAAAAAAAGGCATTAAGCCATAAACATGCTTAAGATCTCAGTTCATCAGGGAGTGAATTCCATGGCTGGGGACCAGCCACTGCAAACATCCTACCTCATGTCCCAGACAATCGTACCACGTGCACAGATGATATGTCAAACAAGTAACATCTGGAAGATCTTAAAGAATGAGAGGACCTATAGATTTGTAATACTGTACGCAAACATATCAGAGTATTGCCACTCAGTGCTTTGTATATAAATGTCATAACTTTAAAATGTATTCACCATAGCTTCAGAAGCCAGTGCAGGGTGCACAATATGAATGAAATATGATCTCTAACTTTGGTACTAGTCAGAACACGGGCAGCTGCATTTTGAACTGCTTACAAAGCCTTCAAGGTTGTCGCAGGTAAGCCAAGATACAAAGAGTGCAATAATCAATTCCCAAAAGTACAAGGGCTTTCAAGACCATCCTGAAATCACCAATCAACAAAAAAAGGCTTCAGTGTCCGTAACATGTGCAGTTTGAAAAAAGTGCTTGTGCATCTACTTGCAGTTTTAGGTAAATGGAGGAATCAATCAAAATACCCATAATCTGACCCTGCATCAAGTTTGTAATTACATGGTTGTTAAACTGAAAAGGAGGAATGTTGGGGGCTACAAACTTCCCCAAAAATATCAACACTGTTTTGCCGACATTTAGCACCAATTGGTTATCAAACAACCAAGATTTAACATGGTAGCATAGTAATGACAGCAGAGCCTCAAGCTGTACCAGCTGAGCTAGTGAGGCACAGTTGGTACATCATGCCACTGTCTTAAAGGCATCATTTATAGGACACAACTGCGACATAATGTCAGCAGTAGCCAGGCTCTAGCTCTGCCAATAATCTTCAAATCAGCAAATATAAATATTAAACAAGGTGGCAGACAGGACTGAGCCCTGCAGAACTCTTGCTTGAGCAAAAAACGTTGAGGAATCACATCCTAAAGTTATCTGCTGACAACAGTCACTCAATAATGCTGAACTTACAGAAATGGGATAACAGAATAGTTCAAAATATCGAAGACTGATTATATATCTAGAAGTACCAGTGGAAATTGGTTACCTCCATCAAACCCATGACAATACATGTCAGAATTTGACAGTAACAGCATCTTGGAAATCTAAAATAATAAGGATCAAGTAAATTATGCTCATCGATATACTCATGTAACTGTTTAAACACTATGCTCTCAACTACCTTTGCTAAAAATGGAAGCAAAGATATTGGGCGATAATTCACAAGGTCAAGAGAATCTAGATTATTATTTTTTTCTTTTTTTAAATCGGACGGATGGAATTCTGCTTAAGTTGGCTTAACAAATAACCTTCTAAGAATGATGTATTAATACATTTGGTGATAAATTTGCCACTATCATTTTGTAGCACTTTATTCACATCAATGGAATATATGTTTAAAGGGCAGTAAGAGGAGCTCATGGCAGCAATAAGTTGATTTACCTCCTTATTAGTAACTGTTGAGCTTTCTGAAGTAGATGACAATGGGCAGAGGGCATTAGAGAAGCAAGTAGTGATAATGCTGACTTTAACATGAAAGAACTCTACAAAGATCTCACAACTCATAAGATTTTGATAATCGGTGCCTCTTCAAGGATCAAAGTTAAGTTTTTCACAATATGAAACAGTTCACAAAGTTGACTAGCAACTGCATTAATTTGCAAAGTATTGTAGGCTTTCTTAGTCTCTTCTAAAAGAAAGTTATACTTCTCAAGGCTAGAAGAATATGTGTTCAAATTATTAGCAGGTTTTGAATTCTGCCACCTTTTCTCATCATGCTTCAGAAGCGTCTTAGCTTCTCCCAGCTTAGGGGTAAACCAGGATACCTGATTAGTTCTCCTGGGCATAATTTGCTTTAAGGAGATTACTTCATTGTGCAAAGTATCATGCCAAATTTGGATCAGACCAAAATGTTGCATTAAGATGTGGTAGCCATTGTGCATAAAATTTGTTGACATATATGTGTCCCTGCTTAAGGTGAGCACACTCCTTACTCAATGACTAAGTCTTGGCAGCAGGAACTCTAACTTTCATTTTGATTAAATGGTGGTCACACTAAGGTCCTAAGTGAAGCTACATGCAAAATACTCAAGGCAAGGCTAAGTATTTTGTACAAAAAAGGCTAAGTCAAGAGTATTTCCCCCTATATGTGAAGGGCTGTGTACAAATTGATCTCATCTTAAAGTGGTCATAGCGATCAATAAATCATCCAAGGGATAGATATGGGTACTTTGTTCATGTGTAAATTGAAGGCACCTAAAGATAATATTTTTAATATCAACTTTCAATGTGAATACCGCCTCAATCAAAGGTGAATGATAAGTAGCAAGCATGCCAGGAAGAGTATAGACGAAACAAAGGCTCCAAGAGCAGCCCATACTATGAATTGATATCTTACATAATATTGAACTAAAGACAGAACATTCTTAAAAGCTATTAAATGACAACTGTTATGCTTGGGTATAATCTAATAAGCCATTTCTAATAGACTGATCAATACCATGTAAATGCATGGTTCCTCAAGACTGATAATGCACCAACATCAGTCTGACCATCCTTCAATAGATCAGCAACGATCACAATGTTATGGATTGATCTGGCATTGATAAAAATTAAAAAATGCATAAGCCCAAGAAATTTGAAGAAGATGAAGGACACATTTTGGGAAGCCTAGACAAATATAGCATAGTATGGTTAACTTTTCTGAAATGACTCTGGTATATGCCATTATATTGACCATAGCTGAAGATCTACTTGTATTAGGTCACAATTCAAATGGTAGCCCATCAGTTCAGAAGCCATCATTCAAAGGCAGGACACAAAAATGTCCAATATTAAAAGAGAATTTTAAAAGCCCTTGCAAGGGTAATAAACACAAATTGTGCACCAAGTAGCATACAAAGGAGCTGCTCCTTTGTTGTACCCCTTTGTGCATGCACACTTCAACATGTAATGTTTTTGGAGTCAGCCTCTGTGCTTTATGAAGAGCATCCTGTTCACGTCACCAGATTAGAGATTGGAGCTGGAAAGGCTGTTCTTCTGGGAGCCAAGCAGCTCAGGTCCGAATCAGGCAGCGGATGAAAACAGCTGTCAAGCAATAGAGCTGGCAACTAGCAAGTGATAATTAAACTCAACAATTGTGATAATGAACACAATCCTGTAAAAACATATACTTGGACATCATTCATTTAAGCTTTGTTTCATATATATATATATATATATATATATATATATATATATATATATATATACTTCTAAAGCATGATGGGAAAAGATGGCAGAATTCAAAACCTGCTAATAATTTGCACACATATTCTTCTAGCCTAGAGAAGTATAAATTTCTTTTAGAAGAGACTAAGAAAGCCTACAGTACTTCGCAAATTAATGCAGTTGCTAGTCAACTTTGTGAACTGTTTCATATTGTGACAAACTTAACTTTCATCCTTGAAGAGGCACCGATTATCAAAATCTTACGAGTTGTGAGATCTTTGTAGAGTTCTTTCATGTTAAAGTCAGCACTATGACTACTTGCTTCTCTAATGCACTCTGCCCATTGTCATATATATATACACATACACACACACGTAGGAGTCAGTAAATAAGGTGAATTTAACCTGTTTTTGATGTTCTCACAGGACAAGCAGGATGGTAGTCCTCACAAATGGGTGACATCGAGGATGGAGCCCTGTACGGAAAACTTTTCTGTCAAAGTTTCAACAAGCTTTGACTGACACTGGCACACTGGGTGCACTGAGCATGCCCAGCCTGCAATTATCCCTGTGAGCCACAGGTGTCTCCCTCAGTCTCGTCTTATAGCTAAAAAGCGCAAGCGAAACTAAAATAAAAGTATACAGACCCAACTCCGCGGGGTGGCGGGCGGGTTTCGTGAGGACTAACATCCTGCTGTCCTGTGAGAACACCTGTTACATCAGGTAAGCAACATTTGCTTTCTCACAGGACAAGCAGGATGGTAGTCCTCACAAATGGGTGAGTACCGAGCTGAGGATGCCCGGGAATGCACCAGATACACCGCAGATGCGCAAAGGCGTAACGACTGAGGTGGAAATGGGAACGGAGGGCATCCGCAACACCATAATGGGTTCGTGGAAGGATGTTGGGTAGTGAATTGAAAAAAGTAAGAGTAGGCGGACTGGCCAAACATGGAGCATGCCGGCTAGTCAAATGTAAGCAATAATAGGCTGCGAAGGTATGGAGAGGACTCCAGGCTGCAACCTGATAAAAAAGTACAAGCAGCAGTAACCAAAGGGAAGCTGTTACGGCTAAGACGGACACAACAGTATGTGGATACCCACAGTGTTGTAGTGAAATGTCTGCTTGTTGGTAGGAAAGGAAATATAGACCACTTAATCAGAAGGATTAGGTCTGTGTGGCCACTGGAAGTAGCAGCTTGACCCTTGCATGAAGGAAAGAGTCAAGTGGAATTCACATGGAATGCAGTGCAATGTAGATAGAATGTAAGCGCAGCATTACTGTCCAGGAATGTGGAAAACCCACTCTCTCCCTAGGGCGAGAGAGAGAGGTTAGGAAAAATTAATAGAGTATTTCCTGAGGAAAGGAGATACAACATCTACCTGAAAAGGATAGAAAGTTGAATGCGTAGAACTACTCAGTGGCAGAGGAACGGAGTCAGGTGAGTATGGAAAGAGTGCATAACTCACGGACCCTGCTGGCAGGAATGACATTAAGAGGGAAAGAAGTTCCCTTGCCAAACTGTGGAAGAGAGGAATGGAAAGGCTCAAACGTAGAATGTATGAGACTTATAAGGAGAATATATATGTTCATTCCGTGATTAGAGAAATAGAGGCGGCTTGATCAGTGGATAATCCATGGTAAGCCGACTCAGATAGGATTACCGAAAACGGGAACCCAACTCCCAAAACGATACACCTCCTAAGAGAAAGGTGTATCTATGTGGAGGATGTCTGGAGAATAGAATCCGAGGGAGTAAGAAAAAATGGTGGAAAAGTAAAAGGGGTAATACCTCTTTTTTTTTTTTTTTTTAGCGTCAGGAGGTAAAGCCTGCCATATTAAACGGCAAGATTTATGTTTAGAAGGTTTTGTGACGCTACCAGAACCTAAGAACATCAGTAAGTCTATGATTTGGGACTGACTGGTGAGAGAATAAAAGGTTACTGATATGATGGATTGAGAAGTATGGGAAAGCATACTGATCTCAGTCAGGGAGTGGGGAAAAGAATACTGAACCCCATCCCAGTTCAACATTAGAAGAATGCTGGCTACGAGAGGCAGCAGAAGAGATATATTGAAGAGGCCTTTGATGGAAGAAAAGGCATCTAAGGGAACGCATAGGAAACATGTGCAGGGAGCAGAACCTGTGCATCGTATGGAATGATGCAGACGCCGAGGAAAGTTTAGTTAAACTCAGCGTTAAAAGATTTGCCCTGTACACATGTAATTGAGACCATTCGAGAGGATAGAACCTACGTGGAGAAGGTCTGATAGAGCGTTCATTAAATCTCTTAGATATGTGGCCCAAGGACGCATGAAGTGAACAAGGGCCAAGGGTAGAGCTGCGCAGCTGTCTAGCAGAGCAGCTAAGAGGTAATGCGTGCTTATGAGTTGGAAAGCACATTGTCCCTATGCTGTCTGTCTGTATGCACAAAGAATTGTTGCAAAAGCAGTATTGGAAGGCATAAGGGCATAACTCATGGGTGCAACGTCCAGGAAGTTTATGAGAAACTATGCTGGAGTGCAATAGATGCATAATGGGTTGACAGCTTTCAGGAGAAACTTTATAACCCTAAGGAATTGCGAGCATGAGTCGAAGGAGACTAGGTCCTAGTTCGAACTGGGATAAGAATCAGGGACGAAAGCAATGAAACCACTTAGGTCCATTGAGTATAGAATGTCACTGAATATAACCCATAGCAGTTTTGAATTATGAGAAAAATGCATAGTGGGAAGAAACCCCTTAGCCCAACCATGAAAATTTGAAAGGCTGAGGTTATGGAAAATATGCGCAGGGACATATAACAATGTATCAGAATGTCTGTGCGCATGCTGGACAAGAGGGTCTTAAGACTGTGGTGTCCAGAAGTGTTACAGAAGGGATTTATGGCAGTGACAGTAATCCCAGTTAGTAAATGTATAGTGAGTCCTGAAAAAAGTGAGAGCTCCTTGCATGTACTGAAAGTGGTTAGCAGTAGTCTATGCAAGGAAAGTGAATGATGTTACACTCCGCAGAGAAAACAGCATTCACCAACAGTGATGCAAGAGACAGTTCACTTACCGAAGCTGGTGCCAGCGGCAGAGCTTGGGGTTGTAATGTTGACTCACCATAAAGCACATAGAAACATTAAAATAATGTACTTACTGCAGTATGGAGTGATGGTAACGAAAGATACCATTGTACCTGTGACGTCTAAAGAAAGTTGGATTTTCTTAGGTCCAGGATGTGCGGAGAGTAACTATTTTCTGTTAAAAGAAAGAATAGTGCAATTAAAACTCCCCAACCCCCCTCCCTTCTCCCCTCTGCACTTCGTAGCGCCTGGGGGAGTGTACCGGGACTTTGGTACAAGGTGGGGTGGCCGCTCTGATATCTGACCAGATGGGAGACCAAGAGGTGTCCCAATGGAGGATATCATGTAGGCTCCTGCAGGTGTGTGAGCGGTAAGTGGTACCCGCATTTCTGTATGCTGTACAAGGAGACACTGAGACCTGTGGCCAGGCCTCAAGGTGGACTTGTACATGGGGCAATGGTTGCTGAATCTCATGTTTAGCAGATCAGCCAATGCAGCTGGACCTTGGTTGGGAGGGAACCAAGAGTCAGAGCATTGGTCGGCACAGGGACTTGTTACTGACAAGAGAAGAAGCCCTGCTGCAATCCCAAGAAGATAGAGGGGTTCTCCTGATATTGTGGCTAACATAGCTAACATAGTGATATGTGACACTAATACAGTTCTAAAAGGCACATGACCCAGAACTTTTCGAACCACGGTCCGAATGGGAGAACACAACTCTATGGGAATGCCGCCGAAGCGGGTACTTACCATCCGATGTGGATCGCCGCAAGACGAGCCGGTGAAGATTGTTGACCCCGACGGTCTCCGGAGTCCTCGAGGGTAAGGCCGGGGACGTAAACGTCCATCTCGCTCTGAAACCCGGTATGGTGGCACAGGTACAGAGGAGACAGGCCAGGCGTGAGTGGCGTTTAGACTGCTAAGTGTAACAGATGGCCATAGTCCCACACCACTTGACGGTGGGGCACGCCAGGAACAGAGGAGCCCTAACGGAACTCATGTTCCCTTCCCTCGTCACAGCGGCTCGATGTGTCGTGACGCCAATGCAGAAGCTGTCGGACCTGGATCCGGAAGTTCTGGATCACCAAGGACTGCCAAAACTGTAGGAACAGTGCTGATGGCAGTGGTGATGTCGCTCTGCCCGAGCGTTGTCCAGCCTGGAGAAGGATGGCACCGATGTGCTGGATGGCGTCAGCGGCGGACGATCACGATGTCGGCGATGATGGGTGCCACGGTGCTCGGCCCGGTCTTTCCCCAGCGCCGAGATGGAAGCCCTCGTCGTCCTGGAAGGCGATCGATGACGAACTGTCAGCATGCCTGCTCTGCTCCTGACACAATGGAGTGTCTTAAGCTAATACGGGGCTTAAAAAAGAACCCAAAGCGTGGAGCAATGTGAGGAGGCGAGGGTATTATGTGGCGGTGCTATGTCGGTATTGACGATATTGAAGGCAACCTAAGGGGCTTCGAGGATATCATCAAAATGGGTATGAAAAATCGTCGATGACTGGCCAGGAGAATGATGACAGTGACGGGCACTGACAGCAGTGGCATAGGTATCTTTGAAACGATGTGGAATCGAATAATCGAAAAACATTGCCGTTATTGAAAAAGATACCGGCATCGACTGAGTCGAAGTCGAATCAATAGGGCGTCAAGGACACCGAAGGAAAACGGAGGTGTCGAGGGCATCGATGCATGGAGGCGGGCATTTATGCCGTTTGTGGCATGGCCACAGGCATCAACTATAGGGCCACAGACGTTGACGGTATCGATTTGGACAGACTCAGATTTCCAAGTGTACATGGCATCGGTGCCCCAGACACGTGTGTCGGTGGCATCGATATGGACACGTATGGAATCGATGGCATGGATCTCCCAGTCGATGAATTCCATCCCGGCATCAACGCCAGTCCTGGAATCGGCATGGGCATCGATGCCAGCCATAAGGCTGGCATTGGCATCAACGCCCATCCACGGAATCGAGCCGGCATGGATATCCACCGATGGGACCCACCTGGGCATCGAATTTCACCGATGGGAGCAGCCTGGCATCGACTGCCCTCAATGGATGCATTCTAACATAGATGCCCATGGATGAAACACCTGGGCATCGGTGTCCATCGATGCAAAAGGACCCGGCACCGATGCCATCGACGGACGGCCATCCGGCACCAATGCCATCGACGTACAAGCCATCCGGCACCGATGTCCATCGATGGGGACCATCCGGCATCGATGCCCACCGACGAATCGATGTGGCACCGATGCCCACCGATGGAAAAGGGCTGGACATCGGTGGGGAGGATGGGGCATTGATGGCATCCCCAAAAGGGGGGGTGGCATCGATGAAGTGACCCTGGGATCGTTAAAAAGTGTCTCGGGCAGCGGTGGCGGCGACCCGAGTATGCATGGCAGTGACTAACAGCGTGTGCGTCAATGGCATGCATCCGGGTAGGGACGGCACCGAGGAAGCCCAAGGAAAAAAACAGTGCATAGGAGGAAAAAGCCTGGTAGCACTGAAAAGCAAAAAACATGGATAAAGGCATCAGGGCACCGTGGGGGGAGGGGCGCTGATGACATATAAAAGCCCAGGGCGGTTTAGGAGGGTCCCGGTATAGCGATAGGGTATCGACTGCGTAAGGGTACCAGGGAACGAAGGACTTGAAGCTACAGAGGTCCTAAAGTTAAGGAAAAAATCCCTACCCCACTAGCATAAGCAAGCAGAGTGTCACAGAGATACTCGCAAGCTGTTTAAAGCTAACTGAAAAATGGGGGAAGGGAAGGCTTCAGTCAGTTAACAGCCTTAAGATAGTGACAGGAACCGACCGAAAAATAAGAATTAGTACTCACCGAGCGTCGTAAAAACGTACGCGGAGGGAGACCTGTGCAGGGAAAAGTGTTTTTTGAAGTGAAAAGTTAAGTGTTTCCATGAGGTAATTAGTTAAAAAAAAAATCCTCACAGAGCTCCAACCGCTATGCTGACTGCAGAGCGGAAAAAAGAAGACTGAGGGAGACACCTGTGGCTCACAGGGATAATTGCAGGCTGGGCATGCTCAGTGCACCCAGTGTGCCAGTGTCAGTCAAAGCTTGTTGAAACTTTGACAGAAAAGTTTTCCGTACAGGGCTCCATCCTCGATGTCACCCATTTGTGAGGACTAACATCCTGCTGTCCTGTGAGAACACCTGTTACATCAGGTAAGCAACATTTGCTTTATGCTTAAATTCACCTTAGTTTATGTTAGTTGTGCCCTTGTTTTATTTTCAGCGCGCGTTGCTTCTCCTCCTGCATCTGCAGTTTCTTGTTTCCCGTGGGAGAGGGCAACGCTCCTGGTCATCTTGTTTTTCACGTCATTTTCCTGAGGCACATGTACTAACGCTCCTCCTCCTTTGAGCTGGCACTGCTCCAGACCCTTTTTCTTCTGGCTTTCTGCAGCAGGGCTTCCGGAGTTATCCGGTGTTGGCCCAGAGACCCAGCAATTCATTCAGAATCCCGGAGTCTCCAGGCCAAATCCAGAGAGTTCCCAAGTATTCCCACAGGATGACCAAAACAAATTAGCAGTGATGCAGTTCCCCTCCATCAATCACGCCATCTCACCCTTCCTGTACTCCATCTAATGCCCCCTCTCTTAACTTGCTCCCCTCTCTCAATCTCTGTGTCTCTCACTCCCCAGCCCACCCTATCTCTCTCACCCAGTTCTTTTCCCATCTCCTAGTTGATTCTCTGTCATCCGCTCCCTCTCACGCCATCTCCCATTGCCTCCTCCCTCTCATCCTCTCTCTCAAACCTTCCAGCTTCATCTCCTTTCTCCAACTTTTTTTTCACATCTCCATTCTTTTTCCAACTCAGTTGATCTTTTGTCATTCCTTCTCTCTCACTCTCCAGAAGTAATCCTTCCTCACCTTATCCAAAACAAAAAACCCTCTTGCCTCTCATCTCTTTCTTCAAATAGCCCCTCTTCCAAACACCTCACTGACCAGAGTCAATGATAACATTTTCCTTTGGGCTCTGGGCAAAAGGTGGATGATAACAGTGGGAAGAGAGAGCAGGCTGATGACAGGGGCAACATTTTCCTCTTGGTTAGGTTCAGTGGTTGGTGAGGGGAGGGCAGCAGTGAAAATCTCCACTGGCCATACACACAACTCTCCCCTTCTTTCATGGCTGGTCCCAAGCTGCTGCCGCATGCAGATTACATCAGGCCCTGCAGCAGCCCTGATCCCTCCATGCGCAGGGCTTCCTGAAACTACAGAAACCCATGCAAGGGCTGTGCCACTGCATGGCCTATGAGTGTGGGCTTATTTACAGGCCCCATGCTGACCTCTACTACTAATGCTGCTGGCACCTAAAGAGTACTTTCACTTGAGGCACTTGTGACCCCAACTGACGGATGTATGACCCCATTTGGGAAACCCTGCTGTAAGGCATGTGGCTTCTGTTAGCTAAAGCCTTTTGCACAACAGGCTTCTCTTCCTACCTACCTGGCTGACCCACTTACAAACTTTCTAAACACTTTTCCCTACTTTGCCTCTCACCAGATTTCTCTGTTTGCCACAAGTCCAACATGTCTTGTCAGCTGCACCCTCTCATTCACAGCTAGTTAATTTTCTAATGCAGTCCTTTTTTTTACTTTTTATAATCAGGATCAGCACTTTCTCCACTTCGGAGGACATTGCCAGGCCCAGATTCATTACCAATGCATGATGCTTATATGTAGTCTGAAACAACAACTCCTTCCAACTCCCTTCTCCAACAAGCTACCTCTCTGCAAACATCACTCCAGGGAACTTTTTATTTGTGGTCACACTGAGATTCAGGGTGGACTGGAGGAGGGTGTGTGTACATCATCATTCTCTCTTCCACACCCTCATCATACACTCTCACACACATGTCCTATCTTTCCCTCTTCCAGAAATAATCCTAGATCCCTCCCTTTCCCTAGCCATAGGCATACAAGGCTTATACAAGGAATCTCAGGAGAGAACAACCCTCTGCTTCGTACTCCAGCCTCTCCCCTAACAGGTAGCTTGCAGGGGAGGGAAAGGGCTGAATGAGGCAAAGGCTGCAGCAAATAGAGCAGAGAAAAAGAGCCACTCTGTTCCCCAGTTCAGCTCCTTTTCTCCTGTCTTGTAGGGAACAGGAGGGGAGGGGGAGAATTTTGAGTGGACAGAGCAGAACAAACCAAAGAAGAGCTATTCTGCTCCCTAATCTAGCCCCTCCCTTCCTATTGTTTTACCCCTCTGGGTTACAAAAGCAGCAGCCTCATGGTGCCTGCTGACAGTGGTACCTATAGCCCGGGCCATTTTATCCATAGGGTCGCTACTGCTCTGGTGGGCAAATATGAAATTAAGTAGAATTCTTTCCTAATAATAAATTTGGTCATTAATCTATGTATCCTGTTCTTGATATCTAGTTTATATTATTTAAGTTCACTGTTTTATTCTCCATATTATTTTATAAAACTGTTCTCCAATGAATTTGTCAATGATATTACATGCTCTGCTTCCAAACTTTTATATCTTGTAGTTCAACTGAAGGATATTGCCTATGGTACCAAGCAATACAAATTCAAACCAGAAATGGTGCCAGATGATCAAGTTGCAGAATTTGATGAAACCATTCACTTGGAACGAGGAGAAAATCTATTTGAAATCCATATTAGTAAAGTGGTATTCTCTTCTGCAGCTGCAAAAAACTTTGGTGATCGAGAACCTGCAACATTCTGCACTTATGCATTCTATGACTTTGAGCTCCAGACTACTCCAGTTACTTCTGGGCTTCAAGCAACATACAATTTCACATCTCAGTATCTGGTACGGGTAGATGACTTCTTTTTGCAGTATGTGCAGAAGAGCACAATTAGCTTTGAAGTTCATCAGGCACATGGCACAGATTATGAAACAATTGCTGCATGCCAGCTGAAATTTCATGAAATCCTAGAAAAGAATGGTAAAATCTTCTGCACAGCACTTCTGGTTGGTAAGTATAAAGATATACAAATGTATTTATTTATTTATTTTTAATTTTTATATACCGACATTCTTGTATAATATACAAATCATATTGGTTTACATTAAAACAGAAGATGCAGGAAAATATTCAGAGTTAGCTGGATAAGTTATCTGGCTAACCCTGGTCAGCCCATAGGGCTGTCCTAGAGTTAGCTAGACACATTTATATTTGAAGCAAAAAACCTGCAAGGAAGTCAGTTGGACCATCAGAAAATCGAGGGGTGAAAAGGGCACTAAGGGAGGACAAGGCCATAACAGACAGATTAAATTAATTCTTTGCTTTGGTCTTTACCGAGGAAGATGTAAGGCAGAAATGATATTTATAGGTGATAATTCAGAGGAAATGAAACAAATTTCAGTGAACTTAGAAGATTTAGTAGGGCAAATTGACAAACTAAAGAGTAGCAAGCCATCCGAACCAAACAGTATACATCCGATAGTGCTGAAAGAACTGAGAAATAAAATTGCAGACCTACTGTTAGTTTACAAATTACTATCATTAAAATCAGCTAGAAGATTGGAGGGTTGCCAGTGTTCTACCAGTTTTTAAAAAGGTTTCCAGGCCTGATGTCAGTACTGGTAAAAATGGTTGAAGCTACTGTAAAGAACAAAATTACTGAACATATAGATAGACAAAATCAACATGAATTTTGCCAAGGGAAGTATTGCCTCACCAATTTGCTACATTTTGTTGAAGGTGTGAATAAATATGTGGATAAAGGAGAGCCAGTTGATATAGTGTATCTGGATTTTCAGAAAGCATTTGACAAAGTACCTCATGAAGAAATAAAAATAGAATAAGAGGCAATGTTCTGTGGATTGGAAACTGGTTAAAAGATGGAAAACAGAGAGAAGGTGTAATGCCACACCGACCGTGGCTCTCACTCTTGGCTGGCACACCTCTCCTCAGAGCAAGGCCTAGGCTCAACAATCCTCCGCACCAACTCTAACATCCCACATCAGTGTGCGCTCTTCATTTATTTAAAGGGCCGCCGGTGGAAACTCTGGAGGGTGCCCTTGGATGATGTCACTCGCCAGGGTACGTAAGCAGAGGCCCGGGCTAGTCCCCTTTCCTCTGCAATGGGTCTTCCTGCATTTTCACCAGTGCAGTTTCTTCTGCCTCATTCCTATTCCTGCCATGCTTCTGCCTTTCCCTTCTCCTGCCTTGCCTTGCTCCAGCCTTGTCTTTCCCTGCCTTGCTTCTGTTCTTCCTTGTCCTTATTCCCGTCGTCCGAGCCCTCTGACTGATCTCTCATTGCCTAACCTATGCCTGGATTCTGCTTCTGCTTGACCTCCACCTGCAGCCCTGATCCATGCCTGATCACCAAACCTTCTTGCTCACTGCTTGCCCCTACCCATAGACCACTCTTCTGCTATGGAGGTTCGCCTGAGTCCTGCTGGCCTCTGAACCCAAGGGTTGAACCTGCAGAAGAAGAGGCTGATATAGATGAGACTCTTCTTAGTCCCAGCCAGTAGCATGTCTGCCTGCTGTCAGTGTGGATGCAGCCTGTTCCCATGAGCTGGGTAGTACCAGCCTTGCCACTGTTCAAGTACTCACACTCCATGACAATAGGACTAAATGGTCAATTTTCTCTATTTTGTAGTACAGATCCATGGGGCACTCCACTATTCATCTTACCATGGGATAAGCAGCAGGGAATCTATCAACCTTTTGGGATCCTGCTAAGTATTTGTGACCTGGATTGGCCACTCTTTGTTGGAGCTGAGTAGCAGAAGCACAGCGCCGCTGGAGAAAGCACCGTGCTGCCGCCAGCCAGAGAAAGAGCTGAGCCGCCAGAAACCCCAAGCACCACTAATCGCTGACTGACTGAGGGAGCTGCAAACTGATCAGACCTGACAAGATGCCCAATGCCTCCAAGCTGCTACTCTCAAGGCTGGCTGGGAACAAAGAGAGGGCAACAGTACCCAGGTCCTGGTCCCAGTCCCGTCCTTTAAACAGGTTGCAACATTATCAAGCTGTGACTGCTTCCTACTTTCCCCCTTCCCTTGGACCATGACATCGGTGTGATAGTGGCATCAAGATACAACACAAGCTGGAGAAGGGGAGGAGGACTAGTGGGGGAGACAGTTGAGCAGAGGAGGTATGATGCACCACTGCCAGAGTTCCACTTGGCACTGGGTTGCAGGAGTCCTGCACATATGGTGCCTGCTTACAGGTGGACTCCGGCACGGGGCATGGGCCCAAGATTCCAGATCTTGACTCTCCGCCCCCACAGCATGGATGACACCAGGAGCTGACAGAAAAGAGTAATCTTCTTGGGAAGATTAAAGCTCCCAATTTGGATGATTTTGAGAAATCAAAGCACTTAAGATATTTAGGTCTCTGCTTATGCGGCATCTTGAAAAAAATGATAGCACTTTAAAGTGAACTCTAAAAGAAATTGGCAGCCATTAAAAATGACACAAAGTTGGAGAAATATGGGAATAGCATTTCAAGTCATACAAGATTCTAGCTGTTGTGTTTTGGATAGCACTGTATTTTTGGTGAGAAGTAATTACTACACAGATCACCGTAACCACAGATTAATCAAACTAGCAAAATTGGGACTATTCATCCATTTTCAGCTGTCATAAACACCCCCTTTGAAGAAGGTTGCCTGCCAGAATGCCTAAAACAAGCAACTGTAGACCGACCACTAAAGAAACATACCCTCAACCCTAGCAACAAGATTTCCAGTCAGTTTCAAAACTCCCGAATCTAGGCAAAATCATTGCGAAAGCAGTACTACTACAATTATCAGAATTCCTGTCAAAGGCAAACAACCTTAACCAATTTCCATCAGGCCCCTCTACAGCACAGAAACAGTACTAAGATTCTTCTTTGACCATGGATAATCATAGGGCTGATACTTGATTCTTGGCAGCATTTGATTCTATCAAGCATGGAATTATAATCTTCAAATTAAAGGACCTAAGGGTGACAGGAAACGTGCTAACTTGGTTTCAGCTTTCCACCTAAATCAAACCATCAAGTTGCCTCGCAGGACTGACAGTGAACGCCGGCTCCACGCACTGGACTGCAAAAAAGGCCTTTGCGTACTGTAAGAGTAAAACGCATTCTGAAAACAGGGCTTCTCAGCTGTTTGTTTCCTTCAGCCCCAATGCCCCCGGACTCCGGCGTCTAAGCAAACTATGTCCCATTGGATTTCACATTGCACTCACTTCTGCTACAGTAAGATGAGCAAGCCTTACTAGTTCGCCAAAGGCACACCAAGTAAGGGCAATGGCAGCTTCAGTGGCTCATCTTTGCAAGGTTCTTTTACTGGACATCTGGAAAGCTGCCATGTTGTTATCACTACCCACTTTTACATCTCATTACTTTCTTGACCAGCAGGCCGCATCAGTCGCAGCGTTGGGCAGGGCTGTACTGCAGTCAGTGATAAGATAAAGAGACTGTCTGCAATACAAGTAAGTTGGGCGCTTAGTAACATTGTGGAATAGGGAACTTTTCTATGTTCCATCCAGCCTGCACTATCAACTTTCAGCTGGGGACTCCCAGACAGCATGGCTAATTCAGCCTGCTTATCTTGGGGGAAAAAAGCAAGTTTGCTTACCATAAACGATGTTTTCCGTAGATAGCAGGATGAATTAGCCATGCTGACCCGCCCATCTCCCCAGAGAGTTTCCAAACGCAAGCTTCACAGAAACGCTATGATATAGACTGAGGAGAAACATGGAGTTGCGTGGGAAAGGATGCGCAGCCGCACACAGAGCAAATCTCTTTGATCTTTGAGACGCTCCACCTCGGCTGCCCCGGAGGGACATCCCAGACAGCATGGCTAATTCATCCTGTCATCTACAGAAAACACCGTTTAGGGTAAGCAAGCTTGCTTTTATTGTAATCTGCTTGTGATTTAATAACTGTATCCTCTGTGTCCTCTGCAAATCTGATTATCTGATTTGTCTTTCCCTTCTCCAGATCATTTATAAATATATTAAAAAGCACCAGTCCAAGTACAGATCCCTGAGGTACTCCACTGTTTACCTTTCTCCACTGAGAAAACTGACCATTTAATCCTCCTCATGGTTTCCTATCTTTTAACCAGTTTGCAATCCACAAAAGGACATTGCTGCCTCCTGTTGCATGACCTTTTCATTTTCTTAGGAGTCTCTCATGTGAGACTTTGTCAGACGCCTTCTGAAAAACTAAATACATTAAATCTGCTGGCTCACATTTATCTACATGTTTATTAACCCCTTCTGTTTGCTTTTTTGACTGCTGCAGCACACTGAATCGACGATTTCAATGTGTTATCCACTACGACGCCTAGATCTCTTTCTTGGGTTGTAGCACCTAATATGGAACCCAACATTGTGTAACCATAGCATGGGTTATTTTTCCCTATATGCATCACCTTGCACTTATCCACATTAAATTTCATCTGCCATTTTGATGCCCAATTTTCCAGTTTCAGAAGGTCTTCCTGCAATTTATCACAATCTGTTTGTGATTTAACTACTCTGAACAATTTTGTATCATCTGCAAATTTGATTACCTCACTCATCATATTTCTTTCCAGATCATTTATAGATATATATTGAAATGTAAGGGTCCCTGAGGCACTCCCCTGCCCACTCCCTTCTACTGAGAAAATTGTCCATTTAATCCTACTCTCTGTTTCCTGTCTTTTACCTCGCTCACCTATGAGTCTAGAAAGTTTTCGATTCTCGGTGAGGCGGGTTGAATGTGACCCCGCATCGTGCCTCGATTGTCCATATTCTGGCATTCTTACAAGAGGGCCTGAAGAAAGGTTCGGCGTGCAGTTCTCTCAGGGTTCAAGTAACGGCCCTAGAATGTTTGTGGGGCAAAATTGACGGAACATCCCTGGCGACGCATCCAGATGTGGCGCGTTTCCTGAGAGGGGCAAAACAGCTGAATCCTCCGGTTCTTCCAATGTGTCCTTTTTGGAGTTTGAATCTGGTTCTCCAGGGCTTATGCGGTTCTCCATTTGAGCCTTTGAAACAGGCCACCTTGAAGGATTTGACATTAAAGACGATCTTCCTGGTGGCTATCATGTCGGCACGGCGTATCTCGGAAGATTCAGGCATTGTCGTGTAGGGAGCCCTTTCTCCGGATATCGGATTCCTGGGTATCTCTTCGGACGGTTCCCTCCTTTCTGCCGAAGATCGTGTCCGAGTTTCATTTGAATCAGACCGTGGAGTTGCCTGCCTTCACGGATTTGGAAAAGACTTCACCTCAGGCTCGCGACCTACGACGGTTAGATTTGCGGCGGATTCTTCTGCGCTATCTGGAGGTGACGAATGATTTTCGTTTGTCTGATCATCTGTTCATCTTACAGAGTGGTCCTAGGAAAGGACATAAGGCCTCCAAAGCCACTATTGCCTGATGGTTGAAGGAAGCAATAGATTCAACATATATATGCCTTGGGCGCGAAGTGCCAGGAGGTTTAAAAGCACATTCCATTCGTTCTCAGGTGGCGTCTTGTTTCGCCGCAGGAGATTTGTAGAGGGGCTACTTGGAAATCACTGCACACTTTTTCTAAGCATTGCCGTTTAGACGTCCGTGCTCCAGATGGTGAGTGTTTTGGCAGTAGTGTTCTTCGAACGGGACTCTCCAGGTCCCACTCCATTTAGGGCAGCTTGGGTACATCCTAGCGGTCTGGACTGATCCTGGTACTTACAGGGAAAGGAAAATTGGGTTCTCACCTGTAATTTTCACTCCTGTAGTATCATGGATCAGTCCAGACGCCCGCCCATGGAATCTGGAGAATCATTTCTCTCTTTTTATTCTGCAGAATATTCTCAGTGAACAGTCTTTATGTTACTTATGGAAGTATTCCCTCCATGTACATAAGTTCCAGAAGTTAACAGTTTCTTTCATTACGTGGTTTGATATAGCCATTGGTTCTTATGTTGAGGTTATGATCTGTTTTCATTCTACTATGGTATGGATTATACTGAAGCATCGCAGGTGGCACACCAGTATAAGAGGGGGTGTATTTCAGTTTGTTCTCTGACTCCATCTGCTGGAAGGGAGACACAACCCAGCGGTCTGGACTGATTCATGGTACTACAGGAACGAAAATTAGCAGGTGAGAACCCAATTTTCCTTTTCAGATTAGCTTTAATGTGATTTCCTGTTCTGTTCAGTTTTCCCTAAGTGAAAATTGTGCTTCTTGTAAATAAATTATTTTAAATAAAAAGAATTTGTGTTGTACAGCTATGTACCACCAAATTATAAAAATAATTGCTTTCCAAATGTAACTCTTAATGCTTAGTCAAAGTAAAAAAAAAAATCCTTTATTACAATGAAAACATCAGTGGACTGACACAAATGTTATAACTATATTAATTTGCCAACTCACTAAAAACTAAAAAAACCCCAATACTGTATTAAGTCAGCAGAATAAAGGTCACCATTTTAATAAAGTCACATGCAAGTACAGAAGGATAGACATTTGTAGCTCTTAATTATATAAATGTCAACATCTTTGTTAAAAAAACAAAAAAGCAAGCATGAGGCGTCATTTCAGTTTTGCACCATTTGATGCCAAGTTCCTGTTAAAAGCTGATTGCATATTTGTTGATTAATAGATGCTTATAATGGGGTTTTAATAGCATATTTGAATGCTTTTTTAATATTTAGAAAACAGATTGGTCTTACATCTATTTGTCAGTTTCAGAATCTACCTGTTGTACCGAATATGCAAAAAGTGACACTGTGACATAGTGATTACCGGTAGATTTGAGTATAAAGCTCTAAATCTTGGAGACTTAGACTCTCAGGTTTGAATCCTATCACTGTCACAGTCTTTGAATGACCCCAGGCATATTTTCCTCTGCTGTATTTTCAAGTGTTTTTCATTGACACGGAATAGAATAAATATCTTTGAAAATAGGGCCGCCTGCGTGTAATTTCTTTTATCTGCAACTTCTCATTCTTTAAACACAATGAACAAAGAATTTAAACAAAGAACCCCAGTTTCCTACTCCCCCAGCTGCAAATATGAAAGCTTCCTTCAGGGATGCTTGGCAGAAGCGACAAAAACTTTGATCTGTAAGTATAGGTATTGCTTAAGAACCACATATGGACACCTCTTCCCTTGGCCTGGGGTCTGTGAGTGCTGCTTCTGTGGCACAATCAGCTCCAGTAATATTAGAAGTATATCGCAAACCCCATTCAGCTTACTTGGTGGTACATAGTACCAACTCTGATCTGCTGGACTAGTCCCAACTTTTTTTTTTTTTTATTGCTTTCTGAAATTTCCCCAGTTATGTGATGATGTGGGAACCTGTGCTCTAAAACTCATGCAAAAAAAGGTTTAGTGTACGTACTTAAGTAAAATTTTAACATGCACATTAAAATGCTGCTTAACAGGCAGTGCACTAAATTTTAGCCGGTGCACACCCAAAAATAGCTTCCGTAGCCATCATCAAGTCCAAGTATACTTGGACTTTCAGAAGGCATTTGACAAAATTCCTCATGAGAGGCTTCTAGGAAAAATAAAAAGTAATGGGATAGGTGGCAATGTCCTTTCGTGGATTGCAAACTGGCTAAAAGACAGGAAACAGAGAGTAGGATTAAATGGACAATTTTCTCAGTGGAAGGGAGTGGACAGTGGAGTACCTCAGGGATCTGTATTGGGACCCTTACTTTTCAATATATTTATAAATGATTTGGAAAGAAATACGACGCGTGAGATAATCAAATTTGCAGATGACACAAAATTGTTCAGAGTAGTTAAATCACAAGCAGATTGTGATAAATTGCAGGAAGACCTTCTGAGACTGGAAAATTGGGCATCCAAATGGCAGATGAAATTTAATGTGGATAAGTGCAAGGTGATGCATATAGGGAAAAATAACCCATGCTATAGTTACACACTGTTGGGTTCCATATTAGGTGCTACAACCCAAGAAAGAGATCTAGAAGTCATAGTGGATAACACATTGAAATTGTCGGTTCAGTGTGCTGCGGCAGTCAAAAAAAAGCAGAATGTTGGGAATTATTAGAAAGGGAATGGTGAATAAAATGGAAAATGTCATAATTCCTCTGTATCGCTCCATGGTGAGACCACACCTCGAATACTGTGTACATTTCTGGTTGCCGCATCTCAAAAAAGATATAATTGCGATGGAGAAGGTACAGAGAAGGGCTACCAAAATGATAAGGGGAATGAAACAGCTCCCCTATGAGGAAAGACTAAAGAGGTTAGGACTTTTCAGCTTGGAGAAGAGACAGCTGAGGGGGGATACGATAGAGGTGTTTAAAATCATGAGAGGTCTAGAACGGGTAGATGTGAATCGGTTATTTACTCTTTGGGATAATAGAAAGACTAGGGGGCACTCCAAGAAGTTAGCATGGGGCACATTTAAAACTAATCAGAGAAAGTTCTTTTTTACTCAACGCACAATTAAACTCTGGAATTTGTTGCCTGAGGATGTGGTTAGTGCAGTTAGTATAGCTGTGTTTAAAAAAGGATTGGATAAGTTCTTGGAGGAGAAGTCCATTACCTGCTATTAAGTTCACTTAGAAAATAGCCACTGCCATTAGCAATGGTAACATGGAATAGACTTAGTTTTTGGGTACTTGCCAGGTTCTTATGGCCTGGACTGGCCACTGTTGGAAACAGGATGCTGGGCTTGATGGACCCTTGGTCTGACCCAGTATGGCATTTTCTTATGTTCTTATCACTATTAGCATACATGTTACTCCATAGCACGATAGCTTCTATGCGCTAGCAGCACCTTAATGCCAAATAGCATGCACATGTTAAACTAAGCATATGCAGTCCTCTCTTCCTCATAGCTAAGCCCCTTTGTTACAGTCCTGTACAAAAGTAAAACTGGCATATGGGACTGGGTGTCAAGTGCTGAGGGTAGAAGCAGAAAGAGGAGGTGAGAGAAGAGAATTCCAGGAGAGGAAAAGCTTCTCCAAAAGCACATGCCTCCGGTGTCTGCCAGGGAAGAGAGAACTGGCACAGGAGGTTCCGTCAGCACGGTTGTATCCATCTCTCCTAGAAAGGGAAATCGGCCAGCTCTGATTCAGAAGGACCCTGGCATCCAATGATTCCCCCCCCCCCCCCCCCAATCACCACCACCTCATCTTTGAGCCCCCTGTAGTGCTGGAGCAGCAATGGCACAATGAGAGCTATTCATGCTGAAGCCTCACAATGCTTATAGTGGTCGTTAGACAGACTAACCACAAACAGCAATAGCCCTCATTATATGCCAGCAAAGCAAGTTCAGGTTACTGATATCACCATGTGTCCCATATCCCCAAATTACTCCTCCCCCCAACCTCTTGTAATGGACACCTCTTAAAAGAGTAGTACCAGGCATATAACGTGGTCCACCTTAAGATACCCCAGAAAGAGCTTTAAAGTTTTTTAATGTTCTTATATTTTAATTTTATGTATCTTAATTTTATTTTATAATTATTTATGTATGTGACCTTTGTAAACACCCAGAACTTGGGATGGTGTGGCCTTGAAATATTTAAATACAAATAAATAAATAAAGGGAAGTATGCTTCTAGGGAGTTGCCCTAAGCACTTGGATAAGAGTTTGGGCCCAGCTGGGAACTGTAGGCCCCAGGATAAGGAGAAGGCAGCATCTTCAACATTTCTGTCCTAATAGTGTGTTTAACCTTTATCTCATGAACAGCAGAAGGCAGCTCTTGCTACAAGTCTGTCCTAACTGTGAGTGCTGCAACTCTGAATTGTAGTGCTGAGGTACGCAGACTGCTTATGCTACTGTATTTTTCTGTACTATAAATAAAGCACTGCTGTATGAAGAAAAGGCTGGATTACAGAGTGTTCTGTCCTCCAGCTCTACTATATCTCAAGACCTTTCATGCCGTGTTACACCCACAGCATCCACACCACACAGAACTGGCCATCTCAGAGGGCCTTAGACCAGAGCTGGAAACACTGGAGAGAAGTATCCAACCTTGAGTGGGAACATAAGATTTGCCATACTCGATCAGAGCAAAGGCCCATCAAGTCAGTTATCCTCTTTTCAACAGTGGCCAGTCCAGGTCACAAGTAAAATGGCAGGATCCCAAAGGGTAGAGAGATTCCCTGCTGCTTCTCCTAAGGATAAGCAGTGGTTTCTGCAACGCCACCTTAATAAAGGTTTATGGACTTTTCCTCCAGGAGCTTGTCCAAACCTTTTTTAAACACAGCTACACTAACAGCTTTCTCCATATCCTCCGGTAACGAATTGCAAAGCTTATTTATGCATTGAGTAAAAAAATATTTTCTCTTATTAGTTTTTTTTTTTTATTTATAATTTATTAATTTTCTCAAAAAACATTTACATGTAATAAGAAAAGGAAAATAGTGTGTTACAAACATAATACATAATTCCATACACTTCAACCATTAAGAAGAAAAAATAAATTTTTGTAACTAACACATACAGACCCCATAATCATTGGGGAGCCTTTCTTCTAGAATTATTTTAAGGAAATTATAGAAATTACAAGAATTCCATAAACTTCGAGAGAAAAATCTATTCCATTATACCAAACTTTAACTCCTAAATAAGGGCTTTAAACCTCTCGGCCACTTTTATCTTGAAGAAAAGTTTCTAAATGTCCTGGGTCCACGAAAATAAACTTATTCCTTTGATAGGAAATCATACACTTGCATGGATATTTTAGAAAAAAGGTGGCCCCTAGGGCCAAAACCCTCTGCTTCATTAACAGAAATTGTTTCCTTTTGTGCTGGGTTACCCTAGACACATCAGGAAACATTTGCAATGTTTGTCCACAAAAAACATAATTTTTATTAAGGAAATATTTCTGGAGAACCAAGTTCTTATGACTCTCTAATGCAAATACAACTACTAATGTAGATCTTGATTGGATGTTATCCACCGATGCCTCTAAAAAAGATGTCAAGTTTGGGCTATCCGGTTGGAGTACATCCATATCACCATCTTTTTGTGTATTTTTTTTCACATTAGATATATAGTACAAGTTAGAAAGAATTATTTCTTCAGAAATACCCAAAATTTCTTTTGAGTATTTCTTAAACAATTCATTTGCAGATAACAATCTAGTTATAGGGAAGTTCAAAATTCTAAGGTTCTTTTTTCTTAATACATTTTCCACATTTTCCAACTGCCTATATATCATTACTGTATCTTTAATAAATACTGATCCTGATGCCTGAATAGTGGCAACCTGTGTAGATGTTATCCCATTAGATGCCTCTATGGCTTGCAGTCTCTTTTCATGTTCCTCTAGGGCTTTCTTAGTATCTGTAGCGAATAAGGTGGCTTGATTCATGGACTGGACTAATCTCCTGTCCATGTTGGTTACTGCCCTCCAAATATCAGTCGAGGAAATATTTTCCGGTTCAGGTATGTTCAGATCTAAAATAGGGGAGGGGTTAACAAAACCCTCTTTTGCAGTTATTACACCTCCAACTGCTCCCATAAACATAGACTGGACCGGATTATCCTCCCCTGGTGGTTTAGCCGATTGAATTGCCACACCAGGAGAGTCCAATTTCACTTCATTGGGCTCTCCTTCCACCAAGGGTGAAAAGGATGTTTGGTTTTGAGGAGGAGAGGTTCCGGAATCCCCAGATGTAAAAGATATCTCAGTAGCCAATTCTCTCATGTTTTGACTCACCCTCCGCTGAAGGTGGGCATCCATGGGTCCTCGGACTTCCTTCGACGTCGGCGTGGAGGTCTTAATTTTCCTCTTTCTCCCCATTTGCTGGTTCCTCTTCGAGGTGAAAACGCGCCCAGGGGCGCGCCCCTTTGGTGCGCGGCTTCGGCGCGCCGGCGGCTGCGCGCCGCTGAGGTGTCTCTTTATACCCACAGCGGGTCCCGCATACGTCGGGGGGGGCGGAGCTCAATCCCTCGCGGCTCCTTCCTGGTGTCACTCTCTCTCCTGCTCCTCGCCCTCGGCTCTCGGCACGGTAGGCTCCCGGGCAGGGTTTGTGGGTTAGGATCTTTTATACCCACAGCGGGTCCCGCAGACGTCGGGGGGGGCGGAGCTCAATCCCTCGCGGCTCCTTCCTGGTGTCACTCTCTCTCCTGCTCCTCGCCCTCGGCTCTCGGCACGGTAGGCTCCCGGGCAGGGTTTGTGGGTTAGGATCTTTTATACCCACAGCGGGTCCCGCAGACGTCAGGGGGGGGGGGGGCGGAGCTCAATCCCTCGCGGCTCCTTCCTGGTGTCACTCTCTCTCCTGCTCCTCGCCCTCGGCTCTCGGCACGGTAGGCTCCCGGGCAGGGTTTGTGGGTTAGGATCTTTTATACCCACAGCGGGTCCCGCAGACGTCGGGGGGGGCGGAGCTCAATCCCTCGCGGCTCCTTCCTGGTATCACTCTCTCTCCTGCTCCTCGCCCTCGGCTCTCGGCACGGTAGGCTCCCTCTCTTATTAGTTTTAAATGTACAACATGTGTCGTCCCCCCAAGTCTTTTTACTTTTTAAAAGAATAAACAACCGATTTACATTTACTCATTTCACTTCACTCATTATTTTATAAACATCTATCATATCTCCTCTCAGCCATTTTTCTCCAAGCTGGAGCCTAACCTCTTTAGCATTTCTTTATAGAGGAATTGTTCCATCCCTTTAATCATTTCGGTCAACATCCTCCTATACATTTTCTAATTAGGTTATATCTTTTTTGAGATACGGTAACCAGAACTGTACACGATGCTCAAGTTAAGGTTGATACATGGAGCATTATGATAATCTTAATTTTATTCTTCATTCTTTTCCTAATAATTCCTAGCATTCTATGTGCTTTCTTAGCTGCTGCTGCACACTGAGCAGAAGATTTCAACATATTATCAGCAATGACTCCTAGATCCTTTTTCTGAATTGTGATTCCTAATATGGATCCTTGCATTGTGTGGCTATAATTTGAGGTACTCTTCCCTTTACACATGTCCACATTAAATTTCATTTGCCATTTGCATGCCCAGTCTCCCTGTTTTGCAAGGTCTTCTTGCAATTTCTCACAGTCCTCTTGTGATTTAACAACTTTGTGTCATTGGCAAATCTGATCACCTCACTTGTTGTTCCCATTTCCAGGTAATTTATAAATGTTAAAAAGCAGTGGTCCCAGAACAAATCCCTGGGGCACTCCACTATTCAGCTTTCTCCATTGAAAATATTACCATTTAGCCCTACTTTTCTCTTTTCTATCTTTTAACTAGTTCCCAATCCACAGTAGGACACTGCCCCTATCCCATGACTTTCTAATTTCCTAAGAACTGTCTCATGAGGAACTTTGTAAAATGCTTTCTGGAAATCCAGCTACATTATATCAACAGGCTCATATTTACCCTCATAAAAATGTAGCAGATTGGTGAGGCAAGACCTCACTTGGCTAAATCCATTTTGATTTTGTCCCATTAAACTGTGCCTATCTATATGTTCAGTAACGTTTCTTCTTTATGCTAGTTTCTACCAATTTGCCTGGCACAGACTTCAGACTCACTGATCTGTAGTTTCTTGGAAGACCCCTGGATCCCTTTTTAAAAATTGGTGTTACATTGGCAACCATCCAGTCTTCAAGTACCATAGACCCCAGGGGTGGGCAAACTACGGCCCACAGGCCAAACCTGGCTCAATGACAGTTTTTCTGGCCCTCCTGTCTGTCAGATTTGCCCCATTGTAACTGGCCCGCTGGCACCTTGCATCAATGGTCGATGCCGGATGTCCTTTTAAAAATTGTTTATTACAGTGCAGACGTATAAAAGTGCCCGACTCTGGCCGAGTTTCGCTGCTCCTCAAGTGGTTGCCTCAGGGACTATGATAAAAATAACAAATATTAATACATATATATTAATACATACAACATATATAAATACTTAAATATCATACATGACTTAAAACAATACAAAACTGAGTAAAAGCACAGACATAAAATTATTGCGACTAAAATGGTGACAACATAAATACTGATCAAGAGCACATAAGGATTGAAAAATCTAAAAAAATATTTTGAGTGTATGAAGCCTGAAAAAATGTTTATAAAGGGGGTGTAAAATGGCTATATACGTGATATTTGTCAAAAAATGTATGTTAATTGCACACTCATACAAATCATATAAAAAATTGGTAAGACCCATATTAACCAAAGGACAAAACGGAGATAAAAATTTTTTTTAAAAAATGTAATTGATGTTTGTAATTACCTTGCTTGTTCAAGCATCGAACATAAAATGTTTATACATCAGCTGCATTAGAAGTAAAGCATCACCAGCCGGTGCGTGTCTGCAATAAATAGTTTTATATGTATAACTGTTTGTATTTGGAAAACATAAGTTGTTAAAATGGATCCCTTCAGATATGAATGAAAATAAAGACTAAAAAACAAATTTATCACATGTAGTGCAACTCTGTCTACTGAAAGGCTAAATAAATAAATATTGCAGACACGCACTGGCTGGTATTGGTATGATTGCTGCTTTGGTCCTCAGTGTGTGGAGAATTTGCCATTGTAAGTGCCCCCCCCCCCCCCCCCCCCACCGTTCATATTGTTCCAAAGGGGATCCCTCTGGTTCCCGGTTCTGATAAACACCAGTAATGTGGCCCTCTTTAAATAAAAGTTTGCCCACCCCTGCCATAGACTATTTTAATGATAGTTTACAAGTTACCAATGGCAGGTCTGCAATTTCATTTTTCAGTTCTTTAAGCATTCTGGGAAATATACCATCTGGTCCAGGTGATTTGCTACTCTTTGATTTGTCAATTTGCCCAATTACATCTTCCAGGTACACTGAGATTTGTTTTAGTTCCTCTGAGTCATCAGCTTTGAATATCATTTCTGGCATGGGTATCCCTCTTACATCTTTCTCAGTGACAATGCTGCATTGTGAGCATCCCTCCTAGTTCTCAACATCCACAACTTTTATGAGGGAATTATGGCTTAAATGCTGTAACTTTGTCTTGCTGCAGCAACTGCCTGGCAAACATGTGCATACAATCTGAGACCATGCAGAATATAGAACACATGAATTGCAACATTTGTGCACAATTATGGTGTTTGAAACTTGTGGGGTGGGCCGTTATTTTACAATAAATAGAACATAGAAGGAATGGGGAAAAGGCCATTTTGGAAAATGCCCACCTTTTGGGCCCAAAGCCTATGCGTTGCTCTGGGCCCCCTCTGCACTATTGATGTGATTATAAGTAAGGGGGGGGTCCAGGTGTGGGCTAGGGTGGGGGGTGGGCATCAGAGTACCTCTAGACCCCAGGTGGCAATTTTTGTGTCCAGGTGGGTTAGCGGTCCACTGTACCATCAATGCCAATTTTATTGAAAAGGGTGGAGGGAGGGGGGCTAAGGTGGAGGGAGGGGCATCCCAGCCTTCAGGGGCCCGTTTTTTTTTTTTCAGTGAAGGGACAGGGTTGGGGGGTGGGGGACGGGGCTGCCACCATTGGTACAAATTGTTTATTTACATTTCTAACAACTACTGGCAGTCTGCAAGGGCAGCCAGATGGTGGGTCTAAGTAGACCCTTGAGGGTTTTTAAAATTCACCGGGGGGGAGGGGGCAAGATGTTAAGGCTAGGCCATGGGTGCATCAAGACGTGCGCTGATGTCTCAATGCATCTACGGGAAAAGTTGTAGCTAATTTCTTGTCAACATGGCTTGCGAATGTTTTCGCAAGCCACATTATTTGATTATCATAGTTTTGGGTAGTAATAAGCTCAGTATGCATTTGCATGTTAATGAGCCCATTTAAGTACACTTGTTGCTGTGGCTCAGATAACTTGAGGAATTTGAAATATCTCTCACTATCCCTATGTTAGGCTATTTATCATTTGAAAAATGCTGTTTCCGCATGGTAAATGGCCTAACGCAGCTTAGTGAATGAGGCCCTTAGATTGTAAGTCCTCTGGGGACAGAGAAATAACTCTTGTGCCTGAATGTATCTCGCTGAGCTACCAATGAAAAGCTGTGAGCAAAATCTAAAAATAAAAATTCTATTTAGTATGCACGTGCTAAAGTTTTATTTGCATCTGATGCGCCTTCATCCTAATTTAAGTACAAACGTGCTAACATCTTTTCAGACCAGTTTAGTATACACACTAGGCATTTATGCTTAGCATTGTTTTTTGGATAGGTTCAATGCCCTTAGCATACTCACTAAGCATTAGTACATATCTCTCATGTTGTGTTGATATATAAATTGTTTTTCCGCAGATAAGCAGGCTGAATTCGCTATGCTGTCTGGGAGCGCCCCCTGGTGGCCCCATGTGGAAACTTCTCATAGAACGTTCAAACTTTGTTCCTGTATGCCTGCGCAGTGTCTTACCGCGTGACTGACTGTGTCTCCTCAGTTTTTCATTTTCCTGCACAGCAACAGTCATGGGCTCTTCTCTCTCCTGTTCTTCTTTCTTTTTTTCTCTCCTCAACTCACTTCATGAGCCCCAAAACAGCACTTTTCAGTGCATCCATGGCCCCAAAGGCGCCTGGGTTCAAATTCTGCCCATGCAGAAAAATTATGTCCGTCACTTATTGTTTTTTGCTTAGGGCCTGACCACAACCAAGCATCTTGCCGGGGCTGCAGCAGGATGTCACCCAGGGCTCAGTGGCAGCATGCTGCGAAGATTGTGAGGGAATCGGAAGGGGTCCAGACAGGCTCTTATGCCTTGACTCAGCACTCAACTCATTCTTCCCTGGGCTGGGAACCAGGCAGCCGGACGGAAAAAGAGGTCTTCCCCAGAGCCATCGACAAGTAAGCCTAGAGGGCTGAGACCTCGAAGCAGCCTGTTTTCAGCACTTGCCTGAAAAACCAAGGATTCATCATAAATTATGAAAATCCCAGCTCAACCCATCTCAAACTCTGCAGTTCATAGCAGCAATCATATACACACACCTCTGCAAGGCTTTTCTTCCGGAAGATGGGATATGAGCCTTTCAAGATCTCGTGTTACAGTTACAACACAACCAGTACCCCATGGCTCGATAGATTCTTACTATCCTGGGTCACATGGCAGCGGCGATGAATGTTGTCCCTCATGCATGTCTTCACATTCTCCACATGCATTAGGGTCTGAAATCCCAATGGTCTCAATGCTTTTATCTCATGTCGTCAACATTGAAACTAACCCAACCAATGTTATGGAACGTGTATTGGTGGCTACAGCCTGGTGTGTTGCAGTCGGGTGCACTTTTCCATCCCCCAACGCACCAGATATAGATGTAGATGTAGGTGAACCAGTGGATGTAATGTATTTGGATATTCAGAAGGCATTTGACAAAGTTCCTTATGAGAGGCATCTAAAGAAAGTAAAAAGTCATGGGATAGGTGGTGATGTCCTTTTGTGGATTACGGACTTGTTAAAAGACTGGAAACACAGAGTAGGAATAAATGGACAATGTTCTCAGAGGAAAAGGGTATACAGTGGAGTGCCTCAAGGATATGTAGTAGGACCCGTGCTTTTCAATATATTTATAAATGATCTGGAAAGGAATACGACGAGTGAGGTTTTCAGATTTGCAGATGATACAAAATTATTCAGAGTAGTTAAATCACAAGCAGATTGTGATAAATTGCAGGAGGACCTTGTGAGACTGGAAAATTGGTCATCCAAATGGCAGATGAAATTTAATGTTAATAAGTGCAAGGTGATGCATATAGAGAAAAATAAGCCATGCTGTAGTTACATGATGTTAGGTTCCATATTAGGAGCTACTGCTCAGGAAAGAGATCCAAGCATCATAGTGGATAACACTTTGAAATCATCGGCTCAATGTGCCTTGGCAGTCAAAAAAGTAGACAGAATGTTAGGAATTATTAGGAAGGGAATGGTGAATAAAATGAAGGATGTCATAATCCTCTATATTGCTCCATGGTGAGACCGTACCTTGAATACTGTGTACAGTTCTGGTTGCCACATCTCAAGAAAGATATAGTGCGATGGAGAAGGTACAGAGAAGGGCAACCAAAATGTTAAAGGAGATGGAACTGCTCCCCTATGAGGAAAGACTAAAGAGGTTAGGGCTGTTCAGCTTGGAGAAGAGATGCCTGCGGGGGGATATGATAGAGGTCTTTAAAAACATGAGAGGTCTAGAACAGGAAAATGTGAATTGATTATTTGCTCTTTCAGATAATAGAAGGTCTAGAGGGCACTCCATGAAGTTAGCATGTAGCACATTTAAAACTAATTGGAGAAAATTCTTTTTCACTCAGTGCACAATTAAACTCTGGAACTTGTTACCAGGAGATGTGGTTAGTGCAGTTAGTGTAGCTCGGTTTAAAAAAGGTTTGGATAAGTTCTTGGAGAAGAATTCCATTACTTGCTATTAATCAAGTTGACTTAGAAAATAGCCACTGTTATTACTAGCATCAGTAGCTTGGGATATACTTAGTTTTTGGGTACTTGCCAGGTATTTGTAGCCTGGATTGGCCACTATTGGAAACAAGATGCTGGGCTTGATGGACCCTTGGTCTGACCCAGTATGGCAATTTCTTATATTCTTATGTTCTTAACGATGGATACCTCCACAAAGGGATTGGATGCACACATTTCGCATTTCAAGACTCAAGGTCTTTGGTCCCCCAGCGAGAGAACATTTCAAATCAACCTACTGGAACTACAGGCCCTATGTTCTGCCATTTGCATTTTTTCACACCCCCTTCTGCACAAAACCATCATGACATACATGAATAATCAGGTAGCCATGTTCTACATAAACAAGGCAGGTCCAGTTCAACGATACTGTGCAAGGAGGTGGTATTCACACTGGAATGAGCATTAGTCAACTCCATGTGACTCCAAGTCACCTACCTGCCAGGAATAAGGAACACAAAGGCCGACTGACTCAGCAGAATATTTCACCCCCATGAATGAGAACTCCCTAAGGACGTAGTGTCCTCCCTGTTTTGAACATGGGGAGTGCCCCGCATAGATCTCTTCACCAAAGAATGCAACACACAGCTTCCACGGTTTTGCTATCTGTATCCCAGTAATCGCAGGATAGCTCAGGATGCCTTTCTGCTGAGCTTAAAGGGGAGCCTGTTATTCGCATTCCCACCTATTCCACTGATAACTCTGGTGCTCCAAAAATGCATGGTGGACAAGTCGGATCTCATACTCGTAGCGCAGGTATGGCCCTGGCAACCCTGGTACGCCTACCTCATACACCTCTCAGTTCAGCAACCGGTCCTTCTTCCAAACAGAGTAGACCGTCTGACACAAGAAATGGGGTTGCTACTACACCCCATGCTGGATTCCCTCTATCTAACACCATGGAGATGGAAAGGGAAGTACTAAGCCACCTCCCTATCACAATGGAGATTTAGGATATACTTATCTCTTCAAAAGTCCTTCTATGAGGAAAAGCTATGCAGCTAAGTGGCACAGATACTGTCATTGGTGCAAGTCAATGCCATTAGACCTTTTCACTCCTCGCCAAAGCAACTATTGGAATACTTACACTTGTTGTATGTCTCTGGGCTAGCAGTGTCATCCTTCCGGGTACTCCTCAGCGCCATATCAGCCTACCACCTGACAATTCAGGGTACTTCCATTTCCGTACACCCACTCATATCCCATTTCATGAGAGCTGCTTTGAGATTATGATCTCTGATCTCATGCCCAGCTTTGCCTTGGGTCTTGAACATCATTCTAGAAAAATTAATGCTTCCACCCTTTGAGCCCATGCAAACTTCATCCTTGAAATTTCTCACCTGGAAAATTCTATTTCTATTAGCAATAATATCAGCAAGACGAGTCTGTGAGCTTCAAACGCTTGTTCTTTACTCACCTTATCTTCAATTCTTCCATGACAAACTCACTCTACGAACCCATCCATCCTTTCTTCTGAAGGTACTGTCAGCTTTTCACCTCAATCAAACCATAACGTTGCTGACTTTCTTTCCTAGACCACACACATCCAGCTGAGAGGGCTATTACAAATGCTGGATTGCAAGAGAGCTTTAGCTTATTGTAAACAAAGCACATACACTAAGATTGGAACGATACAGAGAAGATTAGCATGGCCCCTGTGCAAGGATGACACGCAAATTCATTAAGCATTCCATAAACAAAGATCTAGTGCAAATAGGCATTCGCAATTTTTTCTTTCCTACAATCCAAACACCCCAGGATTGCCAGTCACAAAACGGACACTTGCAAAACTGGCTGACTCAGTTCTTCCATTTCTGATATTCTACCAAGCCACAATGCTTGACAAGGGTTAAGGCACATCAGCTGAGAGCAATGGCTACCTCGATTGCCCACCTTCAACATGTGCCAATTCAGCACATATGTAAGGCTGCTACATGGTCATCGCTGCATACCTTCCCATCTCACTACTACCTCCATCAGCACACCACTTCTGATGCTTCCATGGGGCAGGAGATTCTGTGTTACGCTATGGTTTCCTAAGAATGCTCATGAGACTGCCCACATCTCACAGGGACACGAAGCGCACAGATAAGCCTACTCATACCCGAAGATAAAGAACACTTCGAATATGACATGCACCTGTGCTTCGTGGTTCCTTAGCTGGGGACTCTCAGATAGCATGGCTAATTCAGCCTGCTTATCTGTGGGGAAAAAGTAAGTTTGCTATCATAAACTGTGTTTTTCGTAGATAGCAGGATGAATTAGCCATGTGTCCCCACCCGCCTCCCTGGTCAGTCTCTATCCTTCTACCTGCTCTATGTTTACCTTCCTATACGCTCCTGTTCCTTTGCTACCTAATCAACTGAGGAGAGACAGTCAGTCGTGCGGGAAGGCACGACGCAGGCGTACAGGAGCAAAGTTGGAACGTTCTATAAGAAGTTTCCACACGGGGTCGCCAGGGGGTGCTCCTAGACAGCATGTCTAATTCATCCTGCTGTCTTCGGGAAAACACCATTTACGGTAAACTAACTTGCTTTTGCTGCCTCATTTGTACTGTAAAATTGCATATTGCTGTTTTTTCTCTTTGTATTCTAATAAAATCTGGTAGAATTTGTGTACATTTATATTAAAAAGATTAATTATATGCAACATTTTTTGCATTTAGAATTAAAAAGGAGACTTTCAATAATACTCATATTTTTATTTTGTAGGAATTCAAGATGACATCCAGAATTATGGTACTGTAGAATACTGGATCAGATTACGAGTTCCTATGGCTCAAGCTATTAGACTCTACAAAGAGCGGGCAAAGGCACTGGGATACATAACATCCAATCTCAAGGAGCCAGAACAGATGCAGCTGGTACTCTACAAAGATTATTTTTGTAGCTTAACGTAAAAGGAAATTCTGGAGTTTTGTTGCTTTAATATCAGAGTGCTTGCTTGTTGTAAACTATTTTCAGAAATGACAAAAGGAGTCATGGTAATAGCTTAAAGTGAAACCATAGTTGAGTATGTTTAGGGCTCCTATTTGTAGGTGTTTATAAATTTAGGTGTTGATTTTCCAGCTAATTAGTGATTCTTTAAGGGTACAAAAAAATTTTCATTTATCAGTGTTTTTTGTAGCACAGATGATATTGCTGGGTAGCTTTTCAAGTTGAATCAAATACATAAATTTGTGCATTTAAAGAGGAGTTGGTGTGAAAGAGGCATAAATCAAAGCGGAGGATCCAAGGCAGGTAAAGGGAGAGGTGAGAGAGAATTAGGGAAAATGCTATTTTTTCAGTATTTATTTAATAAACATGTAAACCCATTACCTTCTACTCCACCATTCCCAAACCTATGGTATATGCCCTTATCCAGCTCAAATGGAGGCAGAGCTCTAAAATATATATATATTTCTTTAATGACATCACTAGGACATAAGTGATGCATAGAACACATTCAACCAGTTCTGCCTCCAGCTGTTGGAAGGGAGTTTGAAGTGTTAACTCTTGTTGAAGTTAAATAAGATTTATTATTTTTTGTCTTCAGCTCTTTACTGTTGTCAAGGTACTGCAGCTTGTGGCCATCCCCCTGCGGACTGCTCTCCTCCAGTGAGGCAAGCCCTGAGACTAGTTAATTTACTCCTTACTGTCTGGTAAAGTAGGGAAGTTTAGTCTCTACTCTCTAAATCACTCACAGGTCAATACAGTAAAGTGCGGCCGCGGTTACCCTGCTCCTAACCCGCTTTCTACCCACTTTTCGGCCGCGTTAGTCCAACCCGCGATACACTATCCCCTTTAACCTACTCTTACTGCGTCCTTAAATCACCGGGTAACCCCTTCCGCCCGCGGCATGTATATTAGATGTAAACGATCAAATTAGCTATTCCCTCCCATACAGTAACGCGCGCCCCGACTAACGCTTTTTTACCCTACCGTTTTGCCGCGTGTTTAACCTGCAAACTTACCGCCTACCCTTACTCCCCTGCATTAGAGGTAGGGGTAAGGGTAGGCGGCAAACTTTCCCCCAGCCCCCGCTTACCTGCCCTGGCCTCGTCCCGCGCCCCGACTATCGCTTTTTTACCCTACCGTTTTGCCGCGTGTTTAACCTGCAAACTTACCGCCTACCCTTACCCCCCTGCATTAGAGGTAGGGGTAAGGGTAGGCGGCAAACTTTCCCCCAGCCCCCGCTTACCTGCCCTGGCCGCGTCCATGGGTGCTGGTCTCCAGGGCAGCCCCAGTCCTCTCCCCTCCTCCCGAAGCAACAAAAGCGGAAAAAAGCGAAAAAGGAAAAAAAAAAGCGAAAAAAAAAAGTTACAAGAGAGAGAGGACGGGCAATCCTACACTCGGGATTGCCAGTCCTCTCTTCCCTCCTCCAGAAGCAAGGCGCGAAAAGCAGCCTTGCTTCGGGAGGAGGGGAGAGAGGACTGGCAGTGCAAAACAACGAAGCAACTTACTTTTTTTGCAGCTGGAGGCAGGGGAGCCGCGATCCGTCTTCGCCGATGTCCGTCTCCGGAGGGGGGCTGCCAGTCCTCTCTCCCCTCTTCCCGAAGCAAGGCTGCTTTTCGCGCCTTGCTTCGGGAGGAGGGGAGAGAGGACTGGCAATCCCGAGCGTAGAATTGTCTGTCCTCTCTCCCCTCTCTCTCTTGCTACTTTTTTTTTTTTCGTTTTTTCGCTTTTTTCTGCTTTCGTTGCTTGCTTCGGGAGGAGGGGAGAGAGGACTGGCAATCCCGAGCGTAGGAGAACCGTCCACTTCCTGGTACCTGTCATTTCAAATGTCATTTGAAATGACATTTGAAATGACAGATACCAACGTGTCCATGAAGCATTAGGCCAGCGCACCCAGGATACTGTATAGCGCTCTATACAGTAAAATGGTTTGCGCGGGCCGGACACTTCTTAGACGCAGCTTGCATTTGCAAGCTATTTACATACAGTATCGAGCGGTAGGTGAGCTGGACTGTGCGTGCGGCAACCGCGGGTGCGCCCGGCACTAACGCAGCTCTTCCTACCGCTCCTTACTGTATCAGCCTGTCAATTTGGGGATTTAGATTGTTTACCTCCTTTCTGCAGTGTGTATTAGCTGACCTGGCACAACTGGAAGCTGAGAGGTGTTTTTCCACTATGGCTGAGAAAGCCCGAAGTTGCAGCGTTTGCGGGGCAAAGTGCAGCTCCACTGAAGGTGCAGCTTGCTTTGTGTGGCGCAGTAAATGTGAGTCACCTGAAAATAGTTGAATCGTTGGGGAAGCAAAGGCCTTTATCTAAGGCTGCTTCAGTGTCGGGGAAGCTGGCAACAGCAGCTGTTCTAACGGTTGCCTCAGACGTGGTGGCCATTTTGATTTCCACGTTGAGATCGGTGTCATTAAGGGGAATGTCTATTTTGAGCCAGGCTCCTCCCAAATTACTTCCTGCTGATTCAAACCAGGAATTCCTAGGCAATAGTGCTGGTGTTTTCTCTCCTGAATTTTTTTTCTTACATCAAGCCTTTAATGCTTTACAAGAGAGTGATGTTGCTGACCCTAACCATTCTACTTTATATTCTGAAGTTTATAAATCTCAAAAGAGGAAGAGGTCTGACCCTGATGAGTCTGAAACTTTCTCACAGGACAAGCAGGATGGTAGTTCTCACATATGGGTGACCATCAGGATGGAGCCCTCACGGAACACTTTGTCAAAATTTCTAGAACTTTGACTCGGCACATTGAGCATGCCACCTAACAAATAAATAAATAAATCCAGCAGAGGTCCCCCTTCAGTCTCTTTTTTTCCGTACAGCAGTAGCCACACGGTTTGAGGAGCTCTCACAACTATTTACTGACAGGAGTTTTCCTCAGGGAATTTTTTCTAAAATTTAACAAAATTCACCCCATCCAGGGTCCCCTTTCGATTATCAATCCCCGCTAAGGCTTTACCTCGTTTTCGCGGTTGGTTACTGATGGTTCCCCTTCTTAGGCCCGATGACCACCATCCGCATCATGGTTAAACTTTTTCAAATTCAATGGCGACGGGTTTTCGGCCGTGCCCCGATTGTCCGTGGACGATGTCCATCACAGACCCACTTCAGGTATGTGTCCTGTGCTTGGGGGTTACCCATGACTTCGCGACCTGTACCAATTGCACCCACATGACACCCACGGGCCGCCGGGCTCGATTAGAAAAAATGGAGTTCCTATTCCACACTAAGCAGCCCACTCCTTCAAAATCCTCTGTGTCATCGACTCTGCCATCTTCGCCTCGGCATCAACCGGCCTCAGCGATTCCCGGTCGCCTAGTTCTCTGCCGAAGAAATCCACCTCGACGTCCTCTGTGCCAGACCAGCCCAAGCACCAAGAAAAGCATCGGCATCGACACCGGAAGGCTTCGTCTGCCGATCCAGCTAAGGCATCGGCATCGACGGAGCCACCAAAGAAAAAGACCCACACGGATGAGCCGCCATCCTCCTCCAAGCTAGGGTTACCGAGGCGTTCCCCACCCTCCCATGGTACCGGGAGCCGAGATTCCACTTTCACCAGTGGACCCTCCAGTGCAGCCTCCAATTCCGGAGCTGGTTCTCCAAGCACCAGCCTTCAGTGAGGAATTGAACCGGATGGTTCAAGAGGCAGTCATCCATGCACCAGTGGACCATGCATCCATGCACCAGAGGATCCATGCATCCATGCACCAGTGGACCCACCAGTGCAGCCTCCAATTCCGGAGCTGGTTCTCCAAGCACCAGCCTTCAGTGAGGAATTGAACCGGATGGTTCAAGAGGCAGTCATCCATGCACTGCAAGGACTTCCACCTCCATCAACACTGGCACCGACCCTGGTTCCAGTCACCGACCCGATGCCCACGTTACAGGCTCCGTTGCTGGACAGGTTGGACACACTCATCGGAGCGCTTCCACTGGTGCCTCCGAAGACACCGGTATACCCATCAGAACCCTAGGATGCATTCCATCCAGTCCAGGTGATTTGCAACTCTTTAGTTTGTCAATCTGGCCAACTACATCATCCAGGTTCACGGTGATTTGGTTCAGTTCATCTGACTCATCACCCTTGAAAACCTTCTCCGGAACTGGTATCTCCCCAACATCCTCATTAGTAAACACAGAAGCAAAGAATTCATTTAGTCTTTCTGCAATGGCCTTACCTCCCTTGAGCCCCTTCAAAACCTCTGTCATCTAACAGTCCAACTGACTCCCTCGCCGGCTTTCTGCTTCGGATATATTTTTTTTAAATGTTTTTACTGTGAGTTTTTGCCTCTATGGCCAACTTCTTTTCAAATTCTCCCTTAGCCTGTCTTTATCAATGTCTTACGTTTAACTGCCAGTGCTTATGCTTTATCCTATTTTCTTCTTCTTTTGGATAAGAACATAAGAAATTGCCATGCTGGGTCAGACCAAGGGTCCATCAAGCCCAGCATCCTGTTTCCAACAGAGGCCAAACCAGGCCACAAGAACCTGGCAATTATCCAAACACTAAGAAGATCCCATGCTACTGATGCAATTAATAGCACTGGCTATTCCCTAAGTAAACTTGATTAATAGCCATTAATGGACTTCTCCTCCAAGAACTTATCCAAACCTTTTTTGAACCCAGCTACACTAACTGCACTAACCACATCCTCTGGCAACAAATTCCAGAGCTTTATTGTGCGTTGAGTGAAAAAGAATTTTCTCCGATTAGTCTTAAATGTGCTACTTGCTAACTTCATGGAATGCCCCCTAGTCCTTCTATTATTCGAAAGTGTAAATAACCAAGTCACATCTACTCATTCAAGACCTCTCATGATCTTAAAGACCTCTATCATATCCCCCCTCAGCCGTCTCTTCTCCAAGCTGAACAGCTCTAACCTCTTCAGCCTTTCCTCATAGGGGAGCTGTTCCATCCCCTTTATCATTTTGGTTGCCCTTCCCTGTACCTTCTCCATCACAACTATATCTTTTTTGAGATGCAGCGACCAGAATTGTACATAGTATTCAAGGTGTGGTCTCACCATGGAACAATATAGAGGCATTATGACATTTTCCGTTTTATTAACCGTTCCCTTCCTAATAATTCCTAACATTCTGTTTGCTTTTTTGACTGCTGCAGCACACTGAGCCGACGATTTTAAAGTATTATCCACTATTATGCCTAGATCTTTTTCCTGGGTGGTAGCTCCTAATATGGAACCTAACATTGTGTAAGTACAGGAAGGGTTATTTTTCCCTATATGCAACACCTTGCATTTGTCCACATTAAATTTCATCTCCCATTTGGATGCCCAATCTTCTAGTCTTGCAAGGTCCTCCTGTAATGTATCACAGTCTGCTTGTGATTTAACTACTCTGAATAATTTTGTGTCATCCACAAATTTGATAACCTCACTCATCGTATTCCTTTCCAGATCATTTATATATATATTGAAAGCACCGGTCCAAGTATAGATCCCTGAGGCACTCCACTGTTTACCCTAATTTAAAAGCTGCTTTATCTCCTTTTTAAAGGTTAGCGCCAGCAGCTTGGTTCCACCCCAGTTAAGGTGGAGCCCATCCCTTCGGAAAAGACTCCCCCTTCCCCAAAAAGTTCCCCAGTTCCTTACTAACTGAATCCCTCTTCCCTGCACCATTGTCTCATCCACGCATTGAGACTCCGGAGCTCTGCCTGCCTCTGGGGACCTGCACGTGGAACAGGGAGCAGCATTTCAAAGATTGCAAGCCTGGAGGTTCTGGATTTCACAAGCTTTGGATGCCTTTTCCCTGAATTGAGGGGAGGATCTTCAGTACACAAATCATCTAATTCCTCTTGTAACAAAGACTCTATTGAACTCAGGACTATGATCCTCATAGCTCAGTATTAGCTGAGACAGATTTGGTTCCCACTTCTTCAAGACTTGTCCATCAGGAATCCAATTTGGTTGTGGAATTTTCCCACATTCATCATATAGATTCAGGGAACACGGTTCCATTCCAATATCAAATTCCTAGCCCTCACAGCCTGAATGTTGACAGGATACTCAGTCCCCTAGATCTTTTAGATGAAGTATCTCTGGTCTTTCTGGCTTCTAGAAGAGACTGTACTGGAAGGTAATATGTTTTAAGTAGAGCAGGTCTACCTTTTGGTGTGAAAGAAAGGCCCTAGATCCATTTTCTTGTTCCACACAAAAAACCTTCTGCATCTCTTAGAGTCTGGTCTCAAGACTAATTCTGTTAGGGTTCACCTCAGGGCAAATCCTTCTCTATAAGGCCTTTAGTTGTCATGCAAGGTTTCCTTTTATTAAAGCCTCCTCTAAAATCTCCTACTATGTAAAATTTGTAGTAGATTGGTGTGAAAAACTTCCCTTTGCTGAATCTCTGTTGCCTTCTCCCCATTAAACCGTGCCTTATCATACGACCAGTAATTCTGTGCTTATAGCTTCTACTATTTTGACCTGCACTGTTAATGTTTGACACTTGCTATTTTATGTTAATTTTGTTTAGTCTGTATATGCTGATGTACATTCTTTTATGCAAATGTTATTGTCTATATTGTATAAGATAATGTATGTTGCGCTGTATACCTCTTAGACCAATTTATTTGATATAGGCAGGTTATATATTTTTTAATAAATAAATGTTGTGGGACCTCAGCATGGTACTATTCTAGGTGATAAAAGATCATTTGAGCCGTTAGACTCATGTGAGCTGAAATACCTGGTCTGGAAGGTTATATTTTTGGCAGTGGTCTTTGGATAGCCAGAAAATAGACTCAGGCTGGACTCTGGCAAAAATCTCTCATAAACATCTTTATTAGTAAAAAGAAACAAGAACATAAACAGCTCTGCTTTTCCATCACAGTTCCAAAAATAGACAGTGATATAACTTACAGTTCAGAAGTATTTATTTTCTTTATTTATTTAAAAATGTTTATATACCACCTTTACAAATAGAGATGTAGTCAAAACGGTTTGCAAACTTTAAAACATACATAATTGAAATAAAAATATCACTAAAAATGATAATCAAACAAAACTCTTTAACACATCCATTTCTTAAACAAACAAAACAGACAAAAAGCACTTCCGGAATGTAATATTGGCATGAACTGAAGGAGAGAATTGTGATAATAATTATAAATGAGTGTGTGGTGAATGATTATTTTGAGGAGGAAATATTAAAAGCTTTTTGGAGCAAATATGCTTTTAAGGATTTTTTAAAAGTTCCAAAGATGGGGGCCTGCAACAGAGAAAGCTCTTTTCCCAGTAAATTCAGGTCTTGCCAGTTTGACAGTAGGGACATCTAAGAGATGTTTTGATAAAGATCGCAGTTGTCTAGCTGGTTTATGAATACGTAGTGTCGTACAAAGCCACGTAGAAGAGGTGTTATGGATGAGAGTGTGAATAATTGTTAAATTATTGGCTTTCACTAGGCTTGCTTCTCTCCCCAGGGCTTCCTCTTCCCTCCTGAGCCTAGCTAGTTATACATCTTCCCAGGACCAGGATTCTCTGCTGTCTTGGGCTTGAGGTAGACCAGGCCTTATCTCTGGATACCTTTCTTTAAGGTGTTCTGGGGTTTCCTTCCGTGTATTCCTTCATGTGGTCATTTGGCCCACAGAGGCCTAGATTCACAAAGGTGTGACTTTTTTTTTTTTATAGTGGAAAGGCGGTCCTGCAATAGTTTGTCCCTCACCAACAAACGATCATGGCAGTATTGCCACGTTCTTTTGTGGCACAGAAAAAGTCCGCAGGACAAAAGAATGTGACTGGGGCCTTAAGAACACACAATGGTGGCCCCCTGCACTCGGGGGCTGCCATACAGCCCAGTACAACCCCATCAAAGTTGAAAAAGAAACATACCGGGAGTCTTTTTAAACCCCTTGCCCACCCCAGGGTCACCATTCGAGGCTGCCCTGCAAAAATAAATATATATATAAAAGATAAAATCTGCCGTGTGGTGATGCTCCAGTCCCTGTCCAAACACCTTCCCCTTCAATCTCAACCCCTCCCAGTCCAATAGCTGAGCCGCCGGCCCCCACCCCCAGCCCGCTGTATGCACACCCAACCTTGCTGCCCCCCCGGACCCCCTTTCCATTAAATGTAAATCGTTGCAAAGTACATGAAATCTATTAGCGCACCGACTTTAGGGACATTTTCAAAGAGAAGCTATCCTCCATGAAAATTAGCAATTGTCAAGTGCACAACTGTAAAAGCAGCCCTGGTCCTTTGCCCCCATTTGTGTTAGGGATTGGAAGCACAAAATATTGTGCAGATATTTGGAAATCAAATGGCTACGCCTGTTTTCATCGCTCAAATTAGACCTGCCACCGGGATGCCTCTTGCTAAAATGGCTAACGTTACGCAAGCTCTGGAAGCCGTAAAAGCTTTTAATCTCAGTCAGGTCATTTTACCTGAGTAAATACCGTTTGGAAAGTGCCCTCATAATAACATATGTGACACACCATATTCTGACTTATGTGACACACAACATACATCCCATCAAGCCACACTGGCTGGGCAGGGCTGCCACCTACTTATGTCCCATGGCTTGAGCCTGGATTTGTAAAAGGCGGTAACTACATCCAATCCGAATTGCCCTTTTCTAGTGCTTTTAAGTTATTATTCTCCTATAGAAATGGTGAGCCCCTGAGCTTCAGTCTAATTAATGGCATTTTATGGAGTTGTGGAAATATATGCACAAACCTTTATTTGTGGAGATGAGCAGACTTATTTATACTGCTCTCAACCTCTTCTTTCTCAGGCTGCCACCATGGCACTTCTGTATTAACTTAATTAACAAAAAAGGTTGTTGATCTCCTGGAAAGCTATTTCTTTCCATTTGCACATGGTCCTAGATTATATTTTTATTTTTGAAGGATTTTAAATAAAACTAGTGCCAGCACAGTGCACGGGGAGAGGAAGCTCCAAGCACTGCAAAATTCTAATTAACTGCAGGCAACAAGATTGAATGGAAGTCAGTCTAAATAAACTTAATTTGCACCTCTACAGGTTTATTTCACTACACTACTGTCATTCACGCTGCATCACAATGCATTTCCAAGTTTGATATTGCAGTGATTGAGGGTCAGAACAACTGCTTTGTTACATTTGAATACCTAATATTCCTGCTAATATGATAAAAGGATTTAAAGTACATGAAAACCATATGGTCAGTGGATGCCACAACCAAAAATGAATAAGCTTGACATTTATAAGTGACTTATGTACGGGACATTTTTCCCATAGAAACAATCAGAAGAATGCCTTACTAAATCAGACCTGACACTTAATTTTATACTGCTGTAAAAATGGAGCCTATTTAAACATGATTCTTGTTTCTGATTTGCTTCTAAACAATTAGGCTCAGATATTTCTAAGCAGGTCATAATTTTAATAGTATACACTTCATTAAAGCAGTATCTGTAGTAATACAAAGTAAGATAATGTTACATTATTAACTATTCTATGCAAATGGGGAAATAAATCTTTAAGTAATTAATAAATAATACAAAAATTGTTTCAGGAATTAGAGGCCTTTAATTTACAAAAATGAATTACACATTAATGCTTATCGCATATTAATGCATGATGTTAGTAAATAAGCCCTGTTAATTTACACATTAGTGTGTAACGCATTTTCCTAAATAGGTCCCAGAGTTTTTTAAATAGTAGTTTTCACCACATTCAAATAGACAACCATTCTTGTGATTATTTACATCATTGATGTATTACCGCAACAGTATTGGAATAATTAACATGTATTGTTTCAATTAAATCAGCAGAAACTCAGAGCTGCCCAAGAAAGCACTCCGACTCTAGCAGATGGAAACTTAAATGAACTCCACATTACAATAAAAGGCTGCAACAATCTGCACATCCAAGCAAGCCACCTACAGCCAAATCCTTACGTTGTGTACAGGTTCTTTGATTTTGCTGATCATGACACTCCCATCGTTACTAGCAGCAATAACCCACAGTTTGAAGACCATATGTGCTTCCCAGTGCCAATGAATGCGGACCTGGACCGATACTTGAAGTCTGAATCACTGTGTTTTTATGTGTTTGATGATGGTGAAACAAGAGAAGGTGTTTATATTGGAAAAACCAATGTGCCTCTTATCTCGTTAGCTTATGACAAATGTATCTCAGGTAAGCCTAGATATTTTGAATAATAAATAATTTATCTACCATTGGATATAACATGAATAATGAATTGATATGGAGAGAAATTTTCAAAGCTGTTTACTGGGATAAATGGCTAAAAATTGCCTTCCTCTGCTTGACTAAAAGTCCACATAGGATGCTATAGTGTGCATACTTTTAGCCAGGTTAGAAAGAAGCATTCCTGGGTGTGTGTTGAGGTTGGGCCAGGAAAACAGCACAAATGCATTCCATTTTCAAATGCTCCGGTTCTATTTTACCGCTGCTTAGCTGCCACACTACTAACAGGTTCAAGGTATGCCAGTTCTTTAAATAAATATGCATTATCAGGCCATTGCAATATTGTTGCGTGAAAAACAGGCACTCATGATGGAGCATCTGCTTTCAAAGCACGTGCCTATCCACCTTCCCGGGCATGCGATTCACTAGGCCAATGAGCCGTTGTGTTAAAAAGGTGGCGATAGGGGAAATTGTGCGTCTCTAGTGCCTCCTCGGCATCGGATGCCCAAGAGACGTGGCTGTGCGCGGGTTAGGAAAATGGACCCTCAATTTTATGAGCGTCTGTTTCCTAACTTATGCACAGCCACGGGTTAGGGAAATAGACGCTCATTAATTGAGCATCCGTTTTCCTAACCTGAATGCCAGCAAGACTTTTTTTTTTAATTTTTTTTTTTTTTACCATACTCCTTTTTTCAGTTCCTCTGATTTAATATCTCCAGGATATTAAGTCTGAGGAACTGCAGAAAAGCCGTATTTTCTGCTTTTCTGCTAACTTTAGGGGCTTCTCAAGACTTAACGACTGCTCTGGGGCAGGCATTCATTTTTGAGAGTAAAATTGTGCACGTTGGGCACGCATTTATTTTTTATATAAGTGGGTAATAGCTAATAGCCTCATCAACATGAATTTACATGTGATGAGTGCTATTAGCTATGCGCTGGTTTGGACGCATGTTTTGGATGCGCTAATCCTCTTTATTGCATAAAGGGTTATGGACGCGGGTCCAACTGCGGGTTAAACAGTGCGCTAGCCTGAGCGCACAGTATTGCATTGGCCTGTATGTTAGCTAATTTTCTAATTGAAATTAACTAGCTAGTTTCTCTTTGAAAATTACTTAGAGTATGCAGGTTAAAAGTACGCTCATGCTTTCCAGGTAAGCGGTCTATTCCAAATTTCCTCCACAATATTTATTTTCATTTCTGTATATTAAGGTTTTCCAGCTTCAAAACACTGGAAACAATCTTTTCTTCTTCATTTTTTCAAATGACCTCTTTACTCATGCCATCTCATAGGATTCTCACTACTTATATTGTATCTGAAAACCTTGTTCTCTTTCAGTTATGGTTTATTTATCTGGTGATTGGAGTTTTTGGTTTATATTGTTTTTTACCATTTGCTTATTAAGTCGTATGTGATTTTAGAAATGTACTGATTTCTCTCACACATTGGTGACATCAGCCAACAGAACCCAGTTCAGAACTTTTACCTCTTCCAATCCATATAGATCTCTATCATATTTCCCCTCATTTGTCTTTTCTCCAAGCTGAGGAGCCCTAACCTCTTTAGCCTCTTCAGCCTTTCCTCATAGAGGAATAGTCCCATCCCCTTTATCATTTTATCACCCTTCTCTATACCTTTTCTAATTCATCTAGATCTTTTTTGAAGATGCAGTGACCAGAACACCACAGTATTCAAATTGCAGTTGCACCATGGAGAAATATAAGGCATTATAATATTCTCTGTTTGTTACATTTGCCACTCGCAGGACAGCCCCACGAGTAGCTGCACTCACCACCATGGCCGTGACACCTTTCTCCTCAGGCGCGCTATATCAGGCCTGTGGCAGGAAAGAGCTGTGGCACCTATCAATGACATCAGAATCTTCTGCCCTATAAAAGGGCCTCTTGGACTTCACTTCCTCACCTCAGCAAACAGGTTCCTTGCCTGGTTATAGCCAGCAGTCTTCAGCCTTGCTTTATCAGCCTGGTCTTCAGCCACACCTTGTTCCAGCCTTGCTCCAGCCTTGTCTTGCTCTAGCCTTGTCTTTTGCCTTGCCCTATTGTGCTTGTCCTTCTGCTTGTCCCTGTCTGTCTTCTCGTGTCAGTCTTACCCATGTGCCAGAATCTTGTCCTGGTTGTCTCTGGTGTTGTCCTTCCTGTTCCTCTGTGTCTAATCTCTCTAGCTCTGAACCTTCTCAGTTCCTTGCTTGCCGCCTGGATCCAACCCTTGCCTTGGACTCCAGCTATGCTTCGTTAGCCTCCTGCCCTGCCTCTATGACCACCCCGGACTCTGCCTTTGCCTGGTCCACACCAAGACTCTTTTACCAGCTGTCAGCACAGACCTTGGGGCTCCACCCACAAGATTGCATCAGTTGTGCCATGGCAAAAAGGGGTCACGCTCACATCATCCACAACAGTGTTTATTCTCCATTCCTTTCCTAATAATTTTTAGCATTCTATTTGCTTTCTTGGTCATCACGTCACACTGGGCAGAGAGTTTCGACATATTATCCACGATGATACCTAAATCTTTTTTCTGGGTGATGACTGCCAATGTGAAAGCTTGAATTGTTTAGTTATAATTTGGGTCCCTCTTCCCTATCTGCATCACTTTGTACTTGTCCACATTAGATGCCCACTCTCCCAATCTCGCAAGGTTCTCTTGCAAATTCTCACAGTCCTTTTGTGATTTAGCACCTTTGAATAATTTTGAATCATCAGCTAATTTGACCATCTCACTTATTATTCCCATGTCAGGTCATTTATATATATGTTAAACAGCAGCGGTCCCAGTACAGATTCCTAGGGCATCTATTAGTCACATTTCTCCAATGAGAAAATTGACCACTTAGCTTTAAGCTTTTTTTTGTATCTTTTAATCAGTTGTCAATCCACAATAGAACATTGCCTCCCATCCCATGACTTTTTAATTTCCTCAAGAGTCTCTCATGAAGTACTTTCTGAAAGTCCAGATACACCATATCAACTGGCTTACATTTATCCACATGGTTATTCACGCCTTCCAAAAAAAATGTAGCCGATACAGTACAGTGCACTACAGCGGAGCGCACTGTTAACCCGCGTTCGACCGCGTTTTCTACGCGCTAGCTTTACCCCTTATTCAGTAAGGGGTAATAGCGCGTCAAAAACGCGCGTCCAACCCCCCCGAAACTAATAGCGCCCACAACATGCAAATGCATGTTGATGGCCCTAATAGCTATTCCCGCGCGATTCAGTAAGTAAAATGTGCAGCCAAGCCGCACATTTTACTTTCAGAAATTACTGCCTACCCAAAAGTAGGCGTTAATTTCTGCCGCCACCGGCAAAGTGCACAGAAAAGCAGTAAAAACTGCTTTTCTGTACACCCTCCGACTTAATATCATGGCGATATTAAGTTGGAGGTCCCAAAAGTTAAAAATAATTAAAAATAAAAATTTAAAAAATTTAAAATCAGCCCGTGGCTCACGGGTTGAAAACCGGACGCTCAATTTTGCCTGCGTCCGGTTTCCGAACCCGTGGCTGTCAGCAAGTTTGACAGCCGACGCTCCTATCAAAAATGAGGCGCTAAGGATGCTCTAGTGTCCCTAGTGCCTCTTTTTACTGCGGGCCCTAATTTGAATATTTTTTTTTTTACTGAATCGCGCACACAGGAGAGTGGCCTGTGTGCGCGCCGGGAGAGCAGATGCTCTCCCGCAACTTTTACTGTATTGGCCTGTTAGTGAGGCAAGACTTCCTTGGTTTAACTCACGTTGTGTTTATCCCATTAAACTATAATTGTCTATATGATCAGCAATTTTGTTTTTTATAATAGTTTGTCATTTTTTCAAGTACTGTCAGGCTCACTGGTCTGATAGTACTTTGGATCACCTATAGAACCCATTTAAAAAAATGGCATTACATTGTCCACCCTCTAATCTTCAGATACCGAAGCTGATAGATTATAGATTAATAATAATAGGTCTGCAATCTCATTTTTCAGTTCTCTCAGTACTCTGGGATTTATACCATCCAGTCTAGATGACCTTCTACTCTTTAGTTTGTCAAGTTGACCTATTGCGTCTTCCAGATTTATTTATTTATTTAAAAATATTTATTTCCCACCCTTATCAAATCTGTTGTGCTAGGTAAGTTTTAACAAGTCAAACAAAATCCATACATATAAAATTTAATATCTTAAAACATACCACAATAAAAATATACAATACGCAGAAAAAAACTACGAACCAAAAGCTTCTAAAAACAATTAATTTTGGAACCCCATACTTTATTTCAAGTGTCTCCTTAGATAAGTGCAGGAGGTTAAACCATGTCAGCGGTGCAGGACTGAGTTGGGACAGAGCCCTGGAATTGAGTGTGCCCCTCTACTAACTGCTTGCACTGGGAAAGGGGACTACAAATATGATCTAGAACTCATGAAACAAATAGCAACACAAAAGCAAGTTATACTGTTAATAAGAGTTTCATATATTATAAATTATAGATATTATAACCTTACACTTCCTCTTGATAAGGACAAACACTGAGAATGGTGACCAGTCATGTCATTTTTAGTTTATTTATAATTGTTTCTAATCCATTAATCTTAGAAAGAGAGTCCTCAGTGGACTACAATTAACAAACATGCAACAGGTAATCAAAACTAAAAATAATAATAAAAACAAAAATGCTTCAACAACAAGATAAGTATAAATAAAAACCAATATAGAAATAAACTCTTCAGTTAGACAAAATGTATTGAAATATTATTAGTAGATTTTATTACAGGATTTGCAGGTCAGCCTAATCAAAAGAAACATCCAGTGCTACCACTGACAGGAACTTATTTCAGGAACATCTCAATCATGAATATTCTCATGAAATTTGTAAATAAAGATGAATCCCCTAGTCTGTACATAAAGATATAATTACATACACAAAGCCCAATCTTCAAAAGGTCTCGGCACCTCATTTTAAAAGTTAGGCATCTAGCTTTGATATAAAGCATTTGACAAATCTGAGTATCAAAATTATGTGCCTTGACTCACAAAGATCCTAAATGTAGATGCCTTAAAACAAGGGCGGTGCCAAAAGCAGGGCCAGGGTGAATGAATAAAGTTATTTATTCAAATATTTATTATCTGCCTCTAGCAGACAAACTGTGCTAGGTGCTCAATGCTAATTTCCAGCACTGGATGTCTAATTTAGGGCATCTCTATACTTGCCCTAACTTTAGACACCTCAGTTTAAGGTGCCTAAATTTGAAGTAGGTGCCTTTACTCACAAAAAATATTTTAGGAGCCTATATTCACTGAATATATGAGCCTAGTTTTAATACCTCACTTAACTATAGTGGACTAAGAGGACTGAACAGATAATCCAGGAAGAACCCTCCTCGTCACCCAAAGGCTGGAGACGGTACCTCACAATACTCAGCCCTCTTTTGAGATACTCATTCCTCTTTTGAATGTCGGGCTCAGTTAGTTATTGAGAGGTACTGCCTCCAGCCTTTGGGTGACGAGGAGGGTTCTCCTGGATTATCTGTTCAGTCCTCTTAGTTCTGTGCTTCTCACTTCCTTCCAGAAGCCAGCTTGCTCCTGTTTGGTCCAGATTGGCCAAGGGAGGTGGGGGAGAACAGAGCCTAGTGAGGTTGGGTATATTTGCCTCACTTTCAGGCTGGATCTAGTGCTGGTTTATTGGAGTGTCATTGTTTTCCTTGCCTTTTCTTACTAATCATTACTGCCTTGTTTCTGCTAAGGATCCTTTTTCCTGTCTTCCTTTGCCTAGTCTTGTTCCTGTCCAGTCAGGGGTATCTTGTAATTTTATATTCTCCAAGGACAAGCAGGATGGAAGTCCTCACACATGAGTGACATCATCAGATGGAGTCCTGATGTGGAAAACTTATGTCAGAGTTTCTAGAACTTTGATTAGGTATATTGAGAATGCTCTGCATGCCCTAAACCACACATCAATGCAGGGTCCCTCTCCAGTCTCTCTTTTTCCACGGTGAAAGAGTCTTTAAAGTGAAAATCCATCGCTGTTCAGCCTGCAACAACATTTATTAATATCACCATCACATTTATTAACAATCTGTTGTAATACAAAAAACAAAGGTCCTCCACATCATGATGACACTGCTGCCAATGTTATACCAACGGCGCATTTTCAGTCACATTCCAAATCATACTGCAGTGTTCCATTATCTGCACTTTCCTGTTGTCTTGCAACATATAACAAATCACAAGTGCAGTGAATGGTATAAACAGCAGCCATACTATCACAGATTACTGTGGATGCCAATTTAAAAATAAGTGAAACAACTGGTGAAAATTTTTAAAAATTACATAGTAACTTTATATATTATAGCAGTAACATTTCCTTAAGGAGTAATACATTTAGGATGCAAAACTCCTAAGGGAAAGATACAGTATTGGAGGTGAAATTCTTCTAAGCACAAAGGAAGAGCGAGATCTGGGGATAATTGAATCTGATGATCTTAGAGGCCAAACAAGTGGATAAAGCGACGGTAAAAGCCAGAAAGATGCTTGGGAGAGGAATGGTCAGCAGAAAAATAGAGGTGATATTGCCCCTAAATAAGTCACTAGTGAGACCTCACTTGGAATACTGTGTACAAGTCTGGAGACCACACCTTCAAAAGGATATAAACAGTATGGAGTCGGACCTGAGGGTGTCTACTAAAATCATCAGTGGTCTTCGTTCTAAAGAATATGGGGATAGACTTAAAGATCTAAACATGTACACCCTAGAGGAAAGGGGAGATATGATAGAGAATTTCAAATATCTCAAAGGTTTCCGTGCATAAGAGGTGAGCCTTTTTCAATGGAAATGTGGCTCTACAACATGAGTTGAGGTTGAAATAGGGTATACTCAGGAGTAATGTTAGGAAATATTTCTTTACAGAGAGGGTGGTGAATATGTGGAACAGCCTCCCAGTGGAAGGCTGTTCCACATATTCATATAGTATCTGAATTCAAGAAACTATGGGATGAATACAGGGGTTGTCTAAGGGAAAGATGAGAATTATAATGCTAAATTAATTGGATGGATGAACAGATTGGATGGGCCATATTGTCTTTTTCTGTCGTCATGTCTCTATGAAATACTGATTCATAGAAAGCAACTTCATTTTGTAATTATAGCCCAATAAAAACCAAGTGCAAAATTATATCATGAGTCCGGTCACATAATAATAATGAACATCACTTATCTTTTCAAATTGAAGTGCAGCTCAGACACCAACTTTCTCAGCAATCTAGATATTTCATTAATGATGTAGCAAACTAGAATGTTCATCAGAAGTATGAAAGGAAGATTGAACAGCATGAATAGTTGGCCTAGCTCAGCCATGTTTCAGAGGCTCAAACTTCCAAAACATTGCATAGATCTTTCTACAAGGATGCTGACCACTTACAAATGTGAATGAATGGTCACATGGTCTCTTCACACCAATCACACAAATATAACATAACTTAAACATGCCAATCATAAACAGGTGCAAGAAAAGCAATACTTTAGATTTTACAAATGAAAATAAAAATAGAAATAATCACAAGAGATTCCCACTCCATATCTAAATTGAGGCCTTGGGGATAAATCGTTTGTAATATGAAGATTCATTGTTGTTCACATTCAGACAACCAGCGAGTGATGTCACCACCACTCCTGGAGAGGAATAGCTTTTCTCACAGGACAAGCAGGATGGTTGTCCTCACAAATGGGTGACATCGAGGATGGAGCCCACCACGGAAAACTTCTGTCAAAGTTTAAACAGAACTTTGACTGGCCCCTACTGGGCATGCCCAGCAAGGCACTGACCCTGCAGCCAGCAGGGGTCTCCCTTCAGTCTTCTTTTTTCCGCGCAGCAGTTGCCACGCGGTGAAAGGAGCTCTCTAACCACGTTCCTGACAGGAATTTGGAAGTTAATTTCCTAAGAAAATTTGCCCCTCAGGGGTCTCCCTTCGACAAATTTTTAGTCATCTTACGGAACCCGGTAAGTTTTTTGCCTTTTTCCATCGACTACCGTCGATTTTGGCCCTTGAGGCCTGTTGGCACTTACCGATCCCCAGCCTAAAATTTTGGCTTCAGGCCATGGCAACGGGGTTCCGCTGTTGTCCGGATTGTACCCGGACTATGTCCATCACAGACCCCCACAGGGTTTGTGTAATGTGTTTGGGTAGTGAGCATGATGTCCTGACTTGCACCAAATGTGCCTTAATGACACCCAAGGGTCGCAAAGCCAGGATGGAGAAGATGGGGCTCCTCTTCCATGCACCCACCCCAACGCCATCGATAGCATCGACGTCATCGGAACCGGCACCGTCGAAGTTGTACCATCATCGTCAACCCTCCGGTGACCGTCCGCCATCAATCGCTTCTCGGCCGTCGACTCCCGTCCCTTCCCCGGATGGGCGAGGGGATCGGAAGGAAAAGCACCGCCATCGACGGCACAAGTCTCGGCCTGTCGAGGATCCACAGCCATCGACCTCTGCTCAAGCCGAGCCACCGACAAACAAGCCGCGAACAGACCGGACACCCTCCACGTCTCGTTCGCCGGCATCGAGGAAACCCTCGCCCTCCCGGGGTGCGGGGGCCGTGATCCCACCGGTTACGGTGGTCCCTCCGGCCCTGCCTCAGCCTCCCTCTCCCGTCGAGCCGGGTATGGTTACCCCTGGTCTCCGGGCAGAACTGGACCGGCTGGTCCAGGAGGCCATCGAGAAAGCGATGAAGAAATTGCAACCTCCATCCGCACTGTCTCCGGCACCGGTTCCAGTGCCGCCCCCGACACCGACACCGGCACCGGCTTCGCCACCGAGGAGGGAACCGACCACCGAGCCGTTGATACAAGCGCTAGCACCGCTACTGAGCCGCATGGAGGCGCTCATGGCGGCCCTTCCATCGGTGATTCCAGTACCATCGACAACACCACCGTCTCCGACTGGATTTTCATCGGCAGGAGAAACACCGTTCCGGATTCCCCCTTCCGGGGTGGTTCCATCGGTGCCTTCTGGTATATCTCCACCGATATATCCTTCGGTTCCATCCATTCCACGCCAGGCACCGATTCCATCGGCAGCACCGAAGCCATCGATGCCATTTCTGGTTCCACCTACGGCACCGATTCCACCTCGGTTTCCATCGATGCCTTCAGATCCTCAGCCAGGTCCATCAGGGCTACAAACCCCACTTGATCCCTACGATACCTGGGGTGATGATGATGATACATCTTCTGACACAGATTTGCCTTCGCCACCATCTCCTACAGAGAGTAGAAAAAGATCTCCTCCTGAGGATCTATCTTTCATTAATTTTGTGAAAGAGATGTCAGAAGTTGTACCTTTTCAACTACAATCTGAAGCTGATGACAGACACCAGATGATGGAACTCCTTCAATTTCTGGATGCTCCAAAAATCATCGCTTCCATCCCTATACACCAGGTGTTTTTGGATCTGCTCAAGAAAAACTGGGAATCTCCCTCATCAGTGTCCCCAGTTAACAAAAAAGCTGACTCCACCTACCTTGTCCAGTCAGCACCAGGTTTCCAAAAACCTCAACTGGATCATCGCTCTGTTGTGGTTGAGTCCGCGCAGAAGAAGGCCAAGCGTCTTAAGCCACACTCTTCTACCCCACCTACCAGGGACAACAAGTTCCTAGATAGTGTTGGACGGAAAGTCTATCATGGAGCTATGTTGATTTCACGCATAGCTTCATATCAACTTTACATGACTCAGTACAACAGAGCCATCCTTAAGCAGATGCAAGACTATGCTGACACTTTGCCAGACCAATACCAACCGCAGCTTCAAGCCCTTCTTCACAAGGGATTTGAGGCAGGGAAGCACGAGATTAGGACTGCCTACGACATATTCGATGCTTCCACAAAAGTTTCAGCCACAGCCATCTCAGCCAGACGTTGGGCTTGGTTAAAATCATCCAACCTTCGCCCAGAGGTTCAGGATCGTCTTGCTGATTTACCCTGCTTAGGCGATAATTTGTTTGGAGAGCAAATTCAGCAGATTGTGGCGGAGTTGAAAGACCACCATGAGACGTTGAAACAACTCTCATCTGTCCCACCTGAGCTGACCTCCAAGCAACCGCAAAAGAAAGACTCTAAGAAGTCATTCTTTCGACCACGCCGTTATTACCCTCCATCGGCCAGGCCTCGTCCAGCTCGATCCTCTACTAGGCCTCAGCCGCGTCAGCCTAGGAAACAAAGGCCTACTGTAGCCCCTCCTCCTGGGCCTGCGGCTGGCCTTTGACTCCCCTGTAGGGAACACATGCCAAACCCCTCTTCCGGACATCCCTGTAGGAGGTCGACTGTACCATTTTCTACAACCTTGGTTGCAGATCACCTCAGATCAGTGGGTGCTAACAATTATCGCACAGGGTTACCACCTCAACTTCATAACTCTTCCGGCAGACTCCCCGCCTCTTCAAGCGTGGAGTCTATCCACCCATTTGGCTCAATTACAACAGGAAGTATCCCTTCTTCTGCAATCAAATGCTATAGAACCCGTTCCTCCCTCTCAACGAGGCAAGGGATTCTATTCCAGATACTTCCTAATACCAAAGAAATCAGGGGGACTACGTCCCATTTTGGACCTTCGAGCCCTCAACAAATACCTTCAAAAAGAGAAGTTCAAAATGGTAACCCTAGGCGCGCTGCTCCCTCTGCTACAAAGAGGGGATTGGCTGTGCTCTCTCGACCTCAAGGACGCTTATACCCACATTGCGATCACACAATCCCATCGCAAATATCTGCGGTTTCTAGTAGGCCACGACCATTATCAATACCGTGTCTTCCCTTTCGGTCTAGCTTCTGCCCCACGAGTCTTTACCAAATGTCTCGTAGTGGTAGCAGCATTCCTAAGGAAGGAAGGTGTCCACGTCTACCCATACCTGGACGATTGGCTAATCAGGGCCTCCACCCAACAGATAGCTCAATCCTCCCTAAAATTGACAATTCAAACACTCCTTTCCTTAGGGTTTCTCGTCAATTACGAGAAATCTTGCTTAGTCCCGTCTCAAACCTTATCTTTCATTGGGGCAGACTTGGACACCTTACAGGCAAAGGCTTACCTTCCTCTTCAGAGGGTCCACACCCTAATGTCCCTGGCTCGCCAGCTCCAGTCTCAGAACACTGCCACGGCTCGCCAGTTCCTCATTCTCCTAGGGCACATGGCATCCTCGGTTCAAGTCACTCCCATGACCCGACTAGCCATGAGAGTAACACAATGGACTCTACGACACCAATGGATTCAAGCTTTTCAGCCTCTGTCCTCCATAGTCACAGTCACACAAGCGCTGCGCCTATCCTTAACCTGGTGGACGACTCAGGTCAACCTCCTTCAGGGCTTACCCTTTCTTCCACCGGATCCGCAAGTAATCCTAACCACCGACGCTTCTCACATCGGTTGGGGAGCCCATGTGGACAACTTTCAAACCCAAGGGTTATGGTCCAAAGAGGAAGCCGAACACCAGATCAATTTCCTGGAACTTCGAGCAATCCGCTATGCGCTCCGCACTTTCAAAGATCATCTCTTTCATCAGATAATCTTAATCCAGACGGACAACCAAGTGGCCATGTGGTACATAAACAAGCAGGGAGGCACAGGCTCCTTCCTTCTGTGTCAGGAAGCTGCGCAGATCTGGGCGGAAGCCCTCTCCCACTCCATGTACCTCAGGGCCACTTACCTGCCGGGAGTAGACAATGTATTGGCAGGCCAGCTGAGCCGTGTCTTCCAACCACACGAGTGGTCACTCGATCCTCTGGTAGCGACCTCTCTGTTTCACAAGTGGGGTTCTCCCCGCATAGACCTCTTTGCGTCCCCTCAGAACCACAAAGTGGACGATTACTGCTCTCTCATTCGGAGCCAGCACTCTCGGCCGAGGGATGCATTCTCCCTCAAGTGGACAACCGGTCTGCTCTATGTATTCTCTCCACTCCCTCTTGTGTCAAAGACTCTCGTGAAGCTACGCCAGGACGGAGGAACCATGATCCTGATAGCACCTTACTGGCCACGCCAAGTTTGGTTTCCAATACTCCAGGATCTCTCCATCCGCAGGCACATTCCTCTGGGAAAGGACCCGCATCTGCTCACTCAAAACGACGGATGCCTCCTCCATCCCAACCTCCAAGTCTTGTCCCTGACGGCATGGATGTTGAAAGGTTAGTCCTTCAGCCTTTCAACCTTTCAGATTCCGTTTCTCGGGTCCTGATAGCTTCACGAAAGCCTTCCACAAGAAAGTCTTACTCATACAAATGGAAAAGGTACACATCATGGTGCACTTCTCAGTCCCTTGATCCCCTTTCCTGTCCAATCTCCAAATTCTTGGACTATTTATGGCATCTCTCTGAATCAGGTCTTAAAACCTCTTCTATCAGAATGCATGTCAGTGCGGTAGCCGCCTTCCATAAGGGTATTGGGGGTAATCCTATTTCAGTGCAACCCCTAGTAACACGCTTTCTTAAGGGCTTACTCCATCTAAAGCCGCCCTTGCGTCCTCCGGCCCCATCCTGGGACCTTAACCTAGTTCTTGGTCGTCTTATGAAACCTCCTTTCAAACCTCTGCACTCCTGTGACTTTAAATATCTCACTTGGAAAGTGTTATTCCTTTTGGCTATTACTTCAGCTCGCAGGGTTAGTGAATTACAGGCCCTAGTTACCTATCCGCCTTACACTAAGCTCCTGCAGGACCGGGCGGTACTCCGCACTCACCCTAAATTTTTACCTAAGGTAGTTTCTGAGTTTCATATCAATCAATCCATCATACTACCTATCTTTTTTCCCAGGCCCCACTCCAACTCTGGAGAGCAGACCCTGCATACCCTAGACTGTAAACGAGCTCTGGCTTTTTACCTAGACCGTACAGTTTCCCATAGGAAGAGCACTCAATTATTCGTCTCTTTCCATCCTAATAAGTTGGGACAACCTGTGGGTAAGCAGGCTCTTTCTTCCTGGTTGGCGGACTGCATTTCTTTTTGCTATGAGCAAGCTGGCATTCCTTTTCAAGACCGTGTTAAAGCACACTCTGTGAGGGCCATGGCGACGTCAGTGGCACACCTTCGATCGGTGCCACTTCCTGACATCTGCAAAGCTGCAACCTGGAGTTCTCTCCATACCTTTGCAGCCCATTATTGTTTGGACAAGGCTGGAAGACAGGACTCCATCTTCGGCCAGTCTGTCTTGCGTAACCTTTTTCCAACCTGATGTACCAACACCCTTCCACCTACCCGGTTGGGTGCGGATGCCCTTTCCCAAATTTCTCCTCACTTATTGTGCCTGCTGCACACCGTTGGATACATTTGGTGCAAGTCGGGACATCCTCAGCTCGGTACTCACCCATTTGTGAGGACAACCATCCTGCTTGTCCTGTGAGAAAGCAAATGTTGCTTACCTGATGTAACAGGTGTTCTCACAGGACAGCAGGATGTTAGTCCTCACGAAACCCGCCCGCCTCCCCGCGGTGTTGGGTTCGTTTTATTTTTACTTTCTAGGCACTGCCTGTAGCTTTGAAAATCAGACTGAAGGGAGACCCCTGCTGGCTGCAGGGTCAGTGCCTTGCTGGGCATGCCCAGTAGGGGCCAGTCAAAGTTCTGTTTAAACTTTGACAGAAGTTTTCCGTGGTGGGCTCCATCCTCGATGTCACCCATTTGTGAGGACTAACATCCTGCTGTCCTGTGAGAACACCTGTTACATCAGGTAAGCAACATTTGCTATCTATAATCCAGCAATTTAAATAAAAGAAAATCATCTTCCTTCTCAAGACAATGTGAAACAGATGCAAACAGTTTTTTTAGTAGTGAGGCTGCTCTGGTGTTCTGTCAAGTGAATCTTAATCATCCGCGTGATCTTCCCCATATAAAATAATGTACATGGACACTGAAATATGTATATCATACACTTAGATGTACAATCGGTGGAATTTCTCAGATGATAAACATGACCAGGGATAAGATGTGTAAATTAACGAAGCACTATAGTAAAGGGACACATGCAGCAATTGCCACAACTTTTATGTCCAGCCCCAATTATATTATCCAGAGCAAGTGTCATATCAGAATAATTTGGCTAGGGATGAATGGGATGCAATGAATGCTCTCTGTCAAAATCTCAGTGCATTTTATTACCTGCTGATAAAGGTGGAGCTGTGGTGATTATTTCTAAATTCCAATATGTTCAAGACATTTTTAGACAGCTTTCTGATATATATATCATTACACAGCCTTGGAAGAAGATCGTACTCGAGGAGGCATTGGAAGGAAACAAGGATATCTCATCATAAATATGCATTTTTGAATGTTGAGAACCCTCATAATCCTGTCCTCTGTATCCTCTCTAAGATTCACAAATCACTAAAGAATCCTCTTGGACATCCAGTTCGTTCTTCTGATGGGTCACTATTAGAACCTATTTCAGTTTTTCTTGATGTGCTATTGAAACATTATGTCCCCATAACAACCAAAGGTGTACATGATTAAGATTTTAAGTGAATTGTCAGATCTTGGGGATGATATAATTTTGGTTACCTTTGACATAAAAGCATTGCACATTAACTTACCATAGCTTAGGGAATTAAAGATTATATGTACCACTTTTGACATTAGTTCCAATAGTTATTTTCCTATAGCTTTCATTCGTAAATTGGCTCAGTTGGGGGTCAGGGAAAAAGGTGCATTTCCCGGTCTTGAACAGGGATATGTTTGGTCCAGTGCGAGTGCCTTGTACACAAAGCCAAAGAATGACTCAGAGAGAGCCAATTTAAGACTAAAGTTAGCCTTCTATATAGCCCCACCCTGAGGATCTGGATTGGTCCTCATGGGTTTCAAAAGTACCTGGTTTTGGAGGCCAATGGAAAGTGTGGGATTCTGGAGGAGACCCGTGAGTTCTTGCCCTGATGTGTTATGATGATATGCTATGCTACTGTTTCTAAAAGTCTTGTGTCTTGTCTGTAACCATAAGTCTGGACTTACCGTAAATCATATTATGTGTTACTACAAGAGTATTTACTGTGTAAATACCCAGACTGTAAACCTGGACTGAAAATTAGCCTTGCCCAATTGTGAGTTATTGTTGCCTGCAGTACAAGTCAGGAAATGTTATGTTTCTTGGGTTGCAGAGGCCTTTAGCCTGACAGCATGTTAGGAACCATCTACTCTGCCTCCAGCCTTTGCAGTTAGCTAGCCAGAAGAATCATGGGCAGACAGACTTTTGAAGGAATGCTTTTTATTTCTTTTCTGTCTGCCACTGTAAACTGCAATTACTGTGGGTTGTTTTTTTTTGTTTTTTGTTTTTTTTTCAGACAAAAGGAATCTAGCCCTGCTCTGAGGTTAGAGAATTAAAGTAAGTATAGCTAGTGCTCTGATTGAAATAGAGTTTTATTGGATGAGGTTTTTTTCTTGTTGTGTGCTGAAGAAAAAATACTCCACAGAAAGGGAGCTACCCCTGCCGTTAGGCTGCAGCCCAAGTGCATTTGAACTCTGTCTATGCTCTGTGCCACATCTTGTAAGCTGTTGTGTTGTGAAACTATGCAGCAACCCTGATTCCAGTCCTTGTTTTGCACTGGAATAAAGACTGTGACTCAAAGTTCTACAGATAGTGACACATAATTTGCTTTTGTCTCTTAGTTCTTAACACTTATGGCTTGTGTACAAACCATGAGACCACCATTTCCAACTGAGTTTTGGAGCAACCCAAGTGTCCTGCAGAACTTTATTGATGGGTGCTGCTGCTAGTTCTATGGATCCCTTTCTGCTTGCACTTACAATGAGGGATGCAGATGGTGGTATATTCGAGAGTCTATTTGGAGCATCAGAGATATTTGTTAAAGAATGGTTCCAGACTAAACGCTCATGGAATTCTAAAGCATTCCTGGATGATCTAAAACAAAAGTTTGTAGACCCTGAAAATCTCCCCAAACCCGTCTTTACTCCAGTCTTCACCTACCAAAGGCATGGCGGGTTTTACCAAACTCGAACCAGTATTTCCAGAGCCTTTTGATGATGCCAGAGGGCAATTTCAAAGATTCTTGCCAGTGCCTTGCCTGGTTATAGCAAACCCCGCCTCACTTTAGAAATGTGACCATCAAAGTGAAGTCAATGAACTTCTTGCTTAGCGAGGAAACCCTAAACTGGTGGTGGCCACTGAAATACTGCCCAGCTCTACATAATTTTCAGGGGTATTTTACTACCCTAATTCAGAGGTTTAGAAATCCAGATGAGGTGACCATACCAACCTTTGATCCTCAATTCTGGTAGCCTGCTTGGAATCCTGTTGAACCAAACTTTGTCTTAATCTGCCAGCCTAAGCCTGACTGTGGACTGATTCCTGCTGCAAGTCCAATGCCAGACCCTTTGTTTTCTCCACAAAATTTGCCTGCAAAGGCAGAAACCATACTTAAACTAGGTACTTTGGACATAGCAAGGGTCATTGAACAGATAATAGGGAGCATGCAGAAGTTCCAGACTCTTTTTAACAAAATCTTTACCTCTGCTACTACTGAAGCTGACACTGGAGCCATACTGACTAAACCCGAGCCAGTGGCAATGAGTCCAGCATTGGTTGGTCAGTCTGAACTGACTCCTGCAATAGCTCCACTCCAAGAAGAATCCACTCCAGTGATGGCTCAACCCCAAGACCTGACAACACATTTTAAAACTATCCCAGCAGCCTCTATCCAGCCACCAATAGGGCCGTGACGCTTTTGATGATTTCAGCTGTTACTGCCATTCTCCGCTCCAGGCAACGTCTCCCTCAGCAGTGCCAAGGACTCTTTTCAAGCTGTGTCTGTGGCACCAAAAACCTCACTCCAGGCTTCTTTTCCTACAGAGAGAGAACCGTGTTGCCACATGGATTGGTAATGGGACCAGTTCTGATCAATATCTTTGTGAGCAACATTACAGAAGGGATAGATGATAAAGTTTGTCTATTTGCAGATGATGCTAAGATCTGCAACAGAGTGGTCAAAACTGAAAGAGTAGAGAGAATGAAAAGAGATTTAAGAAAGCTTGAAGAATGGTTAGAAATTTGGCAGCTGGAATTCATTGCCAACCAAGATAGAGTTATACATCTGGGATGCAGTAATCCAAAAAGGCTGTATGTGATGGGATGAAAGACTGATGCGCACAGACCAAGAGAGGGACCTTGGGGTAAAATTGCCTAGTGATCTGAAGACAGCGAAGCAATGTGACAAGCCAGAATAATGCAAGCTAAAGCCAGAATAATGCTGGACTGTATAGAGAGAGGAATAACTAGTAAGAAAAAGGAGTTGATAATGCCGTTATACAGGTAGCCTCACTTGGCATTCTGTGTTCAGTTCTAGAGCCCCTATCTCAAAAAAGATAGATACAGGATGGAGGTGGGCCAGAGAAGGGAGACCAAATTTGTGTGGGGTCTCTACTGGAAAACTTATGAGAAGAAGCTGAAGGAACTAAATATGTATGCCCTAGAAGAGAGGAGGTTCAAGGGAGCTATGATACAGACCTTAAGATTCCTGAAAGGGTTTTTTTTAAATCAATTTTTATTCCATAACTCATATGAGAAATAAATATAACTGTCATAGAATCCAAGCCGAGAAGAACTTCAAACATTTTCCGTTGGAAAGGAAACAGTAGAACTAGGAGTCACAAAATGAAACTCCAGGGAGGATGACTCAGAACCAATATCAGGAAATATTTCTTCACAGATAGGGTGGTGGATCCCTGGCATGTCCTTCTGGAGGAGGTGGTGAAGACAAAACAGTCAAAGAATTCAAAGTGATATAGGATAGACACTGTGGATCTCTAAAGGCTAGAGGATGGAAATGAAGAAAAGGGTGCAAGGGGTAACCTGTTTGATGCGACAGTTACTGCCCTTAACTGAACACATGGAGATCACTATCTTTAGCCAATAAGTCTTGATGCTTTTGACGCAACTGCAACATTGCCCTCTGCTTCGACAGCAGGGGGGGGGAGAAGGGGAATTGGATTCAGACAACAACCGAGGTCTCTGACCTTTATGGTCAGGTGTACTGATAACCTTGGGAGTAACCTGCACGGAGCGGCAGTTACTACCCTTAACAGAAGGCATGGAGATTACTACCCGTAACCAATAAGCCTTGACGCTTTTGACAGAACTGCAACATCACTCTCCTCTTCAGTGGCGAGGGGAATTGGATTCAGATGACACCCAACACGGTCCCTGACTTTTACAATCTGGGGTGCTGATACGCAGACATAAGGGAAATAGTACAGGACTGCTTACACAGCAAAGTCCAAAAGCAAAGCATGTCAAGCAGCATCTTCAAGAAGGCTCCTCGCCTAGTTAAAATGTTGCTAGCAGTAATTTTTTATGGGTTTCACAGTTGCTTGATTTTGATTGTAAATATTACTACCTTATCATAAGGCTTGGGGATAATTGCATAGAGTAGCAGTAACTACCCTTAAGATAAACATGGGGGTAACCTGCATGTCACGGCAGATACTACCTTGGGAAGCTTGCTGGGCAGACTGGAAGGACCATTTGGTTCTTTTCTTCTGTCATTACTATGTTATGTTACTATGTCTAAAAGTCTTGTGCTTTATCTGTAACCCGAAATCGGAGCGGCCTCGGAGGGAACTTTCTTTTCGCCTGCCCTCCCCTTCCCCTCCCTTCCCCTGCCTAACCCACCCCCCTGGCCCTATCTAAACCCCCCCTTACCTTTATTTCGTGATTTATGCCTGCCCAAAGCAGACGTAAATCAACGCGCGCCAGCGGACTGCTGGTGCGCCATCATCCGACCCGGGGGCTGGTCCAGAGGCCTCGACCACGTGCCCGGGCCGGTGCCATGCCCCGGCCCCCCCGAAACGGCGTGTCATTAGGCCCCACCCCCAACACGCCCCTTTTCAAAAACCCCGGGACTTACGCGCGTTCCGGGGCTCTGCTCGCGCCAGCGGCCTATGCAAAATAGGCGCGCTGCCGCGGGAGGGCCCTGCTCGCGTAAATCCGGCCAGATTTACGCGAGCAGGGGGTTTAAAATCCGCCCTCCAGTGTACAAACCTCTGGGCGCATTTTCAAGAAATCTCTCCTTTGTAACTGAGTTACTCTAGATAAATCAGGGAATATACAGACAAGCCCTCCCAAATAGGTAATATTTAACACTTTAAAGTAATATTTCATAATCAAAGCTTTATCAAATTCGGAATATAGTGAAACAAACAAAACCGGTCTTTCCAGTACTTCCAGACCTGAATTTGCTAGATAATCAGACAAGTTCTCAAAGTCACCCGTAGCCCCTGTCGGGGATATCTTTTTCTTCGCCGTCCCCAGCCCGCGACTGAAGACCTGTGCGACCGGAGCCCAAGCCCCGCCGGGGGAAGGTCAGGTCAGTGCCCACCTTCCACTCCGGGGAGGCCCCAGCGCCAGCCGCGCTCAATTCCTCAAAAAAAAGACTAAAACCTGCAAAAAAGAAAGGCTGCCTACCGCGACAAGGCCCGCCCACGGGAAGCCCTTCGACCCAATCAGGGTCAGCCCGGCGGACCTTTAAATCTTCGCGCTCCGAGGCGCCATCTCCCTTTCTTCGCCGTCCCCGGCCCGCGACTGAAGACCTGCGCGACCGGCGCCCAAGCCCCGCCGGGGGAAGGTCAGGTCAGTGCCCGCCTTCCACTCCGGGGAGGCCCCAGCGCCAGCCGCGCTCAATTCCTCAAAAAAAAAGACTAAAACCTGCAAAAAAGAAAGGCTGCCTACCGCGACAAGGCCCGCCCACGGGAAGCCCTTCGACCCAATCAGGGTCAGCCCGGCGGACCTTTAAATCTTCGCGCTCCGAGGCACCATCTCCCTTTCTTCGCCGTCCCCGGCCCGCGACTGAAGACCTGCGCGACCGGCGCCCAAGCCCCGCCGGGGGAAGGTCAGGTCAGTGCCCGCCTTCCACTCCGGGGAGGCCCCAGCGCCAGCCGCGCTCAATTCCTCAAAAAAAAGACTAAAACCTGCAAAAAAGAAAGGCTGCCTACCGCGACAAGGCCCGCCCACGGGAAGCCCTTCGACCCAATCAGGGTCAGCCCGGCAGACCTTTAAGCCCCATCCGTCTAGGCGTCGCGCGCCTTTGGCGCGCGACAAAGGGGCCCACCCCTTTGTGCACCCCTTCGTGCAGCCCCTGAGGACTGTGGACTGAACAGACGGTATCCCTCTGCAACGCGTCTTCCTCATCTACAAATTCACCCAAGCATTCGGACAGCAAATAACATCTTAAATCACCCTGCCCCCTTAAGGATAGCAAACTACATACCCTCACCAGCTGACATCACTCGCCTGCCACAGCCTTCTCAGAATGTCTCCATCTCTCCCGATCCCAATCCTCCCACATTGTCCACCTCCCAAAGTAAATTCAACTCGACAGGCCCATCTCTACAACCTTAAATCCCTCTCCCCAATCATGATCTCTCCTATCACCCAACTGCTAGGCCTCACACTATTCTCATTAACCTTATTCAATGCACAATCCCTAACCAAGAAATCAGTAATACTAAACGACTATCTCATCGATGTGAAGCCGGATATTTGCGCAATTACTGAGACCTGGCTCAAACCTTCAGACACTGCAATAATTAACCAACTACCCACAGTGACATACGACTTCTTCTCCATCCCTCGCCAGGGGAAAAAAAAAAGGAGGAGGAATCCTCCTGGCTACAAAAAAAGACCTCAGATTCACTCAGCACTCTACCAATTCTGACACTAAACTAGAATTCGGCTTCTTCTCATCAGACAAACTCCAAATTTTACTTGTCTACGCTCCTCCAGGTGTCCTGGAAACAGACCCCTCTCCTCTGGTCGAACTAACCACCTCCCTTATCAAACTGGACGCCCCAGCTTTAATCTTAGGAGATTTCAACTTGCACGTCGACAACTCCATACTATCACCCAACTGCGAAGCCTTACTCACAGCATTCTCCGCATTAGGTTTCACCCAACTAGTTAACAAACCCACACACAAAGCCGGCCATACATTAGACCTCATCTTTGTCAACACTGCTATCAAACCTGTTCAGCACCCCAGTTGCACGAAGGTCCCTTGGTCAGATCACTCCCTCATAACAACCTTATTCTCAATAAAAGATATCAGTCCATCTCCATGCTTCACTTACAGGAAAACATGCTCCATAGAAGATCTTAGCAATCACTTATCTACTCATCTCCCCCAAGTAGACTTCACCAATCCGAACTCAGCTCTTCAATCTTGGAACAATATCACGGAATCTATTGCCAACAAGCTATGCCCTCTAACAACAAAAAAACCTCACCCAAATTCCTCCAAAAGACAACCGTGGTTTACCCTAGAGCTAAGACAACTTAAACTACTGCTAAGACAAAACGAGGCTAAATGGCGTAAAAACCCATGCACCATCACTCTATCTACAAATCAACTCTTCATCAATATAAATCCAACACTCTAAGATCCAAGAGGAACTATTACGCATCCAAGATCCACGACCTAGTCTTTGACGCTAAAGCCCTCTTTAGCTACATTTCCAACCTTACACAAATAAACCCTCCAGAAATTGCTTACAACCAAGCCAAATCTAAAGCGGAAGAACTAGCACTATTCTTCAGTAACAAAATCAGCAAACTTCTAACTCAGCTCCCTCCTAACACCCTCTCTCCATCAACCCCAACTCAGACCTCCTTCAACAATACTTGCTTAGAAGAACTGGAACTCACTTCCTCCATCGAGATCCAAGGTATTCTTCGGAAAATGAAACCATCCTCTCACCCATCGGATCACATCCCCACGAAACTGCTATCAATTCCTGACTCCATCTCCAAATCCTTGTCAGACATCATAAATTGCTCAATAACACAAGGATCCTACCCAGATGACCTCAAACTGGCCTCTCTCAAACCACTACTCAAGAAACCTAATCTGGATCCTAATGACCCAAACAACTACCGACCGATCGCCAACCTCCCCTTCATAGCCAAGATCATGGAGAAATTGGTGAACACCCGACTCTCAAATTACATTGAAGAAAATAATCTCCTATTCCCATCACAATACGGATTCCGCAAAACACGAAGCACGGAGTCCCTCCTCATTTCCTCATCCTGGGCCTTGATAAAGGACAAGCCTTCCTACTGATCCTACTGGACCTTTCGTCAGCCTTTGACACCGTTAATCATTCCCTACTCATTAACCAGTTAGCCTCCATAGGTATATCAGGCACAGCACTCTCCTGGTTCATATCCTTTCTCAGCAATAGAGGATACAAGGTCAAGATACAGAACAAAGAATCTTCACAACACCCCTCATCAGTTGGAGTCCCACAGGGGTCCTCCCTGTCGCCTACTTTATTTAACATATATCTTCTACCGTTATGCCAACTTCTCACCGACCTTAACCTCAAACATTTCCTCTACGCGGATGATATCCAGGTTCTGATCCCCATCAAGGATTCCTTCGCTAAAACTCTGGCTTACTGGGATACATGCCTCCAAAAAATTAAACTCCTTCTCACCAGCCTAAACCTGGTACTAAATTCCTGCAAAACTGAACTCCTGCTCATCGCCCCAGAGAACAGCACCATCACCCCTACACAGCAAGCCACGCCAACAATCACACAAGTGAGAGACCTAGGAGTCCTAATTGATAATCGCCTGAATTTTAAAGCCACTATCAACAAAACCACCAAAGACTGTTTCTACCAACTACAAGTGCTGAAAAGAACTAGACCTCTTTTCCACGCCCAAGACTTCAGAACCATTCTGCAAGCAATCATATTCTCAAAATTAGACTATTGTAACACCATCCTACTTGGCCTTCCTGCTTCTTACACCAAACCACTTCAGATGGTGCAAAATGCAGCTGCTCGAATACTGACAAATACCAGGAGAAGGGATCACATAACCCCCATCCTAAAGAGCCTCCACTGGTTACCTATCCACTTTAGAATAATATATAAGGCCATTCTTACCACATACAAAAACATCCACCTACTGGCTCCCATTGACCTACAGATCCCTCTCCGACTACATAAATCGTCAAGACCGACAAGAGATGCATACAAGGGATCGCTACAGGTACCGCCGTCCAAATCCACCAGGCACAGCACGCTAAGAGATCGGGCATTCTCTACAGCTAGTCCACCGTTATGGAATTCCATCCCCCCTAATCTCAGACTGGAACCATGCATCTCAACCTTCAAAAAAAGACTAAAGACCTGGATATTCTTACAAGCATTCCCGGACTCCAAATGATTTAACACCTCAACGCCATCCCTCAACTACATCCACTATCGTTAGCCTTTTTGAATTAATAACCTGTCCTTTCTCTTCCTTCTTCGCCAAGTTCTAGTCACCCTGTTAAATGTAACTGCCTTTCTCCGCACCTTTGTTATAGTTAATGTTTTACTATGCACCCCTGTTTGATGTGAACCAGTATGATGTGACTGCGGTCTCGAATGCCGGTATATAAAAATCCGAAATAAATAAATAAAATAAATAAATATCTGGATCTGACTTTGTCTTTGTTTCAAAAAAAGAATTTTCTTCGGCGTTGGTATCATCTCTTCCGGTATTTTCAGAATTTCCTTTAGATATCTTTTAAATGTTATTAATGGTAGTTCACCGACTACCTTAGGGAAATTCAAAACCCTTAAATTCAAATGTCTTAGATAGTTTTCCACAGACTCAAGCCTATGCATTGAGGCTGCTTGTTCTTTCAAAGATATTACACTTAGTTCAGATAACTGTTTTAAATCATTTTTCACTTGCTCTAAATTGTATGTTTGTTCTTCACTCTCTCTTTTAAGTTGACTTTCCAAGGAAGACATTTTTAAGGAGTTTTCGTCCGTTTCTCGGGTGTACTCATTTACCACCCTGTTCATCCCAACTATTAAGTCCCATAAGGACTCCATTGTAATTACAGCCGGTCTTTTTACCTGGAGGGGGCTTCTCATACCTCCCCTAACTCCACTTTCTCCATCTCCCATTGATGGTCCTTGGGGTATTCTCTCGGCATCCTACTCATTTCTTGCCGAGATTTCCGGGGTCATGGAGGGGGGTGGTACGCTCCCTTGATCCACCGCCTCGTCGAAGCTTCCACCCAACTGAGACGAAACTGCAATGTCATCTGCAGGCGACTCAGTATGCTCGGCGGGGCTTGGAACGGTAGCCCTCGGCTACTCTCGCGGTGTTGGTGGGGTCAATGATACTTCCCCAGGCGGCGACGGTTCTCCTCTACCTGTCCCGCCAGCAGGGCTCAAGACCCGGGTTTGAGGTAAGGGCGTCACAAATTGCGGGATGACTCGCTGACCAGCTAAAAGTGAAGGTTCCGGTGGATAAACCCTCACCTTGCCCTTTCTCTTGTGGGGCATTTCGAATAGAAGAAATATTATCGCGGCAATAGGAAAATTCTGGGAGCGTCTGTAGGTGCGACTGCTCAGGGAGCCATCTTGGATCTCTCTCAATTTCAACTTTTATTAATATAATTAGTAAATAATACTAGCAATAATTGCCTGCCTTTGCAATATACTCAAAACACAGTTTATCAGAGAGGGTCAGGAGCTGCTCCTCCTGAAGTTGTGGGGGGCCTCTTAACCTGTCCAGCAGGGTTTGTCCACAGAGCTCTTCTTGTGCAGAAGGATCCTGCCCACAGAGCTCTCTCCCTGTATGGGCTTTAGGATAGACTAGGCATCTAATCTAGTCCCATACAGGTTAAAAAGGGATAGTAAGGCCACTCCTTATCATCGCTATAATATGACAGCCCTTCTATAATATAAAGTGTTTTCTAGTAATTTTAAAAATAAATTAAGGTATTTCAATTTTTTTTCAATTGGCATCTACAATAATAGTTTTTATGTGTTTATGGTACATATGTGGTATTTGTTATATCAGTCAGGTATTGTAGCAAATCTCCTTTATAACACAATTGGTTCCCAGCTAGTTTGTTATAAAGTAGCAAACATGATATTATTGTATGTGACCTTTTCTTAGGCTATGGGCCTGATTTCATAAGACTTTTTTCCCGTTCTTTGTCTATGGGAAGTGTGCTTAATAAATCAGACTCTGTATTTGTAAAACTATATAAAAATGTTATTTATTTGATCTAACTTTCCAATATTTTCTTTTTTTTTTATTTTACATGAAGTATAGCCAGCACATGGAATTATGGTTTGTTTTCATTTTTATCAGGAACCTTTCAGCTCACAAATTATGAGGGGCAATCCACTGGCACTATCAATGTCATTTTGAAATGGAGGTATTCTTATCTTCCACCAAGTGGATCTCTAGTGACAGCAGACTTATCAGATTTCCTACCAAAGGAAGAACCAGTACCTGTTAAATTACCAACAGAAGAAGATTTGCAGACTCCAGTGTTGCAGGCTGCAGTTTCATCAGCTATTGTAAGTAATTTTATTTTTTTTTTTCATCTGTTTTCACACTTTACAATGGCCCTTCTCCAGATAACATGTCTGGGTGATACAAGAACCCTTGTGGACCATGAACTAATAAGAGGCTTACTTCAATACTAAGAGGAAGATGGTCTAACAAAGCCGTGAGGAATAAAGGAAGAGGATAGCCGAAAGTCCTTGGGCAACCAATAAAGACTTTCTGAAGGACTTTCGGCTATCCCCTTCCCAACCACTACAACAGGCATTTGAGAATACATCGCTAACTGCGATAAAGCCTTAACGCGAGCTATCGCACGGCTTAACGCTACTGAAAATGGTGTAGCTAAAATCGGCGTTAAAGCCGTGCAATAGAGCTTCGCAAAATGGTTAACCCAGCCCACTCCCGCCCCTAACTCCTCTTTTTCGGATTTGCATCACACCATACGTTATGTGCTATCACATGCGTTAAAGGCATTTTCGCATGCGTTAAGCCCTTATCGCATGCGAAAACGCCTTATAGCATTTTGATAAATGACCCTATTAATTTGTTATGTGTAAACCGATATGATAACATATGTTGAATGTCGGTATATAAAAAATAATTAAATAAATAGATATCTTTGACCACCGTGACTGTTATATTGTACCCCACTCTATATTTTATCAGAGGGGTGGGTAATAAATACTTTTTAAATAAAATACAAAAATAATAATAATCCTCAGACCCCACTCATGAGCCATCAGAGATTTCCCCTCTTAGTAGCATCAGCCATTCTTCCCTCCCTGTAGCTCAAATATATCTCCTCAGATGACTTTATATCTAGAGACAAATATATTTGCACAAGTATATAGAATTTATGCATATAAAGTGTGTGTGTGTATGTATATTTCTTAGTTCCTAGGGACCAAAACAATAATCTGTCCTCTGTCTTGAATATAGCGCGGTGGGGCTGCTGTGCCGGGGGGAGGGGATCGTGTGCTGGCAGGCTGCCAGCGCATGCAACCTGTGCCTGCCCGGAGCCATGCGCAGAAGGTAAAATAAAATTTTGGAGGGGTTTAGGATAGGGCTGGGGAGGGGGGAATAGGTTAGGGGAAGGGGTGGGAAGGTTAGATTAGGGGGAAGGCCGCAGGCATCGGCACGTACAAGATGCACTAGTGTGCACCCCCTTACGAACACCGACCCCCGATTTTATAACATGCGTGCGCCTGCGCATAGAGCTTTTAAAATCCGGCCCATTGAAATGTGACAGCATTTTATTTTTCATCCTTGCTCATTTTGCAGTATAATTTTACTTTTGCAATATTCTTAAAACTTAGTAAATCATAATATTTAAAGTGTTTCAACTCTGTCAAGATCTTGAAATGTGCAAAATAATTTTAAAATGCCAAGTATTAAGTCTCAGAAAATAAAAACCTCTAACAGTATAAAAATGTGTTAAACATAAAACAAAATAGAGTATAAGTAATACCTTAATCACACTAACAACTATTTTCATTTGCAAGCTTTCAGGGCTTTTTGCATTTGGCTCTGTACTTTATTTGCACTGTTTAAACATCTCAGACCTGTTTGTCTGTTAATGAATAATGTACACTATTGGAAATGTGTGTGGGGTTCCTATTTCTGGAGAGATTATTGAAAAAATGTTGATCAAAATTGTTCCCTAGATTGTGGCACCTCTATTAAATTCATTTACATGGCTATGTTGCTTTTGACTTCCACAATGAAAATCTTCTTTATTACTAACTTGTCAAAGATCTCCTATGTAAAATATATGTACTGCTATCGATTCATATATGCTGGCAATTTATAGCATCCCATTCACAATCGTCCTCAGTGAAATCCATCTCACCATAGCAGAGTGCTATTGTAATATATCTAAAAAACATGAAAATGCCACAGAATGTCAGCACTTCTGGACAAGACAGTGTAGGTTGTCTTCTAAATTATTTTTAAGTGAGAATAGGGACAAAAGATCATATTTCAGTTCTGGTTCCTCAATTGTAGCAGGGAACTTAGATAATTTAGCAATGTAGCTTTGTTAACATAAGAACAGAAGTGCATGCTGGGTCTGACAGTGGCCCATCACAAAACATAGATCCAGTTTCTTGTTGTTCACTCCTAGCAGCAAATACCGGGTTTCCCAGAGTCACCTAGTTAATAACTGGTTATTCACTTTTCCCCCAGGAATTTGTTCAACCTCTTTTAAACCTATGGGCTAGATTTTAAAAGCCCTGCGTGCATAAATCCTCCCAGATTTATGCGCGCAGGGCACTCGCACGCCAGAGCGCCTATTTTGCATAGGCCGCCGGCGCGCGCAAAGCCCCGAGATGCGCGTAAGTCCCGTGGCTTCGTAAAAGGGGCGGGAGGGAGCATGTCTGGGGGCATGTCAGGGGGCGGTCTGGGGCGGGTCCGGGGGCATGGCGACGGTTCGGGGGTGGGCCGGGAAGGCGGTCCCGAGTCCCCCGGTACTGCGGCCTGTGCCGGGGGATTGAGGTGGCGCGTGCAAGTTACGCCTGCTTCAAGCAAGCGTAACTTATCCAACAAAGGTAGGACCGGGGGGTGGGTTAGGGAGGGGAAGTTGGGGGGACGTGGAGGGAACGGAGGCAGGCTGCACGGCTCGGCGCGCGCAAGCTGCCGATTTTGCACAGCCTTGCGCACGCCAACCCCGGATTTTATAAGATACGCATGGCTACGCGCGTATCTTATAAAATCCGGCGTACTTTTTAAAGATCAACCTCAATGTTTGTGACTGTGACTACTTCTTCTGGCAACAAATTCCACAGCTTAATTGTGCGTTGAGTGAAAAAAATATTTTCTTCAGTTTGGTTTAATCTGTTAATCATGTTAAATATAGAGGCATGTCTTAACTGGGATCGGATGTTTGTTAATCCTGAAATCAAATCTGAACATTTCTCTCTCATCCCCAACTCTTAAATAGATAGGACTTTGGGAATTTTGTTCATCTCTTAAAGTTATGGATTATATAACAAACACAACACGCTTGCATAATTCATGGATCCAGAACTAATTTAGATATCACTGATAAAATGTTAGTTTTATTTGTAAAAGTTATTTTATATAAAAAATATCAGCACATTGTTACTGAAAAGCCCAACCGAAGGGTGTTGGCTCTTCCTAAACTGACTCTTGCAAATAAAATGGGGTCATGTTTGTAAACCTAACTCTAAAACAAATAAGTTAATAAATGTAAGAACATAAGAACATAAGAAAATGCCATACTGGGTCAGACCAAGGGCCCATGAAGCCCAGCATCCTGTTTCCAACAGTGGCCAATCCAGGCCGTAAGAACCTGGCAAGTACCCAAAAACTAAGTCTATTCCATGTAACCATTGCTAATGGCAGTGGCTATTCTCTAAGTGAACTTAATAGCAGGTAATGGACTTCTCCTCCAAGAACTTATCCAATCCTTTTTTAAACACAGCTATACTAACTGCACTAACCACATCCTCAGGCAACAAATTCCAGAGTTTAATTGTGCGTTGAGTAAAAAAGAACTTTCTCCGATTAGTTTTAAATGTGCCCCATGCTAACTTCATGGAGTGCCCCCTAGTCTTTCTACTATCCGAAAGAGTAAATAACCGATTCACATCTACCCGTTCTAGACCTCTCGTGATTTTAAACACCTCTATCATATCCCCCCTCAGTCGTCTCTTCTCCAAGCTGAAAAGTCCTAACCTCTTTAGTCTTTCCTCATAGGGGAGCTGTTCCATTCCCCTTATTATTTTGGTAGCCCTTCTCTGTACCTTCTCCATCGCAATTATATCTTTTTTGAGATGCGGTGACCAGAATTGTACACAGTATTCAAGGTGCGGTCTCACCATGGAGCATTACGGAGGCATTATGACATTTTCCGTTTTATTCACCATTCCTTTTCTAATAATTCCCAACATTCTGTTTGCTTTTTTGACTGCCGCAGCACACTGTACCGACGATTTCAATGTGTTATCCACTATGACACCTAGATCTCTTTCTTGGGTTGTAGCACCTAATATGGAACCCAACATTGTGTAATTATAGCATGGGTTATTTTTCCTTATATGCATCACCTTGCACTTATCCACATTAAATTTCATCTGCCATTTGGATGCCTAATTTTCCAGTCTCACAAGGTCTTCCTGCAATTTATCACAATCTGCTTGTGATTTAACTACTCTGAACAATTTTGTGTCATCTGCAAATTTGTTTATCTCACTCGTATTTCTTTCCAGATCATTTATAAATATATTGAACAGTAAGGGTCCCAATACAGATCCCTGAGGCACTCCAGTGTCCACTCCCTTCCACTGAGAAAATTGCCCATTTAATCCTTCTCTCTGCTTCCTGTCTTTTAGCCAGTTTGCAATCCACGAAAGGACATCGCCACCTATCCCATGACTTTTTACTTTTCCTAGAAGCCTCTCATGAGGAACTTTGTCAAACGCCGTCTGAAAATCCAAGTATACTATATCTACCGGTTCACCTTTATCCACATGTTTATTAACTCCTTCAAAAAAGTGAAGCAGATTTGTGAGGCAAGACTTGCCCTGGGTAAAGCCATGCTGACTTTGTTCCATTAAACCATGTCTTTCTATATGTTCTGTGATTTTGATGTTTAGAACACTTTCCACTATTTTTCCTGGCTCTGAAGTCAGGCTAACTGGTCTGTAGTTTCCCGGATCGCCCCTGGAGCCCTTTTTAAATATTGGGGTTACGTTTGCTATCCTCCAGTCTTCAGGTACAATGGATGATTTTAATGATAAGTTACAAATTTTTACTAATAGGTCTGAAATTTCATTTTTTAGTTCCTTCAGAACTCTGGGGTGTATACCATCTGGTCCAGGTGATTTACTACTCTTCGGTTTGTCAATCAGGCCTACCACATCTTCTAGGTTCACCGTGATTTGATTCAGTCCATCTGAATCATTACCCATGAAAACCTTCTCCATTACGGGTACCTCCCCAACATCCTCTTCAGTAAACACCGAAGCAAAGAAATCATTTAATCTTTCCGCGATGGCCTTATATTCTCTAAGTGCCCCTTTAACCCCTCGATCATCTAACGGTCCTACTGACTCCCTCACAGGCTTTCTGCTTCGGATATATTTTTAAAAGTTTTTACTGTGAGTTTTTGCCTCTACAGCCAACTTCTTTTCAAATTCTCTCTTAGCCTGTCTTATCAATGTCTTACATTTAACTTGCCAATGTTTATCCTATTTTCTTCTGTTGGATCCTTCTTCCAATTTTTGAATGAAGATCTTTTGGCTAAAATAGCTTCTTTCACCTCCCCTTTTAACCATGCCAGTAATTGTTTTGCCTTCTTTCCACCTTTCTTAATGTGTGGAATACATCTGGACTGTGCTTCTAGAAATACCAGTGAGTTAGACTGCTAATTAAAACATGTTGATAGAATCATGACCTCCAGAAAACTTACATTAGCTCACCAAAATTAAACCAGGATAAGATTTCTTTCAATGAAAGAGATGAGAGAAGCGTTCAGATGCTTTACAATGAGAACCACATATTTTGCTCCCAAACTCCATACTTCTTGGATAGTTATGTTAATATTTCGCAGTGAACTGTGATGCAAAGAATATGGAAAAATCTTCTATAGGGATTCTAGTTCTGGGCTTATTTTTTTATTTTATTATGACTGGCTTTTATTCTTAGGATAGCTTTCAGTATTTTATGATCTGATATTTTCTATAATATGTTTGTTATGATTACATTGAAATTATTTTTGCATTTTTATATTTTGTTACTGTATTAAATGTGATCTGAACTTTTCAAGAAAAGTAGAATATAAATGAAAGTTAAATGAATTATTTTAAAAAAATGTCTCTGTATGCAATAGAAATGAGCATTTGTTTTGTTTCCTAATAAAACCAACTGAAATTTAAAAATGCAACAAAAAAAAGTAAGAAAAATGAAATAAATGATTTTTTTCCTATGTATACTGTGCAGTAACTTTGATTTAGTAAATATTTGAGTATGTACATAGATAATAAGAAACGGTTTCAAAGCAATGCTAAAAATGTATGATGCATAGTAATAAAATTATATATGTCTTTTAATTCTTAGATACCTAAACCAAGACAACGAACAGCTCCAACAGATAAGAAAGTATCTTTTGTGGAAACAACTTTGCCTCAGAATCTAGTAAGTTTTGTCACATTTTCCCCAATTATGCAGTATATTTATTGATGATAGCAGGCTAACCTATGATCCAATTAAATGTATTTATTTATAGTGGCATACTGGGAATCAATTCAGATTTTACCACAAAATTTTAAAAGTTCCTAACAATTAGTAACATGCAGGCCGATGGAGCGCACTGTTAGCCTGCTCTTGGATGTGCGTTTTCCCTTACCCCTTATTCAGTAAGGGGAGGAAAACGCGCGTCCAACCCGCGGCAGCTAATAGCGCCCTCAACATGCAAATGCATGTTGATGGCCCTATTAGGTATGCGCGCAGGATACAGAAAGTAAAATGTGCAGCCAAGCCGCACATTTTACTTTCAGAAATTAGCGCCTACCCAAAGGTAGGCGCTAATTTTTTCCAGCACCGGGAAAGTGCACAGAAAAGCAGTAAAAACTGCTTTTCTGTGCACCCTCCGATTTAATATCATGGCGATATTAAGTCGGAGGCCCCGAATGTTGTAAAAAGTAAAAAAAAATAAAAAAAATTTTAAATTGGGCCGGCGGCTGTCGGCCGAAAACCGGACGCTCAATTTTGCCGGCGTCCGGTTTCCAAGCCCGTGGCTGTCAGCGGGCTCGAGAACCAATGCCGGCAAAATTGAGCGTCGGCTATCAAACCTGCTGACAGCCGCCGCGCCGGGTCAAAAGGAGGCACTAGGGACGCGCTAGTGTCCCTAGCGCCTCCTTTTCCCCGTTTCTACCGCACCACCTAATTTGAATACTGCATCGCGCGCACTGGCGAGGGGCCGGTGCGCGCGCCAGGAGAGCGGGCGTTCGTCCGCTCTCCCGCAGACTTTACTGAATCGGCCTGATAGTAATATGGGGTAAATTTTTAAAGGGACGCACCGATTTTATAACATGCCTGCGTCGCCACGCACATGTTATAAAATACAATACCTGCGCGCACCCTGATTTTGTATCAGTGCACACAGGTGCCCACTCGCGTGCGCGCAGGGAGAATTTTTAAAACACGCATGGCAGCACGATTGAGCCTTCGGCCAGTTCCCTATCCCCCTACCTAACCTTCCTTCTTTTCCCCTACCTCCCCGACCTCTAAACTTCCCCCTAACTAACCTTTTTTTTATGTTTCACAACTTACCTGCTCCTCCAAGCAGAAGTAAGTTGTTCACGCCAGCCGGCTGCCAGCGTATGCTTCACCGGGACAGTGCCAAATGACACTCTCCCGGCCGGCGCCCGCCCCTTTTGATTCGAGCCAGTCTTCGGCACGTACATGGAGATCTGCATGTGGCCTTGGCCTTTAAAATTCCCCCCTGGCATGCGCGCAGTCCAGCCACACGCGTATCTCCGTGTTTTTATGTGTGCCGTTAGTGAATGAAAGCAGATAAAGACCGAAATGGTCCATCAAATCTTCCCAATTGATTTGCGTGCACTTTGGCAGCATCACATGAGTTCTTATATGCAATGCTATACCATCTCTTTTTCCCAATATCTTTTAACTGACATTTCAACCATTTTCCTACCACTCCATATCCTCCCAAGCATGCCTAAAACTTGCTTCCCCATGCTTAGGTTTACCTGTGGTCATTCTGCGCAGGTTCCCCAGCTTTCCTGAGGCCCAATTCAATTATACCACTACTTTTTTTTTTTTTAATTTTTTATTTATGCTGATTTTAACAATCTTACATAGAAGAAAATAAACAATTGGTTACAGATTTTCCATACTGTTATCAATAATAACTGAGGTATATATCTCTAATCTGCAGTAAGAAATGTGAGAGGTAATGCTCCAGGATTGAGAAAGAAATTTGAGCGGTTTAAGGAAAACAGGAATACCTTTTACAATTGAAAAAGGAAAAGACAAACCTAGATATTTTTTTTTTTTGCTTCGTTCCTGTTGCTAATTTTCACGGGGGGGAAGATTCAAGAAACTTTTTTAACTGTGTTATCTCAAAATAAACATATTTTTGACCATTTCTCCAAACTTCACACCTACATGGATATTTTACAATCATTTTCCCTCCTTTACTTTCCACGTCTGTTCTTAATTCTAGGAATTTTGTTCTCCTTAATTGAGTTGTTCTGGAAAGATCTGGGTAAACCCAGATCTTTCCACCGTGGAAGAGTTCTGTTCTTTTCTTCATAAACAATCTGAATATAGCATCCCTATCTGTTGCAAAAACAAAACTAACATGTAGGGTAGTTCTATCCTCAATTTTTGATTCTAACGTCATTTCTAACACTTCTGATAAATTTAATGACAATCCCTCCTCTTTCTTTCCCTCAGCTGTATTACTCTTAATATCCACATAGTATATTTTAGATATAGTAGGCATTGATTTCTCAGGCCATTTCAATATACATGATAAATATTCCTTAAACATGTCCAAGGGTGAGACTAGATTGAGCTTAGGAAAATTGAGTACTCTTAAGTTTAAGTACTTTTGTTGATTCTCAATCATCTCTAATCTCTTGTTGTGTAATATCTCTGTTTTTGTAAACCTTTGATGGCAGGTTTCAAGCGCATTCAATCTTAGTTCCACTCCTTGTTTTTCCTTGTTCATTTTTTCTAATGAAGATTCCAAATTTTTTGTTTGCAGATTTGCATCTGTAGTTTGTTGTGTTAGTGTTGTGTACCACTACTTTTATTTGAATGTCCTCTAGGAAGCACAAGGCATTTCCAGTGTTGCTCCTTGCAGGTTACTTCCAGTGCCTTCCTGGAAGCATAGTGTTGTGGGCTAGACTCGCTGTTCTACGCAGGTTACCCCAGTGCTTCATTCCTCTTGTCTTCCCACAAGAGATCCTCTCTGTATCCCACATGTATTTTTAATTCCATTACCATTTTGGAAATAAAACTAAAATAGTTTGTCCAGTTAGGTTCAGGAGTTTTTAATATGTCCCCCTCCTGAGCAGATACGTTTTTGCCAGGCAAGTTATTAATTTATCCGGATAAAAAAAAAGAGGTGTTCCCGGGATGGGGATTAAATTTAACTGGGTGGTATCGAATATCATTGCTGTCCAGCTAAGCTTAGCCAGCTAAGTCTGTTTGTGCTCAGAACAGGTCTAAAGTTATCTGGCTACATGTACCCGGATAACTTTAAATCTACCTACGGTAGCTATATTCAAAATATAGCCAAGTAAATTTAAAAGACAAAAAAAAACCAACCTTCTTCTGGTCCAGCAGGCTGATTTCCCCCCCCCCACACACACCCCCCAAAATACTTTCATCTCTCCCACCAAAAATAAATAGAAGAAAGCTATAGTAGCCCAGAATCCCATTCCCCCCCACTTCACACATACGCATTTATTGAAATCTTTGCTCTGGCCTCCTCTACCAATCACCAATAACCTGGAAAACCAGGTTAAAGAACTTTAACTGAATATATTCAGAAGCTGAGCTAAATGACCTGGATTACTGTAGTCTAGTACATTCAGCAGGAGCCTTGTCTCCCTGACTATCCATGGCAGGTTATCTTGCTAATTTTAACTGGATAACTAATCCACTTGCTGGCTTACTGAATATGGAATAAGCTACAGCTTCCTCTGGAAGGGTATTCCAAGCATCCATCCCCACCCTCTTTTTCTGTGAATCTGGCAGATTCTAAGGTTATTCCTGAGTGCGCTCTCCTGTAGCTTCATGTCATGACTCCTAGGTCTACAACTTCTTTTCCAGTGAAAAAGGTTTGTTTCCTGTGCGTTAATACCTTTCAGATATTCCCCTTGTCTCTATTTTCTTCTAGATTGTACATATTTAGGTACTTAAGTTATATCTCATATGGCAGAGGTGGCCAACTCTAGTCCTCAAGAGCCACAAACAGGTCTGGTTTTCAGGGTATCCATAATGAATTTGCATAAAATATATTTGCATGCAGTGGAGGCAGTGCATATAAAATCATCTTACACATATTCATTGTGGATATCTAGAAAAGCAGACCTGTCTGTGACTCTTGAGAATCGGAGTTGGACACCCTTGTCATATGGCTTTTAGTGCAGACCCCACATCATTTTGATAGCCTATCTGTATTCTTTCTGAAATATGGCCTCCAGAACTGAACACAGTAGTCTAACTGAGGCCTCACCAATGACCTATATCATCTTTTTTTCTGCTGGTTATATCTCTCCCTATGCATCTTAGCATCCCTCTGACTCTGGCCAATGCCATATCATACAGTTTTGATATCTTGCATCAGACACTATCACCCCAAGGTCTCACTTCTCAGTACTTTAGTTTTAAATGTAGTGCACCTTTGTTTTTCAGTTTGCTAAAGGCCCAATTGAAGCACCAGGGACTGGCAGATATCTCTGACATATAAGAGATTTATTTGCCAAAAGAGGCTAAATTAACAATCTGCTATGTACATTCTATGTGTAATACACATAACACCAGCACCTGGAATTTAAAAAGGCCTGAATATTTTTTTCCATCAATACAAAATTAGAGAATAACTTTGTTTAAACTTAATGTAACAGTAATACAGTGCTTTTGTTAAGGAATATAAATTAATGCCTAATATATTTCTATGCAATCATTAATGTATTAAGTTGAGCAGTAATGAAGTGACTTAATTAAGTACAAGAGGGCATTCAGCCAATCAGATCCCTCAGCTAAAGTATCCAAGGTGAAATCCATATCAGAAAAATATTACTATGAAGTTGAAGCATTGTGATGTCTTAATGTTAAATTTGAAAATATAATAGTCAAATTATAAGCGTTACCATATTATCATCTTTCACTTTGTTCATGAAAGTAGAGTGCTTTTCTTTTTTTTCATAATAACACAGAACTCATCTGATAACGCTGGAGCATTAGAACAAAAAATTAAAAAGGATAACTCAACCACTTTAAATCTTCCAGAGGTAGGTATCAATTACAGTTTTCTTGGACTATATGTTTACTTAAATTGCACTTATATGCCAGTTATACTGGTATTGCAGAAAGATGAATATCATTTTGAAGAGAGGTACACTAGTTCCTACTATGATGAGTTTTCAGAGAATTACCTTAATTTATATAAGAAAATAAAAGGGATTTTCATCTCATAAGCAAAATAGATGCATGCATGGACATTTTCATTTCCTTTTTTTGTTTTGTTAATATTTTTTTATCATTTCATTGTGGTATTTTAGTGTGCCCTGTTTTTTTACAGTATGCTGGTAACTTAAACAGCCGCGCGGGCGTAGATGTACACACGTATGGCAGTTTGCACGAATGGATGTGGCCTTTTTACAACATTTAAGCATATGATATAAAATCGGCAGTATGCACATACATGTGCTCGCAATTTTGTATGGACATGCGCAAATGCTGGCTCTGCCATGTAAGTGGGGGGATTTTATTAGATACGCATGCCGAAGCTATTAACAGTTTTCCCAGTTCGCCCAGGTAAAGACTCCAACTTCCTAACCCCACTAATTAACCTTCCTTTTTTTTACCCTATTAGCCTTGACCCTTCAAACCCTGCTGACTAGCACAGATTTTTTTATTTTAAAACTTACATGCCATCCATAGCAGGTCTGAATTTTGGTAAAGCATGTGGTATGGATGGCCTCCCAGTGGAATTTTATAAATCTTTCTGTCCATTTTAGCTCCCAGATTACATCTTTTTTTAATGTTTTTCAGACAGATATGAGGACCAATGGCTCTTTTCTGGAAGCAAAAATAGTTGTGTTGGAGAAGCCAGGGAAAGATCCTCTTCTAGTTCAAAATTATAGGACCATTTCACTCGTGAACATACATCGTAATTTTTATGCTAAGATTCAAGCCACTAGATTGAGTAAGGTTTTAGATGTCATCATTCATAGGGATCAATGTGGTTTCATGAAGAATAGAATGGCCTCGGATAATTCTAGGTTATTTTGTCATGTCATATATTGACTGAAGTGGAGACTCAGACCCCTATGGTGGCTTTATCGTTAGATGTCAAGAAGGCATTTGATAGAGTTCAATGAAATTATTTAAGGTTTTCGTATGGTTTGGTGTTGGTTCTAAATTTCTTGGGATGGTGCAACTTTTATGTACCTCACCCCATGCACACTTATTTGTTAATGGTTTGTTCTTAGATATATTTCATTTACATAGGGGTACTCATCAGGGTTATTTAAAATTATTTAATTTTATATTTTATTTTTTATTTAGATTTTTATATTCTGTTTTATCCCAGGTTAAGCAGGATGCTAGTCCTCACACATGGGTGACGTCACTGACGGAGCCTTATTGCGGGAAAACTTTCTGTCAAAGTTTCTAGAAACTTTTGACTGGCACTGTGAGGCCACTGAGCATGCCCAGCATGCCATGATATTCTGTGCCACAGGGGTCTCTCTTCAGTCTTCGTTTTTCCGTGCTGCTGTAAGCATCGCGGAGATAGGAGCCTTGTGAGTTTTCTCACAGACTTATTGACTGAAAAGTCATTGTTTTTGCTAAATATTTTTCTCCCAACGGGATCTCTTTCTCTCATTTCCACTGGACGGTGAGAAATTATAGTCTTGTTTTTACTTTTAAGTAAAAACTCTCCCAAATTTTTTCCCTTTTTTCATCGACGGCTGTTGGTGAAAAGATGGCTTCAGGATTTAAAAAATGTCCGAAGTGTAATCGGACAATGTCCATAACAGATCCACACCTTGAGTGTGTTCTCTGTTTAGGAGACAAACGTGATGTTTCATCCTGCCCTCAGTGTGCAGAGATGACTCCCAAAGGAAGAAAACTTAGGAAAAAATGGAACACCTCTTTCACCTTCAGCTTCTTCCTTCTCTTTCAACATCGACAAAATCGTCCCCCGCAGGAGTCTCCAAAAAGGTTTTGCTGAAAAAAGGTCGTCTGGAAGGATCGGGAGATCAAGCATCGCCATCGACTTTGACGGCATTGATAAGGGCGGTAGTCAAGCATAGGCCCAAACATAGGCACCGACATCGACACACAACGACGCCAGCGTTAACCCTCTCCCCGGGAGAACCGACCGCTAAACGACAAAAGCATCAGGAAACTCCACTACCAGCGTCCGGGCCTGCATCATCGATCGAACCTACCCAGGGATCTGTGGAGGTATTATCAACACCCACACAGCCACCGCATACATCTACCCCAACTGTATCGCAGAAATTGTCGATTTTTATAAGACAAGCGGTGATCCAGGCCTTGAAGAAACAGACACCTATATTCGGCGATCGTGCCGATGCCGGTGATATCACCGATGCCGGTGCTCGACCCGATGCCGGTATCAATACTAATATCGGTGATGTTAAAAGAGGGCTTACCTCTATCTGATAACGTAATGAATACCAGCTTCAGTTATAGAGAAAGGGGTTTATTAATAATAGAGGAAGGCGAAATGTTCCTCTATGGAGCAGAAGGTGATACAAAGCAAAGGTGTACAATTCAGAATCTGCTCAGTGCTCTAACGTGTGTGCTTAGCCTTATAAGAGTTCTGGGTTTGCTGATACCAGACATCTGCATAATCCACACCCATTACCTTTAATAGCCAATCGATATATATTTTAGCATGTGTACGTTTGCGTGCTCTTACTTTAGGCCAGGAGCCTTTTGTTATCAGTAGAATAGACCAAGTTAGTTCCGTCCTCCCAGGAATGATGTCATCCATGCTGGCTGATTCTCTGGTAAGCTCAGTGATCTTAGTGCTTCATAGTGCTATAGATACATGTGCAGGATATATGCAATTCACTATTCTACATTTCCCCCTTTGAAGGGTGACAGCTAGGAACCCTTCACACCTATCTGCGTCGCATATCGCCTGTCTTAGGTTGCCCCGCCTAGTTAAGGCTAATCCTTACTGGCTAGAGACATTACCCATCTTCGTACCAATATGCTCATTTTTCACAGATAGTCGTTACAGGTGGTGGGGAATAGTTCAGTGTCATCATTAGAATCCAGAAGCATCAGGTTCAAGGTTTCAGCTTGATTGAGCATGATCCGGGTGCTGGTCTGTGTTATCAGCATTTCAGATACTTGATCGCGGCATCTTCGTAGGCAGATACGGAGGCATGGTAAGCAGAGGCAGACTACAAGCCCAAGTAAGGCAATCGTACACATGGAGCCAATTAGAATTTTGAATCCTGAACCTAAACTAGAAAACCATGAGCCAAGGGATCCGAATGGATCACTAACGTCAAGTCCTTTCCAGATTTGCGCTGGTACATGTGCAATTGATATCATGTTGCGGGTGATTTCCTCAATTACTTCTCTCTTGTCGTCTATTTGAAGACAACAGTTACTGAGGTTAAATTTACCACATAATCCTCCTTCTGCAGCTAGTATGTAATCTAATGCTAGATGATTCTGGTGAATAGCATTCCGAAAACCCTTTTGCTGAGTGGCTAATATTCGCAGTGCTTTAGCAGTTTCATTAGTAATTATTTCAACAACAGCTTGCAATCTTATAATACGATTCAACATATAAATTGGAGTTCTATAACCCCAAGAGCCATCCTGAGCCCAGGAGGCTTGATCATAATATGCTATAATACGTTCTGGGGGCCATTCGTCATCTTTCCAGTTACCTATTCTAAGGTCTCTCTTCTTATGTACAGCTGAGTATGTACTATACACGGGCATCCCTAGTTGTTGACCCATCTGTAGGGGGATTAAGAAAAACGAGGGGCGTATAGTACCCACGGTACAGGTTTCAAACCAGTCAGTCGGTAAAGAGGCATGTGCGTATCATCCACATATCCAGTATAGACCTCGTGGGGCAGGCCAAAGGGTAGGGATCTTGCAGGTACCTATCGAAAAAAGGGGCTCAGTAGTCCAAAGAGTTAGGTTTGGAATCACAGACGAGTTAGGCCAATGGGTGTACAGGATAGTGGTAGAGGAGGTGTAGTTAAGGGTAGTCTGAGACATGCAAGAGGAATTGCCTACTGCTGTGACATGATCCATGGTATAAGGTCTATGGATACACCAGGTAGGTATTATGGAGTGAGCCAATATTCATCGGGCCTTGTTAAATCATGGGGGGAGAACAAGAGAGGAAACATTATAGGGTTTGGACCAATTCCATTCTTTGGCTTCCCATGGCCAGTTATCTCCCATATCGGTACCACCACAAACATAACAGTTGGAAACATTAAGTGAGGTAGTAATGGCATTAGCAAGGTCAATAAACAAATTTTGTGCAGTTTGGGATATGGGAAAGGGCTCATTAACATGTTGGTAAAATTGTTTAAAAATGGCAGAATGATCTAATGGACTCTTACGAGTTACAACCTTCTGAATATAGAAGAGCCCTCCAGGGTCAGTTCCTGAGGCATGAAGTTCAGGAGACAAAGGTATCTTGTCACAGCTTGGTACAGGGATGTGAAGGGGGGGAGGGGGGGAGCGAAGGGACGGTTTTTGCCGCTTCTGAGAACAAAGAAACTATAGCTTAGGGAATCAGGGCAGGCTTGGAGAATTAGGAATTAAAGCGAGATCCACAATGCAATTGATAAAGTAGATTTCCAGAACTTACAGCATTTAGTCAGAGCAAATAAAACTGTCAAACAGCGGCGAGAGATACCTAAGTGAAACCGGAGGAGAAAGGAATTCAGATCATCATTAACCTTAACAGCTGCAATAAATGGGGAAGCAGAGTCGAGAAGAGAAGGGAGGGGGGGACGGGGGATTTAGAACATATGCACTAGAATTCCAAACTGCAGTAAAAGTCTTAAGCAAAGTTTTAAATGATGAAGAACAAAAACAATTTCGGAATGAGCACCGTCTGAATTAGCTATACACATGCACGCATGCTAGAAAAGTTACTACAAAGCAAATTCCACAGACAGGCAAAGGAATGCCATTCAAAGGAGCACTAACTGCAATTAAACTAGCTGTGCTGCAGAGAAGTACAGGGGCGCAATGAACCTGACAAACTAGTAGGAAATGAAAGAAAATACACAGGCAACATTAAACATTAATCAAATCAATCACTTAAAAAAAAAAAACATTAATCAAATCAATCACTTAAAAAAAAAAAACTTAAACTTAAAATGAAATCACATGCATACCAAATAACCGAGGAACTTTCTCTTGAGAACCAGCGTCCTGGATTCTGAAGGAAGAAAGAAGACCTTAATCATGAACTCAGTGGCTTGGCAGCTGTCGGACTCTTATCACGACCCTGCGGGTACTTAAGTACCAGCTAACAACCCCAGAGTTCACCCTTAGTGGATACTGGTTGATAGTCGAGAGCTTTAAGCAGCCTCCGCACAGCTGCTGCAACCGGTGAGCCCAGGAGAGGGGCGCGAAACCTCTCCTGTGGATCCCAGCGGTGCCTCCAGATGTTAAAAGAGGGCTCACCTCTATCTGATAACGTAATGAATACCAGCTTCAAACAGTTATAGAGAAAGAGGTTTATTAATAATAGAGAAAGGCGGAATGTTCCTCTATGGAGAATCTGCTCAGTGCTCTAATGTGTGTGCTTAGCCTTATAAGGGTTCTGGGTTTGCTGATACCAGACATCTGCATAATCCACACCCATTACCTTTAATAGCCAATCGATATATATTTTAGCATGTGTACGTTTGCGTGCTCTTACTGTAGGCCAGGGGCCTCTTGTTATCAGTAGAATAGACCAAGTTAGTTCCGTCCTCCCAGGAATGATGTCATCCTTGCTGGCTGATTCTCTGGTAAGCTCAGTGATCTTAAGAACATAAGAACATAAGAAAATGCCATACTGGGTCAGACCAAGGGTCCATCAAGCCCAGCATCCTGTTTCCAACAGTGGCCAATTCAGGCCATAAGAACCTGGCAAGTACCCAAAAACTAAGTCTATTCCATGTAACCATTGCTAATGGCAGTGGCTATTCTCTAAGTGAACTTAGTGCTTCATAGTGCTATAGATACATGTGCAGGATATATGCAATTCACTATTCTACAGTGACCTCACCAACACCGGTCACCATACCGATGCCGACGACCCTGTCGATGCCGGCACCGATGCCGATGTCCATAATTACATCAATGCCGGGGCCTAAATCGATACTACAGTGACTTCGAAGTGACCACCGAAGACAACAACCCCATCTTCGGTTCCCACGCCGTCACCATCGGTGCCACTCCTTCCTGGGGATCCAGGACGCCCAGAGTCAGCACTATATCAGATCTTACTGAAAAAGTATCATGATCTGCTCGATTCTCTTTCCTCTAATCCACAGGAAGAGCATACTGAGGAGTCACCTATTGAGGATCCATTACCAGGACCTTCAGGAATTCCTCCACCGCCTAAGACTTCCACAATTTCTCCGCAAGTCCAAGATCCATATGACACTTGGAGCGATACACAATCAGATACCTCATCTGAAGAGTTTATGTCAGATCCATCTCCATCAGATTCAAGGAAAAAATCTCCTTCAGACTTTTGTCCAGGAAATGGCTGACACCATACCATTCAAATTAGTCACAGAGCAAGACACCAGACAGCAAACCCTGGAGGTACTTCAATTTGTAGACCCTCCAAAGCAAGTGGTAGCTATACCAGTGCATGATGTTCTCCTAGATTTGCAACATCGTATTTGGGAACATCCCTGCTCAGTGCCAGCTATCAACAAATGAATGGACAGTACATATTTAGTGCAGTCTGCTCCTGGATACCAAAAATCGCTGCTCCCTCACCAATCAGTAGTGGTGGAGTCTGTACAGAAAAAATCCAAAAGAATTAGACCACATTCCTCAAATCCCCCAGGTAAAGATCATAGGTTTTTAGATTCCCTGGGACAGAAGGTCTACCAAGGGGCCATGTTAAATTCGAGAATCTCTTCATATCAACTTTACATGAACCAATATCAAAGAGATTTGTGGAAGCAAATGCAAGAATTCATTCCATCTCTTCCATCACAATATCAAGATGCAGCCCAAGCCATCATCCACAAAGGGCTGGAGGCAGGCAAACATGAAGTCCATTCAGCCTATGACGGGTTTGAGACAGTTTCCAGAGTGGCTGCATCTGGGATCAGTGCCAGGCATTGGGCAAGGCTTAAAGCCTCGGACCTCAGGCCTGAAGTCCAGGATAAATTAGTAGATCTGCCATGCTTAGGAGATAACCTTTTTGGATCCAAAGTCCAGGATGCAGTTGCTCAATTAAAAGAACATACTGAAACCCTGAGACAGCTTTCCTCCATTCCTCAGGATCTCCCTACGCACTATGGGCGTAGGCCTCAATGGAAAGAAACTAGGAGACCTTTTTATAGACAAAGGCAGTACTACCCTCCTACATCTAGGACCACGCTTTCTAGAACACAACAAAGACCTCAAGCCAGACAACCTAAGGCGACTAGGCCTCAACCGACGCCACAGACAGGGCCTGCTGCTGGCAAAACCAACTTGCTGACAGGTCTACTCTTCCAGCAACCAATTCCACAAGTGACCTTAACCACAGATTCATCCAATTTGGTTTGGGCAGCTCATGTGAACAACCTCCAAACTCAAAGTACTTGGACACACCTCGAAGCAAAGTATCAAATCAACTTCCTAGAACTTCGAGCCATACATTATGCTATCTATGCATTCAAAGACTGCCTCTCACACAAGACTGTTCTCATACAGACAGTCAACACAGTTGCAATGTGGTACTTGAACAAACAAGGAGAAACAGGCTCTTATCTCCTCTGCCAAGAAGCCGTGCAGATCTGGGCCTGGGCTCTTGCAAATTTCATGAATCTCCGAGCCACTTATCTTCCAGGCATACAAAATGTAGTGGCAGATCGCCTCAATCAACAGTTACATCCCCACGAGTGATCCCTGGATCCTATGGTAACGAAGAGAATCTTCCAACACTGGGGTTAACCAACAATCGACCTCTTTTCATCCAAACTGAACCACAAAGTGGACAGATTCTGCTCTCTACACAGGCAACAAAACAAGTTAGCCATGGACGCCTTCGCTCGCCCCTGGAACACAGGCCTCCTATACACATATCCTCCGATACGGCTAATATCCAAAACTCTCGTGAAACTACAAAAGGACAAAGGGTCAATGATACTCATAGCCCCGTATTGGCCTCGACAAGTATGGTTTCCCATGCTTCTCGACCTCTTGATCAGAGAACCCATGCGCCTGGGCACAGCACCCACGCTCATAACTCAGAACCAAGGCATGTTACGCCATCCGAACCTTCAAACCCTATCCCTCACAGCCTGGATGTTGAAAGCTTGATCCTCCAACCACTCAATCTTTCAACTAATGTTTCTCAAGTGCTTGTAGCTTCATGAAAGCCTTCCACACGAAAATCCTATCGTTCTAAATGGAATAGATTTACCATATGGTGCATGCAAAAAGGTATAGACCCTTTTTCCTGCCCCATTCCATCTCTATTAGACTATCTCTGGCACCTTTAAGACTCTGGTCTCCAGACTTCCTCAGTGCCATCTCAGTGTACCAGAAGGGAGTGGGGGAACCCCTTTTGAGTCGAATCATGAGGGGTCTACTACAGCTTAAGCCCCCTCTACGGCCACCAGTCACTGAATGGGACCTGAATGTAGTACTTACAAGACTCATGCACTCCCCGTTTGAGCCTTTGTATTCCTGCAATGTAAAATTTCTTACATGGAAAGTTCTCTTCCTAGTAGCCATTACATCTGCTGGAAGGGTTAGTGAGTTACAAGCACTTGTCACATACTCACCCTATACAAGGTTCTTGCATGACCGAGTGGTCCTTCGTACTCACCCTAAATTCCTTCCCAAAGTGGTCACTGACTTTCAATTGAACCAGTTGATAGTCTTGCCCATTTTTTTACCAAGGCCTCACTCTCACCAGGCGATGGAGAGTTTTACACACCTTGGACTGTAAATGTGCACTTGCATTTTACCTAGACCGCACTGCAGTCCATAGGAAATCCACCCAACTCTTTGTTTCTTTCAATAAAAACAAACTGGGAGTTGCAGTGGGCAAATAAACTCTCTCCAACTGGCTAGCAGACTGTATCAGATTCTGCTATGACAAAGCAGGCCTTCCTGTCCAGGGACGAGTGACGGCGCACTCAGTAAGAGCCATGGCAACCTCAGTAGCACACTATCGTTCAGTACCGATTGCTGAGATCTGTAAAGCTGCAATATGGAGTTCTCTTCGCACATTTGCAGCACATTACTGCCTGGATAAGGAAGGACGTCAAGAATCTGCCTTTCGCCAATCTGTCTTGAAGAACTTATTTCCAGTATAATCCCAACTCCTTCCACATCCATCTGCTGTGATTTTCAGGCTGCCTCATTTTCCCCAACAATTCACCAGTTGTTGTGCCTGTTGCACAAATTGTATGCTGTTGATCCAATTAAATATGAGTGAGCCTGTAGCTTGCTAATCACCCATATGTGAGGACTACCATCCTGCTTGTCCTGGGAGAAAGAGTTGCTTACCTGTATTAGGTGTTCTCCCAGGACAGCAGGATGTAGTCCTCACAAAACCCACCCGCTACCCCACAGAGTTGGGTCCGAAATCGTTTTATTATTTTATTTTTTCGCTTGCACCTTTTGCTACAAACGAGACTGAAGGGAGACCCCTGTGGCTATAGGATTTATGGCATGCTGGGCATGCTCAGTGTGCCAGTCATAAGTTCTAGAAACTTTGACAGAAAAGGTTTCCGTGATAGGGCTCTGTCTGCTGACGTCACCCACATGTGAGGACTATATCCTGCTGTCCTGGGAGAACACCTGTTACAGGTAAGCAACTATGATAGAGGTCTTTAAGATCATGAGAGTTCTTGAAAGAGTAGATGTGACTCGGTTATTTACACTTTCGAATAATAGAAGGACTAGGGGGCATTCCATGAAGTTAGTAATTACTGTTTTAATTGATTTCAAAGATTGAATAGGAATACTATCTAGTAGGTGATTGGCAAGGTTAATATTATTGGTAAGGGATTATTTATTTATTTAACATTTTTTATATACCGACAGCCGTTTGCACATCGTATTGGTGTACAGTTAACTCAAAACTAATAGGCGGTGCCTTTACATGGAAACAAAAACTGAAAATTAAAAATTAAACAGGTATTACGAGGGAAAATTATATTTTCCTCGTAATACCTGTTACCTGATTATATTTCTGAAGATGAGGTTAATTCAAAATTAGATCAAAAGGATACTTTTTTATTGACCATTTTAATAGATTGAACATTCACATTTTGGTTTCCAGCAATCAAGTTTGTGATTTTATTACTAAAAATTGTGCAATTTCGTTGCATCTTTTTTCAGATAAAGGGGGTTTGACATCACATGTATTTTTAGTTAGATTCTGGACTATAGAGAATAAAACCCTAGGGTTATGACTGAATTTATGAATTTTGTTTGCATAAAAATCTTTTTTTGTATTATTGATGAGTCTCTTGTAATATGTGAGATAAGATCTATATGCTGCAAGAGAAGGGGTAGTTTTGTGTTTTCTCCATAATTGTTATTTTTTTCTGAGTTCACTTTTGATTTTGGTATTGTACCACGGGTTGAAGCAATGGGGTTCTTTTAGAGCTTTAGTGACTATGGGATTTATGTTATCTACAACAGAGTTGGTTATGTTGATCCAAGAGTTAGTGGCATGTTCACTGGTTGAAAAATCAATGTTTTGTAACTTGGTTTGTATCTTATCTTGAAGTTCATCAAGGTTAAAAGAACGATAGAAGGTTATGGAGTTGGAGTGTGTTAAAGCTGGGATAGATTTGAGGGTTATAGTGGATTGAATCAAAAAGTGGTCAGACCATGGGACTGGAGTTTGGTTCGTATCCGATACGGTACAGATACTGGTACCGATAAAAGTAAGGTCCAAAGTATGCTCTACTTTATGCTTGGACCGGTAATAATCAGTTTTAAACCTAAGGCAGTGAGTGAATTGATCACAGTTTCAAAGGTGAAAGAGAGAAGTATAGAATCAATATGTATATTGAAATCTCCTAAAACAATAGAAGGCTTGTTCAAAAGTCGTCAATCTAAATTTTAAAAAAATGGCATAGTCAACTACTTAACTGGTGAAATTATAGCCAGATAAATAGTCATCCAGCTAAAATTTAGCCAAATGATAAAAGGGCATTCTGAGGAGGAGCTGAGATATCCAGCTAACTTAGCCAAATATCAGGTATATCCTGCTTAGTTAGCCAGATAACTTTAGATCTGCTTCACAGCTATGCTAAAACCTGCTAAGAGCTACACTGGAAGTGTCCTGGATTGCCATGGACTGTGAGTCCAGGCTGCAGAAGGACCTGTTTATAAAGGTACAGGGTGGGTGGAAGACCTCGGGCAAAGGAGATACCAGCGTGGGGGTGGGGGGTGCCAAGGAGGCACTTGTTGGTTAAATATTTACCACAGAGGGAGGGGGAGATGGCTGGAGAGTGGAATCAGTCAATTATGTTTTTCTTACATCTAGTGGCATTTGAGGGGGTCCTGGCCTGCTGGAGAGACTATTTTTAGAGGTGGTGGGCTGGGAATTGGGCATGGATGCCCGCAGTACTGTTTTGTTTTGTTTTTCTTTACAGGATCGCTGCTTACCCGGAAATCTATATCTAGATATAGATAGATATAGTTATAGATAGAGAATTTCTAGAAGGACAAGCAGGAGGGACATCCTTGCATGTGGGTAACATTATGAGAAGAAGCCCGGCACAAACATTCATTTCAAAGCTTCTAGAAACGCAGTCTCATCTTTTCCACAGAGCCTGCAAACCATGGTTCTTCTCTTTATCTCTTTCATAGCTACTACAATGAAGTTTCTGGAGCTTTAGGAGCTGTTTTTCTTGCAAAGTCCTTTAGGGAAGGTCACTGGGCGATACAGATTTGAGGAGTTGAATCACAGGGTCTGTTAGACCCCTAGGAATTTAGTACCTGGTACTGGTTAACTTCTTTTTTGGAGATAGTAGTGGCAGATTATATTCAAGTACTGTAGTCCCCAAAGGGCTCACAATCTTAAGTTTGTACCTGAGGCAACAGAGGGTAAAGTGACTTGCCCAAGGTCACAAGGAGTAGCAATGGGATTTGAGCCCTGTTCTCCCTGGTTCAAAGCCCGCGTGTCCTCTCTACTGCCGCAATTCTATAGGGAGTGATGGTGTAAATGAAAATCTTTCTAAAGCACCATTTTGCATAGAATATAGATATGGATATAGAACAGTGTCAGCAAGCCAGAAACCTTTTTAAGTCTTAATTAGACAGATATAAAAGATGACCCGGTCCTCTCAATCATTCATTCCAGTGCTGTGAATAAGTATCTAAAATGGCTCCAAACTCTTTGGACATTTTTTCACAGCGTTAGATGGTTTGGAGCCATTTTGAACCATTTTTCACAGCCTTGGGGTGAATGATTGAGAGGACCGGATCATCTTTTATGAGATACATTTTCTGTCTGGGTAAGACTTTAAAGGGTCCTGGCTTACTTGACACCCTTCTATAACCATATTTATAATCTATGTAAAATAGTGTCTTTAAAAGATTTCAATTTATTCTATCCTATACAGTTGGGTTATGTAGCATTGTTTGAAATAGTTGGTTTGCTCCTTTTGTTTTTGATTGAATATCTACTGCCACTACAGCCCCACTATTCAAATCCAAAGGCTTGTGGGTAAGCCCTGTAGTAAAGGGAGAATATTTCTCTTTCATCTCTCAACCCTGTCAGCAGCTTGTTCCTCGCTTTCATGATAGAGGGGCAAGGGATACAGTACAATCTAGCTGGGATCTGGAACGAGGGTTTGACTGGATCGAGGGAACATTGCCCAAATTCCAGTGTCACTGCTGTAATGCATGCCAGTCAAAAGGAGGATAATAGTTTAGCTAAAACTAGAATATCCCAAGATACATTATCATGAGGAAAATACCTCTTTTTGATACTCCTCCAAGTCATTCTTTAAGAAATGCTTTTGCAGCTTTTCAATGTTGAGGAATGTCCCATTCTTCCCTTTCAGAGGGCTATGAGGCCAGACCAATTTACATTAGAAGTATGGGGATGGTATCCAGTTGCATATATTCTGCAGGCCCCAAAGGAGTTAGTGAGACTCAGTCCCTGCCTGGTCGAGAGAGTGTTATACAGTGCCTTAGCTCTTTCTTAGAGAAGAGGGCATACTGTACCCCCTATTCTTGGGGAGGTTGCTTCTGAGTAGTGATCTCTACAGCTCCTAGGGAGTGGATTCCTAGTAGAGGAGATCCATTTCTAACACTGTGTGCTGTGTTTAGCCTCATGCCAGCACCCCACATGTCTTACCATGATGGGCATGAATACCTTCGTCAGTTAACAGTGCAGGTGTTACCTGCCTGAATAGATAACTGCACATAGGCACAACTCCAAGAGGTGCTACAGGAGTAAAGAGCACCTGGATGTTGGTACTATGGTTCCTTATCTCTTTTTCTGAATCCAGCATAGAATGCTGTCCCAAAAGGATGGATGGATGGATGGATGGAAGTTCTTCTAGATTACACCGCACATCTGTTTTGACAAGGGTTCCCAGAACAAAATTGAATTTAAACCATCTGTCTTATGGAGTTTCTTTGAGGTGTCGAGCCCAACTCTGTTCCCTCCTAGGGCCCATTATTTGGTTCAGACTATCATTAAAAAAAAAAAGGAAACACAGATAATGTGAGGTTGGCTTGATGCCATCCAAAACAGTATTGCCTTTGGAACTTTGTAGTTATTCCCTTTTGGTTTGATATAGTCTGTAGCTCAGGTGACCCCACATATGAGAACTACCATCCTGCTTGTCATCGGAGAAAGTGAAGTTACTTACCTGTAATGTTGGTTCTCCAATGGACAACAGGTTGTTAGTCCTCACAAAACCTTCCCACCTCCCCTTGGAGTTGGTTTCTCCAAGTCTTAGCATTATCATGGACTTCTGAGGCGCCCTGCCTGGGAGGTAGGGAGGTGACTAGGGCTGAAATGCGCTTCTAGAAGCTTTGAAATCAAAGTTCCATGCAGGGCTCCATCTAATGATGTCACTTACATGTGAGGACTGACATCCTGCTATCCATCGGAGAACCAACATTCCAAGTAAGTACGGTAACTTCACATTCTGTTGCTTGTCTTATTTAGGTTATACAAGAAAAATTGCTAGACGATTTGAAAATAAATGAGACTGAAGAAAAATTTCAGCAAGAAAAAGAAGAGGATCATTCTCAACTTTCTGAGGGTCAGTTTGCTGAGGATAACGTGGCTTCTTCAGACGATGACACAGAAATAACAGAAGAATTGGATGCAGGAGGTAGATATTTTTTGGGAGTTAATTTTCTCTTTCTGGATGAGTTTTCTTATTGCACCAGTCTCACACATGTAGCCGAGCCCATAGCAGCTGAATATGAACTCCCCTGCCTATCTCTGATTTCAGAACCGTAGCTCAGGCTCTCATTTTGACCACTTTGGAGTGCTGTAATTCCTTGTATGCTGGGTTATCACTATATCTTTCCATTATATACAAAACCATCCATCAACAAACCCCACTCGACTTACAAGTCCCTTTCCGAATATATAACTCCTCAAGACCAACAAGAGACGTACTCAGAGGATCTCTCCAGGTACCCCCTGCCAAAACCACCAGACATATTACCTTAAGAGATCGGGCCTTCTCAACAGCCGGCCCTCCTTTATGGAACTCCATCCCCCCTGACCTCAGACAAGAACCTAGCCTCCCAACCTTCAGGAAAAGACTTAAGACCTGGCTGTTTAAACAAGCATTCCCGGACACCAACTAATTTCTCACACCATCAAACATACGTTACCCAGCCAGATCAACCCCTTCTCCATGTAAATATCTATAGCTAATGTTATAGCTAATGTAAATATCTATAGCTAATGTTATCCTCTCCTTTATTTCTCTTCTCCCAGTTCTATCATCCTTGTTATTTGTAACTGCCTCCTTCTACACTTCCAGGTTACTTAGTTGTTTATTGTACACCCCTGTTATATGTAAACCGGCATGATGTGATTATATCATGAATGCCGGTATATAAAAATCTTAAATAAATAAATAAAATAAATATATGATTAGGGCACTCCAGCCACTGCAAAGTGCAGCAGCACATTTCATTGTTTCACATCCCTTAAGAGATTACGTTTCTCCCATGCTCCAACAATGTCATTGACTTTCTATCAAATACAGGATTCGATTTGTTAATTACTTTTGTTTTTAAAGCTCTCTGAGCTGTTAGTCCAGCCTATTTGGCCAATAAATTAGCACAATACATTCTCCAATGATCCTTAAGTTCTGCTGATTAAAGGGCTGATAACTGTCCCCACTGTGAAAACCTGTCATCTGCAAACCATTTGTGCCAGAGCTTTTTTCATTGCTGGCCCCACCCTGTGAAATGCTCTACCTTTCAGGCTGATTCAGTATGGTGTGCTTGGCCGAGCACACCTTTAGCCCCCGTTTGGCCCCGCGGGTTCGACAACCGACGCCGGTAAAATTAAGCATCGGCTGTCAAACCCGCTGACAGCCGCCGCTTCTGTCAATAAAGAGGCGCTAGGGACGGCTCTCCCACGCGGTTTACTGTATCGGCCCCATTGTTAGAAAACAACCGAAAGCTCATTATTTCCAACTAGCTTTCTCTTTTTTGCCTTAATGTTGTGCATAATATTCCTTGTTGCTGTGTTTCATGATTTGTTGAAGATATTTTGTATTATTCTGCTATTGTATTATTCTGCTATTGTAAACAGCCTAGTATGGTTTTTCTGATATGGGTGGTCTAAAAAAAACCTATAAATAAAAAAAATAAGCAGTAGTGGCACAGGTTAATTGAGAATTTATGCTGCACGTTGAGTTCAATTTTATGTTTCTTTTGTTTCGTTCCAAAAATTCTAGCAGGTTCTAATGGTGCCCTTGATGCGGCAGGACCATGTCTATCACGAGCCACCATGATAGATGTGTCCAGTGCTTGAGGGCATCGCATGATGTCCGGGGGTGCAGCAAGTGCAGTGAAATGACCCAAAAAGGACACCGGTCCCAGTTGGATCTCATGGAACATCTGTTTGGACACCGAAAGACCTATCCATTGACATCGGAAGCATCAACACTGAAGGATTCAGGAGCTGCACCAATGGTAGGAGGGCCATCAACATCAGGTAACCATTGGTTCCATTGATGTCGATGTCAGGGAACACAGAGACAGATCAAAGAAGGCATCGGATTCAGCCATTTCAATCGACATCAAGGAGCATGGAGGAAAAAGAAGCATTGGCATCAGTTTCTAGCGATACCAGAAAGAGAGATGGTTCAGCGCCTGCCAAGAGCCCCACTAAGTGGTCCCATGCTGAGGACTGCTTATCCTCTGCACACAGTCTTGAGGTCTGCCACCTATCCTCCTCTTGGTTCCAAGTGAATGTGATCACACCTCCTTCCTCCTAGTTAGTGTTGGCATTGGTAATTTTTGGGAAGAAATGGATCTAGCAGGCTGTTGAAAAGGCACAGCAGGTCTTGGTGTTAGGCATATAGGGCACCATGGATCCTCAAGCCACTACTTGACTCCCTGCAAGTGTTCACTGAGCACTTGCAGGGAGTCAAACAAATGGTAATGGAACCACAATGGAGGGTGTTGTACTCAACCTAGTGCTCACTAATGAGGAGATTTGTCTCTAATGTCCAGGTGGGTGCCCACCTCAGCACCACTGATCAAATGGTATGGTTTGACATCGCAAATAAGACACGGAGAAGTCACACAAGGTCCCAAATTTTGCATTTCAAAAATACAGACTTTGTCAAATTGGGGGACGTACCCGAAGGTAGGACTACAAGACTGGGAGCAAATGGGAAAAGTGGAACAACAGTGGGCCAAACTAAAAGGAGCAATTACAAAAGCATCAAATCTATATGTTAGAAAAGTAAACAAAAGTAAGAGAAATAAGAAACTGATCTGGTTCTCAAAGGAGGTGGCTGACATAATAAAAGCTAAAAAAACAGCATTCAAGAATTATAAAGGATCCCAAAAAGAAGAACACAGGGAAGAATATCTGGTAAAACTTAAGGAACTGAAAAAAAGTAATCAAGAAAGCAAAACGTCTGGCAGAAGAAAGGATTGCCAAAGAAGTAAAGCGAGGTGCAAAACATTCTTCAGATACATCAGAGAAAGGAGAAAGGTCCAAAGTTGTATAGTGAAATTGAAAGATGATCAGGATCAATATATGGAGAGAGACAAAGAAATGGTGGAAATATTACACAAATACTTCAGTTCGGTGTTCACTAAAGAAGACCCTGGAAAAGGACCGTCGCTAATTAACAAGACTGTGGAAGGGGGGTGGAATAGACAAAACTCCATTTACAGAAGAAAGTGTAAGGGGAGGGCTAGGAAAGCTGAAAGTGGACAAAGCTATGGGGCCTGTTGAGGTTTATCCCAGGATACTTAGGGAACTCAGAGATGTGCTGGTGGATCTGCTGTTTGACATGTTCAATAGATCCTTGGAAATGGGAGTGGTGCCGAGTGATTGGAGAAGAGCAATGGTGGTCCCACTTCACAAGAGTGGGAGCAGAGAGGAGGCTGTGAACTACAGGCCAGTTAGCCTCACTTCAGTTGAAGGAAAGGATAATGAACTACAATCCAGTGGTTTGCTTGATCCGAGTCAGCATGTCCTGTCAGACGAATCTGATTTTTTTAATTGGACGACTAGAGAATTTGATCAGGGAAGAACGCTCGTGATTTACTTGGATTTTAGTAAAACTTTTGATACGGTCCCACATATAAGATTCATGAACAAAATGAGAAGCTTGGGAGTGAGTGCCAAGATGGTGGCGTGAATTACAAACTGGTTGGCAGATAGAAGACAGCATGTTATGGTAAATGGCATCTGCTCTGAAGAGAAAACAGTGTTAAATGGAGCTCCACATGGATCGGTGTTGGGACCGGTTCTGTTCAATATCCTTGTGAGTGACATTGCGGATGGGATAAAAGGTAAAGTTTGTCTATTTGTGGATGGTACTAATATCTGCAACAGAGTGGACATGCCAGAAGGAGAAGAGAGAATGAGATGTGATTTAAGGAAGCTTGAACGGTGGGCAAAAATGTGGTGGCTGCCAAGAAGTGCAGAGTCATGCATCTGGGGTGTGGTAATCAAAAAGAGTTGTATGTGATGGTGGGGGTGAAGGGCTGTTGTGCACGAATCAAGAGAGAAGCCTTGGGGTGATAGTGTCTAGCGATCTGAAGACAGCGAAGAAATGTGATAAGGCGATAGAAAAAGCCAGAAGAATGCTGGGCTGCATTGAGAGAGGAATAACCAGTAAGAAAAAGGAGATGATATTCCCCTTGTACAGGTCCTTGGTGAGGCCTCATCTGAAGTACAGTTCTAGAGACCGTATCTCAAAAGGGACAGAGACAGGATGGAGGCGGTCCAGAGAAGAGTGACCAAAAAGGTGGTGGGTCTCTATCAAATGACTTTTGAGGAGAGGTTGAAGGTCCTAAATATGTATTCCCTGGAGGAGAGGAGGTAGAGGGGAGATATGATACAAACCTTCAGATACCTTTCTGTTGGAAAGAAATCAGTAGAACTAGTGGTCATGAAATGCAAGTACAGGGAGGATGACTCAGAAACAATGTCAGGAAATATTTCTTCACAAAAAGGGTAGTGGATGTCTGGAATGCCCTTCCAGAGGAGGTGGTGAAGACAAAAACAGTAAAGATTTCAAAGGGGCATGGGATAAACACTGTGGATACCTTAAGGCTAGAGGATGGGAATGAAGAAAAGAGTGCATGGGGGTAACTTGCTGATGTGGTGCTTACTACCCTTAACCAATAAGCCTTTAAGCTGTTGATGCAATATCATCATTGCTCTCTGCTTCAGTGGCAGGGGGAAAAGGGGAAATAGATTTAGACAGCAACCAACAAGAACATTGAATTGCACAGTCTGGGAAAACAAATAATGGGAGTAACTTGCTGATACAGCAGTTACTACCCTTAACCAAAAAGCCTTAATGCTATTGATGCAACTCCAATATTGCTCTCAGCTTCTGGCAAGAGGTAACGGAAAATTGAACTCAAGCAGCAACCGACAAGGGCCCTGACTTTGACAGTCTGGGAAACTGATAATTATAAAGGTAGCTTCTATGCCCAGTGGTTGCTACCATAAGCTTGCTAGGTAGACTGGATGGACCATTTGGGCCTTTTCCGCTGTCATTTCTGTGTTTCTATGGTCCTCAATCGACACTGACACCAGTACCCAGAGGGGCATTAGGGTCGATGTCTGCTGGCCCGTTGCTGATTTATGGCTTCTGTGTGGAAGAAGCTTCCCCAAAATATAGAGGATGCTCTGTGTCCAGACCTTACAGCCAGTTGTACTAGTCCTGGACCCATTGACTGAGGACAAAGAACCCATCCCCTGCTGAATCTCAGTGTTCTTGATGATGCTGCTATGATGATGTGGAGGTCTCTGAAGAAGAGATATCCATGGGTCTTCCTTTGGACCCCTCTTCTCAACCAGAAAATAGGAAGCCCCCTCCTGAAGACTTCTCCTTCCCACAGTCTTCATGAGGGAAATGGCTAAAACCATTCCATTTATATTACAGACGAAGGAAGAGTCCAGAAACAAGATGCTGGACATCCTCCAGTACTTGGAGCCCCCTATGGAGATAATAGCAATCCAATTCATGAGATCTTTCAGGAAATACTGATGAGAATGTGGGAAACCCCCTCTCAGTGGCTCCCTTCAATAAGAAGATGAACATGATTTATCTTGTCCAACAGGCTTCTGGATTTGACAAGTGTCAGCTACCACATCAATCTGTGGTGGTCAAACATGCTCTGAAAAAGGCCAAGAGGTATGGGATCCATGCCTTGGTGCCCTCAGGGAGGGATTCTGGAGCAATGGATTCTATTGGGAGAAAAGGTTTTCAGGGTGTTATGCTTATTTATAAGAATACAGAACATAGGAACATAAGATTGCCATTCTGGGTTAGACCAATGGTCATTCAAGCCCAGTATCCTGTTTCCAGCAGTGGCCAATCCAGATGACAAAAACCTGACAGATCCCGAAGTGTAGATATATTTCATGCTGCTTATCCCAGGGATAAGCAGTGGATTTTTGCAACTCCACCTTAATAATGATTTATGAACTTTTCCTCCAGGAACTTGTCCAAATCTTTTTTTAAACGCAGCTTTCACCACATCCTCCGGCAACAGATTTCAGAGTTTAATTATACATTGAGTAATAAAATATTTTCTTTTATTAGTTTTAAATTTACAACTTAGTAAATTCTCCAAGCTGAAGAATCCTAATCTCATAGGGGAATCAATCGTTCCATCCCCTTTATCATTTTGGTTATTCTTCTCTGTACCTTTTCTAATTCTGCTATATCTTTTTTGAGATGTATGACCAGAACTGCTCACAATACTCAAGATGAGGATGAACCATGGAATGATACAGAAGCATTATGATATTCTCTATTTTACTCTCCATTCCTTTCCTAATAATGGCTAGCATTCTATGTGCTGTCTAGGCTGCTGCTGTACACTGCACAGAAGATTTCAACGTGTTATGAGCCAGTACATGTGGAACATCCTGAAGCAGGTGCAAGGGGTGGCTGAGCAACTTCCTCAAAAGCAGCAGGACACACTCTAGTCACTGGTAGACAAAAGTGTTAACATGCCGAAAACACAGGATCTGTTCATTCTACAATGTTTGTAAAGTGGCATTGAGAGTCTCTGCTGTTGGGATTGAGGCATGCAGCCTTACCTGGCTGAGAGCCTCCAGTCTCTGTCTAGAAGTGCAGGGAAGACTTGCTAATATATAATACACTGGAGAGAATCTCTTCAGAAGTTAAAGATGCGGTGGCACAGATCAGAGATCATTGTGTAATGCTTCAACAGTTCTCCATGGCTACTCCATATCCATCCTTCCCCTGTAGGAAGTACCCAGGCTTGGGACCAAGGAAACACTTCTTCTACCTAAGAAGGCATTATCTTCTGCTCTCTCTGTCCTGCTCCCAACAGGCCCCTCACGCCCATTCGAGGCAGTAGAGGGTGCCAAAGCCCCAGACAGCATCTCGGTCAACTTCTGGGATGGAGTTTTGACTGAACCTCAAAGAGCATACCTAGGATCCCACTACCTGTGCCAGATAAACTTGTGGTTGGGGGCAGGCTGTTGTTTTATATAAGCCAATGGTCCATTATCACCTCAGATGTGTTGATCCTCAGCATCATAAGAAGAGGGTACTAATTAAATCTATTGAGTCTCCAGTCCCCTCACCCATGTTGAGGTCGTCATCACATTAGGAAGTGCTTCAGACACTACTCTCCTCTTTTATAGCCCAAAAAAATCAACCCTGTTCCACCAGGGCAAAAAGGGCGGGGATTTTACTCCAAGTATTTCCTGTTTCCCAAGAAAACAGGTGGACTTCATTCCAACCTAGACCTAAGGACCTTGACCAAATTCATCAGAAGAGAAAAGTTCAAGAAGGTTTCCCTGGGCACCTTAATCCCCTTATTTCAAAAAGTGGACTGGCTCTGTTCTCTCAATTTAAAGGATGAATACATTCACATAGAGATTTTTCCCAGTCATAGGAAATATCTCCAATTTGTCGTAGGAAACCACCACCTCCAGTATCGTGTTCTGCCATTTTGGCTCACGTCTGCCCCACGCATTTTCACAAATTGCCTACAATGATAGTGGTACACGTACGCAAATGGGGGGTACACATGTGTAGAGATTGCTTGGTAAAGATCACATCTCAGACCAGAGCTGAGGAATTGATGTGCATGACTATCCATGTGTTAGTTACTAGAGTTAGTCATCAACTACTCCCAAGTCTCCTCAACCTGTAACCTCAATTGGAGTTTATCAGAGCTCTGCAAGACACGACTCAGGCAAAGGCCTTCCTTCTACAGCAAAGGGCCACCACTTTGATGACTGTGGCAGAAGAGATCCAGATGAGTCTGCAGACATCAGCCTGACACATGTTGAGGTTGTTAGGCCTCATGGTGTCTGCTGAACATGTAACTCCCACAGCATGTCTTTACAAGAGAAGGACCCAGTGGACCTTGAGCTCTCCATGTAGCCACTCAAGATCTACGGGACAGCATCTAGATCATCCAACCACTCAGGGTCTCTCTGTCTTGATGGCAGTACCATTCTAATCTGCTCAGGGGAATCCCTTTCCAAATTTCTCCAATCCAAATTGTCCTCACAGTGGATGCATCCACCCTGGATTGGGGAGCTCATGTAGATGGACTCTGCACCCAGGGCTCTTGGTCTGCCCAGGAAAAGTTACATCAGATAAACTTCCTGGAGCTCCAGGCAATTCAGTGTGCTCTATTAGCTTTCAAAGATTGGCTGTCCAACAAAGATATTCTTGTACAAACAATTAAATGGCAATGTATTACATCAAAAAGCAGGGAGGTATGGACTCATACCTCCTGTGTCAGGAGGCCATCAGCTGTGTGGCTGGCCATCTCTCAGGAGATGGTTCTCAGAGATACCTGGCTGGAGTGGAGAACATAATTGCGAATAGACTGAGTTTGTCCTTACAACTACACAAGTCCTACACCAGGGGATAGTGAACCAGATCTTCCACCGTTGGGGAATTTCAGTAGTGGATCTGTTCACATCTCCCTGGACTAAAGTCCCCTCTTCTGTTCCCACCAAAGGGCGAGCAGCAGCCTCGCGTTGGATGCCTTCGTCTGCATTTGGGCAGAGGCCTTCTGTACGTATAGCAACAGATTCCACTAGTGGCAAAGGTTCTGTTGAAGCTCAAAGAAGACAAGGGGACCATGATCCTCATACCCCTTTTTGGTTGAGATAGATCAGATTCTGTTTCCTACAGGGAATGTCCAGACTGGAGGTTTTCCCAGACCTCATCTCTCAGGGTCAAGCCAGGTTGTGCCATCCCAAACTCTAGTCCCTATTATTCACTGGTTGGATGTTGAGACGTTGATTCTGCAAACTCTTTGACCCCTCACTGTTTTTTTTTTGGCTTCAAGAAAAGCTTCTACTAGAAGTTTCTATGGACTGAAGTGAAAGAGATTTGCCGTCTGGTATGAGCAATAGGCCCTAGATTCTTTGTCCTTCTCCAGACAAAAATGGTTTGATTATCTTCTATATTTACAAATGCTGGTCTTAAGTTAACCTGGGTAAGGATCCACCTTAATGCAATTGGCATATACCATCACCATGTCGAAGGTAACTCCATCTCTGTACAGTCTTTAGTTGTACCCTTTTATGCAGGGTTTGCCTCATCTGAAGCCTCCCATCAGGCCTCCTGCTGTGTCATGAACTTCAATGTGGTTTTGTCCCAGCTGATAAAAACTCCTTTTGAGCCACTGCACTACCATGACCTGAAGCTCGTATTTTTGTTGGCAGTCACTAAAGTGCACAGGGTCAGTGAGCTTCAGGCACTAGTAACTTAGCCACCTTATACCAATTTTTTCATGGTAGGGTGGTCTTGCGCAATCATCCTAAGTTCTTGCCTAAGGTGGTGTTGGAACTGCAGCTTAACCAGTCAATTGTCCTTCCAGCATTTTTTCCCAGGCAGCATGCTCACTGAGGTGAACAAGCACCTCACAGTTTGGACTGCAAGAGAACCTTGTCCTTCTTCTGCCTGGAACAGAATGAAGCCCACTGATAGTTTTGTTTCTTTTAATGAATATAAGCTAGGGATCATCGTTGCCAAACAGACTCTATCGGATTTCATCGCCTTCTGTTATGCCCAGGCGGGCTTGAATCATTCTTTCCGAGCTATGGCAGCGTTGGTGGCTCACCTGTGATCAGTCCCCATAGAGGAGATTTGCCAGGCTATGATGTGGAGTTCTCGCCACTCATTCACATCTCATTAATGTTGGGATAGGGATTTCCGAAGCGAAAGCAGGTTTGGACAGTTTGTCCTTAGAAACTTGTTTGATGTGCGGAATCCAACTCTTTTCTGCCCACGGCCCTTGTTTTTGTTTCAGGCTGCCCCGCATAGGTTAAGAATATAATACAAAAAAGGCCTGTTGTCAACAGAAACATGCATGTTGGTACTGGTTTTGTTGTTGTTGCCCCATTTTCACTGGGGGCAACCTGTAGCTAAGGATTACCCATGTGTGAAGACTGTCATCCTGCTTGCCCTCAGAGAAATCAGAGTTGCTTACTTGTAGCAGGTTTCTCAGAGGACAGCAGTATGTCAGTCTTCACAAAACCCACCTTACCTCCCTGTGGAATTGTTTCTCCTTTTTTTTTCTTTAGCTAAATACAAGACTAAAGGGACCTCATGTGGGCATGCAGCATAATAGCATATAGTGGAAATGCACAGTGAGGATCAGTCAAAAGTCCTAGAAACGTTTTCTGTGCCAAACTCCATCAGATGATGTCACTTGTGTGAGGACTGACATCCTGCTGTCCTCGGAGAATATATGTTACAGGTGAGCTCAACTCTGCTTTTCCTATACTTTTTTTAAATAAAAGACTTGCACCATCTAATACATAAATGCATATTTATAAAAATCTCTTTTCCTGAATCAGCAGCTTTTTTTTCACACTACTTTTATGCTTTTCAGATACCAGTTTCATGCTTTTATGGATTCTGATAAGGGATCTCACAGCATCACCCCCACATACTTAGGTTCATAGTGGTGGTGGTAATGACCAAGCAGAAAGTGTAAAATGTGTCTGAAAACTGTCGTTTCTAAATATGAAATGAAAATAAGGTCAAGAAGGGAGTTTTAAAAAATGTAACTGCAAATTGAGGAGTACGTTTTCTGAGCCTCGATAAGTGTATATCACACATAAAACAGTGTTTATCACACGATATACACGTATCGTGCTTATCGTGCATTTTTTTGCCCCCAAATTCACCTCTTATTGAAATTTGCTGCATTGTATGAATTTGCATGTATAAAATATACTAATACATGCAAAGCAGCATTAATGTGGTTTGCATAAAAAAAAACAAAGGTTTGTCAGCACCATGTTGGAAAATGGCGTTGACCGGCCTGGAGCTAGGGGGCACTCCAGGCTGCCATTGGACCATCATGAATTTATTTCTTAGGTAACCGAGTATCCAGGGGTTTGGGGAGGGGGGGGATCTATTTTCTATATCAGGAAAGGAGGTAGAAATGGAATGGGGGGCCACTAGCCTACCAGGAATGATGGTTTATGTTGGGAGTGAACTGGGGGGTCCTGTTACTTAGGGAGGTGGATTCAGGGGGGGGGGTCTTTGGGGCAGGAGTAATTTTGAGCAAAGGTGAGAGGTTTGGGAAAGTGCAGGATGTCGCCACAAGTTTATTTAAACTTTTTTTTTTTTTTTTTACTGTTGAGCCTGCTGGGCTGCCTCAATAGGTGGTGGGAGGGGGTCTACAGAGATCCCCGGGGAGGTTTTTGGTTCATTGGGTGTGGGTTTCTGGACCGTCTGTCCTTTAAAATGATGGTGATCCTGGGTGAAATGGACCACCATTGTGCGTTAATGAGCCTTTCCCCATGATATTTTTTATTGCGGGTTTTTTCCATGATGAAAAACATCCTGGGAAAACAAACCACCACAATGTTTTCCTGGGGAGGAGAAAAATATTGCGGGAACGCTCCACTGTGATATTTCACTTCCCATCTCCCCCGCCATGGTAAAATATCACAGCTTGATAAATGACCTCCTGAACTTGTAAAATTCTTTTCTGATAGTACTGCTGCTTTTGAATAAAGTAATGTTTCTGTAATATTTTTTCTAAAATGTGTGAGCTTTCAAACAGTACAGGAAAATTGTGCAGATTTATATAATTGAATGTTTATCTTATTGTTTACATTGGGAGCTTCTGGAACCTTTCATCAACTTACAGCTAATTCTTGAGGCAAAAGCTGCAATTTGTAATATATGAAGCACCAGAAACATGTCCTAGAAATTGCTTGTGCCAATATTATTTACAAGGAAGGTTGAACTTGATGTTACTTCATAAATCTCTAAAGGATTGTAACTAACTTTTTTTCATACCCTGTCCCTTTTACATTCTTCTTTTTTACAGATGAAGATGATATACAGATGGCTGATGCCCATGAAACTACAGTGTCAGACAGTGATGACTCTATAGTTCCTGGCCCAGTATCCAAAGATATCAAACAGGTCTGTTTTTTTATAAATGATTATCATTATTATTATTATTATGCTTGATTACACAATGCTGACTCTGTGTGCAGCTCTGCAAAACATTGAATAACAGGTGTCCTACAAGTAACATGAAATTAAAAAAACCGGATGACCAGTGATCTATGTAGGTAATGTCATCTGCAAAAGCTTTTCTGGGCATGCATGAGAATTATAACATAGCCTTGCATAGCCCCCCTCGGTCTGTTTTCCTCCATAGTGAGGTCTGGACCCATTTCCCAAACTGTCCTTTCCTAATGAAATAATGATTATATGTTTAATTTTTAGTATTCTGATTTAGTATTCATTTTTTGTTTTGTTTTAAAATTTTTTATTAGACATTTTCAGATCGATTTACAGCAAAGTAAATTTTTAAAAATCTGTCTGTTACACCATATTCCATAGTTTTATAATCATTCAAAAATATATTCACCAAAACATACTGTAGATAGCAACTGGTCCATCAAAGGAGTAGGCAAGAAAGGAATAAAAGCCGAAAGCACATTAGTGGTCTATTATCTTTTAAATACTAGTTAACATCATGGCTGTTTGCTCTATAAATCAGTTGGTTATATAGCTTATCAGCACATATTTTTGCTTTTAGATAATGGAGCAGTCTTAGCAAGGATTTTATGAGAAGCTGGGACCTCATTAGCCCCATATAAATTAGCATTGGGAAATTAATTGGTTCTGTGTTAGAGAGTGGCCACTTTTGGAAATTCAGGAGGAGACCCTGGGGAGGAATTCTGAGTGCTAGGGTTGGGTTAGGTGTGTTTGGGTTTGTGTATTTGTGTTATTTTATTGTAATTTAATGTATATTATTTCTATTGTGGTAAATTTTCAAAACATAACGCACATATAAATGAGTATATATGCGCATAAGTAACCTCTACTCAATTATATATTTTATAAAAATATAAAATGTGTATTTTCACTTTCGCACGCACGTAAAAACAGGGGCAGTCTAGGGATGTTCTAGCATGGGGCCAGTACTTATATGCATAGTTTGCTATTTCAAGACACATACATACATTTGCCAGCTTATTTGTATATTTGAATACTTGCTAATTATCTGGCATATTAAATAGGTTTATTGTGTAGTACTGATAGAGCAGGAAGTCTGGGTGAACTGAGGGGAGTTCAGGCTGAAGAACCAGAAAAGCCTCAATGACCTGGAGAAGGACTGGACAAACTGTTGGACGAATTGATGAACTGGTTAATTTCATTTACATGTGCATGTTTTAAAATTAATCGGCTTTCTTGCTTAAATTGATTCTCACATAAGTCCCACTTTTCTTTCTCATGTAAAATATACACATGTATCTTTTTTTTAAATAGGTAGGAAAAGTCAGTGTGCTCAGTGCATTGAAATATTTGCTTTCAGTGCATTGAATATATTCGAGCGTAAGCATACATATGCACATATTGTTGCAGGGAAAAGTTACAAGAATTTTTTAATATGTGCAGGTTATAAAATACTATGGTAAAACTATGTGTATCCAGATATGCCCACATATGTCGCCGCGTGCAGTTGTTTGAAAGTTATCCTCGTGTTTTGTTATTGTAACCCATTTTGGGTGCTTTTTGTAAAAGGATGGGGAAGAAGTAATACATGCTGAGGTAGATCTTCAAAACATACGCGTGTGTGTACTTTTGTTCGCGCAAAAGTACACCAGATTTTATAAGATACGCGCGTAGCCTATAAAATCCGGGGTCGGCGCGCACAAGGCTGCGCAAAATCGGCAGCCTGCGCACGCCAAGCCGCACAGCCTGCCTCCGTTCCCTCCGAGGCCGCTCAGAAATCGGAGGGAACTTTCCTTCCGCGTCCCCCCACCTAAATCCACCTCCCTACCTTTGTTGGGCAAGTTACGCCTGCCGCCCCAGCATCCCCCGGCACAGGCCGCAGTGCCGGGGGACTCGGAACCGCCCTCCCGGCCCGCCCCTGAACCATCGCCACGCCCCCGGACACGCCCCCTCCCGCCCCTTTTACGAAGCCCCGGGAGTTACGCGCGTCCCCGGACTTTGTGCGCGCCGGCGGCCAATGCAAAATAGGCGCACCGGCGCGCGTAAATCCAGGAGGATTTACGCGCGCAGGGGTTTTAAAATCTACCCCTTTATTTATTTGAACTTCCCATTCTCCCACTTAACTAACTATACAATGTTTCTTAAACAAAGGGCCTATATAGAAAAGTTTAAGTTGTTCCCAATTTATCTCAAAGAAGTAAAGTAATTCCAGCTGTAAAGGGTCTAAAACTCATATGTATCCTTTTTGTAGCATGCAAGCCACTTTTAGAGCAGATTCAAGAACAAAGGGGCACCTCCCTCCCCCCCCCCCCCGACAAACACATACATGCTGCTATAACACCATAAATGTCTTTCTCCTAAGCTGGAAGGACATAGCCAAATCCAAGATAATTCACATTTTACGACTACAAATTTCTCAATTTTTAAAGTATAATTTAAGCTCCAGGTTTTTGTTAGTGAATTTTCAATCATAAATTTAACAGTGTTCGCATCGGCTTCAAGGGATCTAGAACCGATAAAAAAGCGGGTCCGGGTACAAGAGCTACCATGCCCATCTGTACCTGAGGCACTCTCCACCGGTGACGATGTCAGAGGCTGTGCCACCACACTCTGCTGTGGAAGTGCCAGCAGCGTCTTACCTTCTCCTGTGATAGAGGACCCTGTCCCAGTTTCCAGAGAATAAATGTCTTCAATGATTCAGAAGGCAGTCCCTGAAGCTTGGCAAAAATTCAAACTTTCATCGACGCCGATGCCACCATCGGCACCGATACCGGAGCCGACCATATTTGCTCCTCTCCTGGCAAAGATTGACGCCTTACTCAGTGCTCTTCCAGCACCGGCACCAGTCCCATCAACGGGTTCTCCGATGCCTCCATCGGCGCCGTCCATACCAAACCATCTACCGACGGCTCCAGCAATACCTATACCAGGCTCATCTGAAGATGATGACTCTGATCATACTCCAGGACCATCGGGCTTACAAAAATTCTGCTTTCCATCGATAACCTCGATGCCATTCCCAGGTCCATCAATGCCCTTACTGCCTGGTCCATTGGGGGATTCTATGCATCGGTTCCCATCGATGCCATCAATGCCTTTCGGTTCCCCGTCAATGTCTTTTCTGCCTCCGTCGATGCCAAAACAGATTCCAACACAATCATCGAAATCTGCATTGATGAAAAAAACATCCTCTTCCACAAGATCCATTATATCCTTCTGGATCCCATTTCCAGCCTCATCTCCATCCTTGGGAAGATGTTAATGCTGATACTGATGACCTCGCATCTGAACCTTCTCCACCAGAGGAAAGAAGGAAATCCCCACCAGAGGACCTATCTTTCCAACATTTCATAAAGGAAATGGCTGATACCATCCCCTTTGAATTGCTGGCTGAAGAGGATATCAGATATAAGACACTTGAAGTACTTCAGTTTGTAGATGCACCAAAAGAGGTCATGGCGATACCCATCCACGAAGTACTTTTAGAGCTTCAGCATCGCCTATGGGGAGCATCCCTGTTCTGTGCCTGCTGTCAATAGGAGCACAGGCGCAACAAACCTGGTTCAACATACACCAGGTTTTCAAAAACTACAGTTGCCACATCATTCATTTGTTGTTGAATCTGCCCAGAAAAAAAGCAAGGAAGCAGAAACCACATTCATCTGCTCTTCCAGGAAAGGAACATAGATTTCTAGACTCTTTAGGGAGGAAAGTTCCAAGGATCCATGCTTGTGTCCCGTATAGCTGCATATCAGTTATATATGACACAGTATCAAAGGAACTTATGGAAATAAGTACAAGATATAGCAGATACCCTCACACAACAACAACAAGTAGCACTCAACGCTCTTATTGTCAAAGGGCTAGAATCAGGGAAATATGAAGTAAGGGTTGCATATGATTCTTTTGAAACAGCGGCCTGTCTATCAGCTACAGGTATTAGTGCACGTAGATTGGGTTGGCTGAAGGCCTCATATCTCAGAATGGAAGTCCAAGAGAGACTCGTGGGCCTACCATGTACAGTAGTCAACCTCTTCAGAGAGAAAATCCAAGCTACTGTCTCTTTACTTAAAGATCATCAAGAGACACTCCACCAGCTGTCTAAACTGCCGTTGGACCAACCATCCTCAGTACGTAAACCTGCAAGATGTGACACTAGAAGGCCCTTCTATCAGCCTCGTAGGTACTATCCGCCTACTTCTTCTACACACCCTTTCTGTCAATCCCAGAGAGTACGTCCATGTCATCCAAAGCATGCTAAAACTCAGCCACCCTCACAAACAGGACCAGCATCTGGTTTTTGAAATCCATACCAGAGAAGAGCAGCCTTTTCAACACCCCCAAACCAACCTGCCTGTCAGAGGTCAGCTCTACTACTTCTAACACCAATGGAACCTCATTACCACAGATCAGTGGGTGTTAGCTATCCTAAACAGGGGGTACCGTTTAAAATTTCAAAAGCTACCTCCGGAGTCTCCACCCATTCCTCTGTGGTCGCACAACATCATAACATTTCAACTACAATCAGAACTCTCTACCCTGCTGACTCCCAGGGCTATCGAAACCGTTCCTTGGTCTCAACACGGCAGGGGGGTTCTACTCCCGTTATTTCCTAATTCCAAAGAAAACAGGCGGTCTCCGACCCATCCTAGACCTCCGCAATCTCAACAAATTTCTTCAAAAAGAAAAATTCCGCAAGGTTTCCCTGGGAACTATTCTTCCCCTATTGCAACGAGGGGATTGGCTCTGTTCTCTGGATCTTCAAGAAGCTTATGCTCACATTCCCATTTCCCCACAACATTGAAAATATCTACGATTCGTAATGGGAAAAAGACATTTCCAATACAGAGTTCTTCCATTCAGACTGGCCACAGCACCTCGGGTGTTCACAAAATGCCTGGCAGTTGCGGCGGCACATCTAAGAAAAAACAGCATTCATGTTTTCCCCTTCCTAGACAACTGGCTTATCAGGAATCCATGCAAACAAGGAGCTCTGGCTGCCTTGCGGACCACCATATCTCTTTTGCATTCCCTGGGGTTTCTAATCAGTTATCAGAAATCACATTTAAACCCGTCTCAACTTCTTACTTTCATCGGAGCAGACCTCAACACCACAGTCGCAAAAGCTTTTCTTCCAAGCGACCGTGCAAACAATCTAGTGAATCTTGCAAACTCCTTGAGCACCCGCACCTTCGCCTCTGCTCATCAATTCCTGACTTTACCTGGCCACATGGCGTCCACAGTCCATGTTACACCTATGGCAAAGCTAGCCATGAGAAGGACTCAATGGACCCTGAAATCTCAATGGCTGCAGTCTCTTCAGCCTATGTCGACCTTGATTCAAGTCAACAACCAGTTACATTTTTCACTTCAATGGTGGACAAACCAATCGGCTTTGCGGACTGGGTTACCGTTCCAACAGCTGACTCCTCAAGTAACTCTAACCAAAGATGCATCCAACTTGGGATGGGGAGCCCACGTCAACAACCTTCAGACTCAAGGTACGTGGTCTCTGCTTGAAAAAAATTGTCAAATAAACTTTTTAGAACTTCGAGCAATAAGATATGCCCTTTATGCATTCAAGGACTGCCTCTCACACAAGACTGTATTGATACAGACAACACAGTCGCAATGTGGTACATAAACAAACAAGGAGGCCCAGGCTCCTATCTCCTGTGTCAAGAAGCAGTATAGATTTGGGCCTGGGCCCTAGCCCACTCCATGAGTCTCAGGGCCACTTACCTTGCAGACATACAAAATGTCCTAGTGGACAATCTCAGTCGCCGTTTTCACCCACACGAATGGTCTCTGGATCCCTGTGTAGCAAACAAAATTTTTCAGTGCTGGGGTCGCCCAACCATCAACTTGTTTGCGTCCAGGATGAACCACAAAGTGGAAGCGTTTTGCTCCCTCCACAGCCATCGACAAATGTTCCCCAGGGACTCCTTTGCTTGCCCCTGGAACACAGGGCTTCTATACTTGTACCCTCCAATTCCCTTCATAGGCAAGACTCTCATGAAGCTACAACAGGACAGAGGGTCAATGATCCTCATAGCCCCATACTGGCCTCGACAAGTATGGTTTCCCATACTTCTCGATCTCTCGATCAAAGAACCAATTCGCCTGGGCACTGCGCCCACTCTCATAACTCAGAATCACGGCAGGTTACGCCATCCGAACCTACAAACTCTTGCCTTGACAGCTTGGATGTTGAAAGCTTGATCCTACAACCACTCAATCTTTCAACGCAAGTTTCTCAGGTTCTCATAGCTTCATGAAAGCCTTCTACACATAAATCTTACCCTTTCAAGTGGTCTAGATTTACCGAGTGGTGCACTCAAAAAGGTATTGACCCTTTCTCCTGATCCACTCCATCTTTACTAGATTATCTATGGCACCTTTCAGAGTCTGGTCTCCAGACTGCTTCTGTACGTATACACCTGAGTGCCATTGCGGCATACCACAAACAAATAGGGTATGCCCCAATATCAGCGCAACCCCTAGTAAGTCGATTTATGAGAAGCCTACTTCAGCTGAAACCTCCCATTCGGCCTCCGGTAACGGAATGGGACCTTAATGTTGTACTTGCACGACTCATACAATCTCCATTTGAGCCTTTGCATTCCTGTGATATAAAATTTCTTACATGGAAAGTACTCTTCCTAGTAGCCATTACATCTGCTAGAAGGGTTAGTGAGATACAAGCACTGGTCACATACTCCCCTACACAAGGTTCCTACAATGACCGAGTAGTCTTGCGCACTCACCCTAAATTTTTACCTAAGGTGGTAACGGATTTTCACCTTAATCAATCCATCGTTTTGCCCACTTTCTTTCCAAGGCCTCACTCTCACCAGGGCGAGAGGGTTTTGCACACCCTAGACTGTAAACGTGCACTCGCTTTTTACCTCGACCGCACTGCAGTCCACAGGAAATCCACCCAACTCTTTGTTTCTTTTGACAAAAACAAGCCAGTTGCAGTGGGAAAGCAAACTCTCTCCAACTGGTTAGCAGACTATATCGATTTCTGCTATGAAAAAGCAGGCCTTCCTCTCCAGGGGCGAGTAAAGGCGCACTCAGTTAGAGCTATGTCAACATTCATAGCACACAACCGTTCAGTACCTATTGAAGATATTTGCAAGGCTGCTACTTGGAGTTTACTGCATACCTTTGCAGCTCATTATTGCTTAGATAAGGAAAGAAGACAAGACTCTGCCTTTGGACAATCCGTCTTGAAAAACCTATTCCCAGTGTAATACCAACTCCTTCTACAACCGCCTGCTGTGATTCAGGTTGCATCATCTTCTTCAATGGCACATCAGTTGTTGTGCCTGTTGCACGAGTTACATGCCATTGACCTATTACAGGATGAGTCAGCCTGTAGCTTGCTAATCACCCATATGTGAGGACTATAATTCTGCTTGTCCTGGGATAAAGCAAAATTACTTACTTGTAATAGGTGTTATCCCAATTCAGCAGGATGTAGTCCTCACGAAACCCACCCGCCACCCCACGGAGTTGGGTCCAACACATTTTCTTATTTTATTTTTTCGCTCGTACTTTTATTGCTTCAAACGAGACTGAAGGGAGACCCCTGTGGCTGCAGGGATCATGGCATGCTGGGCATGCTCAGTGGGCTCAGTGTGCCAGCCAAACGTTTCTAGAAACTTTGACAGAAGTTTTCCTTGAGAGGGCTCCATCGATGATGTCACCCATATGTGAGGACTACAATTTTGCTTTATCTTTCTGACACTTAACACAAATATCAGTATCCATCAATCCCATACAAAAAAAGTCTATCTATATGCACCAAATATAACATCTTTAACTGCATTTCCAAAAGTCATACATCTTAAGGTAATTGTGCAGAGCTGGGCATACAAATGTCATTATCTACAGATATCAGGGTTCATAAAGTGTCAGTCCAATAACTAATCTGTGTCATCGATACATCCTAGTAATGTTTCCTACAAATATTGTACCATGTGGTAATTGTATTCCTGCCAGACATCAATTGTTTTATAATTTGGAGTGAAAAGTTCTATTTTTCGCTGTGCCTTTGACATCTTAAAAGAAATAATATAGTACCTGGCTTGCAATTAAGCATACCTCTGTTATTTAACTGGTACCTCTTTTTCATGTCATGAAAAGATTGAATCAACATGCCAGACAATGGATACCTGCATCATACTACTGTCTGAACACCTTTTCTCCACCTTGCTGAAACATAGGATTATTCCTAAAAGTTAACAGTGTAGAATATGTTCTGGGTAATAGCCATTTATGTCTAAGATCACCAAACCTGTATATCAGGCATGATGTATCGTGCCTAATGTATGAGTTCTCATCTGCACCGAGAGCTGCTCCCCGACACATGCACCACATTAATCGGAATACATGATGTCAACAATCTCAACTCAATGGTGAAAATACTACTTACCTGATCATTTCTTTAACATCGTCATTACAATGGTTTCACAGTAATACTGTGAAACCATTGCAAGCAGCTGCATTTATTATTTGTAAACCGATGTGATATCTCAGTTTGAATGTCGGCATATAAAAATAAATTAATTAATTGCTTTTTCTTTAATACAGTCAGGACCTGGGACAAATTCTAGAGAAGGAAGAAACTATTCCAGCGGGGATGAGCTTCACATTAACCAGGGTGGAACCTGGCTGCTGGCACTAACCTTTAAAAAGGAGATAGAGCAGCTTTTAAATTAGATGATGGTGGAAAGCCAGCAATCTCTCAGAAAGGCATGGTTTGGATTGATGTATCTTTGAAGGATACTAACAAAAAAAGGGATGTTAGGGCATCCTGATAGAGAGGTTGCAATAAATGTTAAAGTAGCCCAGGTGCCTTTTTATGAAAAAATGATGAATTTATAAATATTTGTCCCTTCTTTAAGCCATCGCTAGTAAATATTTAGCAAGATAAATAATATGAGTTTCATTTTAATCATTCATGGTATACATAATACATCAGCTAATAATGATCACTATTGACAAGGTAAAATAGTAGTGTATATAAATCCTACAGTTCTGCTTAATAGTACAAAATAAATTTAACATTTTATTTGTTATTAGGTATATATTTAATTTGCTTACTGCATGAATACACTTTAATTTTATTCTGTTCTTGGGATAGTGTGTATTTTAGTAGCATTGTATTAGTCTTTACTGCTCACACATTCTGATATGAAAATGTAGACTATTGTTTGTTTGTTTTTTAATTCCTCCTGTTTACATTTTATTGATTTTTCAGAGTCTTTATCTGAATAAAGACATGCATATAAATATATTTTTATTTCCAGCACTGAAACAATTTATTCATGTCTTTTCCATCCTCTCAGACAAGTGTGCTTGCATCTCTTTGTAAACTGGAAAGTGAGGGCATGTAGATTTTCTTTGCTTCTTTGGTTGTCTTTTTTACTTATCTATCTGACAGATGATAACTACTATACTGCTGTAAAAAAAAACAAAACTGTGCTTACATGACTGTTATGCAAAATTTGCCAAATTACTTCTTTAACCTGTGCAGAAAGGTACAGACAATACAATATACATATATAGTGGCTTGAGGCAGATATATTTATAAACTTGATTTATAGTCTAAATTGCACATAACTACTAAACATATTGCAAAATAGCAGAATAACAGTGAAAATAGTGTTGTAAATATATTGAAATCGTGCTAGAAGAAAATGCATTTGTTTCCAAAGTAAAATTAGAAAATAGAGCCAGTTTCATTTTTAATGCATGTGAGTGTGGAGTGCTTAAGGTTATTAGTGGAAACCGAATAACCTTTCCAAGCCTTCATCTCTTTCTCTTCAAATTTGAATATGAAAAGCATATTCAAGTCGAAGACCATCACTTTAATGACATTTGGCAGTCATTTGATTTATTAGGTTTTCAAAAAAGAAATTCCTTTAAATATTTCATCATACTAGACTAATCCCAGTAATATTGCCAGCTGAAGTCTTGTACCTGTATAAGCAAAGACAGAATGGTGTGAAATTTTCCCTATCATCCTAGTAAAAAAATGGTGATGATCTTCTGAATAATATAACAACCTTATTGAAATATTCAGATTTGAATTTTTAGTTTGTGTCTTAGGATCCTTAATAAAACAAAAATGTCTGCAGAAAGAGAGAGTAAAAGTATTTTGTCAAATATCAAATGAGGCTAGACAGCAATAAAAATTATTATTTAAGAACTTAATGTTTTTACAGTAGGAAATGTTAATTTTAATAATCATTTAAACTGCTTTTTTTTTTTTTTTTGTAAATTGTAAATGCAGTAATACCATTGATTTATAGTAATCCTGATGGGTTCTTTAAAAAGTTGTTTTTTTCTGAATATATAGCACAATTCCTGTATTTTTTACATTTAAATTATTATTGCTAACTGAATTTCTCCAAGGACAAAGCAGAATTGTAGTCCTCACATATAGGTGATGTCATTTAATGGAGCCTGGCACAGAACTTTAATTTCAATGTTTCTAGAGCTTTCTGCATGCTCTACTGAGCATGTGCGGCTGTAGTCACCTCCCTGCCTCGCAGGCAGAGCCCCTTGGTTTTTCTTTTTCCATGGAACTGAGTGGTCACAGCATGAGTTTTCCACAGAGCCTGTAAATCACAGTTCTTTGCTGTCTGCCCTACACCTAGTGCAATAAAGGTCCTGGAGCACAGAAGCTTTTATTCTAGCAGAGCCCTGCACATTTTAGCTTTTTCCTTATTATGCTTTTTTCCGCCTTTTCAAAGTTTCTCTCTTCTGGCTGCATAGTGGGCCTACTGCACCGTGCAGCCTAGCAGAGGGTTCTCAAATAATGCTTCTCCCTCTCTATTACACACATGCAGGGACATCTCTCTCGTGCATTTCTTTCTTCAGCCATGAATGACCAGTCTTTCCTTCATCCCACTTGCACATATCTCCTTCCTTTCCCTCTCACCCTCCTTCTACACCTTCCCCTCCCTCTACACCTTCCCCTCCCTCCTTTCCTCTTTCGTCTCTCTCTCACACCTTCCTCTGCCTCTATACAAGCTCACAATACCACAGCTCCTGCTGGTGGGCGGTAGGAACCCCCTCCGATATGTCTTCAAAGCACAACACCTTGGGATGCTCCCTTCCTTCCGGCAGGGCATGGGAACCCCACCGGTGAGTGGGTTTTCCTCTTGCTGTTGAGGGGGAGTGGTGAGAACCCCCACCAGCATAGGATTTCAGCATGCTGCTGCAGGATTCTTTCTTCCCCAACTCCTGCATCCCGTGCAAATCCTGCCTGGCTGGGAAATGAGGCGGTTGTTGCAGGTGATTTTTAGAGAGCACTTTCTGCTGCCCCAGAACTTTGCAGCCTGAGGTGACCATCTTATCCTGCCCAATGATAGAACTGCCCCAAATATGAGATTAAAAAGGTGCCAAATGTTTAAAAAGTTACTACTCTGAAGGAAGCTGTCTAAGTTGCAGAATGTGTGTTTCATAGATGCCAATACTTTTTACACCTCCATCACAGGTCAACAGCATTTGATTTTGTGACCTGCTCTGAAGGTGGGACTTGGAGCATCTGTCATCAGGGAAGGGAAGCAGCAAGCAAGGGGGCCACCAGGAATGGGCAGACTCAGTCTAGCTCTTCTGCCTGGGGAAAAGTGCTTGCAGCTATGCAAATCAAGTAATCCTTCAGTTAGCTCAAAGGAGTTAGACATTCAGAAGTAGCCTATAACTGGGCAGTTTTCAAAAGCCCAATTACTTGCATAAAACCTTTTAAAAATTCGGCCCAAAATGTATGTGTGTAGTTTACAAGCACACGTTCAATATTGCCCCAGAATGTCTCTCTTCTTTGTGGCCAAAATTATGCACATTATGAAAGTATGTGCATACTTTTAGAAAACTAAAAAATGTACTTACCTAGATATGGCTGACTTAGATGAGTTGACTATTTTTGTCCATGCACAAGATGCCCAAGATTTTGAAATGTACTCTAATATGTTAAAGTCCTGGTAATTCAACTTTTAGATATTTTGAGATCCATTTTAGTCTCCTAAAACGGTATCTTTCACGTAACGGTCTTTTGTTTCTCAGAAACACAGGCTTTTCAAGTAAGCAAAAGCAAATAATAAATATATTCTCATGAATCAAGAAAACAGTCTTTACTGAAATTTGTGAATGAGAAATTAGACAGTAACATGGAGATCATAATTATAGACTCTTCATTTCTATTATACATGCAAGGTTTTTGTAGGGAAACAGAGTAAGATGAAATGGTCAATTTTCCCAGTGGAGAGAGGTAGAGTAGCATGTCCCAGGGATCTTTAACGGGACCAGTGTTTAACTTAATTAACGAACTAAAGAAGGGACCAATGAATGAGGTGATCAGATTTGCAGATGACACTAAATTATTCAAAGTAAATTAACATACAAGCGGCATGTAAGTAATTGCAGAAGGATCTTGCGAAACTGGGGAACTGTGCATCTAATGTGTACACATGCAAAGTGATTCACATGGGGAAAATAATCCTAAAAATATGTACATAATTCTGTGTTTATTTATTCAATTTTATTATGAGCTACCACCCAGGAAATCCTCAGCTCAGTGTGATCAGCGGTCAAGAAAGGAAACTGAATGTTAGGAATTATTTGGAGAATATCATAATGCCTCCATATAAATCTGTGGTTCCACCACATCTTGAATACTCTGTTCAGTTCTGGTCACCCCATCTCCTAAAAGATATAGTGGAACTATATATTTATTTGTCTTCTTTTTGTACTAGAAAAGGTCAGAGAAAGGCAATAAAAATGATAAGGGAATGCACTAGCTCCCTTATGTAGCAATGCTTGGCAGGTTATGGCTCTTCAGCTTGGAGGGGAGAATATAGAGGTATATAAAATCATGAGTGCTGTGGAAGACATTCTAGGGAATGATTATTTACTCTTTCAGATAGTTAAAGGACTAGGAATCATTCCATGAAATTACTGGTAGGAGTTGTAAAACAAATTAAGGGCATGTCTTTTTTCAGTCAATGCACAATTAAGCTATGGAGTTTATTGCTAGAGGATATAATCAAGGTTAATAGCACAACTGAGTTCAAAAAAGGTTTGGGCAAGTTTCTGAAGGACAAGTCTATTAACAGTTATTAACCAGGCAAATCTGATAATAAGGAAGGGATCTTTCATTAAGATCTGCTGGGTATTTCCAAGTGATCTAGGTTGCCCGCCGTCAGAGAGAATACTGCACTCATTGAACCCTTGGTCTGATTCAGCAAGCTCTTCTTATATTCTATACCCTTAACGATGTTTACCTGAAACCACCGGGGCATGCAATTTTCCTTTCTTTATTACAATTTATTATTCCTTTGCTTTCAACATTATATCATATAATGTTACAATAGTCATTAGACTACTAAAAGTGAAAGGGGGGATAATTATTTGTTTAGCTTTTAAATTAACAGTTAAAGCAAAATAATTTACTTTTTTTTTTTCTTGCAGCCATCAGAAAGAATCCGCATTGAGATTATCTCCCTGACTTTCAGTGATGGTTCTGGAATATTATTAGATGACACTATACAAAAGCTGTTTGTGGAATACAGAGTCTGCAATTTTGCTACAGAGGAGACTCCAGTTTCACTGCCAAAACCCAAAGGTGGCCAATGGATTCACTATAATCATAGTAATGGTATGTAATTTTTATATTGGATTGAAAACTTTTTTTTTTTAATAGAGGGGCTTCATTCTGGCAGACCAGATGGCTTCGTGGGTTACATATCTTAGCCAGGTCAACCCATCAGGGTGAGGTCTAAGCTGTACCTCTATACATATAAGACTTTTAATCTGAGCTGTGCAGGGGTCAGGAGTCCAAGGTATTTATCCATGATGGAAGCAAGTGGGAGTATCTGCCCTAAAAACATAGGTATTCACTAAGGGCTCTACTTATATGGCAGAGATAATATAACAGTTTATTTGTAGCACATCTTCCTACCAGGGTGCTCAAAGCATGGTACAATTCAATCTGCAGTATGCATTAAAGTAGAAAATAAAAATTTTACATGATAAAATAAGAACAATCAATAGCACAAAAATAAAATCAATTACCTTGATAAACTTAAGGCTTCCATCACAGATGGGGAAATATACGCTGCAATCATGCAATTACCTAAAGGCAACTGCCCAGGCCCTGATGGCTATTATATAGACTTTTATTTAAAAATTCCTATTTGAACTAATGGATAGATTGAAAGGGGCTTTTGAATACATGTGAAATAACTCCCACACGGTGCATAATTTGTCAGGTGCAGTCATAGTCTTGATTCATAAACCCGGTAGAGATAAGCTTGACCCGAGTTCATAGCGTCCAATCTCATTACTGAACTCTGATGTCAAGAACCTGGCAAAAATACTGCAGATACATCTTGAGAAAGTAATGCTGGTCCTGATTGGAGATGATCAAACTGGTTTTATTAAACGTCGCTTATCGACCACTAATACCAGTTGACTCTTTAACATTATTGCTCTGGCAAAGAAAACTAATACCGCTAGTTTGGGGTCGTTTTGGATGCAGAAAAGGTGTTTGATCATCTTCAATGGGCATTTCTATTTAAAGTGCTGGTAAAGGCATGACTTCCTATAGAGTTCAGGGAAATAGTGCATATCCTATATGCACACCCCCGAACCCAAGTCTACACTAATGGTTATTGCTTAATGGTTATTGCTCCAGCCTTTTTCCAATCTTATGCGGCATTAGACAGGGTTGTCTCCTTTCCCCAATTTTGTTTAACTTAGCTATTGAAGTTTTAGTACTTTAGGTTCGCAATGACCCTGGGGTGAGAGGTTTTCAATGCGCAGGGGTAAAGCATGTCATCTCTCTATATGCAGATGAGGTTCTGTTCTATCTGACTAGTCCCAATCAGTCAGGGCCCCATCTCCTGAATGTCCTGTCTCATTATAGTAGACGTTCAGGCTACAAAATTAACTTCTCTAAATCAGAAATATTCCCACTTGGCCCCCTGTCCTTAGAAGGGCTACCCCGTTGTTTTTCCCCTTTCAAGACAGCATTGAAGGGATTAAAGTACTTAGACATTTGGATCCCATGGGAGCCATCAGATTTATACAGACTCATTTACGCCCCAGTAGTCGCAAAGATTCATCAGGATATGGACAGATGGGATGATCATTTTCTCTCCTGGGCAGGCAGAATTAATGTCCTTAAAATTAATATTTTGCCACGCCTGATGTACCTCTTTCAACATGTTCCATGTTATTAACCGAAGGCTTTTTCACATCACTAAATGGAGCTATCTCCAAGTTTATATGGCATACGAAACCTGCGCATATTAAGCTCAGCATGCTTTGGAGGCCTAAGGTTGCAGGTGGGATGGCCCTGCCTAACCTGCAATGCTTTCATTGGGCTTGTGGTCTTGCGGGCGCTAGGGTGTGGCTACATAGGGATTGTGCTATACCTTGGTACGTTCTGGATCGCACGCTCCTAGGCGACACTGATCTATCTTTATTATTAATGCAAAAACCTTCACCACAGGAAGTCAGACGCACGGAGACAGCTAGTCCACACATAAGTTACACCTTCAGAATATAGAAGGCTCTGAGTACGAAACTTAAATGGTCTCTTCATGGTGTTACCACACTTACTCCCCTGCGTGGAAGCTGGAATTTGGCTGCAGCTATAATATCCGCAGAGCCCGTTAGATGGTGGAAATTAGGCCTTAAATTTGTGGGTCAGCTATGGAGGATGACGTACCTCAATTTCAATCCTTTCAAGACCTTCAGGATGAATACGACCTGGATGATAGTTCAGCGGAGTTCCATAGTCGACTGCTAGTGGACTTGGACAGTTTACAGGAAAAGGGTTGGCACCTGGTGCTCCCGGATCCTGTTATATGAACTCTCATTCAGGACACCCTTCCCCGCAAGGGAATTTGCCTTTTCTTATAAAGCTTTATTGAATGCCCAAGGTATGCAGGACCCACCTCCCAACATTATTAAACAATGGAATAGTGATTTACAACTTGATTTAGCTAGTCAACATTGGAAATTTATTTGGGAAAAAGCACATAAGATTTCATAATGTGCCCGGTGAGTGGAAGTTATGGTGAAGCTTCTCCACAGGGCTTACCGATACCCAATGTTTTACACTAAATTCAATCCCACCTCTACCAGCCTATGTTGGCATGGGGTTGGCCTGTCTGGTTCATATGTTCACGTGTGGTGGACCTGTAAACATATTGATCTTTTCTGGAAATCAGTGTTCAGGGTATGCTATCTTATTCTGGGTAAGGAAATAATCCAGACTCCTGAGCTGTGTTTACTCAGCTTCTGGAAGAAACATACCCTCACGGTTGCACAAAGAAAGCTAGCTGATCACTTAATTCATGCAGGACGATTTACTGTTGTGCTAATGTGGAAATCACCTTCTACTTTGGAATGTTGGCTGCGACAGGTACACGAGATTGCTCTTGTGGAGAAGCTCACTTGCACTCTTAAACGAAAAGTATCAATATACGACACAATATGGTCCCTTTATTGGGCTTACAGGAGGACATTCCATGTATAACAACCTGACGTTAGACACGGTTAAGTGTTGCTGGTTTAAAACCTGGGTCTTCTTGCATAACCTATTTACTCTGTTCATATTGTGCTCTTGGTCCGGCTCCTGGGTAAAGGGATAACCGCTGTCTTATTTCATTCTGCATTAAGCTTTTATTGTCTGTATCGTTGAAAATTCTAAAATAAAGAGTCTCAAAAAAATAAAATAAAATCAATTAACTGAGGCTCATAACAATTTTTAAAAAACAGGAACACTGAAATAAAAATTTAAAATTGGTAAAAGTAAAAACTGAATCAATGGCGAAAAAGCTATGTCTTGAATGAGCTTTTAAAGTAAATAAAAAAATGATACTAGACAGGCTTCTTTGGGGAGCACATTCTACAAATGTGGAGCAAAGTAGGTTAAAGCCTGCCGCTGGATTTTAATATGTTTTGATTCTTCTACCATGGGGACTCATGATCAGATCTAAGAGATGGTATATAACTGGTCCTATAAATAGGACAAACTCTGACCATGCAGTACTTTAAAAACCATACTAGAGATTTAAATTGGGCATGAAAATAAATTGGCAGCCAGTGCAGTCCTTTTCCGCACAGGGGTATTACTGTCCCAGATAACATCCAGGAAGCTGCATTTTGAACTACAATCTACAAGTATGCTTTAATGGAAGATTAATGTAAGGAATATTACAGTTGACTAGACAAGGCCTAATCAATGCATGGATCAAAATTGCCACATCAGACCTATTTAAATATGGGCAAAATTGGTGTACAAATCAGAGCTGGGCAAATACACTCCTAGGCATGTTTATTGTTTACTGTTTGAACATACAACCTGCCTTTCTGCTAAGATGTGTTCAAGGCAAAGAACAATAATCAAATTAGTTACAATAAACAAGTAGAAAAAATAAATTCTATCATATTTCAAATAAAAACTGGGTAGATTTTAAAAACGCACGTGCATGTGTCCATGTGCGCATGCTGGTTAGCGTTCATTTTATAAAATCCGGGATGGGGCACACAAGGGGGGGGTGAAATATTGCAATTTTTCGTGCGGCGACACATCGCAGCCTTCCCCAGGTCCCTCCCAATTAAGGAGCGGACTGGGAGGCATGTTGATGGCCCTATTAGGTATGCGCGCGTGATTCAGAAAGAAAAATGTGAAGCCAAGTCGCACATTTTACTTTCAGAAATTAGTGCCGACCCAAAGGTCGGCGCTAATTTCTTCCAGAACCGGGAAAGTGCACAGAAAAGCAGTAAAAACTGCTTTTCTGTGCACCCTCCAACTTAATATCATAGCGATATGAAGTCGGAGGTCCCGAAGAGTAAAAAAAGTAAAACAAAAAAAAAAAAACAAAACTTGAATTCGGCCCGCGGCTGTCGGGCCGAAAACCGGACGCTCAATTTTGCCGGCTTCCGGTTTCCGAGCCCGTGGCTGTCAGCGGGCTTGAGAACCGATGCCGGCAAAATTGAGCGTTGGCTGTCAAACCCGCTGACAGCCGCCGCTCCTGTCCAAAAAGAGGCGCTAGGGATGCGCTAGTGTCCCTAGCACCTCGTTTTACCGCCAGGCCTAATTTAAATAAATTAACTTACTGTATCGCGCGCACAGGAGAGTGTCCTGTGCGCGCGCCGGGAGAGAGGGCGCTCGCCCGCTCTCCCGCATTTTTTACTGTATCGGCCCGATTGTAAGTTTCCAGGTACTCGCTCCTCAAGAGCCTAATGTATACCATCTCCTTGGCTGCCTTAAGAGACTATTGTGCGAGTGTTACCATCAAGGACTTGTTCCTGAACGCCGCATGCTTTGCCTACTCACTGTCTTAGTTTCTCTACAGCTCAGCCACCTTGGGATCGCTGTACCAATACCTGTGGGACTACAGCCCAGCCGGGTGCTTCCAGCTCACTACTGCCACCTTTGGTGGTTTAATATATTGCTTCTAAGAAGTCTTTGTTGCTTAACATCAGTGAGTAGGTATCTATCTCTCAGAGCGTTCCCTGGAACCAGGTACTTGCTCCTCGAAGACCTAATGCATACCAACTCCTGGGCTGCCTTAAGAGACTATTGTGTGAGTGTTACCATCAAGGACTTGTTCCAGAACGCTGCATATACTTCCTACTCACTGTCTTAGTTTCTCTACAGCTCAGCCACCCTGAGATCGCTGTTCCAATACCTGAGGGACTACAGCCCAGCTGGACGCTTCCTGCTCACTACTGCCACCTCTGGTGGTTTACTATATTGTCTAATAAAAGAACTAGTGTGTGTCTGTCTCCTACACTAAGCCTGACTAGTGGTCCCTCTTGGGAATTCCCCTGAGGGTGTGGTCACCTGCCTCTGGTCCAAGGATCCACCCACAACTATTCTAAATAACTACAGTTTGCTAAATACCAGCTTTAACAACAGAGCTTTCTGACAGCCCGTTAATGTATAAAAACAGCAGATAAACAGCATTTTACTGCAATGTAGTAGAGATAAAACAGAAATACAACATAGTTTTAATCAAATTATTAGATTAGAAAATAAAAATACCACTCAGTTAAATGCCAATGAAAATAACTGTTATAACCAAACTTTTATAAACTAAATCCATAGATAACACAGGTTTTTCTTTATAAGGTGTGTGAGAAAGCACATGAGAATGCTTTCTCATCTTACGCACCTTGACTGCCTTTCTGCAGATTATAGCGTCTCCAACTAGGTTTCTTGTACTGAATGTAACACTCTAGTAGATAAGGGAGCAGGCGATTTTTTAGATAAATTGGCCCAGTTCCTTAAGCTTTACACACCAAAGATAAAACTTTTAACTGTACTCGGTACCATATTGAAAGCCAGTGTAACTCTTTAAGGACTGGACTAATTTGATCACGATAATGAGTGCCAGTTAATAAGCAGATTCTGCATTTTGTGTGAGTTATACATTTCTCTTACTCTATTTGGTTAAACTTAAGTATATAGAATTACAATAATCAAGGTGTGATGTTATAAAAGGATGACTAATAGTTGCCAGCTCTGCTCTTCCAAACAAAAAAAAACTTTCTAAACCAGTCAAAGTTCTGCAAAGGAAGACCTAACAGTTGCTGAGATTTCAGCTTCCATATCTAAAATGGAATCCAAAATCACACTGTGAGCTTTGTGTTCAATAGTATTACTGTACCCTGAAGTAATGGCATGTTATCCAGGATCTCTTTGGTGACCCATAAAATTTTGCTTTTAATAAGGTTAAACTTGAATTTGTTTACACTCATCCACCCCAAAATTACCAATATATTAACTGCTGCTTAATTTAGGCTCAAATATTTATGCACGTGCATATCATCTGCACCGCAGTAGTAGCACACCTCAGATTTTTTTTTTAGAAACCTTACCAAGTGTTTGCATATAATATCAGGTCTACACACATCCAAAACACTACTAAAGTGTGTCTTTTCTTCTACAACATTGCTAAAATCCATCCTTTCCTTTCTGAGCATACTACAAAAAGCTCATCTACTCTCTTATCACCTCCCACTTAGACTACAGCAACTTCCTCTTCATGGGCCTCGCAGTGAACCATCTTTCTCCACTGCAATCTATTCAAAATTTGGCTTTTAACTGCTCTCAAGCTTTCATCCAACATGGCCAAAGAAACTGCTAAAAGATCTATCTTTGACGTATGGGTTCTCATGTTGGTAAGCCAAAGCAAAGTGGTAAGAAAACACTGGAGGACCTACTAGGTACAGAAGAGGGCCTGGCCCCAGAGAAGGAGGCCTAGTTGAATATAATACCGTCTCCTCTCACTATAGAAACAATGGAAGTTCTGGCAACCAAAATCACCAAGAAATTAGACTCATGGTTAGAAATCATGGTGGATAAGGGTGCACAATTGGTCGCAACAGTTCAAACTATTTCCACATGGCTTGATGAGCTGGAGACAGAGGTACAGGAGATGGAAGACCACCGTTGTGACTCAAAAAATAAAAAAGCTTGAATGCATCAGATGTTTCTTGCAAAGAAGTATAACATTGAAAACTGATCTCGCAAAAATAATCTGAAAATGTACAGTAGGCCTTCCTGAGAAGATGGAAGAAAGAGATCCGTCTACTATCCTCACATAATTGTTACGCATGCCGTTCACAGCAGACCTACAGCACGCCCTCTCACCTCTCTGCAGTAACTCTAGCTCCTGGTTCTTCATCTCTGGCGGCGGTGGGCCATCAGCTCCGTCCTCGGGCCTCCCCGGGTGCCTCCGGCTCAGCTACAGTACCTGGCATTCCTGGTCCAGCCACCACCTCCATTGCTTCACGTCGGGCCTCTCCGTGTGGCCCATGGAAAGACGCTGCTACACAGCGCCACGCCCCTCCCTAGGCGCTGTTGCGTCCATCAGTCGCAGGCGGCTATGACTGATCTGCCTTACCTCTTTTCTACCCTTTTCTTCCTCCTTGGGCAAGATGGCTGCTTCCTTTGCTGAAACCCTTGGCGTCTCCAACTCAGCATGGCGTCCCAGTCCGCCATTCTCCTTCCCTTGGCCTCCTAGGGCACGCGCGCGCATGTTACCTCTGCCTATATACACATCATGGAGGGAACCTCCGGGGTGTTCCCACCGCAGTGGAGATGACTCCTCCCATGGGGAAGGGCCCCGTGGGGAACCACAGCGATAGGCTAAATGCAGAGAGCGGACACTTGTAGGTGGAAAGCTTTACTGTACTGCTGTAGATAGATGGTATGAGGCAGGAAGGAAAGGCACTGGAGTCCGGCAAGGTGCCAATATGTTCTGACAGTCTCAGATGTAGAAGTCTCACCCAGATGTTCAAGGTAGATAGGAACCCGCGGTGCGGTATAAGCCAAGCCATGTGGGTGGAGTGGAGAACCGGATCGTAGAGGTACTCACTGGAGCGTAGTGCAAGCGTCTTCATAGCAATGAAGATGGTGGGACCAAAGGTCCGTGGTGCAGGATACACTGGACTGGTAGGCCTTCGAGGAGTGAGTACCTGATAGTGCAGAAGATCCTGAAATAAAGAGAGAGACCCCCAAAGAGCAGTTGTCAAGTTAGTAGAAACCCTGCAGGGTAGTTGGAAGCGAGAGGCCCCCGAGGAGCGGGTGCCTAGAGCTTCGTCAGGAGCGAGATTCCCCAGAGGGTAGCGAGGTGTCTAAGTGAGCAGCTTAGAGCGATCAAAGTAGCAAAACCGAAGTCCTTGCTAACTCAATGTAGGTAGCGTAGCGGAGGCTTAAATACCCAGAGGTATTGACGTCATGCGGTGGGGACGCCCACGAGATTCCCGCCATGACGTGTACAAAGGCAGAGGCAACGTGCGCGCGCACGCCCTAGGAGGCCACAGGAAGGAGCATGGTAGACTGGGATGCCCATGCTGAGTTGGAGACATCCAGGGTTTCGGCACTCGGCACCGGAGGCAGCCATCTTGCCCAAGGAGGAGGAGAAGGGTAGAAAAGAGGTAAGATAGAGTGGTCACAGCCGTCTGAGACCGAATACAACAGTACCCCCCTTCAAAAGGCCCCCTCCAAGTCCTCTTCCAGGTGGTCTGGGTTTTCGTGGGTGTGCCGGGTGGAATTGACATACCATCTTATCTGTGATGTTGGCCAGCGGTTCTCATGAGTTCTCTTCTGGTCCATAGTTCTCCCAGAAAATGAGATACTCCCATGTCTTGCCTCTCTTACGGACATCCAAGATGTCATCCACGGCATATTCGATGTCGTCCTCAGTGTTCAGACTAGTTGGTTCTGGGGTCTTTTTGGAGAATTCGGAGAGCATCAAGGGTTTTAACAGAGAGACATGGAATGCATTGTGTTTCTTCATTGATGGAGGTAGTTTCAAACTGTAAGTCAGATTTCCTAGTCGCCGATGGATAGCAAAGGGACCCACATAGCGAGGTGAAAAACGTGATGAAGGAAGTTTAAGGTGAAGATACTTGGTACTTAACCAGACTTTATCTCCAGGCTGAAACTGTGGTGCCTTTAGATGATGAGCATCGTAGGTTCTTTTTGCTTTCTGTCCTGCTTTGAGGAGTAGCTCCTTCGTTTGCTTCTAAAGTTGAGATACTTTTGCTGCAGTAGTCTGTGCGGCAGGAGAGGCCACTGATAATGGAATAGGCATAGGAGGCAGCGATTGTCGTCCGTAGATGAGCTGGAAGGGAGAAGACCCCGTAGAAGTAGCAGGATGCAAGTTGATAGCAAATTCTGCCCAAGGCAGTAATTCAGCCCAATCATTCTGCCTTGCATTGACATAGGATCGCAGAAATTGTTTCAGCATTCTATTTATCCTCTCAGTCTGATCGTTAGACTGAGGATGGTAGGCGGAGGTTAATTCCAAGGCGATGTCAAACTTTTGACATAAAGCTCTCTAAAACTTTGCAGTAAATTGTACTCCTCTGTCGGATAGGATATGCTTAGGCATCCCATGAAGACAGAAGATGTGTTTAATAAAGAGTTTTTCTAACTCTGTAGCAGAGGGTAATCCTGGTAACGCTACAAAATGTGCCATTTTGGAGAAGCGGTCAACTGTGACCCAAATGGTGGTGTTTCCATTGGATGATGGCAGGTCTACCACGAAATTGGTTGCTATATGTGTCCAGGGTTCATCCAGCAATGGTAGAGGTTGTAACAAACCCCAAGGACGTCCGGGTTGTGGTTTTTGCTTGGCACAGACAGCGCAGGAACCCACATAAACTTGTACGTCCTTTTTCATGGTTGGCCACCAATACTATAGCTGAAACATAGCTAGGGTGCGACTCTGTCCCGGATGGCCAGCAAGACGGGAATCGTGTGCCCACTTCAACAGCTTCTTCCTTAGATTTCTGGCCACCACCGTCTTCCCAGCAGGTACCGCATGAGTGGCTGCAAGAACCACTCTTCAGCGGTTAATGATGTGACGGGGTTCATCTGGCACATCTTGCAGGGAGAAGGATCATTACAAGGCATCCGCCCGAGTGTTCTTCTCTCCCGGACAATACTTCAGAAGGAAGTCAAATCTGTTAAAGAACAGGGACCATCTTGCTTGATGGTGATTGAATCGTTGAGCATGTCTGAGGTACTCCAAATTTTTGTGATCGGTATACCCTACTATTTGGTGTTGTGCGCCTTCCAGCTAAGGACGCCACTCTTCAAAGGCCAGCTTGATTGCGAGTAACTCCTAATCTCTGATTCCATAATTTCTTTCGGCAGGCGAGAACCGCCTTGAGAAGAAGGAGCAAGGATGGAGCACATTAGATTCAATATACTGGCTTAAAACCTCTCCCACACCAATGTCTGATGTGTCAACCTCGACGATGAATGGAAGATATGGGTCAGGATGGCAGAGGCACGGCTTCGGGGGTGGGTCAGGAGGGCGGTCCCGAGTCCCCCGGCACTGCGGCCTGTGCCAGGAGATGCGAGGTGGCGCGCGCAAGTTACGCCTGCTTCAAGCAGGCGTAACTTGCCCAACAAAGGTGGGGGGGGGGATTTAGGTAGGGCCAGGGGGTGGGTTAGGTAGAGGAAGGGAGGGAAGGTGGGGGGACACGGAAGGAAAGTTCCCTCCGAGGCCGCTCCGATTTCGGAGCGGCCTCAGAGGGAACGGAGGCAGGCTGCGCGGCTCGGTGCGCGCAGGCTGCCGATTTTGCGCAGCCTTGCGCACCCCGACCCCGGATTTTATAAGATACTTGTGGCTATGTGCGTATCTTATAAAATCCGGCGTACTTTTTAAAGATCTACCTCAGAGTGAGATTGTCATCTACTACTGGCTATGTATACAGCATACCCTGTCTACTCACTATCTATAGTCTCTCTACAGCTCAGAAACCCTAGGATCGCAGTTCCAGTATCTGAGGGACTTCAGCCCTGCCGGGCATACCAGCTCACTACTGCCACCTCTGGTGGTTCTACTAACCTGTCTAATAAAAGAACTATCTGTGTCTGTCTCCATACTCAAGCCTAGCCAGTGGTCCCTCTCAGGATATCCTCTTGGGGACGCTGTCATCTGCCATCGGCCCAAGGATTCACCTATTTACTACAGTGTGCTCTCTCCTCCCAATTCAGGAGCTGAGCATAACAGAGTGCTAGCTCTCATTTAATGTCTCCGCCCATCAGACATCAGAACCATAACAGATTGCAACTCAGCACAGAGATTATAACAGAGTACCAACTCCTCCCCTCTGGAGGAGCAAACCTCTAACAGATCACTAACTCCTCCCTCCTGGGGAGCTCACTCATAACAGATTGCTAACTGCTCCCCTCTGGGGGAGCAAACCCTAACAGAGAGTAATTGGTGAAGCCCTAGAAGCAGCGCAGTGCTTTCAGGCCTGTAGGTTGGGGCCAGTCCTGGATACTTTCTAATTTCTTGGGGTCCATCTGAAACTCGTTCTTAGAAACAATGTATCCCAGGAAGGGTACAGACTCCTTGTAGAATTCGCACTTTTCAAGCTTTGCGTATAGGTGGTACTCACGCAGGCGCCTTAAAACTTTCTTGACATCCTCCTGATGAGTTTGCAGATCTTGGGAGAAGATCAATGTATCATCAAGATATACTATTACACATTGATAAGGTAAGCCCCGTAAGAAGTCGTTCATCATATTTTGAAAGACTGTGGGTGCATTACTCAAACCAAAGGGCATGATGACATATTCGAAGTGTCCATCGCAGGTGTTAAAAGCAGTCTTCCATTCGTCTCCTTCACGAATACACCACAAGTTGTAAGCTCCTTTAAGGTCTAATTTGGAGAATATCTTGGCTCCTTGGCGCCTGTCGAACAGTTCAGAAATTAAGGGCAGGGGATACCCGTCCTTGATGGTAATCATGTTACCAGGCGATCCTCATTCCCACCAGCCACCCAGCTGTCTACATTCCTAATAATCGAATCACCAACTATGACGGCCGACCTAACCCTTCCCTCCTCGGCAGTAGGCCTTGGTGAGATATCCTCAGTGCGAAAGGACAATGCATTACCTGGAGAGCAGGTCCTTGCTACAGGATCCTTTCCTGCTGCAACAGGTTGATGCTCTCCAATCATGAGACCTTCTTCCTCCAAGGCAGCACCAGAGCTGCCAGTCTGAAGTTGGGACTTGGCTACAATGTCCCTGAAGGTCTCATCTATATACCTCTCTGTCTGCCTCAGCTCCTCCAGGTCTGCCACTCTAGCCTCCAGAGATCGGACTCGTTCTCTGAGAGCCAGGAGCTCTTTGCATCACATGCACATGTACAACTTCTCACTGGCGGGTAAAAAATCATACATGTGACACTCATGCAAAAGACTGGGAAGCCCCCCTCTTGCTGCTGGACTGCTGCCTTCATCTCAATTTTGTTCAGTTCCTAGTTAAGTTTTAGATTGTTATGGGAGTAGGAATGTGTCTAATTAACGTTCTTAAAATGTACTAGTGAATTCACTATTTGTCTGGTAGTGGCCTACATGGGACTGATCAAACTCTCAATAAAGTTTTTGTTTGTTTGTTTGTTTTTTGTGAAAGTGGCACCTGCCTATAAATTAAAGGATGAGCTAAGGGTGGGTGGGTGAGGGTTGGGAAATGCAAACAGTCTAATTTCAGTTGTCAGCCAGAGTGACTCACTGCTGTCTTGATTAACAAATATTGGTACCTATTCAAACCAAATCACACTACCTCAACACCTTACTAAGGTGAGTAACTGAACTGAATTCAACCTTTTTACTTAAGTATACACTGCTCCTAGCTTATTTCTAGCTTCTAGCTACTTTTTTTTTTTTTAATACAAACACTCAGTTCTGCTTACTAGCTGCCTTACAGACTTTTAAAAATAAACACACTATCTATTGCTTACTAGCTGCCTTACTGACTGACTATTTAAAAATACAAACAGTCTAACTTGTTTATTCGCTGCCTTACTGACTATTAAAAGGACAAACACACTAAATAATATTCCCAAATAGTTAACTTTGCCCCATTACTTTTAAAAAAGACAATGTCCCAATCAAAAACTTACTGATTCCTTTCAGCCACCAGCAAGGTGATCTTCTCCTCTCAGTGCTCCCTTACCTCCCCTGCCCTTTCCCCCCCCCCCCCCCCCCTACCTTTGATAACTTCTTTTGTTTGTTTTAAAACTTACTTCAACCCTGGGGCTGAAGTAAGTTGCGCGCTTGCCAGTGCACGATCCCGGACCCAGCAGCCATGCAGAGGCCTCTGGCCATGCCCCCTCCCCACCCCCAGACCGCCCTGCCCCCTCCCCACCCCTTTTGTAAAGCTCCGGGATTTACACGCATCGCCTGGCATATTTTTTGAAAAGGCCCGGCGAAGCGTGTAAAGCCCTGGGACACATGTAAGTCCTGAGGCTTGCTAAAAGGGGCGGGGCAGGGGCCAGAATCTTCTGACACAGCGGCCATTTGCCGCTGTGTCAGAGATTGCATGCTGAAGTAAGTTTTGAAATAAAAGAACAAATAGCTAAGCTTTTAAAAACGTATATCAATCAAGATTAAAGAAGGTTTTTGTAAATTATTAATGCTAAAGCGCCTGAAACCACTTTTACACCCTAATGACTTTAGAACAATTTTACAGTCATTAATTTTTACAGGATCTGACTACTGCAACTCTTTCCTGTTAGGCTTACCGACCTTTACAGATTCTCCAGAACTCTGCTGCTAGAATATTAACAGGTTGCAAAAAAAAGGAACACATCACCCCCATAATGAAATCGCTGCACTGGCTTCCTATCGTAAAACGTATTGATTTTAAGGTACTTTGTATTTTGCACAAAGCAATCTAAGGCAATCAAGTAGAATGGTTAAATGCAGTGGTCCGGCTTCATATACCTCAGCAGAACCTTAGATCGTCCAACAAAGGTCTATTATCAATACCGTCAGTCTCTACAGCACGACTCACTACAGTTAGAGAGAGAGCCATTTCATTAGCGGGACCCAGATTATGGAATTCTCTTCCAGAGGTTACAGAGCGATCTAAAGTTGTTTAGAAAACATCTCAAAACTTGGCTTTTCGAGCAAGCATATAAGGATGGCATTGGATAATTCATTTCCACCTACATTGCACAATTTTACAATGTTTTTATTTTGATTATTTTAGATCACTTTTTATTTAGTAATAGTTTTAGCTACTTAATCAAGTATTTAGAAATGCTAATTTTATCCTAGTAGTTATTTATAGTTTTTACGATTACTGAAGGCTTGTATTTAATTAATTTTCAACATTTTATTTACGATTATTATATTATACATTTTTGATCTTGTTGTTTTTATGTACATTTTAATTAACCTTTTAGATTTAATCTTGTTTATTATTTTACAGTTCACTAATTTCCTTGGGTTTTTTTGTTTTTGTTTGTAAACCGTTGTGATGGCATGTTCCAAACATCGGTATATAAAAGTTTTATAAATAAAATAAGAAGGAAAAGGTAGGGGGGGGGAGGGAAGGGGGGGTGGGAGCTCCGATTGTGCACCCCCCTTGTGCGCGCCGGGTAGCGTGCACACATGTACGCTGTGCATACTGCTTTTAAAATCTACCCCAAAGTTTTTAAAAGAGAATTAAAAACCTAGTTTTTTAACAAAGCCTAAATGGAATCCAGCTAAGTTCATTTTTAACTACCTAATTTCTAATATTATATATTACTACTTTTATGTTATTTTATACTGTATGAAGCATTATTGAGAGAGACTGTTTTTAGCAAAGCAGATTGTGAAGCTTTGAACCTGATGGTAAAACTAACTTATACTTTTATCTTACTCTTATTTTGTTCTTTTATGCTAATATTTCCTGTTTTACTAATTAGTACGTTTAGATAACACTATATTTATATGCTTTTATCTTTTATTACGAGCTTGTTTTACATTATCACTATGGGGCAGATTTTCAAAGGGGTATGCACGTACCCCTCGAAAACCTGCCTCAAGCTCCCCCTGCGCACACCGAGCCTATGTTGTATAGGCTGCCGGCGCGCGCAAAGCCCCGGGACGTGTCGGCCGCAGGTCGCGGCCGGCGCATCATCGGGGGCGTTCTGGGGGCAGGGCCGCGGCCTCCGGACCAGCCCCCGGACCGGAACATGGCGCGCCAGCAGCCGGCCCAGTGTGCGCAAGTAACGCCTGCCTCGGGCAGGCGTAACTTTTTGAACAAAGGTGGGGGGGGGGTTTAGATAGGGCTGGGGGGTGGGTTAGGGAGGGGAAGGTGCAGGGAGTGGAAGGAAAGTTCCCTCCGATGCTGCTCCGATTTCGTTTCGGCCTCGGAGGGAACGGAGGCAGGCTGCGTGGCTCGGCACGCAACCTCGGATTTTTGTTTGCGCCGGTCGCGCGAACAAAAGTACGTGCGGGCGTAGTTTTTTTAAATCTGCCCCTATGTATTTATGTTCTTAATTTTGTGAATCGTTGTGACGATATAACTGAATGACAGTATAAAAAAAATCTGTTAAATAAAATAAATACTTTTCTTCACTGAGAGGATGGTAGATGCCTGAAATGCCCTTCCGGAGGAAGTGGTAAAGACTAAAACTATGAAGGTTTCAAAGGGGCATGGGATAAATACTGAATCCCTAAAAGGCTAAAGGATGGGAATAAATAAAAAAGCTTAACCGGCACAGAGCGGCAGTTACTACCCTTAAGAGAAACATGGGGGTAACCTGCATGGAGCGGCAGTTACTACCTTGGGAAGCTTGCTGGGCAGACTAGATGGACCATTTTGGTCTTTTTCTACCATCATTACTATGTTACTATGTTGTGTACTATCTAAAGCATCCAGCCCTTTTATACTTGGACTACCCTGGTTGAGTCTTCATCAACCATCTATTGATTGGAATTCCTTACAGATTGACCACTGGGGTCCATGCTTCCGAGAACATTGTATCGCTGCATCTTTGTCTCCAGCCTTTCACTTTGAACCATCTTGTCTGAAGTGCCAGTTTTGCTGCTCCAATGTACATCTTGTTCCTATGTGAATTCTGAACTGTTGTCCTCCTGCCAAAGTACCTTTGTCCATCGATCAGTTCTTGTCCAAGCTTTCAGCCTTTTCTTCATTTAAGTCTTCTGCTTTGAATGATTTTTCAGTCCAGTCTCAAAACCAAAGAATCTCTGGATCTTGGGTCTAGACTCCCAAGCCCCCAGTTGTTAAAATAGTACCTTCATCTCCTCAGAAGCCAAAGAGAAGAGGCTTGAGGAGGGGGGGTACTGTTAGAATCCAGCTGCCTTCCCAGACTCCTTGGCAGCAGACATTCACCATGCAGCAGGGAGCTGCCATTGCATGCTCTGACGCAAGTAATACTAGGACCCAGCGAAGAGACGCTTAGGTTGTGCATGCGCATCAGTGAGCACGATTTGGCGAATGTTGGCGGGAGAGTCGGATACCGCTCCAATGATAATGTCACACACTCAAGACTATTTAGCCTGCCTGGACTTGGATTCATTGTCTCAGCAAAAAGGTCTCTTGGTTCCTGCTCCTCCTGGTTCCAGTCTTCTGTCTTGCTCAAGCCCTCCAGCCTGGTTCCTGTTTTTGGCTTTAGCTTGGTTCCACCTTCTCAGCCTTCAGCTTTGTTTCAGTCTTCACCAGCTCTGCTGCAGTCTTCAGCTCCACTTCAGCCATCAGCCTTGCCCTTGCCTGGCTTCAGCGCAAGCCTGGTCTTTGGATAGACTTTTGGTCTCAGTCATAGTCTGAGCTCTGCCAAGGCTCGCTCACCCGCTGTTGGCGTGAGTCTCAGAACTCTGCCTACGAGGCTGTGTCACAGCAAGAGGGGCTTTCTGTCTCCTCTCTCTCTCCCTATCCCATGTTCCCCCATTCCCTCCCTATCCAGCAGTAGCCTTTTCCCATAGCTCTTCCTCTTCCCTGCAACAGAATTCCCATTTCCTCCTTTCTTCAGTCTCCTGACGTTAGCAAGCAAGGAAAATATCATCCCCTTCCTCTCCTATACCAACAGCAGTGTCAGATGCCTCATGATTGTGGTTGAAGGGAACCAGCAACGGGAGGCAGTGTTCTACCTCTCTTGAACTCAGTAGGGGGGTGGAATGTTGGTAACAGAAGGGGAGGCAGGAGACATTGCTGAAAGGCAGTGCTGTTCTTTTCTATCCTGGGAACACAATCAGGGTAGTCTCCTGTTAGGGCCAGCAGATGCAGGATGAGGCAAGGCTGCAGGAACAGCTGCTGCACGTACATTTTGCTTCTTCCATGTACCCCTTCTACAGCTGTACCAGCTGGACAGAGAAGAGGCACAGCCAACGAGAACTGACACAAGAGCCATGCAACTCCAGACAGAGCATAACTCTTCATGCCATGGCATGCATATCCCCTGCCTGTGTCTTGGTATGCATACCACAGTTTGAGAAATGTTGCTTTGGCAGATGCTCCATGACAGCATACACATGGTGTGAATGGTTGTCCTACTGAGTTTGGAGAACATGTGTTACATGTAAGCAGTTTCACTTTCTTATTGTCTATCTGTATACACATGAATTAATACCAGGTCTTTTGTTTTTGTGACACTGTAGAAGGAAAAACATATTAAAAAGTCATTTTTTCCAATGAAAATCTAAGCCTTTGGCTTTGTTCAGTCCACTGCTCTGTACCTTGGTTATTGCATGTTATGGCAGGAGAGGAGGATTAAATTACCCAGGCTGTCAGAAAGGACAAGCACTCTGCCATACATTATCATTATCACTGGCTTCTCGGGTGAAAGAAAATGCAGTAAATCCTCTTCAGTACAAAGTAATAAAGGCCGCTGGCTTTTACAATCATGACTGCCAGTGCCATTAACAGAAAATGACAGCTATGTGGCATACTTAGATGTTGCTTGTATCTTTCTTGACACTGTGCACATAAACCTGCCAGTACATGACATCGGATCACATGAGTGTTCAGACTGAATTCTAACTTTAACTGCTGTTTTCTTTTCTTTGCTTTGAGAAAGCACTGAGGAAGAAAAAGTGTTACTTTTTTTCTTCATTTTAAAGACAACACCAAAAGGTAACTGTCTATTTATAGTAAATGATCATTTTCCCCATTTGTTTGTTTTAGTGATTTATGTGGATAAAGAGAATAACCAAGGAAGAAGAGAATTTTTAAAGACAGTACTCGAAGGACCCGAGTCAAATAATGGCAGGTAAAAATTGATGTAATATGTCAAATTATGTGTTCAAGTAGTTATTTAGCAGGCTCTTTTGGACATGAGATGCTCACTGAAACATTCTATTTGAAAAAATAGTTTAAATATTGTTTAAATATCTTAGGAAGTTATCTTAGGAGATTATAGATAAGTCTTATCCAGCTAACTTGCTTAAACATTTTCTTTTGAATATCTGCCTCTTGGTTCATAATATCATTAAATTTTACATCTGTAATTTAAGAGGAAAAATTTGAAAGTGATTTACACAAGTTAAAAGCATTTTACCCACATTAATCAACTTTCTGTAAATTATCCTCCCTCAATATGGCTAAAAGAGACATTTCGTAGACTTCTATCCACATTGAGAAGAGATATGTTTAGGTCAGGAGAGGAAAACTAACTACATGTTTAGATGGCATTCTTAAATCTTCGTGCATACTTTTCCAGCAAAAAGAACAGGTACAAGTGATCACACATAATTTCTATATGCAGAAAGTTTCAAAGCAAAACTATGCACATACTTTCACTTTGAAAATTGGTACAAAGCCTGCAGGTAAAAAGTCTGCATGAGTTGGGGGGGGGTTTTCAATTAAATGTTAATTGAGCAATATGTACAACATCAACAAATGTCACCATAACTGACTCAAGCATAAAAGTGAACAGAGCTTCAAAACAGATTTATTCCCCCCCCCCCCCCCCCCCCGTCCTCTCTAATACCCCTCTCCTCCCCAGCCTATATCATTAAGAACATAAGATCATGCCATACTGGGTCAGACCAAGCGTCCATCAAGCCCAGCATCCTGTTTCCAACAGAGGCCAATCCAGGCCATAAGAAACTGGCAACTACCCAAAAACTAAGTCTATTCCATGTTACCGCTGCTAGTAATAGCAGTGGCTATTTTCTAAGTCAACTTAATTAATAGCAGGTAATGGACTTCTCCTCCAAGAACTTATCCAATCCTTTTTTTAAACACAGCTATACTAACTGCACTAACCATATCCTCTGCCATCAAATTCCAGAGTTTAATTGTGCATTGAGTAAAAAAGAACTTTCTCCGATTTGTTTTAAATGTGCCACTGCTAACTTCATGGAGTGCCCCCTAGTCTTTCTATTATCTGAAAGAGAAAATAACCAATTCACATCTACCCATTCCAGACCTCTCATGATTTTAAGCACGTCTATCATATTCCCCCCTCAGCCATCTCTTATCCAAGCTGAAAAGTCCTAACATAGTCTTTCCTCATAGGGGAGCTGTTTCATTCCCCTTATCATTTTGGTCGCCCTTCTCTGTACCTTCTCCATCGCAATTATATCTTTTTTGAGATGCGGCGACCAGAATTGTACACAGTATTCAAGATGTGGTCTCATCATGGAGCGATACAGAGGCATTAAAGATGACTGGACCAGCCTGCTACCCTGGGCCGAATATGCGCTGAATTCCCATATCTCAGCAGCTACGGGGTCTTCCTCATTTCAGATAGTGTATGGGAGCAGCCAAGCCCACCACTGCCTGTCCCCATCACGGTTGCATCTCCGACAGCTCAACTCTCCGCCGATGAGTTCCAACGCGCCCTGATCAGGGCCGGCCAGGCAGCTAAGAAGTATGCGGACCAGCACAGAAGGCCGTACCCGCCTCTCAAGCCCGGCCAAAAGCTTTGCTTGAGCACGCAGTTCATCCGGTTGAAGCTGCCCTCATCGCGACTGGCCCCGCGATTCATCGGACAGTTTTCCATCATCCGGCAGAAGTTCAACATGCTGGGTGCTGTCTCGCACCAACTTCGTCTCCCTCCATCTCTCAAGATTCACAACATGTTCCACGTCTCCCTACTGAAGCCTCTGGTACTGTCATGGCCTTCCAGCACGCCTCCGACCCCGCAACCTGTTGCCTCTGAAGATGACCTCACCTATCAAGTCCGAGAGGTTCTAGATGTGAGGAAACACTGGAGGAAATGGGAGTTCCTGATAGCGTGGGAAGGCTTCGGCCCCGAGGAGAACTCCTGGGAACCACTGGCTAATATCCTGGACCGGAATTTGCTGGAGCAGTTCCACAAGGACCATCCAGCTAAACCCAGGTCTCCGGGCAGACGCCCTAAAGAGGGGGGTACTGTTGTGTTCCGCGGCCATGGCGCCCCACAACCACGGCCCCCTACCTTGGCCACGGCGTTCCTTCACCGCGGGAGCCCCAGGGGAGGGCTCCGATTCGGGCCGTCACTCCCGCGCGACCCCCGGTGCTGCTCGCTGCAGGGGGAGCCGGCCTGCTTCCCCCTCGTGGCGTCCAGCGGCGTCTCTCCTCCGCGGGGCAAAATCCAAGATGGCCACCGCTATCCTTAGGCACGAGGCCACGCCTCCTTTACAAATTTAAAGGGACCTAATCCCTTTAAATGGCTTCACCTGTTCTCCATCAGCTAGAGCAGGGGAAGTATAAAAGGCAGCTTCCTCTGCTCATCCAGTAACTTGGCAACGTTCCACGTAGTCTAGTCTGCTTGCTTCGGTGAGTTCCAGGGGTGAAGACACAGCTCCTCTTTCCGTCTCTTCATCCGCCTCCGCAGTCGCATCAGTCTCTAGTGCCCAGGGTCAGCCGGTCCTGTCTCCTGCTCTGCCTCGCCACCCGACGAGAGAACCTATGGATCGCCTGAAAGGTATACCATCCTCCCGTCGGTCAAGGGTTCACAAGCCTGAGCACAACAGATGCATATAATTCCCATGGCACGTCTGTACATGAAAAGTGCCTAGTCGACCTTAAGGTCTCAGTGGCTACAGACCTTGCAAGATCTGCAGTACAGCATCCGGATAATGCAACCACTTAAGGACACTCTGACATGGTGCAGGACAGTTCCAATCTTGTCAAGCAAATCCCTTTTCAAATTTCTCCAATCCAAATTGTCCTTATGACAGATGTGTCCAACCTAGGATGGGGAGCTCATATTGATGGATTCTGAACCCAGTGGTCTTGGTCTGCATCAAATAAACTTCCTGGAGCTCCAGGTGATTTGGTATGCTCTATAGGCTTTCAAAGATCAGCTGTCTAAAAGTTATTCTTGTACAGACAAACAATCAAGTGTATTACATCAACAGAGAGGTATGGCTGGGTCAGGAGGCTGTCCAGTTGTGGGGCTAGGCCATGTATCAAGGGATGGTTCTCAGAGCAACTTACCTGGCTGGAATGGAGATTGTGTTGGAGACAGACTGAGTCAGTCCTTACAACCACAAGAGTGTCCCTGAACCAGGTGGTAGTAAACCAGCTATTCTTCCACTGGGGAACTCCAGTGGTGGATCTCTTCACATTTCCTTGCAACAAGAAGTTCCCACTGTTCTGCTGCAGATCAAGGGCATGTGGCAAGGTAACCTCAGACGCTTTTGCCTTGCATTGGGGCAGGAGCTTTCTTTATGCATATTCTCTGATTCTGCTAGTGGTGAAGTTTTGTTAGAGCTCAAAGACAACAAGGAGGTCATGATTTTTATAGCCCCCCTTTGGCCAAATCAGTTCTGGTTCTTGCTCCTATGGGACAAGTCCATCCAGGAACCATCAGGCTGGGGTTTCCCCAGATCTCAACTCAGAATCAAGATATCCCTATCGCTCACCGCTTGGGTGTTCAGAGGTTGATTCTGCAAACCCTTGACCTCTCAGAGAATGTGTCTTATGTTCTTTTAGCTTCAAGAACAGCTTTCACTAGGAAATCCTATGCACTAAAGTATGGTTTGCCATGTGCTATGAGCCAAAGGCCCTAGATCCTTTCTTCTGCACCACAGAAAAATTACGTTCTACATTTATCTGTCACTGGTGTCAAGATCAACTTGGTAAGGATTCACCTTAATGCAATTGGCGCATACCATCACCATGAAGAAGGTAAGCCCATCTCTATACAGCCTATAATTGTACATGTCATGCAGGGCCTGCTTCATTTGAATCCATCTATCAGATCTCCTGCTGTGTCTTGGGACCTCAGTTTGGTTTTGTCCCAGCTGATTAAAGCTCTTTTTGAACCTCTACACTCCTGTGACCTGAAGTACCTGACCTGGAAAGTCATATTTATGGTGGTGGTTACTTCGGCATGCAGAGTCAGTGAACTTCAGGCTCTAGTAACTTATCTACCTTGCACACCCATCCTAAGTTCTTGCCTAAGGTGTGTCGGAATTCCTTCTTAACCAATCCAATTATCCTAAATTTTTTCCAGGATGCATGTTTACCAAAATGAAGAAGCACTGCACAGTCTGGACTGAAAGAGAGTCTTGATCTTCTGGAGAGAGCTGAAGTTCATAGAAAGCCCACCCAACTTTTTGTTTCTTTCGATGCAAAATAAGCTAGGGATCATTTTTGCCAAACAGATTCTAATTGGCTGGCAGATTGTATCTCCTTCTGTTATGCCCAGGCAGGTTTGAATCTGGTAGGCCATGTTAAGGCTCATGCTGTCCAAGCCATGGCAGCATTGGTGGCTCACCCGCAACCAGCCCCATGGAAGAGATCTGCAAGGCTAGGACATGGAGTTCTTGCCACTCATTCACATTGCATTACTATCTGGATACAGATGGCTGAGGCGACAAGTTTGGCCAGTGTGTCCTTCAGAACTCGTTTGAGGTGTAGAACCCAACTTTTTTCTGCCTAGGGCCTGTTTTTGTTCCAGATTGCCACCTGTAGTTTAAAAATAAAATTCAAAAAAGCTGGGATGCCAACAAAAACATTGTCCTTGTACCAGTTGGCACTATTTGTTGCTGCCCCTTTTTACATTGGAGGAAGCCTATAGTAAGGGATTACCTATGCCTGAGGACTGCCATCCTGCTTGTCCTTAGACAAAGCAGAGTTGCTTACCTATAACCGGTGTTGTCTGAGGACTGTAGGATGTCATTCCTCACAAACCCACCTACCTCCCCATGAAATTGGTTTCTCCATTTTTCATTTAATTTCTTGTAAATACAAGACTGAAGGGTCCTCACTTGGTCATGTGAAAGAGTAGTATGTCATGTGTGTGCCCAGTGAAATTCAGTCCAAGTTCTAGAAACTTTGACGTAGTATTTCTGTGCTGGGCTCCGTTAGATGATGTCAGCCATGTGAGGACTGACATCCCACTGTCCTCAGAAAATACCTGTTACTGGTAAACAACTGTGCTTTACATACTACAAAATAAATCTAAGTGTAGTAAAATGTTAAAATAATTATCACTCATAAATAAATATAACAAACATATCCCCACTGAATTTTACTCAACATCTATATTCCAATATACTGTGACACCATGCGCAGTCTTGGGCTAGTTAGAAAACAGATTCAGGCTGGACTCTGGCTGTTCTCTCATAAACGTCTTTATTAAAACAAAACAGAAGCAGCTCTCCTTACCTTCGCAGTTCACAAAATCAAGACAATATAACTTACATTTCATCAGTATTAGCCTTCCTTAGGCTTCCATCATCTCTTCCCTGCAGCCCCAGTGTTCTCCCTGGGCCTTGCTTATTCCCTTCTAAGGAGAACACCCTCAGAGTGGAATTCCCTTCCTGTCTGTGGCTTAATGTGAACCAGGCTAAATGCCTGGTTCCAGTCTTTTAAGGAGGATTTAACATATGCTCCTTCACATATATATAAAAAATTATTAAATATACTTCATATCTTCAATAAAATGTAACAAAGAGCATATCCTGAATAGCTGTGACCCACCAGCTTAAAGCCCAAACAGTAAATCAGATAGGCATTGCATTTTATTTATATAAAATCTTATGTTCCTCTTTCTTCCAGCTAAACGTTCAGAGCGGATTACAACACGATACAATAAAATACATAAAAAATAGCATGCATACTATAAATGACTTCTTGCACCCATATGCCTGCTTATACAAAATTGCTTTTATCTGCTTTCTAAATACCTTCACATCCCTTTCCTCCCATAGCTCCTCTGGCAAAGCATTCCATAATACAGGAGATATGTAGGGGAATGCCCTGACTCATGTTTGGTGTAATTTATAGCTCCTAGTAGCAGGCACACAAAGAGCTTTCTTCCCCACAGATCGAAGGGTTCATGTGGGATTGTACCACTGAATTTCTTCTCTCACCACACAGGGATATTCTATATATAGCAGTTTGTGCATGATCACTAGCATTTTAAAACTGTGATCGATATTTAACTGGCAGCCAGTGTAATTCCTTCAGTGCCGGTTTTATTTGGTCATGCCTGTTCAAACCTTTTATACGGTGCACCGCAGCATACATTCAAGTACAATCAATATATACATAACTTGCTAAGCAGCCGAGGTGATTAGTTGAGATCAGTTAGTAAATTCAAAATATATCCCAAAGGCCTGTGCCAACAATCACATCTTAATAATCTTTTTTAAATTTAATATTACCAGTTGTCACCATAGGCTGTATTGAGAGAGCATTCCACAATGTTAGTAGGTGGAAGTGAAAAGCATGTTTTCCTAGCTACGCTATGTCGAATAAGATGAATTATCTAAATGGATTTTGCCGAAAATCCTAATAAACTATTACAGTAGTCAAGGTGAGATAATATCAATGCCAGAACTATGAAAGTTAGATCCATTTTTGATAAGTAAAAACAAATCTGACAGTGGGACTGAAGTTAAAAATGGATACTCTAGAAATGTTAGTTACCCGTGTCTTCATTGTCAGTTGTGAAATAAATAGTACTCCTAAACTCTGAACAGATTCTTTAGCTGACAATAACAGCCTAAAAGAAGTGAGGCTTTTAAATCTCCTTGTGATGGTTGTTCTATCCACAGAACTTCCGTCTTTGTCGAATTTAAGCAGTTTATTTCCAGGGAACTCCCACATATAGCTTACAATCCTTAATTAAACAATGGTGATATTGCTAGCTTGCACGCACAAAATAACTAGCTATATATCATCCTCGTAGCAGACAAATTGGAGGCCTTAGCTACTACTAATATCTGTTAAAGGTTTTCAGTACTATTAGGATTCCCTGCCATATGAGACCGCAATCGGGTCCCCTCACCTGGACGGGCAGGAAGCCCGTGCCAGTCTCCCCTGTCGCCGTCTCCTCCCACAGGATGCCACAGCTGCGGCCTGCTCTTGTATCGTCTCCACACACCGCTGACCCTCTGCTCTCTGCCTGGAACCCTAGGCGCATGCTCGTGTCTGTTCAGGGAATTTAAAGGACCAGCGGCGGGAAAACTCTCCTCATCCCGAGGAGATGACGTCAGACGCCCCGGGTATTTATACCTAGTCCTGCCACCACCACTTCGCCTCAGCAAAGAATGCGAGTTCTGCATTCCTGATTCCTGACTGATCCAGCGTCCCTGCCTTGCTCCTTGTTCCTGATTCAGTTCCAGCCTTGCTTCCAGTGCCTTATTCTAGCATTCCTGATCCTCATCCCGATGGATGGATCTGATTCTGACCCTGCCTGCCTGACTCCGCTTGACCTCCGCCTGCGCTGACCTCCAGCCTGTTTCTCCATTCATGCTTGTTCGCTGCCTGTCCTGACCTCTGGCCTATTCCTGGTTCCGTTCGTCTACCGCCTGCTTTGACTTCTGTGTTTTCGACACTGCTTCAGCCTTCTCCTCTGACTCCACGCCTTGAGAGACCCTGCCTAAGTCCTACCGGCCCCGGTACCTCAACCTGCGGGGAACGAGGGCTGATATATGTGAAGCTCCAGTAGGATCTTCTCTGCCTGCACTGCCTCCCAATGACTAGGACCATCAAGGGGTTCTCTCCTGGTGGTAGCGCCAACCTCGTCTCAGCTCAAGTTAAACAAAATTGATGAGACTAATGATCCATGGGGGATACTAAACTAGAGAGGCTTTGAGGAACAATGGTGTCCCAACATATTACAGTTTAATAGCATTCCTCTAAGCATTAATGAAACTACCTAATTACCTTGTTCCCAACCCAAAAACCAGAAAAATATTGTAGAAGAATAGTGTGATCAACATTTTTGAAGGTGACACTGAGGTCTAGAAGAATTAATGTAGTTGAAAATGTTGCTTCTGAGTATTGAATCAAAATATCATGTAAATAAACCAGTACTATCTCTGTACTATTGCCCTATTTAGATCTAGCTTGGCATTAATCAAGAATTTTATTTTCTTCCACAAATCCTCTTATCTGTAAGGCCACAAGGTGCTCAATTTTAGATAATAAAAGTAGGTATAAATTAGCAGTTTCCAGAATCTAACCTGGACTTCATTAGGGCGAGATGCATCAAAACAGTCATTAAATAATACTGACAGATTGAAAATTGCCCCCTACATAACACATTAGACTGCCACTGTGATCTCAAAATTATAAAATGGATGCTATCTGTCCTTTATAGACCCTGAGTTGGCCCCACTCTTAGATTTCTAAATGAGTGAAATAGTGATATATAGAGTAAACACAGAATATTGATGGCAAATAAAAACCTCCATACACATCTACTGTGCCCATTTTACATACCTTCTCTTCTACCACAGACTGTACTTGATCTCCAGATCAAGTACAGTCTGTGGTACCTAGGCTTTACATAACCATCCTGTTGAGAAAAAAGTTTGGCAGGCTGGTTTTGGCACATTATAGGGATGTGTAGTTTCAATTTCCCCAAGAAAAGCATAACTGCAATTCCATATACGAAAGAGGGATGGGTGATTTAATCCATGACAGGTTTCAACGTATTCCTTATGACTTGAAATCATGTTATCTTATCACTTGTTTACTGTGCACTAATAGCAATTTGCTTAACAGCACCTTAAGACAGTCTGAATATAAACACATTTTTAGATTTGTGCCTTGTTAACCTTCCCAAGATTAAAATATCTGCGTATTCATTTTCTTTTCACATCAGAAAGAGTGAGGCAATTCTTAGACTAGTGACAAGCTGACCATGTCATTTAGGAAAATAAATGGGTGAAGAGATAGCTGTCAATCACAATCTTCTCTTTGAAGCTATATGTTAAGGATTTGCTAAGATGTTCTCTCTTTATGCTTCTGCCAAACACCATGGGGAATTCAGCCTTTAATAATAGAATAAGTAGAATTTGAAATCCCTGCCATGGTTTCATTTTCAGTTTTGTTCAGCCAGAATTTATGCATTTGCAAATAAGATGCTGCCACTAACTTTGCACTGGACAGACAGTTCCAGAAAGTAAAAGATGGCAGATGGAAAGAATTTATTTTTTTTTTAGATTTTATTTCTTTGTCAGAGCCAAGCATCACAACTGGACGTGTGTAACCAGTTGGAGAGAGGGTTCATTCACGTGAGGTCAAATGTTGTTAAAGAGGCCAGCAAATTGAATTAAATTAAAAAAAAAATTTTTGAAAAGGTTAAGAAGCCATGTTCAGTGCTGGTATCTCTAGGTTTTACCTGGAATTTCAGGATTTACTGCCCTAATTCCAGATTTGTAGGATATTTTTTAGCCTCTCCATGAGACACACAGCCTTCAAGAAAAAATAACTATGCTATGACCTCTTTCTAAGATTCATTTCTCAGATAATGCTATACATCACCTGAAAAAAGGGACCTTAGCGGTCCCAAAGCCCTCATCTGTAAACAATCATTAGTCTTGTAATGGCATGGAGGGCAATTTTCAGACATTATAAAAGTCAATCCACTCTAAATATTAATAGAAACCAAGGAAACCTTCATACCTGAAACCACTGTGAGCACTTTTAAGTCTGTGCTCAGTTCTTCAGTATAATCATTAGGCCCTCAGGTTTCCAACCTACGTTCAACTACTAGCAACCAAAAATGTAATTTGTTTCATTGTAGAAACCTTGTCTCATGATCCCTTCTATAGCCCTCAGTACGGGACCATGTTTGAAAATGGTTTCTGCTTCTGGGGGGATTTCTTATTTTCTCAAACCTGTGCTAAAATTCACAGCCATTTTCTATGAAAAAACAAAAACTGAAATCAAACACAATTCTAGAGTCACTGCTGATAGTATCTAAAATGTCTAAAATGGCAGCTAAGGACACAGCTGCTTGAAAGTGCAATACTGAAAAATAGAAAAATAAACAAATGGGTTCTTAACTTTACCCTAATCTGCTCACAAGATTACCAAATTGGCATTGCTCAATCAGCAGCCATTCTTGGCCCCATTTTTATGTTATGATGTATTATTACATGACTTCTACTCCCCAATAAAAGCCTCCTATTTGATTTGAAACCAGCCTAACCCATATATTGTAGTCCTTCCCTCATTAGATTACGTAATGCTATACATTCCATATCACTGTTGAAACCCTTGGGATGCTAAGTGCCCAATGTGAAAATACAGCTCTCTGGAGTTTAAACTTTATTGCCAATCTCTTCCTCTCCAAAGTACAGCTATTATATGAATAACCATCCATTTGAGGTCTTTAAAGCAAGCCCACTGTAGAATAAATGTTGTACTATCGGACTTGAATTTTACCATGGTCAAATAGAAACATAGAAATGACGGCAGAAGAAGACCAAATGGCCCTTCCAGTCTGCCCAGCAAGCTTTGACACTTATTTTTCTCATACTTATCTGTTACTCTGACCGCTGAGGTCAGGGCCCTTATTGGTAATTTTTTGGTTCTAATTTCCTTCCACCCCCGCCATTGATGTAGAGAGCAGTGCTAGAGCTGCATCAAAGTGAAGTAACAAGCCTAATTTGTTTGGGGTAGTAACCGCCGCAATAGGCAAGCTACTCCCACGCTTATTTGTTTACCTAGCCTGTGCAATTTAGTCCTTGTTGGTTGTTGTCTGAATATAAATCCTCTTTTCTTCATTCCTCCTGCTGTTGAAGCAGTGAGCTACGCTGTATATGTATTCAAAGTTTGAAGTATCAGGCTTGATTGGTTCAGGGTGGTAACCATTGCAACAAGCAATCTACTCATATTTACATGCTAAAGCATGATGTGATAAACAGCGCATGTCCATCGCTTGTTAGACCCCATTTATCACGCCACAAGGCCTTAATGCGGTTTGATGAATTACCCTATAAGATTGTAAGCCCTTTGGGAATAGGGAAATTCCTACAGTACCTGAATGTAATCTGCTCTGAAGTGCCACAAAGCGGAATATAAATTTAAAATAAATAAATATATATATAAATAAAAAGTTCAGTCTTTTCCAAGAGAAGGTGAGGTTTGCAAAAGCTCTCAGAGAGAGGAGGGAATGGCAGCTTTGCCTAAACATGTTGAAGGACTGATGATTATACTGAAGAATTGCACAGGCAAAATGTTCTCGGTGGTTTCAGGTATGAAGGTTCCCTTGGTTTCTATTAATATTTTCTGTGGATTGACTTTCATAGTAAGTATATCTTTGATATCTTTCCCTGGTAGGACTGTTTATTAATTAAGTAATTTTCAAAGCCATTTACCTAAGTACATAGCAGTTTACATGGGTAAATTAACCTGTCCACGCGTTACCTTTCTCTACCCAGCTAAATGTGCATGCAGGCTGTCATAGTGCACATATTTTCAGCCAGATTAAAAAGAGGTGTTTCCTTGGGTTTTTTAAGTCTGGAGAGTAAAAACAATCAGCTGATATAGTAAAGTGTGCTCCAGCGGAGCGCACTGTTAGCCCGCGTTTGGCTCCGCTGGAGCGCACTTTACTGTATCGGCCCAATTGTTTTTACTCTCCAGACTTAAAACATCCAAGGAAACACCTCTTTTTAATCTGGCTGAAAATATGTGCACTATGACAGCCTGCATGCACATTTAGCTGGGTAGAGCGGCCAACCCCCCCCCCCCCCCCCCCCCCCCCGAAACTAATAGCGCCCGCAACATGCAAATGCATGTTGATGGCCCTATTAGTTATTCCCGCGCGATTCAGAAAGTAAAATGTGCAGCCAAGCCACACATTTTACTCTCAAAAATTAACTCCTGCCAAAGGCTGGCGTTAATTTCGGCCGGCACCAGGGAAGTGTACAGAAAAGCAGAAAAAACTGCTTTTCTGTACACCCTCTGACTTAATATCATAGCAATATTAAGTCGGAGGCCCCAAAAATAAAAAAAAAAATTAAAAAATCTGCCCGCGGGTTGGAAGATGGATACTCAATTATGCCGGCGTCCATTTTTCAAACCCGTGGCTGTCAGCGGGTTCAAGAACCGACGCCGGTAAAATTGAGCATCGGCTGTCAAACCCGCTGACAGCCACCGCTTCTGTCAAAAAGGAGGCGCTAGGGACGCGCTAGTGTCACTAGCGCCTCCTTTTACCACAGGCCCTCATTTACATAAATTTATTTACTGGATCACACGTCCAGGAGAGTGGCCTGGGCGCGCGCCAGGAGAGCGGGTGCTCGCCCACTCTCCCGTGAAGTTTTCTGTATCGACCCGAATGTGCATGCATTTGATTTGCAAAAGTACATGTGCTATTTTGCACTTGCTTGGCTGCCTATACAAATAGCACATGCAGAAAAATGCAGGTGCTTTTAATGTGTGTACTTTATGCTAGCTAATTTTCTAAAAGACATTACCCAGGTAGTTTCTCTTTGAAAATTATCTGTAAGTGAATAAAGTAAAAATACCGGTATACTTACATGGACTAATTCAAAATTGCCCCCTTACATCTACCAAGTTTTTCTTTTATTTTAACTTGTTTTAATTTTTGATAGGCTAACATGGTATTCCCATTCTACTTATTGAAAAAAAGCAAATAAATTATATACCTTTCCTTAGTTTAAAAAACTATGTAAGTGCTCATGAAGGTGAAAGACTTGCTAGAAGAACAGAGGCAAAGTACTTAGGGCTCTTAAACTGGGACATGCCTGAGCAAAGATCGTAAGTTTCAAATTCTGCAGTGATTTGTACATTTCAGTAGGGAATAGGTTGCGGTCCAACAAGTTATTGTGAGGATTTTATCTCCTTTATCCAGAGGTTAATTGCTAGTTTGCTTAACCAGAGCAGTGCTTATGTACATAATAAATTGTATGTAGTTTCTTTGTGTGATTGTTTGTTTTGAAAAAGTATATCTTTTGATATATTGCATGCTTCGTTTTACTGATGGATATAGGAATGTTTTCTTCTTGGCAAATGTTCTTTCTATGTCATCTACCTAACTACAGGGAATGAGTTTTTGGACTGTTGGTTAAAATCTATCTAGCAATAACAAAATATTATTCCCTTATTTACTTTTCAGAACTGCCAAAATATTTCTTTATAGTTCATTTTGTTAGAGGCTAAAAATGACTTAATTAAGCAAAGAAAAAGGAAACAAAACAGAATTTGATATTGACATTCTAGTTTTGCACAACTTGTTTAGAATTTATGTACGCTGTCACTTCTCATATCTGGATTTTGTACATCTGGATTATTTTTTATTTTAGATAACACTTTCACAGAAATTCAAAGTAGTAAACTTTACAAGCATTTATGGTTAAAGCTATGTTGCCAACATTTATCAAAAGAATACTTAGTAATAAATTCCTGTCATTTGGTCAATCCAAGTGTTTTTGGCTTTGCCGTAAACCACTAATGCAAATCAGATCCAACAGAGAACACTGTTTAAAAAAATTAATGTGGATATAAAATCTGAAAGTTAAAATAACTGATGCAGACATTTTGTATAATTCTTGGGTAAGTCTTTCCATTCGTTTAATTTGATTTAAGGTAATGTCAATGGGCAGCAACTTCTGTATTTCTAGGGGCACAATGGCTATAGTTACACAGTGCAGATCTCACAGATGTAGATAATTCAGCCTGCCACGTTTCTTTAGTGTAAACCTAACTTTCTTGTAAATTCCTAATAAACTTTAATTTCTCATATTTGGAATCAAGGATGCAATGATTGTTCATTTCTCCTAGGATAAGCAGGATGGTAGTCCTCACACATGGGTAACATCATCGGATGGATCCCGGCACAAAAAACTTATGACAAAGTTTCTGGAACTTTGACTAGGTACACTGAGCATGTTCAGCCCTAATCCATGCATCCACGCGGGGTCCCTCCTCAGTCTCTCTTTTTTCCATGGAGCTATCACATCACGGTTTCTGAGCTCATGTAAAATCACTAACATTTTGGAAAACTGTTTTTTTTCAGTGTCAGTCACGTGTTTTTTCCAATCATAGGTCCCTCTCGGTTTCCCCTTACTTCCAGTCAGGGTTTTCGTTGGTTTGGTAAGTTTTCTTTTGATTCATTCCCCCGTGGCAGCAGTGCTTCGGTGTCCATCAGCATCAGTCACCTGCCACCTTTGCTGTTGTTTTTCACCCCTTCAGTTTGTCTCATCATGGCCTCATCGGAGTTTCATCAATGTCCTCAGTACCTGAAGACCATATCCATCCACGGACCCACATGAGGTGTGCATACTCTGCCTGGGGCATCGCACAATGTTCAGGGGTGCCGCATGTGCAACCAGATGATCCCTAAAGGACGTCACGCTCACCTTATCAAGATAGAGAAGCTCTTTGGGGTGAGGAAGTCCGAGCCATCGACTTCAGCATTGGTGGCATTGACATCGAAGGACCACAGAGACACACCGAACCAAAGACATTGGTGGGGCCGTCCACTCCATCAATACCACTGGCAGATAAGGGTGCCGTTGATTGGCCCCTTTTGGTCTCCTCCTGGTTGAGGACATCGGGTTCATTATCTTCAACCTCGGTACTGGGGAAAGACCGGGCTGAGCACCAAGGGATGCACAGTACCAGGCTCATTTTGGCGCCAGCTCTTACCACGATGCCCCCGAAGTGATCCTATGGCAAGGAGTGCCTATACTCCATCGAACCCAGGCTCTTCCTGCTGGAACCGCTGCTGGAGCATCCTATGTGCTCATCAATGTATTACCGGCCCAGCTTGTGCCAGTTCCCGGGGTGCCATTGATACCTGGTGGAGCACCGATGCGTCCCCCAACTGATTAAGTGGTCATCATTGATTCCAAGGAGGAGGAAGCTCCATCGGGGCCAGCAGCGGTGCCATTTGTGCCTATGCCTCTGGACAAAGGCCGAGCACCTAGGACCCCATCCCTTGTGAAGTATAGTGAGGATGAGGCACCTTATGTCCCCTGGGGGGATGACATCCTCCTCAGAGGACTCGGAAGGTCTCCCTTCAGAACCTCTCCATAAGAACAGAGGAGGTCTCCTCCTGAGGACCTGACCTTTGCAGGCTTTGTGCGGAGGCCATCCCATTTCAGTTAATGATGGAGGAGGACACCTGGTACAAAATGCTGGATATCCTTCAGTTTATGGAGGCTCCTAAAGAGATTGTGGTGGTCACAGTGCGTAAGACCTCTAAGGAGTTACCATTGAGGATTTGTGAGCAGTTCCTCCTGTTAACAGGAAGGTGGACGGGGTTTACCTCATCCAACAGGCTACCGGATTCGACAAGCGCCAGCTGGCATGCCAATTGGTAGTGGTCGAATCTGCTCTCAAGAAGGCAAGTGCTCTTGGACCCATGCCTCAGCACCCCCGGGAAGAGAGCACAGAGTGCTGGATGCCCTTGGGAGAAAAGTTTTCACGGAGCTATGCTCATTGCCCGCATTGCCTCCTACCTGCTCTATATGAGCCAATACTCTCACAACCACTGGAAGCAGGTGCAGGAGGCAGCCAAGCCGCTGCCTCAACAGCAGCAAGACACCTTCCTGTCACTGGTGCGTCAAGGCCCTGAGTGCGGGAAACACGAGGTTTGCTCCTCCTACAATGTTTTCGAGATGGCAGCGAGAATCTGTGCAGCGGGAATCAGCGCGCGCAGAATGTCATGGCTGCGGGCTGCAGTTCTCCATCCAGAGGTACAGGAAAGACTCGCTAACCTGCTGTGCACAAAGGAGAAATCTCTTCGGAGATAAGGTGAAGGGCATGTTGGCCCAGTTGTAGGATCACCATGAGACCCTCTAACAACTCTCCACTAGCACTTCAAACCCACCTTCCTCAGCCAGGAGGTTGGTAAGGTATGGCCCAAGGAAGTGTTACTACTACCAAAGGAAATACTATCCTCCGGGCCCTCGCTCCCATTCCCAGAAGGTGGGCTCTCGTGGCCATCCCAGGCAGCAGCAGACTCCTAGCTCCAGCTGGCGCCCCAGCCAAATCCCGGGATATGGTTTTGACTGGATTGTAGGAGCATCAACCAGCCGCATGTACCTGAGACGCTGGACCCCCGGTCGGGGGCAGATTACGGTTCTTTGCGAATTGATGGCCCAATATAACCTTGGATCAGTGGGTCCTGTCTATTGTCCAGCAAGGGTACCAATTGAACCTATTGGGTATCCCGCCAAATTCTCCACCTTGCCCATTTTGGGGACCGGTAGTGCATCAAGAGGTACTTCTTCGGGAGCTATCTGCTCTCGTAACGGCCAGGGCGATCGAGCCTGTCCCACCAGGGCAAAGTGAGCCGGGATTCTACTCCTGGTACTTCCTGATTCCAAATAGAACAGGGGGAACTCTGTCGCATCCTAGACCTAAGGGCCTTGAACAAGTTTCTAAGAAAAGAAAAGTTCAAGATGGTTTCCCTGGGTACCCTGATTCCCTTTCTGCAAAAAGGAGACTGGCTATGCTCCCTCGATTTAAAGGATGCATACACTCACATAGAGATCTTCCCAGGTCACAGGAAGTATCTCAGATTTGTGGTAGGAAAACAGCACTTCCAGTACAGAGTGTTGCCTTTCAGGCTAGCGTTGGCCCCCATGTGTCTTTACCAAATGTCTGGCTGTGGTGGGAGCACACCTCCGCAGACTGGGAGTACGTTTTTCCCATATCTGGAAATTGGCTGGTCAAGAGCTCCTCTCAGGCAGGGGCAGATCGGTCCTTGTGCTTGATCATCTGGGTGCTGGAGTCACTAGGGTTCATCATCAATTACCCAAAGTCTCACCTCAACCTGTCACCTCAATTGGAGTTTATAGGAGCCCTGCTAGATACGGCTCAGGCAAAGGCCCTCCTGCCGCGCGCCAAGGCAGGAAGGCCTTGGCGTCCATAGCAGAGATGATTCAACAAAGCCAGCAGGTATCAGTCTGGCACATATTGAAGCTGCTAGGCCATATAGCCACAACTGTCCAGTCATTCCCTTGGCACATTTGCATATGCACAGAGCCCAGTGGACCTTAAAGTCACAGTGGCGCCAGGCAACCACATCACACCGCTTTTCCTGGATTCCTTGTCCTGGTGGCACATCCTTTCCAATTTGAAGCTGGGAATATCTTTCTAGAATCCTCCTACCCAAATTGTCCTTACCACAAATGTGTCCACCCTGGGGTGGAGTGCCCATGTGGAGGGGCTTCACACCCAGGGTCTGATGTCCGCTTAGGAAGTACAGTGTCAGATCAATTTCCTGGAGCTCCGGGCAATCAGGTACATTCTATGAGCTTTCAGGGATCAGCTGTCCAGCAAAATTGTTCTGATCCAAACAGACAACCAAGTAGCCATGCGGTATGTCAACAAGCAGGGAGACACGGGGTCATACCTCCTATGTCAGGAAGCGGTACAGATCTGATCCTGGGCTCTGTCCCACAGGATGGTGCTCCAAGCCATGTACCTGGCCAGAATGGAGAACAGCATACCAGACAAACTGAATCGCACCTTCAGACCCCATGAATGGTCACTCGACCAGGAGGTAGCGAACCGGATCTTCTGCCTTTGGGGAAACCAAAACGTGGACTTGTTTGCATCCCCCTGCAACAGGAAGATGACTCAGTTCTGCTTCCTGTACAGGTCAGATGACAAACCAGCCTCAGACACTTTTGCCCGCCATTGGGCTAAGGGTCTTCTGTATGTGTATCCTTCACTCCCTCTGCTCATGAAGACTGTCCTGTAGCTCCGACAGGACCAGAAAGCTATGATTCTCATAGTCCCTCATTGGCCAAGACAGGTCAGGTTTCCACTCCTTCGGGAGTTGTCCTTCTAGGAACCGATCAGTCTGGGGCAAGCTGCTGCATCCCATCCTCCAGGCCCTGTTGCTCACAGCTTGGATGCTGAGAGGCTGATCCTGCAGCTGCTTGATCTTTCTTAAGATGTATCTTGGGTCCTGGTAGCTACTCGAAAACTTTCCACTAGGGAGTGAAGTGGAAGAGGTTTTCCATGTGGTGTGAGCAAAAGGCCCTAGATCCTTTCTCCTTTTCCACACAAAAACTGCTTGACTGGCTTAAAAGCCAACTCCGTTAGGGTTCACCAGCATACCACAAAGGTTTAGATGGTATGCCCATCTCTGTACTGCCCATAGTTGTATGCTTCATGCGGGGGGCCTGCTTCAGTTGAAGCCTCCCCTGAGGCCTCCCATTGTGTCTTAGGACCTCAGCGTTGTGCTGGCTCAGTTCATGAAAGCTCCTTTTGAGCTGCTGTGCACCTGTGACCTGAAGTACCTGACCTAGAAGGTCATATTTTTGGTGGCAGTCATTTTAGCACGCAGGGTCAGCGAGTTCCAAGCCTTAGGGAAAGATTTTAAAACCTGCACGCGGGCGCAGATTTGTTCGCGCAACCCGGCGCAAACAAATCTATGCCCGATTTTATAACATGCGCGCGCTGCCGCGTGCATGTTATAAAATCCAGGGTCAGCGCATGCAAGGGGGTGCACAATTGTGCAACTTGTGTGCGCCGAGCCGCACAGGCTGCCTCCGTTCCCTCCGAAGCTGCTCCGAAATCGGAGCAGCTTCGGAGGGAACTTTTCTACCACTTCCCCCTCCCCCCACCTTCCCCTCTCTTCCCCTATCTAACCCACCCCCCAGCCCTAACTAGATCCCCCCCACCTTTATTTCAGAAGTTACGCCTGCCAGCGCTCCATCCCCTGGCACAGGCCGCTGTGCCGGAGGACTCTGGACCGCCCCCGGACCGCCACCACACCCCCGGACCCACCCCTGGACTGCCGCCACACTCCCAGACCCGCCCCCTTCCCACCCCTTTTCGAAGCCCCGGGACATATGCACGTCCTGGGGCTTGCGCGCATCGCCGAGCCTATGCAAGATAGGCTCGGCGCGCGCAGGGGCAGCTTTTCGGGGGTTACGCACGTATCCCTTTGAAAATCTGATCCTTAGTGTCTTATCCAGCTTATACCAAGTTTTATCATGACAGGGTGGTCGTACGTATGCATCCTAAGTTCCTGCCTAAGGTGGTGACGGATTTCCATCTTAACTAGTCAATCGTCCTGCTAAAATTCTTTCCCAGGCTCCATTCGCACCAAGGCAAACGAGCACTGCACAGTTTGGATTGCAAGAGAACCTTAGCCTTCTACCTGAAGCGGACAGAAGCCCATAGACAGTCCACCCAACTTTTCATTTCTTTTGATAGGAATAAGTTGGGAATTGCTGCCAAACAGACATTATCCAGTTGGCTAGCAGATTGGATCTCCTTCTGTTATGCCCAGGCGGGACTGCATCTTGGGGGTCATGTCAAGGCTCATTCTGTCAGAGTCATGTCAACGTCAGTGGCCCACTTACAAGCAGTTCCCATTTCCCATGGAGGAGATCTGCAAGGCTGTGACATGGAGTTCTATCCACACATTTGCATCACACTACTATCTGGATAGGGTTGGCTGACATGACAGTAGGTTCGGCCAATCTGTCATCTAGAACCTGTTTGAAGTATAGAACCCAACTCTATCTAGGGCCCGTTTTTTGGGTTCAGGCTATTTCCCCCTCTGTTTCCAACAGCACTGCGGTTGATGTGCCTATTGGCACCTGGTTGGTGCTTGTTGGTCCCCTTTTTGTGTTGGGGAGCTGCTTGTAGCTAGGATTCACCCATGTGTAAGGACTACCATCCTGCTTGTCCTAGGAGAAAGCAGAGTTGCTTCCTGTAACAGGTGTTCTCCTAGGAAGCAGAATGTTAGTCCTCATGAAACCTCACTGCCGCTCTGCGGAAATGGGTTTCTTTTATGGTTTATTATTTTATTTTTTTCGTAATCTTATGTTACGAGACTGAAGAAGGATCCTGCGTGGATGCATGGGCATGCTTAGTGTGTCATTTAATTCAAAAAGAGGATAGCATATATCTTTTAATCATTTATTAATACAAAACTTCATTAGATAATTTCAAAAAATGTGTCCAATTTAAAACAACACACACATCCCTACACACTCATACCTTAAAAATATACATTTCAAGGAAGGTACACATAAAAACCCCTTTAATACCCGTAATAACTTGATACAAAAACCATTATACCCTGTGGGAAAAACCCACTTACAGTCTATCTATACACATTTATCTACGACGAACAAACTCCTCAAGTGTCTCCTTCCTTCTTGGCGCTATGTTTGAATTTATGTCTGGCTTGTCTCGATGTTATCAACCCCCAACAAGCGGCCCCTGTTTCGCAATCGTTTGCTTCCTCAGGGGGAAAAACCTCTGAGAAAACCAAACGAAACATAACATTAAAAATCAGGACACATTCCCATATTACAATTCTGTCTTTAACATAATTTCAAAAACTCAAACAATCCCAAACCATTACCACCTCAACACTTACCCGACCAGTACTCTACTGTGCTCACTTTCAACCTGAATCTCAAACTGTTTCCAACACGGTCTTTTTCATATCAAGTGTGATATTGCAACAAGGGAATTCCATCTGTAACATATCCATATTTATGCCTATAAGGTACTATAATTTCAAAACTCCTACACTATTCCATTATACCCCTATTGAAACTCACATACCTTACAAACATTTTTTCAATCTCTCTTCAGCGGCAAAAAACGCCAAACATTTTTCAATCTCTCTTCAGCGGCAAAAAACGCCAAACATTTTTTCAATCTCTCTTCAGCGGCAAAAAACGCCAGAAGGTGAACCACCCGCTTACGTTGCGTCAAAGTATGTTAACCCTATGCTAACAACTCAAAGCTTTATTGTGCCGCATCAACCACCACTCCCTTCTACGTCTCTTCAACGTCAAAAACGCACAAAAGTAAGCCACCCTCTTACGCTGCATCTCTTCAACGTCAACATAGCACAAAGGTAAACCACCCTCTTACGCTGCATCAATGTGTGTTGACAATTCCAAATTTTATTATACCACAGCAACAACCTCTCTCATATACATTCTTAATTAAAAGAAACGTGTGTGCGCAACCACGCCCCCCACCAGATCAAAACCTATGCACCCTCTCCTACAAATTCAAACAACATTGATGCAGCGTAAGAGGGTGGTTTACCTTTGTGCTATGTTGACGTTGAAGAGATGCAGCGTAAGAGGGTGGCTTACTTTTGTGCGTTTTTGACGTTGAAGAGACGTAGAAGGGAGTGGTGGTTGATGCGGCACAATAAAGCTTTGAGTTGTTAGCATAGGGTTAACATACTTTGACGCAACGTAAGAGGGTGGTTCACCTTCTGGCGTTTTTTGCCGCTGAAGAGAGATTGAAAAAATGTTTGGCGTTTTTTGCCGCTGAAGAGAGATTGAAAAATGTTTGGCGTTTTTTGCCGCTGAAGAGAGATTGAAAAAATGTTTGTAAGGTATGTGAGTTTCAATAGGGGTATAATGGAATAGTGTAGGAGTTTTGAAATTATAGTACCTTATAGGCATAAATATGGATATGTTACAGATGGAATTCCCTTGTTGCAATATCACACTTGATATGAAAAAGACCGTGTTGGAAACAGTTTGAGATTCAGGTTGAAAGTGAGCACAGTAGAGTACTGGTCGGGTAAGTGTTGAGGTGGTAATGGTTTGGGATTGTTTGAGTTTTTGAAATTATGTTAAAGACAGAATTGTAATATGGGAATGTGTCCTGATTTTTAATGTTATGTTTCGTTTGGTTTTCTCAGAGGTTTTTCCCCCTGAGGAAGCAAACGATTGCGAAACAGGGGCCGCTTGTTGGGGGTTGATAACATCGAGACAAGCCAGACATAAATTCAAACATAGCGCCAAGAAGGAAGGAGACACTTGAGGAGTTTGTTCGTCGTAGATAAATGTGTATAGATAGACTGTAAGTGGGTTTTTCCCACAGGGTATAATGGTTTTTGTATCAAGTTATTACGGGTATTAAAGGGGTTTTTATGTGTACCTTCCTTGAAATGTATATTTTTAAGGTATGAGTGTGTAGGGATGTGTGTGTTGTTTTAAATTGGACACATTTTTTGAAATTATCTAATGAAGTTTTGTATTAATAAATGATTAAAAGATATATGCTATCCTCTTTTTGAATTAAATGATATAGTACTTATAGAGGAGTTAGTTCTATTCACCCAGTGTATATACCATGCTTAGTGTGTGCCAGAAACTTTAACATAATGTCATCCGATAATGTCACCCATGTGTAAGGACTAATATCCTGCTGTCCTAGGAGAACACCTGTTACAGGTAAGCAACTCTGCTATTCACATTATAATATTAAATGATGATCAAACATTCAAGATTTGTTCCCATTCACAGAATCCATTTCCTAAGTCCCAATGGAATGGTTCATATATAAATCCAGGCCAGAAAAATAAGTAAATTATTATCACAAGATTTCATTCAATTTATTCATGAAATACTGTTCATCTGTGTTTGCCTTGCAGTGTACGATTTACTGTGGTTAGTGACCCTCCAGAAGATGAGCAAGATCTTGAGTGTGAAGATGTTGGTTTTGCTTTTGTCAGTCTTACAGATATATTTAAAAATGGAAAAGATGTTATTGAACAGAACATTGACAGTAAGTTTAGCACATTCTACTGAATCCTTTCCTTTTTGAATATACAGATTTCAGATTTTCTGCAATGCTGGATTTTCTTTCTCATTTTGAAGCAGTTACAGATATATGATATTAATGAATCTTTAGAATGCATACTTTATGCAGACAGAAGTTAAGACTTATGATTTCTGTACCTGCTAAAGAACAGCAAACAATTAAACGTGTTCATTCTTAGTAAGTATTGTCCATTCTCTTCATCTGAGACTTGGAGCATTTTGAACATGCACAATATTACACACTAGTAGCTGTAGTAGAAGAAATCAGTTTTACATAATCCAGAGTTAGTGCATCATACTTCCTCTGGCCTTATTCAAATTCAGCCTAAAAATCCACCATTTTCAGGCTGCTTTTAGATCTTATCCCAGGGTTCTCCTGACCATAACCCTGTTGGTTCTAATCATTTTCTGTAATAAAATCTTTAAATCTGTTATTTGTCATCATCATCATCATTTATTTGTTTCACACGCTTCCAATAGTTAAATTCAGATTATGTTACGGAACGGAGAGGTCAACAGTAGGCAGTAGTATACATTAGTGAATATTCATGGTAGCAATCAAGATGAGACAGAATGAGCAGAGAGTAGAACTGCAAAGCATAAAATACATCAGTAAAGAGTAGTAAATCAACCATACTTAAATTGGGGGTAAATAAGGAAATAAGAACCAAGAGTGTAATTTATAAATATAGTAGGAGATTTATTTATTTATTTATTTAGGATTTTTATATACCGACATTCTCAATACAAGTATCAAATCAGGTCGGTTTCCATAGAACAAAACTGTCGCGGTTAAGGCGTTACATTAAACAGAGTTTCTGAACATGAGAACATAAATAATACATAAACAACAGTAACTCGTCAAAATAACGTGAATAAATAAGGGAATAGCTAAAAAGAGGGTAGTCTAAATTGGGATATACAGGTAACAGAGAACATAAATGATGTTGGCCTAACATAAATGAAAGCTAAGATCAGGAAAACATTTAGGGCAGCAGTGTAGTAGAGCAAGCATGGCGAGCCATGAGATTTAAAGTGGAGAACAACAGTCTGCAGAGTTTCAGCTGTGGGCTGAATCTTTCTGAAAATTGCAGTGTCTTTAATTTCTTCCTGAACATAAGGAAGTCAGGCGCCCATCTGAAATCCAATGGCAGAGAGTTCCAGAGAGTATAGGGGCTGATCCTAAAAAGGTTCTCTTTCTCATGCTGGAGAGTCAGATTTCCTTGGGGACTGGTACTATCAGATGAGTATGTGGCAATGTGCATAGCTGGTGGAAGGGAGTATAAAGGGAGAGTTGGTTTTCTAGGTAGGGCAGCGCCAGATCCTTCAGTTCTTTGAAAACCAAGACCAGGAGTTTGAAAGTGGTGTGATAGAACATTGGGAGTCATTGTAGGTTTTTAGAAGTGGGGGTGACCCATTCAAATTTTCCGGCATCGAGGAGGCTCTGTGCTGCTATATTTTGAATGAGCCACAGGCAGCAATTTACATTTTTAGGGAGACCAATGTTAAGGGAATTGCTGTAGTCCAGATGGGAAATTACACAGACCTGGCTGATTGTTGCGAATGCAAGACCATCAAAGAAAGGGCGGAGGTAGCGAAGTTTCCATAGTTGAAAAAAGGCTGACTTTGTGACAGATAGTATTTGAGCCTCAGTAGTGAATTTAGAATCTAATACGAAACCCAGTCAAGACTTGGTGACTGAAGAACACAGCAAAACCTTCTAGGATTACTTTAGCAAGGATATGTGTATGGTCAGTTTTTGTGTTCCATAGTAGCACTTTCATCTTTTGGGGATTTTACTTTAGTCTAAGGAGCAACCAGCCTGAAATCGTTTTAAGACAATTGTGATTGCCTGGTCAGGGTCTGAGCCTAGGGGGACACAGAAGTTGAATATCATCATTATAGATGTAATATAGAATCTGGAAATAGTAATACAGTACCATAGTAAATAACGGCCACTAAAGACCAAATTGTCCATCCAATCTGCCCAGCAATTTGCTTTTGGTAGTTACTGCGACTCTATGCATATAACACCCATGCCTTCTGTAAAGGATAGTAGTGACTGCTGCTCCGTTCAGGTTACCCCATGCCTTCTGTAAAGGATAGTAGTAACTGCTGCTCCGTTCAGGTTACCCCATGCCTTCTGTAAAGGATAGTAGTAACTGCTGCTCCGTTCAGGTTACCCCATGCCTTCTGTAAAGGATAGTAGTGACTGCTGCTCCGTTCAGGTTACCCCATGCCTTCTGTAAAGGATAGTAGTAACTGCTGCTCCGTTCAGGTTACCCCATGCCTTCTGTAAAGGATAGTAGTAACTGCTGCTCCGTTCAGGTTACCCCATGCCTTCTGTAAAGGATAGTAGTAACTGCTGCTCCGTTCAGGTTACCCCATGTTTCTGTAAAGGATAGTAGTAACTGCTGCTCCGTTCAGGTTACCCCCATGCCTTCTGTAAAGGATAGTAGTAACTGCTGCTCCGTTCAGGTTACCCCCATGCCTTCTGTAAAGGATAGTAGTAACTGCTGCTCCGTTCAGGTTACCCCATGCCTTCTGTAAAGGATAGTAGTAACTGCTGCTCCGTTCAGGTTACCCCATGCCTTCTATTAAAAGCAGTAACTGCCGCTCCATGCAGGTCATAGCCAATTTAACAAAGGTTACCCCATTTTTTCATTGCCATCCTGTAGCCCAGGGGTTGGGAACCCATGGCTCGCGAGCCAGATATGGCTCTTTTGAGGGCTGCATCTGGCTCGCAGACAGTCGCCACACTTTACCGCTGACCCAGCTGCTCCCCGGTCCTCCTCCGCCTGGGCTTAAAATGCTGTCAGCCCGGGCGGAACGCGGCAGGACAGCTGGAGTCAGCGGCACCGGCGTGCTCTCTTCTTCCCGCCCCCCCCCCCCCCCCCCCCCCGCGGCCCTCTCTCCCCCACCCCGGGAACGCGCGGCAGCAGCAGCCTCCTCCCAACGCTAACCTCTTCATTTTCAGCCCTCGCGGAGGCGGAGTCCCATCGGCCACGGTTGAAGCTCTTCATTTTCCTCTGAGCCGCGCTGCAGTCTTCTTTTCTTCGGGCCGATGCCGAGCGCACCAGCGTGGCCTCTTCTTGCCGCGCAAGCACCCGATACTCTCCACTTCCTCTTCCGGGCCGCGGGGGGAGGGGGCGTGTGTGTGTGTGTGAGAGAGATTGCATGTGTGTGAATGATTGAGAGCCTGTACATGTGAAAGAGAGTATGTCTGTGATTGAGAGCCTGCCTGTGAGAGAGAGCATGAATGTAAGTTTACCATTGGGAACCTGTATGTGAAAGTTTGTGATTGAAAACCTGTTTGTGTGAAAGAGTATGTGTGTATGATTGAGATCCTTTGTGTGTGAGAGAAATCATGTGTATGTATGATTAAGAGCCTGTGTGTATAAGTAAGAGAGAGATCATGTGTGTCTGTGTGTGATTGAGAGCTGGTTTAGGTGATGGAGCATGTGAGTATGTGATTGAGAGCCTGTGTTTAAATGAGAGAGAGAGACCATGTGTGTCTGTGTGTGATTGAGAGCTGATTTAGGTGAGGGAGCATGTGAGTATGTGATTGAGAGCCTGTGTGTAAATGAGAGAAAGAGAGGACATGTTTGTAAGCATGTGAATGAGAGTCTGTGTGTTAGAGAAAAGACAGCATGTATTTATGTGATTGAAAGCCTGTGTGTGTGTGTGTGTAAGCGTGAAAAGATAGACAGCATGTGTGTAAATGTGTAATTAAGAGCCTATATAAGTGAGTGAGAAAAAACATGTGTATATGTGAGTGACTGAGAGCATGTGTGTATAGGTGTGTCATTGAGAGCCAGTGTGAGAGAGAGCGCTGGTATGTGACTGAGAGAGGAGAAAGTTCCAAGCAAACCACCCCACCTCCTGCTAATTCAGAACAATCTCAGGACACCTGGATATCAAACGTTCCCAGGTATGCAGAGCAAAAAAATGTTTGTATCCTTATTATTTTTCATTACTGGGTCTTTATGTCTGCTATTTTGAAATATTTTGTTGGTATCTGGAAATGTTTTATATGAGTTTTTAATTATTGGATATTCCACTCATCAGCTGTTTCGAAATATGTTCTTTTTGTTAGTACAGTTTTACTGCTGATGATTTTATATTTCTTGATTTGTTTTATAAGGATGGGTGATGTTTCTTTTTTCCTTTGTTACACTGCATACAGAGACTCTGCGTTGTTGCAGTTTCCAATTCAGTTTTTTCTGCATGCTTCTTGTTATGCGTTTTGGTCTCTTTATTCTGTTAGGTGAGGGACAGCATGTGATTCAGGTGAGGTTTTCTGCTGGCGTGTAGTTTCTGTGTAGGACTCTATAGCAGCCTGACTTGGTCCGTTTTCCTAATAGGAGATGTATTGGTGTCTTAAGGCCTGGTGTAATATTTTCAGAGACTTATTGTACTTTAAAAGTGTGATCTTACATAAAATGCACACATTTACTTGTATTTAGTTTTAAACATATTGTATGGCTCTCATGGAATTACATTTTAAAATATGTGGCGTTTATGGCTCTCTCAGACAAAAAGGTTCCTGACCCCTGCTCTAGCCTGAAGGGATCTGCAATGTTTATCCCATGCCCTTTTGAATTTCAGCACGGTTCTTGTCTTTACCACCTCTTCCAGGAGGAAATTCCATGCATCCATCACCCTCCCTGTGAAGAAATATGTCCTGATGTTGGCTCTGAGTTGTCCCCACTGGAGTTTCAAATATTGAACCCTAGTTCTGCAATTTCCTTTCCAGCAGAAAAGGTTTGATATTTGTGCATCATTAATACCTTTTAGATATTTGAAGGCCTATTTCATATCTTCTGTGCATCTGCTCTACTCCAGGGTAATCTCATGTGGCTTTTGTTGTAGGCCCCACATCATTTTGGTTGCCTTTCTCTGGACCACTTCCATCCTGTCCTTATTCTTTTTTAGAGAAGGTGTCCAGAACTGAACACAGTACTCCAGGCGAGGCCTCACCAAAGACCTATACAAGCACATTATCACCTCCTTTTTCCTGCTGGTTACTCCCCTCTCTGTGCAGCCCAGCATCCCTCTGGCTTTTGCCACCACCTTGGCACATTGTTTCCTTGCCTTCAGATCACCATACACTATCATTCCAAGGTCCCTCTCCCAGTCTGTGCACACAACTCTTTCACCCCCCCCCTTCTCATATATAACTTTTGGATTTCTTCACCCCAAATACATGACTCTGCACTTCTTGCCATTAAATCCCAGCTGGCAAAACTTTGACCACTCTTCAAGCTTCCTTTAATAACTTTTCATTTTCTCTACTCCTTCAGGCATGTCCACTCTGTTGCAGATCTTATTATCATCCTCAAAAAAAACAAACTTTTCCTTCAATCCCCTCCGCAGTATCGCTCACAAAGATATTGAACAGAATCTGTCCCAAACTGGTCCTTGAGGCACTTCACTTCTTTCTTCAGAGTAAGTTCCATTTACCATTGCATACTGTCTCCTGTCAGTCAACCAGTTTTTAAACCATTCCATCACTTCGGTACCCACTTCCAGAATTCTCATTTTATTCATGAGCCTCTATGTGGGACTGTATCAAATGCTTTGCTGAATTCCAAGAAGATCACATTGAGTGCTCTTCCTTGCACTAATTCTCTAGTCACCCAATCAAAAAATCAATCTGATTCATTTGACAGGACCTTCTTTTGATGAAACCATGTTATCTTGAGTTCAGCAATGCAGCCGATTGTATAGTTCACTAACCTTTCCTTCAGCAGAGCCTTTGTTAATTTCCCCAACACAGAGTTAAGGCTAACCAGCCTGTAGTTTCCATCCTCCTCTCTGCTGCTACCTTTGTGAAGCAGGACCACTACCTCTCTTCTCCAGTCTTGCAGCATCACTCCTGTTTCTAGAGATCTATTAAACAGGTCTTTCAGCAGTCCCAACTACCCATCTCTGAGTTTCCTTAGTATCCTGGAATGTACCTTATCCAGCCCCTTTGGCCATGTCCACTTTCATTTTCCTAGTTCTTTCCATACAATCTCTGTTGTAAGTGGGGTTGTATGTACCCCATTTAACATCGATGCACTTCTCAACCAGCATCGCTCCTATTCCAGGGTCTTCTTTAGTGAATACCAGACTGACATATTTGTTTACTATTTCTTCATATTTCTCCACACATTGCTCGTCTCCCTCAGTTTTACAATACCATTTTTTACTTTCCTACTTTCTCTGATAACCTGAAAAATATTTTTTCACCTTGCTTGATCTCTTTGGTGATCTGCTTGACATTTTCCTTTCCCGATTTCTTTTCTCTTCTTCAGCTTCACCTTATAGACTTCCCTGTGTTCCTCTTTCTGGGACCCTTCGTACTTCTTCAACACTGGTTTTTTTGCCTTTATTTTTTCAGCCACCTCCTTTTGAAAACTAGATTGGTTTCCTTCTCTTACTTTTATTTACTTTTCTTACATAAAGGTTTGTTGTCTTTATTATAGTCCCTTTTATTTATTTTTATTTATTTATTTATTTAAGTTTTTTTATATACCAACATTCAAGACAGTGGTCCCATCATGCTGGTTCACAAGAAACAGGGGTGAAACTTTACCATTTAACAAAAGTGCAAAAAAGCAGTTACATATAACAAGGACAACAATAACTTGGAATGAGAAGGGAAATGAAGCTTAGATAGTGAAATATAAGTATAAATAACATTTTGAAAGGTGGCTATTAACGCTAATACTAGCGGAGCTTGTTGGGTGAAGGGAGATTAGATGGGATTGGAGTTAGGAAAGGCCTGTGTGAACAGCCACGTTTTGAGTCTTATCTTGAATGTTGAGATGTTGAGAATGTGAAGGGAGATTAGATGGGGTTGGAGTTAGGAAAGGCCTGTGTGAACAGCCACGTTTTGAGTCTTATCTTGAATGTTGAGATGTTGAGAATGTCTTTATTATAGTCCCTTTTAATTTAGACTACTATTGTTCTACCTCATCCATCTTCTCCCAGTCTTCTAGCTCCTGCTCAAGGTTCATTTCCATTGTACTAAAGTCTATATTTTTGAAATCCAAAACTTTGATCTTCATGTGAGATATATAGTGGTAGCTTTCCTGATATCATAATCATTGTTAATCTAGGGCTTGGTTCACTCAAAATATTATTTACCTCTGAAGGGCACACAGCAGGAAATATTCATACGTATCCTAGTAAACGAGATTTTGTCATAATGAACATACTCAATGGGAATTTTGTCAAGTTGATGATGAATCCTGGAGAGGTCTCATCATATGAAGAGTGTAAGAATGAGCTGGTAGAAGGGTTCGGCCTGATATGTTCCAGTCATCTCCAAGTAGGGAAAAAAATACACTGCATAGCTTTTGATGAGCAGCAATTACTACAAGGCATTTTGTGAATACTGGAGCCACTGAGAGAACAAAAAGAAGAACTCAATATTGTTAATTATAATTTTGTATGGCAAAACAAAGAAATTTCCTATAGTTTTTGTGAATTAAAATGAGTGTATATGCATCCTTGAGATGTAAGGTAGGCAGCCAATGTTTGATCTCCAGTTGAGGGAGGATGATACTTAAGGAGTTCATCTTGAACTTTTCATTTTTGAGATGCTTGTTGAGGTTCTTGATGTCCAGGATAGGATGAAGACCTCCTTATTTTTGGTTGAGAGTAGCATTAATAATTCTTAATGCAGAAGTTTGATTTGATCTACAACTAGAGTGCGCCTCCGTGGAGGATTGTTTGGGGTGAGGGATTTGTAATTTAATCAGTGCCCTTACTGTATTATCTTTAATACTAAACAATCTGTTATCAAATGTCATGTAGGAATGAAGTGTTGAAGTCTTCCCACACTGGAAGACTGTCTAAGGCGCTAACTGGGGATTTTATGTTGTAGTCCAAAATTTTGGTTTGAGAAAGCTGCATGGATTTGGTTTGCGTTCTTTCTCTGACATGCTGCTGTTGCTGCTGAGGACATGGCTATTAAAAAGAGTAAGGTTGATATCCTGTCTTTGAATAGAAGTACTGCCTTTTCTGGTAATGAGATTGAGGCTTTTTAGACAGAAAAAGTTACTGCAGATTATGACAGCAGAGTGGCACAATGATCCTTAAAACCCATTAATGCCCAAATCTTACGTTATGAAGCAATGTTGGTTTAGCTTAAACTTTGAAACACATGACATGAGAGGATCACTTGACTGAACAATTTTTTTAAATATTTGTCATGTACACAAGATGGCGCTTTGTTCCCATTTGGGAACAATGGGCACATATGGTACCATGTTCCCATTTGGGAACAACACTGTTTTAATTATGAACTAATGACATTAAAATCATAGACTCAAGTATTTTAAGCAGTAAGTATTTTACTATTTAGTAACTGTGTTCTCAATCAGCAGAGTTTGTTTGATCCAATGATCATTGGCTATGATACTGCTGTTCGCAATGAAGATGAAGCGGAACCCTGCACTTGGAGCACACTAGGCGGGAGTTTTTCTTGCACATCCTACATCTTCCTTGTTTCTCTGATGGAGTAAGGTGATGATTATGACCATCAAACCTCACATCGCTGACTGGTCTACTGGAAGGTCCAGATGTCGATGGTGTGCGATGTTTTGAACGCTGAAGCAGGGTGCGAACAATGTGCCGACGAAACTCCAGGTGATCAAATTTACCTCCTACTTCAACATGAAGACGCCAAGCTGCAACAACTGCCATGATGATGCCATTGACAAACAGAGGCCATCACCATTTCTTTGAATGAAACATTGGACGGTAGTTTGCCATAAATCTATCCAGTATGTCCACTCCTCCCATATGGATATTGTATAAGCCAATTACCGCTGGCTGTGGAAGGTCAACTGGACACTTTCTGGCATTGCTCCACCTTCTTGCTTTTCCCAGTGGTTCTATGTTGTTGTAGTTTGAAGCTACAATAACACACTGGTTGTCGTGCCATTTCACAGCCAAGACAGGTCTGTCGCATACGGCATCAAAGCAGCCTCTCTCCTTCTTTTTCATTTGGCTTGTCTCCATCAATGAGCACTGCTTCAACCTATTTTCGCGAACAGTTCCAGTGGCCTTGATGTTTTGCTTTTGCAGTGCCAGAAGAAGATCATATGAGGTGAAGAAGTTATCAAAGAATACCTCATGGTATAATGGATTTTCTATGCAGCTCAGTAATGATGTCACAACACGATGACCTAGCCCAAAACTTTGATTCTGACCATCCTGTTCGCAGTTGGTCTTTCCACAATAAACATCAACATTGAAAGGATAACCGGCCGAGGCCAGAACCCAGAGTTTATAGCCGAAGCAAATCGGCTTGCCTCGAATAAACATTTTCGCAGAATGGTGTCCATAATATGGGACCATCTCTTTGTCAATACTCAGATGCTCACTGAATACTCCAAACTGCTGCAGGCAACCATTCAGTGCATCAATGAAAGCACGAACTTTGTACAGTTTATCATTTTGATTAATCTTGTCATTGTCTGCAAGATGTATGTATTTCTTTATGTCCATGAAACGGTTACGAGTCATATGGGATGAAACAAAGGATTGCTGAACATCTTCATCCCGATTCCAATATAGCCGTTCACGAGGCAAGGAATTATATCCGCTCAATAGAAGAATTCCAACAAAAATGTCCAATTCCTTGGCCTCAAGTTCAAAATTCATGTTCTTCTGCCGAGCATATCGAACGCTTTCGGTCAGAATCATGTCGCTCAGCTCATTGTCATAGTACAGTTTGAAAAGTTCAAATGGTGTTTTATCCTGAAGTTCAGGATGCCTCTGGGCTAAATTTTCCAGCTGAGCTAAAGGTATTTTATGTGTATACTCCACTTTCTTGCTCCATTTAATACCATGTTTCTCTCCTTTTTTCTGAACAACTTTTCGCCTTTTCTGCTGCCTTGAAGTTCCATCAGAGGAACCAATGGCTGCCGCATCCTTTAGTATAGCTACAGTTCCAGGCACTTCATTTGGCAGAGCCGAAGGCAGTAGATCATCTTCGTCAATCACTTCTTCATCAGACACATTATCAACTTTATTTGGAGGTAGCAACACTATGTCTCTTATGTCATCACTTTCTACGGCTTCGTCAATAACGTCGGCTAAACGTTCATATTCTTCTAAGGATTCACCATCTTCACAACTTTGATACTCATCTGAAATGAATGTTGATGCTTCTGCACTGGAAAATAGTTTCTTAGACATTCTGTAACGTTTTAACAGCATATTGAATATTAAATCACTTAAATATAAGGATGTTCCCAAATGGGAACATAGTCATAGTTGTGCCCATTGTTCCCATTTGGGAACATCACAGAATCGATGCAATTTTCATATCTATAAACATTTTCAATTTTAAAATAAATAAAATCAAAATGATAACTAAACACTTTTGTATAGTTTTCCAGCAAAATTTGTAAAAAATATTTTATTCTTACCTGCAGAAGAACTTTTTAACCAAAAACACACGTGGCTGTTGTAAAAGGTCAACTTTCAAGATGGCTGCCGCAAACACAGAGTGACTAAATATACCTCAAATGATACCAACGGATGCAAAAACTATTTAAAAACAAAGAATTAGAGTCAATATGGGAATATCTTACTTATCACAAAAATATTAATGTGAAATTTCAATGTTCCCAAATGGGAACATTGGGCGCTAAGATCTTCTGTTTCTTTCACATTTTCTCAAAAAAGATTACCTCATTTTCATGGGCCTCTGAAGCTTGAAGCCAAGCTAATCTTCTTATTCCAATGGCTGTTTAAGTTGTAGAAGAAGTGCCCTAAGCCTCATAGGTTTATCTGATGAGTTACTTACTACTTTCTTCAGTAGTAAGAGCTGGTTTGAAATGCTGCTGGAAGGTCTTGAGTCATATCCTGCAGTTTCTGTAAGCAAGAATACATATATCACACTATGTATAATTGATACATAGTTGTTCTAAAACTTAACATAACTAATTGGAAAATGTTTTATTTTGTATTTATCCAATAAGCAAGATCTTTCCCCAGATGGGATCTAGAATGAATTTTAGATCTTTTTGCCTTTTTTAAGCTGATTCTGCCACAACAGATTGATAGGGTAATTGGACTTTTTGATGGCTTGGATAAGACTGAAAATTATATTTGATATCCATTTTTTTGAGATTGGAAGTGTTGACAGAGCTATCTGCCACATCTTGGTCTGAAGGCTTTGTTGTAGTCTATGTATTGGTACCGCTACAACTTGTTTTGTAGGTTCAATAAACTTAAATAAGCCAAATATGTTTTCTCTAGTTTCCGCCTCTTAAAATAGAGAGAAAAGAATCTTCGTGACCTTCTTTTGAACAAAAACAGGATATTCCATATCTTCAGAAGGAGAGATTTTCCTAGGAGGGACAGAGAGGGTAGAGAGAATCTGACAGAAGGCCAGTAGAGTCTTTGTCAGCCAAATGATACAAATGATTCAGTGTAGGAATATAAGAAGAAAATTCAGGAGCTTCATTTAAATCACTATAGAAGGTTCCTCTGATGTCCTCGCCCTGTGATATGTTTTTAATAGTCTGAAAAGATGGAATAGGAGACTGGATTTCCATCTTAGACATCAGTGACTCTAAAATGGGAGACATCTGCTTCAAAAGAGGAGGAGACATAAGGTTTTTATGAATTCATTCCACATCTTTTTAACCATGGAATGTTGATCAGTTGTAGGAAGAATAGTAGAATAACTTTCTGCTTCTGGAACCAAAATTGGGATCGTAAAGCTTTGATCCTATTCTGATTTTTCTGTGCTGAAAGCAGATTCTCTGCATGATGATGGCACTAACAAGATTTCTTCGAAGAGGAAAGATTATGTCAAAGGGAATCATCTCTGCACCAGTGAAAATATGGTGTGGCACATACACACTTTGATAATGAGGCACTAGACTTTACATCACTGCCTTTTCAGCACTGATTTTCAGACGCATGATGCTGATCATGAGAGTACTGTGCCTTTTTTGATGCCTGTGCCAGCTTCTGCGCTGAAGAATGCTTCACTGTAACTGCTGAGGTGGAAGCCTGAGGAGATTTAAAAAATTCCTTCAAGGTATGATCTCGCACCCTTATGGCCCTTGGTAACATGCATGCACAGGCTTCACAGTTAAGAACATCATGGGAAGGACCAAGATACCGGACACATTGTTTGCATACTGATGTGTCTGTAAGTGATGTGAACCGTTGTTGCTATGGTGAAGTTGACTCAACCTATGGGGCGAACCCTGTAGGCCCTCACCGACAACTGGCGGACATTTTCTGGCAAGAGACTGATGTAGAGCTTCACCTGTACCAACCCCTTTCCCTGCAGGTTGAGCCCTTGTGTCCTGTGTGCCGGCAGGAATTAGGCAGTGGTTTCTTATAAGACTGCATAGGCAGAGGTCCAGGGCCAGGCAAGGGTCAGAGGCAGGTGGCAAATAAGGAAGGTCAATGTCTAGGCAAGAGATCAGAGGCAAGTGGTGACAAGAATGGTCAGGGTCCAGGCAAGGGTTCAGTAGCAGGTGGCAATCAAGAATAGTCAGTGTCCAAGCAAGGGTCAGGTCCAAGAGTCAGTCCACAGGGAAGAGGAGGAGGAGAACTGACAGGGGGAGCTGGACAAGACAAGGCAGGGCAGACTGGAGAACTGAGGCAAGACTGAGCTGAAGAGATGAGGCAAGGCTGGATGAAGCGGGAACCATGAACGCAGAAAGAAGCAACACGCACTGCACACAGTATGCAGGAGACCTGTTGCTGAGGCAAGATGGGGAAGTCTGGGATGCCCTTATATATGGCTGAGGATGCTGATGTCATTGGTGGGCACCATAGGCATTTCCTGGCGCAGGCCCTTAAAATGGCAAGAGGTTGGTCACCTCTTGGACTAAGAAGGACTGGATGGGGCTGCGCTCATGGCAATCTCCTGTGCAGTGTGAAGGGAGCCTGGCAGCATTTTGCTGTGAGGCCCAGCTGTGGGTAGCATTGAGAGTAAGTGCGGCAGCTCATGGGGATGTCCTATGAGCTGCCAAATGTAACAGTATTTCCCCCCCCCCCCCCCCCCCTTAAGCCTCTCCTCAGGGCTCTAGGCCTTGACTTCTGGGGGAAGTGACGATGGACTCAGGGGTGCTTGAAGATTGGCTGCTGGCTCCCAGGAGTTTTTCTCTAGTCCATAGTTCTTTCAAACTATGAGATACTCCAATTACTCCAATTTATTCCATCTTCTTCAGCGTTCAAGAACTCTTGTACCTCATGGAGTCCATTTTGGAGATGATTTCTATGGGTTTATGTGGTAGTCGCGAGGGCCAGGAGAGGATCAGCGGTTTCAGTAAAGATACGTGGAACACGTTATGTATCCTTAACATGGCTGAAAGCTTGACCTGATATGTCACCGGCCCTATCTGCCTCATGAGGGGAGCCTGGCAGTGTCCTGCCATGACCATGAGGCCCAGCTATTGGGAAAAGCTGGGTAAGTGCAGCTGTGGGGATGTCCCACGAGCTGCCAAATGTAACAGTGTTGTTTTAGAAGAGAAACGGGGACATCTTTTGAATCCCCACCTTGTCTGGTGTCTTGAAGAGGAGCAATGCTAAATCAAACTCAGTCTTGGAAAAAAAATGTAACCCCATTATTTATTTTTTAGAAGACTAAGGAATGAAAAATAAGACTACATTAATTGTAATAAAAAAAAACCTTGAGGGAAAAAATGACTACAAGTAGCTGTAAATTTAGAAAGGGCAAAAGACCATGTCCTTTCGCAGTAGTGGAAGAAAATATACTGAGGGGCTTTAAAAAGACGGAACTGCGAGGGAACACTTGTGCATGTTCAGAAAAATCTTATTGGTCTTTCTGAGTCTGAGAAGAGCTATCTGTTTTGGCGCCGTCAGATGAGGACAAGCATCAGCCATATGAGCAAGTGTCACGTTTCTGTTGGTCCACAGAGAATTCATGTTCTCTCAATACTTTCCAACATTCACATTTACACTCAAACTAGACACAGGATTAATTCAAGCTCTCAGCCTACTTCTCAGCACACAAATATATAAACACAGTAATAGTTCAACCTTCAAATACATCCCTTTGTGAGATTGTGCACACTTTCCCAGGAAACCAATGTTCAAGTCCTGCTTAACCACCAGCAGACAGTTGCTTATAGCACTCCCTCAGGACTCCTAATATGGAACCCAGCATTGTATACCTATAGGAAGATTTTTTTCTCCTATGTGCATCACTTTGCACCTAGCCACATTAAATTTCATCAGCCATTTAGATGCCTAGTTCTCTAGTCTCTGAAGGTCCTTCTGTAGTTCCCCACAATGTGCTCATGTTTTAACAACTTTGAATAAATTTGCATCTTCTGCAAATATGATCACCTTACACATTTTCCCTTTTACAGATAATTTATGAATGTTAAACACAGGCCTGTATTTGTCAATAGACACAAGGGCCTGTGCCTAGGCCCTGTGCCTTCCAGCTGTATTGAATCTCACTTGGCAGAGAACAGCCTTCTGCTTCTTGATCCAGCTGTAGGGAAGAAGAGAGGAGGGATGAGCCTAGAGCAATCAGAACAAAGGAATAATTTTGGGGAGGTTAGGAGTGGGGCTGAGTGGGCGATCATTGGAGGATGATGAGAGGGGTTTGGCTGGGAGAGAGGGGAATGAGAAAAGGGGGCAGGGTTGTTGTTTAAGAAACAGAGAGAAGGGATAGTTGTCAGAGGTGTGTATATATATATGGTAGATTGGGTGTGAAGTTAGCGAGGGATGCAAGGAGGGACAGGACCATCTTCTCTTCCCCACTACAATTTAGATCTTCTTTCTCTTGATCTGATTCCCCAGATTCTGGAACCGCTCTTCCTCCCTACCTCTCCCTTCTCTCATATCCTATAATCTTCCCTTTGAAACCCTAATGCCAGATCTTTCCTCTTTTGAACCCCTCCTTCTACTTTCTTCCTCCTCTTCCCCATCTCAAATTCCAACTCCCTTCCCTCTTCCTTGAACTTCCCCATCTCCCCTCTTTCTTTCCCCAGTTCTTACTCTCCTATCCCCACCCCTTTCCTCTTACCCTCTCCTTCTTAATTCCCCATCCCTTGGCCTCCTACCTTCCCTGAACCAATACTTGTGATCTCTTTTCTTTATGCAATAAAATAAATTCTACAGATGCAAGCAAGCTTGGACAACTTTGTAGTTTTAAATAATTGTAATCCCTGCTTGGTGGATGCCTTAGAAGACAGGGACACACGGGGATCCCAGAGCCATTTTCCAAAGCTCTCTCTCTCACAATTCTCTAGGGCTCAGGGCCTTTTCCAGTGGAGGAAAGGAATAAATTCTCCAAGGCCCAAGGTGGCAGGGGTGTCTTTCAGTCATTGCCATGGGGAGGCATCAGTTAATGGAAATGATTGCCAATTAAATACACTGGAGGCTTAGGTAGAATGACCAAAATAAATCTTTTCTGAATAAATTCTTGAATGGTAAAATCGGCACGTTCCACGTCAGATCTTGGCATATGTGTATGGCTTGAATTTCACAATTCTCAAACTTTTCTTAATTTGTCCAAGGGTCTCAGTAATGGGCCAGGTAAGCGCTCAACTTCCAGGACTTTGGAAAAAGTAAGATTCCACACGTGGATAGAGGTATTCTAGGTGGACAGGAAAATTCCCCTTCCAGAATCGCTGGCAGGAAAAATGTCTGTCTTTGCACAGTCTCCCAAATGTTAGCTCTTCTCCCCAGGCTGAAGACTCCGATTGTGGATCCTAAGATGTATATCAACACATTTCTTACTCACAGTTCTCCTCTTCTGATTACAAGTAGGATCTTTCTTAGGAAACGTCCAGTCAGCAGGGAACACAGCAGCTCTAGTAGAAAGGGTGGCCACAAACGTCCTCCCCAGTAATTCCTGGAAAAATCGTCACAAAAATTACAAACTCTGGAACTCTTCTTCAGCAAGTCACCTCAGTTCCAGTCTATGCTGTGTGGGATAGGGACAGGGAGTACTCAAATTCCCATGACCCAAGCATATCTGAGCTCTCACATAAAAAAATCCCAAAAATCAAGAGTCCAAAAAGCCATAAAGGACACTGAGGCCAGCACTGGCAAATACTTGCCTCCTTCCAATTAAGGTAAGGATCCAGATCAGGAGGCCTAGTACCTTATAAAGGGAACAAAACTGCTGCTTAGAAAATACTACTACTCTTCTGAACTCTTAACTCAAAATGCAGCACTTAGCTGTTGTTATACTCCCAGGGGCATGGCTACTCCAGCAACCTCACTGGAAGAACTGTTCCAAAATGGTACCACCCCTCCCTCCCTCTGCTACCCATCTCTAACCTAGATCAAAAAGGACTTAGAACTAGGGTCAAACTCATAATGAATCCCAAAGGGTCATTACAAATGTAACATAAAAGATTGTCAATGTGCTTCAGAATTTTCCAGTTCTTGCTGTAGAAAACTGTGGGTCTGTTCCTTAGATCTTCTGCTCCCTGATGACTGACCTTCAGGAGCGATAGGAGGTGGGGGCCCAACAGTGCCTAGGGCAGCAAAACTATAAATCCGTCACTGGTTAAACAGTACCAGCACCAGTCCCAGTACAGACCCCTGGAGCATCCCACTGTTTTTTCTTGTCCCTGCTATTGCTCATAAAACTGAGGTGAGACAGATCTTCCCTAATTCTCATTGCCCCATATTTGCCAAAACAAGTGTGGTTTTCTTTTCTTCTGAAAGATATTCATAATAGAATCCATCAGTGTAGGATCCTCGTAAAGCCTAATCACTGAGAACCATGGCATTCTTCCATCCAATCTTCTACATAGCATTTCAAGTTTGGATTCTGAGTGGGTATTGATAGAGTTGTAATAGTGTTCAACTTCTTTAGGCGTATAAAAAGGAGTCTACAATGTGGGTTTACATTTTAAAATTGAGGATATTTACCTTCAGGGCTGAGGGAAAGTCTATAAATCCATACTTTTGTACCATACAAAATCTTCTAGAATACAGTCTATCTGTCTTGGAATCTGGTTTAAAGAAATTCGCCATTAGGGTTGATTTAACTGTAATTGATGTTTTCAGCTACTTTGAAGACAGGAAACCCAATTTCTTTCCAGTTTTTAGCTGTAAAATGTATGTAGGGTCTGCTTCATGTGAAGCATTATAAAGTACCTCTTAGTGTCATGAGACATTAACATGGTTTTAACCTGATGAAATACTCCTTTGAGCCTCTGAGTTTAAGTACTGGACTTGGAAGATTGTATTTTTCATGGTAGTCACTCCAGCCTGCAGACTCAGTAGGCTTCAGGCCTTACTGATTAATCCATCTTGTACTAAATTTCATCATATAAAGATGATGCTTTGCATCCATTCCTAATTTCTCTCTAAGGTAGTATCAGACTTCCATTTTACAAGTAGAATATGGCCTTGTACTTGACAGACCAAACTCCTTTGAAAGTCCACTATTTTAAGAAAAGAAAGATGTGGTGGTATGTTCCCATGGGAAAATGTACCTTTTCTAATTAGTTAGCAGTTTGAATTCCTCATTGTTAATTCTTTACATGATTGATTTTAGAAGTCATATCAGAGCTTATGCTATTTGGGTAGTGATAATTTTGGTAGCCAATTTGATGTCAGCCTTCTTAGAATAGATTTACATGACTGTAACATGGAGTTCAGGCCATACATTACTGTCTTTCCTCAAAATAAAGCTCATCTTCTACCTGGGTTTCTATGTGTTTATGTCCAGGTTTGTCATCCTGTCTTCTGTTTTCTTGTTTGAAGACAGAGCAGCTTTTGAACTAGTACAAAGGGGAAAGCTGATAGTTGCTCTGCAGCACATGGTTCGGAGGGAAATATCATCAAAAGATTCTAATGAAACAGGAGAATTAGAGCATCCCAACAAGAGGTTCTAATAAAAGCAAAAATAGTCAAGATGCTTATAAGTAAAGAACGACTTGAGGTAAAAAAATTCCAAATTATCCCTGTTAACTGGTAAGCAGGATGTTAATACAAACTGAAAACATACTTCAGAATGTCTGCATGACAGTGCAGAAGTCTATGAAGTAAGATGGGAGAGTTAGAGTGTACAGCACTGAATAAAGAGGTAGACATAATTGGCATCTCAGAGACCTGGTAGAAGGAGGATAACCAATGCGACAGTGCTATACCAAGGTACAAGATATATCACAATGATAGGTGGATCAAATTGGTGGGAGCCTGGCACTTTTATGTTAGGGATGGTATAGAGTCCTACAGGATAAAGATCTTGCAGGAGACTAAATGGGTAGAAATCCCCATGTGTGATGGGAAATAGTAAAGCAATGGGGGTATACTACCATCCACCTGGCTAAAATAATTTGACGGACAACAAAATACTACAAGAAATTAGGGAATCTAACAAACTTGGCAGTACAGTAGTAATGGAAAATTTCAATTACCCCAGAATTGACAGGGTAAATGTAATATCAGCACATGCTAGGGAGGCCAAGTTCCTGGATGAAATAAATGATTACTTCACTGAGCAATTGGTTCAGGAATCAACAAGAGTGGGAGCCATTTTAGATCTAATTCTTAGTGAAAGGCATGATTTGATATGAGAGGTAACAGCGGAGGGGTAACTTTGATAAAATGAGGAAAATATTTTTACACAATACACCATTGGGCTGAGGAATTCATTGCCAGAGGATGTGGTTAAGGCATTGTATTGGCTGTTCTTCAGTCTTCATGTATTGTGTTTGTTTTAAATAATAGGTTACAGATTACTAACATCAGGTTTGCTATTTCATGTTTGAATTCTTTCAGGACTATGGTATGGATACCATCCAGTTCTGGTAATCTGTAACTCTTTATTTTGTGAATTCAATCTATTATATTCTCCATTATCACAGAAATTTGTTTAGTTGTTCAGAATCATCACCTTCAAAGACTGTCCCTGGTTCCATTTTAGTAGCAGTTAAATGGAGCCTCACAATCCATATTTCTCTTCTATATGTTATTTATTTATTTCAAATAGTTATAATTTACTTATGCACAATTCTAGATGGGTAAAAAAATAACAATCAAAAAAATAATTAAAATGTTTAAAATCAAAAATAAATAAGAACTAAAATACAAGCATGTATTAAAAATTAAGAGGCGGTATGAAATAAATTAAATACACAGATAAAATGAACTAACACAGATAAAGTTATCACAGGGGACTTGCAGCACTAGGAACCCTGGATTGCCATACTTAACTTCTACATCTGGCATTTATCTCATGTATCCTAAAATGTCTAAATGCATCTTAAAAACAAATGGGCTAATTTTAAAACCCTCCCGCGTGTAAAAAAGGGGGTTGTGCGTGCGGCCGGGCCTTGCGCAAGCTGTGCGCATTTTAGAAGAAGCCCGGCCGCGCGCGTAACCCCTGTTACACACACAAGAGCCAGGCCTGTATGATGGGGCGGTCCTGGGGGCAGGCAGGGACAGTGCCATTCCTCGCTGCCCCGGAGCCTCGCATGCCGGCTGGCTCCGGCTCGCACGTTACCTCAGATTGCACCCTGAAGTAACTTGCCGATTAAAAGGTAAAAAAAAAAAAGGGGGGGTGAGGAGGGTGAGGAGGAGAGGGGAAGGGAGGTTAGGGGAGGGGGAGCAGGCTGGGAGGGAACTAGGAAAAGGGACCATCGTGTCACCGCACGTAAATTAAAAATGTATCCCCCCTGTGTGCGTGAGTCCTGGGCCGTGCGCGCAGATGTTAAAATCCGCCACACATGTGCGCATGCCCCTCGTATTTTATAACATGCGTTGCTGACTCACGAGTGTTATAAAATAGCCATGTCCAGGTGTGCGCGCTGGGAAGCACGTAAGTTTTAAAATCTACCCCTAAATTGGCCAAAATCCCTTCTGACGACATAAACATTAAACTCCCTCAGTCGTGTTTGTCTCAGTAGAAAGGATGTTGGCCGACTTGTGTTTTAAGATATGTTTGTTGTTGTTTGCCTTTCTTTCTTTGCTTATTATAAAATTGGGTAGCAGTTGTTCTATTGTCATGCAGATCCATGGCCATGCATGCTGAAAAGCTTTTTCTGGAAAGCGTTACAGATGTTTCGCCACCAATGTGTGTAACTCAGGTCACATGACCTATATGTGCTATGCCATTGAGCTGCTGTCATTGGACAACAAACATAAGTGAATCCTTTCACTTTAGAAATTATAACTGTCAAATGTATTGAGTCTGTTCAGATTGAAAGTATTGTTGTCTTTCTACTCATTTACATTTACTGTATGCCAAGTCGCACAGTTAAATACTACGGTGAAGGAGCCACTCCCTAAAATAACCCCAATCTAATGTCAGGGCAAAAGGCAGTGTGGCAGGCTTCAAACCGGGATCCATCTGGTCCGATGCCAGTGCCCTACTTTTAAACTGAGGCAGCCTGAGACTCTTGTTAGCCTAGGATAAGGATCCAAATTGGTCCTCAGGGGTTCAAAAAGGGGTTGCTGGGAAAGGCCTCTAATGTTCTGGCAGCTTAATAGCTGGGGTGCACAGTGGAGCTGGAAGGTGAGACTTTGTGGCTGCGCAGCCTGGCATGAGCAGGTTCAGATTAAAACGCGCAGTCACAGATCGCGTTATAAATAAAATCCTGGCATTCAAGTACAGAGAAGTGTGTTTGTGTCCATGGAAGGGCCCTAACCTAACATCTTAGATTTTCACTGTCACCACAAATTCAAAATAGTCCAGAGTAGCAACATTTCCACTCATGAGCTTGCTTCGCCACCCCTCACCTTCAACCAGGTGTGCTCTAGGTGTCCCAAGGTTTAAGCTGGGCAAGGTCAGTAACTTCGGAAAACTGTAGGGCCCCATGCAGTTCTAAAAATGCAGGATGGCTGGAGCATACCTGATGGGAGGAAGATGTTGACGGGCTCCCACTCGCTGTAGAGAGAATGCTGGACAGCTGCAAGTAGTAAAGGAATAACAGTTTCTCTTCTTTTCTCTCTAGTTTTTTATTCTCAATCCAGTAGTGAAGTTATTGGAAAACTGAAAGTAACTGTGGAAGCTCTCCGTGTTCTGCACTCAGTCTTTAAGGAACACTAAGTCGATACAAGGCCATGAAAAGTGTGTGTATGCAAGCTACTTCTCCTGGATCAAATAGATGGTTGGCAGCTCTTTGAAGATGACTTGTTTGTAACTACTTCATTTAATGAATAATTCACACAAAAAGGATACTTGATTTGTAGTTGTAATGTTTGTATATTTTTTCAATATGTTTTGTATGCGTGGCCCCCATAGACTACCAATCACTCCACAATAGAGAAATGCTTGTAAATAATTCATACCTACATGACTGAATGATGTGTGGGATTTGCATTTTCAGTATTTTTACTACAGAAAGTGGTAATATGTATGAAAATCAGTTTGGTTTTTTTTATGTTGAATTTTAAAAATCAAAATCTTAAGCAAGATCATTAAAAATATGCTTTTATGTTATCCCTAATCACCCTACTAAATGAAATGCCTGTGATTAGACTCATTACAGCTTTTATACCAGGAAGATTTTATTAGAAGCAATATATGAAAATTACTTGGATTAATGTGTTAATCTGCCTCTTTAAAATGCTAATGTCCATTTTATGCACATTAAATCACAGTATGGGTTTGCTTTGATGCATGCAATTTCTATCAATTAAATATTAAGAAGGAGCAGAGACACAGGACTCATTGTAAGCTTGTTTTATTTTAACTAACTTTTTTCCTTTCCACTAACATTATGATCTGATATTTATACTGATGATTTGGGGACATGAAGGAATGAAAAAAAGAATAGAAAAAATGCACGTAAAGCCTCCAAAAACAGAATTGAAAGAAATAAAATAATCTCTGGTATGTACCATTTACAAATTGTATTACTTCTGAAACTTATATCAAGCATTGAGCCTTTACAGTGATTTATGTGCCTAGATGAATAAACAGCATCCACTCTTTAGCTTAGAAATGTAATATGCTGTCTTTTAACTAATATCCATGCAGGATTGAACTGAATTTTTTTAAAATGGGGCTGTGAATCGATGCTTCCAAAGGACTGTCTCCAGAGAACACAGATATAATGCCTTTCATTTTTTAATTTAGTTTTTTGTCATTTTTTCAAAGGATTTCATAGACAGCCAGTTCTCACTGTTTGCAAACAGACGTTGTTCCTTCATAAGCATATGTAAAGTATTCAGAGAGATAAGTAATTTATTAAAATCTACCTAATTTGCCGTGATATATTAAATCTCTGCTTCACTGATCACAGCCCATTTCATTTAGAGAATTAAGCATTCCCTCTTTGTGTGATTAAAGCTCTGGAAAATGAGTTCTTTGCTCCAACTTGTGAACATTCAAAGCCTACTAATGGCAAGAAGATGGAATAGATTATGAGACAATTCATTACAGTTCAACAGCAAAAAGAAAGCTAGAATGCAAAATTGCAAGTATGAATATCTGCGTATAGTTTGAACCATCTGTGCTTTAACGGCTTCAATAATGGCTCTTCATCTTGAAATGACATCCATGCAATATTAATTTGTTGATGTACATTGTGAAGCCAATGGAATCTGTTTTAACTGCAGACATCTCTACGTTTTGCTATCTACTGCTAGGCCTGTTTATCACAAGGCCCACCATCTTGAGGCACAGGGTAGCTCTCATCAAGGCTTGGCAAGTCCTCACAGCAACTCATTCCTCTGGAACATTCTAGAGACCACAAACAACTGCAAACTAAACACTCCATTCCTAATAGTCATATGTTTGTTGTCACTTAGAGTAATTCTTAGCTCATTTTTGGCCAGTTACTAGCTTTCTCTGGATATGTGCTGTTATATTGTTGTTAAGACTGTTACCCTACATGACACTAATTTAAAACAGCCTGATTCAACACTGAGATTAAGAGAGTGGCTTTTCAAAAATGCATATGTGGTATTTTACCAGGAGGTTCTTATTATTTTTTTAATGTCATGCTATCCTAAATAATCATACTTATCAAACTGTAGTCATTTTTCCATTTAGCCATGATTTTATTGATTACTTCCAACAGAAAATGCAGTTTGTTCAATACTCCTGACTATCTCTAGGTTGCTACTCATTACATTCCTTAGAGTCTCATTAAATCAGGAAGCAGGTTACATGACATTAGCTATATTGATTAACTTACCAATCTCTTATCTGCCTAGAAGTTGAATATTGAGCAGATAAGAAGTTAGATTATTAATCAGTCCCAGCTTGATTTCTTCTCCTGAAAAGTATACACTTACAGGTCCACATTCAGTAAGCTGGGAAGCTGCAGAGTTTATTGAATGTAAGAAAACTCCCTGGTTTATTGAATGTAAGAAAAAACAAACTGAGCAGGGGAGCCAGGGCTGAATTCCCCCCAACCTCCAATCAATAAAAAATAGTAGCAGATTAAGCAGTTCTTACTTTCCCCCCATCCCAATAATTAATAAAAGGCCAGGAAGCCACTCCTCCTCCCCAATCCCAGTGTAATTGTAGCAGCTTCTCTCCTGCCCCCAAATTCACTCATCCCCACCCCTTTCCAAGACCTTTTCAGGGGCAGTGGGCATTGAAGCTGCAGCCTCTGGAGTTCAAAGCCAGGGAATCTTGCAGTGGAGTCACAGTGACTCTAATTCTGCAAGAATCCTGTAGGAATTCAAACTCAGCAGAAGTAAGGAGCCCCTCCTCCAGAGGCTCCCTGTTGGACCCGCATTAGGTATGTCCCAAATAAAGGCTGCATATAAGGAGCCCTAGCTTGACACATTTTTGCTGGTCCAACAGAGTTTTGCTGGTCCAACAGAGTTTTCTCTGTGATACTCATGTTGCCTGGCCTATAACTGCATATTCTGGTTCCTGCTGTATCCTGTTTCCTGCTCCATTTCTGGTTCTCAGCTCTGATCCTGGTCTTGAGCTCCACTCCTGGGTCCTCTTCCATTTCTGTTTTCCAGCCTCTGCCTGGTAATACCTGACAGCTGCCTGCACCCAATGGCCCAAGTGTTCCCTCAAACTTTTGACGGACTGAGCAAAAAATTTCTTTGGTTCAACTTTTTATAAGCTTAGTTCAAATTTGTGTGCTATGAGCCCAGTGTGCCTGAGCAAGAATAGTGCAAATAATATTAGATTTTTAAAGTTTTATTTAACTGTTTTAATGAAAATAGTTCTCCATTACTTAAATGATCATGAAGCAAGAATTAGGGTAGCCTGTCAAACATTGAGCCTTTCAGATCTGACACTGTCTATGTCCTGTTTTATTGCACAGCAGAATAATTTTCAGGGACAAATGATTCCCTTAAAGCTGCTATAGAATATAGACAGACCCTTAAAAAGAGAGAATAATGTAGCAACAAATAATAAAATCAAGAAATATAAAACTTCAATCATAATAGTAAAATTGTACTAAAAAAAAGAATACATATTTCAAAACTTCTAATTAATAGAATATCAAATAATTAAATGCTTAAAAATGTTCCAAACCAATAAAATATTTCAAATCAGCATATACAGTAGCAATCCTACCTATGAAAAGACAATACTGCAAATATACCAATACACCTCCTATTAGGAAAACAGAACCAGGCCGCTATAAATCCCTACATAAAAACTGCATGCTAGCAGAATACCTCACCTCAATCACATGCAGAACACAGACAGACCTTCACCAAATACAGAATAAAGAGACCATAAAGTATAAATAGAAAAGTGTATACAAAAATTAAATTGGAAACAGCACCAAGCGAGACTCTGTAGGCACAGCAACAATGTAAAAACGGAAACATCATCATTCCTCATTAAACATCAAATAAAATGAAGAAATATGAAGCAGCAAAAATATTAAAAATAAAGACATTTTTCAAAACAACAGACAAATACAACATCCAATAATTAAACTCAAATTACAATTTTTAAAATTTACCAGATACCAAAAGCAGCCTTTCTAAGCCCCGAGGTGCGATTAAAAGGTCAGCACCTCGGGAAACCTGGGCCGATCCATTTCCCTTCAGCGTGGGAACGGCAGCCATTTTTTTAACTTTTGCAGATGCAGAAGCAAGGGCTATGGGGGCAGGGGAGCTTCCCCCCCGATCTTTCCCTGGTGGATGGAAACCCTGGGGATGGATCTAACAGATCAGGAGCATTTGGATGATGGGCCCAAACCCCTGGTAGGGGAGGAACCGGGTTATTCTGATTTTTTCTTGGACTTTGTGCTCCTTATGCACAAAGCCTTTTTGGTTACACAGGCTCAGCAGAGCGGTGCTCAACATTTCACTCAGCCTTCTCAGCCCCCCTCAAAGCTTGTAAAACGTGTGGAAGCTCTGGTGTCTCTGCAGGTCGCCAAATTAGTGGCTCGTCCGCAGCAGGGGTGTCTGCTCCTTCCAGTGGAACAGACAGCGGGGCTGTAGACACTTTGTCTCTACCCTTGCCTCCCACAGGGGCAGAAGAGACATGGTAAAACAGTCCCCCTTGGATGGCGACGACCCTAAGGTGGTCCACAGGGAGGAGTTAGAGCCGTTAATTCCCTCTGTTTTATCGGAACTGTGGGTTGAACTTCCCCAAGATGCTGTCCCGCAGGATTCTGTGGATCTGGTCCTAGCGGGACTATGAACTCCGGCCAAGGCCTTTCCCTTTTATCCCATGCTGCAACTGCTGATGACCCGGGAGTGGAACATACCAGATGCCGGGTTAAGAGTGGGAAGGGCTATGGATAAACTTTATCCTCTAATTGATGAGTCTCTGGAGCTCTTGAAGTCCCCTAAGGTGGATGTTTCCGTATCGACCATGACGAAATGAACCACTATTCCCTTCGCAGGAGTGGCAGCCCTTAAAGATCTGCAGGATCGAAAGCTGGAGGTGCTCTTAAAAAGGATCTTCAAAGTTTTGACTTTGGGTATCTGGGCGGCGATGTGCAGTAGCTATATGCTACGGGCCAACCTCCGCTGTGTCCAACAATTATTAACCTTCAGGGATCTGACACCAGGAGAGTTGGAGCAGGCCAAGCGGTTGGAAGCGGCAGTGGCCTATGGAGAAGATGTGCTGTATGATCTCCTCCGAACTTCTTCTCACACCATGTCTTCAGCAGTGTCTGCCCATCGACTCCTTTGGTTGCATAACTGGTCAGTGGATGTTTCATCCAAGGCTCAATTAGGGGCGTTGCCTTTCAAGGGAAAGTTTCTCTTCGGGGATGATTTGGAACAGTTGATAAAGTCCCCCTGGGTGAGAACAAAGTTCACAAACTCCTGAAGGACCATCCAAAACCTTCCAGAGGTTTTCCTGCCGCTCGCTCTCGTTTTCGAGGACAACGAGATTCCGGCAGGGCAGACCACAGCTGGCGGCGCAGAGACAACCTCTCGGCAGACAGCAGCTCTGGAACTCTTCCTTTCGTGGGCGCAGATCCACCCGCGAAACAAGTTCAGCTACATCTCTTACCTCCAAGTCTTCTCAATGAGATCAGGCTGGCCCATCCCTCGGTTCCTCGGGTAGGGGAGCGTATTACCGGTTTCACGGGGCATGGGTCAGGATAACCTCCGATCAGTGGGTCCTAAGCATTGTAGAACACGGCTACGCTTTGGAATTTGTTTGGCCACTCCAAGATTTCTTTCTGGTCTCCCCTTGCAGTACTCGGAACAAGGCTCAAATTGTTCGGCAGACTCTCGACCGCCTCCTTGCCCTAAGGGCAATAGCGGAGGTTCCCCAAAAGGACTGGAAAATGGGATGCTATTCCATTTATTTTGTGGTCCCCAAAAAGGAGGGATCCTTCCGGCCTATTCTAGACCTCAAAAAGGTAAACAAAGCCCTCAAAATACCTCACTTCTAGATGGAAACTTTACGTTCCATGATCGCCGCAGTTTGCAAGGGCAAATTTCTAGTGTCCCTGGATCTGATGGAAGTATACTTACATATTCCCATCCACATATATCATCAGAGGTTTCTGCAATTCATGATTCTAGGTATGCATTTCCAATTCTGCTCCCTGCCGTTCGGTCTGGCTATGGCCCCTCGCATGTTCACCAAGGTAATGGTGCCTTGAGGAAAAAGGGGCTTCTAATTCATCCCTTTTTGGACAACTGGCTCATCTGAGCAAAGTCTAGAGACCTCTGCATACAAGCTGTCAGAACAGTGGTCAATCTTCTGGAGTCGCTAGGATGGGTTGTCAATCAAGCCAAAAGCAACTTCGTTCCGTCATAGGTAATGGACTTCCTGGGAGCACAGTTCGATACCAGACTCGGAAAGGTGTTTCTCCCACTGGACCGAGTTATCAAGCTGATGGAGCACGTTCAACCCTTGTTGTCGCTGCCACTCCCCAAAGCCTGGGACTATCTTCAAGTTCTTGGTTCCATGGCATCCACTTTGAAGTTGGTCCCATGGGCATTTGCTCAAATGAGACCGTTGCAACGAGCGTTACTTTCCCGTTGGGACCCCAAGTCGGAGGACTTCCAGTTCCTGCTGCCGCTCCTTGATCCTGCCAGGTACAGTCTAGGGTGGTGGCTTTGCCCTCAAAACCTGAGTCACGGGGTAGATCTTGAAGTTCAGGATTTGGATCATGGTGACCACAGATGCCAGTCTCTCTGGTTGGGGAGCAGTCTGTCAATCCCGCTCAGTCCAGGGCGACTCAGGAGGAGGCCAGCTGGTCGATCAATCGTCTGGAAACCAAGGCGGTTTGGTTGGCATTGCGGTACTTCCTCCCGTTGTTGCACAATCGAGCGGTCGGAGTTCTTTCCGACAATACGATGATGGTGACCTACATCAACCGTCAGGCCGTAGCCGACGAAGCGGAACAGCTCATGACCTGGGCGGAGAAACGTCTAGCTCTATTGGCGGCATCTCACATCACCGGCTCCGACAACATTCAGATGGACTTTCTCAGCCGCACACACATAAATCCAGGGGAGTAGGAGCTGTCAAATCGAGCAATGGATCTCATCGTGCATCGGTGGGGGCGATCCCCATATGGACTCCTTGGTTCTACAGTCACAGAAGGGATCACGGAGCAGAGGGAGTCGATGCCTTAGTCCTCCCATGGCCCAAGTCGGTTCTCCTGTACGTGTTCCCGCCCTGGCCTCTAGTAGGCAAGGTTCTATACTGGATAGAGGTTCATCCAGGCTCCATAATTCTGGTACCTCTGGAGTAGCCCCAGTGCCCGTAGTTCGCAAATGTGGTCAATCTGGCAGTAGACAGACCTCTCAGACTCTGTCATCTCCCCAATCTGCTACGTGAAGGCCCTATATTTTTCGACCAGGCAGATTGATTTTGTCTAGCAGCTTGGCTTCTGAAAGGCACAGGTTAAGAAAGAGAGGATATTCAGAAGATGTAATTACTACCCTCTTGCAGGCCCGGAAGACTTCTACATCCCTCTCCTATGTTAGAGTGTGGAGAGTCTTTGAAATGTGGTGTCTGGATCAGGGGTTATTCCCCAGACAGGCTTCTGTGACTCATATCTTAGCCTTTCTACAGGCCGGCTTGGCGAAGGGTTTATCTTTTAATTCCCTCCAGGTACAGGTGGCAGCCCTAGGTTCCCTGGTGGGTACTTCCTTAGCTTCCCATCTGGATGTTGTGCATTTCCTCAGAGGGGTCAGGCATTTGAAACCTCCTGTCTGTCCGGTCTGTCCCTCATAGAATCTTAATTTGGTCCTTCGTGTTTTGTGTGCTCTGCCTTTTGAGCCCCTTAAAAAGGCTCCTTTGAAGAATGTTACTTTAAAAATGGTGTTTTTGATTGCTATATGCTTGGCCCGAAAAGTCTTGGAGCTTCAAGCTCTTTACTGCAGGGAACCGTTCTTGAGAATTTTGGAGTCAGGAGTATCACTTCGCATGGTTCCTTCCTTTTTTTACCTAAGGTGGTTTCCAGTTTTCATTTAAACCAGTCAATAGAGCTCCCGGCCTTTTCCAGTTTGTCCTCTACGAAGCCGCACGCGAGAGAACTACAGCAATTAGATGTGCATCGGGTGCTCTTGCGTTATTTAGAGGTCACGAATCTGTTCAGGTTTTCAGATCATCTCTTTGGATTGTGGAGTGGTCCTAAAAAGGGTCAGAAAGAATCTAAGCCAACTATTGCACGGTGGTTGAAAGAAGCTATTGAATCTGCTTATATTTGTAAAGGAAAGCCTGTCCCCGAGGGGTTGAAGGCACATTCCATTCGCTCTCCGGTGGCTTCGTGGGCCAAATGCCAGCTGGTATCGCCACAAGAGATATGTAGAGCGGCCACTTGAAAGACACTTCATACATTTGCTCGTCACTACCACTTAGATGTTCAGGCCCCAGAGGTCAATAATTTTGGCAGTGGGGTTCTTTGCGCGGGACTCTCGACTTCCCGCGCGAAGAACCCCACTGCCAAAATTATTGACCTCTGGGGCCTGAACATCTAAGTGGTAGTGATCAGTCCAGACTGTGGTACATCCCACAGTCTGGACTGATCCGGGTACGTACAGGGAAAAGAAAATTGGATCTTGCCTGATAATTTTTGTTCCTGTAGTACCACGGATCAGTCCAGACGCCCACACAGGGATTTTCTTGTAGAGTACGCGCTCATATTCACTTGTTTTTGCAGACAGCTATAGCAGAAGAATGGAAGCTACATGTTGCTTTTACAATTGCAAGCCACTACTCCAAAACCAAAAGAAGTTAACGTTATAACAGTTGTTGCTTGATTCGTTGTTATGGTTAATATTACTGTTTTTGCTTGGATATTCTTAAGACTGAAGGGATGCAGGAGGCACGCCTGGTTAAGAGAAGGCATCTTTTGAGTTTTTCTCTGTCTACATCTACTGGAAGGGAGGCATAACCCACAGTCTGGACTGATCAGTGGTACTACAGGAACAAAAATTATCAGGTAAGAACCAATTTTCTTTTCTCTCTTACACACATCATTTTCATGCACACTCCCTCTTTCAATGCATACAGACTTTCACACAAACACAAGCTAACACAAGCTCTCACACACTCACTGGCTCTCTCCCCCCTCACAAACACATATACACACTTACTGGTTCTTTATCCCTCACACAAACACACTCTCACTGGCTCACTCCCTCACATATTTACTGGCTCTCTCTTTCACACACACACACATACACACACACACACACACACACACACACATTCACTGGCTCTAACTGGCCCTAACTCTTCTTCAATTGCTAGCAGAAGAGGACGTACGGTGACCCACTGGACCTTTTCTTCAGGTGGGAAAGGATATGTTGTGGTTCTCTGGTCCTCTTGTTCAACGGTCGGGAGGGGAGGCGCTACTGGATTCCTGCTGGACCTCTTCTTTGTCCGCAAGTGAGGAGTAAATGCAGGGGCAATACTGGGCCTATTCCTCTGCTGCAGGCAGGAGGAGAGAGGTGTTCTTGCCCTGCTAGGCCTGTTCCTTGGTTGTGGGTGAGAGGAGAGATGTTCACAGCCCCACTGGGGCTCAGCTGCGAGCAGAAGGTGAGATGTTTGTGGCCCTGTTGGGCCTATTTATTGGCTACTAGAGGAAGAGTTTATGCTGGAGAACCCACTGTTGGGATGCAGTCTGCTGGTGAGGTTGTTTTCTCTTTGTCTTCTTGCATTGGCCAGCACCAGAGTCATAGCTGGACAGGGTATCGGCAGGAGAGTTGACGGCTTGTGAGCACTTTGTTTTGCCATGTGCGCAGAGTCCGGGATTTATGTGCGGGAAGGGTGCTGCTCAGCCTACTACCATTTTTTATTGATTGGGAAGGGAACAATTATTGCTGCTCAGCCACTTGTTTTGTTCTTATGGGAGTTTGTTTTTCATTTATTCAACTAACTTTTGGATAGTTCTCCAGCAATATAAGGATCTGAATAACCAAGGCTTTTTTCCCCATTCTGTGTCAATGGAAAATAAGCTTAGTAAATCAGGCTTGTTTGTACCTGAGGCAGTGGAAGATTATGTAATTTGCCCAAGGTCACAAGGAGTGTGAGTAAGATTTGAACTCTGGCTTCCCCAGTTTTCAGCCTGTTGCTCTAACCACTACACTACACTTCTGCTCCCCATTTAGCCAGATAAATTGGAGGTGCTACCACAGAGGAAAATTCAAAACCCACGCTTTGACTTGATAAATCCCAAACTTAGGCCAGGAATTCATCATTCCATGTGGAATGATGAACCCTGCGCTAGAGGGGCGGTGAGGGGGGGGGGGGGGGAAGCAGGGGACGGTCGGGCGATAGCCTGCAGCCGGCCGCACCATATGGGCATGCTATGGGTACAAAAGAGTTAGAAGTAAACAGAGTACAATCTGGGATGAGGGAGTGGGCAGTGGAGTGCCTCAGGGATCTGTATTGGGACCCTTAATTTTCAATGTATTTATAAATGATCTGGAAAGAAATACGACGAGTGAGATAATCAAATTTGCAGATGATACAAAATTGTTCAGAGTAGTTAAATCACAAGCAGATTGTGATAAATTGCAGGAAGACCTTGTGAGACTGGAAAATTGGTCATCAAAATGGCAGATGAAATTTAATGTGGATAAGTGCAAGGTGATGCATATAGGGAAAAATAACCCATACTATAGTTACACAATGTTAGGTTCCGTATTAGGTGCTACAACCCAAGAAAGAGATCTAGGCGTCATGGTGGATAACACATTGAAATTGTCGGTTCGGTGTGCTGCGGCAGTCAAAAAAGCAAACAGAATGTTGGGAATTATTAGAAAGGGAATGATGAATAAAACAGAAAATGTCATAATGCCTCTGTATCGCCCCATGGTGAGACCGCACCTTGAATACTGTGAACAGTTCTGGTCGCCGCATCTAAAAAAAAAGATATAGCTGCGATGGAGAATGTACAGAGAAGGGCAACCAAAATGATAAAGGGGATGGAACAGCTCTCCTATGAGGAAAGACTAAAGAGGTTAGGACTTTTCAGCTTGGAGAAGAGACGGCTGAGGCGGGATATGATAGAGGTGTTTAAAATCATGAGAGGTCTAGAACGGGTAGATGTGAATCGGTTATTTACTCTTTCAGATAATAGAAAGACTAGGGGGCACTCCATGAAGTTAGCATGTGGCACATATAAAACTAATTGGAGAAAGTTCTTTTTTACTCAACGCACAATTAAACTCTGGAATTTGTTGCCAGAGGATGTGGTTAGTGCAGTTAGTATAGCTGTGTTTAAAAAAGGATTGGATAAGTTCTTGGAGGAGAAGTCCATTACCTGCTATTAATTAAGTTGACTTAGAAAATAGCCACTGCTATTACTAGCAACGGTAACATGGAATAGACTTAGTTTTTGGGTACTTGCCAGGTTCTTATGGCCGGGATTGGCCACTGTTGGAAACAGGATGCTGGGCTTGATGGACCCTTGGTCTGACCCAGTATGGCATGTTCTTATGTTAAGAACTTAAAAATGGATGAAGTAGAGGAAAGCCAAGGACAGAAAACTGACACATAATAGTTGCCAACCTTCATATCGAAGGTGACTCATGATGATGATTTACAGTAAAATTAAACCCCGGAATTGGATATCTCTGGTTATTTATGATCTAAGGAATGCTAGAACACCCACCTGTTATTTATTAACTGGGTATTTGCTTTCTCTGTACTGATTATTACAGAAACACAACAGATTATCTGGGCTGTATTCAATCTCTAGATGCTGTTTGTGTGCTTTCATATTGCAGTATCTTTAAGACAGAGAGTGAGAGTGTACTGTTGGAACCTGTTGGAGGGAGCGCTCCCGATTCCGGGGAGATGTGTGCCCTTGGACCACAACGCGACTGCAGAGAGGAGTTCCGTGGAAGCGCCACGGCAGGCAAGACGTATCCAAGCATGGGAGGAGCAGACTGACCACCGCCTTAACCTCCGCCGAACCTGCATGAACTGGTAGAGACCCAGCAACGCAATGCTGGTCTCTGGGGTAGCCCTACGGCCACTCGATAGCCCTTACGGACCAGCCACTAGGGAGCAGCCGATGTGGCAGGACAGACAGAGGTCAAGGACAGGCGACGGTACTGGAACTAGGAACAAGGCGGGAATTCAGAATTGGACTAGGCTTGGAGACTTGACCGTGGCGAGGATACTTGGAGCTTGGAACTCAGACGAGACAGGAACATTTGGAACTTGAAATTTAGACGAGACAAGGATGCTGGAAACTTGGAACTCAGACGAGATGAGGACACTGGGAACTTGGAATTCAGAAGCAAGATGCTCATACGTGGAAGGAAATCAGATGTAGACTGAGGAGAGGATTCTGGTTACTCAGACGAGGACTCTTGGAAGGACTCGGACAAAGACTTGGAAAGGCTCACACAAAGACTTGGAAGGACTTCAGACAAAGACTTGAAACTTGGAACTCAGATGGAGTGAGACACGGATTCTTGGAACTTGGAACTCAGATGGGACGAGACAAGGATTCTTGGAACTTGGAAGGAGCGAGGACAAGGATTCAGGATACTCTGAGACTTGACAGACACTGCCCCTCAGGACGCCCTACACAGCTGACGAGGGCTGGTCATGGACCACCCTGTCCCATGGTGCACCCTACACCACCTGAAGAGACTGGTTGTGGACCACGCGAAGAGCGGAACAAGCACAAGACTGAGGCTCAGGATGAGGAAGGAGTTTGGGCAGTGCTCGAAGATAGATCCTGCCGGAAGAGGACTCCAGCTACCAGAAATGGACACCAGATTGATACGGATTTAATCCCAGGAAAAGTCAGCTGGAGACAAGTTCCGGGGCGAGCGAAGCTGAACCCGGAGTTTGGAGCTGATGGTACTTCAGGATCAGGACTGGACGAAGGACATCAGGTTCAAAACTTGGAACTTGGAACATCAAAATCAGGACTTGGAACTCAGGACATCAAGGTCAGGACTTGGAACAGAGACTAGGAACATTAGGACTGGAATGTAGGACATCGGATACAAAAGGACACCGGGACCTCTGGAAATCTAAGGCATACATCAGGAACCTCTAGAGAGGAGGACTACAGGAACGTCTGGAACATGACGGACGAAGACATCAGAGGACGGAGAAGTCTGGAGTTCCGCAGACAAGCAAACTGGACATCCGGAGATAGGGAGAAGTTTGGACATCTGGAGACAAGGAGACATCAAGACATCTGAAGACAAGAGAACGGGATCTGTCAAGAGACCAGGACATGTTTTGAAGATCAAGACAAAGTTTCAGGAACCATGGGCGAAGACGAGGAGTATCAATGAGGAACAGCGTGCCTTGAAGAAGTGAAGAGGGGTCATGGAGGACTCCTGGAATGAAGAGCTAGAACTGAAGATCCAGGAGAGGTCCATGACCAACTCCTTGTGAAGACTGGCTGAAGGCTGAGCCCTTTTGTAGGGCTGAAGAGGAAACGCCTTGATGACATCACAAAGAGGAGCCAGGAGGACTGGCCCTTTCAAGGAGGCGCGGCCGCACGCCTAGGAGGAGGCAGGACCTTGGAGAGCGATGGCCTGCTGAATGAAGAGGAAGCAGGCCCCGACGTGAGCGACTCCCTGCCGCGAAGGAAGAAGATTGATGGCGGCTCCCTGCTGTAAGAAGAGGATGTCGGAAGCGGCCTCCAGGCCACGGAAGAGGACATCAGAGGCGGCCTTCAGGCCGTGAAGAAACAGCGGAGTCAGTGGCGGCCTTCAGGCCACAAAAGAAGAATGTTGGTGGTGGCCTAGCCACAAAGAAGCAGGAGGAGGCGGCGCCCAGGCTGCAAGGAAGGTGGCGAAGTCTGCAGGGCCTCCAGGCTGCAAAAAGGAGCGGCTAGATCCGCAGGCAGCATCGCAACAATCTGTAAAGACATCTGGTCTCCATATTAGGCTTGGCATGGGGAGAGGATTGATAGATGAACTGGGTCATGGTCTCTGTATATTAAATTATGTGATAAATGATTACAGTCTTATTGTTCCACATGATTCATTGTGAAATGTATGTGTCTTGTTTAAATAGTTATTAAAAAAAATAATTGTTTCAGGTGATTAAAACAGCAAATTGTGAGGAATTGCAGAAGGACTTATGAGACCAGGAGACTGGGCATCTACAGAAAATGGCAGATGCACTTTAATGTGAAATTCCAAGTGATGTTCATAGTTGAAAAATAATCCCAACTGCAGGAACACAATGTTGGGTTCTGTGTTAGGAGTTACCAACCAGGAAAATGACCTTGGAGTCCTTGTAGACAATACCTTGAAATCTTTAGCTCAATGTATCAAAAAGGCAAATAGAATGTTAGGAATTATTTGGAAAGGAATAGAAAACAAAACTGAAAATATTATGCCTTTGATTAGATCCAAGGTGTTACAATCCTGCTCGCGGAGCCCATCCCACGAGCAGGTTCTTCACTTACCGCTGCACCCAGCCCGACGCCACCAATGTTCCTCTTCGCGGCTTGCAAGCCGCCGCAGAATTCTTCCCATGCGGCCCTGAAGCCGCCTCTGCTGACTCCACCTTCGCGGCCTGAGCACTGCTGCCAGGATACCTCTTCACAGCAGGAAGCCACCTCCAGCCTTGCTCTTCCACGCGTCAGGACGCCACTGTAGGCTTCTACCTCCCTGGGCTTCTCTAGGCACGGGCGCATGCCTCGTCATCATATTTAAAGGGCCAGAGGCGGGAAAAGCCCGCGGCCCCACAGGATGATGTCCTAGCTTGCTCCTTAGTCCAGCTCAGCTTCACTTCTTCAGGGCCTTTGACTCGGGTTCCATGGTCATCCATGTTCTTCTTCTCCAGTCAAGGTCTTCCATGGTCTGCTCCTGTCCAGATGGCTCTGTGTTCCATGTTCTTCATGTTCCTGTCTCCTCTGTCTGATGATCCTGGTTTCGTCCCTCATCAGAGCTCCTTCATCACCTGTTCCTCGTCCAGTCCTGATGTTCCTCGTCCAGATGTTCCTGATGTTCCAGACATCCCTGATGTTTCATGTTCTAATCCTGGTCCTTGCTTGCTTGTCTATGCTTCCTGGTGTGCCACCATCATGGTCCATGACCAGCCCAGAGGGGGCTATGTAGGGCGCTTCGTGGCACAAGACCTACCTTCATGTCTGCAGCGCATGCCTCAGGAAGGCTCCGGTTTTTAATGCCAAGCTCAGAGTCTTGAATCCTGTCCCGGTCTTGGAGTACCTTGTGTCTGCTTCTGTCCATGCCCAAGAATCTGCCAGAACCGGCTCTGCCTCAGCGTGGTCCGTGACCAGCCACGAGCAGCTGTGTAGGGTATGCCTCAGTGCAGGTCTCTCCTGAATCTTTGACATGTTCCCGGTCTCAAGTTCCACTGCCTCGCCTGGAGTCTGCTTCGCTTCCGGCATGGTCCGCAACCAGCCATAGGTGGCTCTGTAAGGCACGCTGTGATGCAGTACTCACCTAGTACTAATGCTGAATCCTGAATCCTTGTCTGAGTCCTCCAAGTATCCTGAGTCCTCCAAGTATCCTGAGTCTTCGTCCGAGTCCTCCAAATAACCTAGTTCCAATCCATGTCTCATCTTGTTCCTGCCCTCAGCCTCCATCTGGTCTCATGCACTAATCGTTCCCAAGCGGTGGGTCCAGAAGGGCTACTGAGTGGCTAGAGGGCTACTCTTGAGACCAGCATTGCATTGCTGGGTCTCACTGGTGCGTGTAGGTTCAGTGGAGGCCTGAACCTGCCTTGTTCCAGTTCCTGATGTTCCTTGCCTTGTTTCCGGTCCAGTCTTGTTCCTGCTCCACATGTGCCTGTACACACTCACCTCCCATGGAATATCTTGGGGCTCCTCCCTGAGCTGTGCCGTGACCCAAGGGCTCACAATCTCCCTTGAGTAAGCGAGTTGAGTATTGTGTGCATTTCTGGTCACTTAATCTCAAAAAAGAGATAGCGGACATAGAAAAGGTATAGAGAAGGGTGATAAAAAAGATAAAGGGGATGGAAAAGCTCCCATATGGAAAAAGGCTTAAACATATTAGGTCTTGTTAGCTTGGAAAAGAGACAACTGAGAGGGGATATGATTAAGTATTATACAATCACGAGTGGGTTGTAATGGTTAAATAGGGAATGCATATTTACCCTTTCAAATTACACTAAAACAAATCATAGAAAGTATTTTATTCACTCAAATAAATCTCAATAAAGCTCAATAAAGCTATGTAATCTGTTTCCAGAGGATATGATCAAGGCAATAACATAATAGGGTTCAAAGAGGATTGGAGGAGACTTTTTTTTCTTTGGGAGAAAAAAGTTAGTTGTCTTGAGAAAGCCAGCACTTATCCCTAGAGAGAGATACAAGAAGTAGATGAACAACTGGGGATCTGTCAGGTACTTCTGACCTTAGACTGTCCACTGTTGGAGGTAGGATGATGGGCTCAATGGACTTTGATCTGACCCAGCATGGCAAGTCTTATGTTCTTAAAGTGACTGCACTATCTAGCAATATGTGTTTATGGAAGTGTTCAGTTCTATCTCAAGCCTTGATTCTGATTTCTGAAACAACTGGAACACTGCATTCCTCACTTTCCATCCCTGATTGCCGTAAAGTTCCACCCCCTTTAGACAAGCATCATCCCCAGACTTATTGTCTTTAGGAAAAAGACAGAGATGGAAGTACTTGCTGAAGCAACAGAAAATAAGATCCATGAACTAAATCAAACCAATTCCACATCAGCATTTGATTCCTGGTATAAGATAACACTGGGGAACAATTTTTAACATAATTCCTGTTGAGTTCGATTTTTCAGCTGTTTTAGACTTAAATAGGCATGCTGATTTTAAAACTGCAGTTAGTTTTCTTCCATCACGTCAAGTTTTTTCTCTACAGCCTATCTTAGGCCTGGATTTATCAAAATGCATTAAATATCGCATGCAATAGGAAAAGGGGCGTGTTTTATGGTAATAGGCTGTTTATCGCAAAGTGCGCTATCTCAGCGCTTCACATAGGTATTACCGCAAACTGCGATAACTTTTTCGCACTTTGCGGTTAAGTGCCAGAATTGTTCTAATTCCTACCTACAACCACTGTCATTCAAAAACCTTGTCAAGGACTTTCTTGGAAATACACGAGCACAGAATTACACTGAAATTGTCCAGAAACTCTCGGAGAGCTTCAAAATGCTTCGTTGCAACATGAGCATCAAGGTGCATTTTCTGCATAGCCATCTTGCTGACTTCCCGAAAAACCTTGGTGCAGTCAGTGATGAGCAAGACGATTCCACAAAGATTTGAAGGTCATGGAGGCACGGTATTAGGGTAGATGGGATGTACATATGATGGCTGATGTTGGAGCATCAGGGGAGATTGTCCACAGTTTGAACACTGCCGGAAAAGCTATAAGCATATATTTTTACCTTAATATGTATGTTTGGTAGCAGAACTTTACTACTTGTACACAATTTTACTTACAGTAACAATATATAACCTTTGTATGAATAAAATAACTCTAAATAAACAGTATATTCAGGAAATTAGTTCTTTTATTTCCTTTGTATGTACATTTTGTATGATTTTTGGGACAAAGGGGGAGGGTATCCTGTACCTTAAAAAGTTGATGTGATAGAGAAAAACTGGGGTCATTTTTTGATTCAGATGTCAAAGGTTAGTCAAAAACAAGTGTCAGATGTAACTCAACGAAAATTGTGTTCCCCAGTGTAATCAATGACATAGCTGAAAAACTTAGTCCTGTCCAGATGAAAACTATTAACAAAGAAAGAAATAACTCCAAACATAAGAAGCACTATAGAACCTTAGAAAATTAGAGAAACAATGGCAGAAATGCCTATCTGCTGAATCCCTAGGAAAATATAAATCTTTACTTACAAAATACCGTACACTAACCAATAAAGCAAAAAAATATTACTATGCTAAACAAATTCGCAGGTTTATATTTAATTCAAAACTGCTCTTTGAGACTGTTAAATATTTAATTAAAGACCTGACATCTTCCATCTTGAGAAACTACAACTACACAAAAGCCTCTTGCAATGAATATGCCACCGCACTCATAGACAAAATCAATAAATTGAAAAATACAATTCGCTATCAGTTCTCCCGCAAAAACACCTGAAGTCTCAAATGACATAGTTAAGTGATCAACATATGAAAGAGTATCGAAGCTGGAAATCAGTCAAATCATTGCTAAAATTAAACCTGCTATTCATCCATTTGAACCAATACCAGCCAGTTCCTTGAAACACCAAGTTATCACTCCAACAATCACAACCTTTATCATTCACTTTCAGAAGGAATTATACCACATAGAGTAAAACAAGCAGTGATTAAAGATCCTAAAAAATAAGACTGGTAGAAATGACGACTAGGACAGCTATCGTCTAATATCCAACTTGCTGTTTCTAGCAATAGTTCTTGAGAAAGCAGTGTAATCCCAACTTGTAAATCACCTGGAAGATCAAAATATTCTCTTCCCAAATCAATTTGGATTGAGGAAACATCACTCAACTGAAACATTACTCCTCTCATTAATGTAATCTGTTTTACGAGGGCTTGATGTAGGTGAATCTTATTGTTTTGTGCTAATTGACCTAACAGCCACCTTTGACACTGTTATGCCATTAGATGAGAAACATAGGGATCTACTGCACGGTTCTCAGATGGTTCTCTTCATTTTTATCTAACAGAACATTCCAAGCCAAACTGGGCAACCATATATCTGACACTTTCCAGTGATACAGGTGTCCCTCAAGGCTCAGCCCTCTCAGCAACACTGTTCAATACTTACATGCTCCCACTGTGTAAATTACTGACGAAGCTAGGAATAACTTTCTTCTTGTTTGCTGACGACATACAGTTTTACATCCCACCCTCCAGATCATTTGAAAACACAGCTTTGATACTCTCTGTGAAAGCAATACTACAAGAACTATCGCAACTTAAACTGACATTAAACCCTAAAAAGACTGAAATCATTTGACTGAGTAGAAATTTATAAAGTTCAACACCTGCCCTAGACACAGGTAATTTTCAAATTAATCTGCCAAATCAAGTATGGGATTTAGGTGTACAGTTCGCTAAGTAGTGCCTTTTCTGTTACTTAGACGGAGAGATTTGAATTATCTGAATAAATAGCAACACTTATCCAGCTATTTTCCAATTTATCAAGTTAAGTAGCAGCAGGCCTACATAGCTGGATAAAGCTGAAAAGCACTACTTATTATCTGATAAGCGTTTTTCGGATTTATGCGGTTATGTCAGCTACTTAGCTGGATAAATCCAAACTTGTGCAGATCATGGTTTTTAGATATGCAAGCATATGTGCATCCAGATGTACTCATATTTTATAACCTGTGCATATCATTTGCACACGTTATAAAATACAGTGGTAAATTACCGTGTGCCCATACACACATACATGTGGGTGCACATGAGCTGTTTTGAAAGTTATCCTCCATGGGTGAAAGAGCCAGTTCATCACTTACTGCTCTCACAGCAAGCTACTTGTATTCCTTTTTGAATACCAGCAGGTTTAACTAAATTTTTTAATCAACTATGGCATTAAAAACACCTTGTTATAACAACATTGTGAAAGATGTTTAGCAAAACAAAAAATGCTTAAAAACGTGAGAACAAATGAAAAGTTTTTTTAAAAATCCCAAACTATGGGCCTCATTTTCTAAAGTATCGCAGGCCTGCGATACTTTAGGTAATGAGGGGCGGGGGGCCGAAATGGGGTGGTCCTGCGCTAGCCGGCAGCGATCGCACCGCCGCGGTGCAATCGCTGCCGGTTTCGCATACAATAGCGCCACCATAGAAGGTGTAGCTTTTGGGCGCGAAATAGGACGCGAAAAGGCACTTACCTTTTCGTCGTCCGCAGCGTCTTCTCGGAGTCGGCCCCGGTGACGCCCCAACTCCTCCTCTTCCAGAGCCGACTCCGCCCCCATCTTGGTATCGCATGCGATAAGGGACTTTTCGCGTGCGAAACGTCCCTTATCGCGTGCGATCCGTCTGGAAAATGACCCCCTATGTCTTCTTATTTTAACAGTCCTTATCAATACAGTCACTGTTCTGTGTAATGGATGGTTTGACTAACATTCTATACACTTCATCTGTCACCTTAATTAAAATGCATATACAAACTACTTTTCCAACTTTCTAACTGCCTACAGTTAGACTGGCAAGACTAAATATGACCAGAGAAAGAGCCTTTTCAGTGGCAGGACCCTTGTTGTGGAACTCACTCCCTAATTCTTTAAGGCAAATTACCAGCCCTAATGAATTCAAGAAGGCATTCTTGAAGGCATATCATTTATTCAAGATAGCTTTCGGAGACCTTGATAGTTTGAACACCTAACCTCAATAAGGTATATACCATCTGTTCACATTGATAGTTTAATTACCTATCAACTAGGGTTCTGGTCTCTATGAGACACAGGCTCTAAGGTATTCTAATTTTATTTTTTTCCGGCTTTTTACTTGTTTTTGTAAAAAATAGTATAGTTATGCTTAAAGGAGCAGGGTTTATAAAGATACATTGTATTTTTTTTCCTTCTATTATCTTATTTTACCTGTTATTTTGGTTTTATTTTATTTTATTTTTATGGTCTTTAGTTAAAAGTAATTTTTAGTTATTTTGTTGTTTTATATAATTTGTAATCTTGTAAACCGTATAGAAATATTTTTAAATAAATAAATAAATAAAACTTGCAACCTCCATTTCATTTCATTATCCATTTCATTATCAAGAGCAACCAATAAAGGAACCCTCCACATCCCATCCCTCAAGAAGGCTCACCTCACCTCCACGAGGGACCGAGCCCTCTCCATCGCTGCTCCCACCCGCTGGAACTTACTACCCACAAACCTCTGACTTCAGCCTTGTACCATCAAATTCAAAAATAAATTAAAGTCCTGGTTTTTCAAACAGGCTTACCCAGAATAGATCCCCTGCATCTTAACCCCTTTGCTGCATAAGAATGTGATTTAAACTTATCTATTAAGTTATGTTACATTGTTTAACATTTTATTTTCTACAGTCTGATTTCTTGTCTGCCAATTACCGGCTATTTTTCTCCCCTGTTCTCTGTAGTCCCATCCCCTGTCCCTGTTTGATGTATTTTCCCCCTTCAGTTCGGATGTAAACCGGTATGATGTAACCACTAAAACCGGTATAAAAAAGCCTTAAATAAATAAAATAAATTATCAACGATAACTTCTTCAGGAGGTAATATCTTAGCTGACAATGCTGAATTTACCAATGCATCATCTTGCCTTTGAAATACAATACACTGAAATATCCCATTAAAGAAAGTACTTATCTTGTTTTTTGCTGCAAAAATTATTCTCATATAAGATACTTGTGTATTTTATGGATCAAGTGTGATTCCACTTTGACTTTCAAACCCAGAATCACACACTGTTAATAAATCCACATCAGCACCTAAAAAGTAAAAATAGCCCATCAGTCTTTAACTTCAAGTTTAAATTATATCAAACATATATAAAAATTCTAACCTCAAACACACCTACCTGAATCTTCACTTCTGCTCAAATCTTAGAGTACTAAGTGGATATTAGATGCTGTAGGGTTCAAAATGATTAAATGGCTTTGCTTTTGTATCCGACAAACTAAGCATCTTAAATGAGCCAATCATGGTTCCATATTGATAGGCAATCAAAATGCATTCAAATTTTAAATTTAGAAACTAAAAAAATCCAGCAAGTGAAAAAAAGCTCTACTCTCACATAATGCACAATGAACAAATGAAAATTACTGCAAAAAAAGCTTACCATTACACTGATTAAATCTATTTGGAGAAATGGTATTCCAGGAAAACATAAAATATTGTTCTCAGCGTCTTAACAATAAAGAGGCGTTACCACCTGGATAAGATTGCAATTGTTGAATAACAAAATATTGCAATTGATGCACGGTATAATTTTGATCCAGCCTGTGTTCAGTTATGGGTGTCTCTATTTTGTTAGTTTGTATACAGCCCTTGTGCTGTATTATACATGTTTTTACCGGTCTCTTAGTGTGGCCAATGTATAATAACCCACAGGGACAGAGAAAAGCATAAACAACTTGACACAGATTACAATCAAGCCTGCCTTGTAATATAAAATGTGTCCATTGGATAGGATGAAGAATTTGAATTTTTCAGGCAATTTGTAAATACTGAACATTAACCACATTTAAAATGTCCATCTAATATAGAATATTCTGATAGAAGCTGATGTGGATATGCATGAACTAACATTTTTTAAGTTGTTGCCAGAAGTATATGCAAATGTAGGGATTTGTTTAAAAATATGAAGTGTGAGAACATTCCAATTATAGATAATTTGTTGAATTTCTTACTTTAGGCACAAATGGAAGCATGCAAATTATTCAAAACAAAAGTGACAAACTTTAGAGAGGGAATTCGAGAAACCTATAATTACAATATTCAAAAAATTATAAAAAATATATTTTTTGGAAGACGTGAGACAATAAATGATTAAACAATTTTTGCTCATAGGCTGACTACTGCCTGCGGCCCATTGAGGGCGAGAGACAGCAGATTAAACCTTGTCTTGAGCATATGCCGATGATATTGTCTCTAGTCTGTTCTAAATGTTTTTGTGGTAATAGTTAAAATACTATTTCCCTCTCTAAAGTTTGTCACTTTTGTTTTGAGTGATTATCTGAGAGGAGTTTGCTTCTGTTTTGTGATTGATTAGCATGCAAATTATGCAATCTAAAAATGTTTTTGCTGCAAGTTCTCTATTTGCAAAAAGGGTTAGTTTGTATGTCGTTTTAAGAACTTTATTGGAATACCCTCTAAGCTAAATCTTATTTCTCATATGAGATGCTTTCTTCTTATATTCGTTAAGAGATTAAACCAAACAGCCTAATCATAAAAATTGACCAATAGGTATATTTTCTCTTAAATGACATGGATGATGATTAGTATAATGTAAAAGGGTATTTCTATCCATCAATGTCACAAAAATGTTAGTTGATAGTACACCATTAAAATTATATACAAGCAGATCCAAAAACGATATCTGTGTATGAAGTCTTAATGTGTGTCTAGATAAAAGGGGATGTGTAGAGATGTACGGGTAACATGCTATTGAGCATCGTTGTGGACGTCATTTCCGGAAAAACGTAACGTGATGGCTGCGTTTCTTGAGGTATGTGTTGTTAGGTAAAGCGTTGCTTAAATTGGAATAAAATATGTTTTTTGTAGATTCCATGTAATTTGAAATGGTCGAATTGAAAACTAATTGAAACAGATGATATTGGAGCATTTTGAGTGTCGATGAGAAGATATTGGTTGACATATGAAGTTAGTAAACAAAGAGTGGGATTTGGTGAAGTCTTGGTAAGAGACTATTGAGTTCTAATTATAAGTTTGAGTAGGTGGAGGAGGTATATTGATTTGATTGAATTTTATTTTTTGTAGAAATAAGCGGAAGAGTATAAGCATCAAGGGAGTATAAACGTCGTGTCATACTTTGAATGCGGGATAGTAGTGTCGCTATGCTAATAATTGAATAGGAGTCCCTGAAGAAGCCCTGACAGTGAGGGTGAAACAGAGGGTTTATGTTTGTTGGACAGTGGACAGGATAGTAGATTGGGCTATAGGATTGCTAATATTCGTAATAATATGTGAAAAGATCTAACAGCATTGGTATAATATGTAATTGAACATGTGAAAAGATTTCCATAAGAATCGTTAATATTGAATCTGATTGTAATAGTTATATTGTATTGAGTAAACTGAACTGTATAATCACTATATGATCATGGAGTAGACGATTTTGAATTGTATGGTGTATATTTGAGTACTTTATGTTTTTAATAATATATGGATGTGTGTGGATGGTTGATAATGTATGAATGTGATAGTTTTAATGTGAGTAGATAGATAGTATTGAAACATATACAAACATAGAAATGACGGCAGAAGACCAAATGGCCCATCCAGTCTGCCCAGCAAGCTTTCGCACTTTTTTTTTCTCATACTTATCTGTTACTCTTGGCCCTTAGTAACCTTTTGGTTCTATTTCCCTTCCACCCCCGCCATTAATGTAGAGAGCAGTGTTGGAACTGCATCTAAGTGAAATTGGTATATTTTATACAAATAAAAAGTTATGTATTTGTTGTACATGTAAGATTACATTTTCTCTTAATGTGTGATCACTATATGTAGAGAGAGAAAAAGCAGACCCTTGTTATAGTATTACAAAGATCGCTTGAGGCTGAATAGCATTCTGAGTTTCAAAAGCTTCTTTAAGCTGACAGGGAGGATAACTTTCAAAACTGCTCACATGTGCCAATTACGCATGTTTATGAGTACACACATGTACTACTATATTTTATAACCTGCTCAGATATGATATGTACAGGTTATAAAATATGAGTACGTATGCATGTACACATACTTGCATGTGTAAAACCGCAAGATGCACAAGTTTGGACTTATCCAGATAAGCTCATATTTATACAGCTAAGTAGCAACAGTTAGCCAAATAAGGGCCTGGATATACTAAGGCAGCAAGGAGTTGTGAGCACAGAAAATGTGTATTCCTAAATGGGAGTACCCCTTAGCACCCTCGCATGGAAATCCCATACAAATGAGGGCATTAAGCAGTGCTCCCGATGCAGAGAGATTGCATTTGACCAGTTCACCTTTCTTAGCACTGGAAACTTAACCCCTGGATCAAATTTGGGGTTAAATTTCCAGCATTACTGTGCTGGCACTTAAAAAAGGGAGGAAAAAGTGAAAATAATCCAGAACACTTAGCTGGGTAAGTACTAACATCCTGATAAATGGTGATGGTCTGTCAGGGATGTCTCCCCCCTCCCCCCACCCCCCCCCCCCCCCAGCTTCCCAAGTTAAAATGTGCATTCAGCACTTATGCCAAATGCACATTTGACACACTATGTGCTTTCTTAAAAACTCTTAATGCATTAGCATAGTATTAGCTTACTGCAATGGGAGTTAAAAATAATAATCTGAGCGTTAGAAATGTGCATGGAAACCAACGCACAGTTTCTTAATGGCCAGATTACTGCATTGGCCAGTCTGTATCTATGAGGGAAAAAAGCTTAGTAAATCAGTCCCTAAGTCTGAAAAGTGCTAATTAGATGGACAAATAGTGCTTGTCACACGTATCCGGCTACAAAGCGTCTGCTGCTACTCAGCTGGATAAGTCAGAATTTAGCCAGATAAGTGTGCGCAAATGATAGAACTACGTATTTGTACTTCAAATTTTAAAGAGATGTGAGTAGCTTTTACTCACATTATTTAGATGCATTTATCGCCTGTAAGTCGGCTTTTAAATGTGTAAGTCAGGGGATTTTCATTGCCATGTACATGGCAATGAAATAACCAGTTTTACCAATTAGTCTACCAGTTCACCCAGTCCATCTGCAGCTCATGAAGACCCTTCTGGCTCTTTAGCCGGAAGTCCCCCCATTTCACCCAGATCCCCCACAGAGTCCTCTTTTTTAGTTTTATGATGTTTACAATCACTTACTCTTGGTATTGAGCAGGAGTAAAGTGCCACATTTACATGCATAAACTGCTTATAAAATTGCGATTTACTTTTGTTAATGTTGACCCTGGCCTGCCCCTGTTTTACATGCTCAAATGTACTTGCGGACCCTGAAATAGGTGGTTTTGAAAGTAGCACAATCCAACAGGTGCGTTGCAAAATCAATTGCAAAGGTCCATGTAAAACAAACCAGAAAAAAAACAATTTAAACAGGAAAAGTTCAATAATTCCAAAATGCCAAATCTTTATTGAAATGTCAGTCCCCCGACACGGTCCGTGTTTCGCAAAGGCTGCATTGGGAGGGAACAATTCCATGTGGTATAATAGAGCGGCATTACATTCTTGAGAAATGTGCCCCATTAGATACATCAAGGGGAATTTCCAGAGGATAATTTGGGGGGTTTGAACCAATTATAATTGGAAGAGCACCGTTCTAAAGTGTGTGAAGAAGGATGTTAAATCATAGAAAACCATGGCAGTAAGAAGCAGATGATAAAATCTCTGCATCTCATGTATGTAAATTGTAAATAAATTGTAAAGAAAATTGTAAATAAACAACTTTCAAATTATTTAGAAGAACATAATATTCTCCACCCATCGCAATATGGTTTTAGAAAAGAACACAATACCGAAACACTACTCATTTCACTCCTCGATCAAGTTTACATTGGCTTTGATAAAGGACAATCATTCCTCCTGGCTCTTCTTGACATCTCCGCAGCCTTCGATACGCTAAATCACAATACCCTACTAAACCGTCTATCAGACATAGGTATTACAGGATCAGCCCTTAGTTGGTTCGACTCCTTTCTTAGTAATAGAGGCTATATCATAACCTAGTAGAGTCTTGATCATAACCTAGTCTTATTTATTTATTTTATTTATTTAAAAATGTTTATATACCGCTTTTACAATTCAAAAGAATTAATCAAAACGGTTTACAAACCAAACATACACAATAAATAAAGTCTTATAATTAGTAACTGTTTATTTAACCTACATTAGGCACTGTATCTTTACTTATGCCTACATTAGGCGATGTATCTTTCTGGTTAACCCCATATATACTTATCCAAGTTATATCGACCTGTTCATTGTAAGACATTTACTTGTCAATGTTATTGTTCTGTTAAAATGTAAACCGAATTGATCAGTAATTCTGTTATTGGAAAGTCGGTATATAAAAATGCTAAATAAATAAATAAATAAGGTTAAAATCAAGAACAAGGAATCCTCCCACACCAACGCACCATTCGGAGTCCCCCAGGGTTCTTCTTTATCACCTACACTGTTCAATATTTACATTCTACCTCTCTGCCACTTTCTCACAAACCTGAAACTCAAGTTCTATATTTATGCAGATGACGTTCAAATTTTAATCCCAATAACTAATTCACTCGAATCAACAATCAAGTTATGGGACTCCCATCTGCAAATGATCAATCATCACCTCTCAAACCTCAATCTGGTGCTCAACACTTCCAAAACCGAACTGTTACTTATCACCCCAGAAAGCAGTCCTTTTCAACACCAGACGCAGACAATAATACAAACATCCCACGCTAGAGATCTAGGAGTCATTATTGACAATCACCTGAACCTAAAGCAATTCATAAAACACACTACAAAGGAGTGCTTCTACAAGTTACAAGTACTCAAAAAACTCAAACTGCTCCTATTCCATTATGATTTTAGATCCATCCTCCAAGCCATTCTATTTACCAAAATCGACTACTGTAATTCCATATTGCAAGGACTCCCGGCCTCAACTGTTAAACCCCTCCAGTTACTCCAAAACGCAACGGCGAGAATTTTGACAAACACTAATCGAAGAGCGCATATCTCTCCCATTCTAAAAGACCTCCATTGGCTCCCAGTACAATTCAGGATTCTTCATAAATCTTTTACATTAATTCACAAGAATATTCACCACCAGACCCCTCTTAATCTGCGATACCCCCTCAAACTGCACTCAACATCTAGACCTTTAAGGGATGCCTACAAGGGATCACTACATGTACCCTCTATCAAAGCTATACAACACTTAAATATCAGAGACCATGCCTCCGGACCTCAGACAGGAATCATGCTTACCAACTTTTAAAAAGAAACTAAAGACATGGCTGTTCAGCCGAGCTTTCACCGACACCAGCCCAACAGCCTGACTTATAACTGTTCAAGCAACTATGTATATAAATAAGCGCTAAACCATATATATAAATTATTAGAGAACTTTAACAAATTATCTTGAGGACTGCCCATGGCCTCCCTCGCATACTCCAATGTATATTATAATCTTTATTCCCCTCTTATTTCCTACTCCAAGTTTACACATCCTTGTTATAATGTAACTTTATTCTCCTTCAAATTGTCTACTGTTTTGGTTGGTTATAGTTTCTACTTGTTCGATGTAAACCGAGTTGATTTGATTTGTATCAAGAAATTCGGTATATAAAAGCCTTCAATAAATAAATAAATGTAAATGAAGTGCCTTTCAAATGTGCACTGGTGAGGTGTCAACATATGAAAAGTCACTCAGGGTTATTTAGTGTGAGGCATTCTGTCAAGATTCAGGAAATATCCCTCAGTATAAGGAGAACTTGTATTTAAACGATCAAGGTGCAGCCAAAGCTGGTACAAAGTTAAGCAAGAACTGTCCAGGCTTAGTGCCTTGTTTCGAAAATACCATATACGTGCATAAATGCCATATTATGTGCTCAAGTGCTATTTTTAACATGTGTCTTGGTCTGAATGCAGAGCTCATTTCTGTGAGTTTAAAAGCATGAGCAGATAATGTGGTGAAACTCTTAGGATATCACAAAAAATAAGCCCAGCTTCCAAAAACCGGGAGTACTCGTACACAACAATGAGACAAGGTTTTTGGATCAATTTTTCAGAATCAAAGATGGAGTCCCTCTTTGATCCCGTCTTGAAGCTAAGTACTGCAAGTCTTTGCAAATGATTGTTTCTTGAGACAAAAGTTTTTTGTGGCTTTGTTTGAATTCATTGGTTCATCTTCCCATGGCAATATAATTTTCGAAAAACTTTGACGCTATTAATAAAGTAAAGTGACCTCTCCTATGCCGGGTCTGATTGCTATACAGATCCCTTTGGTAGCGGTCCTACAAAATTTGCTTTTTGAACAATTGTATTTTCACATATGGCGTGTAGAATTCTGAAAAATTGATCCAAAAACCTTGTCTCATTGTTGTGTACGAAACTCTTAGGATGCCTTTTCAACAGGGTGGTTGTAGAGGGGGTAATGGCCAGTAGGGATGTTCTTTGATTTCAAATCAAAAAAGAAAACCCAAAGAAATTCTGTTTCATTTCTGAAATGCAAGAAAACGAAAAATGCTGAAATTGTGTTCTTTTTATTTTTCATTTTGTGTTTAGAATTGCTGTGGGTAATTTTCAAAAGGATTTGCATGCTTAAATCTGGGTCCAAGCTGGGGGCAGGGCAGAAATCCAAAAGCAAAGTTAGTAGCCATAGCAGAGGTCAGAACCAAGAAAAAGGTCAAGACAGACAAGACACTGAGGACCAGGGCAAGGCAGGGCAGACAGGCAAGGCAACGGAGGGACCGGTCAAGGCAAGGCCAGGAACAAGATGGAGCAGGACAACGAGGCAAAACAAGACAATAAGGCAAGTCTGGAGGATCGGTTGCTGTTGTCTTGCCAGCAGTCCTCAAGATAATTTGTTAAAGTTCTCTAATAATTTATATATATGGTTTAAATAGCTGTAGCGTACAATGTCATTGGGATGTGCCGCAGGTACTTTCCCGCCACAGGCCCTTTAACAAGCGGCAGTACATGCGTGCTCACGCCTAGGAAGAGGCAGAGGATCGGGTGAGTCACGGTAGCATCCTTGGCCATGAGAGATGCTGATGGCATCCTGGTCTCCGTGGTGCTCGGGGTAGGTGCAGCCAGTTGCGCGGGGCCTTCCCCCAACCTGCCACGATGTAATCGCTTCCATGGCACTGAGACCATTTGCTCTTCCCTGATTGGGAAGGCAGTGTACCCCACTTCAGGATTGTTCAGGTCCGCCCCCACCTGTTCTAAACATTCAATCGTGCCAGTTTCCTGCATGTGTACTCTCCTTTAACTTCCTTTTCTTGAATGTAGAAGATCTCCCACATCTTTCTTCTGCAGTGACAGACAAACCCTCCTGTGCCAGGCTTCCTTTGGAATCAAGCAGGAGGAACCAAAAGGGTAAGAGAACGGCGGATGTTCACCTTACCGGGATGATGCTGCTTAGCTTGCTTCCGGTAAGTAGCTTGGTCACTCTATTTAGCCAATGCATTTTTTGGGTTTCTAGGTATAATAATAGCTTGCCCATGTTATAGCAGCCATGTTTTTTCCATGACCTCGCTAAATCTTATTGTATCGCTTGTTAAGTGGAATTTTAACACGCATGTAAAAATATTTTGTAAGCCCTTGCTGTTTTGTTTTTTTTACCATGAGTTTTTTATTGTATAGACCCAGCATTTTATTCTCGTGCTATGTTATACTACATTTCCTTAGTACTATTGTAATATAAATTGATAGTCTAATACTTTATTTGTATTTATTTGTACCCAAAATGTGAATGACAAATAGGTTTGTGGTTTGTTTCTTCCATTTTATTGACATTTTTCAGTGCTTAGCAATGTCTAATTTTCTGACAGTTGTTAAGCAAAGCAGTTGACAAAAAAAAACTACTTTATGGTTAACATTGTGGTTTGTTTACAGAAATAGTTTTCAGCAATAATGCATTTTGCCAATTTACCATGGTTCAGTGTTGCTTAACTTGCATTCTTTTTTTAATATGACTAGGTAGTTTAATCAAATAACATGAAGCCCATATTGATGATATAGCATTGATACATTAGATGTTACTGCAAGGCACATGCATTATTTACAGTCGAGATGAAAGGGTTCCCCTGTACTGCAAAAAAAAAAAAGATCATGGGAGCTCTGAATCTCTGCGTACATCTCTCCAGTTGCCACAACAAAACATAAATTATTTTAGCAATCTGACATCAATCACTGTGGCAATGAAAAACAGGTCTTACATATGTTCTAACAACAGCCTACTTAACATTTTTGTGGATTTGGAAAATCATTTTTATTTTAGTCAAACTGGCACACTCACGAAGTGCAAAATGATTTCCGTATGCATTAGACAGCAAAATGTGAATAGTGTCCTTGATAACTAACAAAAGAGGAGCCGAAATAAAGAGCCTCTTTTCTCCTGCGAACATGGAGAGCTGAAATTCTCTGCATACAGAGGTTTGAGATAATTTTAAACAGCAGTCATGCCTTTTCATGGAGAGGTATGTATTGTACCTTGAGGTATTTCCTTTCAGATCTATCAGTCCTGTGCTTTTGTATGCTGCCAATTACTTCTCTCAGCAAAATAAAATTAGTTTCATATGTACAAATCAATGGCAAATAATGGTTTTGTTTCCAATTCTGATTTGCCCTTGTACATCACTTCTATTTGGGATATTTTAATTAACAGTTTAAATAGCTCACTAATATCATTAAGGATATATATTCCTTCCCTCTGATAAATATAGGGGGCAAGTTTCAAACACCCTGCAAGGCTGGAAACTATGCAGGTAGTTTTAACACTCGTATGTTACCCAGTATTTCAAAGGGAAAACGCATGGGTAATTTCCTTTGAAAATGTGGGTAAAATATCTTCATTAAAACCACCCATGCAATTTTCACCTGCCGTTTTGTGCAGATGGCCAAGTTGGAAAAAGAAAAGTACGGGTACTTTGGAAAATGTCTTGCATCCATGCTATTTTCCTCCCCTGACCTAAACATGTCCAAAGGAACGCCCCTTTTGAATGCGTGTAAAAGTGCCCACATTGTGAACCCCGCACATAATTGTTAGCTGCTTGGAGGAAGGCGATGTTCAGATAGGCCAATTTGCCCAGGTGATTGCAATTTATTCACGAAAATGGCTTTGAAAATTGTCCTCCTTACGTGAATAACTTGGGGCAGGGCTGACCCATGCTTCTCCCTCTAGAATTCAATAAGGCACACAAAGCTATTATTCGAAGTCGAAGAATTTGACTGTGACTTTATTTGATAACATGAGAAGGAAATTTAACTGGGGGTGCAAGTTAACCATTCTCCCTCACCACCCCCACTCCTCCCCCAAACTGTCTTTTGAAAGGGGCAAGTCATGCCATCTGGGATGAATATTCTGCTGCCCTTGTGGAGTTTGCCAGCACCCACCGGATAATGGCCGTAATGTGCAATGGCGAGGCTACTGATCTGCAATAACAATAGGCTCTGGCTATGACTGGTAGGGGCAAGGGCCCTGATTGTAAGACCTGTTCCCTATCCAGGTCTACCCAAGAAACTTAATACTTATTAGGGCACCAACCCTAGCTCAATGCCTTCAGTCTTCCTCCCATTCCCTAGCTCCCAAGCTCGAATTCCCCACCATAGCATCATTTTTCTTGTCCATCTCGGCATTAGCCCTTCCCCTCCCCAGGGTGTTTGTGAAACAAACCTAAGTTATAGCTTCCACAGGGCATCCAGAAATAACTCCATGCCCTCCAAAAACCTCAATTACGACTTACCCCCCAGAATAATTCCATACCATAAAACAAAAAAATATTGGGTTATAACTTTCCCTGGAGGATCCAGGAATAACTCCATGCTTTATAAAAACCTTGGTTACAACTTTCTACAGAATATCTGGGATTAATTCTATATTCTATAAATTTCAGTTGTAGCTTTCACAAATTATCCAGGAACAGGTCAGAGCAGTAAGTAGCCATTCAATTGTATCCAATGTGTTTTCCCCTAGCGATGCTAAGAACTTACTTGCTTGTCTGTTAACCTTAGCCATCCCTCATTTCCATAATCTGGAGTGCATAATGCACCTCTGAGGTATAACGTCAGACCAGTATATGGTCATAGGTGTTAAAAATGGCTAAGTCTGTCCCCATATTGTCCTCCATAGGAGGCACGGCTGCTGTTGTTACCCCGAGGTGTATAGTGATCACTGCCTCCTTGACCCATCTCTTGGAGCTGTGGCAGCAGGTGCTCCCAGACATGCATGCTAAGTCTGAACCTATCCCCTCTGCCACTCCAGTGGATAGTTGAACCAAACAGTAATCCCTCTTGGCCTGCATTCAGCATGCATGGTTTGACTACCTTCACCACTTTGGATATGAATGAGCAGTCTCCTGATAAGGTCTTGCTCTGCAAGAAGAAATAAATCTGTTAATGAATAATTGAGGTATATATATATAATGTACACCTTAGAGTGCCAGCTGCTGATGTTCTACCTCTTCCAAACAAGAATACCAGACGTGGCTGCACTGAAGGCAGCTTCTATTGTTTAAGCCTCAGCCTTGTGTTCCTTATTCCAAAGGGCTTCAGTTCCCTAATTATTCTTTTTAGATTAGACTGCTAGCTGTGGCTGTACCTTCGCAGGAGGAGGGAGGAGCTTCTCTCTCAGATCCCTTTTCCATAATGCATGTCTCAGAAAACACACAGGAAAACATTTTTCCTAGTATTTAATCACAATAGCAAGCATATTTTTCATTATATGTAAATAGGTTATAATTATTTTATAAAATGTTCCAGTATAACTATAATACTGGTTGTCTTCCTGGGGAGAAGGGCACAAGGCAATGTACACTCTGATAGAGACCTAGTCTTCTCCAAATATCCGGTATTCCAACCACTCCTTATATACAATTTTTCTGTCTCGCCTCTGACATGCTGCATGCAGACAGTAGTCAGCTCCTGATACCAGTACACACATATTCCTTTATTCTACAAATAGCTTAACTTCCAATACCCCCATATCTGTTGCCTCTCCAGTATTCTCATGCACAGTTTCCGTAGTGAACTTTGGGTTCACCTTTTCAGGTCAGGGTGATTCACAGGCACGTGCACATGTTCTCTGACAGATACCAAGTGTCCCTATGTAGCTACAATGGTACAAGAATAGAACAAATTTCCAAGGTTCCACAGCCCCTATGCCTCGAGAGGTCGCAAGTTGCTACAAAACTGTTAGAAGGGTTAGATCTTGTCCCTACACTATTCTCAGATGTAGCAGGCATGTCTGAACCAAAGGCCCATTTCATTCCAATGTATAAGGAAGTACCAGCAGCCTTGAGGTTTAATTGCCAAGCATGCATTAGCATTCTTGACTGGGCATGGGTTAAGCAAGAACCACAGTCAAGAATATTCCAGCTTCCTTACCAAGAATTTGCTTATCCTTATAGCCATAGAAATGCTATAGAGTAGGTGGTTTGAAATAGCATGGCCTCAAAAAGATGATGGTACACTAGAGAACAAGCTCCATGATTCATTTAACCATAAGCCAGATATGAGATTCTTGATTGGGTATGTGTTAAGCAAGAACCACCGTCAGAGACATCGTATCTCATTTATCCAGATGGTCTGTTGTCCAGCATTGTATGGATCTACTTAACTTATCCTGGGTAAGATTGATGCTGCATAACATTAGCCATGAAAAGTCTAGAGTGAAGACAGTTTGAAATAACATGGCATTAAAGGACGATGCTGCACTAAAGAGTATATGCCATGTTTCGCTTAACCTAAACCAAATATGAGGTTATTTATTTATTTAGGCATTTTTTTATATACCGAACATATCATATACACTTCACGTCGGTTTACATAAAAGTTGGACAAGCCATTAATACTTTGTCCCAAAAACATAATAAAATTAAATTAAAATGGAACATAATTGAATTAAAACCCCATAAGGGTCTATAGATTTATATCTCCTGATAACATACTTAACTATAAATCACAAAATAATAAAATACAATTTAAAATTTAATAAAACCACACATGATGGTACTATCATATAAAGCTAAAAAATTAAAACATTAAGTATTTTTAACTAGAGCTAAGAATTCATAGGAGGAGCCCCCTGAAGGTGTTAATCTGTCTTAATGAAAACCTGCTCAAACAACCATGTTTTAACCTGTTTCTTAAATGTCTGTCTGCTAGCCTCTAATCGTATATTGGGTGGGAGAGAATTCCAGAGTTTTGGCCCGGCCAACGAAAGTGCCCTTTCCCTGACTGCATTTAGGTGTGCTAATTTCGGTGATGGAACTGTAAGTAATGCCTTGCCCGAAGATCTCAGATTACGAGCGGGGGTGTACATATGGAGAAATGCATTCAACCATTCTGTATTGTCACCATAAATGGTTTTATGAATAAGAGTTAGACATTTATACTGGATTCTGGCCTGGACAGGGAGCCAATGTAACTCCTTCAAAATGGAAGTAATGTGATCAAACTTCTTGACATTTGTCAACAGGCGCACGGCTGCATTCTGCAGCAACTGTAGAGGGCAAATAGTTCATTTCTGGGCTTTAAAAAAACACCAAACCAGCCAGTTGCAAGCGCACTACCGCCCTTGATAATCCCATTTGTGTCTAATATATATTCTGAGGTTCATAGTAAGTTGATGATCTGACAAGTTATCTGGCTAAAGTTAACCAAATATCTTGTCATGGATATTCAACGGAACAAGTTTCCTGCTTAATATACTCAAGTAAAGTTAACTTTTAAACCTAGCTGGTTATATTTGATTAAAATTGTTTAGGTTTAAACCTATCTGGGTAGATGTACTTGGATAAATACCAAACAACGTACTGTCCAGGACAGGAGGTCTGATTTCCCCCCCCCCCCCCCCCCCCAAATCCGTAAAAATGATGTCTGGCATAGCACCTGTTGGCTTCTCCTCTCAAACTTCCCGAAAGAAATGATATAATTTGTGGGACATAGTAGCCTAAGGAGCATCCTTGCCCAGCCATCCTGATTTGTTTACATAACATGCAGGCTATAGGTCCCCCTCCTAACCCCTATCTACCCACAGCCCCTACCCGGAACCCACCCAAACTCCCAAGGCCACAGGAAACGTAGTGCATTCATACTGTTCCTGGTAGCATCCATCATTGCTATCAAAGCAACACTGAGAGGCGCAGAGAGTGGTATGGATGTACCACTCTCCCCATGGCCTTGAAGGCTTGGGGGATTCTGGATGGGGTGGAAATATTGGGGTAGGCTTTATGAGTGGATAGGGAGGGTTGAGGAGAGGAGCAGGCCTGAAGCTTATAAACTACATTAAAAATTAGGGAGGTTCCTTGGGTCACTATGGCCCATGACTTATTTTACTTCTTTTGGGGAGTTATGAGGGGTTTCATTGAACGCTGTCATACATCCTTTTTACTTATTTTGAGGGACTGGGGGGGGTCAGGCCTGCTGACCCAGAAGGGGGATTTTTTTTGTACTTAACTTTAACCAGCTATATTGAGAATATAGGCAATTATTAGGGCACAATTACTCAGATAACTTTCAGACTGCTCTGAGGCAATCCTAATGTTAGCCCAATAACTTAGCCAGATAAAGCCAAATATTGGCATTATCTGTCTAAGTCATCAGGTGAACTTTGTTCCAGACCACCCCCAAATTATCTGGCTAAGTTGTTAGTTAGTTAATGACTTAGCTGGATAATTTGGCTTTGCTGAAAGGCAATTTGCCCAATCCCTTACAGTAAAGTAAATGAAGGGTTAGCCTTATGGTCAACGAGCTTCTCCGACTGCTTGTCAGATTGGAGTAGGAGGAGCACATCTGGCTCCTGTGCTCATCCCATGACCCAGCTCTGCTAGCACTTAGGTCATTGGTATCTCACCTTCTGACATCTGACACCTTCTGACATCCAATTCATTATATGAGAGATCGGTTGTATCGCTGCTGGTTCTGAAGAGTATCCAAGATAGACCTGAATGGAAGGAGGATACACTCCTAAGAAAATAGCCATTTAGCTGGTATCCCAGTGCCACCACGATAGGGGCCAGCACCTCTGTTGTCTGTCCCGAACAAGGTCTTATTTCTTCTCTCTCATTTTTTTAAATTCTTTTTTTTTTTCCCCCTGTGGAACCTTCCTTTAAGGAAACAGATCTTGAAGAGGGTGGTAGCTTTCCTCAACAAGGCTTTGTTTTTAAAATAATTATTTCTTTGGTAGTTTCTGTCTCCTTAAGAGAACTGCGCACAGCACAGCGCTGCTCAGATGGCCTGAAGCATCTCTTGGGATCAGTGGACAAAGGCAAAAAAAAAAAAGCCAGGGCTTGATTATGCCCTCTCTCTTTAAATGCTCATCCCATCCCACCCTTGTTCAGCACCTGTGACCACCAAATCCCAGAGCGTGATCGGGCAGGCCATGGTTGCCCTTCCACAAGGAAGCCACTTAGCTTGCCAGGACCATCACAGAAATAGCGGCACAGCCATTCAGACTGGTTGCCTACATGGCTGTGGGGACAAAAGAATCGCTGTGGTTGGCAGATGTAGAAGGGGGGGTGAGACCCCCATTCCCCCAGAGACCTGCATGACAGTGGGACAGCAGTGCTGTTGGAGTGGCATCTGCCCATCTTCTCCACAGCACCGGTGAGTCGAGGCACTGGGGAAAGGGGGCTGGTACTGAGTGGCCCACTCTGTTACTGATGGCATCTGCACATAGAGCCATGCACTGGCACCTATTTTTCTAGGTTATATCAGCTCTAGTTTAAAAAATAATAATAATAATGTGAAAATGTCAACATTTCATTTTGAAAACATTGATACTGTAGTAGAGCTTTTATGCCAATCTCCTTCACATAGCTGTGGATTCCTTTGTATAAGCGAACATGGTTTTGTTGGTGGTGATGGTATGGATATTCTTTGTTTTTTATAAAGAAGCCTACAACAAATCAGACCTGGCACTTGAATAAGGGAGCATTATGCATTTCTCTCATGTGGTATAACCCAGTAGAGAAAACTTGCACTGTTGTTTTTAAAGATTTGAAATACATTATATGGCAGATTTATAAACATTTTCATTCTGCACATTTTGGATTGCAAAATTTGGTCTCTTCTGGCACAAAAGACCTCTCTGTGCTAGTAACGCATGATGACCACAAAGGTTTGACTCAGTATCTAAAGGATTTGCTTGCTTAAAATATCTGCCTTGAAAGAGTAATTTTAAGCCTTTGGTGCATGGAGTTATGCATTTTGTGGTTTCAAAAACTTGAAAACTATTATAAATTGTGTGCCTGATAGAAGCCAATTATATGGCTAGATTCACTTGTCCATGTACATCAATCATTTCTGAGAAGGGATCTCTTGAGCAAGACTAAGATATCATAAAGTAGAAGCCAGAAAAATGACTACCTTTTTTGTTTTTATCAGAAGGAAACAGACACTTGCATATATTTAAATTTAATACAGAAAGTGTGATTTAGAACAGTTCCTATATCTCTAATATATATTGTATGAGATTGTGCCTTTTGGGCAGACAGAATGAGTTTGCTTTACATTTATCTCTGCTAGCCAGTGCACGAGGAGTTTTCTTGTTCCATATCAGAAAAATGCTAACTTACATGAGTAGATGTCAGTAGGACTCCTTAAGAAGAAATAACTGTTTGTGTGTTTTTACAAAGAACAGTTTTAATCTTTAAGAAATGTATTTATTTAACAAATTTCTAGCCTGAGCAGTCCCATGGTCTTGGCAAATTACAAGAGACATACAAAATCATACATAAAATAAAACAACCATAAAACAGACTAAAAATTAACAATCAAATATAAAAATTTAAATTTTCAATTTTTGAAAGGGAAACCTTTCAGGAAGGTGCCCTTTGAAACAGGCCGATACAGTAAAGTGCGGCCGCGGTTACCCTGCTTCTAACCTGCTTTCTACTCACAATTTGGCCGCGTTAGTCCAACCCGCGATTCACTATCCCTTTTAACCCATCCTTACCGCTTCTTTAAATCAACGGGTAACCCTTTCCACCCACGGCATGTATATGAGATGTAAACGATCGGATTAGCTATTCCCCCCCATTCAGTAACGTGCGCCCCGACTATCGCCTTTTTAACCTGCAGTTTAGCCGCGCGTTTAACCTGCTAATTTACCGCCTACCCCTACCCCTGCGTTAGAGGCAGGGGTAAGGGTAGATGGCAAACTTTCCCCCAGCGCCCGCTCACCTGCCCTGGCCGTGTCCATGAGTGCCGGTCTCCGTGGCAGCCCCAGTCCTCTCTCCCCTCCTCCCGAAGCAACTTTAACCAAAAGAAAACATAAAAACCTAAAATCCCCTCCTCCCGAAGTGACTCGACATGTAAAGTACTGTGAATAAGTGTAACCAAAGTTAACTTACTTTTTCTTTCTTTCAGCCCTCTCTGCCCTCCTCCGGAGGCACCGCGGCTCCCCTGCCTCCCGGGGGCAGCCGGCGGCGAAAGCGGCTTCCAGCGGCCCCCGCCAGCAAAGACGGACGAACGCACGCCCGTAGTGCACGGGCGCTCAAGCCAGCGAAAGCACATGAACGGGCATGTGTTCGTCTGTCTTTGCCGGCGGGGGCCGCTGGAAGCCGCTTTCGCCGCCGGCTGCCCCCGGGAGGCAGGGGAGTCGCGGCGCCTCCGGAGGAGGGCAGAGAGGGCTGAAAGAAAGAAAAACTAAGTCAACTTTGGTTACACTTATTCACAGTACTTTACATGTCGAGTCACTTCGGGAGGCGGGGATTTTAGGTTTTTAGGTTTTCTTTTGGTTAAAGTTGGGATCCACTTCCTGGTACCTGTCATTTGAAATGACATTTGAAATGACAGGTACCAGCGCACCCAGGATACTGTATAGGCGCTGTATAAAGCGCCTAACAGTAAAATGGATTGCGCTTCATGGACGCGCGTTGGACGCGGGTTGGATGCTGCTTGCATTTGCAAGCAATTTAAATAGAGTATCGAGCGGTATGTGATCCGAACTGTGCGTGCGGCAAATGAGGGTGCGCCTGGCACTGCCGCACTCTTTCTAACGCGTCCTTACTGTATTGGCCTGAAAATGAACTTGCAGGCCCTATGGGCTATTTAATTATTGTCGCTTCAGGAGGTATTTTCTCAAAAGAACTTGGTTTAGATGCATAAATCATCTTGGGGATGGAGGGGTTTTGTGGGAAAAGTATGCATGTAACTTGATTATAAATGTTCTTGAATTCCAGGGGGCAGAGTTTGGGTGGGAAAAGCACATATGCACCTAACTCCAATTATCCAAAGTATGCACTTATATATACATGCAGAAAGCTACACCTATGCACCTAGGTCTGCTTTGAAAATTCAGGCTAAAGTCTGTGGCTACTTTGTGGCCACATATTTTAATTATGCGCAAGCTGTTGAAAATTACCCTTACTATAAACTGGAATGTTGACTTTTACATTTCATTTGTGTTTTAAAATACACGTTTATTGACATTTGTACAATGGAGAACTCTTGGTAATGGTTAAGAAATGGCAAGAATGTAAGTTACTTTCACATCCCCTTTTAAAACTACTATTTTATGTCAAAAAAGTATAAAAAATCAGTCTTACTATGACATCTACCACAGATGTGGCGATTTCCTTGTTACTTATTGAAATGATATAATTGCAAAACATGTTGGGATTCTGTTTGGATGAAAGGTGTGCTGTAAATTTACATTTTCACTTTTACAGAATACAGTGGGCCCTTGGGTTACGAACGGCTGGGGTTACGATCAAATCGGGTTACGACCAACATTCAAGGTTTCGGGTTGCGAACCAATTTTGAGTTACGAACACAATTTTCGGTTTCGAGTTACGACCAGATTTCGGGTTACGACCCGTGTGCCACATGCATGCAGTTTTTTGTTTTTTTCTGAATTGGTTATAATTGGCCCGTTGTTGCTGCCAATTGCATTTTTTTTGTCTTGGAAGGTGGGATTTAAACAGAGATTGGACAGCTAGTCTTGCACATGGGCAGACCCGGCATGGAAATGCAAGCAGCCTCGGTGAACAGCAGCGGGGGACAGCACTCAGCTTGCAAGGTACAGAACAGTTTCTGAAGGCCATAGATGTTCTTATAAACATTGGTAGGAAGGGGGAAAAGAGTGTCTGGGGTTGGTGTTGCTTTTGGTTATACTGTACACCTTTCTAGATTTCTTTTTTCTTTTATTTCTTCTCCCTGCAGAACACCAAAGAAGTGTTAAAATGGCAACAAAGATAAAGAAATCAATAACTGTTGAAAAGAAGAAGGAAATTGTGCAGAAATTTGAGAGTGGCGTTTGAGTGACCGATCTCGCTGTCATATACAGCATGTCAAAATCCTTATTTTAATAGTTGGATGCTATTTTATGTGTCTGTTTTGAAATATTTTATTGATTTTTGGGAGATTTTTATATGAGTTTTTAATTATTGAATGTTATTCTATTCATTAAGGGCTGGATTTTCAAAACGTTACGTGCGGCGGGCCTATTTTCAAAAGGCCCAGCGACGCGCATAAAGCCCCAGGTCGCGTGTAAGTCCCGGGGCTTGCAAAAAGGGACGGGGCGGGGGTGGGGCGGAGTCAGAGACTCCCAGCACACCGGCCATTTGCCACTGTGCCGGGGATTGTTAATATAGAAAACCGTGTAACACAAATTGAGAAAGTTCAAAACACACAAATTAAGGCAGAAGGAGAAATCCAAAGAAAGATCGAATATTTAGAAAACCATATTCGTGCTCTTAACTTGAGGGTTATGAACTTTCCCAAAATGGATAATATAAGCCCAATAGAATTGTTTAGATCTTATGTAGTACAAATATTTGGGTTACCAGAAAAATGTATACCAACGATAACGAAAGCCTTTTATTTGAATACAATCGTAAAAGGCAAAGAATCTGAAGGTCCAAGGGAAGGGGCTATAGAAACATCTATGAATTTAATGGATTTTTTGATGAAATCACAAGAAGAAATAAGTATTGACAAGCGGGCCACATTATTGATTTCCTTTGCATTTATATCAGATAAGGAAAATGTATTAAAAAACTTTTTTAGAAATAGAGAGAAAAAATTCTATGGGCAAAAAATCTGGATTTATCCAGACTTTGTTAAATCCACACAATCAAGGAGAAAGAAATTTCTAACCTATAGGAAAAAGGTAATTGAGGGTGGAGGACAATTCTTATTAAAATACCCATGTAAATGTTTTGTCAAATTTAAGGGTCATAATTATGTGTTTGCAGTTCCTGAACATCTTGGTTCATTGTTGGGGAATGAAGGCCAGGCAGAAGAAAGTAAATGAGGGGGGATACCTACTTTTTCCTATTTTAAGTAGTTTGTCATATTGGTATGCTCCGTATATAATAGTACTACTCCTATATTTCCTATTTGTCAATACAGAAAAATGGTGGTATTATATATTAGAAGTCTAGAGGTTTTCTAATTTGGAAAATTTTCCTTTTTGTTCTGTATTATTTCTTGTTACAAGATGTTCTTATGTAACTAAATGTTTAATAATTGATAAATAAAGAATTAAAAAAAACAAAAAAACAAGCAATTCACAGGGAAACAACAACAACACACATGCTGCACGGGTCGTAACTCGAAATCTGGTCGTAATTCAAAACCAGACAATTTGATCGTAACCCAAGTTGTTCGTAAGTCAAGCCGGTCGTAACTCAAGAGCCCACTGTATATCTGTCATGAACTCCCATGAAAGATGTGAACTCTAGGGATGTGCATTCGTTACATTCGTTTAATTCGTTTCATACGTTTCCCATTACATGTCAATTAGATGTGCATTTGTTTCATATGTTTCATACGTTTCATATTACATGCTTGTATAGGAAACGGATGAAACGAATGCACATCCCTAGTGAACTCTGTCTGGAGGATGCCCACAATAGGTGTTCCATATGTGGGAAAATGACCTCCAGATGATGATGCTACCATATCTAGCTTATGAAAAAGCTCTTTGGAAAACTAAGTCCAGACCATTGGTATTGGAGGCATCAACATTGAAGGACTTGGGAGCTGCACTCAACATTGATGGGGAATCATGACAGCTTCCAAAGGTCCAGATGCAGGGATGATACAAGGGTATTAGATGCCTTAGGCAACCTTAGTTCTTGTACAACCCCCATGCCCCCACCTGAGATTTATCTACTGATGGCAGCTCCCTCATTCTATAGCAGCCGCACTCTTTGGCTGCCCCCGCCCCCCCCCCCCCCCCCAAAGGTGTAATTCTGTATGTGTCTGCCTAGTTTGCCTAACAAAAGTGCTTACCCTCTCCAAATGCAATCTGCCACTAATCTTCCTCAAGTGTCCCAGGATGACATGACTACCATTCCTGATTCCCATGTGGTATTGACAAAATCTGTTTTTGAGGTAGAGTTGGAAAGAAGGATCCAAGCAGCACTAGATCATAGAATCACAATCATCAGTGCATCAGCATCAAGATCATTAATATCTTTAGAAAACTGAAGCCCAGCCTCTGCTGGAAAATTTCATGGCATCTGGCAGAAGAGCTCCAATGCCGGCTCCTGAAGTGGCATCAGTATCATGAACTGCTGCTCTAGCGTCATTTTCAGGTGCATCAGGGGAGAAGGATTTTTCTAAGTTGCAGAAGTTCATTGGGGTCTAAACTAAGCAGACAAAGAGGTACCCTCACCAAGGTCTTGTCTTCTATTTGCATGCTCACATAGACCATGTGGCCAACCTTTGATTCTGGCTCAGTAAGTAACCTTGGGGGTATGCGTACAGATCTGAGCACTACTCTGTCTTCTTCCACAAGAAAGAAGAAAGCCTCCTATGGAAGGCTTCTTCTTTGCTGATTGTATAAAAAGAATAGTAGAGACCATTCCTTTTAATTAGCAGGAGGAAGAATCCAGGGAAAAAATGCCAGTTAAACACTCACAGGAAACTGTGGTAGTGCCCATCCATGAAATGCTATGAAAGATACATATGAGAATGTGTATGACACACCCCCCCTCCCATCTGTGAGTCACTGGTAAAAGAAGGCACATGCAATATGCTGTGTTCAAAAATCTCCTAGTTTCAAAAAGGTGACATCTGCCCCATTAGTTAGTTGTGGTTAAATCTGGTCTCAAAAGACCAGAAAGTCTAAAAACCACTCTTCGATGCTCCCAGGGAAGGATTCTCATATTCTTGACATTACTGAGAAAAAAGTTTATCATGGTGCTATACTCAATGGCTGTGTAGTATTTTACCAAACAGGTGGAAAAAGCAACAATAAGATGCTTGGCTGCCTAGGGAGAGGACTGGACATCCAAAAAAGGGAGGTGATATTGTCCCTGTATAGATGCCTGCTGAGATCTCACTTGCAATACTGTGTACAATTCTGGAGACCATACATTGAAAAAGATTGAAACAGGATGGAGTCAGTCTAGAGGGAGGCTACTAAAATGGCAATGATCTTCATTCTAAAGCATATGGGGATAGACTTAAAGATCTAAACATGTATACTCTAGAGGACAAGCGAGATAGAGTTTTGATGGAGACATTCAAATATCTCAAAGATTCCATGCACAGTAGGTGAGCCTTTTCAATGTAAAGGAGGCTCTACAACAAGAGTTGAAAGGGGGTAGACTCAGGAGTAATCTTAGGAAACATGTCTTTACAGAGGGGTGGTAGATGTGTGGAACACCTCCCAGTAGAAGTGGTGGAAACAAAAACAGTATTTGAATTCAAGAAAGCATGGGATAAATACTGGGGATCTCTAAGGAAGTGATGAGAATTATAATGCTAAATTAGTTAGTCAGAAGGGCTGACTGGACAGGCCATATGGTCATTTTCTGCCATCATGTTTCTATGTTTCTATGTTACCAGCTCTTTAAGAGGTGAGGGGAATATCAGATCATCTATCTCAAAATAGGTGCAATACCCTAGAGTCACTGGTGGACAGGGGTAAGAAGTGTGGAAAACGCATGGTCCAGTTGACCTATGATGTTTTTGAAATGGCATGGAATCTCTGCAATAGAGATTGACACTCATATGGTTACAAGCTTCAGACTTTAGACAAGATGTGCAAAACATATTTGCTAATGTGCAATATAATATAGAGATTCTCTTTGGCAATAAAGTCTAGCAAGCAGTGGCTCAAATTAAGGGCCACTGTACTACACTCCAGTCCCTCTCTACTGCCATTTTAGACCTGACCTTTTCATCTAAAAGATATTAGAATGGGCACTGAGGAGACACTTCTGTCTCCAAAGAGGCATTATCTTCTATTCTCTTGTTCCTGTCAACAGCAGGGATTTTGCTCTCATCCTAAACCGTAGAGGGCTCCAAAGTAATAGCTAGCATACTATTCAGAACCTGGGATGGGGTTTTGACTGCATCCATAAAAGCATAGACAAAATCCTGGTAACCATACTGGAGGACCCTTCTGTCAGAGGAAGGCTAAGGTGTTATGTAAACTGTTGGTTCAGTATAACCTCAACAGTTTGGGTCCTCAACATAATTAGAAATAGATACAGAATACATCTATTGGAAACCCTGCCAAATTAACTTCCAAGATCTTAGTCTGCTTTTCAACAGCAAGAACTGCTGCAGAAGGTATTCTCCTCCCTCTTATAGACCAAATGATTTTCAATCCATTCCACCAAGGAAAAGTGGGCAGGTATTTTATTCCAAAGAAAACATGGTGACTCCGTCCCATCCTAGACTTAAGAACATTGAACAAGATGATTTCTCTGGGCACCTTGAGACCCTTCATGGATAAAAGATACTGACTTTGCTCCATGGATTTAAAGAATGCCTGTGTGACAGAAAATATCTTAGATTTCTAGTGGGAAAACATCACATCCAATATTGCTGTTCAGCCAAGCATCAGCACTACATGTGTTCACAAGATGTCTTGCAATGGTGGCTGTGCATCTATGCAAATTGGGGGTACACATATTTTCATAACTGAATGATCGACTGATCAAGAGCACATCGCAAGGAGGTGCTATATAATCAATGAGAAAAACCATCCAGATACTACAATTGCTAGGTTTCATTATATATTATCTCAAATCCCATTTGAATCCATCATCGTAATTGGAATTTATACAACCCCTGCTAAATATGACTCAAGCAATAGCCTTTCTACTGCAGGAAAGAATCATCATGCTGATGTCTACAGTGGAAAAAATAAAACAGAGTCAACAGGCATCATCATGGGACATAATGAGTATGTTGGGTCTCATGGCAACAACAGTACATATAAGACCCTTGGCATATCTCCTTATGAATCAAGCCCAATTGACTATACAATCACAATAGACTCAAGCTATTCAGGATCTCTGAAACAGAATCAGAATCACCCAACAGCTCAAGGAATCATTTCTGACCAGAGAAATCTCCTTCAAAATTAATTCATCTCAAATTGTCCTCACTACAGATGTATCCAACATGGGCTGGGCAGCTCATGTAGAGGGGCTCCATACCCAGGGTCTTTGATCTGCTCAGGAAAAATCCCATCAAATAAATTTCCTAAATCTAAGAGCAATATAGTATACTATAAAGGCTTTCAGAGATCAGCTGGTCAACAAAATTGTCCTCATTTAAACAGACAGGTAGCTATGTTTATGTGAACAAGCAGAGAGGAATAAATTAGTGCTCCTTATGCTTAGAACTTCCTATGCTAGGAAGCTTGCCGGTGAGGGCAAGTAGCAAGTAGCAAGAAGAATGTTCTGGAAGGAAATGAACATGTACCTGGCGAAGGGAATATCATATCAGATATTCCATCAGTGGGAACACCAATGGTGGATCTATTTGTGTTTCCTATGAACAAAAAGTTTATGCTCCAGGAGAAGGACTGAAGACAAACTAGTCGTGAATACCTTTTCCTTAGATTGGGGAGTGGGTCTTCTGTATGCTTGTCTTCTAATTCCTCCATTGGAAGAAACTTTGCTAAAAACCAGGGGACCATGATCCTCATACCCCCCATATTTGGTTTCCACTCCTATGGGAGTTATCCATTAGGGATCCTATCAAGTTGTGGAATTAACCAGCTCTCATCACACAGGACCAGGGAAAACTGAATTATCCCAATATCAAGCCCCTAGCTCTCACTGCCTAGATGTTGAGAAGATATCATTGAATTCACTTAACCTGAGAATGTGTCTCAAATTCTTCTGGCTTCTAGAAAAGATTCCACAAGGAAATATTATAATTTTAAATGGAGGAAGTCTGCTTTCTGGTGTGAGGGAAAGGCCTTTGACCCCTTCTCCTATTCCACACAAAACTGCTTGAATAACTTCTACATCTTTCAGAGTCTGATCTAAAGACCAACTCCATAATGATTTTTTTCAGTGCAATTGGTGCTTATTACCACCATGTAGAAAGTAAAGCCATCTCTATATAGCCTTTAGTTGTCAGATTCATGTAGGTCTTGCTTCAGTTGAAACCTCCTATCAAGACTCTTACCTTGTCTTGGGACCTCAGTATGGTATTCACCTAGTTGATGAATGCTTCCTTTGAGACATTAGACTTTTGTGAGATGAAGTTCCTGACCTGGAAGGTCATACTTTTGGTGACAGTCACTTCAGCATGCGGAGTCAGTGAACTCCAGGCCATAGTGACTTATCTGCCTTATACTATTTTTTCATAATAGAGTTGATCTGCACCTAAGTTCCTGCCTAAGGTAGCAATGGATTTCCACCTTAACCAGTCAGTTATCCTTCCAAAATATTTTTCCAGGCAACCTGTCCACAAAGGTGAACAAGACTTGCACAGTTTAGATTACAAAAGAGACTTAGCCTTCTCTCTGGAGTGGACTGAAGCCCTTAAATTCTATACATGTTTTTGTTTGTTTTAACCCCAACAAACTCAGGACTACTTTTGCCAAGCATACCCTTTCTTATTGGATAGCAGAATGTATGTATCTCTTTCAGTTATTCCCAGGCAGGTCTGACTCTGGTTGGGCATGTCAAGACTCATAATATTAAAGCTATGGCAGTGTTGGTGGCCTACCTGAGATCAACATCCATGGAGGAGATTTACAAGACTGTGAGACGGAGTTCAGTTCACACATTCATATCCCACTATTGTTTAAAGATTCTCAGCGTGACATTAGATTTGGTCAAGCTGTCCTGCAGGGTCTATTAGAGATTTAGAATCCATCTCCAGCCCTCCTAGGGCCCATTGTTATTGTTTCCAGATATAAACTCTTGTATCGGTGGCATTACTACCTGGGCAAAATCGCACAATGGTTCCCGGGGAGCTCTTCTTTATGCTGGCGACAATGCTCCCAGGTGGGCTCCTTTCTTCACATGTGGTGGCACTGCCCGCATATACAAGCATTTTGGCAAGATTGTCAGCGGCTGCTGGACAGGGTCCTAGGGGTTCAGATCCCACTCCAGGCCGAATTTTGGTTTTTGGGACTCCCGTATGTAGCAGGCACTGTTTACCTATGTAGTGAATGCGGCTCGATTACTGCTGGCTGCCCAGTGGAAGTCCAAAGGCATTCGACTCACACGCAACTGTTTAGCAAGCTCAGGCATATATATCTTATGGAAAAATTGACAGTAATACGAAGAGATTCTATACCAAAGTTTAATAGAACTTGGGTCTTTATTGAAGCTGTTTATCCACCATTCTGATAAGGTTTAGACTATATATCTTGTTACATTCATGTCCGAAGGGAAGGAAGGGGGAGATGGGTAGGGATTAGGAGGGGGTGTTGGGTGGCAATGTTGTAGTGGGAAGACGGAGCTCTAGGGTGAAAGTTTCAGTCTCTGCTAGCTTTACCACCAGTAATTTTACGTTAGCAAATATGTAAATGTTACTTGAAACTTGCTGTTACAACAATGTTACAACAAGGGAGCGCTCACTTATCATAGCAGGAACCACCACCTGGAACAGAATGCCCACTAACCTGCGCCAGGAGCCCTGCCACAGAAAATTCAAACAAAATCTCAAAACCTGGTTGTTTACACAACCATACCAATAACTGAATTTTCTTTTTACCTTCCGGTTCATCCTACTCAACCTTCTTTGTTGACTCCCCTACCCCATTACTTATCCCTCTTTCTCCCAACTAGACTAAATCCCCCTCCAATTTTATTGTTGCATTGTATAGTTTACATGTATATATTAAAGATGGTTCCTCTTTCATTTCCTGTTACGCAAAACGCCGTTACGCATTTAAATGACAGTTCGTTAAATATTGTATTGTAAAGCTTGTTGCTGGATTACTGTTCTTTGTAAACCGAGGTGATGTTCCGAACGTGCCGCGGTATATAAAAACCTACAAATAAATAAATAAATAAATAAATAGATAAATAAATAAATGTTTCTGCTATATTTTGCTCTGTAATGTTTCATATCCGATAAAAAAAAATTGTTAATAAAAAAAATAAATAAATAAAATTAAGGAATATAAATAAAAAGAGAGAGAGAATTGTTTTAAAAAAATTACTCATTGCCATCTAAAACAGTTCTATTTGGTGACATTTTCTGATTTTATTTTTTTCCCCTTTTTACATTCAGGACAGCCTATAGCTAGGGATGGGATTCATCACCTGTGAGGACCTAACATCCTGCTTGTCCTCAGAGAAAGAAAAGTTGCTTACCTGTAACAGGTGTTCTCTGAGGACAGCAGGATGAAAGTCCTCTCAGACTCAATCCTCCTGCCTTGGAGTCGATATTTGTATATTCTAAGCTATATAAAGGACTATAAAGGGCTCCAGATAACGTCCGCACATGCTCAGGAGAGTATTCTAAAGTTTCTAGAAGCTTTGAAGTAAACTTCACAGGCCCAGGTCAGCCCACCCGTGGGGCCTTATATCCTGCTGTCCTTGGAGAAGACCTGTTACAGATAAGCAACTTTTACTTCATGTGTTACCATATTTCACCTATCTCCTTCCTAAAAGTCGTAGCCCTTTTAATAGATTTCAGATGTTGCCATGCATGCTTAAAAGTATATTCTTATATGTTGTTATATGCCTTTCATTTAAAAATGTATTCCCAAAAATTTTTTATCATACCACTGAAGTGTCCTTTCATTCTCTTATTTATTTATATTTATTTATTTATTTAGCGTTTTTCTATACCGGCATTCAAGATTAGAATCACATCATGCTGGTTTACATTTAACAGGGGGTGTAAATTAAAATAAATAACTGAACAGAACTGTAACAAGTGTAATGAAAAAAAACCTCTGAAGTTACAATAAAACAGGATGCTAAAACTGGGTGGAGGAAAGTCTAAAGGAACTTAACAGTAAGAGCCATTATTTACAGTATTATAGGAATGTCTGATTGTGGTTCTCGTTAATATACGATTCAAATAGTATCTGGAAATGCTCGTTTGAACAAGCATTTCATAGCTTTTCATTTCATAAGCATTTCATTTCATAGCTTGATCCAATCAAAAGGTCAGGCCTTTTTTTCTTACATTAAAGGACTCAATTTCTATTTTCAAAAATTCTGTTTCAAAGGTTCAGAATGAGAAAAAGACTAAGGGCCGGATTTTCAAAAGATTACGCGCGTAAATCCTCCGCGCCTATTTTCAAAAGACCCGGCGACGCGCATAAAGCACCAGGACGCGTCTAAGTCCCGGGGCCTTACTAAAGGGGCGGTCTGGGGCATGGGCGGGGTCAGAGGCCTCCAACACAGCGGCCATTTGCCGCTGTGCAGGGGATCGCGCTCCGGCAGTTGGCCGGCACGTGCAACTTACTTCAGCCCCAGGACTGAAGTAAGTTAGGAAACAAAAGAAACAATCAGAAAAAGATAGGGGGAAAAGGTCGGGGTAGGTAGGGGAAGGGAAGGTGGGGGGGTAGGGAACGGGGGAAGGCAGCGCGGCCTGGCACGGGCTCAGTGCGCGCAAGGTGCACAATAGTGCACCCCCTTGCGCGTGCCGAGCCCCAATTTTATAACATGTGCGCGCCTGCTTGCGCATGTTATAAAATTGGGCCTACCTCTTAAAATCTACCCCTAAGTGTTTAAAGGGGGGGGTTAGGTACTTTTCCCACAAACTTTACTTTGCATTTATAGATTATATGGTATAGGTATATATGCTCGCTAGTTATAACCTGAGAAGTATGATGGGAGTTTATACAATACATAGACAGACATTTAGGGGTTCATTTTAAAACTAATGCATTTGTGTAAAATCTGCAGGTTCCTTTCACTCGCAGACCATACACTAATTTTCCAAATTAAAGTGCACACATATTTTTCATTTGAAAAATGGTCCACAAAAAGTGGACCTGCTAATTTGTGTAAGTAGATATTTTTTTTGCTGAATGAATACTCGCATACGTCAGAAAATTCAAAAGGTTGCCAGATAAGTACAAACCCTTCCCTACTCTGACTCTGGGAATACCTCTGTTTGCTGTGGGTAAAAGTAAGCACACAGAGGCCTTTCATATATATTTTATCTCAATAGATGGCAGGAAGTTTTCTAAATATCAGTTTCCTTGGGTAAAGCACTGTTTCACCTGTGGAAATGGCTTTTAAAATTACCCTCTTAGGGGCCAGTGTGCTAAATTGCATTAAGGATAATCCAGCATTAATACGGGTTTAATGAGCATGAATGCGGTATTGCCCTTACCAGACGTTTGAATAGGCTTACTCATAAAAAAAATATTAGTGAGTTGTGTCACATGCAAAGTCACATTAAGTTTCTCATTAATATTAAAATAAGGTTAACACAAATTGCCTTTGGCAACATGAAAGATGTAATTAACTTTCTGCATTAGCTGCTGGGGGTATATCGTTTTGGCTGACTGTGGGAAGGCCCCATGACCAGATGCACTCATTCCCGACTCTGCCGAGACCACAGGGGCGCCGCCGCTGCCATCTGCCTTGCCACTCTCGCCACACTGTCCTGTAGGTGCATGTGGATGTGCTCCTGATACTCTTCAAAGGCCCCGTGGCAGGAAAGTCCTGGTGGTGCTCCCAGATGACGTTGGCACAGCTGGGTATGTAAACCCCAGCCATGCTCCAGCCCATCGCCTTAGTAACAGGTCCCTCTTCCTTGCCTCTTCGTTGCTCAGTCCAAACCTGCCCTGGTTCTCCTGCCTGTGTCTTGTCCCAGTACTTTGTCTTACTCTGTCTGTTGTCTCTGCCCGACTCATGGTACTTATCTTGGCTATGGACCCTGACTATTCTCTTGCCTGACCTCTGCCACGGACCCACCAGTTACTCCTCGAATGTCTGCCTGCCCTGACCTCGGCTTGGACCTGGATCCTGCCTCCTTGCTCTCAGCCCTGACCACTACCCGTACCTGGAGTCCATCTGACCACTTCTTAAGGGAGACTCGCCTAAGCCCTGCCGGCCCCCGGAACCCAAGGGCTCGACCCGCAGGGTACAGGACCAGTACAGGTAAAGCCTAGCTCCAGTCCCACTAAGACGTGATCGCCAGCTTCGGCACGAGCCTAGTAGCTTCTCCTGCCAGCCTGCGTCAACCACACCACAGCCCAAGGGCTCACATCTGTGGCAGGTTCTGACTCAGGACCTGAAACGGGCCATGGTATCTCTCACGCCTTTCTTTCCTATCAGTTGATTTCCCCTTCCCATTTCATCATAGTACCAGCAGGGCAGAATCTGGAGCATCCCTCCTGCTTGCAAACTTCCTGGATGTCTGAGATTATAAACCAGGGGTGAACCTTGCATTACTACTGCCAGTAACATGGGGGTTAATTCCCGCAAACCCCCACGTTTATTACCCTTAAAACATGAGGCGTATAACATGGGGTTTTCTAGCCAAAGATGCTGGCTATATAATCAGCTAATGCATAAGTGCATTGTCAAATAATTTTATTATGGCTTCATACATAGGCCCCTTGTAAAATTAAAGTACAAGTATCACTGTTTACCAGCTAAGAGAAGTATTGAAATCCAAAACAGAGGAGTTTAAAACTTTAATGTTACCCTACCAACTGTTCCTAACTTAGGATGGAGCATGTTATTGGCCAAGAAAAATACACATGCATATTTTGGACAAAACAGAAAAATGATTGAATTAGCAAAAGTTTGAAACTTGGAAGCAGTAGTGCCAGTTATCAATGCTTTAGCCTTTGCTGCTTTAACATTCATTCATCCTTTGTAAACATTTATGCATTTGTTCACCACCTTCCACATTACTACATTTGATTCTGACCACAAGGCTCACGGTGGAAGAGAACCGGAAATAAAATCCTGAATTAATTGACTCTGCATTATTTAAGAGACTGTTTGGGTCATTCAGTATTGGTCCTGCATTATTCATGTATATTATATATTTTCTATACTGTGTAAACAATGCAAGTGAAAGCTAGTGTTTATAGAAAGTTAAATTTGGGTTTCATAGGTTTTTTTTTTTTATATAAAACAAACATTAAGAAGTAGTGATCCTAGGAAAAAATATAGTATTGACAATGGGAAGATGATCTTTTATAATGACTACTTTACGTTTATATACCAGCTTTTATGTTATGCACTTTACAGTTTATGACTTCAGAAACCAAACCATAGGTTCTGTCATCTCTTGGGTAGATGCCCTACCAGAATACAGCATTTCTAGGGCATAGACTGCAATGGTGTGAGGGAGAAGGAAAGATTTCTCTTTTTTTCTTTTATAATTATGGGTTTTGCTCTTCATTTAGACAAAATGAAAGTTGTTTTAAACCAACTGGACTTCTTGAATTGAAATTATTTACATGCACAATATGTTTGCAATTACTCTGTGTCACCATATTATCATGTATTATTTTTTTTTAATCTAATATTTCTGACTATCATTCCACTGCACATCAGCTAAATAACCCAAATTTGAGTTTAAAAATGAAGCTTATGCATTTCACTCGGTAGTCTAAGACCACACAGAGTTCAGTAACTACTGAAAATCAATTCATTATTTGCATTTTATGCCCTAGTGTACAGGAGCTATAACTCATGGAGAAAAGCTGCCCCCTACTGTTCCAAAGCTTGACTGGTGAACAGAAAAATTTCAGAATGTATCATTGTATTTAAATATACTCTGCAAACTTATCTGCATCCATTCTTGTTTAAACTGATACAGTAAGCAATAAAGTACCTTGTGACATACAAGCTAATTAATAGGACCCTAGAAAAGTATCCAAGCAAGAGAATAAGAAATGAAGTAACTATCAAAGTTAAGTAGTTATTACTATTGATTCTTAAAGGCCATGCTAATTAGGAGGCTATAACACTATTTCAGCATTATGCAGTTCCATGTTCATCTCTGCTGTACCATTTTAATGGTAATTTTAATGTTAGACTTTGTTTAATTATTTAGTCTTAGACTGTGTAAGAATATTCTTCACTCTATACCTCAGAAAAATATATTCATTAATTTTTTTAGGGAGGCAGTGAACCCTATTTCACATTTATAGTGTTTATTATATACATTAACTAAAGAGTCTTTGGGCCTGATTCACAAAGGATTTTCTACAATTTTCTGCCTAAGGGAAAAAAAGATTAGTTAATGTAGTCTTTAGAGTCCAGTAGAATATAGAGGAGGTGCTGTATACAATAGATGCTATTTTAATATAGGGTAAATACATTATTTTTCATCATCTATGCCAGACTAGTCCAAACAAGTGGGTTATGTCCCCTCTGCCAGCAGATGGAGACAGAGGGAAAACAAGCTCAAAGCCGACTTCTCCTATGGGAGTCTGGTGCTGCCTTGAACTCTCCAATAATTCTCTGTCTCCAGCAGATGGTGCAGGCGTGTGAAATGGTGCTGCAGTTACATGTAGGTTGCTTTTTAGGCTCAGGTTCCCAGTGGAGCTCAGGCTGAATCTCAGTGGTGCTCTGAGTTACAGTCCTGTAAGACTGATTCTCCCTTAGGGAACTGACTCATTGAGGTCTGAGTTCCCACACCAATACATCAAGCACCAGGTAGTTCTAGGTGATTTTTTATCCTTCGTGGGTCTGGCTGGCAGCAAGAGCTACTGACAGCATATTCTCCCTGTATTCTGGAAGAGCAACAGGCAGGCAGTAGTTTAAAAAAAAAAAAGACTTGCAGCACTGCCTTTTCTCTGAACTGCCTCCCAGTCTCCTATGGTGCTGTGCTGGATTTGAACTTGGTCAGGGGTTCTGACGTGATCATTCTCCCCATTCCCGGCTTTCGGTGTGGCTGTAAAAGGAGGGAGGAATAGTGCCACAGGTAAGTCGCTGTGGCTCAGCGTGTCAGCATGTGCATTCTGCCTAGCTTGTGAGTAGGCAGGCGCCAGGAGGGCAGACAGGAACTGCAGTGGGTCAGCACTCTGCCAAGATCGAGCCTTCATCCCTATAGTGGAAGGCAGCACTCTAGTGCTCATGGAACAGGGCCTGGTCTGGCATTTCCATTTTAGCTGGATCATACATTTTATCGCTGCTTCATGCCAAAAATAAATAATAAATTAAGTATGCCAGATTTTTTGCCTCCCTCTGATAGTCGAACAGGGAACTTTTGGGCCGGGGATGGAGAGTTACAGGCACAGCAGATCCTGCGCAGTTCTAGTTCTCTACTGACATTTTAGCGGGCGATCTGACATATGGGTTGCCACTCCTCTCTCTGATAGCTAGCAATGAAGGAAACAGCTTGCAGAAATGGCTTTCTCCCCCAACCCCTACACAAGTGAAGATTCTCAGAGTTGTCTTTTAAGGCTAAATTAGGCTTGTGAAGCTGTAGATTGATGCAATCTTTTATAAACAAAAATTCCAGGGCGGTCTCACTTAGGTTCCTTCCCGGCCCTTGTTCATGTCCCAGCAGGGCAACGTTTGGGGTGCTGGAGCACGTCGGGGGCTAGAACAGCTCTAGGAAACTGGCTGGACTAGAGGAGGAGGAGGATACGGTCAATCCAGTGGCAGTGGGCGATTTCCTTCGCATAAAGGGATGATGCCTCAGTGGGGAGGAGAGAGAAACTGCTGATCCTTAATTTGGGCGCATGATCTCCTGCAACTCTTGTAGGGAATCACTTATTCCTGGGTGCTCTTAGGCCTCCCTTTTCAAGAGTTTCCCACTGTTGGAGATGGGATCTCCTTAGTATGAGACATCTGATTCCAGCTTTAAGGTGGGCAAGATGGTGAGGGATCTATATTCCCTTCCCAGGGACGTGTAGGATGATATGGTGGGGGATCACTTAGGGGGTGTTGTCTTCATCTTTTAAGGCCACAGTCAATGGATGGAAGCCCAACATTCAGGGTCCCCCTGTTAGAAAAATTGAATCTCTGCTTAAACGATCTTTCTTTATTCTATAATCTCTCTCCCCAAATAGCAATATTAAGTGACTTTGTGACTCTGGTCCTCTTATGTTGGATCCAGCATAAGCTGGAGGTGGTAGCCATGATGATCCTCCCTACAGATAAGAGTGTGCTGAGGAAAAGAGGCCATGATCCTGCAGTTCCTGGATAAATTCATGGCTGGTGAGTCTCGCACAGTGGAGATAAATGATGCTAAGAGCTCCTTCAGTCAGATCTCCCACGTGGCCTGGCCCCAGACTAGTGCAAGATTGGGAAACTGTTTACAGCTTTACTTCTCTGGAGCTCTTCCTCAGAGTGACGGCCACTCCGTGGGCCATCACTCTAATGGAGGAGCACCCAAAAGCAGCTCTGGCAGCCACGGGAAGGCCTTTTTTTTTTTGCCTCCCGTTGTTCCTTCAGGTGCCAGGGAGGGCAGCCTGGAATGAACGTTGCTGTTGCCGCGGCTCTTCCCTCCAGCTGCAACAGATGAAAGAGGCCTTGCTGGTGCTGTAGGAGCACGGGGCCAACAAAGAAGAGCCGGAGAAAGCAGCGGAGAGCCTTTGACAAGCTCTTGCTGCATTGAGAAAGCTTTGAGTGGGCCTAGCAATGCTACTGATGATTTTACCACTGCAACCTTTATAGGGCCAGGTCGCTGTGGTGGCAGCACTGTGGGGACAGAGAAATAAAAGAAAAAAAAATAGAGAAAAACAAAAATAAATAAAAGTAGGCTGGGGCTAGAGAAAGTGACAGGGGGGACTGAGCAAGCCCCCGTCATAGTGATCAGACTCCCACCCCTCCAGAGGTGCACTAAGACACTGCAGGAGGATGGGATGGTAGCAAGAGGTCTTGGGATAGCCTCTAATGTTGCTTCTGACATGGGAGAATGTACCTGGGAGAAAAGGAAAAGCCAGGAGTCCCTGGGGGAAAAACATTTTAAATAAGTGATTGGGCCAGTTTGAGTGTCGGGGTGGCCAGTACTAGCCTCCATTACTTGTACCATTACTTGTGCCAGGGACTCCATTCTAGGCAGGAATCCAGGCAAAGATTTGCCTGCAGTTCACTCTATATCCCCTGTAGCAAACTCAAAAGCATGAGGGTTAGCCTCTTGGCTTATGTCAGTGGATTTGCCCAGCACAGGAACACTAAAAAATAAGGTAACTAACCCCTGGGGACTGTTTCTGGGGCTGTACAGCTACTTAAAGGAATTAGGAACATAAGATATCCCATACTGGGTAAGACCAAGGGTCTATCCAGCCCAGCATCCTGTTTCCAACAGTAAACAATCCAAGCCACAAGTACCTGGCAAGTACCAAACATTAAATAGATCCCATGCTACTAATGCCAGCAAAAAGCAGTTGCTAATCCCTATTGAATAATAGCAGTTTATGGACTTCTCCTCAAGGAACTTAATCAAACCTTTTTTAAACCTAGCTACACTAACTCCCTTAACCACATCCTCTGGCAATGAATCCCAGAACTTAATTCTGCATTGAATGAAAATGAATGTTCTCTAAATTATACAAATTAAATGGAGGTGGCTGGCACCTGTGCTGAGGCACTAAAAAGGCTGAGAGTGATTGTGCAAGGAGAGGTAAGGATTTTGAAAAGTAGCACTACTTTATTCTGACGTCAGTGGAGCAAGGATCTGTTCCCTGAAGAAAAGGGATTGGCACATGGAGACTCGAGCGGAAAACCTGGGGTTTTAGAGGAGGCAAAAGTGCTGATCGCCAGCTCTACCAGACGCCAAAGGTAATTGTGGTGGAGCCAGTCTGCACCACAGAGGAACAGCCACAGGAACCAGTAACACTTCTCTTACTGTGATCCTGAGAGATTTGGAAGAAGGAAGAAGAGAAAATCATGAGTTTAGATTCTGTACCCTGATTTAAGCTTAGAAGTGGACAGGGTAAAGAGCTGAATAGGAGCACAGTGTAATTGAACCTGTTTTAGTTAGAGGGGAGTAGGAAGATTGAGAGAGTGAATGCTGTTCCCCTGAGAAATTAAAGACAGGGACATTTTGGTTATCTGTTTGCAACCAGGCTTCACCAGTCACTAATATTTCTCAGTGATTTTCTAGCTAGGTATAATAGGAGACGTTTGGTATTTTAGAATTTCTCCCATTGCTGTGACCCCCTCCCTCCCCTTTTGGGGGGTATGGCATCTAGGGTATATAATGCCCTGGAGCATGCTCAGTGCGTTAAAGGGAAGGAGATAGCCAGTGGGAAGGCGAGGAAGAGATAGGACTCACTGCTGCTAGAGGTTCTGTCAGAATCTTAAAGCAAGTTGTAAGAGAAGGAGATCCTCCCAGAATTTCAGTGTAAGAGAAAGAAATTCCCTTAGGATTTCAGTCACCGTTGAAAAATGTTGATCATCCCCCCCCCCCCCCCCCCCCCCCCCCCCAGGATTTTGAGGAAGAATAGGATAGTTTGAGATTCTTTACAGGGTCTCAAGATAAGATTTACGTTTTGGGTGGATCTCTGCTCATCATTTTTCATATTTGAAATTTGGAGATTGATGGACTTGGACACGAAGTTGCCCACTCTGAAGGGAAGGGAATACCTCCAGTATTCCAAAGGATTGGAGCAAGGATCTTGTTGCCTGAGTGACCTGAAGAAGCAAGGGTAAGAAGAAATTGAGATATTTTGAGATAAAGACTCAAGGGCGGTAACCCCTATTGAGAATTTTCCCTGTTCAGGAAGAAGTTGAAGAGTTTGACAAAAGTAGAATTTTGGATGTTTTTGTTCTTGGGGGACTGTTACCCTGCAGTTTTTCTGTCTGGGGATATTTTTCTTCCTTTTGATTGCCTTTATGCTGGAACCCAGCATTACAAGGTGAAAACCTTTTTTTCTCCATGGATAATAATGCAAGGGAAGTGTGAAGATAGACAAGTTGACAATAATATTCATTGCCATCATATTTCTGATGTTGTTTTTGAATTTTGATATTGTGGGCTGGATCATCCTTTTTAAGATTTGGTAAAGACTATTTCATTTTAACTCTCATTACAAACTGGAATTGTTTTTCTCTACCAGTTTACCCCTTCTTGCCTTACTAGGGGATAGATGGACTCCTATGTTCCTCTGGGTTTCTTCCAATTGTTTTGATTTTGGCTTCGCTGCTATTGTTCTTCACTATTTGGCACGTCCTGGAGAGTTTTCAATTTAATTGTGAAGTTGTCACAGATAGACAATACCAGGGGCCCTGAAAGAGAAATCTTCCTTCCCATCCAGACTTCAATCCGGACCCATAGCTCCCCTAATCTAGGATAAAGCACTGAAATGGGGGATCTGCTACTGTTTGTTTCATTAGCTAGATCATCAGTTTCACCAGTCCATCTGACATCCTCATTAGGGAACTCTTAGCTGTGAGAAGATACTTGGTGCCAGGAAGGCAACTTCTGTTATTAATTTCTTATAACCAGGTAGTAGGTACCCCCCACTGGAGGTGGACATTGATGGAGGATGGTCCGATGCATGAGATATCAGGACCCATCACCAGGAGATGGTGGTCAAGTCAGAGACTGTCACTTCAGAGATTGCACAGAGACAGACAGAGCTTGGACATCAAGACTCAGAGACCACGGGTAAGTGTGTACATACATTTGTGAAACACACCTTAGGTTTGGCCAGACTAGCAGTCTAGTAAAATTTATTGAGTTCAATAGGAAAGCAACAGAAAAACACAGTCAATGCTGAAAACAAATACAGGGATACTTGGTTTCAGAAGCACCTGGAAGAGAAAAAAATACTACAAAGACTCAAGGTACAGATTTGAAGTTTGGACTCAGAGTAAAATAAAGAGAAACACACATAAATAATACTTATCTGATTCTGAGGTGCATTCAGCATAAGGTCCTGCAAGAAACAGAATAGAATTGTTAATATTGTTTTAGTATTGCTATATGAAAGAAAAAATTGAAAGCATTTAAATTTCAAATTTCTGTTTAATGGAAAAGAAAAGGTTTTTTTGAAGTATTTTTCCAAAGATACAGGTAGAAAGAGCTTGAATACTTGTTATATTGTTTACTGCAACATAACTACAAATCTTTTCTTTTTACAAAAATACAATTTATTTCACAGGTTCTTAGGACATTCATCCCAAGTTTATCCCTGCTTCCCCTCCCTATCCCTGGGAGACTTTGTTGGGTAGGTTCTAGACCCCATTTCTGCACAGGAGACCCAGTTGGAAAGAGGGCATCAAACAGTACACCCTGTGAGGTTCCAACTAGAAACCTTGCAACACAGAAACATCTAATACACCAATAACCTTGGCCACAGTAGTGGGATATGGTCTCTACAACAAGGAGGTGCTGTTTAGAAAGGTATTATGTTGGTTCAACCAAAGCATGGGACAATGTACAAATCCACATTCATAAAACAATAAAAGTCAATATTGCACAAATTCACAGAACAGGACTAAATTTAAAATACAATAAAATATGATAAGATTCAACTGCTAAGAACCATGTCCTTAAAATCACTCTGAAATGCCATTCGTAAATCAAAGGCCAATTTAAACAAAGTGACTTTAAGTAATGCCAACACGTCGCTTTCTCCTGCATGCTGTCACCATGAACAGTTTGAAAACTAACAGACTTGCTATGCTAACCTTGTAATGTAGAGCTGGCCCATAAGTTTTGAAAGTGCTCATGGTGCCAGCATTTGAGAGATAGCAGCATGTCAGGAGGGTGCAAAATGGAGGATGGGCATAACTGTTCTTGTTCAGAGAAGCTCCTCCAGTACAGCTGTTTCTCCTTCTCCACCCCCCCCCCCCCCCCCCACTCTCCACCTCCAGCATGGCTGGTTCTTCTTGTGTTGCCTAACTGGCTGCTGGTTCTTGTTGAAGAGCCTCCATTTGGCATAACAACATCTATATGAGCAATGTTACCTTTTTTGGAGGCATTTGGCCCAAAAAGGTCGCAAATCCTTCGTTTAGAAAATCTTTGAATGAGCATGATACTAAATTCTAATTAGTCAGCAGTAATGGAATTGGAAGAAGACAGCTGTAAACTAAATCTAGCTACTTTCAAACATAATTATATACAGTTTTCTCTATATTCATGAGGACAGAGATATTGTAAAATGCATACGACATGGAATTAGCAATATTAATTTATGAAATCCACCTTGCTAGGATGAAGAGGCAGACAGTGAAATGCTAACAGAAATTAGGAAAGCTAACAAATTTGGTAACAAAATAATCATTAGAAATTTTAATTACCCCAATATTGATTGGGTAACAGTCTCATTGGGGCATACTTGGAAGGTAAAGTTTCTAGATGCCATAAATGATTGCTTCATGGAGCAGTTGGTCCTGGAACCAATGAGATGGAGGCGTACTCTAGATCTAATCCTTACTGCAATGCAGGCTCTGATGCAAAAGGTGATGGTGGTGGGACCACTTGGCAACAGTGATCATAATGTAATCAAATTTAACAGGATTGCTGAAGGGAGATCCTTAAGAAACCTACTGCAGTAGCATTTAACTTTAAAAAGGGAGATGATAAAATGAGGAAATTAGATAAAAACTAAATGGAGCAGTTGTAAGGATTAAATGTTTTCATGATGCATGGGCGCTGTTTAAACTTTATGTATTCCATTAATTAGAAAAGGTAGAAAGAACTATATATATTCCATTCATTAAACTACATATATTCCATTCATTAAACTATATGTATTCCATTCATTAGAAAATGTAGGAAGAAGACAAAACAACTGCCATCATTATTAAAAGGCGAGGTGAAAGAAGCTATTAAATCATAAAGGACATTTACCAAAAACTGGAAGATGGATCCAAATGAAGAAGATAGGATAGAGCATAAGGACTGTAAAGTTAGTTGGAAAGCATTAATAAGACAGGGAAAAATAAAATGTTGAGAGAAACTTGTCAGAGAGGCAAAAATTCAGAATAAAAGCTTTTTCAAATACATTTGAAGCAAGAAACTTGTGAAGGGGTTAGTTGGATCACTAGATGAATAAGAATGAAAAGGGGTACTCAGGGAAGAGAATGTCAGAGCAGAAAATTTTTTATTGAGGAGGGTGTTCGGGAGATACCTACACCAGAAACATTCTTTAAGGGTGATGATTCAGAAGAACTGAATCAAATCATGGTGAACCAAGTAGATGTATTAGAGCAAATCGACAAACTAAAGAGTAACACATCACTGGGACTAGATGGTATATAATCCAGAGTTGTGAAAGAACTAAAAAATGAAATTTCAGACTTATTACTAGTAGTTTTTAACTTTTCATTCAATTCATCTATGGTCCCTGAGGATTAGACGATGGTCAACTTAACGCCCATTTTTTAAAAAGGGCTCTAGTGGTGATCTGGGAAACTACAGAACTGTGAATCTGAGGTTTGTGTCTGGCAAAATGGTAGAAGCTATTCTGAATAACAAAATTACTGACCCTTTGGGCAGACATGGACTAATGGGACAGAGCCAACATGGATTTAGCAAAGGGAAGTCTTGCCTTATAAATCTGTTAGGTATTTTAGAAGGGGTTAATAAACATGTGAACAAGGGAAAGTCAGTTGATCTAGTGTATCTGGATTTTCGGAAGGTGTTTGACAAAGTAATGGGAAAAGAGGAATTATCCTGTTGTGGACTGGTAAGTGCCTAAAGGATATGAAACAGAGAGTAGGACTTAATGATGATTTCTCTGAAAGGAGAAAGATAAATCGTGGCATACCCCAAGGATCTTTACTGGGACCAGTGCTTTTTAATATATTTATAAATGATCTGCAAAAATGAGTGATGAATGAGGTGATTCATTTTGCAGATGACAAAATTATCCAAAGTTGTTAGATCATGAGCCAATTGTGAGGAATTAGAAACAGAGAAACATGACAGCAGAAAAAGACCATATGGCCTATCTAGTCTACCCATCCATCCAATTTACCTAGCCCTTACAATTCCCATCACTCCCTCATTCTTTATCATTACCTTTATTAATATTTATAACTGCCCCATACCATAGCCTAGAGTAGTTCACAGGATAAAACATACATAAAATATAACAGAATGAAAACATAATAAACATCAAAGAACCAAACAGTCAGATATTATCATCAAAACATCATGACATGATAATATGAATCAAAACCCAAATAAATGTGTGTTTTAACATTGTTTTAAAAGTTTTAGTGCAGGTGCTTCTACTACTCCCACTGGAAGGCTATTCCATGCATCTACGATCCTCTCTGTAAAGACATATTTCCTGAGATTACTCTTGGGTCTACTCCCTTTTACCCTCATCCCATGATCCCTTGTTCTAGAGCCTGCTTTCCATTGAAAGAGGCTAGCTTCATGTGCATGGAAATCTTTGAGATAGTTAAATGTCTGTACCATATCTCCCTTATCTTGCTTTTCCTCTAGGGTGTACATGTTTAGATCTTTGAGACTATCCCCATATGCTTTAGAACAAAGACCAATGATAATTTTAGTAACCACCCTCTGGACTGACTCCAGCCAGTTTATATCCTTTTGAAGCTGCGGTGTCCAGAATTATACATTGTATTCCAAGTGAGGTCTCATTAGGGACCATTACAGGGGCAATAATACATCTATTTTTCTTCTGATCATTCCTCTCCCTATGCAGCCAAGCATCTTTCTAGCTTTTTCTGTTGCTTTCTCCACCTTTTTGGCCACCTTAAGATCTTTAGATACAATCACCCCCAGATCCTGCGTCTCTTTTATGCTTAGAAGAATTTCACCTCCAATACTCTGCATTTTTTAGCATTAAATCTTCCAATCTCTGGCCCATTTCTCGAGTTTTGATAGATCCCTCCTCATATTTTCCACACATTCCTGGCTATTTACCCTGTAGCAGATTTTGGTATTGCAGGCAAAAAGACAAACCTTTCCCAACAATCCTTCTGCTTTGTTGCTCACAAAAATGTTGAAAAGAATTGGTCCCAAGTCTGATCCCTGAGGCACACATTAGTAACAGCCCCCTCCTCAGACTAAACTCCATTTACCACTACCCTTTGTTGCCTTCCATTCAGCCAGTTTCTAACTCATAGGGTCATTTATCAAAATGCGCTAAGGTGTTTTCACATGCGTTAAGGGCTTAACGCATACGAAAAGCACTGCTAACGCATGCGATAACGCCTTTAACGCATGTGATCGCACCATAACGTATGGTGCGATGCAAATCCGAAAAAGAGGAGGAGTTAGGGGTGGGAGTGGGCTGGGTTTAACATTTTGCAAAGTCCTATTGCATGGCTTTAACTACACCTTTATTTGATATTACCCAGGTAGAGAGTCCATCAAGCTAGGTTGAGAGAACATTGCACAAATGTCATCTTTGGGTAAGTTTCCTCACTTCGAGGGTCATCAAATGTTCACTAGAGAGCACTGTTCTGTTCGTACGTCTCACATTGAATGTCAAAATGGCCTCTAACCCCCGACACTAATACCTGAACCTCACCTCGAGTTATTTAAAAAAGGGTTCCAGGGGTGATCGCATGCGTTAAAGGTGCATAGACCAGTGAGCCTGACTTAAGTGCTGGGAAAAATAGTGGAAACTATTCTCAAGATCAAAATCGTAGAGCATATAGAAAGACATGGTTTAATGGAACACAGTCAACATGGATTTACCCAAGGGAAGTCTTGCCTAACAAATCTGCTTCATTTTTTTGAAGGGGTTAATAAACATGTGGATAAAGGTGAACTGGAGATGTCATGTTTTTGGATTTTCAAAAGGCGTTTGACAAAGTCCCTCATGAGAGGCTTCTAAGAAAACTAAAAAATCATGGAATAGGAGGCAATGTCCTTTCATAGATTACAAATTGGTTAAAAGACAGGAAACAGAGAGTAGGATTAAATGGTCAATTTTCTCAGTGGAAAAGGGTAAACAGTGGAGTGTCTCAGGGATCTGTACTTTGACCGGTGCTTTTCAATATATTTATAAATGATCTGGAAAGGAATACGACGAGTGAGCTTATCAAATTTGCGGATGATACAAAAGTATTCAGAGTATTTAAATCACAAGCAGATTGTAAGACATTACAGGAGGACCTTGCAAGACTGGAAGATTGGGCATCCAACTGGCAGATGAAATTGAATGTGGACAAGTGCAAGGTGTTGCATATAGGGAAAAATAACCCTTGCTGTAGTTACACAATGTTAGGTACCATATTAGGAGCTACCACCCAGGAAAAAGATCTTGGCATCATAGTGGATAATACTTTAAAATTGTCGGCTCAGTGTGCTGCAGCAGCCAAAAAAAGCAAACAGAATGTTAGGAATTATTAGGAAGGGAATGGTTAATAAAACGGAAAATGTCATAATGCCTCTGTATCACTCCATGGTGAGACCGCACTTTGAATTCTGTGTACAATTCTGGTCTCCATATCTCAAAAAAGATATAGTTGTGATGGAGAAGGTACAGAGAAGGGCAACCAAAATGATAAAGGGGATGGAACAGCTCCCCCTATGAGGAAAGACTGAAGAGGTTAGGGCTGTTCAGCTTGGAGAAGAGACGGCTGAGGGGGGATATGATAGAGGTCTTTAAGATCATGAGAGGTCTTGAACGAGTAGATGTGAATCAGTTATTTACACTTTCAAATAATAGAAGGACTAGGTGGCATTCCATGAAGTTAGCAAGTAGCACATTTAAGACTAATCGGAGAAAATTCTTTTTCACTCAACGCACAATTAAGCTCTGGAATTTTTTGCCAGAGGATGTGGTTAGTGCAGTTAGTGTATCTGGGTTCAAAAAAGGTTTGGATAAGTTCTTGGAGAAATCCATTAACTGCTATTAATCAAGTTTACTTAGGGAATAGCCACTGCTATTAATTGCATCAGTAGCACGGGATCTTCTTAGTGTTTTGGTAATTGCCAGGTTCTTGTGGCCTGGTTTGGCCTCTGTTGGAAACATAATGCTGGGCTTGATGGACCCTTGGTCTGACCCAGCATGGCAATTTCTTATGTTCTTAAAATGTCATAATGCCTCTTTATCGCTCCATGGTGAGATTGCACCTTGAGTACTCTGTACAATTCTGGTTGCCACATCTCAAAAAAGAAATAGTTGCACTGGAGAAGGTACAGAGAAGGGCAACCAAAATGATAAAGGGGATGGAACAGCTCTCCTATAAGGAAAGACTGAAGAGGTTAGGGCTGTTCAGCTTGGAGAAGAGAGGGCTGAGAGGGGATATGATAGAGGTCTTTAAAATCATGAGAGGTCTAGAACGGGTAAATGTGAATTGGATATTTATTATTTTGAATAATAGAAGGACTAGGAGGCACTACATGAAGTTAGCAAGTAGCACATTTAAAACTAATCAGAGAAAATTCTTTTTCACTCAATGTACAATTAAGCTCTGGAATTTGTTGCTAGAGGATGTAATTAGTGCAATTAGTGTAGCTGGGTTTAAAAAAGGTTTGGAAAAGTTCTTGGGGGAGAAGTCCATTAACTGCTATTAATAAAGTTGACTTAGGGAATAGCCACTGCTATTACTGGCATCAGTAGCACGGGATCTTCTTGGTGTTTGGATAATTGCCAGGTTCTTGTGGCCTGGTTTTGGCCTCTGTTGGAAACAGGATGCTGGGCTTGATGGTCTGATCCAGTATGACAATTTCTTATGTTCTTATGTCTAATGTTCAAAAGCAGCATCAACAGTATAATTATTGGTCAAAATAGTGCAAGAAAAATTATTTTTTTACTTTTTGTGTTTGTATGAAAACAAAGAATTGAAAACTATATGCCACACTTATCTGAAAGGAATTCTTCAATAAATTGGAAGAGGTTTCAATCTGTCAGTATCCTCCATTCGTCAAATGTGTCAAAAGCTTAATCTATGACATTCTGATGTCAGCTGACATCAGAACATCACAGTGGGTGTCTGAGCATTTTCTCGCTAGGCTCCGATCACAGATGAAACTTTTGACACATTTGACAAATGGAGGATATTGACAGAAGAAAACAGTTTCCCTGGTGCTCTTGAAACATTGCATCGTTGTTGTATGTCCAGCTGCATTATACTCAATTCTTCCAATTTATTGAAGAGTTCTTTTCAGATAAGTGTTGCATATAGTTTGAAAATAAAAAATTGAATACAAAAACAAAAAGTAAAAAAAGATTTTTCTTGGTACTATTCTGACCAATGATTATACTGTTGACACTGCTTTTGAACATTAGTCATCTAATTCAATTGATACAGTTCTAAGATGTCACTGTAAAGGTCAATGAAATATTATGATGATCTGCCTTTACAAAAAATATTGAATATGTCTCTTTAGACTCATAAGTGAAATTTTTCATTGGATTGGTATTTGTATTATTTCACTTTATTGGTTTTGCTTTGTTCTTTTATTTTATTGTCTTTCACATAATCAGCTTCTGGGAGTTAAAGTTGGATGATGCAGACAGTTTTTGTTAAAAAAGAGCTCTTATCTGCACATCTATATGATTCTTCTTCTCTCCTGGAAGTTTTTCTGTTGGTGAAAGTACCACTAAATATCAGTTCCTTATCTCCCCTTTGTGTGATGTGGATAGTGGTGCTCTTTGAGGAGATCCAACGTAAGTGATGACTTAAAGTTCTGTAGTGTTGTCTCCATTATAGCACGGACATTCAGAGGAGCTGGGTGTAGAATGGTGAGCCAATTAAACAGGAGCTAAACTGTGGAAGCTGTAAGCGTTAATAGAAGATGGAAGTTAAAGGAAAGAGCTGCCTGACTAACCACATGCAGACCAGTGTGCTGATGTGAAAACAAGTGCAGGGGGTTCTGTTGAGAGGAACTCAGGGATGAAATAGTACATACCAAGTAAAAGAAGAAGCCCCACTCAACAGTTAAACAAAAAAATAATTTTTATATAAAAATATGAAGTTTTTTACAATTTGAAAAACATTTTTAAAAAGGGGCAGCGGTGGTAAAAACTAGGGAGATAACTATATACACAAGTAAAAGGCTCCGGGAACTGGTATCTGTGAACAGAGAAAAAAGTGTGTGTCAAGCCATCAGCTGGTATGCATTGGGTTTTGCTGTGTAGCACCACACAAACTTGTAGGAGTGCATCCATTTATAGTAGAGTTGGAAGCAATAAGATGTGATCCTAGCTGTGGGACACCCATCTGCTATAGGAGGTAGCAAGGCCATATATAGGTTCCCTGAGAAACCCTGGCTTCTGTAGAATGGTCCTTCACAGCATGCTGCCTACCTAGTGTTAAGGGCTCTGAGGTAGTCCCAGTGGCTAGGTAGTATGTGTTGAAATGTACTTTGGATTCCAACCCATCAACAGTCATGATGCTGCCAGAGGGCAGATTCCTTATTGGAAGGGAGTCCTACAGATTCTGTGGAAACGATATATGGAGTAGGTTTTAACATCCTACTTACTTCTATAATTGGTGTGTAAGTGCATTAAAAGTAGTGCTTCATGACATGGTAGGCCATGACTCAGGAGTGCCCACCGTACTGCTAGATGGATGTGTGTGACCTCTTGAAGGCAGAAGCTTTATGTGCAAGAAGGATACTACTAACTATTGGCTATTGAATGGCAGGACAATAGTTCAACCTGTGATAAAAGGAACAAATAAACAGACATCTTCCTGATGAATGTGTAGGGAACTTACCACCCTCCTCCTCCTTCCTGGCATACAGCTGCTGCAACCAGTCCCCCTCCAGATGGAGCAGTTCCCAGGCCACCTTCTTGAGGAGCTCAACCTATACAGAGGAGAAGTAGGAATAAAATGCTCTGTGACCTCCTCAATAGCATAAACCTCTCACTTCACCCCACAAGAACATATCAAAGCTGAACAAAGGGGCTCGGACATCTTAGAAGCAAACTTCTGGTATCATATCATGTGCAAATTAGCCAATGAAACAGCTAGTGCAACCAGAGTATAATTATTTACCAGTCCATCTTGTTGGAAAAACAATTGCATAATCTTTAGAAATTTTAGTTTTTTATGCAGATAAAAACATGTAATACATTCCAAAACTTAGGAAATCAAAGTCCTTCAAATGTAGAAATCATCAACTCAAAATTCTTATTGGCTAGGTCAAATATAGTATGGGGCATTTAACAAAAGAAATAAAGAAGGAAACTTAGCTTGGCGACTCAGCTCAGGTACTTCCTACAGCCACGTAAAAGCCTGTGATTGCCACTGGGAAGAAGGCCCAACGCTGACAGTGTTTTGATGACAATTCGTCTGCTTCAGTATCAAGTTAGAGCTTCTAAAATATGAATGAAGAATGTAAGAAGGACCCCCGATACCAGAAAATAAGCATAATACAATACTTGCAAACTACAGCAAATGAACATCTCATTCAAACATGGCCCCTACACATCAAATGCGCCAGCGTGTGATGTCATCATGTCAGCTTATTTAAAGAAACCCAAATACTCCAAAGACTGTTCTTCATGTCATCCCCCATTGTAAATATGGGAACATAGTCCCATTTATAATGTAGAAACGCTTTCATAACGCAAACCATAACAAAATAAAACCCCACAAAATATTTATATTTGTATCTAAGCCCAATCCCCTTACTGTAAACTAGGCACCGTGTGTAAAAAAAATGTCGTGTGTAGAAAGCTGTTCCTTCAGTTTCCTTTCTGAGACCTTGCATGGCGACAGACCCTCCCGTTATAAATGACGTGTTGCTCGGATTCTGTCAGATGGCAGCTGACATCTCTCCCTCTCTTGTTCAGAGTTGGCTGTACTAGCACCGCAAACTTCAAATCTTCCAAAGTACAAGAACGACTTATTCAGTGTGGAACCAATGGAACTTCAATTTTTCGACATCGGCCACAGCTCAGAAGTTCTGGTATCCGAAGCTGCATCATTCAAGTCGTTTTCCCGATGTAGAAGAGATTACAGGGTTTCTGCCCAGGGAAAGGAAGCACACAGCCATTAAAAGGTACTTTACAGATGCCACATCTCCCACAGGGGAATTGGCTGCTTTCATTATTGCTGCGGTTATGATCCTGTTCAGAATAGAAAGCAGATTTAACCAGATGATCCCAAAGCACCCGGTTGAAAGCAGCCATTCAGGCCCTGAAAGGAAAGGAGGGAGGACGTGTGAGAGTTTGCTGTAAAGCGGCCCTCCTCTTCCTCCCATTTGCAGTCATAGGGAGCCAGTGAGAGAGTGGATACAAGAGGGGCCAGGAAGGAGAGAATCGGGGATCGCGGGGGGGGGGGGGGGGGGGGAGGAATGAAAGAACAGAATGGGTATTGCAGAGTCTGGGGGAGTGAGTGAACCATAGGGAAGGGGGATTGAGTAACTGGAAAAAATGAGGGGTTCATGGGGTGGGGGGGGAGTGAACTGGGAATGTAAGGGGTTCAGGGATGGGGAGGGAGTGAACTGGAGTGAGGGTTTGTGGGGAGAGGAAGGAACTGGGGTAAGAGAGGGGTTTGTGGTATGGGGAGGGAGTGAACTGGGGCAAGTGAGGGGTTTGTTGGGCTTTGCTGGGGGAGGAGTAAACTGGGGGATGGTTTTGTGGAAGGGGTGAGTGAGGAGTTTATTGGGGAGGGGAAGGAATGAGTGAGTGAGAATGAGGGGGATCAAAGGGACTTTGGAAGGGGGATAAGGGAAAGAGGCGGTTGGAGTGTAACTGGAGGAGGGCTCCATGCCCATCCCTATTCCTTTTTCTTCCTTCCTTTTCTTCATCCCAATCTTCCCTCCTCCTCTTCTACCCACTTCCCCAATACTCCCTTTCTTCCCACCTCTCCATCCCTGATTCTCCCTCCACCTCCCCACCCATTCCTGATCCCTCTTCCCTCCTACTCATTCCTTTTCCTTATCCTCCCTGAATCCCCCATTATTCCCCATCCTTTCCTCACTCTCCCTCACTCTCCTCCTCTGTCCCTTATCTCTCTTCCCTCCTGCCTAAGATTCTTTCTTTATTTCCCTCCTCGTCCCATTCCTAGATGCCTTCCTCTCCTTTCTTCCAGCCCCAATCACTAAGATTCCTTTTCCTTTTATAAGGGACCAAATAAATTAACTGGACACAGAATTGTCAGGAAGCGACTTTATTTGTATACTGTAAAAAAAATGGCAATTTTTAAATTGTGAAATATGCAAAATTATGCAAATTTTACACTGAATTGCCACATAATTTGCCGACTCTTGCCGTAGAATCTTGAAAAATCTGCCGCAGGAAACCAGGGGCTCTGATTTTAAAATGCTTAGGTTGCTTTAAAAATTGTTTTTGCAGAGTCCTTGGAAGCATTTTGTTTTATATACTTTTATACACAATTGTATAGGTTTTCTTGAGTTGGTGATTACTTCATTTTATTTTTGCAGTGTCTACATTCTGATAAGCCACTGAAGTTTTTACTTCAATCATATTGGATGTCCTCCTCTGGCAGTGACTTCCAAATTTCTTTCAAGTTTGAGACACTTAAGCCTGATTGCTAGCCCTACTTTAGCTTCAAATGCTATTTCAGATTGACATGGAGATTGTTCTGCAGTCAGAGAAGAGATGGGCCTAACCTACTGCCACAGAGAGAAACTCTGAAATCTGAAGCAGTCATGTCTGAAATGAATCTTTACTGACTAGTCATAAGAAATGATGTCTGAAAGGGAAGTAGTCACCCAATGCACCCAGAAACCCTTCAACATTAGCAAATGACAATAAAGAAAGCTGCTGCTGCTGGGAGATTGTTATCAGAGGAACCAATTTGGGAACTCGTTTTGATGGGTACACAACTGTTAAATGCCTTCCTGGATCCTCAGCTAACAGAGATACAAACCAGGTCGTCAATGCAATTATAGAAGAAAGTATGAACTCTGATATCAATGTTATCATCCATCTGGAGACCAATGATCTTGCTTGAAATGGTACAGGAAGATTTCCAAAATCTAGGGAATAAGATTAGATACATGGCAAAGACTTTTGCCTTTTCAGAAGCATTAAATGTTCAATGGAAAATGAAAAGAAAGGTTATGCCATATAGATAACTTCAATGCCCTGCTCAAAACCTGGTGTAAAAAATGTGGATTTGGATACATTGGAGGCTGGGGCCGTGTATGGAGCAATAAAAGATTTTATGGCAATGATGGCCTACATTTGTCAATGGCAGGAAAGAGGGTGCTAAGTGAAAAATTCAGATCATACATTATCTGGCATTTAAACTAGGGAGCGAGGATGGCAGGAGGTGGCCCGTGAATTTGGCATGTCACCCCCCGAGCAAAACAAGAAGGAAGAGAAAGTAACAAAATCAATCAGTTCAAAAAAGCAGAATAGGGGACTACAAAGAGCAACTGGAAAACCATGAGTACAAATGCTCATAGTCCAGGCAACAAAATCCCAGATCTGCAGGCCCTAATGATGGAGGTGGACTTGGACATTGTTGCTGTTACATAGATATGGTTCTCTGATTCTCATGATTGGGATACGGCCATTCTGGGCTATAACTTGTTAAGGAAGGACAGAGGGGAAGGGACAGAGGGGAGGAGTAGCTCTTTATGTCAAAAACAATATACAAGCAACTGAATTGCAAGGGACATGGGTAGAGAAGCAGCATTGTGGACTGTCCTTAAAAAGGAAGATGGTGCTTCCATTTTTACTGGTGGATCTACAGGCCACTGACTCAAACAGAAAAATTGGACAGAGAACTTATTGAAGATGTCTAAAAGGTAGGAAAGAAGGGTGAAGGGTTGCTTGCTGGAAATTTTAATCTGCTGGATGTGAACTCGAGTATTCCTGCTACGAAATTTATGAGAAGTAGAGAGTTAGTGGATGCTCTTCAAGGGGCTTTGCTCAAACAAATGGCAACGAAACCCAGAAGAGAGGGTGTGATAACGTGATCTAGTGCTCACTAATGTTATAATGTCTCTAATGTTCGGGTAGGGGCTCACCTGAGCACCAGAGATCACCAAACGGTATGGTTCAATTTTGTGAAAAGGATACAGAGAAGTCACATGAAGACCTGAGTTTCGAATTGTCAACATGGGAACGAACCTGGAGGAAGAACTGGAAGACTAGGAGAAAATGGGTGAGGTGGAACAGTTGGCAAGTTAAAAGGAGGTATTACAAACTCAACAAATCTATATGTTAGAAAAGTAAACAAAAGTAAGAGGAAAAAGAAACTGATCTGGTTCTCTAAGGATGTGGCTAACAAAATAAAGGCAAAAAAAACAGTGTTCAGTATAAAGGATCCAAAGAAAAGGAACACAGGGAAGAATGTTAAAACTGAGGGAGCCGAAGAAAGAAATAAGGAAAGCAAAAGATCAAGCAGAAGAAAGGATGGCCAAAGAGATAAAGTGAGGAGACAAAACATTTTTCAGATATATCAGTGAAAGAAGGGAGGCCAGAAGTGGTATAGTGAAATTGGAAGGTGACGAGGAGCAATGTATAGAGAGTAATGAAAAAATGGCAGAAATATTAAACAAATATTTCAGTTCAGTATTCACAAGAAGGCCCTGGAGAAGGTCTGTTGCTGGTTAACAAGACCATAATGGGGATGGAGTAGACAAAGCTCTGTTTACAGAAGAGAATGTAAGGGAGGAACTAGGCAAACTGAAAGTGGACAAGGGGTCGGATGAGATACACCCCAGGATACTGAGAGAGCTTAGAGATGTGCTGTAGGGTCCGCTGAAGGAGTGGTGCCGTGGTATTGGAGAAGAGCGGTGTTGGTCCCGTTTCACAAGAGTGGTAGCAAAGAGAAGGCTGGAAACTATAAGAACATAAGAACATGCCATACTGGGTCAGACCAAGGGTCCATCAAGCCCAGCATCCTGTTTCCAACAGTGGCCAATCCAGGCCAGAAGAACCTGGCAAGTACCCAAAAACTAAGTCTATTCCATGTTACCGTTGCTAGTAATAGCAGTAGCTATTTTCTAAGTCAACTCAATTAATAGCAGGTAATGGACTTCTCCTCCATGAACTTATCCAATCCTTTTTTAAACACAGCTATACTAACTGCACTAACCACATCCTCTGGCAACAAATTCCAGAGTTTAATTGTGCGTTGAGTAAAAAAGAACTTTCTCCGATTAGTTTTAAATGTGCGACATGCTAACTTCATGGCATGCCCCCTAGTCTTTCTATTATCTGAAAGAGTAAATAACCGATTCACATCTACACGTTCTAGACCTCTCATGATTTTAAACACCTCTACCATATTCCCCCTCAGCCGTCTCTTCTCCAAGCTGAAAAGTCCTAACTTCTTTAGTCTTTCCTCATAGGGGAGCTGTTCCATTCCCTTTATCATTTTGGTAGCCCTTCTCTGTACCTTCTCCATCGCAATTATATCTTTTTTGAGATGCGGCGACCAGAATTGTACACAGTATTCAAGGTGTGGTCTCACCATGGAGCGATACAGAGGCATTATGACATTTTCCGTTTTATTCACCATTCCCTTTCTAATAATTCCCAACATTCTGTTTGCTTTTTTGACTGCCGCAGCAGACTGAACCGACATTTTCAATGTGTTATCCACCATGACTCCTAGATCCTCTTTCTTGGGTTGTAGCACCTAATATGGAACCTAACATTGTGTAACTATAGCATGGGTTATTTTTCCCTATATGCATCACCTTGCTCTTATCCACATTAAACTTCATCTGCATTTTGATGCTCAATTTTCCAGTCTCACAAGGTCTTCCTGCAATTTATCACAATCTGCTTGTGATTTAACTACTCTGAACAATTTTGTATCATCTGCAAATTTGATTATCTCACCCGTCGTATTTCTTTCCAGATCATTTATAAATATAGGTCGGTTAGCCTTGCCTCAGTGATGAGAAAATTAATGGAGACCCTGCTGAAGGAAAAGATAGTGAACTATCTACAATTTGGTGGGTTGCTGGACCCGAGGTAGCATGGATTCACCAGGGAAAGGTCCTGTCATACAAATCTTATTGATTCTTTTGATTGGGTGACTAGAAAATTGGATCGAGGAAGAGCACTCGATGTGATCTACTTGGATTTCAGCAAAGCTTTTTATATGGTCCCGCATAGGAGGCTTGTGAATAAAATGAGAAGCTTGGAAGTGAGCGTCAAGGAGGTATCATGGATTACAAACTGCTTAACTGATAGGAGACAGCATATAATAGTAAATTGAATCTATTCTGAAGAGAGATTGGTGTTAAGTATAGTGCCACAGGGTTCCATGTTGGGACAGATTCTGTTCAGTATCTTTGAGAGTGACATTGGGGAAGGGATAGAAGGTAAAGTTTGTCTATTTGGGGATGATACTAAAATCTGGAACAGAGTGATACACCTGAAGGCGTAGAGAGAATGAAAAGTGATTTAAGAATGCTTGAAGAGTGGTCGAAGATTTGGCAGCTGGGATTCAATGCCAAGAAGTGCAAAGTAATGCATTTTGGGTATGGTAATCCAAAAGAACTGTATGTGATGGGGGATGAAAGACTGATATGCACAGAGGAAGAAAGGGATCTTGGGTTAATAGTGTCTGGTGATCTGAAGATGGCTAACAATGTGACAAGGCAATACTAAAGCCAGAAGGTTGCTGGGTTGCATAGAGAGAGGAATAACCAGAAAGAGGAGTGATACTGCTCTTGTAAAGGTTCTTGGTGAGGCCTCACCTGGAGTACTGTGTTCAGTTCTGGAGTCCATATCTCAAGAAAGATAAAGATAGTATGGAAGCAGTCCAGAGGAGGGCAACCAAAATGGTGTGGGGTCTGTATCGGAAGACCTATGAGGAGAGGCTGAAGGATCTGAATATGTATACCCTGGAAGAAAGGAGGTGCAGGGGAGATATGATACAGACCTTCAGATACCTGAAAGGTTCTAAGGATGCATGAACTTTGAACCTTTTCCATTGGAAAGAAAACAATAGAACCTAGGGGTCACAAAATGAAACTCCAGGGTGGATGACTCAGAACCAATGTCAGGAAATATTTCTTCATAGAAAGGGTGGTGGAAGAATTCAAAGGGGCTTGGGATGAACACTGTGTATCACTAAAGGCTAGAGGACAGAAGTGAGAAAAGAGTGCAGAGGGTGACTTGCTGGTGCAGCAGTTACTATCCTTAACAGATGCTCCCTGCTTAGACACCAGGGGGGGAAAGGAGGAATTGGATTCAGACAATAACTGAGGGCCCTGACTTCTATGGTCTGGGATACTGATACACAGGCATAAGGGAAAAAGCACAGGACTGCTTCTACGGCCAAGTCCTAAAGGAAATGAAGAAAACGTGCATGGGGGTAACTTGCTGGTGCAGCAGTTACTGCCCTTAACAGAAAGCATGGAGATTACTACCAAAACCCAATAAGTCTTGATGCTTTAAATGTAATTGAAACATTGCTCCCCCTCTTCAACAGTAGGGGGTGGGGGAAAGGGAATTGGATTCAGACAACAACCAAAAGGACCTATGGTCTTGGATACTGATACACAGACCTAGGGAAAATGTACTGGACTGCTTCTATGGCCAAGTCCATAAGCAAGCACATCAAGCAACACTGGCTAAATTCTCAAGAAAGCTCGTCACCCAGTAAGAACTATTAATAGCTGAAGTTTTTATGGGCATCATAAGGTTTAGGGATAACTGCACAGAGTGACAGTTACTATCCTTAAGAGAAATATGGGAATAACCTGCCTTAAGCTTGCTGGGCAGACTGGGCGGACCATTTGGTCCTTTTCTGCAACATTTCTAAGTTTCTGTTAAGATCTTTGGTTATTGGCAAACAGACGAGAAGTGTATGTTTCCAGTTGAACGAGAAATGAAAAACATGCTACCCTATAGGTTTTCCATTTGCATATTTCTAATTGCCTTCCTCAAGATTCATTAATTCAGTATGTATTACTAACTCTCTTTGTTCAGTAGTTTTCCTAAAGATGTCTAAATCTGATAGCCTGAGCATTAAAGCAAAATATCTTCTACAGGCAGTAGAACTAGAAATGGCAGGCACCAACAATCTCAGATAGGAACAAATGGAAAATTTTTTGAATACCTTAATTATAAATGTAATGAATTACTGCTGGAAAACATGTTTTAATGTTATAGTAAAAAATGAAAAACACAGTAAACAACAGCACAAGACATTCCATCCAGTGTGCCCAGTTATTCTGGCCACACTGCTAAGTATATATTCTAGCTTCCAGCCAGAGTGTGATCACCTGCAACATTTCTTTTTATTCAGGACAGCCTTTTTAACTTTCTCATTTGTACACCATCAGGTAGAAGATCCCTCCCTAATCTTCCCATTCCTAACCCCAAAGCTCTGTAATAATTAAATAGCCAGCTATACTAGTGGGGTCGTCGCCCATACATTTAGCTTTCTAGGTACCCTGCAAGGCCTGTGAGACAGACACAGAGTAGTTGAATCACAAGCAGACTGTAATACATTACAGGAGGACCTTGCAAGTCTGGAAGATTGGGCATCCAAATGGCAGATGAAATTTAATGTGGACAAGAGCAAGGTGATGCATATAGGGAAAAATAACCCTTGCTGTAGTTACACGATGTTAGGTTTTATATTAGGAGCTACCACCCAGGAAAAAGATCTAGGCATCATAGTGGATAATACTTTAAAATCATCAGCTCAGTGTGCTGCAGCAGTCAAAAAAGCAAACCGAATGTTAGGAATTATTAGGAAGGGAAGGGTGAATAAAACGGAAAATGTCATAATGCCTCTATATCGCTCCAAGGTGAGATCGCACCTTGAATACTGTGTACAATTCTGGTCGCCGCATCTCAAAAAAGATATAGTTGTGATGGAGAAGCTACAGAGAAGGGCAACCAAAATGATAAAGGGGATGGAACAGCTCCCCTATGAGGAAAGGCTGAAGAGGTTAGGACTTTTCAGCTTGGAGAAGAGATGGCTGAGGGGGGGATATGGTAGAGGTGTTTAAAATCATGAGAGGTCTAGAACGGGTAGATGTGAATCGGTTATTTACTCTTTCAGATAATAGAAGGACTAGGGGGCATTCCATGAAGTTAGCAAGTAGCACATTTAAGACTAATCGGAGAAAATTCTTTTTCACTCAACGCACAATTAAAGCTCTGGAATTTTTTTGCCAGAGGATGTGGTTAGTGCAGTTAGTGTAGCTGGGTTCAAAAAAGGTTTGAATAAGTTCTTGGAGGAGAAGTCCATTAACTGCTTTTAATCAAGTTAACATAGAAAATAGCCACTGCTATTACTGGTATCAGTAGCATGGGATTTACTTAGTTTTTGGGTACTTGCTAGGTACTTGTAGCCTGGATTGGCCACTGATGGAAACAGGATGCTGGGCTTGATGGACCCTTGGTCTGACCCAGTATGGCATGTTCTTATGTTCTTAATTTCCCCATCCTCCAGAGAGTCAGTATTGGCCTCATCATCAGTACCATCCAGATTCCTATCAGGAGTACCTGCTGCCAATCTAGGTGTACCTTCAGCGATTCACAGCAGTACCGGAAGAGTGAGCAGCCACCACCAGTGAATCTGACCTGATAGGATTGGACAGGGCTGAGGACTGTGCCTGAAGAAAGGATTGAAATTTTTGAAAAACATCTACCCAGGAAAAGCCAGAAGGATCCATGCCAAAACCAGGAGGCATCAGTGCTGTGACCACTGAGGTACCGTCCCCTGCTGACAAATCAGTTAAGGGAGTTTGAAGGTCAGGCGTCACTCCTGACAAATCCTTACCCAGGCCATCATCAGGCTGGGAAGAACCAGGCTTAGTAAAATCAGAGGAAGATAATACTCCCTGAGCCTCTAAGCAGCACTGACACATGTTAGAGGGCCCTCCAGGCTGAGATGTGTGAATATGACAGCCAGCACAGCGGGAAAGGTGCTTAGGTTTCTTAGTTACAGGTGCCATTAATCCATCAAAATGCTTAACAGGTGAGTAAAGCTGTGCATCTGCAGCCAACCAAATTTATGCTGCAAAATTTAGGTGAACAAAATGTATGCGCACAAAATTAGGCGTCTCAAGGCTATGTATCGCAAAACTAAGCGCACTGTCACCACGCCAAACTTGAGCGCACAACCAGTGTGTCCCAGACTGTGCGCACAGGCAGCACACCCAAAAGAAACTGGGCTCACAACTTGGATGCACAGCCAGACATGCTTGCACGCACCGATGGTCCTGCAGAGGGCAGTCTAACGCACAGAAAAATGTGCGCAAAACCGCCACGGCCTACCATGTGGCACGCAGAAAAGGAAGCCTAACGGCGGAGCCTAGCCCACCTGGGCTGCTCAACCCTCCAGGCTGCCCAAGTCCCTTAACCTTCCATGGGAGCAGGAATGAATGGCGGAGCGGCACACCGAGAACAGAGACCAGAGGAAGGCCTACAACAACCCTTATACTCTGTCTCTGTCTTTCTCCTCTATTTTTTTTTTTAACCTTACCCGAGCTCAGCTTTTCCCAGCTGAGTATAGAGGCAGTTTCCGGCTAAGGGGAGAGAGGCCATATACCATTACCGTTGCGCTCGGCTTTCTGCACCTGCTGCTTTTCAGCTGTTTTAATCTGCTAACGCCACACTGGATAAGGAAACCAGCTACCGGACCAAGGCACTAATCTGAGGGACCATCACCTCAGGAATTCTCAACTAGGGGAGGGACAATTTTGGTATCACCGCAGGAAAGCGGGGCAAATCAAATGTCTTATTAATTCTCCTCTAAAATTTGAAGAAATCCCTAGTAGGGAAATGCACTTCTACCATCTGCTGGAGACAGAGAATTCTGGCAGGCTTATGCCACTGCAGGAGTATATATTTATTTTGTTTATTTAAAAGATTTTTTTTATATACCGCACCATGGGGTAGAAGTCTATCCATCTAGGCGGTTTACAATAAGAACATACACTATCGTAACATACATCATTTAAGATACATCCCCACATTTACATTGAAATTATTTATCGTGCTAAACAGTGTAAGGTTCAGAATGGAAGAGTACATTATTGTATATTATAAGCATGTGTGAAAAGGTAGGTTTTTAGCATTTTTTAAAATTCTGTATGATTTGCCGTTAAAAGGATATATTCTGGAAATGAGTTCCATAAAATCGGACCTGCAACTGAAAAAGCTCGTTTTTGGGTTAGTGCTAAGCTGGCAGTTCTTACTGAGGGAATTTCCAGTATGCATTTATCTAAGGAATGGAATTGTCTGGTGGGTCTGTATTTTCTCAGTAATGAACACAGCCAAATTGAGTTGGAGTTATATAGTAAATTGTGAATGATAGACAGAATTTTATGTCGTATGGTACGGTATTGGAAGCCAGTGTAACTGCTGTAATATAGGTGTAAAGTGTTCTTTGCGTGACACATTACATAACATTCTTGCTGTGGTGTTTTGAACGAGTTGTAATGGTTGTATTGTAGATAGTGTAGACCAAGATATAAGGAATCGCAGTAATCTAGGGTTGTGAGAATCAAAGCTTGTGTAACTAAATGAAAGTCATATGGTAATAGTAGTGGTTTGAGCTTTTTCAACATATGTATTTTGAAAAAGGATTTTTTTTACTATTTCTGATATATTGTCAGACAGTGATAGTCTAGAATCAATGATCACTCCTAAATTCTTTGCATGGGATTTTATAGGTATGTGTTGTTTCTCAAACATGAAGGTTTAAGGCGGCTGATGATTTGAGTCCGGTACTGTTGATAGATAAATTAACTCTGTTTTGGTGGTGTTTAATTTTAGCCTGTTCTGAGATAGCCATATTTTTATTGTTGTGAGAGTTGCAATAGCGAAAAGGTTTTAGACCAGGATTCAGCAAAAGGAACGGTAAACTGTATGTCGTCTGCATAGATTTTAAAGTTTAAGCTTAATTCAACTAGGAGACGACATAGGGGTAAAAGATATATGTTGAATAGCAAGGCTGAAAGTGCCGAGCCTTGCGGTTTGCCTGTTTTTGTAGTGTACCAGTCAGATTTGGATATACCCATTCTAATTCTTTGTGGGCGATTTGCAATGAAAGACGAGAACCATTTTAAAACTGTCCCATTAATGCCAATCTGAGCTAAGTTGGAGAGCAAAATATCATGATTTAGTGTGTCAAACGCTGCAGATATATCGATAAGTACTGGTATGTAATTCATATTGGAGTCAAATCCTCTGATGATGGTGTCAAATGATGAGATGAGTAGGGATTCTGTACTATGTCCTTTCCTAAAACCATGCTGGTTGTTGTGTAGAATATTGTTGTCTTCTATGTATTCAGAGACTTGGTGTAATACGACTGATTCTATGATTTTAGCTATAGAAGGTAGTGTAGCAATTGGCCAGTAATTGGCTAGGTCTGAGGAGTCATGGCTTTTCTTTTTGGGAATAGGTAGAACTGATGTTTTTTTGAGAGAGTCTGGGAACAGGCCTTGAGATAAGGATGCATTTACTATGTTAGAAATTGATGAAGTTTGCTTTTTCGCCATCTGCTGGTAGAGGTGCATAACCCACTGGTCCTGAATTCATCTGTCTGGGCGCTAGTAAACTGATTTTTTTAAGCTTCAAAACAGCCATACTAACATTCACTACCAGTAGCCACATTTACCATGTTGGTTTTAGTATCTTCACAGAAACAGATTACAATCTCTGTCTTAGTAATAGGTGTTCAGCTTTTCCCATTTTTATCACCTAATAAAAGGAATGTTCCTTTACTGCGCTGTTCACTCAGTTTAACCGCTACAGACTTTTATTATTTATAGGCAAAATTAGAGCCTGCTTACCTCAACAGTGCTGGAAACAAAATGCAGTATTCTTATGATAAGTAGCTTTAGCAAAATTCCCGCTTCCTTCTCCTTGGATGTGGGACCCACTATCCTCTCTGGGGCCTGCCTCTTATCCCTCTCCCGCGAGGAAACTCCCTGCAACCAGGATTCCCTTGCGGGCTGTCTTAAGATGTACCAGGCTAAATGCCTGGTCCTGGACTTTTAAGAAGGATCTAACATACACTCCTTTATGGTCTATTTTCCCAACACACACACAACTTTAACACTGGTAAATACTAACCTTAAAACTAGCATACAAGATAAACAGCCAGTAATAGTTAAATGATCCAAAAAAATTTTTCTCAAGAATTAAGCTCTCTTTCCAAGCAAATTCAACTTACCACCAGCAGATGAAGGTTCTGCTGTCAGCACTCCCTCTGGACTGAGCCTTTTTATAAACAATAGTCGATTTCTTTCAAAGATACCTGGCTGAATCAGTACACTCTGTCATTGGTGCTCTAATTGGCATAATTGCTGCTTAAGCATTTGTAAATCAACATGATACCAAGATGCCTTCCTGGATGTTAAAACAGTGTAGCATTTCAATGGGTATGTATATTTGAACTGAAATCGTACTAAGATTATTATTCCAAACATCAAGCAATTGATAAAAATTAACCTGATCCACAAATGCCATATAACTTATCCAAATCAATGCCCTTAAATTGGATTTGGAATTAAACACTTTCTCTTTGTTAGGGCCTGTAAAGTAAAACTTACTAGCCAATGGTCAGTCCATGATAATGGAGTGGGTAGTAAAGAACGAGTCTAAAATTATATGACTGAAGCTAAAACGCCTGGTCTAGTATATGACCTCCTATAGGGGTTGGTCCCTGGACCAACTGAATGAGTACTAAATATTACAGCATGAACATTAGAGTCATCCATTGTCACTGCATAGAAGGGGGTCCATTACATGCACACAAAGGGCTCTGAATTGATGACTGTTGGCTCATGCCCCCAGTCTCAGGCAACAGAGAACAGCCTTCTACGTCCTGCTCCAGTACTTACCTTCAAAGGCAACCTGCATGCAACAGGAGGGACGGGGTGGACTTGGAGTGGACAGATCGCAAAGCACAGTAAAGAAGTGCCACTTTGCTCCCTAATCCAGCCCTTCCTTTCATTCAGGGATAGGAGGAGAGGAGGTGATCCTGAAGCAGATGCTACAGAGTAGCTAGTTTGCTCCCCTCTCCCCTCCTGTCTGCAGGAAAAAGGAAGGGAAGTTGGAGTGGAAAGCAAAGCAAAAAAAATAATTCAGTTCTTGTCTGCATATTTCTATTTCTAATTTATGGTCACTTACTTTGTAGTTGGTGAATGGCCGTATACTGTGTGTGTGACTGAGGAGAGGGATCCTGTTATTGTGCAAGGATCTGTAGCAGTCCAGCTTGCTCTGTTTTCCCAGTACGAGATATATTGATGTCTTAAGGCCCAGTGCAATATTTGTAGTGATGCCATTTCATACTGGGTTGTCGCTGTTAGTGCTGTTTTGGTATGGCAGGTATACAATATGGGTTGAGAGAGACATTTTTATCTGGTAATGGGAGGGTGTTTTATGTCACTGTTAATGATCGTAAGCAGCTATTTCCTGTTGATTGAAGAAACTGTCTATCTAACTGGCCCCTGAGGGAGACAGTACCTTCATTGAAACACTGCCAGTATCAGGCTGAGAATCTTGAGGCGCTGGTATTGTTGAGAAGACGGCATTGAAAGAAGCCTATGCAAGTTTAAGCAAAATACACTTGTATTGGGCTCTGCAAAATGGACAGTCACCTACGAAATATTCTTTGACACAAGTGACTTTGGGAGTTTGAATCACAGCTGGTGGACGTTTAGCTCTCTCTTGCTAATTCCTCATGAAAGACAATTTTTGGGCCCTAGCTACCGGAACAGTATTAAGTGCAGTTGGCCAAGGGGATAGCTCCACCTGGATAAAAAGGGACTTAAAATGTATTTATTTCATTTAAAATCACTTACTAATTGCTTAACTGATACAATCTTCCTAAGTGATGTACAACATAAATTCAAAACATAATTTCTTATGGAATTTTAAACAGTTATCATAATTTTAAACAATCAGTCAGAGCTGGAGAAGCCAGGGTTATTTTTCTATTTTTACTCCCTGAGACAACGGGAAGCAGTGTTTCATGGGATCCCGAATAAAGGTAAAGAACTGCAGCAGGAAGAGCTTTGCTGGTGCCAAGGTTTATTAACCAATTTGGAGCAATTAGTGCAGACCCTCGCTGAAAGGCAGCAGCAACTCCAGATAATGGTTCAAGCCCTACATGAACTGGTTAACCAGCAATTGGGGGCACTGGCACAGATAGCCCAAGCAATGCAAGCCACCACAACATGGGTAACCTCATTACCTCTGATCTTGTTTAAAATGAAGAAAGGAGAAAACCCTGATGTTTTCTTAAGGAATTTTGAGAGAAGTGCCTGCACAGCTGGCTGGCCTGAAGCCAAATGGACCGCTTACCTGGCGAATCTACTTACAGGCAAAAGCCAAGCAGCTTTTCAGGCTGCCAATCCAGATGGAAGAGCCAGGTATTTGGAAGTCAAAACCACCATCCAGAAAAGGGCAACAGTTTTGGCGTGGCATCCTACAGACAGGAGAAAAGTCCATGGTGCCTTTTTCATCGGCTAAAGGATGCTGGAAGGAAGTGGCTACAGCCAGAGGTGAAAACAGGCCTTGGAGTAGCCAACTAGGTCCTCTTGGAGCAGTCCTGGATGGGTTGGACTGATCTATGTGGAAATGACTATATTGGCACCTGGGACTCACCCTGGAAACCGTATTGGAAGTGGCAGACACCTTTCATCAGATCTCATGGGTGAGCTAAAACCTCTAGAGAGATGACTGCCAATCATAAACCCATTGATGTGCTTCCATTGTGGAGAGCACACGTTGTCAAAGACTGTCCCTAGCTTGAAGATGAAGAGTAAGAGTGCAATCTAGTGAAGCTCCACAGCTGTAACTTCATTGATATTTCTTGTTTGGGACTTTGTGTTCCCAGTTGAGCTGGATGACATCCCTACCCAAGCTCTAAAAAGATTCAGTGTGTGGACAGACTCTTATCCAGAAGAAGCTAGCTCTGAGAGGCTATATTGATTAAAAGAAGAAGGTGACACTTGCCTGCATACATGGTGACCAGCAACAGTACCCAATCAATCGGGTTCTACTAATGACTCCGGCACGGCAAGTTGAGCTTCCATACCCCACTGTTTTGGGGTGTGAATATCCCCAGTTTCAGACTTTGTGGGAAACGTTTACATCCAGTTGGGCAGCCCAGACTGCATTGAGACATCTCCTTTGGAAGTTCTCTATGGGATGATGTGAACTTATACAGTAAGGAGTTAGATACAAAGATCAAGGAGGCAGCATAGGAGAAGAAATTCCAAGAAGTCCCAGTGTTTAGAGACTGCTAAAGCAGGCAGAGGGGGGAAGGGGAATTGGATTCAGATGACAACATCATGGGCCTTGACTTTTATGGACTGGGGTACTGATATGCAGACATAAGGGGAAAAAGCCAGAACTGCTTCTACAGCCAAGTCCATAAGCAATATGGCAAGCAGCACTGTCTGAATTTTCAAGAAGGCTCATCACCGAGTAAAAATGTTGCTAGCAGTAATTTTTTATGGGTTATCATAAGGCTTGGGAGTAGCAGTTACTATATTTAAGAGAAGAATGAATATGTGAATGAAGAGAAGAGGCATGGTGGTGGCTTGCGGGAATGATGACTACTACCTGGTGATTAATACCCTTATTCAATAAACATACACACAGTTAATGCGACTCCAACATTGCTCTCTGTTTGAATGGCAAGAGGAAATGTGGGACAAAGGATTTGCATTCACAAATAAGCGTGGGAGTAGCTTGCTTGTTGTGGCGGTTACTACCCCAAACCAATTAAGCCTGATACTTCATTTTGAATACATATATAGCGCAGCTCACCTCTTCAACAGCAGGGGGAATGAAGATAAGAGGATTTACATTCAGACAACTACCAACTAGGACTGAATTGCATAGTCTGGGTAAACAAATAAGCATGGGAATAGCTTGCTTGTTGCGGCAGTTATTACCCTGAACCAATTAAGCCTGATACTTCACTTTGAATACATATACAGTGCAGCTTACAGCAGGGGGAATGAAGAAAACAGGATTTATATTGACAACCAACAAGGATTAAATTGCACAAGATGGGTAAACAAATAAGCGTGGGAGTAGCTTGCTTATTGCAGCGGTTACTACCCCTAACCAATTAGGCTTGATCACTTTATGCAGCTCCTGAACTGCTCTCTACATCAATGGCAGGGGTGGAAGGAAATTAGAACTAAAAAGTTACCAATAGGGGCCCTGACCTCAGCGGTCAGAGTAACAGATAAGTATGAGAAAAATAACTGTGAAAGCTTGCTGGGCAGACTGGATGTGCCGTTTGGTCTTTTTCTGACGTCATTGCTATATTTCTGTATGTTTCTATGTTTAAGAGAAACATGGGAATAACCTACACGGAGAGGCAGTTACTACCATAAGAAGCTTGCTGGGCAGACTGATGAATCATTTGATCCTTTTCTGCCGTCATTACTATGTTACTATGTTAATTTGGATAGAATTCTCCTGAAGACAAAAGGAAAAGTGGTGTGCTTGACTGGGAAAAGGCACGACACGGATTTCACTGTTTCAACTTTGCAGGGTGACATGGATCAGAGGGAACCATAGGTATTCTGGGAACACATATATGAGTGTAAAAAAGGGGAAGAATAGGGGCATTCCAGGATGGGGCCAACACCTACGTGCAAAAGTTGCTATTTTAATAGACACTTAGGCATGTACATTTGCGCACCCATGTAAGTTTTTACCTGCTAATTATCTGGCATAAGTAATAATAAATGTGTTTAGTGTGTACTAGTGGCCGGGTGGGAAATCTGGGTAAGCTGGGGGAGTTCAGGCTAAAGAACCAGAAGGGTCTCGATGAGCTTCATAAGGCCTGGGCTAACAGCTGGACTTATTGGTTAAACTGGAAATTTCACTCACATATTTATGCTTTAAAATACTCCAACTTATGCATGAAAAAGCCGACTTACATGAGTGACTCCTATTTTATTTGCATGTGTAAAATATATGCACGTATGTTTTTTAAATAGCCAGGTAAATTTTGCATGCTCATAGTTTCAATGCATTGCACGCATTCACACGCAAGCCTACACATGTGAGTATATTGCAAGATAGATATACTTGTACTTTATAATATGCGCCTATATAATATATGTGTTTTGTAAAATACTATATTAAATTTGCTTGCAGCCACATTCACGTGTATATGCTACCATGCGCAGTTGTTTGAAAGTTATTCTTCGAGTGTCCTGCCACGTGATTTTTGTGAAGTGACTTAAGTGGAGAGCAAAAAAGCCGAGTGAGTAAACCTATGGTCTTTGAAAAGTCAGTCTTTTCACCCGCTGTGCAGGAACCCCAGGAGGGTCTCCTAATCTTACAATTCTACTTCCTTTTAATGCACTTTTTTTTTTTTTTACTATACTCTTAGTACAGAGGTCCCAGTAAGCCCAAAGTTTAGTGTGTTGTCATAGATATTTTACCTCACACAGGTCTTAGAATAATATTTTATTTATTTATTTATTTAAATGTTTTATGTACCATCATTCCATGTGAGAATCACTAGTTCAAAATGGTTAACAGATAAAACATATAAAATATGTGTGTTTCAAGATAGAAAACATTCATAGAAACAGAGGAAATCCAACGGAAGATATTAAATATGAAGACAGAGCAGGATTAAAGGGAATTTCAAGGGGTAGGTTATTATACAAGAAATATATAGATTATATGGCAGATTTTAAAAGCCCTACGCACATAAATCCAGGAGGATTTACACGCGCCAGGCCTATTTTCAAAAGGCCTGGCGGTGCGCATAAAGCCCTGGGACACTTGTAAGTCCTTGGGGTTGAAAAAATGGGCGGGGTGGAGGCATGGCCAGAGGCCTCCGTATGGCCGCTGGGCCAGGGGATCGCGCACCGGCACTTGGCTGGCGCGCAAGTTACGCCTGCCAAAGGCAGGCGTAACTTGCACAACAAAGGTAAGGGGGGTTTCGGGCTAGGTGGGGGGGGGGGGGGGAAGGAAAGTTCCCTCCGAGGCCGCACCAATTTCGGAGCAGCCTCAGAGGGAACGGGGAAAGCCAGCTGGTCTCCCTGAGGGCTCGACACACGCAAGTTGCACTAGTGTGCACCCCCTTGTGCGTGCCAGGTAGCACGCACAAATGTAGGCCACACACATAACTTTTAAAATCTGCCCCTATCTGAATCATGGGGGTGTTACAGTCAAGTGGAAGGCACTTTTGAATGGCCAAGTTTTTAAATAACTTTTGAATTTCTTTTTATCTGTTCATGTTAGAAGTTCTTCTGGCATGGAATTCCAAAGTTTTGGGCCAGCAATTGAGATCACGCTATCTCCAGTTAGCATTAGGTGAGAGTCTCTTAAGTTTGGGATTTCGAGAAGGCCTTTATTCTGTGATCTGAGGGTTTGCAGGGGGTTGTGGGGTTTAAAAGTTATTCCTAGTAGATCATTATTATTCAGGTTGATGTTGTTTAATTTTATTGTTAGAACTTTATAATGAATTCTTGACTGTACAGGAAGCCAATCAGATCCATCAGTGTTGGCGTCATGTGGTCAAAGTTCCTTGCTCCAGACAATAGTCTCTAGCTGTGGCATTTTGCAGTAGTTGCAAGGGTTTTAGGTGACTTGCCGGATGACCTAGAAGTAATGAATTTATTTATTTTATTTATTTTGTGTTTTTCTATACCGGCATTCGCGATAAGAATCACATCATGTCGGTTTACAATTAACAAAAGGGGTGTAAAAAGAAGATACAATAAGAACATTAACAGGTGCAGAACGAAAAACGCAGTTACAATATAACAGGGAAATACACAACTGGGAGCACTGAAAATCGATAGGAATTTAACAAAGAGAAAGAATTTACAAATTTACAAGTTATTAAGATTAGAGAAAATAAGGGATTGTAAAACTGTTCTGAAATCTGTAGTATTTAATTGGTTCAAAATCAGAAGCTTGTGGAAACCAGATCTAATTAGTTTGTTTAAGTGGATTTTCATTGTTAAATTTTCATCAATTTGGAACCCCTAGATCTCTCACGAGTTGAAGGTGTTATTTTGCAACTTCCAAGATATATCTCTGGGGGTATAGTTTTTTTGTGGGTTGCGGCTCAAGCAAATTATTTCAGTTTTATTGGGTTTCATTGAGAGTTTCCAATAAGCTAATTTTTCTTTTCTTTTAATCATATATTCAGAGATTAGAGATTTTGTATTTTCAAAAGATTTTGTTATGGAGATATAGAATTGTAGATCATCTGCATAAAGGAAAAAGTTTAAATCCAGGTCTGTCAGTAATTTGCATATGGGCAGCATGTAGATATTAAATAGTGTTGCTGATAGGACGGATCTTTGTGGTTCGTCAGTTGTGATTTGGAAGGTGTTGGACAAGTAATTGTCTAGTTTTACTTGGAATGATCTGTCTGTGAGGAATGGGGTGAACCATTTTAGTACAATTCCATCAATCCCTATGTTTTTCAATTGTTGGTAAAGCAGGTTATGGTCCACAGTGTTGAAGGCAGCTGTTAGATCAATCAGGACTAGGCAGTATGATTCATTTGAGTCAAAACCTTGTAAAATTGGGTCAGTTAAGGATTGGAAAAGAGTTTCAGTTAAGTGGTTTTTCTGGAATCCAAATTGGTTAGGGTAAAGTGTCTTAATGTCTTCAAGATGGTTTTCAAGTTGACTCTCTCTCCTGTACTTTATATGTTATCCATTTTGTATATTATCCAATTATTTCCCAGTTAGCCCTCCATCCTCGTTCATTGTAATTTCCTTTCTCAGTTACTTGTGAACCGACATGATGTGGCCCACGAATGCCGGTATATAAAAAGCGTTAAATAAATAAATAAATAAGGACTGCTTTTTCAAGTATTTTCTCAATGAAGGTTAAGTTGGAGATTGAATGGTAGTTATTCCAATCATCAGGACTTCCAGATTTGTTTTTTAAAATAAGTTATAATTGATAGTTTTAGACCATGGGGCATATAATCTTCTGCAAGGGCAAGGTTGACTAGCATTGTGATTGTAGGGGTTATTGATTGGTTTACTTGTTTTAGCAAAGTTGCTGGTATTGGATCAAGGGGATGTATAGCAGGTTTTAGTTTGGCAATAATTTTGCTTATCTCCAGTTTCAATACTCTGTCAAATGATGACTTTTTATCTTGTGCTGATAGATCTTCTGTTGCTATCAGAGGGTAGGAATAGATTTGTTGATTCAGCATTTTGATTTTTTCAGTTATTGCTGTTGTGAAATCATTACATGAATTTTTTCTAAAATTAGTGTTCGATGAGTGATGAGAAGGGTCTTTAATTAGGCTATTAACTGTCTTGAACAAGAGTTTTGAGTCAAAAATTACTCCATGTATTTGTTTTGTGTTATATTCTTTTTTTTATTTGTTCATTAGTGTTCGGTAATGGGATAGGTGAGCTTTGAATCTTCATAGAGATTCATTAGTAGGGTGTTTTCGCCGTCTTTTTTTCTAATTTTCTTAGCAGTTTTTTAGCTACTTTCAGTTTATCATTATCCATGGGTTCATTTTTCTCAGAATTTCTTGTTTGTAGTATTGCTTGTAATGGGCTATGTTTGTCTGCAATCTCTTTGATCATGTTTTCCCATGACTCAAATGCATCATAGCATTTGTTCAGATTTAAATAATTAATTTTAGTTTCTAATGCATTTGTTAGTGTTTAAATTTTTATTTTCTTTCTAAATGTTATGGTATTTTACATATCAGAGTTTTTAGTTATTGGTTTTTTTTATATTAGAACAGCTATGATTAGCTGATAATCAGACCATGGGATTGTCTTTTGTTTAGTACTTATATTGAAGTAATTAGGGTTAGTGAAAATTAAATTAAGTGTGTTGCCAGCTTTGTGGGTGGCTTCTGAGATGTTTTGGGTCCATCCTAAGGCCTCCATGATATCAAAGAACAAGTCGCAAGAGGGAGACCTTGGTGAAATGTTAACATGTAGATTAAAGTCTCCTAAGATTATTGTTGTTTCTGGAGTACGGAATTCTTTTGTGAAAAGTAGGCCAAGTGGGCAGTATACCAAACCGATATTAATTTAGATTTTAAGATAGTGACTTGATATGGAGGGTAAATTTCAATTTTTTTAAATGTTAATTTGAGTTCTTTTTTGCAGATTATTAGTAGGCCTCTACCTTTTCTTTTTTGTTGTGTTATATGGAAAAGATCGTAGCTAGAATGAGATAATTGGTATTAGAGAGCATTGTCCTTATTGTATAGCCATGTTTCAGTTATTCAGAATATTGAAGGTTGTTGCTCATCAATAATATCTTTGATAAGTGGGATTTTCTTTGCAATTGATTGAGCGTTCAATAGAAGAAGGGTGAGCAATATGCAAGTTTTGATATTTTCATTTTTGGAGGTAGTCGTGCGTTGTAGACATTTATCATTCTTGTTAATATTTTTGTTTTTGTTTATGTTGTTCATAAGGTCTCCACTTTTTCTGTTACCTGTTATTGAATCAAGTTTTAATTTAGGTTCCATGTTAGGCTGTGATGTTTCAGAGATAAAGGTGGGAGAAAACAGTGTGGATGAGATCAATTGGTTTTTGTAATAGGATATGTTAAGGTGACTTTAAGTAATGGTGACATGCGTGGTATCTTAGGATGGAGTCCTCAGGCAGTTTAATCAGTGGTAGTTTTATCCACCATCTCTTCACTTCAGTAGGTCAATTGCTTTCCTCAGTAATCATTCCACCTCGTTTCTACAGTTTAGTTGCTCTTTGCTTCCTTTTCTCACCTCAAGGCTAAATTGTTCACTCTTACTTCTTCTCACTTTGGCAGTTCATTTGCACTTTCCTCCCTCTATTCAACTCAGGGCTCAATTATTCTCTTTTTTTTCTCTTCACACTACAACAGATCAATTGCTCTCTCTTCCCTCTTCTCACCTCAGGGCTCAAATGTTCTCTTTTCCCTCTTCTCACTTCAGCAGTTAAAATGTTCTTTCTTGTTTCTTCTCACTCACCCCAGAAGTTTAAATGCTCTGACCTACCTCTTTTCACCTTGGAGCTTAGTTGCTCTCTTCTCACTTTTTTCACTTCGGTGGGTCTCTCTCTTCTTACTTAGGCAGGTTAGTTGCTCTCACCTGCTTCTTCTCACCTATCCACAGTAGTTTTGATGCTCTCTATTCTCTCCATGGCAGCTTAATTGTTCTCTACCCCTACTTCACACATCAGAGCTCAATTGATATCACACAATTGCCAATCTTTTTGTTTTCATATTCTATTGATATAGGAATGGTTGCCATATAGTGATCCTAAAACATTAAAAGGCAAAATCAACCAAACATTGTCAACATACAGTAATTAATACCAAATGTTAATATTTTTATGAACACTGGAGTGTCATTTTCAGGGGAGATCTTATATGAGATTAAAATGCATGTCTATTGCTTTCCTAAACACCAATTACACAGGCAAGGCAATTTTCAAACAGAAGGAATGCACACTGGAGGGGGGGGGGGGGTTTGTGATTCAAGCGAAGAAGGGGAGAGAGAGAGAACCTTGAGACCTGGCTGCAGTGCTGACGGAGCTGCTGTTTGCCCTTCCTCCCTCCTTGTGCATGCTCAACCCTGATATCATCACTGGGAGGCTGGCGGGACCTATTTCAGCAGTGTTCCTGTAGCACACTAGTGTGCTGAAGCCATTTACCTAAGACGTGAGCCCCTGGAGGAAAAGTTCCTAGCGGTTGAGATCTTTGTTTCTTCTATGGGAAAGAAAAGTAAGGGCAAAATTAAGGTACAAGTTTCCTCTCCTTTACCCCTTCAGGGTTCTATGGACTCCCATGTATTGAGATCTCTTGAACATACATACGGGCCAGGAAGATAAGGCTTCTTTTTCTTTGAGAGTTTCTTAGCCCATTTTTAGTTGTACCACTCCAAAAGGAGTCTTCAGCTCCTTTTGGAATAGGGGGTGTTAGTGATCCTTCTTCCTTGTTAAATATGGATGGAGACGGGTCTCAAGTTGAGAATGGATGATGTGTGACTAATAGCGCTTGTGATGAAGGAACAACTAATATCTCCTCTGTGCCTTTAGAATCTCTGATGCTCCTGGGGTTTGAGCCTAGAAACATCTCTTTAATGGATATTTGGAGGTTGGTCTCCAAACAATGTCCCATAGAAATATAGAAACATGATGGCAGAAAAAGACCGTATGGCCCATCCAGTCTGCCTCTCTGACCAATTAATTTAGCATTATAATTATCTTCTCTTCCTTAGAGATCCCCTGTATTTATCCCATGCTTTCTTGTATTTAAATACCATTTTTGTCTCCACCATTTCCACTGGGAGGCTGTTCCACACATCCACCACTCTCTCTGTAAAGAAATATTTCCTAAGGTTACTCCTAAGTCTACCCCCTTTTAACTTCATCTCATGACCCCCCTTGTTATACAGCCTCCTTTCCATTGATAAAGGCTTACCTCCTGTGCATGGAAACCTTCGAGATATTTGAATGTCTCTATCATATCTCCCCTATCTCACCTTTCCTCCAGGGTGTACATGTTTAGATCTTTAACTCTATCCCCATATGCTTTAGAACAAAGACCACTGGCCACGTTAGTAGCCTCCCTCTGGACCGACTCCATCCTGTTTCTATCCTTTTGAAGGTACGGTCTCTAGAAAGGTACATAGCATTCCAAGTGAGGTCTCAATCTGTTATTCAACTGAACAAGTTCACTGAAGAGTCTACGTTGAAATTCCAAGAACATGAGTTGCATTTGAGCTCTGTTGTGAGCATTATATCTGGATCAAAATCTCAAGTGGCGTTAGAGCAAACCGCAAAAATTTCTCAAGTTAAGGAATGGTTAGCTACTTATAATTGGTTTGAAAATATATAAAATTTCCAAAGGGGAAGACTTTATACCTCTTAAACTTTACAATGACTAGATTGATGTTAGCAAGTGAAATGCTTAAAAAGTACTTATGTGAAATTTTATGTTTTTCTAGTGAAAAGCTCCCAGTGTTATCTAAGATTTATTATATCCCTAAGAATAAGAAGGTTGTTAATACTTAATAGTATTACTTAATACTTAATAGTATTAAGTAATACTTGTCTGATTTCCTAGAATTGTCTTTAGATGATATTCCTCATACAGCCACTCGCCTTGTATCCTATTGTGCTGAAAGTGATAAGGAGTCTGCATTCGGAAATATTTCCTTAATAAGGACTTTCTGTTCTGTGGACAGAAAGTGAAAGTTTTCCCTGATGTCTCTTATACAGCTCAATGCTGTAGGAAACAATTCTTGTTATTGAGACAGATTCCTATGTAAATGTTTGATCTCTTATCATAGGAACAGATTTATGTTTACTGATCCTTGACATTTAGAAACTTTCCTGAGAGACAAAATTGAAGAATACTTTCTTTATCCATTAGCCTTCAGGATAGCTGTTGTAAATTATTTTCAAGAGATACTCTTTCTCTCCTTATACCTATTGTGATGTAAAATTGATATTACATAAACTGTTTTTATTTTTAGTTGTCTTTGTACTGGATAAATTTACAAGGAATGCTCATGCACCCATAATCGCACGTGTTGGCGTGCAAGCGGAGATACACTGCGATTTTATATTGTGCGTGCAAATATGCGGGCATCATTTAAAATCCCCCTGCCACATATATGTGTGCACATAATCTTAAGAAGAGGCTTGAGTAAATGTCCCATGCGTATTTCTGCTGAGGCTTTAGCGGCTTTTACGTGCGCATGCAGGTGGATTTTAAAGCACGCGCACGCGAGAGAAAAACCAGTTTTTCCAATTAGTCCACCAGTTTCTCCAGTTGATATTGAGGCCTTCCAGATCCTTCTGGTTCTTCATCTTGTAAGCCTCCCACTTGAGCCCGAACCTTCACACTGTGCCGACAGCCCTAAAACTCGAGATCTCTAGACTTGCTCCTCATCAGGAGCTGGCGCGCGCTAGCGTGGGTAACACGCTAGCTCGCGCCATGGTCAGCTTTTTTAAAATTTGGAGTTACACACACAAATGTTAGTCCCGCCCCTTTTCCATCCCCTTATTCTTGATGCACACATGGGTATGTACACGCATACTTTGTGGATTCTTAAAATTTGCATTGCTCATGTGCGGCTCACATACGTGCATACGTGTCCCTTTTTGCACGAGCAACGCTTTTAAAATCTACCTCATAATGTGGATTGGGACGTGTTACTGTTGAAAGTTTGTGTTTTCTTTATAATGCGATGATGCTCTTGTTTTGTATTATATATGACTATTGCATGATTTTCTACATTTTATTTTATTTATTTTAAATGATAAAAAGAAGGCACACATACTAGGTGCTGGTCTCATGGTTCTGATCTTAGTACTGCAGTACAGAGGATCTGGATTCAGATCTGCCATCCATTGGATCCAATTTCCAATTTATCTGTCAAAGTAGCAAGAGGCTCTACTTATCCAGATAAGTCTGAAAAGCGCTATTTAGACAGACAAGTAGAGCTTTTCAGTCACATCCAGCTTTGCTGCCACTTTGCCGGATAAATCAGAACTTATCTGGATAAGTGCTGCTATTTATCCAGATAACGCCAAACTTGTCTGTTGTGCAGTTTTTATATGCACATGCATTTTAAAACCTGCACGTATCATATATACCAGGTTATAAAATACGGTAGTAAATTTGCGCGCATCCGTAAACACTCGTAAATGGCCACACACGCACGCAGGTTTTAAAGTTTTAAAGTTATCCGGGAGGGAACTTCCTTAACCCCCTACCTACCATTCCTCCCTTTTCCCCTCTCCACCTCTCCCCCTTAACCCCACCTAATTACCCTAATGTTTTTAATTTTTGAACTGAGCAGCAATAAGTTCAGTGCGCCAGCCGGCTGCCAGCACACTTTGCACCGGGACAGTACCTAATGGTGCTCTCCTGGCCAGCCCATGCCACAACCACGTACCACCCCTGGCCCTCCTCCAGCCCACCTCTTTTCAGAAACCCAGCTCATCCACGCGTAGCGTACAAAGAGATACGCTCGTGGCCGGGCTGCTCTGAAAATGTACCTGGTGTGAGCGCGGCCCGGCCACACGTGTATCTCCTGCTTTTTGCGCATGCTGGGGTTTTAAAATCGACCCTTTAGTGTACAATTCTTTTAGCTTCTGTCTTTGCAAGAGTCTTTAGTAAGGCCAGGAATCCAACCACCCTCCTGGGTTAGGTTGAGCAGTGGTCACCTTAGGTTAGGGCTCCTTTCGTGGGCAGAAACTCCTCCCAAATGACAATAAAAATCTGTCTTGGCACAGAGAGTTATTGCGTCTATCTCCCCAGGGTTTTGAAGACTCCAGATAGGTGTTCTCCCATTAGATGTAATATTTACTCAGTTAGTTAGCCTTTCTCTGGATGAGGATCCCAGTGGGAGGGATCCTAAATGGAACTGCAGGTCCACCAATAGGTAGGAAGAGGGGCAGAAAATCACTTTCTACTGGGTCTTGAAAATAACTTCCTTGTTCCCCAAAATAAATAACACCCAATGTCCTCTGAAACAGGTCACCACCACTTCAGGGGCAGGTCTTCCCTAACCTGGGCACTTTCAACTCAAATTTCCCCAGTCCCTGAGTCTCAGAAAGGCCCAGACCTTCAGCAGGGCTCCTTCTAATTAAAAAAAATCCAAATCAGTACCTGAGCAACCACTCTGCACCTCATGTGGAAAGAACAGCAATGGAGCCCTGATCTGCTCTGTAGGGGTCTCATATGGCTGCCAAGGCTCCAGGAAAGCCCAAAAAGTAACTAAGGAAAAACCTGAAGACTGGAGGGTGGCCAATGTAACCCCAATATTTAAAAAGGGCTCCAGGGGCGATCCAGGAAACTAGACCAGTGAGCCTGACTTCAGTGCCGGGAAAAATAGTAGAAACTATTCCAAAGATCAAAACCACAGAGCATATACAATGACATGGTTTAATGGAACATTGTCAGCATGGATTTACCCAAGGGAAGTCTTGCCTCACAAATCTGCTTCATTTTTTTTGAAAGGGTTAATAAACATGTGGATAAAGGTGAACCTGTAGATATAGCATATTTGGATTTTCAGAAGGCAATGTCCTTTCGTGGATTACAAACTGGCTAAAAGACAGGAAACAGAGGATTAAATGGTCAATTTTCTCAGTGGAAAAGGGTAAATAATAGAGTGTCTCAGGGATCTGTACTTGGACCAGTGCTTTTCAATATATTTATAAATGATCTGGAAAGGAATATGACGAGTGAGGTTATTAAATTTGCAGATGATACAAAATTATTCAGATTAGTTAAATCACAAGAGGATTGTGATAAATTGCAGGAAGACCTTGTGAGACTGGAAGATTGGACATCCAAATGGCAGATTAAATTTAATGTGGATAAGTGCAAGGTGATGCATAAAGGGAAAAATAACTCTTGCTGTAGTTACACAATGATAGGTTCCATATTAGGAGCTACCACCCAGGAAAAAGCTGTATGCGTCATAGTGGCTAAAACATTGAAATTGTCAGCTCAGTGTGCTGCAGCAGTCAAAAAAGCAAACAGAATGTTAGGAATTATTAGGAAGGGAATGGTTAATAAAACAGAAAATGTCATAATGCCTCTGTATCGCTCCATGGTGAGACCACACTTTGGGGTAGATTTTCAGACGAGCGCGAACAGCCTACTTTTTATTGCGCTCCAGGCGCAAACAAAAGTACGCTGGATTTTAGTAGATACGCGCGTAGTCGCGCGTATCGGCTAAAATCCTGGATCGGCGCGCGCAAGGCTATCGATTTCGTATAGCCTGCGCGCGCCGAGCCGCGCAGCCTACCCCCGTTCCCTCCTAGGCCGCTCCGAAATCGGAGCGGCCTAGAAGGGAACTTTCCTTTGCCCTCCCCTCACCTTCCCCTCCCTTCCCCTACCTAACCCACCCGCCCGGCCCTGTCTAAACCCCCATCCTACCTTTGTCGGGGGATTTACGCCTCCCAGAGGGAGGCGTAAATCCCCGCGCGCCAGCGGGCCTCCTGCGCGCCAGGCCGCGACCTGGGGGCGGGTACGGAGGGCGCGGCCACGCCCCCGGGCCATAGCCACGCCCCCGTACCCGCCCCCAAAACGCTGCCGACACGCCCCCGCAACGCCGCGCGCTCCGGCCCCGCCCCCCGACACGCCCCCCTCCGAGAACCCCGGGACTTACGCGAGTCCCGGGGCTCTGCGCGCGCCGGGAGGCCTATGTAAAATAGGCTTCCCGGCGCGCAGGGCCCTGCTCGCGTAAATCCGCCCGGTTTTGGGCGGATTTACGCGAGCAGGGCTCTGAAAATCCGCCCCTTTGAGTATTGTGTATAATTTTGATCACTGCATCTCAAAAAATATGTATTTGCAGTGCAGAAGGTACAGAGAAGGGAGACCAAAATGATAAAGGGGATGGAACAGCTGCCCTATGAGAAAAAGCTAAAGAGGTTAGAGCTGTTCAGCTTGGAGAAGATATAATATTTATTTATTTATTTATTTAACATTTTTCTATACCGAACTTCATGACAAGATTCATTTCAGACCGTTTTACATAGAACTTAGGGGCTAACTAAACATAACCAAATAACAGGAAGGCCGAAGCGCAGTTACATATAACAGGGAGATAGAACTTGGGGGCTAGAGTAGCCTGGAAATAAAAAGGATAGCAAAAAACTAGAGGATGAGAACTTATGTCTATACTGTGACTGGAGCGGGCTTCTGGCTAATTGGGAAGCATCTTGTTGAGTTATGTTGAAATAATAATAACAGATGTGTTTAAAATCATGAGAGTTTTAGAACGGGTAAATGTGAATCGGTTATTTACTCTTTTGGATAATAGAAGGACTAGGGGGCATTCCATGAAGTTAACATGTAGCACATTTAAAACTAATCTGAGAAAATTATTTTTCACTCACCATACTATTAAGCTCTGGATTTTGCTGCCAGAGGATGTGGTTAGTGCAGTTAGTATAGTTGGGTTCAAAAAAGGTTTGGATAAGTTCTTGGAGGAGAAGTCCATTAACTGCTATTGATCAAGTTGACTTAGGGCCTCTGCTATTACTGCTATTACTGGCATCAGTAGCATGGGATCTTCTTAGTGTTTGGGTAATTGCCAGGTTCTTATGGCCTGGATTGGCCTCTGTTGGAAACAGGATGCTGGGCTTGATGGACCCTTGGTCTGACCCAGTATGGCAATTTTTTATGTTCTTAACTCCAACCTTCCTCTCTAATTTCCAAATTAGACTGCCCCCCAGAGCCCTTTGCGGAGCTCTGCTATAAAACCTCCTGTAGGAGATATCCATTACAGCTCCCTGAATGAGAGGGTCTGCACTGAATGGATCCTCCCCTTAATTATCTTTCTCTAACTGCTCTAACAGGTCTCTTCCCAGGGCTTAATAGTAACCCAGAAAGGTGCCCGGGTTATATATGGTTTTACTAATATTTTTCATTTATATTCCTTGATTCTATTGTTTGATGAATGATTTATAAGGCCTGGTGATGTTTGTTTCTCCATTGCATACAGAGTTTGGATTATTGCAGGTTCCAGTTCAGCTTCTGTTTATACTTTATAGTCTCTCTATTCTGTATTCAGTGAGGGGGAGTCTGTGTTCTGCATATTTAACTGAGGTGCGGTATTGTGTTTTTGAAAAAAAAACAAATGAACTGGGGGGGGGGGGGGGGTAATTATTCACACAGGGCAGCAAAAATGCTAGCACCGGCCCAGTCCAGCCTTTCCTTCCAGGTGGTCCTCTCTCTCTCAGTCAGAAGCTGATCCAAAATATCAAAAGCTCTAGCCCTCAGAAAACTCCTCAGAGCTACTCAAAGTCTCCTCTCCGACCCTTGGCCTCCATTCCTTTGCAATGTCTCCTAACCCTCTGGCTTCTGCAATTTTATATCCCTGAGACACATCCCAAAGAGAGGCGGGAACAGGATACGCAAAGGTCCACATCAAGAATCCCAAGCTGACCACTGCGGGTTCTAATCACCGATACGTGTGCGTCCAGCCTGTGTTGCACACACATTTTCCAGTGTGCACACGCTTTTTAAAACTCCGGATGCATTAAGAAACTGCGCTGGATTTCAGCGCACGGTTTTAGCGCGTAGATTATTGCATCGGCCTGCCTATTAGCCAAGGATGATCTTCAAAGACGGGTTCCCCTCCGAGCTTCAAGCAGGCAAGGGCATATGCCATATGGGGAGGAGGAATGGCGGCAATCAATGGGTGGAAAAAAAATGTCAAACCAAAAGTAAACAAAACAATTGAATGGCAGTGAATTTTGCTGGAGATTTACAAGTACGGAAAAGCGAGCGGAAACATTTTCAGCTCCCTGGTGTCCCCTAGTCCTCTGTTAAATGAAAAATAAATCTTTCCACATGGGCTTCCTTAGAGATTTAATGTCTGATTTAAACATGAAAAGATTTAAAAGAAAAGGTCTAGCATAGCCCAAAGCTGTGAAAGTTTCTTTCCTAGTAAAAAGAGAATTAAGTTAATTGAATTATTCGTCTGGCTATGTCCTTCTCATAGAAGAATGCCACTTTACGTCACATTGTGAGATAAGAGTAAATGGCATTCATGTTCCCATACACACACAAAAAAATCTTTCCCCTTGTATTTCATTTATTTTTCTGTATTATCTTAAAATTTACATCAACATACAGTGCCAGCTTTAGGGGCAAGCAAGATAAGCTGTGGCTCAGGGCCTCAGGTTATGAGGGGTCTCTAAATACAAAAAAACATTCAGTACATTTCAAGTTTTACATATTTTGGCAATGCTAGGGGACTTTTGAACTTGATATAGCTTAGGACCTCAGTATCTCTTAATCCGGCCTTGTCATTGTGGATGTTTTGCCAGTCTTATTAAATATGGGGAGGCATGAGACTGAAATGCAGCATGCTCCTAGGCCTTGAAATGAGAGATTGCAGAACTTTCCGCTGGCAATTTTGTGAGCCATAATAACTCTGTCTGCAATACAGTCAGTTGAGCAAATTCACGTTAATTTAGAACTGACATAGCGAAGTCTCAGCAATCTTAGCGGCTGATATACCCAGCTGAGAAGTTTTTTTTGCAAAGGATTTGCAAGAAAAAAGCACAAAATGCACCCTTTTGCATAAAAACTTCACAAAGGAAAACTTTCACATGTAGTCTTACATCAAAAAGTCTATTGAATTCCCATGTTAATAAGTTGCTGCAATACAAAATCAAGCAAAGCAGTTCATCAATGTGTGAATTTGGGAAAGCGGGCGTGTGAAAAAAGCTTTGCAGGTCCATTTTTACGAAAAGATATCTATACCATCTTTGCGACAGGCTGCCTGTAAAAGGGGGAGTGGTGGGTTGCATAGCCTATCTGAACCTCCCATCAAGGCCGATGCACTACCGATGCACTAAAACGTGCATCCAAACTGGATGCACTTTTTTTTTTTTTTAATGCACACACAATCATCTCTCCTGTGCGCTCGATGCAATAGGCAAATGAGCTACTGCACTAAAAAGGATGCATTAGGGATAAATGATGTGTCCCTAGCACATTCATGGCATCGGGCACTCAGGAGAAGTGGCTGTGCATGGATTAGGAAAATGGACGCTCAATTTTGCGAGCATCTGTTTCCCTAACCTGTGCACACCCACGGGTTAGGAAAATGCAACTCATTAACTGAGCATCCATTTTCCTAACCTGACCACTGGCAAGATATTTTATTAATATATTATTTTTTTATGTTACGCCTTTTGTTTCGATTCCTCCAACTTACTATCACCACGATAGTATGTCGGAGGAGCTACAGAAAAGCAGTATTTTCTGCTTTGTCTGTTAACTTTTGGAGCTCCTCAAGACTTAACACCAGCTCCAGGGCTGGTGCTAATTTTGAGGGTAAAAATATGTGTGCATTGGGTGTACATTTATTTTTTACGTAAGGGGGTAATAACTAATAGCCTCATCAACATAGCATTTACATGATATGAACGCTATTAGCTACACGTGTTTTGGACGCGCTAATCTCTTCATTGCATAAGAGGTTATGGAAACGCGTCCAACCATGCGTTAACCTTGCGTTAGCCTGAGCGCATGGTGTTTCCAAAGTACTGATTCATGTGGACCTCCCACTCCCAATCCTGACCCACTCTGGACTGTAAATGCAACAGAAAAGATGTAATTTATTAAGCCCTGTTCCTTCAGGTTCTTCCCCCTGACATCCAAAAAAAGTGATAGCTTCAATACTGGGTTCTTTCACCTCCCCAAAGTTTACCTCACAGAATAGATGGTTTTCTGGGGCTGGAAGGGATCCCTACCGCCTTCCGCCCTGCTGGCGCCATCTTGGAAAATGGGGCTGGCTGAGCCAATGCCCTCTTTTGCGTGTGATGAGTTACAGGAGCACATGGGGGTCAGCCAGCCCCAATTTTCTAAGCTGGCATTGATGGGGCAAAGCTGAGAAGGGATCGCTTCTATCCCCACAATATCACCCCCATCTATGAGGTAAGCTGTGGGGTGGCCGTTGGAGGGCCCCAGATTGGAGCTAGCCCTTAGTTTTGGCGACAACGGGGTAGGGCTCAATTGGTGGGGCTTTAATAAAGGACTTCTTTTCTTGTTATCTTTCTGACCTGGAGGTGGGCTGGGGTTGGGGTTGAGGATGTGAGGATTTTTGGAAACGCATAATGCAGGGTTTCAGATGGGCCACACAGCCCCCTTTACCACAGTGGCAACCCAAGGATCCCAGATCAGCATCACACATTGCCACGGCTGGAAGCACAGGAAATATTTCTTGCTATGGATGCAAATGAGCTTGGAGCTCATTAGCATCCACAGCAAACTTTCATGAAAACAGGCCCCTCATCCAAAAAAAATACTATGGGTTAGGGTTATGCTGATGAGGTGTTGGAGTGGATTCTTGGGTACTGAGGTGATGGTCACTCCCACGGGGAGGAGCCCCGTGAGGAACCACAGTACTAGGATAGGCTCTATACATGCAGACTCAGAGAAGTTGTATTTATTGTACAGCTCGATGGTACTGCCCGGGGAGCAGGCAGCAGTGAAGGTAACCCAGTGAAGTAGTCCAGGGGTCCTCAGCAGAAGAGACCAGTCTCACACGAGTAGGTGATAGGCAGCACGGCATAGCAGGAGCAGGTCCCAGACATAGACACAGAGCGCTGAAGCTGAAGGTGAGACAGACTGAAAGGGTTAGTACTCACTGAAGCAGAAGCTGTATTGATGAAGGTCCTGGCAGGCACCAGATTAGGGAGAGCAGGCCTTCGAGAAGCGAGTACCCGGTATCCCAAGATAGGTACCTGAAATAGAGCAGAAGGGCCGCCGAGGAACGGGTACCCAGGTTAGTGAAGAATTACCCCGAAGGGCAGAGAGAGCTTCCTGCGGCAGCTGGGAAGTAGCAGAGCAGCTTAGACCGGAGGCAATCCAATCCTTGCTAACTCAGCTTATTAGCAAACGAAGGGCAAGCTAAATACCAGGATGTGATGACGTCACTCGGAGGGGATGCCCCGAGGTTCTCGCCATGACGTGGATAAAGACGTGGGTGTCGTGCGTGCGCGCGCACCCTAGGAGGCCCTCAGGAAAATCATGGCAAACACAGTCGCCGTTGCCTTTCCGGGGACGCCGGAGAGAGTGGCATGATGACGTGGCAGCAGCCATCTTCCCAAGGCTTGAGGAGAGAGAAGGAAGAAAGGAGAGGCACAGAGGTCTAAGCCGTCTGAGACCAACGGACGCAACAATTAGTCAGCTGTTTTAAACTAATTATGCCTCAACTTATAACACTTACTATATAAATATATATTCAATTTCCTAATACATACACTCTATAATGTATTTACCAAATGTATACAATTTTTATTATATTGCATTTTTTCCATATTTATAACACATCTTGCTTTGTACATGCAAACATATTCATATCTAAATTGATAGCAGCCTCCTTACAATATATCTGTACAACAAAAATAGATATGTAATACAATTTACTTGTACACCTTACATATAACAAACATAAACATCACAAATCATCGAATTACATGCCCCAGTTTACACTATATTTCTATTAATCTCTTATTTTTAAAAAAAATTTTTACCCGGACATGCCACTACCACACCCCGTTAATAACAATTTATACTCATTCACACATCATACATACCTACTAAAACATACTGCCTCATGAAACACATTAGTGCTCGCCCTCTTAATTAATTCTTCAGTACTCTTATACCATAACCATCATCCCATCAATTATTTTATTCACTCCTTCATTCAAAGATGTCCATCCCAATTTTCTCCCATCAATTTGTGGTTTCCACTCCTTAGTTCAAAGATGTCCATCCCGTCCGTCCAACAAGGTTCCTTGTTTCACCTTACTAAGGCTTCCTCAGGGGAAATCTGTAACTTCTTGACTTCTACCACAACTTATTCTTTCATAAACGAGCACATAGAAAATAAACAATAAAAAACTCCATCATTTCATGTTCTCCAAAACACCCCCATATTCTCACTACTTATTGACCACTATATACTTACTTAATACCAAACTATCCAATACATGTCCAAAACTTCACATCAAACAGTTAGACCACTGTCCTCTACAAACACACAAAACAAATATTAACTCATCCACAACTATCCCCCACCTCCAATTATACTTAAATATCACAGATATCTATAAACCGCACTCCTAACCTCAATGGACTCCAGGACCCAAGACTTAATTAGTCAGGTTCTACTCCACATCCCGACTGGCCCGATGCTCAAAAGTGACCTATTTCAAAAGTATACCCCAGTTATACATACACGATATACTCCAACAATGCTACACTTTAAACTTCAAATCCTCTGTACTCACCACTCCACAAGGCTCAACTAGACAAGAAGGTGTCCAGCAATTGTTAGGGCAAAAATTCAACCCCATCAAACTTTAATCAACGCGTTTCACCATCGACCAACAAAAGTTCCGACCACAGCCATGTCCGGGAGCCCTACCTCGAATGACTCCAACCCCACTATCACACGCTTATAAATGAGCTACAGCCTATCACACACTCCTATCATCATTCTAACTCACACTCTCACTCACCTGTTCCTTCATCTTCACTACCTGACGGTCACTACACATCACAACAACGCATACGTTGTCCACGTCCTCACGTAGCCATCCTAACTAGTGGGCGGTGCCTCAGCACTAGTCCACACATATTAAAGCTCCCGAAACCTATGCAACTACCTCAAACTAAAAACGGAGCTCTTACTACCTTATGCAGGTTCCCATATACCTTACACCCACATATACCTCATACCTTACTGGTTTAAGGGAAGAACTCTGGCGCACACTGACACACATTAAACCCCCATAACTATCATACTATCTCAAACAGAATCCACACAATAAACTCAAACAGAATCCACACAACAAAATCATCCAACCCTACACAGGATCACTCATCAGCCCCACGTTTACCCACAATCAATAAAATGCTTCCCATTCAATTCCTGTATTCACTCCCCAAGGCTGATAAGAGCGCCACCAAAAAATAAATCTTTGTTCTAATTGCCATAACATTCGCATTACATTCCCTTCAAAAACCATCCCTTAACTTAGTAATAACAAAAAATCTGACATCCTCAACTTGGTGATTAACCTGTCTCCAGTGCCCCACCAGGGGCGCTCCCTCCTTACCAATATGAAGATTACTCTTATGTTTGCTGATCCTCTTCTGTATTCTCCGCTTAACTTGCACGGACACATGACAGCATAAATAACTTTCTCAGTTAAACAAGAGAAATTGCCCCTGATCTCAAATGGGGTCTTGTCCTCTGCATATCGAAACTGCCAGATGTCCATCCAATTGTTACAACCAGAACATCCCTGACATTTACCTGTCTCAATAACAAGATGGTCAGACTAATGGTGTCCTGCTAAGAGGGATCGTATGTTTTTCCTTTTCTTATACGCAAACACAGGTATCTCACTACACCCAGTTTGTTCCTGCTCCTGCATTCCAGTATCAGTTCCTGCTCTTTTTCCTGCTCCTGAGTTCCAACACCCGCCTCAGCCTTTGACTCCTGCTCCTATGCTCTGGTTTCCACCTCTGCTCCAGTTCCTTCTCCTCATCTTTTTGGACCGACCTTGGCTCTTGACCCGGACTGTTCCTGACCACGAGATTGACGCCTGTCTCTGACCTCTGGATCGGACCCGTCTATGAGATTGCCACCTGCCTCTGACCTTTAGATCGGACCCGACTACAAGATTGCTGCCAGCCTCTGAGCCCTGAGCCCTGAACCCAACCTGACTACAGGACCTCAGCCTGCCTTGGTTCCCACCTTGGATTATAGCTGTCCTTCGCCGCATTCCTCGCCTGGCTGTCTCTGGGATCATCTATGCAGAGGCCCACCTAAGACCAGCCGTCCCCGGCACCGAAGGGTGGGCTGGTATTGGCAAAGTTCCTGCTGGTCTCTGCTTCCCATCCGGCCTCGCCTCCCCCCACTGGTAGCACCAACTCCATCTCGGGCCAAGGGTCCACATCTGCAACAAGAAGGGCAGGGGTGTCTACACGCAGGTATACATTGTATAACCATGTACCTACATTAATGACTTGCTTCAATTGATAAACATTCTCAGGTAAAATGCAAGGCAAATTTAAAACACATGCAACCTCCATATTCTCAATGTCCACATACAGAAGTATAGCATTACCCATATGATAAGCAATCTGGACCTGGATAGGCTCGATGTTGTTCCAGGTAATTTTAGCAGAAGCATCTGTAGAGACTAAATAAGTTGGAATTTGTCCTTTCATTAAGTTACTCACGCTGTTGCCTAGCTCTCTAAACAAGTCATTGGTGAGCGCTTGAATGGACTAGATAAAAGTACAGTCTTCGCTCAGCACAGTTTTAATGGTGGTAACGTAGTCTCGGTTATGCTTAATTGCTTGAGAATGTAGGTTAACCAAGTGAAAGTGTTACTTAGTGTTTTACCTTGAGAAGTTAACTGTTCTTGTTGGTGTCGTATCTGTTTAGAGATACTTTTCATATTGTCCTGCAACTCTTTAACATGTTCTGCAAATTCTTTATGGAAATTGTATTGGCAATGGACATGGATGCACCAAAGAGGGAACCCAGGGCAGAAAAGATAATGGATCCAGCAATTAGTCCAATAAACCTTTTGGGACAGTCTAAGTTTTTTCTAATGGGCTGGATCATAATTGTGTCCAGTTGACTAAGAATGCTCTGGATGTTCTGGGTAGCATATTTCAGGTGATCCTTGAACCAGTGCGTGTTAGTAGGTTAAAATGTTTCTGGATCACATGTTGGGGATCCAGCAACACAAAGACTTTCTGGGTGACAATCTGGGACTGCGTGATGAGGAAGCCAGTGGTGTCTTGCACCACAATCATGGAGGAAGGACCAGGCTCAACCAGCTTGGCAGCTTCTGTACCAGCAGCAGCAGCACTAGGACAATTACCCTCAGGGACTGGCTCTTCATCTGAAAAACAGTAGAGAGAACTACTCTTCTGCTTTATTGTTACTGTCGATGTCACTGAGCACAGCATTTTGATCCACAAATTTATGAGATCTAAGCTGGTTAATGTGGACCCATTTTAAGGACATCTTCACCAACAGGATTTGTCTTAATTCAAATAAGATACATGACTGGTGAGACTTTATCCACAATGACAAAAGGTCCTGTCCAGCTAGGCTTTGCTTTGGCTTTGTTTTTACTATAATTATAGTAAAAGACCTTGTCTCCAATTTCATATTCTTTAGATGTAGATTTTAAATCATAATAGGCTTTTCTACCTCTGACATTTGTCTCCAAATTCTTTTGGGCAAAGGCAAAAGTGTTTTGCAAATGTTCCCGCAGATGGGTAACATATTCATGTGCAGTTGTAGCACTAGCCAAACTAGCATCCTGCATCCTATAAAGCAAATGCATATGTAAGGTTATTTCTCTTTCTGTCATCTTCTCAAATGGGGAGAACCCCGTAGTACGGTGTGGTGTGGCTCGGATAGCCATTAACACTACGGGTAATTTAATATCCCAGTACTTACCTGATTTGGACACATACTCCTTTAAAATGCTGATTATGGTTTTCTGTGTTCTCGCGACTTGTTCTGACAACCGAGGGTGATATGATATGTGGAGCTTACTTCTCACACCCAATAGTTTCCACATATGTTTAATTACCTGTCCAGTAAAATGTGGGCCTTGGTCTGAGTCTACTTTCATAGACATAGCTCAATGACTGAGCACTTGATTCAAGAGTAGGGTGGTTGTGGTCTCAGCAGTGATGTTAGGGGCAGGTATGCACTCTACCCACTTAGTAAACAGGCTGGTCACTGTGAGCATATATTTGTTACCTCTAGAGGATCTGACAACAGGCCCGACCCAATCTATTTGAATACCAGACCAGGGCATGGTAATACCTTGGCTTCGTAAGGGCTACACATGTACATCCTGGTACATGTGTAAGGGCTACACATGTACCAGGATGTACATGTGTAGCCATGTACATGGCTACACATGTACATCCTGGTACATGTGTACCCAATATGCTACTTGTTTCAGGGCATCATAAGTGATTTGATGAAGTTAGCAAGTAGCACATTTAAGACTAATTGGAGAAAATTCTTTTTCACTCAACGCACAATTAAGCTCTGGAATTTGTTGCCAGAGGATGTGGTTAGTGCAGTTAGTGTAGCTGGGTTTAAAAAAGGTTTGGATAAGTTCTTGGAGGAGAAATCCATTAACTGCTATTAATCAAGTTTACTTAGGGAATAGCCACTGCTATTAATTGCATCAGTAGCATGGGATCTTCTTGGTGTTTGGGTACTTGCTAGGTTCTTCTGGCCTGGATTGGCCACTGTTGGAAACAGGATGCTGGGCTTGATGGACCCTTGGTCTGACCCACCATGGCAATTTCTTATGATCACCTTGGTGTCCAGCACATGACTCATCATGGGCATGCTGTAGCATGATCCCCCTATAGGACTGCAGGAGTACCCACTGTGACTTACTGATACTTATCAGTAAGTTTTTACTATCTGAAACTGATTTCTGGAAGCATAGAAGAGTCGTAACGCCCCATCTGTCTGACAGTCTGCTTCGGTGAGGGGGGAATCACAACAGGAGCCTGAATGAAGGCATAGAACTTTCCCAGGGTAGGATCTCCTTTCTGGGCATTCAGTAGGTCAAAGGTGGGCATTTTGCTACATGCACATGTAATTTGGCTAAATTTTGAGCCACAACACTTTTATGTCCTTGGGCATGTCGCCCTTCAAACGGCCAACCTTGAAGAGCGAGTGTCCAGGAATGATTTTGCTGGAGACCTGACTGACCTTGATTTGGTCGCTGGCTGGAGAATGTATGGGGTAATGGCAAAGTCTCTGCTATTTGTTTCTCCCCTTGTACATAGCTTCTAAAGTGTTGAACCACCTGTACTGTTGTTAGCAGGGATTTCTCACAGTCTTGAATATTTCTTTTCTACTTCTGTCAGTGCTTTACTGGCATACGCACTGACCCACCGGTCAGTATCATATTTCTGGTATAACTCCTCTAGTTATTCCTTTCATCCATTATAATGACTAGAATCTTTAGTGAGGTCAGTTTTACTGTGAATACCTCTGAATGTTTCTGTAACACGTGCCCCTCTACAGTGGTGCATACAGATAAATAAATAAATATGAAGTGTCAGCCTTTCTCTATATAGAAAGGATTCTGCACTGATTTTTGTTTCGTGTCGTTTTCGTTTCGGGCTGTTACCTGGTAGATTTCGTTTTTAAAATGGTTCAGGAGGTATTTATTTCATGTTTCCCTACTTTCGGACTTGGTGTGCACTAACGGGGCTTTAGTGTGCGGCAATCAGCAGAACTTTGCGGCATCTTGCTTTTGAGAAAGCTGTTTTCACAGCACTCAGTCACTCACCATCAAGCTAAGTATCACTGCCGAATAAGTTATTTAAGTGATTAGCTTTTTGGTTAACAGAGAGAGATAAAAGGCCCTAAGCAACCCATGATTATATCTATCAGCACATAGAAGCATAAAGCTCTTATAGGTTACCAGATACATACACTGGAACCTTGTGCATTATGATGGTTGCAGGGCTATTATCACAGTGAAATTTGCCTTTATAAGCCCCAACCCCCATGAGAAATCTTTACATGTATATATACTTTTGCATAAGTCATCAACAGTACACCCGTTCTCCTTTCATTCTGAACGCACTGGCTACTTAAGCATGTAAAAGCACCTTTTGCACTCACAACTACTGCGCAAGTCTTTACAAAAAAGAAGATAATTTAATAATTACCCACATAAGGCTGTAACCTTTGGATACTGCAGGTAAATGTATCCCAAATTTTGAAAGCAGACCTATGCACATGAGTCTGCTTTGAGAATCTGTAGGTTTGCCAAGTACACACAAATATACATGCACAAAGTTAAATAAACCTGCTTCTAAGCAGGTGTAACTTTTATGCTTGTATCTTTCTAAGTATATATAATCATATTTTCAAAAATTCAAAGTATGCAAATAAATCCTTTCCCCACCGTAACTCCTCTCCCCCAGTTTGATTTTCAAAGGACAATTTGCATGGCACTAAACAATGTACTATGGGGCGGATTTTCAGAGCCCTGCTCGCGTAAATCCGCCCAAAACCGGGCGGATTTACGCGAGCAGGGCCCTGCGCGCCGGGAAGCCTATTTTACATAGGCCTCCCGGCGCGCGCAGAGCCCCGGGACTCGCGTAAGTCCCGGGGTTCTCCGAGGGGGGCGTGTCGGGGGCGGGCCCGGTCGTCGCGGCGTTTCGGGGGCGTGTCGGCAGCGTTTTGGGGGCGGGTACGGGGGTGTGGCTACGGCCCGGGGCGGTCCGGGGGCGTGGCCGCGCCCTCCGTACCCGCCCCCAGGTCGCGGCCCGGCGCGCAGGAGGCCCACTGGCGCGCGGGGATTTACGCCTCCCGGATTTTAAAAGGAGCGCGAATAGCCTACTTTTGTTTTCGCTCCAGGCGCAAACAAAAGTACGCTGGATTTTAGTAGATACGCGCGGAGCCGCGCGTATCTGCTAAAAACCTGGATCGGCGCGCGCAAGGCTATGGATTTTGTATAGCCGGCGCGCGCCAAGCCGCACAGCCTACCCCCGTTCCCTCCAAGGCCGCTCCGAAATCGGAGCGGCCTCGGAGGGAACTTTCCTTTGCCCTCCCCTCACCTTCCCCTCCCTTCCCCTACCTAGCCCACCCGCCCGGCCCTGTCTAAACCCCTCCGGGAGGCATAAATCCCCGCGCGTCAGCGGGCCTCCTGCGCGCCGGGACGCGACCTGGGGGCGGGTCCGGAGGGCGCGGCCACGCACCCGGGCCGCCCCGGGCCGTAGCCACGCCCCCGGGCCCGCCCCCGGAACGCTCCCGACACGCCCCGAAAACGCCGCGCGGTTCGGGCCCGCCCCCCGACACGCCCCCTCCGAAAACCCCGGGACTTACGCGAGTCCCGGGGCTCTGCGCGCGCCGGTAGGCCTATGTAAAATAGGCTTACCGGCGCGCAGGGCCCTGCTCGCGTAAATCCGCCCGGTTTTGGGCGGATTTACGCGAGCAGGGCTCTGAAAATCCGCCCCTAAGCACTTTGCAAATCAGCTCCCTCACCCATAGTTGCATATTGGCCGCATAAAATAATAGAACTCAGCTCTTTAAATGTCTAGTAATTAACATAGGTGGCTTCATCGATTAATATTAATAGGTTTGCTTTTGGATGCCAGCAACAATATTTATTTTTTCTGTTTTGGTTTCTTTTGCAAGTGAACTTATTTTTTTTTAACCCAAGTAAAATTTTCCACTTCACCAAGTAATTTTAATTTTATCATTTATTCCAGCAGATTCTGTTTGTTTCGACAGAGACAGTGCTTGAGCTTTTTGAAACGTTGTTTATAAGAAAACATGCTGTGTTCATTGTCTTGCCAGATGTATTCGGAAGGGGATCCCAGGATTTCATGACATGTGTCAAAATATGCAGCACGTGTTTGGAAAGGAATGCTTGGGGCTCAACGAAAGGGCCAAATTGACTTTGTTTTACCTCCTCGACTAAAAGCAAGGATTAGAAAAGCATCTTCATGCCAGTGAGGGATTACAAGAAAACTGAAAAGACAAATGAAAGGGGAGAAAATTAGATGAAGATGTATATATTCACCGTGTGTGCGCTTACATGTAGCTGCACGGAGACCTTGAGCCTTGGAATTTTTAAGGGCAATTCATTTCACATTAAGGGCCCTGACGCACTACAGATTGTATTCCCATCCAGTGTCTATTTGAATCGCGTACTTTACTCTGCATTTCTTCACATTTGTAATGTCTCAATTTATGTTTATCCTAGTTTAATGATGCCAGTTTTATCCATTGCTGTAATGCATTAAACTTTGTCATTGGGTCTTGATTTCTAATTTTGTACGACTTGATAGTTAAATAAATGCTCCCACCTTCCTGAGACATTCCTGTAAACTTAGCTCTTGTCTAAATTAAGCAATCATGGCTGGTGGAAACCTATAAATAAATGCATGAGGGGAAATTTATCAAGTTATGGTGCAGCATAATATAGCATTGCTTTGCACCGGAACCTGCTCTACACCTCTAGTGCTATTTTATCATCTCTTCAGAGTGCAAAGAAGCCTGGTGCAGATCTGCCCTGCTTTTTACAATAGCCAACAGACTTCTGCCTTCAGGATTCAGAATTAAATTGGCTTGAACTGCAGAATAATTGTTCTTACACCCAAACAACTCACTTTTAGATTGGAGGAGATTTCTTTAAGTGTCGGTGGAACTGGAACTGGTCTGGTGCCCACAATAAATATTCATGAGAGGCATCTGCATGCAGTGACTCTGGTTTATAGTCAGTTTGTAAAGTTTTGGTTATCCAGATAGGCCAAACCTGTTTGTGGCCTTCAGGGATGCGGAGATTGGGTTTCCTAAGAAACATGATGCTTAATCTGATGCCACATGTGACTCTCCAAAGGCTGCAGGTTAACTCCCTTCTGGTACAGATTTTGTTTTCTTTTTAACGGAAGTGATAAACAAAGTGGAGCTATAGCTTCCATCTCAAGATGAAAAGTGCCCTTGACTCTTTCAAACTATGCTCACTGAGCATCAAAGTCTGAGGTGTCTGAGCCCCTCTATTGTTGCACTTGTTAAACCCTGATTAGATTTCATCAAAGGTCTGCCGTGCCGAGAGTTGCTGCAGCCCAGTTGCTGAGTATGTTGAAGTAGGAAATGCAAGGCACAATGCCCACATCTCCCTTTTGTAAGCATTAGCAGAAACAGGAATGATAAATATGACCGCACAGGCTTACAGCAGCGCACGCCCTACTTCAGAGGATGGGTAGTATGGCAAACTGAGGATTAATTTGCACCATGTTTATTTCTCCCACACTGGTAACCTATGAAGCATGGTTAAAATATGATTATTAATTATAACATGTACTCTGAATCAGTTTTATGATGTATATTGAGTACTGATTGTATTGCCATTTTAATTATGTATGTTTTTACTGTAAACCGCTTAGACGGTCAGGTCTCTGCCCAATCTTTTAAATAAATAAATACATATTTGTATAAGAAGATTCTATTGAAATATGCTTTTTAAATATATACCTCATAATGGAGAAAATGTGGCCCATTGATATAGTCAGAATGTGGCTAGCAGGGTTTAATTTTCTCCATAAAAGCTTGACTAAATCAGTTTGATTGACCAATGGGTATAACCCATTGACAGACAGACAAAGAAAAGGTAAGAATTGATCACAAAATGTATTCAAATTAATAGCTGGGACCTACATTAATACTCAGTTTGCTATGCAGAAAATCGATTGAGTTAAAATATCCAATGCTTAATAAAGAATGACTTAATTCAGGGCATGATGGCCACACTCTCATTTTAAGACAGTGTGTGGCTCTTTTATACCATGAAATGTTTAAAGCAGTTCAGAGCTAATACTGGCCCCTTATGGTTAAAGGGGACTGTTTCAGTTTGTTGCTTTGCAATTTAACTTGCTGCAAAAGTTGCTTACTGCTTTATTTATTTATTAGTTTTTATATATCGACATTCGTGGGTACATCATGTCGATTTACAATATAACTGAAGGTGGAAATTATAACAGATTTATTTCCTAAATATCCCAAGGATCTAACCAACAACCAAAAATGGACCATGTAGAATAACCTAAAAGTATTTAACCATGAATCTACCAACTGACAGAGAAAACTTACATTTACTCATCCAATAAGACCCTTGGAAAGTAAAAATCGAGGTCTTGCTTTGTCTGAATAAGTGTCAGGGTTAAGTATTAGGCAAACAAAAAGCAAAACAGAAAATATTTTCTATGCCTGCTTTAAGCATTTGTAACAAATATAAGATTTGCACCATTGTGCAAAAACAGATTGTGCAAAGATTTCTCAAAGTTGGCTACAGATCATTTTCTTGAATAAAGTAATGTGGTTATTACAATGATTTATCCTCCAGTAGCAATGGCTATAGGTATTTTATGATTTATTTTATTATTTTAATTTTTCCATCTCTAGCTTATATCTCTAGAAGTGGTGCACAAGTTTTACCTAAGGCACGAATTTGGCAATAGGCAGAAAGTCACACATAGAGATAGTACTGAGCAGACTTCAATATACTCACAGAGTACCTTGTGGTATTTGCCCAGTCTTTAAATCTGGCCCTTATGGTAGGGCTAGGTGAAGGAATTTTGGGTCTCCGCCCAGGAAAATCCAGGATCCCCAAATCCTTTAAGATAGGGGGAAAAAAACCTGTTTTCTGTGTTTGTATGGATATATAGAGAGAGACTTTATGAGCTCAGCAGGAGTGGATTCCTCTTCATTTAAGCTTTGGACTCCTTTCAGCCAAGGTTCCCTGGTCTTTGCTTGGTTGTGCTGATCATTAACTGGCCACGTCTAACGGCTTTGCCTGGGAAGATGTGTATGGCTAAAGGAAGGCATTAAATACAAGTCATCTAACTCGATTAAATAATTCTAGTTTTATTTGTAAGACATCCTGGAAACTTGAGGTTTTTATTTGCACTGCACCTTGAAAGTTGTTTGTCTTTATAATTTAAAAGAAAAATATATCTAGTAAACATGCATGTAAAAGTGGTTCATCGTCTTATTATAAATGCTCAGGTTGGTTCAAACAGTGTTATTTTAACAGATGTAATGCCTTTAACCAACATTCATGTAGATGCTACTATTCTATTTGTTAAACTATTTCTATTTGCAATTAAATTCATTTTTTCCATAACGACAACGTTGAACATTGCTTCCAAAAATAGATTGGTATTCTAAACCAAATGTTTGCAATGACGCTTTATTGCAGGCGGCACGTTTGCAGGTCGATAGAAAATATGTATTGTTGTTCTAAAAGGACTGTCTATGCTTTAGTGCTCATAGATAGATACCTTTCTTTTTAGTTTTTATTTTATGTTGCCTGGGAATTTCAACGTAATAAGAAAAGAAATTGGTGAAAAAAATTACTTTGTTATATAACACACAGGAAAAAAAATCAGTGGAAGTATTTTTCCATTGATTTTTTTTTTAATCACATTGAAATCCCCAGGAAAAATAAAATAAAAACTGAAAGTTAAGTCAATTCACATGCTATAGAATTTGCTACCCACAAGTTCTTCTGCCATGCTGGTCTATAAGCTTTATGTGCAGGAATTAAATATTAGCAATGCAATTAACAGGGAAATGGCATGAGAGGAACATTCAGATCTGGATTTGATTTACTAAGGCTTTTATCCCATTCTTTGTCTATGGGCAGAAAAAAAACCTTAGTAAATAAGGTCTTAATTCCGAGGCTGTGCAGGATTGACAACCGCAGAGGGCTTTTTGAAACGGAGGTTATTTTAGGTCATATTTGCTGGACGCAGGCAACAAGTTAAAGAATACCAATTTTTTTTCGTTCTAAAGGTTTTGTCGGGTCAAGTCAAATGAACATGGGAGAAAAATATGGGTCTCATGCATTTCTAGTCGTTCTTAAATTAAAATTTTCCTTATTTAGGAAAACCGCATACCTTATACATTTTCTGTCTGTCATAAACTGGAATCCTTTTTTATAATGTCATTACCACAAATGTAATTTTATGCATTGTTCTGAGAATGTGTATTACTTTATGTTATGGCTCCATCTACAGCTGAAGAATGAGAATCTACGACAGTTAAGCTTCAGCACTTCCAAGTCCCTGATTTAACACAATTTATGTTAATGAATGCGTCCCACTTCTCTGCTTGAATGCTGCTATAAAAATATCTTGAGCAGATTTTTAACCATAACAGAAGGTCCTTCCATGAGCCCAGAATGGCAGAGGCAGCTATTTGCGCATACTTACTGTAGCACAGAAATACTAGCATTACGGATATGAGAAACAGCACTGACAAGCAGGATGGCCAAAGAGCCCTGTTAGTCCTTTTCAATAATGCAAATTTATGTAAATCCCTCCTATTGCAAAATAATATAAATGTTTTCCAGCTCTGGAATAGTTAACCAATTACTGTTCTGGAGTGGCAAATTTGCAAACAGGAAGAACATGCTAGGAAAAGAATAACTACTTAGCTTATTTCAGGAAATAAAAAGACTCAGATCTTCTGGAAAAAGAAATAAAAAATAAAACAAAAAGGGTCAGTAGCCCTGTTTATCTCACTAAAACCTTATAAACTTCCTTTCACCCCCCCTGCAAAAAAAACAAACATCAACTCTGTGTTTATCAGAAAAACATTACTACTCCCTAGTACATTCTTAGTATATTCTTTGTCTGCCTTGGACTTGCTCTCTTTTCATCTTTTCTGCATTGATGGCTCCTCAATTGTACAAGTTCCTCTGGGCCTATGGGCCTCAGGTCTGTGCCTGCTATTCCTAACCGTGAGGTCACGAGGGCAGACTGAGGAAATGGGGAAAAGTTTGGCAGAGATGTGCTGATGGGAGTGAACATCCTGAAACATAATGACCGTATGTATTTATTTATACAAAACACTAAATATAGCTAACAAATAAACAAAGAAATGTAAAACTTAACATACATAAAACAAACCCCGCAAATTTAAAATATATGAGCTTCATTACAAACTCTGCTGCTTGCACAGGGTGGCACCAGAGACACGTTTCCTCCTGACCATCGAGATGATGACCAGCCAGATCCAAGGGCGCCTCGGTTTTTGGAGGAGAATACTGCTGATTACCTTTGAATTTCTTCACCAATTTTAATACTGGTTTCAGTGCCTGAAGGGCTGTGTTGTGTGCGTGCATGGCTGCAGGTGATTGTCCATCTGCTTCTATTTAATTGCACGTGCTCGTGTGAAAGGAAGCCTCCTCTGTCCATGTCATGTCCTTGAATCGAGCCTTCTCTTCACTTGGATTTACAGAAGGATTTAAATATCTGATTTGTGATGACATGCTTCTCTTCCAGGGGGTGGGGAAGAAACATGAGCACTCCCAGCTCTCTTGGAAGCAGCTTCTCCAGAACCTGAAGAAGCCCGGGTACACCCCAGACACAAACAGCCAAGCTCGGTTTAATGTGATTACTTTTTTTTTTGTGTTTTGTAAACAAACATTTGGTATTTTATATATTTCTTCTGTTGTAATTTCATATAGGACATTTGTTCATCGGTGCTACGTATTGGCAGACCAGGTAGGAGCACTGGGATGTGAGTGTAAGGTAGCCCCTAAATTTGGCCATTAACATTATGGTCGCATTGGTCTCCTCAGATTTGGCATCCTAGTGTGAGGTCAGTGTAGGCAGCAGTAGTTAGGCCGATCTGACTTTCCGCAGTGGGAAGCCTCTTACGTTTGGTAAAACTCCTGCAGTCGTGGGATGAAAGGGGGAGGAGAGTTCAGTGGGAGTCATCCTTAGGCACCTAAGGGCTAAGGAACTCTGAGTACCTTTCTTTATGTAGGGACCTTGGAAGGATCTTTCTCTCCAGGCAACAGATACTTGCCTGGAGGAGAAAGGTTCTGGTCTAGAAAATGTGACGGGGGACCAAGATCGGGATCACCAGGTCTTCTAAGAATAAAGGACTCTTGGAGGTCCAGAAAATGGATTCCTGGGAGGTTTGGGGGGGTCAAAAAGAAATCTTAAAGAGGGGATTCAGGCAATATTCCTCATCTGTCTAGAGAGTAGTGGGAGAATTGTGTACAAAGTGAGAATTTTGTGCTTAGCAGGAGTTTGAAAGAGGAACTAACTTGAGGAAGGGTCCTGAGGAGTACCTGAGTAAAAGAGGCGTCAGCCAGAAGCTTACCAGAGCTGGAGAAGCTGCTGAAAGAGGAGCACTGCCTTCAGATCAGGTACCTGGGAAGTTTCAAGGGGGGGAGGAAGGTTCCTGCTCTAAGAGCTGACTTGTTTGGGAGTGCAGCAGATTGCTGCTGAAAGTGACTAATATTTATTTTTTTTTATCTTTTTGTACTTTGTTTTTACTCTCTGGTGCACTAGTTATTGAGGATCCTTCTGGATTTTGTTTGCCCTGACATCAGTACCAGTAAAGAACCTTTATTTAAAAAAAAAAAAAAAAAAAAAAGTCTTGGTGTCTGAGTGGTGCCTTGAAAGAATGACTTATTTCATTTTTTAGTTAAAAAAAAAAAAAAAAACCCCTCCCAAAAACAAACAAACAAAAAAAAAGAAACAGCCTCCAGAAGCCTCCCATCCCTCCCACCCAGAAAAATGCCAGGGCAGAATCCTCCCTGGCCCCCACTTACCCAGTCCGGGGGGGGGGGGGGGGGGGTCAGCAGATGAGGCCTAGGCCAGGCCGATGCCTTGGCCTTGCATAGGCCTAAGCTGCAGTAGGTTGCCATGAGTTTGGTCTAGGTCCTACACAATGCCCAAGCCTAGTCCCGATGCCTAGACCTCAGTCTGGAGGCCTGGTCTCAACGCCTTGGCCTTGGTGCAAACCCAGGCCCAATGCCGGGGCATAGCCAGGAGACTGGGTCACAATGCCTGGGCATGGGCCTAGGCCAACACCAACGAATAGGCCTCAACCTACGCCCAGACCCCATGCCAGAAGCCCAGACCTCAGTGGGCCTCTTCTGACATTTTCTTTCTTTGCTAGGCATTGGGACCCTGGCCTAAACCATTTCCCAATGCCCAATCCTGACGCTTGAGCTTCAGCCTAGGCCAGGGCTCAGAGCCAGGCCCAGGCTCGACTCCAAGGCCAAAGCCTGACCCAGACATCTTGTCTCGATGCTTGGGCCTTGGACAACGTTGAGTCCTGGCCCAGAGGCTGAGTCATGACATCTAACACCTAGCCTTAGCTTAGAGCAGGGCCTGGCCTGGAAGCCTCGTCCCGAAGCCTGAGCCCAGGACCAAAGTTGAGGCCTGGCCTGGAGGCCCAGTTCTGATGCCTGGTCTCAACCTAATCCCAGACCCCAGACAAGGTCTCAGCCTAGGCCAGGGCCCCAGCCCAGACCCAATACCAGAGCCTGGTCCAGAGGCTGGGTCCAAATGCCTGAGCCTCAGCCCAATGCTTAGACCTGGCCAGGAGGCCAGGTCTCAATGTCAGGGCCTCAGCCCAGGCCTGATGTCAGGGAATTGGCTCAGGGTCAATCCCAGGCCCAGAAGCCCAATCGTCTGAGGTCCTCTTCCAACATCTTCTTTACTAGGCATCAGGAACCTGGCCTAGGCTAGGATATAGGCCCCTGCCTGATGCTGGGGCTCATTCCAAAGGCTGGATCTTGATTCCTGGTCCTTGGCCCAGGTTCAGACCTAGACCCAGAATCCAGACCTTGGAGGTTCTCTTCTGACATCTTTTTTCTTCACTAGGCATCGAGACCCTACCTAGGCCTGGTCCCAAACCCAGGACCTTGGCTCAGAGTCAGTCCCAGGCCTCACAGGTTTACTTACGATGTCTTTTCTTCTTTCTTGAAATAATGGCATCCGCTGGCAATGTGCTAGATTAAATTAACTCCTGTGCATCCTCCCCAGAGGAGGGTGCCATTTTGATGCAAGGTAGTTAATTGGATTGCTTACATCAAAATGGCACCCTCTGCTTGGAAGCAAAGAAAGAAGACATTGGAAGAGAATCTCTGAGGTAGTTTGGGCCTGACTCTGGGCCAAGGCACCCACGTTGGGACTCTGCCTCCGGGCCAGGCCCCATTATCAGGCTGGGCCCTGGACTAGGTTGATGTTGAGGCATTGGGATCCGTGCTCTGAGTTAGGTCTCAGTGTCGAGCTTGGGCTTAGGACACGGCGAGTCCAGCAGGGTAGTCGTAAGATACTGCATTTGTCCCGCCTGCCCAAGTGATTGACTCAATTTTTTCCAACCAGTAATCGTGTTAGTGAGGCAGGCAGTGTCAAAAACCTTGGTAGCAAAAGTAGTTTCGTTGTTAACTCCTCCACAGACCAGGAGAGGGATTGGATGTAATGGCGGGCTTGCAGATATGCATAAAAGTATTTGGTAGGTAGCCGAAATGTGCGAGCCAGTGTAGCAAAATCATGGATGACATGGGAGTCCGGGTCCAACAAATTAAATACATATACTACCCCATTATCTGCCCAAGCCTGGAAAACAGCCTTGCTGTCCTGCCCCAGCACAAAATTCACATTCCCCAAAAAGGGCAGAAAGAGGGAGGCTATTCCCCACAATCCCCATAGGCTCCACAACCACCTCCAGGCTCGTATACAGGGGTATAGAAAAAATCTGGGATAAGCCATGTTACACTGCAGCCCTGGGCACAGCTGAATGATAATTAAAGGGGCGCTAGGTTGAGACATCTTATTTAACATCCCTGGTGCACAGTAACAGTAGATTCCCGTGATCCATTCACCCACATAGCGCAGTTGACATGCCACTTTATAGAGTCGAAAGTCTGGCAAATTAAGCCCTCCTTGCTCCCGAGGGCGCTCCAGGACTATATTTGCCAACCGGGCCAGCTTCCCCCTCCACAAGAACTTTGTAAACTGGCACATAATTGACGAAGGTCTCCAGCCTTCAGCCAGCAAGGGATCATGTGCAACAAGTAAAGTAGCCGGGGCATGATCACCATTTTGATAAGAGCACTCCTACCAAACAGGGAGAGTGGCAAAGGGGTCCATATCTGCACCTGCACCTGAAGCTTAAGAAGACATGGGTAATGTTCAGCTCATACAGCCATTCCAAGCACCGGGGAACCCACACACCCAAATATTTTATCTTGTCGGGGGCCCACTGAAAGGGAAAAGGGCTGTCCCAGGAGTCTGTCAGGTGGGCATTTAAGGCCAAAGCCTCTGACTTTCCATAATTGATTTTCAGCCCCACCACTAGTCGGAACTGATCAAAAAGGGTAATAATAATAGGCACCGGCGCACCATGTTCCGGTCCAGGGGCTGATCTGGAGGCCGCGTCCCTGCCCCCGGAATGCCCCTGGGCCTGAACCACAGCCCTGCCCCCGGAACGCTCCCGATGACGCGCCAGCCGTGACACGCCCCCCCAAGGAAAGCCCCGGGATTTACGCGCATCCTGGGGCTTGCACGCACTGCCCAATAGAGGTCATTCTGGCGCCACCCCACCAGAATCAAGAGGGGCAGCTTGCCCCTACCAGTTCAGGCAATACAGCTACCGTTAAGCTCTGAATTCACTGCTCAGTGGGCCTAGGTGCAGATGACAGGATAACCCCCGGTTGCAGCCGTCTCGCTTGCCCATGTAACATCACATTGGCCATCGTGGTTCTTCCAACTGAACCATGCCAGATATAACAACAATGAACTGATAACGAAACACTCCTGCCTCACTCTTCATCATGCTGTGGGAGAGTGTTGAGGAAGCCATCTGCTGCATCCTTGGAAGTGAAGAACCTTATTGTCATGATGCACGCACAGCTTTTGCTGGATACAACAGCACAAATTGAATGCCCCGTTTATGGAGCTTCATACAGGCCGGTGCTAACAATTTCCGTTGAGCTGCAGTGCTCGCTGAAAAATCATTTATCAACAAAATGCGGCTGTTCTGGTATTCCACCGCAGCTTTCTGACGGAAGGCCCTCATCAGCTGCGTTTTATGCTACCAGTGCAGGATGCCTGCCATCACAGGCCGAGGCCTGCCATTTCCATCGCGTGGAGGACCCACCCGATGAATCCATTCGCACTGTAAGCGCTCATCTGTCAGATCCAATCCGACCTGTCCCGGGAGCCATTTCTCAATGAAATTTCTCAATTTGCCATCCTTTACTTGCTCCGGGAGGCCAATGATTTTCAAATTGTTCCGGCGTCCCCAGTCCTCTTGTTCTTCCATCCTAGTTAGAAGCTCACATTGTTGGCTTCACAGCTCTGCCACGTGGCGCTCCGATTCCGAAACCCTGTCCCCAAGGTCCGAAATGGTGGCCTCAGCCGTGTCCAGGCCATGCATGTTATAAAATACAGGGTCGGTGCGCAAGGTTTCACAAAATCCGGCCCCCTCACCTTCCCCTATCTAACCCACCCCCCAGCCCTAACTAATTCCCCCCTACCTTTATTTTACAAGTTACGCCTGCCGGCACGCCATGTTCCAGTCCAGGAGCTGGTCCGGAGGCCCTGGCCATGCCCCCGGAATGCCCCTGGGTTGGACCCACGCCCGCGGCCCCGCCCCTGATGATGCACTGGCCGTGACACGCCCCCCGACACCCTCCGACACACACCCCCAGGAAAGCCCCGCGATTTACATGCATCCCGGGGCTTGCGCGCACATCTTACGCGCGTAACCCTTTGAAAATCTACCCCATTGTGTGTATATATATATTTTTTAAACAGATTGGAAAAGTACAGGTTCTATTCATTACATTATTTGTATGTAACATACCTATGCATGTATGTTCCGGGGTAAAGATATGCTTTTTTTAATGATACGTGTGGGTTATAAAATATTATCATAGATCTACGCGCAGCCATATACACATGTATATGCCAACACTCATAGTTTGCCCTAGTGCTACCTACTACTATTGGTTGTCATTGTAAATATGTGTAATAATATTGATGTGCTATCTGATAGTACTGTATGTGTCTTATGATATTTTTACAATCCTGTAGATTCATTATGACATGAGTGCAATGTGCTACAGATGTTGATATTTTTGAAAGATAAAAAAGGATGTGTGTGAATAGTACGGATGTGAGAGAGAGGGAATAAATACATGAAGAAAATGAAAAGTAGGTTTTTAGGAGGATAAAAGTGCTGGTATGGATGGTTTAGATGAGAATTGCAGCCGTTAGAATGTTTTAAAGCAATATATTAAAAGGCAAGCACTGTGACCCTTAATGGAGAAAAATATCACTTCCCTCTCAAAATCAGCTTTTGCATGAGCAAGTTTAATCAGTGTTTTCAAACAAGGGAAAGTAAAGAAATATGTTTTAAGGGTGAGAGGGTCTGTTCAAGTTAGCAGACATTTTATCCCACCAAGCATAATTTTTTTTAACAGTGTCAAATTCACTTCTATTAGTAATGGAAACTGCGTGGCTGAAACTACAATTCAGCCCAAACTAACGCCAGCCTGGAGCAACAATAAATGTATTCAGGTCTGAGGGCAACCAGAGGCAAATGAAAGTTGTGTATATATTTGGAGATTGGGTATTAATACAGCATTTATGATGGTGGCTCCTCCTGCACTTTTTTTTTGGCCATGATGAATATTTTCTTTTCTTACTAAATATTCTCCTAGTATCTGCATTTATAACAGTTTCCACTATTCACCCTCTAAAGGCCAAGAGAATTTGAATGACTTGAACCCGGGGTGACAATTGACTTAGGAGGGGCAAAAAAAAACAAACTAAAAAAATAGAAATTGTTTCAAGAAGGTACCGAGCATCAGGCATTTGAGATTGAATTATGATATTATATTTCTTTTCCACACATTTCCAGATCATACCCAAGTATTTACTTATATGCAAAGAATCAGAGGTTTGTGCACAGCTCTATTTTATTTCTTATAACAGGATAGATATAAAATCCACAAAATAAATATTTTCTAACAATTTGTTTATTTTTTTTTATAGGTGCCAAGTATGGGTAAATAGGAATAAAACATTTTATGTGCATGGAATAATTAATACCAAAGCAATATTTGCATAATAGAAATATCACTGAGGACCAGCAAATGTCTGAAATGATATCCAATTTCTTACAGAGAAATGAAAACATTTGCCTTAAATATATATTTATTTTAAGAATTATGATTTGTATGCAATTGCATTTTTATATAAAAGACAGCTTTTAGTGAAACAAATATTTAGCATACTTGTCTGTAGTAGTATAATCACTTTATCTCCAGCTATACTTGGTTTCACCCAGGAGGTATATTTAATAGTTGTTCCATAAACACCAAATGGGAGACTCTCATTAATACCAATATTTCTAGTAAATGAATAACTGTAACAAAAATAATGCTGAGCCATATGTAAATTTACAATATCCATTTAATCATTGTATATTACATAGTCCCCTCAGATCTAATCAACATTGTAGGTTGCTATAACCTGTTTTGTTTATAATAAAAACTTTGCCTCTGAAATATTAATAGAGGATGATAAAAATATTTTGCAAATTATTAGTGGATTTCTTATGTATAGACAGCTAACACTGCAATTATTGTTTTAGACAAGACCCCTTCATTTTAGAAACAGATTACAATGTATGAAAGCCCTTGATATTAAGAATACAATACCCTATGCCTTTATCTTAAAGTAAAATGGTTATGCACATACAGTAAGTCAAAAAACCTCCAAGTTCAAAGTTTGAATCAGAGCTGTTTACAAGATATCAATATCTCTTGGTTTAGTGAGCACTTCTACCTCATGCTATTTAAAATTTACTGCACATGTTTGATACATATTGCTTGAAAAACATTCAAAACAATTACTGTCATTTTTTTAAATTTTGGATTAGCATTAGGCAGTATTTTCTTCTTATCATATATTCACAACAGAAATCTTTATTTTCTGATCCAGAATGAAATACTCGCTCATTCAGAGTACCTTCTGCAACAACTGATTGGTTGGTTTGGTACTTAAAGACACCCTGCAAATTTAAATATGGGATGTATGGATTGGGTTTATGGAGAACAAGACTTATAATCATCTGGAGAAACTAGATTAAAACAATGTGATTTCCCACCAGTCTAAAAATATAGAATGTGATAGGTTGCTTTAGTTCTTACTGAGACTTTTATCAATATTCTATTTATTTATTTATTTAACAGTTTTTTATACCGACCTTCATAGTAAATAACCATATCGGATCGGTTTACATTTAACAAAGGAAAAACTGGGGTAACAATTCTGGTAAACAAAAGATAACAAACGAAAGGAATAAGTCAAAGTTACAATCAACAAGGAATGGAAAACTTGGAGGCTTAAACAAGCTGGAAGAAAGATAAAGGCAGAAGAATAATTATAGAGAGATACAACTGAGTAACGGGTTAAGGCTGAGTGCTTTAACCTGGAAATGCCAGTGTCCGTTGTTCAAGAAGCTGAGTGCCAAAAAACCTAGTGGGCGGTGAGGCTCACACTAGTGGTTGTCTGGTGGGTCAGGGAAGGCTTGGTGAAAGAGCCACGTCTTGAGTCTTTTTCTGAAAGTTAAGAGGCAGGGTTCCAATCTGAGATTTGAAGGGATGTTGTTCCAGATAGATGGGCCTGCTGTTGAAAAAGCTCTGTCTTTGGTCGTAGAGAGGCGTGTGGCTTTAGTAGGGGGAAATTTCAGAGTGCCTTTGTGAATATCTCTGGTTGGTCTGTTAGAAGAGTGGAGTTTGAATGGGATTTCCAGGTCGAGTTGGAGTTGCTGATGGATGGTTTTGTGTATTAAGGTAATAGATTTGTACAGGATTCTAAAATTCACTGGTAGCCAATGTAGGTTTCTGAGGATGGGAGAGATGTGTTCACCGCGGCTGGTGCTAGTCAGCAATCTCGCTGCCGCGTTTTGTAACATCTGCAGTGGTTTGGTGGTAGATTTGGGGAGGCCTAGGAAGAGGGCACTGCAGTAGTCTATTTTGGTGAACAGTAGCGCTTGGAGGACTGTCCTGAAGTCTTGGAAAAATAAGAGTGGTCTAAGTCGTTTCAGAACCTGTAGTCTGTAGAAGCATTCTTTGGAAGTTGTGTTGACCATTTTTTTTAGGTTTAGTCGATTGTCTAATATTGCCCCAAGGTCTCTAATGTGCGTACAAGTGATGTGAGAGTTGTTTGGTGAAGGTGGAGGAAGATTGTTTTCATTTGAGGAGATGAGGAGAAGCTCAGTCTTTGAGGCGTTGAGAACCAAGTTTAAGCTGTTGAGTAGATTAGTGATGGATATAAGGCAGTTATTCCAAAAGGTGAGAGCTTTTGAGATAGATTCTGTTATAGGGATTAAAATCTGCACGTCGTCTGCGTACGGATAGTGAATAAGGTTGAGGTCTGTAAGCAGTTGGCAGAGGGGGAGGAGGTATATATTAAAGAGGGTTGGAGATAAGGAGGATCCTTGTGGTACGCCGAGGGTTGATTTTGTTAGAGGTGACTCCTTGTTGTTGATATTATGTACTGTATCAGTACTATGTACTGTATCAGTCAGTAGATGTCAGTAGATGTACTGTATCAGTCAGTAGATGTCTTAAATATAAGGTTGCCAACAAGCTCTACGTTGTAAGAGATAAACTGAATCAGTCCTGGTTTTAATCCACGGCATCTACAGACTTCTTCTAATTTCCTTAAGAAAACCAACCTTAACTATATACCACTATACAAGATCCTTTACAGTACAAAACACAGAGTTGTTGTAGATATAGAGACTGAAGCATATCTTTGACGAGACCAAAATGTGGCTAAGTACTAGAGTTGGTTTTACCAGAAAATCCCGAATCTTCCAACCAGAGAGGAAATAGTTTTTTACTGAGTGTACTGGAATAGACTTTCAGCGGAGGTGGATAGAGCCAAAACTGTGTCAGAATGTAAGCTAGTTTGAAATAGAGATTTTGGTGTCGGGGGCGTGAAAGCCTACCCATTGACAAAGATCTGTTACAGCACAGTAGATAGGCACAAATGGCAGAGTGGGTGGACAAGCGATCCTGGCTTCTCAACGGCATCTATGTTTCTATTGCTTCTTTATTAGCAAGTGAATCTTCAGTATACAGCCATACATTGACTATCTAAAAGATTTACATCAGTTTCTAATCAAGAAGACCGTATCGTTCTCCATGTTTTATGTCTCAGTTATCAGTTTTGTGCAGGGAAATATTTCTTTTAGAATTTTCCTGTTTTAAAATAGTTTTCTGTTACTTTTACTCCTTAACATAAAACAAAATAATGGGATTATCCTTTCAGACCATTTTTTTTTTTTTAAATATCCTATTACTGTAATCCACTATTTGGAAAAGGTGTCTGGTTTTCTTTAATCTCTACCAATTTACCCAACATTCCAAAGACTGCACAGAGCTCTGTGTGCAATTTCTACAGGTATTGTTTAACCAAAGAAAAGTGAACTGCACAGAATCTTCAAAGAACAGGAGCAGGAAGCCTGGGAACTGCAGAAAAAAAAAACAGAGGGTAAGCCTTGGGTTTGCTTGATACAACAAAAGAGAACGCACGCATACCAGAAACTAGGAGAAAAACACCAGAGAGAATATGAGGCTAAAATTTCTTTTTTGCACTTATTGAAAGCACTTATACAGACTGGAGGGAATTTTCAAAAAACGTTTTATGCGTGCAAATGGACTTTTGAAAATTGCCACAATATAAGCTACTTTTACACACACAACTTCTTTGAAAATTCACTTCTTAAAGGTGAAAAAGTTCCGAAAAGGGGTGGGGCAAAGGTGGGATAAGGGCATTCGGGGACTCTAACCTGAAATCTGCACGTAAGTATTTACTCGCACAAGCACGCACCGGGCTCCCCTGCCATGTAGCTTTCCTATTGCTATGGATTTCGTGTAAGTAATAAAAAAAAAAAAAATCTAAGCTAGTCTGCGGGGTTTCAAGGATTGGGGCTAACCGGGGCGAAAGGGAAGCTAATAAACTACTGGGGTTTGGAAGTCCTATCCCTTAACTGGGCAAACTGGGAATCATCTGGGAAAACTACCTATGGCGTTGGTGCGCGTCCCTTATAAAATTCTCCCACTTGCGCACAGTAAAGGTGGCATTTTGTGCACACATGCATGTCCATATAAAATAGGATGACCGCGTGCACAATTTTATAACATGAGTGCAAATACGTGTGTATATTATAAAATGGCTGCATCCCTGGGTGCGAGCATGTGCGCTCGTGCTGTCTTAGACTATGTAAACTGCCATTCAATAGTTTTAAAATGTTAGCTTTAATTTTCTGTATGCATAATACCAATGAAAAATCAGTGAAAAATGACTTCTTGCTGATGATATTACTGAGTAATTCTAATCATCTGAGTATACTGAATACTATGTAACAAGAACAAGGATTGCTTGATATTGTACCATCATAACTATAGTATACAAAACGTTGCATAGATTTAACATGTCTGTGTTAATTATGAGATTATGCTTTGACAGTGTCTTTAAGAGCTAAAAACCCTTCCACCTAGACGTTGACATGGCAGTTTGTTTCTCCACCAATGCTCAACTGATGTCAACTGAATGTGCTTTGCCCTTTTTTGGAAGAATAATGTTTGATGCTGAGTTTTATTATGATTTTCAAACTTCAAATTAAATTTAGAACCATACAAGCCGTCAAAAATATATTTTGAGGAAAAGTATGAGTGCATGTGATTATGCTTTCAGAATGGAATACACAGTCACCTAGTTATGACAGTTTCTTGCATTTGGTTTTCAAACTTTCAAACAAGCAAACAGTGATGTCAATAGTATGTGACATTTTGTTCTATTTTGGAGGACTGGACTATTGTTAACGAATGCATACTCCAAAAATGTATTACAAAGAACATGAGAGTTTTCATTTTAATGGAGAAAATAGATTGGAACTCATATACTAAGGGCAGCAGCAATACTAAACATGTTGTTATTAATATAAAGCTAGATTAATAAACTAGCAAATAACACATAAAGGTTATTTGCAAGACCTGCAATCATATTTTAAATAACAAGATGTCCTGATTATACATAATCCACAGTATTACCATTTTTCATATACTATGCAAACAGGTCATGCCAAGTGTATGGCTGACAGTAATATATACAAACAAAATTAAAGTAATTTTACAAAAACCATGGTGGGAGATTAATATGTTTCAATGACTCTCTCATACATTTTAAATTATGAATTGCTGTCCCTGAGAAATCCCAGTCATGATCAAGACATTGACAGCAGCGTATACAAATCCTTAGGACCAACATGCTCTAAGAATGAAATATTTTCCAGATCAAATGTAGCTGCACAGTACAGTAGAAATTGAGGAGAGGCGTCCTTACGGTGACTTTCAAATTAAAATGAAATGTCTTTTAGCAAGTTACAGAATAGCAGTAATAAAGAGTGGTATCTCATTAGTTTCAAACACAGATTTTTGTGTGAGGCCGTTTGATTATAATTTGATTATCTAACCCTGTAATTAAAGTTTATTGCCAATTTCAGAGCTTACAAGTAAAATGAACTGGTTTTCTTAAAAGCAATATACAATCCATTGGACTTATTGACTTGCGGTTTTGCATTTAAATGGAAAAGTCTGCTATAACATGACAAACAGGTTCACTCTTTGATCATTAATCCTGCTAAGCAATATTCATAAATTCAATTTTGAATCAGTTGGAATACTTTTCTTTTATTAGTTTCTTTGTTATTAAATGAGATTGCTTCTGACTAATATATTTCTGGACTCAAACTGTAGCTCCAAGCTGTTATTCAAATCAAATAACATGCCCCTTACTTGTGCCTAGCACTAATAAATGCCAACTTGTGATACATTTGCTGGAGACTGTCAGGAATATTAAAGCAGGCAATAATGCCACTAATGTCTCATAACTAAGCTGATTTCTAAAGGGCTGAAATCTGTCATTCTAAAAAGGAAAGCTGAGTTTTAAAGCCTTAAGCATCCCTCTAGTCAGTCAAACATTGGTACTGAGGAAATAAATGGCTGAGAAATCGTAATGCAGAACAATAAAATATGTAACTTTTAATGCCACTCTGAGAAGCAGGAGCTGGAGCCCTGATCAACTGACCAGGCAGACACTTGGTTGACTAGAAAACGCTCGTTTTACAGGACCTAGGCTGCATTTATTTTTCATCAGAAGCAGAACTTAAAAAGAGGAGGAGGTATCATCTTCAGCGTGGAGCACAGAACTGGATAAAGTGACAACGGGCCCCAGAGGAAGCCCCCAACCCCTGCGTCCTTCCTCCCTTATCTCCCCTGATTCTGAATTACAACAGCTAAGAAGACTCAATATAGGCTTCGGAGGACTCGACTGGGCAGTGTGCCAATGTAATGCAATAATTAAGCTGCAAAGTGGAATTTTCAAAACACGCAGGTCTATGCCGTGTTAGTGACTCAGAGAGGTGTGAGGGAGGAGGCAGTCACTGTGAGTTATCGTGGCTTGCTGTATTGACATGCCTTCTTCCTCCTTACAGACCTTGGCACAAACCAACTCTGCAAGCTTAGTAGGTCTACAGCAGTGATTACCAGCGACCTGAACCCTATGGCATTACAACTTAATTTAAAAACTGTAATGGAGTAGCACACAGAAACAAAAAAAGCTTGTGTACAGAGGATCCCACTACTATAATAATATAATAAAAGATAGAAATAAACAGATTTCAACATGTTTTTCATTAAGAAAAAAATAAGCCTATAATCTTGTATATAATGTTTAAATTTGCAATTCTCTGAACCTTCTCTGTTATTTCTGCAAACCCATTCACAGTGCAGAAATATAGAAAACTGAATGCAGACATTTTGGCTCTAGTCAGCTCATGCTCTTTATTTGTCTGGCATTGGATCATCCGTCCTGCCGCAGGCCTTGAGAGATGAGCAGATCCTCAACAGCTGACTTACAGCATCCTATAGTAATTCCAAAGTGGAAAGGATGCTGTATTAACTTCCATGCAGGCAAAGAATCAACGATGTGTTTGTTATTACTAGTATTAAAGCCCATGCAAACACAGTGCAGCAACTGTAAAGAAAAGAAATCGAAGAGTTTACTGGCTCAATAGATTTTGGAAGCCAAATTTAAAGTTAATGTTAAATTAATTTTATTGAACTGCTGGCTAAGAGTTAATTACTACTGTCTGGATAGAAATTAAATACTATAAAAGCTAAGTCAAAGACTTTTTTTTTTAACCTTTGAGCTATGTACTAAAATGTATTTATTTATTTAGACATCTAGGGGTCCTGAGCTTACAGTAGGAATGTTACTTGGAAAAATCTATTCACTTGTCTAGTAGGAGCCTAGCAAACATATAGCTCTTATTATATACTGGATTATTCTTATTTCTATAGTAAAATAAATACTGTATGTATGCAAGCAGTTCTCTACTAGGGACAAAACTTTCCTCTGTGCTGTTTTCAATGCCTTCTGTGGTTAAATAGAAATCATTTCCGGCTTACAACTCCTCTCCATGTTTTGACACTCATGGGTTATTGGCGTTTGTGAGCCTGTACCCCCATGCTTATAATGGATAGGAAGCATTGGCCAGTGAGACCAGTTTAAAGCAAGGTTTTGAAAACTGGTTTTCTTTCATGTTCCATTAAATACTTACTGGCAGCTTATCTTGGCCTTTCCCCGACACGTGCAATGCTCTGCCCAGACCACGCCCACTTCCCCACCTCTGCTTCTAAATTTTCAACCTGTGCATGTAGCACAGGCACATGCCGGAGTCTCCAGCCCTGTAACTTTACTTCTGCTATGGATGGCTAGGCTAGTCAGTGGGGCTAACAGGGGGAAAGAGAGGCAAATGAGTTAGTGGTGTTTGCAAGTCCTATCACTAAATTGGGCAAACTGGCGTCGACGATGGTCCCTTATAAAATTCCCCCAATTATGCATGTGCGTAATTGGGGGAATTTATATATGCATGTATGTTATAGAAGGGACGTGTCTTTGGATGCGAGCTCACAAACCCACGTACATGTGCGCCTATGCAACTGTTTCAAAGTTACCATCATACACTACAAAAATGATTATAAGGTATACAAAGCCGTGCTTTATTTCTCTACATTTTCCTTTCTCAACTACATTAGTGATGCAACACGATCATACTAGTGTAAAAAATAAAGAAGTGATATTTTTTTACATGATAATTTTATCATGGGCCAGCAGATCTGCAGAGTTCTTTGGCAGAGTACTAAAAAATTAAGACAATTATTTCCACAGGATCCCTCCCTCCAACATACCCATACAAATGAAGAGATAGCTGAGTGGGAGGGGGGATCCTGTGGAGATGCTGATTTTTTATTTTTTTTTTTAGCATTCTTTATAATTCCATCATAATGAAGACTGCCTTCAGGGAAATCCTACCTCCGCCAAGTATTCTGGCCCTTGACAAGTAGAGATGCCAGCACCATAGGTGTTTTTAAAATGCATAGGCCAGCCTGTGAATTTTATAAACTCTTGTGATGCTAGCATCAACATCAGCTGGGGATCCTTGTGCCAGATGGAATGCATTTGCATGCCACCAAGTGAAAGGGGAGGTTGACACGATATAAATGTGGAAATCCATGTTCAACTGTTGTGCAGCTTAGCTAGTCAGTCAGATAAACTTATTTGGCTACCTTAAGCCTATATATTCAGCAGCTTAGCCATGCCACTGAATATAATCGGCTATCAAAGTTAGCGGGATAAGTTTAGGACAGATGTATGGGCTGACCAGAATTAGCTGGATAAGTTACCCAGCTCCTTCCAGTTACATCCCCGGAATGTGCCTGATTTATTCGGCCAAATTTTATCCAGACAAAAAGTTCTCTGGCTAAGATTTATCCAGATAAGTTCCCAAATAATGCTTCTGAATGAAGTTCTCCTTTCTTTTGTCATGAGTCTTCCTGTCTACTCAACTTCTATATTATATGTGAATGCCTCAAAGTTGATCGAAGTTGATCAAAGTTGAGAATCGAATATAAAAACTCTAACCATAATACACAGTACAATACACAACAGGGAACGCCCTTGCTAAACGACGTTATTCAGAAACACATCTCTCAACACAATACGAGAGCAGCAAACAAATCACAACTAGTCATACCATCAGCCTCAAACGCCAAACTTACCACTGTAAGAAACAGCCTTTTCAATAGCAGGACCCCCACCTCTGGAACTCTCTACCTGAACACCTAAGATTACAAAACACTAAAATATTCAAAAAGGCACTCAAGACATGGCTCTTCAGACAAGCCTTCAAAGACGGAATCGGCTAATCACTCACACCACAAACGACACCGCATACTATTAAGGACAGCTAAATTCTACTACGAATAGTCAAACTCTTTACAACCGACGATAAACACAATCTGTTGCTAAATAAGCTGTTAGCTATAACAATGTTGCATCCATTGTTTTAACCTTTTCTTCTCTGTTGTTATACCAGTTATGTTGTTATACCAGTTGTTTTCTCACCTGTAATTCATTGTTTTACCTGTAAATGGGAGTGAAGGCCTCTAGCTAAACTTCGGTATATAAAAGCGTATAAATAAAATAAATAAAAAATAAAAATCTTTCAAAAAGATCTGGACTATTTTTATCTATGCAACAAGCAAACAGGGTCACTCATCAAAAATCATAAGGGCATTATCGCGGATGTTAGAGCCGTAACACAGGTGATAACACCATAACGCATGCAGTATTTTTTGCATCACATGATGCATATATAAATTCTGAAAATTTAGTCAAAGGGGAGGAGTTTATGAAAATGGGGGATGTTTAGCATTCTGTGCCATAGCGTAACACATTTTATAATGCTGGAAATAACTACACCTTTTTTTCTGACGTTAAGCTGTGTGATATGCCCAAAACGGGATTTGTGATATTTAGCACGCATCCCGATTTGGGCAGGGAGGGAGAGGGATAGGGATGGAGTGGAGTGAAGTAGGTAGAGAGCATCCCAAAACAAGGAAATGCCTGTCTGGGTACTTCACAAGGTGTGAAGTGAAAATATCGTGGATGTGATAAATTTAACATGTGTTGTGGTAAAATACCTATGTGAAACGCTAACCATGCCTCTTTTTGATCGCATTCCTCACTCTAGACAATAAAAACTCTCTATATCACACATTCATACACATTCACACCATACTAAAAACATTTAAAACATGTCTGATAAACATAGTGACCCCTAATACCCTTCATCAATTTTATATCAATACACTGTGAACATGAAATCACATAAATATAACAATAAATTGTTTATTCAATTTTACAAATCTCTCATTATTATTTCCTTAATGCAGTGGATAACCACCACTGCTCGCCTCAATTGGGTCATAGTCCACTATCCATTATTTCTCAGATGTTTTTTTTAAACCGTTGGTTATTTCCTCAACACTGTGAATGCCAACTCTTGCTCACCACAGTGTAATCACACTCAGCTGTCCGACAAAAGATCTTTGTTTCTCCCCTCAATCGGGGCTTCTTCAGGGACTCGTGCAAAATAAACAATTCATCAATCCAAGATATACTGTTCTTCACAGGTTTCTAAAAAATAAAAAAAAACAACCCATAAACATTTCTATCACGGAACATCTAGTAAATAGATACTGATCTAAAGTACAAAACGCCGGTACTATCCGTAGAGGATATGGCGGGCGTTGTGAGAACGGCTTGTACGGGTAAGTCTATCTAGATGTTATTCCGTGATAGAAATGTTTACAGGGTTTTTTTTAATTTTTTTAGAAATCTGTGAAGAACAGTATATCTCGGATTGATGAATTGTTTATTTTGCATGAGTCCCTGAAGAAGCCCCGATTGAGGGGAGAAATAAAGATCTTTTGTCGGACAGCTGAGTGTGATTACACTGTGGCGAGCAAAAGTTGGCGTTCACAGTGTTAAGGAAATAACCAACGGTTTAAAAAAAGCATCTGAGAAATAATGGCTAGTGGACTATGACCCAATTGAGGCGAGCAGTGGTGGTTATCCACTACATTAAGGAAATAATAATGAGAGATTTGTAAAATTGAATAAACAATTTATTGTTATATTTATGGTGAAGGGTATTAGGGGTCACTATGTTTATCAGACATATGTTTTAAATGTTTTTAGTATGGTGTGAATGTGTGATATAGAGTTTTTATTGTCTAGATAGAGTGAGGATTGTGATATGATTCAATAAAGTTTGCACATTACTTGGTATTGTTTAAATATTCTCTGGGTATTATATTATTTAGGTGTGAGGGGATATTGTGATAAATTACCCTGTGTATCATATATCTTTTTGATCGCAGGCACTATTCATGCAAAACTTATAGCAAAATGATGAATCTATGCCAAAGTTAGCAATCTTTAGGAGTCAAAGAAGTCATAAGGTCCAGGCACAACCAATTCTACCTTTTATTTATGATCAAATGAGCTATGAACATAAATATGGCGAAATTAGTGTAACACCTACCAAAGGTGATGATCCATGACCCTGAATAAGCTTAACAAGCCAACCCCTGCCAAACAAAAATCAACTACAATTTTTAAGAGTCAATTTCAAAAGGGGTTTTGCACGCAAAAATGTACTTAGGTAAATACTATTTTATAAATGTCGAGAGCACATATTTTCCATTTTAAATTATATTGTATCTGTTTAAAAGAAGGGGTGGGCTAAGGGCGAGGGTCAGAAGAATGCTTGGTAGTTGCTATTTTGTAAGACATATTTTCATATCTTACTAAACTTATTCAGACACTTTTACACCTGCTATTTGACCCACACAAGTGAAATTGGACTTGTCTGTTGTCTGCAGTTTTTGGGTTGGAGATCTGGGTGAACTGCTGGAGGGTCAGGGTGAACGAGATAAGATTGGGTGAATTAACGAGGTATGGTCAAGCTGGGGATTTCAAATACACACACAAGTATGTATTTTTAAAACAGTATAAGGTGAATTTTAAAAGCCTGGTGTGCATATCAATTAGGGGATGCATGCATAAGTCGGGCTGGCATGCTCTGACCAAATTTTAAAAGCTCCTGCTACACGCACATCTCAAAAGTTTCAAAAACGGGCAGAGCATGGTCTGGGTGAGGCATGGGCTTTCAGGACGTGGCCAAGAGATGGGCACGTAAATACTTGCGCGCCTGACTGCACGTCCAGGACCAGTGACTCTTATGTTTACTTTTGCTAGTGATGAAGTATAAGTTAAAAAATAAACAGAGCCATTTCTCAGGGGTTAAAAGAATCTGTGGTAACTGGTGGGAGTAGAGACTATTAAACTAGAGGACCTAGCTGTTAACTGGACAAACTGGTGAAACTGGCAATGGCAAGGACACCTGCCCCTTTTAAATTCCCCAACTTAAGCAGTAGAAGAGGGGTTTATGCACCTAGGCACGTGCCCACTTAAAATTGGGCGCACATATGCACACGGTCAGGCTATTTTATAATATGCATGCATTTATGCTAACAAGTTATAAAATGGACACGTATCTAGGCATGTACCGAACACAACATACCAAAGAGCGCCCTTGCACCAGTTTGAAAGTTACTGTCCCTATGCATATACTTTATAAAATGCTTGCTTCTGCACCTAAAATATTCGCATGTATATTTGGAAATTCAGTAAGGTATGTCTTCTTGCATTGAAAATATTCATACATACTGAAACATGTGCATGTATTTTTGAAGCAGAACTAACCAGTATTTTATAAATTACTAGCAGAAATCTCTGCGAGTCCACTTAAATGCGCGTAAATACTGTACTGTGGATAGGTTTGAAAGTTAGGCTCCCTGGAAGAAAATACACTGAGCAGTGGGTATTTTATGCAAGTACCAATCAATAATTCTTAAGTTAGTGGTAGAAGATTCAATTACATTATACAGATAAAGAATCTTGGTTTAAAAAAAAAAATATATATATATATATATATATAATTTGTCATTTTATATTTTATGAATATTTATGCAAGTTGCCTAGAGCCTGGCACCAGGTGACTAATAAATAAATAGGGGAAAGGGAAAATGCCATTTTAGTCAGAAAATTAAAACTAAAGAATAGCAGCTCTGTGTATTCTTGTGGATGTTAGATATTGCCCACTGAGACTTTAATTAGCGTTATTCTATTAGATCAATCTGTACCTCTAGATTTTTTTGTCCAAATTAGAGACCTGCCCAATGACTAATAGATGCAATACAATACTCTCCTCCACTTAGACACTCGCACTACCCCTCCTCCATGCCAAAGCTTCTTTTTCATTGTGCATCCTGCCTGTCTGTCTTGATTAAACTCCAAAGAGTAGAGACTCTATTATATGTCTGGTATGTGCTATACAAATGTTTACTAACAACAATAATAATGTGCTTCAATGTAGGAAGAACCTTGCGTCGTTTGCTCCACAGCTTTACCACTCTCAAGGGTACCACAGAAGCAAAACTCCTAACTCCCTGAGGGAGGGAGCAGGCTGCCCTCTGCAGAACTCCCTACTAGTAGCTCAGACATAACCACTGAGCTATTTTCTGGAGTGTTTAGCCAATGAAAAGTCAGAAAACCGATCCCAGCATCCAGCCCTGGCCCCTTTAGATTGATAATAGAGGTTATCACTCATTTCTAACCTCCAACAGGCTGCAGGCTCATGGCATTACATACTGGATGGCAAATACTGATCTAGTGGTTCCCAAACATGAATCTGTTCCCTGCATTCTGCTTTGCTCATACCATAATACTACAAGGGTTCCCTGCCCGTGTTTAATATGTATGAGGAGACCAGTTGAATTGGAAATTAATATAAAGCTAAGCCTATTAAAAATGGTAAGGATAAACATAAAACGGTAAGACTAATTAGACATAAATACAGCTTAGCTATTCAATTAGTATCTTTACAGTACTTATTCCTGCAAGTTACAGTCTAAAGCTCTGATACTACCAAAGCTGCTGTAATATACCTTCACTGTGAAGCATTTTCCCTGCTATGATCAATTCTTTGGTTTTCTTTCGTAGAAAACATTAAATCATATACATTTTTTTTAATTCTTTATTTATAGCTTTTTATAAGTTTACAAAACCAAAACATTAGTTCATAACAGAAACAAGTATCATACTTGATCAATTTCAAGAAACATAGTTTACACTAATTCAAATTAGAAAATATGATAGCTTATACTTCAATGATTCTAGAACAAGGCTGAAAGAAAATTAAGGGAGTTACTTGTTTCCTATTATATTTAAGGATAAACCAAAGATAAAGCGGCACAAGACAAACCTACTTCTTTAACCTATGAACCCTGCTAATTGCTCTGGGGTAAAGAAGATGTTGCATTCATCTCGCTTTTTAACTAAACATTTACAAGGAAAACGTAATAAAAAAGAATAACCTAATGCAATAACTTCTTGACGTAAATTCAAGAAACTCTTCCGTCTCTGCTGGGTTGCTAAGGCCAAATCAGGAAATATTTTAATATTTAAATCATGAAATTTTATGGGATATTTCCTGAAGTAGACTTTCATTATTTTATTCACTTCCAAATTTGTCACAAGAGATATCAATAATGTTCCCTTATCTATAACTAGCAACTCATATACATTTAAACACTTCTAATTGTGTTTTTATGTAAATAGTGAACATTTATATTAGTACAGTAGTGGCTAAGAGGGTCATTTTATAAATACCCACATAGGACTTACATCTGCAGACCTTAGCTAAATATTCAAAGCAGACCTGTGCACATGAATCCACTTTGAAAATGTGTGGATTTGCTGGCTACGCATGCAGAAGTGCACATAAAGGCACAACTGCTCCTGAGCCACTCTGACTTTGTGCGAGTAGATTTATGAGCATCCTTTCCAAAATGTGAAGAGTTTTCGGGACCCCCGAGAACACCTACTTCCAATGTGAGTACAAGCATGTGTGAACTCAGGTTTTACACATAATTTACATACATGACCCCTGGGCTGATTTTCAAAGCTCAATGTATGTAAATCGCACATTGAAAAACAGCCCTTAAAGGCCTGCAAAATCTCCAGTAAAAACTGTATTTAGAGATGGCTCTGTCTACACCCCCAGATGAACTCCAGCTGAGTAGCTTCAGGGTTTCACTAGACACCTCTGATATGTTGTGAGGCCAAAGGATAAGAGCTTTTAGCACCCAGCTAGTGTGTAAAATCCCGAACTGCCTTAATGCACTAATAAAATGTCTTGGGACCAAAAAGTACTTGTTTTGATTTAAAATTGAAAGCATTAACTTTCATATCTTTTTTACTGTGTTCTTTTACTGCCAAACTCAGCTGAACTTTCATGAATATTAGAATACATTGTGGTTTCATGAAGTTGGGGGTTTTTTTTAGCTGCTTTGCAGTTGGTTTGTCTCGCTGTGCATTAAAGAACTTTGATTCACAATCATATGGTGCAGATCTTTCTTAACGAATTATATAGACCATAATAATATGCCATTATAACAGCACTGCTGTAGCTAATATTTTATTTTTCTAAAATCACAAGATGAATGATTAGTGACATGCATTTCAGCTTGCAAGAGACCATCATTAATCGATTTAGATATCTGTTCCTTCACTCCTCACCCTCTTCCACCCTCCAAGGTTCCGGTAACCCTTGTTCATTTAACTCACCTCCTCTCTTATCTCTATCAGTAGCCCCCTAGCTACATTTAAGTTAATGTGTATTTCCCTTGTTCGATGTAAATCGATATGATATGACATGTGTCATGAATGTCAGTATAGAAAAGCATTAAATAAATAAATAATAAAATCATTACTTGGGAATGAATTCAAATGGTTTAAATAACAGAGCGAATCATCTAAAGTGTCAATTGTAGCCCAGTGAGTTGCATGTTTGTTTATTTACATATTTATTTTTTATTTACCATCTTTAACTGAATCCAGCCTCAATGCAGTCTGCAACCCATCTCACAAATATATTAAATAAACAAATTAATGATAAAACAGAATGAGGGTAATTCTATAACAGCCCATGCACAGAAAGTAGATTTTAAAAGGTCCGCGTGCATGTTATAAAATACAGGGTTGGCGCGTGCAAGGCTGCGCAAAATCGGCAGCCTGCATGCACCAAGCCGTGCAGCCATCCTCCGTTACCTCCGAGGCCGCTCCGAAATCGGAGCGGCCTCGGAGGGAACTTTCCTTCTGCCCCCCCACCTTCCCCTATGTAACCCACCCCCCAGCCTTAACTAATTCCCCCCTACCTTTATTTTACAAGTCACGCCTGCCCGAGGCAGGCGTGACTTGCACGCGCCGGCAGGCTGCTGGCCTGCCATGTTCTGGTCTGGGGATGGTCTGGAGGCTGCGGCCACCCCCCCCCCCCCATAACACCCCTGGGCCAGAACCATGCCCGCGGCCCCGCCCCCATAATGCCCCTGATGACGCGCCGGCCGTGACACCCCCCCCCCCCCCCACACACACACACACACACACAGCTTTTCGGGGGTTACACGTGTATCTTAACAAGGATTGGCTGGTTTGTAAATTGTGTAAAACTTTAATATGGTGAGGTGTGGGGAGGGGCCCATCCTAGTGAGTTTTGCCTAGGGCCTCATAGGGACTCATCTTCTAAAGTATCACAGGCCTATGATACTTTAGGGAATGAGGGGCAGGGGGCTGAAACGGGAGGTGGGCCTGTGCTAGCTGGCAGTGATCACACCATCACGGTGCGATCGCTGCCGATTTGTCACCCAATAGCGCCACCATAGAAGGTGTAGCTATTGGGCGCTAACTCTGACGCAAAAAGGGCCTTACCTTTTCGTCGTCTGCGGCATCGGCCCTGGTGACGCCCCGAGTCCTACTCTTCCGGGGCCAACTCTGCCCCCATTTTGGTATCGCACGAGATAAGGGACGTTTCACATGCGAAACGTCAGTTATCACGTGCCATCCATTTAGAAAATAAAGCCCATAAAGGCTTAAAATGGCCCTGCATATGTGCACTCTTGGTAGCAGGTGTAAATGTGTACACATATGTTTATGTTGAAAATATGCTCGTAAATAGTTTCCCTGTCGTTGGGAGCACGTCTTTCAAATACACATAAAATTGCTTCCGTGCCTACTTTTACACATTTTTTAAAAGCCCATGTATGCATGTAAAACTACATTTTAAACACGTCGATCCTTTGAAAAAATTACTCCCAATCTGATTATATTTCACCATGAAAACAGCAGTCATTCCAAAATCAGAACTATCAATATTCTCACATCTAAATTGATCCATAAGTTCAAGGAGCTTTACTTTTTCCCCAGAATTTTAGATAATTTAGATCTAAATGTATTTCTAATGGGACAGAATCCCTAAGAATGATGCATAACATTGCAAGGCCATATGCTTTCTTACTGCTAACCTCAGAGCTGGATCTGGCACTACTGAGAGTACTTACTGAGCAGATAGCAGCTCTCTAGATAGTTGACAGTAACAGATAGCTAAGTATCCTGGGACAGAGAAATCGAGGTATTTAAAGACTAATGAAATAATCTTGAATTGAACTCCTTGTTCAATGGGGAAGCCCATGTATGTTCTGTATTAGGAAAAAATAAAGGTTGTTTCTAGTCAAATGTGAAACTCCAGCAAAATCCTATTCTTCCATTTACAGAGAGCATCCTTATATTCATGTAAAAATTTAGTTCAGTGCATGCAGACATATTCCATTGGATAAAGAGTTTCAGACTTTCGATTCCATCACCAATAAAGCCATAACAAGATGCAACTGAAGAATGATTTTTAGTTAAGTCCAACACCAGCTCTAAACTTTTGCACACTTGGAAAGTGCAGAACATATGTAAGATGCTCATGTCTTTCTTGTTTGATACAGAATGTGAGTTTGATTGTATTTCTTGCAATTTCACCTAAAGTCCTATTGGCATTTCTTCTTATTTCTGTGTAATAAGATTGGCTGTTACTTTTGATGATTGATGACACTCATCTTCTCCTTATATCAACGGACTGTGTTTTGAGCAGTCCCCTGCATGAGCTCAGTAAGTGCATATATTGCCAGCTCAACTTCATCTTGTTATAGGGTATTATTGGTTTTCAAACATTCAAAGCTTGTGTTTATATCCTGTAGTTCTTTATAGTGACCATATGTTAACAGTTATTTCATTTTTAGTTAGTAAAATGCATCATTTCTGTTATGTGATTGCTTGCTATGTATATATATTCTAAAGTAACTTTTCATTATAACTTAACATTTAAATAAGTAATCATAGACCAAAAAGCATGCATCTATGTTGAAGATTAAAAAACAAAAAACTGTGGGCTCATTTATACAAGCTGCCCTTTGATCTGCCAACCTGGATGATTTCTTCCATTCTCTGGGGAGAAAATCTTCAGTGCTTCATGTTTTTATATGAGATTTGTATGCTTTTTACTAAATAGTTACCCCTACTGTGTAGATAAAACGTCCCTCGAAATTCTTTAATGAATGGTTGTATCAGGAAATCATCACTGAAGCGTTTACTATGTTATCTGATATAATTTGATTTTTCCTTTCTTTCTGTCTCTGTTAGCTCTTGTAAAACAACTCGGGTAAGCGTTCTTGGTTAATGATGCTCTAACTGTTCAAATGATACCCTGTGTTCTCGGTTCATTTACTAATTGGATGAGCTGTTCCAGTGATGGCTGTGTGTTGTGACAAGCCTGAGACTAATTGGTGCATTGGAATTTATAACTGAGGTAATGTCATCATTTGTAAAGTTTCTTTAACCTTTGGTTAAAGTGGTTCCAGGGGCTGCCTCAGGGTCATTATATAAAGGAAAGAAATGTATATTTTTAATTGTGATCAACATGTAAATTCAATGCTTTAAAATTATATGGGTTTTTTTTTTAAAAGCTTACAGAGGTGTGATTGCTAATAAGAAAAGCAAATTGTCATGGATCTGTCGGTTAGTAATACAATAATGATTCCAAATGAGTTTAGCTGCAAACTGGTTAAAAAGAAGCTAAAATCATTTATTTAAAAAATGTATAGGTCACAATTATCCCAAGTCTTAAGTCGCTTACAAAACTTCTAATTTTACTCAACGTATCCTCAGCCTTTGATACAGATAATCATAATTTACTGCTTGGTCACTTGGGGGCACTGTCCATTGCCTCTGTTCACTACTCCTGGTTTTCATCTTTCCTCTCTAATCGTTTCTACCATATTATGATTAGTGATATCTCATCTGTTTTGTACCTGTTAACCACAGGTGCCCTGCAGATGTCTTCACTATCTGCTACCTTCTCCTTTGTTCTGTGCTTTCCAGTCTGGCTGATCCTATAAGCTGTATGCGGATGATATAAAGGGTTTTTTCCCCATTGCTTCCACATTTGATTTCACTTTTAAAAAGCAGTCTGTTTGCCTAGCAAAGATTAGGGCATTGTTGTATGAAACAAATTAGTGCTTAATGTTAAGAAAACTGAAATTCTGTTTTTATCTTTCATTGTGCCTGATGACATTCCTATGTATTTGATGGACATTCCATCCCATTCAACTTACTACCCATGACTAAGTGTTCTAGTTGATTCCTCTCTGTCAATGTGTCCATATATCATAAGAACAAGAAAATGCCATACTGGGTCAGACCAAGGGTCCATCAAGCCCAGCATCCCGTTTCCAACAGTGGCCAATCCAGGCCATAAGAACCTGGCAAGTACCAATGGTTCAATCATCCTACAATAAGCTTCATCTCGTGCACTCATTGAAACCCTATCTTTACGATTCTGATTTTGCACTGTCGCATAATCTCTTATTTTGTCTTTACTTGACTGTTGTGATGTTATATTCTTGGGTCTACCAAACTGTTATTTACATGTATTGCATCTAATTCAAAATTCTGCTGCACTGTTAATTTCTGGGTTCTTGCTGTGTGGCCATTTCTCATCTGTTTTGACCGACTTACATTGGCTGCCATTGGAGTGGGTGAAGTTTAAAACTCTTACTTTGATTTTAAAGGCTCTTCATGAGCTCACTCTGCCTTGTATTACCACAATAGTTTGGAGATACCATCCATTTCATTGCTTTTGTCCTTCCTCCCAGCACCTATTAGAAATTCCTCCTTTAAAACAAATCCTTTTGGTTGAGTTCCAAAAGTGAATCTTTAATATAGCTAGTCATGCTCTATAGAACAGTCTTCCTGAGGAGATTAAAACTGAGAACTATTTGCTTTGATTTAAAGAAGCATTTATTTTTTGCTCTGGAATTCCCTGTCTGATCTTTATTTAGATTTACTGGTTTGGATTTTCTGTGACTGTTCAGAAAGTAAGCAGCTTGAAATTTGTTTAAATATGTTTGTTATATAATGTTTTGATTTGCCTTATTGTTGTTGTTTGATCAATTTGTTTTAGCTTTTTTATGTTATTATATCTTTTTATTATGGATATTTGTTATCTGCTGAGATTTGTGGATCAATGGAATACAAATCGCTTAAATAAAATACATACTTGTAGCACTGTCATTTTGACATTTTTAGCCGACATTGTCGAGCCATTAATCAATCTTGTTAATACTTATTTATTTATTTGTTTTAAGTCTTTTCTATACCGTCGTTAAGGTGGGTACCGTCACAACGGTTTACATAAAGGCACATAAAAGTAATGCTATTATAATCTTTCATTTTACATAGGTGCCATAAGGTTCGGTAACAGTTTTTAAACAAGATTAATTAGAAGAGTGTAAAACATGTCCAGTTCAATTTCTATAGCAGTTTGAGTACAGGACTCATTCTATAATTGTAACTTTATCCTTTACTGCAGGGTTCACTTAAAACTGCACACTTAGTGATTACTGTTGTGTGTGCGGGTGCTCTTTGATTGTACCTTGCGCTTCTTTGGCTTACAAAACTCACAAGGTAAAAATAAGGAAAGTCTATCTAACCCTCTGTATATAGCAATAGCAAAACCCAATCACAGAGGTAAATTACATTTCACCACATATGTTCATCAAAATGTTTTTTATTACATACATTTTTATTACATACATTTTATACAAAACACTCTGAGGGTAACCACTAGACAGTCATTTCTCAACCAGTATATTCGAGTGAATTATGAAGTCTGTCACATTGGTACAATTCCTCTGGATTCTCAAAAATTGTGAAAAAGATAAACTATTTTTGAGGTGAAAAGGGTGGTGACTGGAATATTGCAAAAATGTATTTGTCTGGTTTTTTTTTTTAAACAAAGTTGTAAACAACCTCCCATCTTCACCTTTTTGTACTAATAAATCCAGGAAAGGAATCCATTGAAAATCAAAACTGATGGAGAACTGAATAGATTCTTCACAAGTGTTAATCCACCAAATGAACCGCAAAAGATCTTCTTCAGTGCCCAACCACAGAATAAAAATGTCATCTATATATCTATTCCACATTCCAATGCACTCTGTGAAAAGTGAACAATAAACCCAATCATGCTCAAATTTGTTCATATATAAATTAGCCAATGACGGTGCCATGGTGGCACCCATGGCTGTTCCGGAAATTTGTTGATAGAATGAACCTTCAAAAATAATTATTTTATTTGTCAATGCCATCCTAGTCAATCCCATTATGCATTCAGTAGGTACCACATGAGGATTTGGTCTCATGGCCAAGGTCTCTCTAATAATATCTAAAGACGCTTCTTGCAGAATAGATGTGTAAAAAGATTTAATGTCCATAGTAACCAAAAAATATGAACTACAATCTATACAATGCTTGAAGATTTACAGCCTGAACAGGTGAAACAAGCCATTATTGTCTGATGTTTCAGAACAAGCACTATTGGAATTGGAGTAATGCTGAATGACATTCAATTAATATTACCAATTGATGATACAATTGAGAAAACATTAAACATAGCGAACATGTATCTTGACATTATCAAACAGCTATTAAACCAAATGGAGCTTGTAATTAATATAGAGAAGACCGAATTCCTTCACTTAGAAAGGAAAAAAAATATGGAGATCTCACACAACCCAATCACACTCAATAACAAACAAATAATACAATCTATGTCTAAATCTTCCAGAATGTAGATAAAATGAGTAGTGTCCTGTATTTATGAATCTATTTGACATATGAAAGGTTTAATAAATGTATCAACATAGATAGATAATCATTCAAGGACAGATTCATTTGCAGAGATAATTGGACGTCCTGGGGGATTAGAGGCATCCTTATGTACCTTCAGAATAGTATATATAGTGGGAATCCGTGGATGTTTCATATTCAAAAACTGCATTTCTTTATGGGTCAAAAAAACTGATTCCAATGCCTATTTGGTGGTTAAATAAATCTTGTTGTAACTTGGGGGTGGGATTCATTATCAAATGTTTGTAGGTGGTCTTGTCATCAAGTCTTTGAGAATATGGTCCACATATATCTCTCTGTCTTGAATGACTATCGAACCTCCTTTATCTGCATTTTTTATTACAATCAATGTATTATCTTGTAATATCTTCAGTATTTTCCTTTTCTGATGATTATGAAATCTTTTGGAATTTTTTAAATTTCTAAATGTGGAAGTTTCTAATTTACCCACATCCCTTAATACAATCTTCTTGTATGTATTTAGAATGGAATCTAGCAGTCCTGGAGGGGTCCACTTGGATTTCTCCCATTCTCTTGAATGATCCATGTTGATGGAACTGTGTTGATTAAAAAAACAACCTGAAAGACAGTGATCTTATAAATTTCTCAAAATCTATATGAAATTGAAAAGAGTCATAAAAAGCGACTAGTACAAATGAAAGGCCCTTAGACAAAACCCTTTCTTCTTCTGTATTGAGATTATGTTTGATAAATTGATAATCACTGACTCCAGTCGTTGTTGTTGGTCCATGAGTGAGTGCCCAACCTCTGCCCTGTATCCTGGCTGAAATGACCCCATTGAGCCTTCCACCAACCCCTGCACCTGTCCCGCTTCTTTGTATCTATACCCAAAAAATGTAGTGTACCTTCTTCTGCAGTCTGTGTATTATCTTCTCCTTCTGATGAATCATAATGGGAAGAATTCTGAAAAGTAATATGTTGTTTCTTATTGACTGTTTTATTGCTGTTTTGTCTCCAAGGGTATATGGAATTATTTGCATAATCTTTTTCGTCTCTAATAAATTTTGAAAATTTGTACTTCTTCAAATCACTTTTAAATTTTTTATTATTTTTTGCAATTCCTCTAAGTTAGTCAAAAGAATCCATTGCCGATGTGGTCTTTATCACCGTGATCTGTTCATTTGTTGTTTTAATTCATTGTTTAATTTTTTAGATGATTCGATGATTAAAATCATTAGATCTAAAGAGCATTTGTTTAGAAGTGAATTCCACCTTTCAAGAAATAAATCATCTTCGACAAACAATTTTGGTTCTTTTAATATCCGGAGTCCTCGAGGTATTCTTTCATTCTTACAATAGTCAATCAAGGTTGCACTATGCAATTCTGATCGTATGGCCCTCTTATATAATGCAGTGACTTGAGACCACTGGGATTAAATCTGTGACCAAAATACACCCACTCTCACAAAAGATACTGGTACAAAATGCCTTTTCTGTATTGGAAAATGAAGATGCTCTTCTTACAATCAATACTGAAGTGGTATCTAAAATAAAAATATATTCCCAAAGCACAGAGAAATGCTACAACACTGTCAAAATTCATAGCAGAAAACTTGTGCTGGGAGACTCTGTCATCACAGGAACTCATTTTAAGGAGAGCACAGTAGTTAAATGCCTTCCAGGATCCTCATCTGGTAAAACATACCCCAGATAGTCTGTGATTAATGAAAAAAATCAATGTTGATCCAAGATGGCCATACTAGCTACTCACAGTTGAGAGATCCTCTTTTCTTTTCTTCTAGTTTCACTGACTATGCCACATTCTACCAATAAACAGAGGGCCAGGGAGCGAGAAGTCCCAATTGCCTTCTCCCTGCCCTATGGATGCCCATGTAAGTCAGGGGACATCTACTCCAGGAGTGGAGTCACTAGAGGGGCTTCAGGAAGGAGCTGTACTTGGCCCCTTCCCTGACTCACTACTTTCTCTGTCCCCAGTTGATCGTATCGCACCCAAAAATCCTGCACAAGCCCTCCTGCTGGAGGAATGATGGTATTTGGTGCAGTCTGATGACATGCAGACCACTGAGTTGCAGTCTGGGACCGCAAGCACAGCAGGTGCAGGCTTGGAAGCATTTCACATTCATGCTATAGAAGGGCAGTTGACTGAGACAGAGGCAGTTCAATGAAGAGATGACACAAATGCTAGTTTGGAGCAGGGAACACCTCTCTCTTTGGTAAGACTGGTTACCTTTTCACTCAAAACCATCTGGGAAGCTATTAAGACTCCCAGTAGTAACATTTCCTTTCAATTGAATCCTGTGGTTCATCGAATGAAAGGTTTGGAAACCCAAGTAGAAACTATGCAGCAAGATAGTAAGTTTCTAAAAGAAATAAATGTTTCCCTTAAATCAGAAGTGGATAGTAACACTGTTTTGCAGCAAAATCTGCTTAAGGAAAATCAATTTCTTTCAGCCTGTTTGGAAAATCTGGCAAGGGGAAAGAACCTTTGCTTTAATAATTTCCCCAAAGATCCTGGCATTTCCCCTAAGGATATGTTGAGGAAATATTTTATGGAAATCTTAAAAATACCCGAATCTACCTTGCCCATTACTTTGAGGGTTTATTATTTACCACCTTTCAAGAAGTCCCCACCAGCTGATAACAATATGCAAGTTCTGTCTCCGATTAGACCATTGATTATGGATTTGACTGCAATTTTGGAATCTTCTGTATCTGAAGCCATTGTTTCCGCTACTCTTCTTGCTGTTTTTCTTTTAGAATCTGATAGAAACTGGGTTCTAAAGCTTTTCTTGCGCCACCACATGGGATTGTTCCTAAATCTTAAGGTTCATTTTTTCCCGGACATTTCTAGACAAACTCTAGAGGAGAGTAGAAGAGGAGGCAATGTTTGCTGTTAAGACCTTGAGTCTTGGAACTGGGAGCCTTTTTTGTCCTTAAGTTTCCTTGCAATTGTTGTATAAAATATAAGGGTATTATGGGTTTTTTAAGCTTTACAGCTTGTTTCATTCTTGAGTGACACAGTTCCCTCTCAACCAGCGGTAATCCCCTCTCTATTATCTGAGAATGCCTCAGAATCTCAGCCTTGATCCGATATAGACTAATAATTATCCCCTGTGTGCTAGTCTTTTCTTATTCTTTTTGAGATTGAGATATTACTTTCTCTTTCTCTCTCATATTTTCCTACAGTTGTATTAGGATCTCCTTTATTGAAGACAGTAAGCTATAATTTTCCTTTATTATTTTTTTATTCTACCTTATTTGAATGATTTACTGTCATGTTGTTTTCTCATTCAAGTTTAATCTTGATGTATTTTTGAAAAGCTATAAATAAAAAATGTTTAAAACATTGATGATGTTATCCATTTGAGGACCAATGACCTTGCTAGAAACAGCATCCACACAGTTCAGATTGATTTCAAGACTCTAGGGAAATAGATTGATCATGGAAAAGGGAAGGAAAGGCTAATCCATATAGACTTCAATACTTGGGTTAAAACATTATGCGGGGAAAGAAGGTTTTGGATACATTGAGAGCTGGGGCCATGTATGGAACAATAAAAAACTATATTGTAGAGATGGCTTATATCTGTCAGTGGCAGGAAAAGGATCCTAAGTAAAAATTCATATCATATGTCATTAGGCATATAGGGATGGCAGAAGGAAGTTGGAATATCACCTCCAACACATACACAAAGGGGTAGATTTTCAAAAGGGTTACGCGCGTAAGATACAAGCGCATGTTATAAAATCAGGGGTACATTTGTGCGCGCTGGGTAGCGTGCACAAATGTACCCCATGCACGTAACATTTAAAGTCTGCCCCAATGTGTACAGAAAAATTAATAATAATCAGCTTAATACAGCAGATAAGGTGTTCAGGAAAAGCAGCAAGCTGAATAAGAAAAACTGGAAAGCTATGAGTACAAATGTTCATAGTCTGGGCATTAAAATTCCAGATCTGCAAGCTCTAATGGTGGAAGTAGATGAAGGTGTTGTTGCTATGATAGAACCATGGTTCAGTGAGGCTCAGAAATGGGATATGGCCATACTGGGCTACAACCTGTTCAGAAAGGATAGAGAAGACAGAAACTGGGGATGAGTAGCTCTTTATCTCAAAAGCAATATCTGAGCATCTGAAATAGAAGGGGCATGGGGAGAGGAAGATGTGCTATGGGCTGTCTTAAAAAAAGAAGATGGTGCTTTCATTTACATTGGTGTGGGCTACATACCTCCAAATCAGACAAATGGAATTAGACAAAGATCTGCCAGAAGACATCAAAAAGGTGGGGGAAAAGGGAGAAGTGTTGCTTGTTGGAGATTTGAATCTACCTGATGTGGATTGTAGTACCCTGCCTCATAATCTACAAGAAATAGAGAGATAGTGGATGCCCTTCAAGGGGCTATACTCAAACAAATGGAACCCACGAAGAGAGAAGTGATACTTGATCTAGTGCTTACAAATGGGGATAATATCTCTAATGTCCAGGATGTGCTCACCTGAGCACCAGTGATCAGCAGATGATATGGTTTGATGTAGCAGCCAGGAAGGAGAGAAGTCACTCTAAGATTCATGTTTTGGATTTCATTTGTAAAAAAGGGGAAAAACTAGGAGTCTGGGAAAAGATGGAAAAAGTGGATCAACAGTAGAACAAATTAAAAGGAGTTATTATTAAGGCAACAAATCTCTATGTAAGAAAAATAAGCAAAAGAAAGAGGAAAAATAAACCTATTTGTTTCTCAAAGGCAGTGGCTAAAAACATAAAGGCTAAAAGATCAGCATTCAAGAAATACAAGTTATCCTAAAAAGAGAGCAGGAAAGAATATCTAGTGAAGCTGAAGGAGATGAGCAAAGCAAAATATCAAGTGGAAGAAAGGATCACCAAAGAGGTTGCTGTGAACACGGATGGACGTGGGCATGAGCCCCTGTGCCATGACATGACAGACACAACCCCAGGGCTGGATGTGGTCCGTGCCACTGGCGGGCGAGCACATCCGGGCATGGGCTGGCTGAAATAGGAACACTCTTGACTGGGAATAGGAACACTTCGATGTCCAACATGCACCAGAAACTGAAAACCAGCAGCCCTTGCTGGTCTCTAGGGTAGCCCTCCAGCCACTCCAAAAACCCTTTCAGACTGACACATAGAAGCGGTTTGCATGAGGACAGACATAGAACTCTGAAGGTGACTCTGGAGACATGAACAACATGATGGAGACTTGGATGTAACACTGAAGACTAGGACATCATGAAAGCTGAAGACTTGGACGTGACGGAGGCTGAAGCATGGCTTGAAGACTTGAAGCATGGCTTGAAGACTGATATAAGGTTTGAGACAGGAACATGGCTAGAGGGAGGTCCAGGCTTGAAAAGGAATCAAACATGGACTAGAGACAGGGGTCAGGTGAGGACAAGGCAGAAGGCTAGAGCAAGAACTCTGGAGACCAGGGACAGGACTTAGGAACTTGGAACTCAAAGTCAGAATTCGGGCTAAGTAACTCAGAACTTGGACTCAGGAACTTGGAACCAGGAATTTAGAACTCTAAAACCAAGGAGGAGGACTCCGAAGATGAACCAGCGGCGCAGACTTGGACAGAACTCTGAAGACTTGGATGCAGGAATGAAGACTTGGACTGAAGACTTGGAAACAGGAGATGACCACACGAAAAAAGGAGACCTTGAAGTACCAGTAACCTTGCAAAGACCTGGAGCAATGAAAGATGTGGCCTTTTAAAGACCCAAGGCAGTGACATCATCAGGAAGGACCATGGGGCTTTTCCCACCATGGTAACCTTTATAGACAGAGGTATGCTCATGAACCTAGGAAGACAGTGCGCCACGTCAGGGATTGTCAGTTGCATTTCAGGGTTGCACCAGCACAGAGGCAACATCCAGCCACGCAGGCACAGAGATGGTGGTGGTGGCAGCATCTCACCAGCCATGCAAAGGTGGCAGCACACTTGTGGTGCCAGGATGTGAGTGAGGCGGCTTACGGGGCCCTTGTGTGAGTGGAATTGCAACAGAAGTCAAGCAAGGTGACAAAACATTTTTCAGATAGGAGAAAGGCCAGAGGTGATATTATAAAAATGAAAGGAGACAAGGAGCAAGATTTGGAGGGAGATAAAGAAATAGCAGAAATATTAAATAAATACCTCTGTTCATTGTTCACTAAAGAAAACCTGGAAGAAGGACTGATACTGCTTTACAAAAAGGTACAAATGCAAGTGGGGTAGATGGAACACCATTTACAGAAGAGAATGCATGGGAAGAACTAGGAAAATTGAAAGTGGACAAGGATATGGGGCCGGACAGGGTATATCCAGAGATAATAAGGGAGGTTAGAGATGTGCTGGCAGGTCCATTGAAAGACCTGTTCAATAGGGATGTGAATCATGTGCCCTATCGTCTTAACGATTGAAATCGTCTGGCAGGAGAAGAAAATCGTGTTTGGCACGATTTTTTAGTTAAAAAATTGTTTTTTCCGATTAGTGTGCACTAATGGGAGTTAGTGCGCACTAACCGGGAGTTAGTGCGCACTAACAGAAAATGATACAATTTGAAGCCAGCCTCTCACTAGTAATGCAGGGAGGGAGCTGTCTCAGCCTTCACCATCCTCCCCCCCCCTCACCCACACACCATTCACTGGCTGGGACATGGGGGAGGGGAGGAGTGAGGGTCAGGCAGCTGCCCCCTGTCTGTGAAGCCAGCCTCTCACTAGTAATGCAGGGAAGGAGCTGTTTCAGCCTCACCATCCTCCCCCCCCTCACCCACACACCATTCACTGGCTGGGACATGGGGGAAGTCAGGAGTGAGGGTCAGGCAGCTCCCCCCTGTCTGTGAAGCCAGCCTCTCACTAGTAATGCAGGCGGGATAGGGCACTGCATGCAGGAAGATCACAACACCCCTGGTATCAGGGTTAGGGCACTGTGTGCAGGAAGATCACAACACCCCTGGTGTCAGGGTTAGGGCACTGTGTGCAGGAAGATCACAACACCCCTGGTATCAGGGTTAGGGCACTGTGTGCAGGAAGATCACAACACTCCTGGTATTAATAGGGATAGGGCACTGTGTGCAGGAAGATCACAACACCCCTGGTGTCAGGGTTAGGGCACTGTGTGCAGGAAGATCACAACACCCCTGGTATCAGGGTTAGGGCACTGTGTGCAGGAAGATCACAACACTCCTGGTATTAATAGGGATAGGGCACTGTGTGCAGGAAGATCACAACACCCCTGGTGTCAGGGTTAGGGCACTGTGTACAGGAAGATCACAACACCCCTGGTATCAGGGATAGGGCACTGAGTGCAGGAAGATCACAACACCCCTGGTATCAGGAATAGGGCACAAGTTCTAGTCATATTGACTGATCACATTACTTTTTTTGTCAACTACCAACAGTTTCCATTTCCCATCCCCCCAACCATCACCTCAGTGGGAACCTTGGTAACATCAATAGATAAGAGGGCAGCCAGCCAATAGGAATACATATTCATTCCTAACTGACCTTTACTGACCTGGAAAGTGTCAATTTGTATCATTTTCTGTTAGTGCGCACTAACGGGAGTTAGTGCACACTAACGATTTAAGACGATATTAAAATTATCGGACGATTATTTTAATCGTTGAAAAACGATTCACATCCCTACTGTTCAATAGATCCCTGGAAATAAGAGTAGTGTCATAAGATTGGAAAAGAGCAATTGTGGTCCTGTTTCACAAAGGCGGTAGCAGGAAGGAGGCTGGAAACTACAGGCCAATTAGCCTTATCTCAGTGGTGGGAAAATTAAGGGAGACTGCTGAAAGATAGGATAGTGAGCAATTTAAAATATGGGAGATTGCTTGACCTGAGGCAACATGTTTTCATCAGCGGAAGATCCTGTCAATCGAATCTGGCAGATTTTATTTTTTGATTGGGTGACTATAGAATTAGATTGAGAAAGAGCACTCAATGTGGTTTACTTGGATTTTATGGTCCTGCATAGGAGGTTCATAAAATGAGAAGCCTAGGAATGGGTGTCAATGTGGTGGAATGGATTAAAAATAAGTTGACTGACAGGAGACAATGGGTACTGGTAAATGGAATCTACTCTGAAAAAAGGACAATGTTAAGTGGAGTCCCTCAAGGATTGGTTTTAGAACCAGATGTGTTCAATGTCTTCGTGAGTGACATTGCAGAGGGTTTAAAGGGAAAAGTTTGTCTTTTTGCAGATGATACTAAGATCTGCAACAGAGAAGACACACCTAAAGGAGTACAGAGAATGAAAAATGATTTTAAAAAGCTTGAAGATTGGTCAACGTTTTGGTAGCTAGGTTTTAAAGGCCAAGAAGTGCAGAGTCATGCACTTGGGGTGCAGTAATCCAATTGAATTATATGCAATAGGGGGTGAAATACTAATGGGCACAAACGTTGAAGGGGACCTTGGGGTGATATGGTCTAGAGATCTGAAAGCATCAAAGCAATGTGACAAGGCAGTGGCTAAAGCCAGAAATATGCTGGACTGCAGAGAGAGAGAGGAGTAACCAGCAGGAAAAAAAGAAATGAAAATGTCCTTGTACAGAGCTTTGGTGAGGCCGCACCTGGAATACTGTATTCAGTTCTGGAGACTATATCGCCAAAGGTAGAGAGACAGAATGGAGGCAGTCCAGAGAATTGCAACCAACATGGTTCAGGGTTTGTATTGGAGAGGCTGAAGGATCTAAATATGTATACCCTGAAGGAGAGGAGGAGCAAGGGAGATATGATACAGACCTTTAGACTTTAATAATTAACAGACATCAAAGCTTTTCCATTAGAAAGAAAACTGTAGATCTAGGGATCATAATATGAAACTTTAAGGAGTTTGACTGAGATCCAACATCTGAAAATATTTCTTCACAGAGAGGATGGTAAATGCCTGGAATGCCCTCCCTAAAGAGGTGGTGAAGATGAGAATGAGAATGAAATTCAAAAGGGCATGGGATAAGCACTGTGGCTCCCTACAGGCTAGAAGATGGAAATGAAAAAAAAGGGGATTAACCTATATTAACACTTCTGCCTGGAGGTAACCTTCACAGCATGGCAGTTCCTACCCTTAACAGTAGACACAGGGGTAACCTGCACAGAGTGACAGTTATTACTAAAAGCAACTTGCTGGGCAGAATGGATGGACCTTTGGTAATTTTCTGCCATCATTTACTATGTTACTATTTTACGGTAAGAATCAAGATTAGCATCAGAATTATTCCTATGTCAGTGATGTTCGGTAGCTTGGAGCTCCCACTTCAAAGCCCTTAGGAAGGAAGTATACCAAAGGGCAGTTTTCTGCCCCTGGACAAGCAGAGGTTTCATAGGAGCAAGAGTATTCAAGGCTTTATGAAGAGATGTCTGCCAAAAATCAGATAAATTATTAACATCCCACACAGGGGCATGAGAAAAAGCAGGAAGCCACTGAGAATGCAGCTGATCAACATTGATCGGAGGTCTTCATGAGGAGCAACAGCCTTGTGAAATGAGAGGACTAGCTGAATTACCAAGCAATGGATTAAGAAATGAACTATCCAAGGCACATCAGTACATGATGACCAATAGGAATCAACAGGTACCCAATCGTTATGAACAAAAATCAAGTCCAGAGTGTGTTCCTGATTATGGGTGGTGAATGAATCAACTGGGTCCCTCCAAGAAATTGAATGACTGATGAAAAAACATCCCTGAAGGTAAATAAAGAAAGTGAAAATGATTTCTCTCAAATTATGAGAAATATACACAATATAATGCGAGAATACTACATATTCAATAGAAGCTATACATAAGACTTATATTATTTAATATCTTAATTCAATAGACATAAGCAGTAATAATTGAACAATAATATTTCTAATGTTCTTACACATGTAATACAAATCCAAAAATATTTATCTTCCCAAGAAAGAAGGTATTCTAATGTTTTGCCTCGTCTACGGACATCAAGAATGGCTTCGACCTTATATTCTAGGTCATCTTCTGCATTGATGGCAGGTGGTTCCTGAGTCTTGGAAGAGAATTCATTGAGTATGAGAAGTTTCAAGAGTGAAATGTGAAAAGCGTTGTGGATGTTAAGTCCGGGTGGTAGCTTCAGACTGTAAGTGATGTTGCCAAGACGTTGGAGGATTGGAAATGGTCCAACGTAGCGAGGAGCAAATCGAGTGGAGAGTAACTTCAGTCTGAGATGTTTGGTGGATAACCAGACTTTGTCACCAGGTTTGAAGACAGGCGCTTGAGAATGGTGAGCGTCATATAAACTTCTTAGCTCGGTCACTTGCTTTAATTAGCATGTCTTTTGTCTGAGTCCTCAGATTATGGATTTCATCAGCAGTAGATTGAGCTGCTGGGGACGTCACTGAGAGCTTCAGTGGAAGTGGCGGTGTTGGTGAACGTCCATAAACCACTTCAAAAGGTGTTAATCCAGTTGATGTTGCTGGATGAGAATTGATGGCGAATTCAGCCCTAGGTAACAGTTCAGCCCAGTTATTCTGATGGCAACTCATGTAGACTTGAATTAACTGTTTTAAGGTTCTATTCATCCGTTCTGTTTGGCCATTTGATTGCAGATGATAGGCTGAAATGTAGTCTAGAGAGATGTTGAATAGCTTGCACAAGACCCTCCAGAATCTTGCCATGAATTGGGATCCTCGGTCTGAGACTATGTGTTTTGGTAGGCCGTGAAGGCGAAAAATGTGCGATATGAAGAGCTTTGCAAGCTCCAAGGCTGAAGGTAAGCCAGGCAGTGCCACAAAATGGGCCATCTTGCTGAAGCGATCGACTGTTACCCAGATGGTATTCATTCCTCCAGAAAAGAGTAAATCGACTACAAAGTCAGTAGCGATGTGTGACCAGAGCTGTTCCAGAGCTGGCAGCGGTTGCAGCAATTCCCACGGTTGGCCAGAAGCAGGTTTGTTTTTGGCACAGTTGGTACAAGATGCCACGTAGGATACTGTATCTTTTTTGATAGTAGGCCACCAATAGAACTTCTGGATCTTGAGCAGGGTGCAGCGTTGACCAGGATGGCCAGCCAGCTTGGAATCGTGTGTACCCAAAAGAGCACTTTCTTCCTGAGGTGTCTAGGCACAATGGTTTTACCAGCGGGCACAGAATGTGTAGTCGCCAAGATGACTTTCTTCGGGTCAATTATGTGCTGAGGTTCTTCAGGCATATCCTCTGAGAGAAAGGAGCATGACAAGGCATCGACTCTGGTATTCCTATCTCTGTTGCGATATTTAAGCACAAAGTCAAAGCGAATGAAGAATAAGGACCATCTAGCTTGTCTGTGGTTAAGACGTTGTGCATGGCAGAGATACTCTAGATTTTTATGGTCCATGATTATTTGACGTTGAACACCTTCGAGCCAAGGCCAAAGCTTCCATTCCTCGAATGCTAGCTTAATAGCCAAGAGCTCTTTATCTCCAATCCCATAGTTGTTCTCTGCTGGGGAGAAACATCGTGAGAAGAAAGAGCAGGGACGTAAGGATTTGGAGTCTCCAGTTTGGCTCAATACAGCCCCCACACTGACATCTGAAGCGTCAACTTCTACGATGAATGGCTTGTTGGGGTCAGGATGATGCAAGCATGGTTCCGTGGAAAAAGCAGTCTTTAATTTCTCAAAAGTGGAAATGGCCTCCACAGACCATTTTGAAGCATTGGCACCCTTGTGGGTCATTGCGGACAAGGGCACTGTTAAAGAAGAGTAATTCTTTATAAAGCTTCTATAATAGTTGGTAAACCCCAAAAATCATCTCAGGGCCTTCAGGCTGGTAGGTTGGGACCAATTTTTAATACTCTCTAGTTTTTGAGGGTCCATCTGGAAGCCATCTTTAGACATGATATAGCCAAGAAAAGGCACAGAGTCTTTATGAAATTCGCACTTGGATAGTTTGGCGTAGAGCCAGTGTTCACGGAGTCGGCGTAGTACTTGCTTGACATCCTCTAGATGAGTGTGCAAAGCCTGAGAAAATATCAGGATATCATCCAGGTATACCACGACACTCTTGTACAACAGGTCCCGCAAGATGTCGTTCATCATATTCTGAAATACAGCGGGTGCGTTGCACAGGCCGAAGGTCATTACTAAGTACTCAAAATGGCCGTCTTGAGTGTTGAAGGCTGTTTTCCATTCGTGGCCACTGCGAATGCAAACTAAGTTGTAGGCCCCCTTCAAGTCAAGTTTTGGCCCCCTGAAGCCGGTCAAACAGCTCCAAGATTAAAGGCAGGGGGTAGCAGTCTTTAATCGTTATCTCGTTCAGACCTCGGTAGTCGATACAGGGACGTAAGGTACCATCCTTCTTCCCCACAAAGAAGAAGGCTGCGCCGGCTGGAGACTTCAATGGTCTAATAAACCCCTTCTGTAAATTCTCCTCGATGTTTTCAGACATAGCCTTATTCTCAATCACTGAGAGTGGGTAGATCCGTCCTTTAGGAGGTTCAGTATTGGGTTTCAGTCTTATGGCACAGTCATAGGACTTATGCGGAAGAAGAATGTCAGCAGCTTCTTTGGAAAACACATCACTAAAAGATGCGTATTGAGACGGCAGTCCTGGCATCGCTGGAGTTGTAGGCATGCAGATGACAGGAACAATCTCCTTAAGGCACTTTCCATGACAACCTGGGCCCCAGCGGGAGAGTTCCAAGGAAAGGGTCTGGAAAGGGGTACAATGAGTGAGGTAATCAAAATGTCATATTATTATTGTTTGTAATTTTCTTTTATTGTATTTTATTATTATGTTAACCGCTGTGAAGGCTACGCTGAGACAACGGTATACAAGTACAAATAAACCTTAAACCTTAAGCCCAGTCAAATTGGGGTTGGTGCGACTGCAACCAGGGTAACCCCAGGACAATAGGTTGTATGGCCTTCTCTAACACAAAGAAGGGAATTGACTCTGTATGGAGAGCTTTACAGTCACATATTTACACTGTGAGCCAAATAAGTTACGCACAAGTGACAATAACCCATCTCCCTCCCACCCCGCCCGCCCTTCCCCTTATCCTAAGGCAATACCTCATTGCCATCCCCCTCCCGCCCCTTCATTTTATCGCTCTGCAATTTTACAAAATCTTTCAGATAAACTGAGGTAAACAATTTTACTTTAGTTGCAACTATTGTAAATAGATCCTTCTGTAAATAAGTTCCTTTTATTTTTATGGTTGTTCTTTATTCTCTATTTCTCGCTACCTATCTTTCCCTCTCCTCTCCTGTCTCCCTTAGCCCTCCCCTCTTTCTGGCCTGCTCCCATCCCCCGCCCCCTGTTCATTGTAATTCCTCCTTTAATTGAGTTACTTGTAAACCGGCGTGATGTGCCATACGAACATCGGTATATTAAAAGTTGTTAAATAAATAAATAAATAAATAAATAAATATTCATAGCTAAGTTTCTATTTTGTTGCCAATATTTACAGATTCAGTCATAGTATGATTTTCTTTTCCCAAGTAAGAATCCATACTAGCATGCTCATTAAGGAGTAGATTTTCTAAAAGTGCGCCTGGGCATACTTTTGTTCGTGCACCAGGCGCAAACAAAAGTACACCGGATTTTATAAGATACGCGCGTAGCCGTGCGTATCTTATAAAATTAGGGGTCGGCGCGCGCAAGGGGGTGCACATTTGTGCAACTTGCGCACGCCGAGCCCTGCGCATGCTGCCCGTTCCCTCCGAGGCCGCTCTGAAATCGGAGTGGCCTCAGAGGGAACTTTCCTTCAGTCTCCTCCCACCTTCACCTACCTAACCCATCCCCCCAGCCCTATCTACACCCCCCCCTACCTTTGTCGACAAAGTTACGCCTGCCGGAGGCATCACTGGACCCGGGGGCTGTTCGAGGCCTCGGCCTTGCTCCCGGAATGCCCCCGGGCCGGCACCACACCCCCCAACATGCCCCCTAGCAAAGCCCCAGGACTTACGTGCATCCCAGGGCTTGCGCGCGCCACCGAGCCTATGCAAAATAGGCTCGGCGCGTGCAGGGTGTTTTTTTAAAGAGTTACGCGCATAACTTATGCGCGTAACCCTTTTAAAATCTACCCCTAAGCTTTTTGGAATACAACTGTTGTCTCAATTGAATTATACAAAACTTGAGCTTTTTCAGCACACAACTTCTGAAGTTCTCCCCATACTTCCATAAATATGCTGCTGCTTTTCATTGCTTATCCCTAGACAAATCATCGCAAGTGCCCTTCTTTGTCTTGATGCAAACTTCTGTAGTTTTCTCATTTCATTGTTTCTGGGTCTCAATCAGTGGCAATACCGAGGAGGGTGGTGAGGGAGGGGGGGGGGCAAAGCCAGACTGTGGGGGTGTTGAGTGGCCCAGCTCCAAGCTAACGGGCAGATTTTCAAAGCCCTGCTCGCGTAAATCCGCACGGATTTACGCGAGCAGGGCCTTGCGTGCCGGCGCGCCTATTTTCCATAGGCCGCCGGCGCGCGCAGAACCCCGGGACGCGCGTAGGTCCCGGGGTTTTCGGAAGGGGGCGTGTTGGGGGCGGGACCTGATGACGCAGCATTTCGGGGGCGGGGCACGGTGTTTTGGGGGCAGGACCGGGGGCATGGCGCCGGCCCGGGGGCGTGGTCCAGGCCTTCGGACCAGCCCCCGGGCTGGAGCACGGCGCGCCAGCACTCCGCTGGCGTGCGTAGATTTACGTCTGCTTCTCGCAGGCGTAAATCTACGGACAAAGGTAAGAGGGGGGGGTGGGTTAGGTAGAGGAAGGGAAGGTGAGGGGAGGGCGAAAGAGAGTTCCCTCTGAGGCCGCTCCGATTTCGGAGCGGCCTCGGAGGGAACGGAGACAGGCTGCGCGGCTCGGCGCGCGCCGGCTGCCCAAAATAGGCAGCCTTTCGCGCACCGATCCAGGATTTTATAAGATACGCGCGTATCTTATAAAATCCAGCGTACTTTTGTTTGTGCCTGGTGCGCAAACAAAAATACGCGAACGCGCTTTTTAAAAAAATCTACCCCTAAATGTCAGCACATTTTAAGAGAAGAGAGATGCAGCATAGGGCCAGAGCTGATGTGTGTGCTCCGGAAGAACCTGTAGCACTCTCCCCACATGTGGGTTTCTAAGAAAACTAGGAAGTCATGGGGTGGGAGGCGATGACCTTTTGTAGATTGCAAACATGTTAAAAAACAGGAAACAGAGAGTAGGATTAAATGGTCAGTTTTCTTAGTGGAAAAGGGTCAACAGTGGAGTGCCTCAGGGATCTTTACTTGGACCGGTGCTTTTCAATATATTTATAAATGATCTGGAAAGAGGTACAACGAGTGAGGTAATCAAAATTTCCGATGTCAAAATTATTCAGAGTAGTTACTTCACAAGTGGATTGTGATAAATTGCAGGAGGACCTTACGACACTGGAAGATTGATTGACCTTATGAAAGATGAAATATAATGTGCAAGGTGATATACATAGGGACAAATAATCCATGCTGTAGTTACATGATGTTCGGTTCCATATTAAGAGTTACCACCCAGGAAAAAGATCTGGATGTCATAGTTCATATTACTTTGAAATCGGTTCAGTGAGCTGTGGTGGTCAAAAAAACAAACAGAATGTTAGGAATTATTAGGAAGGGAATGACAAATAAAACGGAGGATGTCATAATGTCTCTGTATCATTCCAGATTGCACCTAGAATACAGTGTGTTATTCCGGTCGACATTTGTGGCTAAGGTTCTTGATCCTCAACATTTGAGATTAAGGCACTTTTAAATCTGATTACTTTTATGTTATTTGAGTAAAGATTTAGGTATTTCTTTATTATTTTAAGCTAGACCCCTTTTAGTTGTTTGAATAATTTATTTTACATCATATTTTATTGTAATTATGAATGTTTTATTACTATTTTATTAAGTTTGTAAACTGTCATGATTGAAATCAGAATAATGGTATATAAAAGTTTTAAATAAAAAATAAAAATACATCTCTAAAAAGATATAGTTGCAGTGGAGATAGTACAGAGAAGGATGACTGAAATGATAAAGGGCATAGAACAGCTCCCCTAAGAGGCAAGGCTAAAAAGGTTTTGTAAGTAGTTATTTTTATGCTGTTTTTCAGTTTCTGACAAGGTAATTTCTTTTTTTTCCTACAGTAGCAGCAGTGATATTCCAGGTGCCCCTGAAGAAGATATGAAATGTGATGTATGTTGGGTTTTCAACATTAAATAAATCTGATTTTACGAGAAAGAACTTAGATTTTACTTTCACGGACATATAAAAAAGGATTCACTGCATACTTTTGGGACCAGAATTCTTATAAAATAAGTGCCACACTTTTCTATTTTTCACTGACTAGTACACCACTTAAAAGAGAGCACGTTTTTCAAAAAATGTTTTCAAAATAATGAGACTCTTATTTTCATTTTCTTAGCTATATTTATTTTAATTTTTAATGAGTAGATTTTAGCTATTCTGTTTTTTATTTTATTGAATTTTGTATTTATTCTGTTTCTAACTTTTGTATAATGATTTTTATTATGTAAACTGTGAAGATAGAATCTTGTGTTCTGTGTAACGGCATATAAAAATTGCATAAATAAATAAATAAATGTTGAGCGTCTTTAAATGCTTTTTGTTCCCAAAACATAGTTGGAACAGCATTAAGCGAAGTTATACAGCTCAGTGTTATAAAGGTCTCACCAAGCTATCTATGACATGATACACTATGATATTATATTACCTTAGATCTGTCACACTTTTGCTCATCCTGTGGCACTGCTTCAGGCCACTTGTTCTGCTGTCCAGAACGCTGCGCTGGGCCACAGTATCACATAGTGCTAAGCACAGCCTGGTAGTGTCAAGTGTGAAAATTTGGGCAACTAGGCACCTGGGATTTATTTCACCCCTTAAATAATGCTATCACATAACCTTTTTTGTTGATGTCAGTAATTGAACTATATTTAGAAATTGTGAATCCCATTTTATAGTATGTATCTGTAAATAAAGAATTTCGTTTTAATTTTAATATAATTTAATGCCCTATAGGCCAATATGAAAAAAATCCCATGGCCCAATATTTTCCTACAATTTGCCCCAAACACACCTTTATCCCAGCCTGTGACCATGGGGCACCATTCTTTCAGCCAATGAAATGGGACAGGAGGCAGAGCAGAGGCAGTAACCACCTAGATGCAGAATGGCACCTGCTGAGGAGCACGGGAAGCTCATGGTGCCGGCTGCACTAGCAAGAGCCCAGAGTCCCATCACCATGAGTACAAGGAAGCTTATTGTTACAATTTCACTTGCTATGCAGCCTCATCGTACCCTGACTGATGCTTCCCTGCCAGCAGAGGTCTCCTTGGTGCTCTGTTCCATGCTATCTCCATCAGCTCCTCACAGCTCATTAAACTCAGCCTGTGGTGCAGCCTCCTAGCCACCGCGAGTCCTCAGTGAACTATGGCTCCAGCCTTGCCAAGCTCCTCTTCCTTGCCTGCAGTATACCCAAGCCTCAGCCCTAACAAAATCCAGCCTTGCCAAACCCATCTCATTTTTGCCTCGAGTCACGCTCGGCTTCTAGATCTATCCATTGTTGCCTTGCGACCTACCCAAGTCTATCCTTGTCTTGCTTTGTGGCCTTTGGACCTTCTTGCTCCTTGCATTGCCTTGCCTTGTGGCCTAAGGGCCTTTCTGCTACTTGCCTTGTCTTATGGTCTATCTAGGCCTTGTCTTGCTCTGTGACCTATCCAGGCCTTTCTATTGTCTTGCCCCGATGGCCTTCCGTGCCTAACGCTGCCTTCGGGTCTTTATGTTCCATGTTCTGTGTTATCTTTGTCTTGCTCTTTCCTGTCCTTAGTCTAGCTCCTGTTCCAGTTTTTGCCTGCACTCAAGCCTCGGTTCTAGTCCTTGCCTGCATTCAAACCTCAGTTCCAGTCTTCACCTGCACCAAGCTTCGCTTCCAGTCCTTACCTTCACTCAAGCCTCAGTTCCAGCCCTTACCTGCACTCTGTTCATGTCCAAACCTTGTAATCCACCTTGAGGCCACTCATAAGAACATGCCATACTGGATCAGACCAAGGGTCCATCAAGCCCAGTATCCTGTTTCCAACAGTGGCCAATCCAGGCCATAAGAACCTGGCAAGTGCCCAAAAACTAAGTCTATTCCATGTTACCATTGCTAGTAATAGCAGTGGCTATTTTCTAAGTCAACTCAATTAATAGCAGGTAATGGACTTCTCCTCCAAGAACTTATCCAATTCTTTTTTTAAACACAGCTATACTAACTGCACTAACCACATCCTCTGGCAACAAATTCCAGAGTTTAATTGTTCCTTGAGTGAAAAAGAACTTTCTCCGATTATTTTTAAATGTGCCACACGCTAACTTCATGGAGTGCCCCCTAGTCTTTCTATTATCCAGAAGAGTAAATAACTGATTCACATCTACCTGTTCTAGACCTCTCATGATTTTAAACACCTCTATCATATCCCCTCTCAGCCGTCTCTTCTCCAAGCTGAAAAGTCCTAACCTCTTTAGTCTTTCCTCATAGGGAAGCTGTTCCATTCCCCTTATCATTTTGGTAGCCCTTCTCTGTACCTTCTCCATCGCAATTATATCTTTGAGGTGCGGTGACCAGAATTGTACACAGTATTCAAGGTGCGGTCTCACCATGGAGCGATACAGAGGCATTATGACATTTTCCATTTTATTCACCATTCCCTTTCTAATAATTCCCAACATTCTGTTTGCTTTTTTGACTGCCGCAGCATACTGAACTGACAATTTCAATATGTTATCCACTATGACGCCTAGATCTCTTTCTTGGATGGTAGCTCCTAATATGGAACCTAACATTGTGTAACTATAGCATGGGTTATTTTTCCCTATATGTATCACCTTGCACTTATCCACATTAAATTTCATCTGCCATTTTGATGCCCAATTTTCCACTCTCACAAGGTCCTCCTGCAATTTATCACAATCTGCTTGTGATTTAACTACTCTGTAAATACCCTATACAGGCCACCCACTTGTCTTTTCCCAGCTCACTAATAACCTTTTATCAGAATAAATCACCCCTTTAGAGAAAATACAAACTTTTATTTATTCCACAAATGTTATCCTATAAAGGTTTCAACAGGTAATACACACTACTCCCTAACCTAATGAAACATCTCTTAATTGCTCATTCACACAAACATATCCCATTCACAAACTCACCCCATTCATACCTACCCAATAAAATACATGCCCATGATTACCCCCACAAAACAGTTTTTACAACTGCAATAAATATCTTAACAGTTTTCCCACACAAGAAAATGTCATAGGAACAATAAAACATATGTTTTTAAAATCCATATATCCTTGGCATCTTCAATTGAATACTTGCTGGTTACAGTGCTCAATTCCTCCGGATAAGTGTGCCTTAAACGCAGGGACTGCTGGTTATAATTGTCAACTATATATTCCCAAAGAACTTTCTTCACAGCATATTCAAACTTTCTATATAGCTTCACAGTGTGCCCATGAGGACTGCTAGTTGAAGTTGTCAATCATATACTCCTCTTCCAAGGAGGAACTGGCCTCACAGCACACCCAAAGGTACTTGCTTCACAGCATGCTCAAACTTGCTTTACGCAAAAACATATGGTGACATATTATATTATAATCTTTATTAAATTTCACAAAAAAGAAATTTCCAAAAGACCTTGCTTTCAAAATTTCATAACATTACCCCAAGGAATACCCATAAAAATCCCAACCAATACTCACACACCATTCATGCCTCCTTACACACACACACACACACACACACACACACACACATTCTCTAAAATACCTCCCAACATTCTTTCACATATATTAAAATTTCTCAAATTTTTCTCTTGTTTTCAAACAAATTTTTTCACAAACAGAAAAAAAATGTTCATTACAGTACAAAGTTTTCTCTTGTTTTCAAAACAAAATTCCTTCAACATCCTCTTCATCCACTCATGAGAGGATTTGAGAAGGCATGTTTGGAAGAAGGGGGGAATGGGTAGGATTGAATTTTGTTTTGTTTTTAATGGGTTGGTGGTTACAAATCATGAGAGGATGAAGAGGATGTTGAAGGAATTTTGTTTTGAAAACGAGAGAAAAATCTGAGAAATTGAATTTTTTTCTGCATGTGAACAAATTCATTTTGAAAACAAGAAAAAAATTTGTACTGTAATGAAAAAAATTTTCTGTTTGTGAAAAAATTCGTTTGAAAACAAGAGAAAATTTTGAGAAATTTTAATATATGTGAAAGAATGTTGGGAGGTATTTTAGAGAATGTGTGTGTGGTGTGTGTGTGTGTAAGGAGGCATGAATGGTGTGTGAGCATTGGATGGGATTTTTATGGGTATTCCTAGGGGTAATGTTATGAAATTTTGAAAGCAAGGTCTTTTGGAAATTTCTTTTTTGTGAAATTTAATAAAGATTATAATATAATATGTTACCATATGTGTTTGCATTAGTAGTTTTGTGATATATGATTGAATTGCCAGTGTAGTTGCAAACTTGTTTTATAGCACATCCAAAGAAACTTGCTTCATAACATGCCCGACGCCATGGCGTTTCGGCGGTCCTCCTACCACCTGCATCAGGGGGATTATTTCTCAGCTTTATGGAATGCCACCGGCTCACTGATACATGATGAATTTAAACTGACAATATCAAAACAAACATTAATTCACCACACAGTCTTTCAACATGGAATTGAAACACTACTTTCTAAATATCAATAAGAAGTTCCAATGCCCAATTGTAACCACCAACCCATTAAAAATAAAACAAAATTCAATCCTACCCATCCCCCCTTCTTCCAAACTTGCCTTCTCAAATCCACTTCGATTCATTTAATCACCATAATACAAACCGCTAAACAGTGAACACACATTCACCCACAAATCTTTTTAACACTCACCCATAAATCTTTCAACAGGGATACTTCTTAATGTGGCTTCAAACTTTAACATGAGTCTTTACTTTCCACCACAGCTGTGAGCTTAGCCGCGAACACTTGGGATTTAAACCCCATAAACCACACCTCCTGAACCACCCCCCATGTCATGACATCAGCCCTGCACAGCTGGACCATTAAGGTTTTTTTCAAAGCATTTTTTCACACATATGCCCATTTTTCCTTCATTTTTCTATTCCATAAGTATCGATTTTTCTCCTATTTTTACTCAGTGTTGATCAACACTTCAAAACAGAACACCTACACAGATTTTTTCAAAACATGATAAATCGGACGTGATAGAGAACTACAAAGAAAAATCGCCACTGAATCAACTGTCAAGATCCTACTACTATCCTTATTTATTTGCCTATCAAACCACTCCCAGCTCAAAAAGACACAAAGTTCAGCAGAAAAACTTTTTATTCTTTTATTTTCAAGCCACAATCCAGAATCACATACACCCGACCTGATGGAGAACTGCAATTTTAGAAAAGCTTCACATTGCCACTGAATAGACTGTGGCACAGAAAGAATAGCCACTAAACCAACTACTACCCTTGTTTATATACCTGTCAAATGACTCCAAACTCAAAAAGACACAAAGTTCAGCAGACAATATTTCTTTATATTCTTCTATTTTCAAAACCCAAGAACGAATGAACCCGACCTGATGGAGAACTCCAATTTTAAAGAAAGCTTCACATTGCCACTGAATAGACTGTGGCCATTCTATTACTATTTTTTTATCTGTATGTAGGAATGAGAGGGACTACAAAAAAAGGTATCCTTTACCCCACAACACTCAACTGAGACATCATCCCACCTCACAATAATCTCCACAACAAACTCCCCTCTCCAACACCCCCCTTCCACGGAAAAGACGATCAAATGAGCAACCATATTCTTTGGTTTTTTAACCACTTTCTAATTAAACACCCCCCACTCAATTTCCTTATTCAAACCACTTGGTATCACAGTGTCCCACTCAAAGATGCATCTCTGTTCTTTCATAACAAGATATTTACTCACATCCCCTCCCCTGATATTCAAGGGCAACTGCTCAATCACAACGAATTTCAAATCCTCCACTTCGTGATTTCTATCCTGCCAATGTTGGACCAAGGGCGCCTCCAATCTTTTGCATCTCAAGCAGCTCATGTGCTCTTGTATATGGATTTTTAATTTTCTGACCGTTTTCCCAATGTATTTTAGACCACAGGGACACCAAATTAAGTACACAACTCTTTCTGATTCACAAGAAGTTTGAGAACATAACTTGAAAACACGACCATCCCCTAATGATATTTCTTCACCCATGGCTGACTGTGGACATACCTTACACCGGCCACACGGCCCATGTCCTCTGATGACATCCGCTCCCGTTGATACCATATTAATTGCCACATGTACCAACCTGTCCCTAAGATTTGTGGCCCTGAAATATGCAAACATTGGTTCCTCCCTGAAAATTTGATGTAATTTTAAAATATTCCAATGCTTCATAATACACTTTCATACCTTCCAGGCATCCAGAGAAAAAGGCAACACACATGTTATAGATGATTCCTTCTCACTCTTTTTGGACATCAATAACAAATCCCTGTTTGCCCATCCCCTTCTTTTTAATGCCTTTTTTAAAGCTTTACTTGGGTACCCCCTATCCTTAAACCTTTGGAACATTTCTCCAGCCTTTAAATTGTATTCATCATTGGAAGAACATAATTTCCTGAGACAAAGGAATTGTCCCGTGGGGATGTTCTTTCTCAGGGAAGACAGATGGCAACTACTAAAATGCAAAACTGTGTTCCGATCAGTATCTTTTCTATAAATTGTGAATACAAATTTGTTATTCTCTATGCTAATTTGGATGTCAAGAAAATGCAATGTGTTGGCATCAATTTCAACAGTGAAGTTAAGGTTGGAATTTTGTACATTTAACCAAGATAAAAATTCATCGAAATCTTCTGTGGAACCCTCCCAAATGATCAGGATGTCATCGATAAAACACTAGATAAATAATCAAATAGTATGAAGCAGCTACCTCTCCTGAATTAATCACAAAATAAAGGAGAGAGGAGAATCAACTCACTCAACGAATCTAACAGATCAAATATCAGTGAACTTATTGAATACCTGGCAAATGACAATATCATAAAGATTTTAGCTCTAGTGGTTATAATCTGCAGCCTCTCGCCACGCAATGGGCCGCAGGCTGTTATCAGCTTACAGAGCTTAATTTTGTATAATCATTTACTGTCATTTGTCCACCCACCAAATACCTTAATTGAAAAACTTTATTAATATTATCTTAAAATGCAAATTTAAACTGAACGAAACGTTCTTTAGATATTAAATTCAACAAATTGAATACTTAGCCAAAAAATTTTTTCATCGAGCAGCTACAGTGCTTTGCTGTTCAATTTGAATATCCCAACATGTTTCGACTGAAATATCAGTCTTCTTCAGGGGACGCTGAGGCGCCATTTCAGATTCCTCAGAGAGACCTTTAAATTGGGTCCGGGATATAAGGAATATATTGGCCAGTTTCGAGACATTACAATTCCCCTGAAGAAGACTGATATTTCAGTCGAAACATGTTGGGATATTCAAATTGAACAGCAAAGCACTGTAGCTGCTCGATGAAAAAATTTTTTGGCTAAGTATTCAATTTGTTGAATTTAATATCTAAAGAACGTTTCGTTCAGTTTAAATTTGCATTTTAAGATAATATTAATAAAGTTTTTCAATTAAGGTATTTGGTGGGTGGACAAATGACAGTAAATGATTATACAAAATTAAGCTCTGTAAGCTGATAACAGCCTGCGGCCCATTGCGTGGCGAGAGGCTGCAGATTATAACCACTAGAGCTAAAATCTTTATGATATTGTCATTTGCCAGGTATTCAATAAGTTCACTGATATTTGATCTGTTAGATTCGTTGAGTGAGTTGATTCTCCTCTCTCCTTTATTTTGTGATCGATAAAACACTTCCACAGTTTTATCTTTTCCTTATGGGGTGACTCTGCTATAATTCCTTTTTCAAAACATCCCATGTACAGGTTGGCAATGTCAGGCGCCACACGACTGTGTGGTGAATTAATGTTTATTTTGATATTGTCAATTTAAATTCATCATGTATCAGCGAGCCGGTAGCATTCCATAAAGCTGAGAAATAATCCCCTGATGCAGGCGGTAGGAGGATCACCGAAACGCCATGGCATGGGCCTCCCCACTTTGGGAACATTCTGATTCCATTCTACAGCAGCTTCCACAATTTATCTCAGCCTTCCGATGCACCTTTGAGGACCCAGGCTGACAGGCGGTTGCTGGTCACCATCTCCTAGATCTCGGCCAGGGATCACACTCTCTCTCTGAATACACAGTGGAGTTCCAAACCCTGGCAACCGAGTTGGGATGGCAGGAGGACTGCCTGTGGGCACTCTATCTAGAGGGGTTATCTCCTGTTCTGAAAAATGAATTGGCCACCTGAGAGATCCCTACATCCTTGGAGGAACTGATATCTTTGGTCGGGAGTATAGACCACCATCTCCAGGAACGGTACTGGGAAGTAAAGGCTCTCTGACCTCCTGCCCTATGACCACCCCGGTCTATGAGCCCCAAGTTAAAGGTGCTACCAGCAGGTTCTCAACCTCCAGAAGAACCCATGCAGATAAACTGCGGTTGCCTTACTCCCAAGGAACGCCTCAGAAGAAGAAAGTCTGGTTTCTGCCTCTACTGTGGGGGCTCTGGCCATCTTCTCCAGACTTGTCCGGTACGTCCGGGAAACTCCAAAGCCTGAGCCCGGTGGGGGTCCCGAGCTTGGGCAACACAGTTTCTGGCCTTCAACTACTGCTGCCTGTCTCCCTCCTTAGGGAGGCACATTCCTTCGCCACCACCACCCTCGTGGACACTGGGGCAGGTGGGAACTTCATCCTTGAGGAGATAGTCACTCTCCTAGAGATACCTACTCAACCGTTGGAGGTGCCACTGTGCATTGCCTCCATCCACGGAGAACCTCTACCTGACCGTATCACTCACCAAACTATGCCTATCTGACTGACCGTGGGAACACTCCACTCCACAAAGAGGAAATTACCCTTTTGATCCTAAAATGGTCAGCACACCCCATAGTCCTCGGCCGTCCATGACTTCAGTTGCACTCACCCCACTTCGACTGGCAGTCACTTCAATTGACCCAGTGGGGTCCTCGATGTCAAAGTCAGAGTCAACAGGTGTCTCCGCCCATACCTGTACTAACTACCACAACCATTCCTGGGTTAACTATTCCTTTCATGGAATACCAAGATGTATTCTCCAAGCAGAAGGCAGATATCCTGCTCCCACTCCGGAAGTTTAATTGCCCTATAGAACTCTTATCTGGAGCCACACCAAAGGACTCACAAAACAAGAAGGGAGGAGATCTATGAAAGCCATAATGGTATCAACAAACAAGATAGATGCCAGATGTCCTTTATAAGCATTTATTAGAGTGGAGACGCAAAAATGCCCGACTCAGGCCGAGTTTCGCCACTTCTCAAGTGGCTGCCTCAGGGGCTATGATAAAATACATAAATATTAATACACATATATTTATGCACATACAAAAATAAAAACATAAATATGGTACCAAAACTTACATAAATAAATACTGAATAAAACAAATATGAAAGATAGTTGCAAATAAAATGGTGACATAAAATCCTAATTTATAACACAAGAACATCAAGCAGTTAAAAATTGTAAATGAACCAACCATACCAATGATCCAGGTACACAACTAAAACATGGAAAATAATTGCAACAAAAAAGGTGACATAAATTACTGATCTTTAAGCACAAGAACATTCAGAGAACAAAAACTTTAAAATGTCCAACCAAACTAGTGAGCATGGTATTTCTTGGATGCATAACATTTTCTTATATCAGAAAGTAGTCTAAAATGGCTATATATGTGATACTGTAAAATCAAATATAGATTGCACACATTTAGGGATTGTATGAATTTATAAAACCAAAAGGACCCATTATGCCCAAGTTAAAAAGGAATAAACAAAACTTAACACATACCATGAATGTTAATTATTAGTTTGGGATTACCTGACTTGTTCAAGGATCTGAACATACATATATTGTTTCTGTTTGAAGGTTAAACAGCACCAGTCAATGTCTGTCTGAAATAGATAGTTTGACATATGTGATTGTAATCTGTTTTTTCACAATACATTTCTCAATATAAATAAAAATAAAATGAAAATAAATAATAAATAAAAAAGGTTTCTTGATTGTCTACTCACTATGGGGCGGATTTTAAAAGGCGCGCGAATAGCCTACTTTTGTTTGCGCTCCAGGCGCAAACAAAAGTACGCTGGATTTTAGTAGATACGCGCGGAGCCGCGCGTATCTGCTAAAAACCTGGATCGGCGCGCGCAAGGCTATGGATTTTGTATAGCCGGCGCGCGCCGAGCCGCGCAGCCTACCCCTGTTCCCTCCAAGGCCGCTCCGAAATCGGAGCGGCCTTGGAGGGAACTTTCCTTTGCCCTCCCCTCACCTTCCCCTCCCTTCCCCTACCTAACCCACCCGGCCCTGTCTAAACCCCCCCCTTACCTTTGTCAGGGGATTTACGCCTCCCTTTGGGAGGCGTAAATCCCCGCGCGCCAGCGGGCCTCCTGCGCGCCGGGCCGCGACCTGGGGATGGGTACGGAGGGCGCGGCCACGCCCCCGGACCGCCCCGGGTCGTAGCCACGCCCCCGTACCCGCCCCCAAAACGCTGCCGACACGCCCCTGAAACGCTGCGACGACCGGGCCTGCCCCCCGACACGCCCCCCTCGGAGAACCCCGGGACTTACGCGAGTCCCGGGGCTCTGCGCGCGCCGGGAGGCCTATGTAAAATAGGCTTCCCGGCGCGCAGGGCCCTGCTCGCGTAAATCCGCCCGGTTTTGGGCGGATTTACGCGAGCAGGGCTCTGAAAATCCGCCCCTATGTGTGTGTCTTGGTCTGTCTGTTGTTATTCCAAAAAAAATTATTTTTTTTTTTTTAATTTAATTCATTCTTCTCTACTGCTACTTATGCTGCATCACTGCTTACTGCACAAGAACATCGTTAGTTACTAACTTGCTGGTCTGCTCTGCTATTACCAATCAAAAGACAATTACTAACCAAAAGGTGGTAAGCAAGTGAGCCTCTTGTTATCTCAGCATATTCCCACTCAAAACTCAATTTTCTTAATAAATTGTATCTTCCTGAGTGAAATCAATGGAGCATATATCACATATTCTTCCCTAATATTAAAAAATGGTTAGAGCACACCGATGCCGCGATCACTGTGGTGGAAACAAAGTAGATCGGGAAATTTTAACTGCCTCCATCCGTGGAGAACCTCGACCTGACCGTATCACTCACCGAACTATGCCTATGAGGAAAGGCTGAAGAGGTTAGGGCTGTTCAGCTTGGAGAAGAGACGGCTGAGGGGGGATATGATAGAGGTCTTTAAGATCATGAGAGATCTTGAACGAGTAGATGTGAATCAGTTATTTACACTTTCGAATAATAGAAGGACTAGGGGGCATTTCATGAAGTTAGCAAGTAGCACATTTAAGACTAATCGGAGAAAATTATTTTTCACTCAACGCACAATAAATCTCTGGAATTTGTTGCCAGAGGATGTGGTTAGTGCAGTTAGTGTAGCTGGGTTAAAAAAAAGGTTTGGCTCAGTTCTTGGAGAAGAAGTCCATTAACAGCTATTAATCAAATTTACTTAGGGAATAGCCACTGCTATTAATTGCATCAGTATTCACCAACCAACCTCTTTCCCTATACAAAATATACTCCAAACACCCACTGCTCAAGGGAAACCCTTGCTCGGTGGTTTTGTGCGGTGGCTATGTTAAAGGACAACCACTTTGGTTGTCCTTTAACATAGCCACCGCACAAAACCACCGAGCAAGGGTTTCCCTTGAGCAGTGGGTGTTGGAGTATATTAATTGCATCAGTGGCATGGGATCTTCCATGAAGTTAGCAAGTAGCACATTTAAGACTAATCGGAGAAAATTCTTTTTCACTCAACGCACAATAAAGCTCTGGAATTTGTTGCCAGAGGATGTGGTTAGTGCAGTTAGTGTAGCTGGGTTCAAAAAAGGTTTGGATAAGTTCTTGGAGGAGAAGTCCATTAATGGCTATTAATCAATTTTACTTAGGGAATAGCCACTGCTATTAATTGCATGGGTTTTTCTTAGTGTTTGGGTAATTGCCAGGTTCTTGTGGCCTGGTTTGGGCTCTGTTGGAAATAGGATGCTGGGCTTGATGGACCCTTGGATTGACCCAGCATGGCAATTTCTTATGTTCTTATGTTCTATCCGACACTCCATGAAGAGGAAATTACCCTTTTGATCCTAAAAACGGTCGACACCCCATAGTCCTTGGCCTTCCATGGCTTCAGTTGCACACACCCCACTTCGACTGGCAATCACTTCAATTGACCTAGTGGGGTCCTCCATGTCAAAGTCAGTGTCTACAACAGGTGTCTCCGCCTGTACCCGTACTAACTTCAACAACCCTTCCTGGTTTGCCTATTCCTTACATGGAATACAAAGATGTATTCTCCAAGCAGAAGGCAGATATCCTGCCCCCACTCCGGAAGTTTAATTGCCCTACAGAACTCTTATCTGGAACCACACCACCGAAGGGCAGGACCTATCCTCTTTCACTCCTGGAGACCCAGGCGATGTCTGCATATATTAAAGAAAACATTAGCTAAGGGTTTTATAAGACCTTCTACCTCCCCGGCAGGTGCAGGGTTCTTTTTTGTAAAGAAGAAGGATGGCAGTCTGAGACCCTGTATTAACTACAGGAGTCTGAATGCCATTACCCAGAAGGACCGGTACCCACTCCCGCTCATCAGTGATCGGTTGCAAGGGGCTCAAATCTTCACAAAGTTGGACCTGCGTGGAGCCTATAACTTAATCCAGATTTAGCCTGAAGACATATGGAAGACCGCATTTAACACATGGGATGGACACTACTAGTACGTAGTTATGCCCTTTGGGCCATGCAATGCCCCCTCCATCTTCCAGCGAATGATGAATGAAATCTTCCGAGACCTTCTTCGTACTTGGATGACATATTAATTTTCTCCAAGGATCTGGATTCCGATCGCTCATATGTCGAAACTGTTCTCCAGTGACTGAGGGAACACCACCTGTACGCTAAACTAGAGAAATGCCTTTTTGAGCAATCTAGCCTTCCATTTCTGGGCTACATTATCTCGAGCCAAGGGTTCACCGTGGACCCAGATAAGCTTCAAGATATCTGTGATTGGCCTCAGCTGGTAGGATTGCGGGCTCTGCAAAGATTCCTGGGATTCATGAATTATTATTGTCACTTTATAGCAGACTACTCCACGCTGGCCACTCCACTCACCGCCATGACAAAGAAAGGAACTGACCTTCGGGTCTGGAGTCCCAAGGCACAGTCTACGTTCCAATCTTTGAAAGAAGCCTTCCGTATTGGTCCATGTCTCCGCCATCCAGACCCTAGCGGCCCCTTCATGGTAGAGGTCAATGCATCTGTCATTGGAGCTGGGACGGTCCTTAGTCAGTACTCTACCAAAAGAGCCTTTGTCCCGTGCTCCTTCTATTCCCATAAGTTCTCGCCCATGGAACAGAACTATACTATTGGGGATCACAAACTCCTGGCCGTGAAGCTCGCCCTCCAAGAATGTCATCCCTGGCTTGAAGGGGCACAACACCTGTTTACTATTTTTACTGAACATAAGAACCTAGAACTCTTGAAAGAAGCCCAGCTACTCAATCCAAGACAAGCCTGCTGGGCTCTCTTCTTTCCACGCTTTAACTTCGAGCTTCGCTATCACCCTGCAGCAAAGAACCTCTGTGCAGATGCACTCTCATGTTCTTTAGAGCCAGAGGACACTCCAGAGACTCCAGCGCACATCACTGACCCTACCTGCATCTCTCTTGCAGTTGCTACCACTGTACCAGCCGGTTAGACGGTCATGCTCCATCACCTCAGAGAACGTGTACTCCGTTGGGACCACGACTCCAAACCAGCCGGCCATCCCGGCCGAGCCTGAACTCTCGAAATGCTCCGCTGACATTATTAATGGGCTAGCATGGTCAAAGACTCCAGAGACTATGTGGACTCATGCCCCCTATGCGCTCAACAAAAGCCCCCTACTGGGCATCCCTGGGGGCTCCTTCAACCACTTCCTGCACCCACTGAACCATGGACTAGTAAATCTATGGACTTTATCATGGAATTGCCCCCTTCCAAGGGGCATACTGTAATCTGGGTCATAATAGACCGTTTCTCAAAAATGGCCATCTTTGTCCCCTTACCGGGGCTACCATCAGCCTTGTAACTGGCTCTTCTCTTCTTGATTCATATCTTTCATCTCCAAGGACTTCCACAAGAGATCGTTTCTGGTCGTGGCCCTCAATTCGCTGCAAAATACTGGAGGTCCCGCTGTAAAAAGTTCAATATATCCCTGAATTTAACCTCTGCATACCATCCACAAGCTAACGGCCAGGCCGAGAGGACCAATCGGTCCCTTAAAGCCTTCCTTATGTCATATGTCAATGATCAGCAGGACAATTGGGCCGATCTCCTCCCATGGGCAGAACTGTCTCACAACACCCACGTCGCCTCTGCTACAGAGGTTTCACCATTCTCTGTGGTCTTTGGCCATCAACCCCGACTACCTTTGCCAATTCCACTCAACATACCTTCACCAGCAGCCCACTCCACAGCTCAGACCATTTGTCGCCTCCGGGTCCAGGTTAAAGGGCGGCTTTGCCAAGCAGCCAACCAAGCCAAACACGTGACGGATGCCCATCGCCATGCTGCACCAGTGTTTCTGCCTGGGCAACGAGTCTGGCTCAGCACCAGACATATTCGTCTCCAGTTGCCTTCTCAATGGCTGGCTCCGAAATACGTGGGACCATTCCCCGTTGTACGATGGGTGGAAGCTGTCACATACCAATTGAAGTTACCTACGAGTCTTGGTATTCATAATACCTTCCATGTCTCTCTGCTCAAACCCCTAGTATTATCATGGCCTTCTTGAAGACCTCCTCCTCCGACAACTCTCAGCAGAATCTGAGAATACCCTTCAGATGCAGGAGGTCCTTGACATCCAACCCATAGAGGCCACTGAGAGTACCTCCTTTCATGGGAGGGCTTTGGGCCAGAAGGAAATTCATGGGAGCCTTCTCACCACATCCTGGATAAGAACCTCCTCCGTGACTTCCATCATCAACATCCAAACAAACCCAAGCCGGTAAGGGGGAGGCCTAGAAGGGGGGTACTGTTGCGTTTCCCGGCCGTGTTGGTGCCACAACCGGGCCTGCTCACCTAATGCTCCCTTCCACCAGCTCCGGCTCCTCATCTCTAGAAGCCGTGGCCAGCTCCCACTGTCCGTGGCGCTCCCAGGCATCTCCAGGCCCGTCGGGGCCTTCCCTCAGTGCTCCTCTTGCCGGGGCTCAGCATCCTCCACAGTGTCGGCCCCACCCCTAGGCGTGCGCGCGGACTGCATGTCCCTTTAAAGGGCCCAGCACGGGAACCCAGTCGGCAGCGCCCGATGATGACATTACATAATCCCTGCATAAAAGGCGATGCCCCGTCCCCAAAACCTCACCTTGGCAATCGGGTTGACACCTCGGAGTAGCTAGTTTGCTGTTCCTTGTTCCTGTGCCTCCTTGATCCAGTCTCGTTCCAGTGTTCCTGCATTCCTGTCATGTTCCAGTGCTCCTGTGTTCCTGTCTTGTCCAGTGCTCCAGCGCTCTCCCGATTCCTGCTCTTCATTCCTCCTCTTGTCGTACCTCCTCGGACTGATTCACGGTACTGACCTTTGCTTGCCTGACTACGTTTAACCGCTGCCTGGAACTGACCACTACCTGCCTACTGATCACATTTGACCACTGCCTGGAACTGACTACTGCCTGCCTACTGGCCACATTGACCGCTGCCTGGAACTGACCACTGCCTGCCTCTTGACCACATATGGACTAATCTCGGAACTGACCCTTGCTTTGGCTGACCACACTTGGACTGATACCCTGGCTTTGACCCTTGCGCTACACTTGGATACTCTATTGCTCCTGTGACAACCAGACCAGCCTACTTGGATGCTACCAGCGGCCTACCTCCGATTAGGTGCTGCCTATCTCACCCGGAGGACCTTCACTTCCTGCTTCCTTCCGGAAGTCTCCATTGATCCTGGTCCAGGTCTAGAACTGTCATCTTTGTGAGACTTTCCTCACTCCAAATGGTCAAATCTTCACTGAGGTGTACTGTGCTGTTTGTACATCTCACTCTACATGGAAAACTGGTTCCTAAACCCTAAACCACCACCAATCAACACCTCACCTCGAGCTATTATATGGCCCTTCTATGGCGATATAAATACTTGACAACTATGCACGCTATCTCTCTCTCTCTCGCTATGACTTTTGAATATTGACCTCCTTGAGATTTGGCTTTATGACTGTCCAAAAATGTGTTCACTCTAGCTTTCTATACCCATCTCCCTTATGACAGGTACACTGGTTCATCTAACATCGATAGCAAAAACAAAAATCGAAGCAATAACATCAGATATATATCATAATTTATCAGATCACTCGGGAGTAAGGGTTTCCTTTACTCCTAAACCCCTTCTGGATACTCTTTAGAAACACTGCCAGCCTATGGATTTCCTCTTGTTGATATGGGGTAACCTGAATGGAGCAGTGGTTACAATCTTAAAGAGCAGTGATCCAACAGCATTGGTCCTCCAAGAATGTTGGGGGTACCTGCATGAAGAGACCAACGCTAAAACCCAAACTACAATGAGCATGAGGAGGCTGGAATTTAGTTGTTTATTCATTTACAACAGCTTCACTAAACTTGGTGGCTATGATGATTATTATAAAATTTGATAATAAGGCATAGAAGGGGGCTAGGTGTTGTCTTAAGTATTGGTCTTGAAAGAATCAAAATTGAAGATGACAATGCTTGAAATAACCTACTAGCAGACATGGTAAATGCCATCATTGTGACAAATTTTGGGGCATACTTGAGTCAGAGACAGAGGATAGTGGTAGGAAAAGGGTTGTGAGATCAAATAAAAGATTGGAATCTGGTATGGGATTAAGTATGGAAATTTAAATGTGCATCCACCCAAAGTGAATGAATCTCAACTGGACAGACTAGATGGTATTTGGTATTTATCTACTGTCATTTACTATGTTACTATGGGGGTCATTTACTAAGCTGTGCTATTTTCCCCTGAAGTTACTGGGAACTCATGCAGTATCTTCCCTCATGGGTTAGTGGTTTCCAAATGCCATAAGATGGGACCCTTTTGCCCAGGGCTGCCATCTTATTAAAGGACCATAGCAGCCTGAATAAACCTCCAAGTATTGAAACACTCCCAGGGATCTTGAGACCCTCACTCACCCCCAACTACTTCTACAGATACCCTGATGTAAAAAATAAATTTTAAAAAAGTGCACTTGTGCCTTGAATGACACTCTCCCTTCCCAATCCCACTCCTTTGCTTTACAAGACTCTCCCCAGCCTTAGAAACCCCCAGCCCACCCTAGTTCAACCCCCCCAGGCATACCTTAAAAAACCTGGTGGCCTAGTAGGTCCTGGAGCACCCTTAGACTCTGGGCCCCACGTTGTCTAAATGAAAATGATGCTGGCCTGCTACTACCTTTCTTTTTCTTTTAAACTTTATTAATCGAAGAGGAAGGGAAGAAAGGAAGAGATACAGGGAGGAGATGGAAGAACGCCTAGGCGGGGCTGATGTATTCCAGTCAGCTCCCTTGCAATTGAATGCCTCACAGAAGCCCCGGTTTTTCCTTAGGCTATGCACAACTGGAGGAGGAGGATCAAGCAGAAAGACCCCATCACCGTAGGCGCAGCTAATTCTTTTCAGGAAAAGCCTCTTCACCCAGCTTAGGCCTTGCACCAGCTTTCAGCATGGGATTCTTGCTTACCATCTGCTGGAGATAGAATATAATGGAAAGCATGGAACCCTATATAAGATGACATCAGCCATCCATCTGCTGTTAGGGGAGCATAAAGCTATGTATCTGGACTGGTTTGGCTGGATGAAGAGGAAACCGGGATTATTGACTAAAGGATAAATAAAAGAGAGAGCATGAGTGAGCTTGTTTAAGAATTTGCAAGCTATTGACCAACTTGTTATGATGGGGCTGTTTCTGCATATCTGTCTCAAAGGAGCTGCTTCTGAGAGAATGATTAGTAAAGAAGCTAAACTATAGCTGCTCAAACGACACTCAGACCTGAAATAGCTGAGATCTGAACCAATTTCCTAGACATGCCATGTGTGCCACTCCATAATAAAGAACAGGATACAAAGTGACTTATTTTTGTGGGTGAGAACCTTTAAAAGCTAAAACCTAAATAGCTTACTTCGTTGTGTGATCCTTTAAAAGTTGAAAATTAACTTGGCTTATTTGTATGTGTGAAAGCCTTTAACAACTAAAAACTAAATAGATTATCCTTGTATTTGATTGCCATTAAAAGCTAAATAGCTTATTTCTGTATCTTTTTTCCCACTCTCCCTCCTCAACTTCCACTCACCCCCAAGCACGTTCTTTATATTTTAGACTGTTCTCCCAATTAAAAGGATACAAGGGAAATTTTTCACAGCAAGAATCAATTAGGGATTCAGATAAAACAAGGGAGTAGCCCTGCTTTTATAGACAGATTAGCTGCTGTTCCTTTGCTGGTCATTCCCAAACCAACATAAATTACACCCAATAAATTTAAGTGACTTTAGACTAAACATTTCTATTCTTTAGCAACCTCACAATACTAACAATTGAATAATATTAAGGTGTATCTAACATTGAGATCAGAGTTATCCATTGTTCTTACATTGCATGACATATATACGATTATCTATTAGTTAGTGAAAAGGTGTATATGTGCACCCGGTGCAAAGAGCTCCTGCCTTTCACAGAAAGAATCCAATTTTGGAAGGCTACAGTAGCAAATCTAGAAGAGCCTACTCAGAGATATATATATAGAGAGAGAGAGAGGAGGCCTTCAGTAACATAGGTACCACTTGCAGGCCTTGTGCTGCCTTGGAGAAACAAGGTCACCTGTACCGAGACCATCAGGCAGAAAGTGATTCTGTAGTTAGCATCACTTTACAGGTGATGCATTATCCTCCTACACCAAGGATGTGTCTCCAGGTTCATATGCCCAGCAGAGAAAGGTTAGGTGGTCATTGTAGCTGGCAAGTTCAGTCATTAGGAATGGTTGGACATGAAGATCGCTTGGTAACTTGCTTGCCTGGTGCAAAGGTGGCAGATCTCATGTGTCACCTAAATAGGATTTTAGAGAGTGCAGTATTTGATACCACTCCTCATGATAAATTGTTCAAGAGCCTAGAGTAATTTTGTATTGGAGACTGGTCCTTTATGGTATAAATGCTTCCTCCATGTACGGAGACAATGCGTAAAGTTAGCACATATTATTCAGCTGGTTTAATACTACATCAGGAGTCCCTCAAGGCTCATCTTTATTAGACACTTTATTTAACATATAGATATATAGATAGATAGATGGATAGATATGTATATACACAGGAAATAAGCTGGCTGAACTGATTACATCCCTTGGAATTACTTATTTTTTTTATATGCAGATGACATTCAGTTTTTTCCTCCCATGCAACATTGATGGTGTTTTTCCAACCATATTGTTTGATAATTGCAAGTGTTTGATTAATAACTGATTGCAATGTCATGGCTTATTTATGAATGTCTGTAAGTCTGTTCTCTTGTGGATTGGTAAGCAGAATCCTATACCCAAATTCACGCAGTTGTTCAAAACCTATTGTCTTAGAAGCAAGAAAGCTTGATGGGCTCTAAAGTAACTTTAAAGGCTCATGTTAGGAGGGTAGACCAGACTGCATTTTATAAACTAAATATTTTATGTCCACTCAAAGCTTTGCTCAGACGGAGTGTCCATTTATATTGGAGTGGTTTACAGGCCTCCAAACCAAAAGGAAGAGCTGGACAGAGATCTGATTGAAGACATCCATAAGATAGGCAGGAAGGGAGAAGTGGTGATCGTGGGTGACTTTAATATGCCAGATGTAGACTGGAAAATCCCATCTGCAGAAACTAAAAATAGTAGAGCAATAATGGATGCCATGCAAGTATCTTTGTTCAAACAAATGGTGTTGGAACCCACGAGAGAAGGTGCTATACTCGACTTATTGCTCAATAATGCAGATAATGTCTCAGATGTCCAGGTGGGCGCCCACCTCAGCAGCAGTGATCATCGAACGGTATGGTTTAATATCACTAATAGAATAGGGAAAAGAACCACAAAGACCCGAGTTTTACAGTTCAAAAACACAGACTTTGAGGAAATGGGAAAGTACCTGGAGGAAGAACTTAAAGGATGGGAGAACGAGAGAGATGTGGATCAGCAGTGGACCAATCTAAAAGGAGCAATCACCAAGGCAACTGCTCTATATGTTAGAAACATAAAGAAAAGCAAAAGAAAATTGAAACCTATCTGGTTCTCAAAGGAGGTGGCTGACAAAATTAAAGCTAAAAGAACAGCATTCAAGAAATATAAAGGATCCCAAAGGGAGGAGCACAAAGAAGAATATTTGTATCAACTGAGGGAGACGAAGAAAACAATCAAGTTGGCAAAAAATCAAGCAGAAGAGAGGATTGCCAAGGAGATAAAAAATGGTGACAAAACATTTTTCAGATACATCAGCGAAAAGAGAAAGGTCCAAAGTGGTATAGTGAAATTCAAAGGTGGTAATGATCAATGTGTGGAGACAGACGAAGAAATGGCAGAAATATTAAATGAATACTTCAGCTCTGTGTTCACTAAAGAAGACCCTGGAGAAGGACCATCTCTACACAACAAGAAACTGGAGGGAAGTGGAATAGATGAAAATCCTTTTACAGTAGAAAATGTGTGGGAAGAGCTAAAGAACCTGAAAGTGGACAAAGCCATGGGGCCTGATGGGATTCATCCAAGGATATTGAGGGAGCTCAGAGATGTTCTGGCGGGTCCGCTGTGTGACCTGTTCAATAGATCCCTAGAAACGGGAGTGGTGCCGAGAGATTGGAGAAGAGCGGTGGTGGTCCCGCTTCACAAGAGTGGGAACAGGGAGGAGGCTGGCAACTACAGGCCGGTTAGCCTCACTTCAGTGGTGGGAAAAGTAATGGAGTCTCTGCTGAAAGAGAGAATAGTGAACTATCTACAGTCACACATCCAGCAGAGCTCTCTGCTTAAACGGCAGGGGAGAAGAAAAAAGGGTTCGCACTCACAAAGCGGGGAGTAGCTGGCTTGTTACGGCGGTTACTACCCCAAACCAAATGTACCTGATACTTCACTCTCGACGCATATCCAGCATGGCTCTCTGCTTCAACGGCATGGGAGAAAGCCTGATACATCACGAATTTCCAGCATAGCTCTCTGCTTCAACGGCAGGGGAAAAGAAAAACTGATACTTCACGCATATCCAGCATAACTTCAACGGCAGGGGAGAAGAAAAAAGGATTCACATTCACAAAGCAGGGAGTAGCTGGCTTGTTACGGCGGTTACTACCCCAAACCAAATGTGCCTGATACTTCTCTTTCGATGCATATCCAGCATAGCTCTCTGCTTCAACGGCAGGGGAGAAGAAAAAAAACTGATACCTCACGCATATCCAGCATACCTCCCTGCTTCAACGGCAGGGGAGAAGATAAACAACCAATAAGGGCTGTATAACATAATCTGGGGAAAAACAAATAAGCATGGGTGTAGCTTGCTTATTGCGGCGGTTACTACCCCTACTACCTCTAACTAATCAAGCTAGATATTTCACTTGGATGCAGCTCCATCACCGCTCTCTACATTAATGGTGGGGGTGGAAGGGAATTAGAACCAAGAGCTAAGAGAAACAGATAAGTATGAGAGAAAAAATGAGGGAAGCTTGCTGGGCAGACTGGATGGGCCATTTGGTCTTCTTCTGCCGTCATTTCTATGTTTCTATGTTTCTATGTTATTGTTTGGCCAAATCAACTATTGTTAATAGCCTTCTTATTAGGCTACCAAAGAATATTGTAAGAGTTTTGCAATTAACACAGAATGCAGCAGCTCGAATATTGACCGCTGTCCCTGTATTTGAGCACATTAATCTGATATTAATAAAACCCCATTGGCTCCCACTGTATTTCAGAGTGCAATTTAAATTGTTAATAATAATAATACACAAGTTATTACATAATGAACAAGTCAGTGCACTGAAAACAAAAATAGAACATTATGTATCTGCATGCTCTTTGCGGTCAGAAGAAGCAAACTTATGATATGTGCCATCACTAAAACAATATAGGGTCAAGCTGGTCAGGGAACAAACTCCCTGACCAGCTGCACAGTGAATCTGATCTTAAAGTTATTCATAAGTAGCTAAAAACTTCTTTTTAACGAGACTTTTGCCTAAAGAACTTTTATAAGATATATTTCATGTTTTATGATATTACGTGTTTTATCTGTTTTGATGTGTATTGTCTTATTATATTTGTGTGTTTTATGAATGTATTTTCTGTAATCCACCCTGGGCATAATTTATGGACGAGGAGGAATTAAAAAAACCATTTAAATAAATAAATTTAACCAGGCTTCGCAAATGGCCAGAAACAAAAGGCAATAGCAGTTTTTAATGTTACTGTCTGATTTGATTTTTCCATTGAAGAAAAACTCCATACTGACAGAAATAGCCATACAGCTCCTGACTACAGTCATTCAGCATGACTGAGGTTCAGTTTTGCTTCAGGACATTACTGTGTTTTTTCTTGAAGCATCCTAATTACATCTCTTAATAAATTCTGACCATCAACAGCAATTAGTCAAAGCTTCTCAGTGAATGAGTGAAATCTGAAGCTGTAATATCAGCATCAGCCAGCATGATGTCATTTGAGAATCATTCATGTAGCAGCAAATTTTGAGAGAGTTTGCAGACCTACAGCAATTAATCATCATCTCCTAACTAGAGTATACAGTACCAAATCTAATCATCCTTGTGAGAGAGAAACTATATGGTGCAAATGGAGAGCCGATCTCTAGCTTGAAGTAAAATATATTTTACAGGCAGAATTAAAATACTCTTCATTCAAATTTCTCTAGCACTTTGCCATAGAAAAGTGGAAGCCCATGGACATCTCAGTGTCCGTGCTGTTCACTGCCATGCAAAAGATCCTGGGTTTCATTCCCAGATCAGGTCCTCTAATCCCGCAAGTTGGTCAGGGCTGAGGATGTTGCAAAGGCAGAATTCACAGGCCCTGGGGGGGGGGGGGGGGGGGGATGGAGTCCAGGTCACTTTGCCATGGTGGCCCCTGATATCCAATTTTAGAGCACGTGATGGCAGGTTTCTGGAAGGAGGCCTGCTGCGTGTTTCCTGACAGAGGGTTGCCACTGCAATGACTGGGCTAAGGGATATAAAATAGGGCATGGGGGGGGGGGGGGGGGGGTAAGGGGAAATCCCTGGGTAGTTGCAAATGAAGGCTCTTGGGGCTGTAGCCCAACTGAGGCTGGTTCCAACTGAGCTGGAAACCCAAAGGAGCAGGAGGAAATTATCAGGCCAAAAAAAAAAAAAAAGTAGAAGCTCATGCAGCTTAGCTGATATATAGAATGACCTTTACTTTTAATATTAATATATTGTTGTAAAGTCTATGCGAATCATAAATGCAATTTTGGTATTCATATAAAATGCCATGTACTGAACCTTATGCAACTTTTCTGCTAGTCTACGGGCAGGCTGCAAACTGGGCAAATTAATATGCATCATATTCCCTTCCTTTATTTACCAAGAGAGGTTTTTCCAAGCAACTTTATCAAGAGTAACATTATCAAGAGCTTTCCTGCAAGCTTCTTTATCATATTCACATCCATGTCTGCTTGACACTTGTCACTGTCAATCAAATCGCAATAATACGCAGATGATTTGCTCATTTGGTTTAATAAAATCTCTCTGCTTATTTGCACTGCAGTCATTATACCACATAATTGCTGTGCTGAGGTGAAAGGCAGGCAGTTGCCTGGGGGATAGGAAGACACTATTGCTATATGAAGGATTTGTTTCTTTGCCTCTGTCTCTCCCTAGTCACTCATATTCCTAAAATTAATATTGTATTTGAATCCAGCCCTGCTATTCTTATGCAGGCTAACATTGTTATTACTTATTATTTGGATGTGAAGCCATTTATTTTTAGTTTTATGTCCGAGCTGTCAAGCTAAATTTCATTGCCAACTGCCACATACAATTTTTTACTGCCATTTAAACTAGATTCAAAATCTAAATAATGGAGGGAACATGTTCAAAAGAATGGACTGACAAGGAATGTAGCTGAAGTACTTATTTCCCAAGAAATCAAAGTCTATCCGTTATTGTTTCATGGGGTGAGAATCGTCACGCTCTGTTCTTCAAAATCATCTTTGCATTGGCTGGACACCATGAGCTAGGCGCTATGTGAAGGGCATTTATCCAAAGGGAAATAACTCTTACAAGCCACACAACGCAAGGCTTGGGCTGACTTCTTAGAGGCTAGGCCAACTGCCAGGAGTCGGCAGCACACAGTGCATACTGTCTTGTTAACTTATTCTATCAACTCTGAAGATTAGAGTGGAATCATGTTGAACATGACTTTCATAAGACATCAATAATTCTGATAGAGGCAAATCTCAGATTACATTTTTACTGTACAGAAATGGGGAATAAACTTGAAATGTAAGTATGACAATGCTTTGTGCCCTATAATTACTGAAGAGAGGGATAAGTGTGTGTGGAGTGGGGGCGCCAAGTCATCCTCCTCTTTCCTGTGTCACCTTGGCCAACTGTAGCCTGACGTTGTTTTGCCAATGGAAAGCAAGACTGTGACTTTTGGTTCCCAGTCTCCTTGAGGTCAATATTCAAGAGCGAATTTGAAAAGACGACTCATAAGTAGTTATCCGGCTTTCATTTAGCTGGATTAAAAAGATGTTTTCTGCGGGAGATTTGAGGGAGGGCTTTAGTCACCTGACTAACTTAGCCAAATATCAGGATAACTTGATACTTATCTGGATGTCTTCAAAAGATATCCAGGTAAGTACAGCTGACATAAAAAAAAAAGGAAATGTAAAGGGCCTACGGTCCAATTTACATCTTTGCCCACAAAGTTTAAAATAAAATCTGTTTGGCCGTGTACCCTTAATCCCCAATCCCCTTGTAAATTTCTCAAAATGAAGTGGGATCTGCTTTTCCTCTCAGTAAAAAGTATTGTTACCACCAGACCCTTCTCTCCCCCACCAACCAGTAATCTAAATAGAATATGGGCCGCAATACCCCACTCCCATACCCTCCCTCCATCCCTCTGAACCCCAAAAATCGCTGTGGGGAGCAGGATCTGAATTCACCTGCTCTCCTCCGCAATCCCAGCACAGCTCTGCCAGAAGCCGTACTAGAAACAGAAACTGCACACAGTTTAGGCTTTCAGCACCAGATGTCTGTACACTTCTAGCATTGGAAGCATAACCTCTGCGTAGTCAAGTATATTCAGCAGGATATTTATCCTATTGAATATATGGGACAAGTTATCCACCTAACTTTAGCCGGATAACTTGTCCACTAAATGGCCTTCTGAATATTGGACTCCTTGTGTTTTTGCTCCATTAATCTGTCTGTGTGTTTGGGGGGGGGGGGGGGGGGGGAGGGGAGGTTTTCCATAGACTATTGTAGCCCCTGCTACTATTTTTCCCTGTTTTTGCATCTAAAGGTTTGGGGGTGGGGGGGTTGCATTTTTGAGGTCCTCTATGTTGCAAATGCTTTCTGCCTTGCTATTTCCAGGTTCTGCTTCTGCAGTCAAGTCCAAAAGCAAAAACATGTTCAAGCAGCATTGTCTAAATTATCAAAGATGCTAACCCCATAAAAATGTTGCTAGTAGTATTACTACCCTTAACATAAGGCTTGGGGATAACCTGCGTGGAACGTCAGTTACTACCCGTAACAGAAACATGGGGTAACCTGCGCAGAACGTCAGTTACTACCCTTAACATAAGGCTTGAGGATAACCTGCACGGAACATCAATTACTACCCGTAACAGAAACATGGGGTAACCAGCACGGAACATCAGTTACTACCCGTAACAGAAACATGGGGTAACCTGCGCAGAACATCAGTTACTACCCTTAACATAAGGCTTGGGGATAACCTGCATGATGGATCTTCAGTTACTACCCTTAACAGAAACATGGGGTAACAGAAACATAGAAATGAAACATAGAAATGACGGCAGAAGAAGACCAAACGGCCCATCCAGTCTGCCCGCAAGCTTCGCACTTTTTTTTTTCCTCATACTTATCTGTACTCTTGGCTCTTAGTAACCCTTTGGTTCTATTTCCCTTCCACCCCCACCATTAATGCAAAGAGCAGTGTTGGAGCTGCATCTAAGTGTAATATCTAGCTTAGTTAGGGGTAGTAACCGCCGCAATAAGCAAGCTACACCCTTGCCAATTTGTCTACTCAGACTATGTGACTCAGTCCCTGTTGGTTGTTGTCTGTATATAGATCCACTTTTCTTCATTCCCCCTGCCGTTGAAGCAGAGAGCTATGCTGGATTTGCACGAAGTATCAGACTTTCTCCCCTGCCGTTGAAGCAGAGAGCTATGCTGGATATGCACGAAGTATCAGACTGTCTCCCCTGCCATTGAAGCAGCGAGCTATGCTGGATATGCATTGAAAGTGAAGTATCAGGCTTATTTGGTTTGGGGTAGTAACCGCCGTAACAAGCAAGCTACTCCCCACTTTTTGTGAATTCAAATCTTTTTCCACATTTCCTCTTGCCATTGAAGCTTGGAGCAATGTTGGAGTTGCATTAATCGTGTGTATGTTTATTGAATAAGGGTATTATCTCCAGGTAGTAGCCATCATTCCCGCGAGCCACCCGCTCTTCATTCACGTCCTCTAGACTTTATGGATCCACAGTGTTTATCCCACGCCCCTTTGAAGTCCTTCCCAGTTCTGGTCTTCACCACTTCCTCCGGAAGGGCATTCCAGGCATCCACCACCCTCTCCGTGAAGAAATACTTCCTGACATTAGTTCTGAGTCTTCTTCCCTGAAGCCTCAAATCGTGACCCCTGGTTCTGCTGATTTTTTTCCGATGGAAAAGGTTTGTCGTTGTCTTTGGATCATTGAAACCTTTCATGTATCTGAAAATCTGTATCATATCACCTCTGCTCCTCCTTTCCTCCAGGGTGTACATATTTAGATTCTTCAATCTCTCCTCATAAGTCATTTGATGAAGACTATCCACCTTTCTGGTCGCCCTTCTCTGGACCACCTCCATCCTGTCTCTGTCCCTTCGGAGATACGGTCTCCAGAACTGAACACAGTACTCCAGGTGAGGCCTCACCAAGGACCTGTACAAGGGGATAATCACTTTCCTTTTCTTACTCGATATTCCTCTCTCTATGCAGCCCAGAATTCTTCTGGCTTTAGCTATCGCCTTGTCACATTGTTTCGCCAACTTCAGATCATTAGACACTATCACCCCAAGGTCTCTCTCTTGCCCCGTGCACATCATCCCTTCTCCCCCCATCAAATACAGTTCATTCGGATTTCCATACCCCATATGCATGACTCTGCACTTCTTGGCATTGAATCTCAGCTGCCATATCTTTGACCACTCTTCCAGCTTCCTTAGATCCCGTCTCATTCTCTCCACTCCTTCCGGCGTGTCCACTCTATTGCAGATCTTAGTGTCATCCGCAAAAAGACAAACCTTACCTTCTATCCCTTCCGCATTGTCTCTCACAAAGATATTGAACAGGACCGGTCCCAACACCGATCCTTGCAGTACACCACTTAAAACCGCTCTCTCTTCAGAGTAAGTTCCATTTACCATCACACATTGTCTTCTATCCGTCAACCAGTTTGCAATCCAGGCCACCACCTTGGCACTCACTCCTAAGCTTCTTATTTTATTCACCAGTCTCCTGTGCGGAACCGTATCAAAAGCTTTGCTGAAGTCCAAATAGATGACATCGAGTGATCTTCCTTGATCCATTTCCTTGGTTGCCCAGTCAAAAAAGTCAGATTTGTCTGACAGGATCTTCCCCTGGTGAATCCATGCTGCCTCTGGTCCAGCAATTCTTCTGACTAGATAGTTCACTATTCCTTCTTTTAACAGCGACTCCATTACTTTTCCCACCACTGAGGTGAGGTTAGCCGGTCTGTAGTTTTCAGCCTCCTCTCTGTTTCTACTCTTGTGAAGCGGGATCACCACCACTCTTTTCCAATCACTTGGCACCACTCCCATTTCTAGGGATCTATTGAACCTGCGCGGAACATCAGTTACTACCCTTAACATAAGGCTTGGGGATAACCTGCGTGGAACATCAGTTACTACCCCTAACAGAAACATGAGGTAACCTGCACAGAACGTCAGTTACTACCCGTAACAGAAACATGGGGTAACCTGCACGGAACGTCAGTTACTACCCTTAACAGAAACATGGGGTAGCCTGCGCGGAACGTCAGTTACTACCCGTAACATAAGGCTTGGGGATAACCTGTGCGGAAAGTCAGTTACTACCCCTAACAGAAACATGAGGTAACCTGCACAGAACGTCAGTTACTACCCATAACAGAAACATGGGGTAACCTGCACGGAACGTCAGTTACTACCCTTAACAGAAACATGGGGTAGCCTGCGCGGAACGTCAGTTACTACCCGTAACATAAGGCTTGGGGATAACCTGCGCGGAACGTCAGTTACTACCTGTAACAGAAACATGGGCGTAACCTGCATGAGCGGCAGTTACTACCCGTAACAGATACATGGGGTAACCTGCACAGAGTGGCAGTTACTACCCTTAACAGAAACATGGGGGTAACCTGCATGGAGTGGCAGTTACTATCCTAAACAGAAACATGGGGTAACCTGCATGGAGTTGCATTTACTACCCATAACAGAAACACAGAGCGGCAGGCTGGATGAGACATTTGGTCTTTTTCTGCCATCATTACTTTGTTTCTATGTTACTATCTGAAAGTCTTAAGTAGTGGATGTCACTTATATATTTTATTTATTTATTAGTTTTTTTATATACTGGTGTTCAATATGGAATACCACATCAGTTTACATTGTAACTGCATTCAAGAAGTAGGGGCTTCTTGTTTAAATTATAACATCAATATAGTCTTATTTAAATTTGTAAATAATTCTTATTTAACATTGTAACTTTACACTTTACTAAATTCTTACTCGGAGATTAAACCTGAAACAATGACAGCAGTACGTCCTACGTAGTCTTTGGAAAGGATGTTTTTTGGGTCATTTACGACAATACGTCTTGTTGAGGGTATTGTCGTATAATAATGTGAATATTGAGATGTGACATATGACTTATATGTCCTTATCTAGTGTTTTTTCGCATGGTAGCATCGGCAGGGGTATTAGGTGGTTGTTGTGAAAGCGTTTTTGGAAAAGCCATGTTTTAAGTTTTGTTTTGAAGGTTTGCATTGTTGTTTCGAGCCTTAGATGTAATGGTAAGTTATTCCAGAGAGAGGGTCCGGCCACAGACAGAGCACATTCTCTTATTGTGGTCAGATGGATTATTTTTGGAGAGGGTATTGGGATGAGACCAGTGTTGTTGGTGTGGAGGTTCCTTTTTGGGCTGCAGAAGGAGAAGGATGTGTTCATCCAGTTAAACTTGTCAGTGTAGAGAGCTTTGTGGATGAGGGTGAGGACTTTATAATGTATTCTGAATTGAATGGGTAACCAATGTAGGTTTTTGAAGATAGGTGAGATGTGGTCCGATCTTCTGCTGTTTGTGAGTAGTCTTGCTGCTGTATTTTGGAGTAGCTGCAGCGGTCTGAGAGTGGTTGTTGGGAGGCCAAGCAGGAGGGCGTTACAGTAGTCTAATTTGGAGAATAGCAGTGCTTGGAGGACCGTTCGGAAGTCATGTGTGTATAGTAGAGGTTTGATTCTCTTATGTGCCTGAGATGCTCCTCATTTCAGACCTAATAAGTGTCCAAATTAGCTTGGTCAGCACTAAACATTCATATCTGCTCTCAGCCTCTTCACCTATAAATTTATTGGGCTGAGATTTGTTGTATAAATTGAATTGTATAATTAATTATTCCCAGCCAGTTTCTCACTCTCTCTCCCTCCACCAGTCCACCCTGAATGGTTTCTCTCTACTCTCTCCTCCAGTCCATTCCCCCCACTCGCCCCAGATCAGACAGACCCAGCTGTAAGGATGTCTATAGTTACTCTACATGAGTTACTGAATATGAGTCCTTTCTTGCGCATTTAGTTCTGTGCTTTGCTATTATATGTATTCAGTTTATATCAGTAACAAGCAGTATTTTGTGACTTCAATATTCAAAGCTAAACAGTTATGTTGTCCCTGGATTCATCATTCCACTATAAATATAACTTTTGCCCCCGTACCACCAATGGGAAAGGTGAAGTTATTTCCGGCGGCACTGTCGATGATAATGTGTAAAACATCATCATCCACAGTACTACTGGGCCCTCAATTTAAACCCCGCCCAAATCCCTCCCCTTTCCCTCATTTAAATTTTAAAGTCACGATGCGACCTTAATGCATACAGTAACAGCCCATCACAATTTGAAGAATTACCCTGTAAGTTATCTGGATAAGAGTTATCCACCAACATACAAGGGATATTCAGCAGCACGGCGATGCTGCTGAATATCTCTGTAGAAATTGCCACTTGGCTGGATAACTCATAAATACGGTAGCTAAATTTAGACCTGCTATTGAGCTGGTCTAACTTATCTGTCTACCGTAGGCATACAAGTCAGAATATCAGCACTTATCCAGCTACAATAGATGGATAAGTAGCTCCTCCCCAATCCTCCCATAGGCCGCCCACTAAATATCTGGCTAAGTGGTGACCACTGAATATATTCAGCCGCTGCCACTCAGCCAGCTAAGCAGTGCTAAGTATCAGTCTCAATGAGTTGTATAATTTATGAATGAGTCTGGTGTGTATATAATTATTTTTTGTTATTACTGTCCTCGTTCCACACCCACCTAGATATTCACTTTCACCAACTGACCATCCTTTAATCTCCATCGCTGCCATGACCCTTCAGTCCATCATACCTTTGCTTCAAGACACTTTCCTTGTCTTACCTCATGCTTGTTATAGCGTGTTTTTTGTAAGGTACCCTGGGTAGGACACCATATCTATACAATAAATACACTCCCCTGTGGGGAGCAACATGCCACTCTCTCTTCATTAATTACATGTATAGCTCCATGTCTGAGCTGTTTTTGAGTTCACCGTAGAACTGTGAAATACAGGGCTACAATTCTGAAACAAACCCTCACTGTTGCTGTCAGTGTATCAGTCGAAGCTGCTGACAATTGGATGACTTCTCTTAAAATTAATGGCATACTTATGATTGAATTTAAGATTTTCCTATTATGAGGGGGATCAGAAATACAATAATCATTATATTAATTCAAAATGGTTTATTATGTGATCAATACTTCTTCCATTTATGTGCATGGTTTAAGGTTTATTTATTTTTATACTGTCATTTCAGTAAAACCATCATAACGGTGAACAATAAATTAAAGTAAGAAAATACAATACATAATCAAATCATATAAATTTAGTAGTCAATAAAACATAAATACCAAAATAAGCTTAAATTAAATGGCATGCATAAGGTCTGCCCCCAAAAACATCAGATGACCTTGCTTCAAGTGTTTCTGCCAACATGTTCACACTCGCTGTGCACATAGGGGCAGGTTTTAAAAAAATATGCGCGCACGTACTTTTGTTCGCGCACCCGGCGCAAACAAGAGTATGCCGGATTTTAATAGATAGGCACGTAGCCGTGCATATCTTTTAAAATCTGGGGTCAGCGCGCGCAAGGCTGTGCAAAATCAGCAGCCTGCGCGTGCCGAGCCGCGAAACCTGCCTCCGTTCCCTCCGAGGTCGCTCCAAAATCGGAGCGGCCTCAGAGGGAACTTTCTTTCCGGTGCCCCCCACTTTCCCTTTCCTTCCCCTAACTAACCCGGCCCCCAGCCCTAACTAATTGCCCACCCTACCTTTATTTCCGGGGGCTGGTCCGGAGGCCGCGGCCACGCCCCCAGAATGCCCCCCGATGATGCGACGGCCGCAACACGCCCCCGACATGCCCCCAGGAAAGCCCCGGGGCTTGCGTGCGCCACCGAGCCTATGCAACATAGGCTCGGCGCGCGCAGGGGGTGGATGGGGCAGCTTTTTGGGGCTTACGCGCGTATCCCTTTGAAAATCTGCCCCATATTCTCTAGAATCTGAAAATAATTTTGTCAAAACCATTAAACACAGTTATCTATTACCTTATGAAATATCTGAATGAAAATATTACTGCAGCATAGATGGCCTGGTAATACTGTAAATTCTATATATATGATGAGAAAGAAAAGAGGCCACCATACTAGAGTATATTGTATCAAAATGATAGCTCTGTAATAGGAAAATATCCTTTCAGTGTATGCATAATAGGAGCAAAAGCACGCTGAAGCCCATTGCCTGCACCTGTTGGCAACAGGAACCTTACTCCAAGTTTTCAGCATTCTGCTAAAAGAATTATTTAATGCTTATCAAAAGAAATAAGATAAACAAGAAAGAAAATGAAATTAAAAAAATATAGGGGCAGATTTTCAAAGCCTGCACACGTAAATCCAGGTGGCTTTACGTGCGTGGGGGGAGGGGGTTACGCGCGCTGAGCCTAATTTTGCATAGGCCGGCGATGCGCGCAAGCCCCGGGACACGTGTAAGTCCCGGGGCTTGAAAAAATGGGCGGGGCGGTGGCGTGGCCAGAGGCCTCTCCACTGCCGCTGGGCCCAGGGATTGCACGCCGGCATATGGCCAGTGAGCGCAACCTACGCCGGCCCGGAGGCAGGCATAAATAAAACAAAAGTGGGGGGGGGGGGGGATTTAGGTAGGGCTGGGGGACAGGTTAGGTAGGGGAAGGTGGGGGGGCGGAGGGAACGGAGGAAGTCTGCGTGGCTCGATGCATGCAAGTTGCACAATTGTGCACCCCCTTGCGCGCGCCGACCCTGGATTTTATAACATGCGTGCGGATGTTATAAAATCGGGCGTACACTGATTAAAAACACCATACAGAACAAAATTTAACACTGTCATTGATGTACAAGGCTCTAAGAGGAGAAGGTCCTATTTAGCTGATTGGGGTTACAGTAGATAAGCCCCCTAGGCCACTATGATCCAAAATCTGATCCTCAATGTCAATCCTATTGTCAAAAGAAATCACAAGAACAGACAGACTCAACATAACCTTCTCAACAGCAGCACCTGCCCTCTGGAATTCCCTCCCAGAAGAGCTCCGAGAAATACATTATTTGCTTCCTGGAAGATGAGAAATCAAAGCCCGGCTTTTAATGCCAAACCCAAAATGCAAGAATGATAAATGATTACAGGAAACTACCTGGCATCCTCACAAATTCCTTAAACAAGCTGCTACACACTTGTGTCACAGTATTTATTTCTATATAAATCACAAGTACTCATGCTGTTGTAGAGCTTAGTCTGTTCAACTGATATGTTATTAGTCCTATGGTGCACCTTTTTATTGCTAAGTTGAAATGTGTTTAATATTAAAATGGCAGGGAATAAATTTGATATTACAAGTTAATAAAGTAGTTAATAAAGTAGTACTGTTGAAAAAAACTGTTAAAAATACTGCACTTTTATTCAATGAACATACAATAACTACAAATTGCCTGTCTCTGTTAAGTACTCGTTTGGCACTTAAAATATATTTATTATGAGTAAAATATATTATACGCTCTTGGTACATAAGAATATAATATATGCCATCCTGGGTCAGTCCAAGGGTCCATCAAGCCCAGCATCCTGTTTCCAACAGTGGCCAATCCAGGCCATAAGAACCTGGCAAGTATTCAAACATTAAATAGATCTCAAGCTACTATTGTTTATTGATTAATAGCAGTTTATGGATTTTTCCTCTAGGAACCAATCCAATCCTTTTTTAAACCCAGTCATAACCACATAACCACATCCTCTGGCCATGAATTCTAGAAATTAACTATGTGCTGAACCACTTGCTAACTTCATGGTCCTTCTATAATCTGAGAGCGTAAATAACCAATTTATATTAACCTGTTCAAGTCCTTTCATGATTTTGTAGACTTCTATCATATCCCCCTATCAGTCGTCTCTTCTCTAAACTGAACAGCCCTAACTTCCTTAACTTTACCTCATAGGGCAGCCGTTCCATGCCCCTTATCACTTATATCCTATGAGGAAAGTAATATTTAACAGTTTGTTGGTGTTTAACTTACAATTACTAACCTGATAAAAGCTAATTAAATGCATATTAGAGGCATTTACTGCATCTATCAGAGATTATTGTTTTGCTAGTCATTAATCTTTACTTAGAGAAGTCCCATGAGAAGGAATAAAAGATTGGTAAGGCAGTCAAGTCAATCTTTTAACATCCTCTCATTTACTAGACATAATTTTGCTAATTCATAAAAAGTAGAGAGAATAGTCTTTTGGTATTCCTGTAAAATTCTTTAAGACATTGTGTCAGATGATGTCATTACCGATTGTGATGCTACTTTATTTTTGGGCACACTTTTAAGATGGTGCTCAAAGGAAGTGTGCACTTTTTCTTTCTGCTGAAGTAGAAAAGGTACAAATAAGCCTGATCTTTATATCTTTGATGCAGCTGCAATTTAAATACAGATGTGGAAGGCAGCTCCGTGTGTGTGTGTGTGTGTGTGTGTGTGTGTATATATATATCACAAGAAATCCACGTAGTAATACATAGAGAGTAATTTTAAAACTGTGTGCGTTGCCATAATGTCTCATGTACCTGATGGAGGTAATCTTCAAAGGAATTGTCTGTGTAAATGTAACATACTATCGTAGCAATTTTCAAAAGCCCATTTATACGCTTAAAATACACTTATGTGTGTAAAACCTATTGAAAATTCAATGGCATTTTAGCAATTTTCAAAAGCCTACTTACATATCTAAAGTGCACTGGCATGCGTTAAACCCAGTTTTAAGCATGTAAAAGCTTTTGAAAATTACATCCCCTATGTACAGACTTTACCCCATATTTTCAAAGCACACTTATGCACATAAGATTGCTTCGGTAATCCATGCATGCGCCCTGGTATGCACACAGTGGGGTAGATTTACAAACAGCGCGAATTGGCGTACTTTTGCTGGCGCATCAGGCGCCAGCAAAAGTACGCAGGTTTTTAGTAGATACGCGCGTAGCCGCTAAAATCCTGGATCGGCACGCGCAAGGCTATCGATTCTGTATAGCCGGCGCGTGCCGAGCCGCGCAGCCTACCCCCGTTCCCTCCGAGGCCGCTCCGAAATCGGAGCGGCCTCGGAGGGAACTTTCTTTTGCCCTCCCCTCACCTTCCCCTACCTAACCCACCCGCCCGGCCCTGTCTAAACCCCCCCCTTACCTTTGTCGGGGGATTTACGCCTCCCGGAGGGAGACATAAATCCCCGTGCGCCAGCGGGCCGCTAGCGCGCCGGGATGCAACCTGGGGGCAGGTACGGAGGGCGCGGCCACGCCCCCGGACTGCCCTGGGCCGTAACCACGCCCCCGGGCCCGCCCCCAAAACGCTGCCGACACGCCCCCAAAACGTCGCGCCGACCGGGCCCGCCCCCGACACGCCCCCCTCGCCAAACCCCGGGACTTACGTGAGTCCCGGGGTCTGCGCGCGCCGGTAGGCCTATTGAACATAGGCGCACCGGCGCGCAGGGCCCTGCTCGCCTAAATCCGCCCGGATTTGGGCGGATTTAGGCGAGCAGGGCTCTTAAAATCCGCCCCAAACTTATCTGCACAAAATTATGCCTATTATATCTGTTGCACTGTGGTGGACCCTTGGCCTGAGGTGGGGTTGATGCTACCCATATGGCAAGCCCCACGGGTCCCCACCGTCGGGAGGTAGAGCAGACCGAGAGATGGAGGCCGACTGGAGCTTCGCCAATACCAGCCCTCATTCCCCAAAAGGTTGAGCCCTTGGGTGCTGGGGCCGGCTGGTCTTACGATTCCCAGTGAAAGGTAGCAGATAGCCAGGGACCAGCAGAGGTATCGGAGGGACTGAGGCAGGTCTGGATGAGGCAGGGATCCAGAGGCCCAGGCAACAAGGACAGGGCAGAAGCAAGGTTAGGTGACGCCCGGGCAGTAGAAGGCAGAAGCCTAGCAAGGCCAAGCCAAGGAGATACCAGAGGCGAAGTCAGGAGCAGGCTGGAGTTGGGGCAGGCAGCAGAGCCAGGCGAGGTCAAAGCCAGTAATCAATCCTGAGTTTAGTCCAATGAAGCAAGGGTCAAAGCCAGTAATCAGTCCAAGGCAAAGGCTAGGTAGGGACCAGGAACAGAGTCAGGAACAGAAACCAGGAACGAAGTCAGGAACAAGGATGAGCAACAAAGCACACAACTAGCGTGGAGACCTGTTGCCAAGGCAAGGAATGAGTGGCGGGCCCTGCCTTAAGAAGCAGAGCCTGATTATGTCATCATCCAGGGCCGCGGGTTAGTTTCCCGCCACGGCCCCTTTAAAGGCCAGCAAGGAACGCGCACACGTGCCTAGGAAGAAGCAGGACGGTGGTGTCTCCCCACGGCACACATGGGGAGACCCACCGAGAGCTGGAGAGGTCCATAGAGGAGCCAGGAGCACCTGAGGAGGCAACGGGGGTGCGGGAGCGCAGGCGGCTGCCTACCACTGCCAGTGAGGAAGGGCCAGGTCCGGGAGCCGGGCGCTGGAGGTGAGTAGGCCCGGCCGTGGGCCTGCCACGGCCGGGACATACAACAATATCAAGGGCATAACATGCATATACATTGTGGAAAATCCCAAAGGGAAAGACAGTCAGAGGATTTCCTGGAGGCCTCTAAATTGACTCTGTATAACTCATCTGAAGCCTGTTAAAAACTTAAAGAAAAATTTGTAATGCCATGCAATCAGCTGAAGCCAGTTGACATTCCTCTTTTATTCATCTTAAAAAAATTTACATGCAAAGTAATAAATAGGTTGCAGTCACAGACCAAACCTGGAGAGCTCCGAGTGTCGCAGATGAAATTAAGACTTTAGATATTATCCAGAAACACTGATAACAAGCTCTTAACCAATCAGCAACCAAATATCTCAATACTTATTAGAATCCTAGAATTTATGCTTAATTCTTGTAATACCAGTGCATAAGCTTATGTTTTGTTTACATGCTTTAAAGGATAACAACCAGTAAACAACTTACTTCTATATAAGGTAAAATGTTAGCCTCTAAAGAAATATATATCTAATTAAACACTAACGTGCTGTAACACTAACGTGCCATGGTGCAACCTCGTGAGCAGTGCCCCAAGACCCCTACCAATGGCAAGTGAACATGTCTTAGAATGGGCCAGACTAAGACAGAGTTCAAGAGTCTAGTTATTTATTTATCACATTTTTCTATACCAGTGTATGGATCAAACCTTCACATCGGTTTACAATATTCAAATAAAATGCATTGTTTCATCAAAAATAAAATATACATACATCATTAACTTAAAATGTAATTAACTTATTACAAATTATAATGCATATCCTAAAATTCACTAAAAATTGCAGCCTACTTCATAATTTTGTACATTACGTACTCATGCATTTTGGTTTGGTCAGCTGTTTCTCTCATTGAACGCCTGTTTGAACAGCCAGGTTTTAAGCAATTTTTTAAACTCTAAATGCCTTGTTTCTAACCTTAGTTCAACTGGTAAAGTATTCCAAATCTTGAGGGCCGTGAGAGATAGTGCTCTTTCTCTAACAGATATTAATTTAGCTGAGGATTGTGATGGAATTGCAAGTAGCCCTTTATTCAATGATCTTAAGTTGCGCTGTGGTGTGTGTAGTCTTATAGATGCATTTATCCATTTCACCTGTACCCCGTGTGTTGCTTTGTGTAAGATTTTTAATGTTTTATATTGTAGTCTTTGTTCAATTGGTAACCAGTGCAGTTCAATGAGAATTGGTGTTATATGGTTCTGTTTGCGTGTCCCGGTTAATATCCTTGCAGCCTAGTTCTGGAGAATCTGTAGGGGTCTTATAGTGGAATGTGGTAGTCTAAGCAGTAGGGCGTTACAATAATCAATGCCATTGAAAATCAACGCTTGTAGTACTGTTCTAAATTCTTTTACGTTTAATAGCGGTTTTAATCTTCTTAAAAGTAGTCATTTATAAAAACCATCTTTAGTTTTTGTTTAGATATGTTTTTTAAAATTCAGTTTAGGGTCTAAGAATACACCAAGGTCCCTTATTTTGGTCTCGAGAGTAATTTGGTTGTTTTCATATTTAAAATGAAATTTGTCATTACTCATTGATGTTTTCCTTTCTAGTAACATTATCTCTGTTTTTCTATGTTTAAACTTAATTTCAGTAATTGCTTTATTATATTCAGATAAATTTTTGTGATTTGGAAAGTTTTTTCCAGGGTGTTACACGCCCAGCCCGCGCATGGGCCTGCTCATCTCCATGGTTCCACGGCAGGTCCTGGGTCGGCGTCCCTAGCAGCAGCTGCAAGTGCCTCCAGGCCTCTGCGTCCCGCAGCGATGGTCGCCGGGCCTTCCACTGCACACCAGGCCTCACGCTGGAGCTCGGCATCCTCGGCTGTGTTGGCCACACCCCTAAGCGCACGCGAGCGGACCGCTCGGCCTCTTGTAGGGCCAAGGGCGGGTCCTAGCTCTGCGGTGCGGCCTGATTGATTCCCTGATATAAGGAAATCCCTGCTTGTATTTCCTTGCCTTGGCAATCGGGTAGTGGCTTGCTAGATTGTCACTGCGTCTGAACCTTGTTCCAGTCTTGTTCCAAGACTCATTCCAGGATCCTTCTGTTCCAGTTCTGTTCCTGCCTTGTTCCTGCATCCTAGTACTCCAGAGTCCTTCTTCCTGTTTGCCTGTTCATCTCCCCAGGTAGTACCTCCAGACTGTCTCACTGACCTTGGCTTGCTCCTACGCTTGCCTGCCTGCCATCTGCCTTCTGACTCCAGTCTGTTCCTCGACCTGCCTGCCTGCCGCCTGCCTTCTGACCTCAGCTTGTTCCTAGACTCATCTGCCTGCTGCCTGTCTTCTGGCTTCGGCCTGCCTGTGACCTTGTCTAACCTCTGGAACCTGACCTCTGCTTTGCTGACTATTTCTCGGACTGACTCCCGGACTCTGACCTCTGCCTGCTTGACCACGTCTCTAGATTCTGGCTCTGTTCCTAGCCTTGTCATCACCTACGCTATTCTCGTCCTCCTTGTTCCATCTGACCTCCAGTCTTGAACCTGACTGTGCTCCCCTTCTGTCTGTGTGCATGCCAAACTTCCATCCTTCCAGGAGACCCTGTGAGGCCCAACTAAGTCCAAGCAGCCCAGGTCTCTACAGGCTCCTGCCGGGGGGACCTCAGGCTTCCAGTGGTGAAGCTCATCCTAGCCTCTGTCTACTCCAGTGCTCCGCCCCCTGGGGGCAGTTGCTTCCTTGTCCCTACTAGGGAGCTGTTCACCACTGCTCCAGGACAAGGGTCCACCCCGAGTGCAACAGGTTGCCAAGGCCATGGACTCGGTGGAGTCTCCAGCCTCCAGGGCCCTACTGGGTTTGGCCGCCACAGTTAAACAACATCATCAAGCTTTGGAAACGCTGGCCTCTTCGATGGAAGAATTTTGTTCCCAGCTACAAGATACAGCTTTGGCCAATCCTGTGGGCCTCTCAGCCACCATGCTTCCCAAAGCATCGTTGGCACTTCCTGCACCTCCTCAATACAATGGGAATCCACACTCCTGTCGTGGCTTCCTTAAAAAGCGCTTCATGCAGTTTGCACTGCAACCCTCGTTCTTGAAGGAAATCACTATGGTGACCTTCATCCTGTCTCATCTGGAAGGAAAGGCTCTTGCATGGGCTTCTCCCTTATGGGAATGTTCTGATCCCATCCTTTCCAAGTTATCTGAATTCATCGCTCTCTTCAAGCAGACCTTCGGAGATCCAGGCTGTCACCAGCCATAACTTACTCCACCTCAGTCAAGGGGCAAGGACCCTCTCTGAGTATATGGTGGAGGTTAGGACTCTGGCCACGGAGCTTAGGTGGCAAGAAGATTGTCTGCAAGCCAACTTCCTAGATGGTCTCTCTCTTGTGCTGTCAAAGATGAGCTCTCTGTCTGAGACTCCCACGTCTCTAGAGGACCTGATTTCCCTTGCCAGTAAGGTTGATCATCGTCTCCGGCAAATATGCCTAGAAGTAAAGGCTCCCCGGTCTCCTGTAGCACACCCCTCATGTGCTTCTAATCCTCCAGTGAAGACTTCAGCTTCACCACCCTCTTCCATGGTGGAACCTATGGAGATGAACCATGAGCGTTTGTCTCTGACCGAACATCTCCGTCAGCAGAAGGAGGGTATTTGCCTTTACTGTGGCACTTCTGGACATCGTCTGCAGTCCTGCCCAGTTCGGCCGGGAAACTGCAATACCTGAGCCCGGCGGGGGTCCCGAGCTTGGGCGCAACCGTTACTGGCCCTCAACTCTTGCTTCCTGTATCCCTGGGCATCAAGGCCCACACCTTCGCTACCACTGCTCTTGTTGATACCGGAGCAAGCGGCAGCTTCATTATGGATGACATTGTCAAGCTCCTGAATATTCCTCTCCAGCCATTGGAGTGAGTCTCCACATCACCTCCAACCAGGGGGGCCCTCTTCCAGGACTCATCACCCACCAGACAGTGGCTGTTCATCTTACCGTGGGCACTCTCCACGAGGAGATGTCCTTCTACGTTTTGAAGCGATCAACCCATCCAGTTATCCTGGGGTTGCCCTGGCTCCAGGCCCATGAACCCCAGTTCGATTGGCATTCCCTGGAGTTGGTACAGTGGGGCTCCAAATGCCAGAAAACATGTTTGCATTCAGTATCTCCAGTAGTTCCTGTTCTGAAGTCTGTTACCTTACCTGGTTTGCCTCCGCAGTATTCTGACTTCAACAATGTCTTCTCGAAGCAGAAAGCAGATACCCAGCCTCCGTTATGCAAGTTCAATTGTCCTATTGAACACCTGCCGGGCACTATGCCTCCCAAAGGCAGAATGTACCCGTTGTCTCAACCTGAAATTCAAGCTATGTCTGAGTATATTAAAGAGAACCTAGAAAAAGAATTCATCTGTCCTTCTGACTCCCCTGCAGGTGCGGGGTTCTTTTTGTTAAGAAAATGGATGGCAGTCTTTGCCCTTGTATTGATTACAGGGGGCTCAATGCCATAACCCGCTGCCCCTCATTAGTTAACTGTTTGTTCGCCTTGAAGGGGCATGGATCTTTTCCAAGTTGAATCTGAGAGGTGCATACAACTTGGTGCGCATTCAACCTGAAGATATTTGGGAAACCGCATTTAATACAAGGGACGGTCACCACGAATACACTGTGATGCCCTTTGGGCTATATAATGCCCCAGCGGTCTTTCAATGCCTTATGAACGAGATCTTCTGAGATCTTCTGTATGCCTTCGTAGTCGAATATCTTGATGACATCTTGATCTTTTCTAAAGACCTTGAATCTCATTGAGATCATATTCAGATCGTCCTCCAATGCCTGAGAGAGAACCATTTGTATGCCAAGGTTGGAAAAATGCCTGTTTGAGCGTAATCGCTTGCCCTTCCTAGGGTATATCATTTCTGACCGAGGATTTTCTATGGACCCAGAGAAAGTCCAGGGGATCCACGATTGACCCCAGCCAGTAGGCCTATGAGCCTTACCACGTTTTCTTGGCTTTACCAATTATTACCGGAGCTTCATTGCTAATTATTCTTCCCTAGTTGCCCCGCTCACCGCTATGACTAGGAAAGGGGCCAACACCTGGGTGTGGACACCTAAAGCACTAGCCGCCTTTCAAACGATCAAGGAGGCTTTCTCTTCTGGCCCTTGCCTGCAGCATCCAGACCCTAAACGTCCATTTGTTGTAGAGGTAGACACCTCTGCAATCAGCGCAGGAGCCGTCTTGAGCCAGTATTCCCCTAAGGGTAAACTGATACCCTGCTATTTCTACTCATGGTCACCAACAGTATAACAGCGTTATACTGTTGGTGACCATGAACTCCTCGCAGTCAAATTGACACTCCAAGAGTGGTGCCCCTGGTTGGAATGGATGCAACATAAGTTTACCATCTTCACTGACCATAAGAACCTTGAACACCTTAAAGAGGCTCAACTCTTGAACCCCTGTCAAGCCCGATGGGCACTTTTCTTCGAATGATTCAATTTCATCCTCTGTTTCTGCCCAGGTTCCAAGAACCTCCGCGCTGACGTGCTATCCAGATCATTTGAACCTGAAGATGTTCCTGAAGTCCCTAGCTTCATTATTGATCCCACCTGTATATCCCTTGCTGTGACCACTACAGTTCCTACGGGGAAAACTGTTGTTCCGCGTAGATTACGTTAACAAGTTCTGAAATGGGCTCATGATTCCAAGTTGGCAGGCCATCTGGGTCATGCCAGGACCTTAGAGATGTTGCAAAGATGCTATTGGTGGCCCAATATGGTGCAGGATTCCCAAAACTATGTGGACTCGTGTCCCAATTGTGCCCAACAGAAAATGCCTACTGGAAAGCCTTGGGGCTTACTTCAACCACTCCCAGCACCTACTGAGCCATGGTCTAGCATCTCGGACTTTTTTTTTTTAAACTTTTATTTATTGCTTTTTAAATTCAGTTAACAAGAATAAACTTGACAAGAAATGATATACAGAGATAATTCGTTTCACAAATCATAGGCAATATATTTAATATTAATATTCATTCCCTGTAATATCCTGTCAGACCACCATAAGTGAGGGATTCCAATGAAAATTTGTAGGAAATTAAATCTAGCAGACTTAGTAATAGATACACCGTCTAAAGCTAGTTAATTTATTTTCTATAGTCTGATCACTTTACTCAGAGCTAGTTCTGGCAAATGAGGGATCTGAACTATTAATAAAAGGAATTTAACTGTAAGGGGTCGAAAAACACATATTTAACAACAGCGTGTTTCACCACACATTTACAGGGGAAATACAACCAAAAAGAGGCAAGCCTATCACAGCTGGGAGCATCATAAGGAAACGTTTTCTTTTCGCTTGTGTGGTTTTAGCAACATACGAATTTTTTACTCCCCTGGGGGCAGTTGCTTCCTGGTCCCTACCAGGGAGCTGTTCTCCACTGCTGCAGGTCAAGGGTCCACCCCCGAGCGCAACAGATTGTTTGTTTGGTTTTAAGTGTGAGGTTTTCTCATCGTGAATGGCTATTTACTGCATAGTGGATAACACATTGAAATAGTCAGTTCAGTGTGCTGCAGCAGTCAAAAAAGCAAACAGAATGTTGGGAATTATTAGAAAGGGAATGGTGAATAAAACAGAAAATGTCATAATGCCTCTGAATCGCTCCATGGTGAGACCGCACCTTGAATACTGTGAAGAGTGTTCTGGTCGCCACATCTAAAAAAAGATATAGCTGCAATGGAGAAGGTACAGAGAAGGGCGACCAAAATGATAAAGGGGATGGAACAGCTCCCCTATGAGGAAAGACTAAAGAGGTTAGGACTTTTCAGCTTGGAGAAGAGACGGCTGAAGGGGGATATGATAGAGGTATTTAAAATCATGAAAGGTCTAGATCGGGTAAATGAGAATCAGTTATTTACTCTTTCGGATAATAGAAGGACTAAGGGGCACTCCATGAAGTTAGCATGTGGCACATTTAAAACTAATCGGAGAAAGTTCTTTTTCACTCAACGCACAATTAAACTCTGGAATTTGTTGCCAGGGGATGTGTTTAGTGCAGTTAGTGTAGCTGGGTTTAAAAAAGGATTGGATAAGTTCTTGGAGGAGAAGTCCATTACCTGCTAATAATTAAGTTGACTTAGAAAATAGTCACTAGCAGCAGTAACATGGGATAGACTTATTTTTTGGGAACTTGCCAGGTTCTTATGGCCTGGACTGGCCACTGTTGGAGACAGACTGCTGGGCTTGATGGACCCTTGGTCTGACCTAGTATGGCATGTTCTTATTAGGGATGTGAATCGTTTTTTGACGATTTAAAATATCGTCCGATATATTTTAAATCGTCAAAAATCGTTAGAAGCGCGATACAATAGGAATTCCCCCGATTTATCGTCAAAAATCGTAAATCGGGGGAAGGGGGAGGGCGGAAAAACCGGCACACTAAAACAACCCTAAAACCCACCCCGACCCTTTAAAATAAATCCCCCACCCTCTCGAACCCCCCCAAAATGCCTTAAATTACCTGGGGTCCAGAGCGGGGGTCCGGTGTGATCTTTTACTCTCGGGCCTGCGGTGCGTTGTAGAAATGGCGCCGGCGCTACCTTTGCCCTGTCATATGACAGGTCAAAGGTAGCGCCGGCGCCATTTTGTTTTTGTCCCCCGACGTCAGGAGCATAGGAGATTGCTCCCGGACCCCCGCTGGACCCCCAGGGACTTTTGGCCAGCTTGGGGGGGCCTCCTGACCCCCACAAGACTTGCCAAAAGTCCAGCGGGGGTCCGGGAGCGACCTCCTGCACTTGAATCGTTTTGCCGTACCAAATGGCGCCAGAAGTGTAGGCGATCGCTCCCGGACCTCCGCTGGACCCCCAGGGACTTTTGGCCAGCTTGTGGGGGCCTCCTGACCCCCACAAGACTTGCCAAAAGTCCAGCGGGGGTCCGGGAGCGACCTCCTGCACTCGAATTGTTTTGCCATACGGCCGGCGCCATTTTGCGCAAAATGGCGCCGGCCGTACGGCAACACGATTCGACTGCAGGAGGTCATTCCCGGACCCCCGCTGGACTTTTGGCAAGTCTTGTGGGGGTCAGGAGGCCCCCCCCAAGCTGGCCAAAAGTCCCTAGGGGTCCAGCGGAGGTCCGGGAGCGATCTCCTACGCTCCTGACGTCGGGGGACAAAAAACAAAATGGCGCCGGCGCTACCTTTGACCTGTCAATTGACAGGTCAAGGGTAGCCATTTCTACAATGCACCGCAGGCCCGAGAGTAAAAGATCACACCGGGACCCCCGCTCTGGACCCCAGGTAATTTAAGGCATTTTGGGGGGGTTCGGGAGGGTGGGGGATTTATTTTAAAGGGTCGGGGTGGGTTTTAAGGATGTTTTAGTGTGCCGGTTTTCCCGCCCTCCCCCGATTTACGCGATATTTACAAAAACAAAACTGCGACGATCCGATTCCCTCCCCCCCCAGCCGAAATCGATCGTTAAGACGATCGATCACACGATTCACATCTCTAGTTCTTATGTTCTTAATATTGAAAGAGATTCCAAACTAACCTATGTTCTTCATTTTTCAGCCCGTTCACGATATGTTAGAACAGCTATATTTTGCAAGTGGCATGTTTTACAACTGCATCTGGTTTTTCAGGATTGCCCACAATTTGCCTATAAGCATTGCTCTAATTTTAGAGATATGTTAGTTCACAGAGGGCCGGATTTTAAGAGGTACACGCCGGCGTACATAAATGTATGCCCGATTTCATAACATGCGGGTGCAGCCATGCGCACGTTATAAAATTTGGAGTCGGCGCATGCAAGGGGGTGCACCTTGTGCGCACCGAGCCATAGGGGAGCCACGATAGCTTTCCCCATTCCGTCCTGCCCCCTACCTTCCCTTCCCTAACCCGCCTCCCAGCCCTACCTAAACCCCCCCCCCCCCTCACCTTTGTTTCATAAGTTCCGCCACGCCCCTTTCACAAAGCCCCGTAACATACGCGTGTCCTGGGGCTTGCACTCATTGCCGGCCCTATGTAAAAGAGGCTCGGCACACGCAGGAGCGGTTACGCACGTAACCCTTTGAAAATCTGACCCTTTGATTTTTCTCAACAGGTTCCTTCTTCTATACCAGCTGTTGTTGGACATGAACCTTGCGGAAATTGCTCAGTTTGTGAGATATCTATGCACACTAGCGCTAGTGTTTGTTCCCTCTACTCAATTTCCAGTGAAACTGCAACATTTTTCCAACTGTTAAATCTCATAGGTCATTTGTTTAATAAGGTGTCATTGTGACATGTTTTATGTGAGTAAAACTTTGCATTCTATTAGAATCTGTATGCTGTATTAAGAATGTTAGGCTGTCTGCACCTTTGGTTTCACATTGCAGGGAACATGAACATTCTTTTAATCAATTAGCTTTGTGTCATTGGACATTCCCACACAAAATGGCAACAATTCTTTGTTTCTTTTGCAGAAAGAGCAACAATGGATTCATCATCTTCATACAATTCATCCCTCACGCTTGATCATGGACCTGGATCTTTCAGTGTTTTATGAACTGTGATGTGGACCCTTTCATTTACTGTCATTCATATTTTATTTATTTATTTTGATAAATTTTGGCTTATTTTTCTAACCAGTGATGTAATTGGAAGGCTCCTTCCGGAAGTGATATTTTGATTCAGTGTTTCTTTCCTTCAAATATTCCTTGGATCTCTTTCGAAGAAGCAAGTGACACGGGTTCATCCAATTGGGAGTATGACGACACAAATTTACTTTTACAATTCCCTCTGACAAAGGACTGTGCTGATGTCAGGGTTATTTGTTGTGACCGTCGCTGCCCAACGTCTCCATTCCGCCCACCTTACCTCTTTGGTGACTCCCTCTTTGCCTGTTGGAAGTTTGGCTGCCGCGGCGTCATCTTGCCAACCTCCTCCGGCGTCCCTGGACTGGCTAGACGCTGCACTCCGCCATGTTTCCTAGAAGCCTAAGGGCGCACGTGCGGTGCGGCCTCGACTCAAGTACCAGCAGTGGTGCGAACCTCAGGGGCGTCCCTCTGCGATGACGTCATCACCGGATATTTAATGGTCTCTGAAATCGCCAACTAATCGAGTTAGCAAGGGCTTTCTCCAGGTATTGCTACGGATGGGATTCGCTCTCCGCATACCTTGCTACTCTGCCTCCTCGGACTTTACCAGGGGTACCTGTTCCTCGGGGCCTTGCTTTCTCTTTTGCCTTTCAGGTCGCAGACTAGAACCGGAACTCGCTCCTCGAGGGCCTACGTTCTCGGACCTGCTTCTGAATACCACTTCTGCCAGGAAGTCATCGCTGCCTACAACACCAGTGAGTTACCATCTTCCTCTCAGAGCTTTCCCTGGACCCAGGTACTCGCTCCTCGAGGGCCTACTTCATTCCAGCTCCTGGGCTGCTTCAAGAGACTATTGTGTGAGTGTTACCATCAAGGTTCTATTCCTGAACTCTGCATACCCTGCCTACTCACTATATTCAGTTTCTCTACAGTTCTGCCACCCTGGGATCGCTGTTCCAGTATCTGAAGGACTACAGCCCAGCCGGGCACTTCCAGCTCACTACTGCCATCTCTGGTGGTTCAATATACTGTTTAATAAAAGAACTAGTGTGTGTCTGTCTCCAAACTCTGAGCCTGACCAGTGGTCCCTCTCGGGATCTTCCCCCGGGGGCGTGGTCATCTGCCACCGGCCCAAGGATCCACCCACAACTATCCCAAACAATAACATTATTGCAGTTATATTTGTCTGAGGAAATTGTGTGTTAAATATTTGATAAGATGTTGTAGAATTTCTTTTATAAAACTTGCATGATTTATTGAGATACATTGTTTTAAGTGCATTCAAAATTTTTTTCTGAAAAATTGCTTGCATTTCACTATTTTGTATGTGGGATGAATAATTGAGAGTACTGGGTTGTTTATTCTTATTTTCTCTAGCAGTCATGCTTTCTTAAGAGAAAGACTATAAAGAATTGTTCCCGGCTTGCTGACATCCCTTGATATATATCTACTTGTTGGTGGTACTTGTTGTGCAGACATTGAATTGTTATATAGTATCTCTTTACATTGGAAATTGGTAATTTGCTTGCCAGTGTAAAGGCAGCAGACCATATGCATCACCTTGATAGGATTTTAGAGCATGCTGGGGAAGAGCCAGCTATCATGGTGCATACAGGTTCCAATGACATAGGAAGGTGAAGGAGGGAGGTCCTGGAAGCCAAATATAGGAGTTTAAGTAAGAGATTAAAATCCAGAACCTTCACTGTTTCATTCTCAGAAATCCTTTCAGTTCCATGTATAGGACCACCAAGGCAGGATGACCTCTGGTATCTCAATGCGTGGATGAGATGATAATGCAGGGAGGAAGTCTTTAGATTCATTGGAAAATGGTGAACCTTTTGGGAAGAGAGAACCTATTGCAATGGGATGTGCTCTGCTGTTGTGATAGTGGACCCTTGGGCCGAGGGGGAGTTGGTGCTACCTGCAGGAGGAGCCCCACAGGTTCCCACCATCAGAAGGTGCAGCAGGCAGAAGTAGAGGCCCAACTGGAGCTTTGCCAATACTAGCCCATGTTGAGCTCTTGGGTGCCAGGGCTAGCTGGTCTTGTGGGGGCCTCTGCGATGGTGCAAGTCCAGGCAGACAGGAAAAACTGCAGGCCAGAATGCTGAGAGATTAGAGGAAGGACAGCTTTGGGTCAAGTTAGGATTCAGGCAGATGGAACACAGCAACATGGGTGTCCAAGCCTAGGTTGGAGGCAGGCAAGAAGCAAGGTCGGTGTCCAGGTGGTGGTCGAGGCAGGCAGAGAACAAGTAACATATAGGTCTGGTCCAGAGTCAAAGCCAGAAGATCAATCCACAAGGAAGATGTAGAGGAGGAAGACGAGGACCACAGGGACACAAAGACACTGAAGACAAACAAGAGGAACTGACAAGGAGGAAATCCAAGGACACCCAGATGAGGGAAACACAGGCAGGAGACACGGACTTAGGAACCACAGCTAGAGGATCCAGGAATCAAAGATAGGAACCTGTTGTGTACTAGCTCCTGAAGGAGGAGGAGTTAGCAATCTGTTACACTCTCCTTCTCCTGAAGGGCAGAGCTAGTGATATGACATGACCTGCTCCTCCAGCGGGGAGGAGTTAGCTATCTATAGATCTGTTAGCGAACTGTTGTAAAATACTCCTGTAAGGAAAGGAAGTAGCAAGCTGTTACTAATCTGTTAAGGAGTAGCAATCTGTTATGGCTCAACTCCCAAGTAAGAGGAGTTGGCAATAAGTATAAAGTACTTCGCTATTGAGATAACAATCTATCATGCCCCCCGCTATGGAGTAGATATATATCTACTCCACTCTCTGTGGCATAGAGACCATTACAGACATCTACTATTGTGAGTGTACCATCTTGTATCCAGTATACCCTGTCTACTCACTACTTCTAGTCTCTCTACAGCGCAGCATCCCAGAGATTATATTCCAGTATCAGAAGGACTTTGGCCTTGCCGGACACAACGACTCACTACTGCCACCCCTGGTGGTCCAGCTTCCAGTCTAATAAAGAACTATTGTGTTTCTCATATTCTAGCCTAGTTGGTGGTTCCTCTCAGGATCTCCTCCTGGTGGCGCTGCCATCGGCCCAGGGATTCACCATTTCCTCCAAGTGGTCATTCCTTTGGACTAAGCGAGATGAGACAGGCTATGAAAAGTGGACAGTAATGGGATATTTCAATTATCCCAGTTCATATGAGTGAATGTCTCATCTGGGCATGTAAGGTAGATTGTCTCTAGATATCATAAGTGATTGATTCATGGAGAAGCTGGTTCTGGAGCCAGTGACAGGGGGAGCTGCTTTATATCTAGTTCTCAGTGGAATGCAGGATGCAAAGGGTAACAGTGGTGGAGTCTCTTGGCAATAGTGACTACAGTGCAATTAGATTTGACATAATCACTGAAAGAAACCAATAAATAAAACTAATACATTAGCATTTAATTTTAAAAAGGGATGCTATGATAAAATGAGGAAACTAATTAGAAGAGAACTAAAAGGAGTGAAAGATAAAAATCTGTATGTAACCGGTTTCAAAATATCATCTTGGAAGCCCAGATAAAATGTATTTCAAAAGTTTAAAAATGTTGAAAGAAGAACAAATATCTGCCAACACCACTAAATGATGTTTGAAAGAGTCTATTAAAGCCAAAAAGGCATCCTTTAAAAAATGGAAAACTGGACATAATGCGGAAAATAGAAAACATAGGCTCTGGCAAATTAGATGGAAAACATTAAGGCAAGCCAAGATACTTGCCGCTAAAGTAAAATTGAGTAATAATAAAAACCTTTTCAAGTCTATCACAAATTGGAAACCTACAAGGGAATGACTTGGGCCATTAGAGAGAAAGTGGGTATCTAATGAAAGATAAAGCCATAGCAGTCAACATAAGATATGCCAATGTGGATTACACCAAAGTCGATCAAGCCCACATTCTGTCTCAGTGGCCAATCTGGGTCACAAGTCCTCAGACGATCATGGCACACTCACTTCTCTCCTTTTCAAAGCCTGATATACTCTCATTCATGCCTATCCCTGCTCTAGTCTTAGACAAAGCCTCTATAGTGAGAATACCCCAGAGGATCGTGGAGACAAAGAAAAGGGTTTGAAGTGTGAATAGTTGTTTTAAAAAAATAAATAATAAACACAATTTTTACCTGGAGGTTTGCAAGATGCCCCTTCCAGTGAGTGCTCAGGCTGGAAACTGGTGCTGGCCCCTGAGTGGTATGGCCCTGTTTGGGAGCTGGGGAAAGGCATACCCGGGGGAAGGGGTTGTGGCAGTCCACAAAAGAAAGAAGGCGGCCGCCTGTGGACCCTATCCCACCAGCGGCGAAGACGAGAAGAGGCCTGTGCATGAACCAACTGGGAGCGGGAGGGAGCCCATTCAGCTGCTGCTTCTTCTGTGCCACCCTGCGATATTCAAATCGCGAGGCTAGCACTTCGCCTGTGCCAGTCTTCACTCACATGAGGCTGCCACAGAAGGAGCAGCAGCTGAACAGGCTCCCTTCTACTCCTGGTCGGATCATGCATGGACTTCTTCTTGCCTTCGCCACCGGTGGGATAGGGTCCACCAGTGGCGCTCAAGGCCTGCTTTCTTCCTCCACACCCAGAGTTTTCGGTCATTGACCCAGAGACCCAACAATTCATTCAGAATTCTGGAGTCTCTGGACCAAATCAGGAGAGTTCCCGGGTATGTTCATGTGCACATGCTTCTTGACTCACAGACTGACTCAAAAGAGTGATGTGGTGCTCCCTGACCCCCAGTTTGGCATTCAAAGTGATTGCCCTTCTTGTCCACCACTTGCAGTGGCCCTGGATAGTGGATACAGCTATTTTGGTGCCTAATATTTATTACAAGATGGTCATGGGAGAGGAAAGTCAAGGAAATCAGATTCTTCACTTGGTTACCCCTTTCATACTCAATTCTGTCCTCGACTATGTCTCCAACACTGCTCTCTAAAGATCTCTACTGACACAGAAAAGGTGCAAAGGTAGGGGGTGGAAGGAAAGTTCCCTCCGAGGCCTCTCCGATTTCGGAGCGGCCTCTGAGGGAATGGAGGCAGGCTGCGCGGCTCGGCGTGCGCAGGCTGCCGATTTTGGGCAGCCTTGAGTGCGCTGACTCCAGATTTTAGTGGATACGCGTGGATCTATTAAAATCCCGCGTACTCTTGTTTGCGCGAGCGCAGATTTATAAAATCTACCCCTTAATACCAGCCAGGAGCTTGGATATTGCATCAAGCTCCCAGCTTGCCCCACTTTATTTTGATGGGTGTGCTAATTGCATAAACTACCAGTGTATTCTGGAGAGCGAGAGCGTGGAGGAGCTAGATGTCAGTCTGGAACTGATAAAAGCTACCTAGCAACCTGGCTGAGCAAAGTGAGGCTCCTAGGGAGGATATGAGATTTATCTAAAAGATATCATGGCCTCCTCCGCCGCGGGAGAGAAGGTACGGCGTCTAGGCAGGGATGTGCCTTGGAGAGGCAAGGTGGTTTACAGCTGCAGTCTTCTGCCTAAGGCAGCCATCACTCCTCACAGGTTGAGCCCCTGGGTGAAGGCCAGCCACAGGAAACAAGAAGGGCCTGATGACCAGATCTGGAGCTGGACAAGGACCAGGACCAGAGCAGGAACCAGACATATTTCTGAAGACCACAAGTGGAGCAGGAACCAGGAGGTGTAGGGGAAAAACGACTAGGCCTCAGGACATCATGGTGTGAACTCTGAGGTCACAGTTAAAAGCGTGGCTTGCATAGAAATACCCACATATGTGGACCTTGCTCAAGCAACATGGATTTTAAAAATACACACATTATGCAGCTATGCATCCATATGCGTGTATGTGGGCCTTGCTCAAGCAACGTGGATGTCATGGTTCCACCGGTCCCATCCCTGAAAGAGCCTTCCTGGCCACTTGCAAACTCAATCAGAAGTTCTCTGTAATGTCATAAAGTTCAAAAGTCTGGCCCCATGGGCCTAACTGCCACCTCCCACAGTACCTCTCGGGATATTTTCTTTGTCCCTTCAGATACAACCACCCGCTGGCAGTCCCTCAAACAATATCCTTAAGTAGGCACATCCGGATAGTAAAACAGTCTTTAGCTCTCGGCTCACCTTCCTGGAAGTCACGCCAGTTGTCCGTCTTCCATCTAAGCAGGAGCACCAAAGTTCCAGTCTTGACGAACAACAGGTAGCATGGTCCTTCTCCTTCAGCACCCGGCTGGAGACTGAAACTGCTGGGTTAGGGAGTCTCTTTTATTCTCTGTAACTCCTCCTCCTCTGCCAGCTGATTGGCTTCGGGGAAGTCCCACCCTTAACCTCCCACACCTGTGAGTTTGTCTCTATGGTTACAGGGGAAGCCACCAGTGTATATCCTTGACTCTGTGTCACCTGGTTTTCTTCCTCCTCCTTCTAGAACTTTGGTTCCAGGGAGTTTTTGTTCCTGGCTTTATTCTATCTACCCGGACTGGCATAGTGACCCCGTCACAGTAGATTTTAAAAATACACACGCTATGCACCTGTGCAGCCATATGTGCATAAGAAATAAGGAGGCGGAATAGAGGCGGGGCACGGGCGTTCCAGGGCAAGGACAACACTTAAGCGCTTAAATCTGTTTTAAACCCAAAAACTACAGCACACATAGGCTAGATATTCGCGTACCAATGCTTCTGATGAGGAGAAAGTCTGTAGATCTCAAGTTTTAGGGCTTAGAAGACAGAATGAGGGGTCTGGGTCAACTGGGCAGCGTGCAGGATGAAGAACCAGAGGAGTCTGAAAGACTTCGATATTAACCGGACAAACTGGTGAACTAATTGGAAAACTGGAAATACCTCTCGTGCAAGCATGTTTTAAAATCCACTTAAATATGGGTACAAAAGCTGACAAAGTCCTAAGGAAGCTTTGCTCGAGTAACCTCTTAAAATTAGGAGCATACTTAGGTGTGGTCGGTGTATTTTAAAAGTTATGCGCGCAAATGCACGCACGATTTAAAATTCTAGTGTATCTTGGCTCGCGTGCCAATAAGCCTTTGGCATCCATCAGCAGGACTAGGCTTAAATAGTCCAGAGGAAGGTTTCCCTAACTTTGCTTCATTTAGGGATGAATTTTAAAAGTGATGCTTGCATTAAAAGGCCCAGATATATGAGCATCTGGGCCACATGTGAACAACATGCATTTTAGCAGCCACAAATTACTCGTGTATTAATGCTTGCGTGAGTAAAAAAAAAAAAAGGGGTGGATTTGAGTTGTATCAGAGGTGTTCTGGGGCAGCTCTAACATTTACACACATAAATCCGTATTTTAAATCCAAAGGCTGCAACCATGTTTATGTTTATTTACTTCTGGTCTTGATGAGATGAAGTCTGCAGAAATCTCTTTTTAGGCCTAAAACAATTGGGTGAGGGGTCTGGGTAAACTGGGGGGAGTGAAGGCTGAAAACCAGAAGGGTCTGAAAGACCTCGAGACAGAGAGGGCAAACTGATGGACTAATGGGTAAAACTGTGAATGTCCTTCATGCAAGCTTGATTTAAAATCCGCTTACCTGCGCGCATTAAAGACGAGAAAGTCCTAAGGAAGATAACGCAAATTACATTTGCTTGAGTAACTACTTGGAATTAGAACATAACAATGCGGTAGGTGTATTTTAAATCGTGTGCGTGCAATTGCGCGTACGATTTAAAATTCCTGCATACGGATGCCTGTGTGCATATAACGGCCCCACGTGCTCATTTTAAACCATCCCTGTGTTTTCTGCAGCGATCTTAGTGAGTCCGAGTCCCTGTGGCTCCACTGCAGGAACCCCTGGCCTTGAATACTTAGGGCTGCAGGTTTGACCCCCATTGCCCCTAACAAAAGGAAGCTCCACCCTAGAAGATCATACTGGTCAAAACCCAATATTAAGAGTCTCCTGGGAACCTTCTCTCTCTGGGTTGGAATAGGTAAAGGAGTCAGTCAAGGTTTGTAGATATTGGTGCAAAGGAGTTGAGAAGGGATCTTGCCTATCAGAAGGAAAAGGCTCAGTGCTACCACTAATCTTTCCTGAGTGAGCATTTGAGACTGGTATAGTTCTCCTAGCCTCAATTTCTTATCAATTCTGGGTAACATAACCCACTGCAGACTTAAAAGATTTGTAAAAACTCATTGGTCATGTGAAATGAAAAATATTTTACTTCCATGTAATTAAGACAAGACAGAACCAGACTTCAGATATTAACTGACATTCTTGAAAGTACAGCTACTGAAAATTTACCTTTATAATTTGAGACGCCAACCTAAGGTTCATTACATCTGCTGTCCTAAATCTTCAAGAATCCATTATAAATACAGATATTCCCCCTGTAATACTGACTATACATCAATGATGACATTATTTTAATGAAATACCAGCATGCAACAGATGCTAGATAATGAAAATGTCAAAGCATAGAATGAAGGGCATGCCACTATCTGTGCGTCCACGTGGGGTCCCTCTTCAGTACCGTAACATAGAATTCACGAGTGAAAAAATAAAATACTAAAAAGCATGAGAACCCAACTCCGCAGGGTGGTGGGCAGGTTTCCTGAGGACTAACATCCTGCTGTCCTAGGACAACACCTGTTACAGGTAAGCAACTCTGCTTTCTCCTAGGACAAGCAGGATGGTAGTCCTCACAGATGGGTGAACACCAAGCTACCAGCTGCTCCTAGAAACAGTCATGACCAACAGGCACCGAACTAGGTGCCAACGGGTACAAAAATAACTGCGGTGCTGTTGATAACTTAGGGAAACAGCCTGACCCCGAACTATGAGCCCTAGGCAGGGAGAGTTGGGTTTTAGCCTGGAAGAGGTTGCGAAGGACAGATTGGACAAAGCAACGGTCATGTCGTCCATCCTTGTCCAAGCAGTAGTGGATAGGGAATGTCTGTAGGAAACTCCACGTTGTGGCCTTGCAGATTTTGGCAATAGGAACTGCTCACAAGTGGGCAACTGATGCCGCCATGGCCCTCACAGAGTGAGTTTTTACATGGCCTCTAAGCTGAAGGCCCACCTGTGCATAGCAGGAGGAGATACAATCTGCCACCCAGTTGGACAGAGTTGGCTTGCCCACCAAAACGCCCAGACTGTTTTTGTCAAAGGATATAAAGAGTTGCAAGGACTGCCTGTGGCCTGCTGTGCATTCGATATAGAAAGATAAAGCTCTCTTGTAGTCCAAACTGTGCAGAGCCCATTCACCCTGGTGAGAATGAGGCCTCGGAAAAAAAGATGGGCAGAATGATGGACTGATTAAGGTGAAAATCAGTCACCACTTTAGGCAGGAACTTAGGGTGCGCACGCAGGACCACCCTAACATGAAAGAATTTTGTGTAGGGAAGATACGTAATCAATGCCTGAAGCTCACTAATCCTGCGCACTGAAGTAACTGCCATCAGGAAGATAACCTTCCAGGTCATGAATTTAAGATCGCAGGAGTGCAAAGGTTCAAAAGGATCATGCATGAGCCGCGCCAATACTAGATTGAGGTCCCAGGACACAACCGGAGGCCGAAGGGAAGGCTTCAGTTGAAGCAAGCCCCGAAGAAACTGCCCCACAACGCATTACACAGAGATGGGCTTATCGCCCACACCCTGATGGTAAGTGCTGATGATACTTAGGTGTACTCTGACCAAGATGGTTTTTAATCTAGCCTCTGTTCCACAGATAGTCAAGCAACTTTGGAGTGGGACAGGTGAAGGGATCTAAGCCATGACCCTCACACCAGACTGAGAACCTCCTCCATTTCAGTCGATAAGACTTCCTGGTGGAAGGCTTCCTGGAAGCTACCAATACAACACGTCATCAGAAAGGTCCAGGGGTTGCAGGACTAGGTGCTCCACGCCATCAAGGCTAATGCTTGGAGGTTTGGATGGGTCAATCTGCCCTGATTCTGTGTGATCAGATTGGGAGAGGTATCCAGATGGATGGGTTCTGGAAGGATCAGGAACCAGGCCTGACTAGGCCAGTAAAGGGCCACGAGAATCATAGTCCCCAGGTCCCCTGACCAGCAGAAGAGGAGGATAAGCGTACAGGAAACCTGTGCCCCAATGTCGAGCAATGGCGTACGAGGCTAGAGGTCCGTCAGTCCTGAACAGGGAGCAGAATTTGCTCACCTTGCAGTTAGTTGTAGGGGGAGGCAAAGATATCCACATCTGGAGATCCCCACCGGTGGAAGATCCGGGCTGCCATTGCTGGATCCAGCAACCACTCGTGTGGCTTGACTCAGATGGTCCGCCACCACATTTTCTGTTCCGGCTAGGTAAATCGCTCTCAGGAGTATGCCTTGCGGCAGAGCCCAGGACCAAATCTGCACCCCCTCTTGACCCAGTGCCTCCCTGTTTGTTGATGTACCACATTGCTCCCTGATTATCTGTCTGGATCAGAAATGCCTTATGGGTCAAACGGTCTCAAAACGCCCAAAGGGCATATTGAATTGCATGAAGCTCCAGGAAGTTGACCTGATATCGAGATTCCTGAGCCGTTCAACGACCTTGCGTATGAAGGTCGTCCACATGTGGTCCCCAACCCGGGGGGAGGCATCGGTGGTAAGCACCACCTGAGGTGGGGAAACTTGAAAAGGAACCGCCTGTTCCAGAATGGATAGATCCTCCCACCAGGACAGGGAGACCTGGTGAGGCAGCATGATATAGACAGGTGCCCTGAGATCCTGGTATGCCTGCTCCCCTATGACCGCAAGGTCCATTGTGCCCTGCACACATATAGGCGGGCCAAAGGGGTGACATTTATTTTATTTATTTATTTATTTAAGGTTTTTCTAGATCGACATTCATTGGGAAACATCATATCGGTTTACATAGAATAGGCAATGCAGCATAAAAGCTTGACAGGGGATGTTATAATTTCAAAACATAAAAGGGTGGGAAACATGGGAAATAGGTGGGGGAAACAGATAATTAAAATACAAATTAACTTCAATACATAACATTTTAATTTCAATACATGACATTATAATTTCGATATGTAACATAGAGTGGGGTGCTTAGATCATGAGGGGGGTAAAGATAAATAAAATACTAAAGTAATGGGTAAGAAGGGAGAAGAGAGAAGACAGAGCAGGTATAGGGGTATATCAAGAAATAAGTTGGTTAAGGCATAATTATATGGCAATCCAAGGATTTACCAATGGTATAATTGCAGAGCGGGTGTAAGAGGTTATGCATTAAATGGAGAGCAGGAGGGATCAGATGGACAAATGCAGCCATGTGACCCAAAAGATGAAGAAGCAGATGAGCAGAAACTTGTTGACGGCTGCGGACCAAGCTTCCCAGCGACGACAGGGCAAACACTCGGTTGCGGGGCAGAAACACCTTGGCCTGAACTGTGTCCAGTCTGGCCCAAATGAAGCCCACGTGTGGTGACAGGCTAAAGTGGGACTTGGGGTAATTGATGACAAACCCCAGAGATTATAGCATCTGGATGGTCAGATGTAAGGATCGAAGCGCCCCCCTGCTGGGTGATGCTTTTGAGCAACCAGTTGTCCAAGTAGGGGAACACATGCACCCCTGATGTCAGAGGTGCACCCTAACTACTGCCAAGTACTTGGTGAAGATCTGAGGGGCTGATGCAAGGCCGAATGGCAACACTCGATACTGGAAGTGATCCTTTCCCACCACAAAGTGAAGTTACTTCCTGTGACCCGGGAAGATCACAATATGGGCATAGGCATCTTTCAGGTCGAGGAAGCAGAGCCAGTCTCCTATTCTTAGGAGCGAGATTAGGGTGCCCAAAAAGACCATCTTGAACCTTTCTCTTTGAAGGAATTTGTTCAAGGCTCTCAGGTCAAGAATAGGGTGTAGGCCCCCAGTTCTCTTTGCTATCAGGAAATACCGAGAGTAGAACCCTCTGCTCCACTGGAGAAGGTGAACAGGTTCTACCACTCTGGCCATTAAAAGGGCAGAGAGCTCTGTCAAAAATATTTCCTGAGGAGAAGATGAAGCCCATGATAGAGATGGGGGAGAGTCCTCAGAGACATCCCTGAAGTTCAGCTGGTACCCTCAGCAATAAAAGGTGAGAACCCATTGGTCTGAAGAAATGTGTGGCCAGCGGTAAGCAAAATGACGCAGCTTGCCTCCGACCAGAGGGCAGGATGCAGAGGGTTTGGCAATCTGGCTTACGCTCCCTCGTTCCCAATCAAAACCCCGTGGTGGGGCTCTGCTGGGGGACTTGCTAAGGTCTGGGGGTCCGCTGCTGACGGGAACAACCTCTGGAACTAGCACGGGGTGTGTGGACCCGCGAGGCAGGAGGATAGTATTCTGGTGATAAAAGGACTTCCTCAAGCTTTGTCAAGAGGATTTTCGGATCGAGAATGGCAGGTCAGAAGCACTAGCCGACAGATGTAGAAGGTGGTCCTTCAATTGGGCCACTGCATCCCTGACCTTACCTCTGAAGAGATTTGAGCTCTGCCCGAAGGTCCGAGGCATGGAGTCAGGCCATCCTGCAGACGCCAGTGCCCCTTGCAGCCACTCTCGCCATTTTGAAAACATCGTAAGTGGACCTCACCTCGTGTTTTCCTGCCTCCAGATCCTGCTGTGCTACCGCTAAGAATGCATCCTGCTACTGTTGGGACAGGCGCTCTGATCGCTCCTGGACTTGCTTCCTCAGGTTCCATTTATACTGGGTCATATATAGTTGGTAGGAGGCAATATGGGTGATGATCATAGTGCCCTGATACACTTTCCAACCAGGGCATCCAACGCCCTGTGATCTCAACCTGGAGGGGCAGAGGAGTGGGTGCGGGAGAGCTTGGCTTTTTTAAGAGCAGACTCCACCACAACCGATTGGTGTAGGAGATGATGCCTCTTAAACCCCAACATCCGTTGGACCAGGTAGATGGCATCCACCTTACAATTAACTGGAGGATCAGACACAGGATATTGTTAGATCCTAAGGAGAAGTTCCTTAAAAATAGCATGGACTGGGACAGCCACTCTTTCCTTTGGAGCATCTACGAACTGGAGGACCTCCAGCATTTTAGGTCAGGTGTCCTCTTCCTTGAGGAGCTGAAATGGGTTGGCTTCAGCCATGGCCCACACTAAGCTTGCAAAGGAAAGATCCTTCGAGGGAGATCTACGCCTTTCATCTGGCGGAGAAGGCTCTGAAAGAAGATCTCTGGAGTCCTCTGAAGAGGACTCCGAAGTATCATCCTCCCAGGAGTGATATGGATCCTCCTCCTCGCTAAGGTCCCCTGGGGGCCGACGTGGATGGTCCCTGCCCAGGCCTCTCAGTTTGGGCATCGAGGGCCCCAAGGGCATTAAAGGCACCGAAATCCCCGACATCCTAGGAACAGGATCGGGAAGCTCTGGCCGTGGGACCAGTGGCCCTAAAGGCACCAGCAGCCGCAGCAAGTCTTCCTCCTCGGAGGACCCAATGATGGGTATTACTCCAGAGGGGGGCATCAGAAGCCGCTGAGGAACAGATGGTCCTCCGGGCACCGGCTGCGTCGGAAGGATGCTTAAAAGGACGTCCAGATGCTCTAGCAGGGGTGCCAAGAGAGACGGAGCAGGCTCTGGCACCAGCATGGGGACTGATGCCGGTGGCAGTTTGATAACCTGCAGGGCTCGGAGCACCGCCAGTTGAACCCTGCAATTCAACTCCTCCTGAAAGTCCGGTGAAGTTAGGATGAAAGGAGGAGGAAGAAGAGATATCACTAGAGCTTCCTTGGAGCCCTGAGGAGGCTTGGTGCCCGGCACCGTCATAGGTGGAGAATGCCTGGGACTCCCGGATCTGATAGAGGACGATGCTTCTTCCCCAAGGGTGTCGCTTCGGTGGCGGCACGGCGGCCACTGATGCCGGACCGGTCCCGGGGCATGCATCAATGGAGACCAGTGACTATGTTTGCGGGACTTTTCACGGTGCTCAGCCTGGTCTTTCCCCGGTGCTGAGGATGCTGAAGTTCCCAATGTCTTGGAGTGTGACGACACCGGAGACGGCCTATCTCCGGCTCCTCACGAGAGAGACAGGCCCGCTGGAGGAGTGGAAAGGGACGGCATATCTATCAACTCCACTCGGCCTCTAGGTGTCGATGCCTCTGATGCCGGAGTAGATGGATCAGACTTTTTGGACCCAAAAAGCTTTTCCATTTTGTCCAGCTGAGCACGACGGCCTTTGGGGGTCATCTGATTGAACAGATGGCACCCGCGGACGTCGTGCGATGCCCCCAGGCAGAGGATAAGGACCTTATGCGGATCAGTAATAGACACGGTCCATGGGCACCGTCGAAAACTGGACGCCAGAAAAGAACAGCCGGCGAGCCGGCGATGGCTGATGGCCATCGAGCAGCGACATGCTGGGAATCCACCGCAACGAAGGGAAAACCAAACTGACCAGAGAAGAGGGACCTGGCGCAGACAAAGTCGAAAAAACGATCAGGAACACTTTTTGAAGAAACACTAAAGAGCAGAGCTCCACCATCGCGAGGCAACTTCTTCACAGAAAAAAAGAAACTGAAGAGGGGCCCCGCGTGGAGGTGTGGATGGTGGCATGCTGGGAATGCTCAGGGTGCCTGTCAAAGTTCTAGAAACTTTCACAAAAGTTTTCCGTACTGGACTCCATCTGATGATGTCACCCATCTGTGAGGACTACCATCCTGCTTGTTCCAGGAGAAACTTACATGCATACTTTTTTAAAATAAAATAGTATACCCTTAAGTGTCAACCTCACCTCCAAGAAAGTCTCTGCTGAGTTTGCTTAGAAGTACATGTGTAACTGGGTTATGCAGGTAATTTTACATGTACTGAGCCCTAGGCTATTTTCGTACAGTCATAAAACTGGGTTTTATGTGTGTAAATGGCTTTTTAAATTCAGCTTGAGACAGAACATTATGCCATCATGATTCCAAACTTCACAGTCCTATATGCAGTAAATTAATTCCAAATCAGAGCAAGCCCTATATTTTATTTCGATATGACTTGCTTATTTGCTGTGAACAGTGAGGATTGCATTTATTGGGAGCCACATAATTGGTAAAGAAAGAAACAATGCTGAAGAGTAACCCATCTCCACTTCCTGAATTGTTGACAACTCAATTAGCTGTAAAAGTCTTTGATTACATGCTCTTGCTTTCTGGCACACAGGAGCGAGACTATAGCAGCTGGAGTACGCCACCTAGTGGTGCCATGCATTTCCTAAACATGATTCATAATAACATTCTGGCATTTCCTAACACTAGCAATGATGGCTATGCTCATACCATTTAATGCCAATCAGATGTAATAAACACCCACAATGGAAAACAACCAAACACGTGATGTGAGAATAGAGAGATAGAACTGCTTCTGGATTAAGGGCTGGATACTTCAAAATCAATCATGGTAACTGAATCGAAAAGAAGTTTGCTGAGCAGTAATATCCTGGGAGGAAAATAAACACCCTGCACAGTTTTTCAGAGAAAAATCTATTTCGATTTCTCTCGAGTGCTTCATTGTCCTGTGTCATATGATTTATGTGACTCTCAGCTATACTGCCCTACCTGTGATGATCTGGAAATGGATGCAGTACATTCTTTTCCCTTTTGATACTCCCTAATGTTCTACATAAAATCTTAAATTGTCTCACCACAGCTTCCACCCTGGATGCTCAACCAGCACTTGAAACTGAATATGAACAAATACCTTTTCCCTCCAATTCTTATTCCCCTGTCCTCCCCTCCACCAACCCATAATTTTATATTCACTCGTCCCAAGGTCACAGCTGAATTTAACTTTGTTTCCCTCTCCACTCATACATGCAGTATAGATGTTATCATGAACCCCTTTCTCTTTCCTTTAAACCAGTGGTTCTCAACTCATTCATCAAGAACCTCCTATCCACCTTGGTTTTTTCAGACTATCCGCAATGAATGTGCATGAGAGAGATTTGCCTGTAATGCCTCCATTGCATGCATATCAGTGTAGATATCCTGAAAACCAGACTCTCTAGGGGAGTGGTCAAGGGCTGCGTTGACAAATACTTTTTTAAACTACATATTTATTTATTTATGTATTTATTTGATTTGATTTCTATTCCACCTATATTGATAACTATCATGCTATGGGATTACAGAAGTAAAAAATAGAGTACATCACCACATAAAATAAAATATAAAACATACATCACAATCTGAATTCAAATTAACAATTTTTAAATGCCTCAGTGAATAAAAATGTTTTTACAGCCTTTTGAAATATTTTAAGATCAGTTAACCTACAAATGTCATCAGGCAAATTATTCCAAAGTATAGTGCCCCCGATTGATAGAGACCTCTGCCTAGTATTTTCAAAGTGCACAGTTCTTAATGATGGCAATTCTAAAGTTTTTTATTACTTGACCGAAAGGCCCTATTAGGAACATACAGTTTAAACAAGTCAGATAAAAATATAGGGGCAATTCCATGTAAAGCTCTAAACAAAAGAGTTAAAATCTTGAATTTAACCCTCTGCTCAACCGGAAGCAGAGGAGTCACATGATCTCAATGTGCTGATTTTAATACCATTCTTGCCGCTGAATTTAGAAGCAGCTGTAATTCCATAATCCAAAGTAGTTAACACTAAAGCTTGCATAAGCTTAAAATCAGCTAGCTCAGAGATCTCAATTGCCTCAACTGTTTCTGTTTGAAATACCAAGAGGAAAGAATGGATTTTCTGTTTATATATCAATGAAGAATCAAAGTGAAAACCAAAGTTACACACTTGATCACGAAATTCAATAGTAACCCCATCAATTGAGATCCCTGGCAAACCTCAGGCATCAGTTTTAGAAAAGTTAAGCACCAAAGCATTTTGGATTAACCATCCACTAACTATGGAAAGGCAACCACAGATCTGGGTCAGCATTGTCTGCACATCCCCAGATACCTCCAAATATAGCTGAATATCATCAGCAAAGATTTTAAAATAAATATTTAAAGTATCCAGCAAACGACAGAATGGTAATAAGTAAATATTAAAAAGAGTAGGGGCCAAAACTGATCCTTGCGGTACTCCAACTCTAGATATGATCCAATCTGATACTTGTGTCCCAATTCAGACTTCTTGTTGCTGCTGGGATAAGTAGGAAGAGAACCAACAAAAAATGCTGCTGGAGAGCAGAATACTGTGGTTTACCAAGTCAAATGCGGAAGAAAGATCCAAATAAATGGCAATTACCGCCTTTCCAGAATCAGCTTTCTTAGCTTATAATCATTTAATGAAACCAAAACCATTTCAGTACTTTAATTGGCCCAAAAGCCACATTGGTTTGCATGTAAGATATTATCAGACAAAAAAATCCTTCAATTGAACAAAAACAGCCTTTTCGAACAATTTGCCCAATGAAGCCACAATAGTAATAAGTCTATAACACAGTCAGAACCTCGCTCCACCATATTTTACCGCCCTTTCACATGTATTCCATAAAACACAAGTACTCAATTTTGGGAATGATCAGGCCGCAGCTTTATTAACATACACAACTAGCCCGAGCCATTTACAACATAAACCAGCGGTTATCCGACACCTGCCAGCAAGATAACCAACTGCAGGCCTACCTGGCCAAGTCCTATTTAGACAGCATCCTGCCACCTAAAAACCAGCCCCCGCCACTGGCCAGCAAGGAGCCAAGCCCAGCAATACCAATTGCCCGACGGGTGTTGCTCAAGCCAGTTGATGCCCCAACTGGCTACCCATCGAGACACCGTCTAACACTAAAGAGGCTCGGGCGAACTGCCCCCTGCAGCTGCGACAGCAACCAACTTGCTTATTAACAAAATAACCTAAGGGCAGGAGGGAGGGTCGCTGCTCGCCATAATCCAAGTAGGAAGGGGGCTCCATCGGAAACCCCTCCCCTTAAATATTCTCCTGGCTCCCGAGATTCCCTGCGGCGCCCGACCAATGGGGGAGTTCGAATGCCACCATTCACCTTCCGCGCTCCCTCCCCCCCACCCGGCGCCAAGCTGCCGGAGAGCGTCTGCAGCTCATGTTAGGGCTGGGCAGCCAGACACTACGGTCAAACCGCCCTTTCATAACTCTTGGATCATACAGAGGCAAATTACCTCTCTTTCTGATTGGACAAACCATCGATTTTTTTCATACTATCATGTACCACTCTTTCCTTAAGGGAGAGATTAACAAGCGTAATTAGAATATCAAGCAAATCATCTTGCAATGATTGTATAACCCATATCGGGCAAGGATCTAATAGGGCAATAAAAAATAGTCATCAGGGCAAGCAAATTTTTTACTTCCACTTTTGAAACATAATCAAATTTATCCCAAACCTTAACACCATCCATACTACAAACTTCATTTAAAATTGGTTGATCAGAAGTACCTGCAGTGAGCAGAGGTCCCACTTTACCCTCAAGATAATCAGCAAAAACCTGAGAGGAGATCTCAATACAATCCGAAGTTTGGTTCAGCTCCTGCAGTAATCTAGTAACAATCTGAAATAACTCAAAGGGACGATTTAAAGACTGCTTCAACTGTAGAGTAAAAAATAAACATCTACTTGTTAAGAATAAAGATCTATATTCTTTCTGAACTGATTGGAAATTATCTTCCATAGGATTTTTCCTCCTTACCCTCTCTGCCTTGCGAAGCACTCTTTTTTTTTTTTTCTTAAGCTCTTCGGAAAACCAGGACACCCTGCCATGCTTTGGCAGGACTCTACTGAACTAGGAGCCACTGTATCCGATGTTAATTGAAGTGCCTGAGTAAAGGTATTTGTTAATACATTAACTGAATCAGAACAAACGTTGTTTTTATGTTTCACCCATTCCTCCTTAAACTCTACAATATCTATAGGACCCCACCTTTGTTTAGAAATCTGAACAGAGCTGGATACATCACATCTTTTAAAATTAAAATAAAATATTTCTAAAAACCGATCATACCAAGGGACAGGTTTAACCACAATCCCTGATACTGGACCCTATTCAACAAAACAATCAGAAAGAAGAATCAGATCAAGCATATGACCTGCCTTGTGTGTTGCCCCATTAAGCAACTGGGTATCAGAAAGTGAAGATAAAAGGGATAAATAATCCTCAAAAACATCCAGCAGTTTACTATCAATATGGATATTAAAATCACCCAAAATAAGAATTCTCTCTGACTTACTTAACAAAAGAGTAAAAAACCCTGCCAATAGTGATAGATCACTAATAATCAAACTGGGGGGCGACGGCAATAGGCCAAACCAATTAGCCAATTCTCACTACTACGCTCTTGCGCCCCCCCTCCCAAAACTATAGAAGTTAATCTCAAGTTAGTAGATTTATAGTGGATCACAACTCCCCACCATTCCTATGAAAAAAAGAATAACCAGTTGGGCAGGCCATATCACAATTACTATGCCAAGTCTCAGTTTGACAAAATAAATCAAAGTTCTGATCTAATATCAGATCGTGAATCACATCAAACTTACCTTTTAAAGAGCAGGCATTAATAGAAACCAATTTCAAAGGACTAAAAAATGGCATATTTTATCTACTGCCACCAAATCCTGTCACTGCCTTCTTTTAATCCTCATTAAAATCTGTCCATTTCTGTTTCCTTTGCAGCATTTTAGCCAATGCACTTATGTAGTCCTGGTTGGATTACTCTGGTATCTCTCTCTATTTCACCTTTCTGTTGCTACTTATTCAAACCAACAACTTAGGAGGTCATTTATCATAAGATACGAAAAACGCATGGTGCGATGCTAATTTGGAAAAGGGGAGGAGTTTGGGGGCGGGATTTCTGGCCAAGTGAGCTTGTGAAGCCATATCGCACAGTTTTAACATGGGAAATAACTACATGTTTTTCATTTGTGTTAAGCTGTGTGATATGGCTTTATTGCACTTTGTGATGTTTTTGCAAATAGCCTTTTCAGCTGTTGGAGAGGGAGAGAGAGACAGATAGACAGACTAGCTATAAGGTTCGTATACTACTTAGGTATTTATACCTCTATATAAGGCCCACCTAGTAACACGAGGTGAGGTTTAAGTAGTAGTGTAGGGGTTAGGGGCCCCTTTGACATTCAGAGTGAGACGTACGAACTGAACAGTACACTCTTGTGAACATTTGATGACCTTCGGAGTGAGGAAACTCACATAAAGATGAGATTTGTATAATGTTCTCTCAACCTAGCTTGATGTTTCACAGGTGCATCTTTCTCTCTCTCTCTCTCGGCTGTAGGTAGGAATTGCAACAATGGTGGTACTTACCGCAAAGTGCGAAAAATGATCACACTTTTCGATAAATAGGCTATTACCATAAAACACACCCCTTTTCCTATCGCATGCGATATTTACTGCATTTTGATAAATCTAGGCCTTAGTTTGTATGTCACTTTTCTTTCTTTTCACGAATGCTCTCTGCTCTCTTCAGTAGTTTCATATCCATCGTAGATCTAATATCAAGATCCTTGGATTTATTATTTCAATCACTAATGCCTCAGCTCCCTCCTACTCATGCTTGCTCATTTTCCTTTACTTTATTTTCTCCTCTATTCTTCAGCTTGGCATTTGTTAGCACAACTAGCTCTATCATGAACTAAGCATCTATCACTTTCAATAACTTTCCCCACTACTTTGGGACCAATTGTTCCACATATCCAGCTAATCACACGTAACACCATTGTGCCCAATTATCTTGCTGGGCATTTCTGGGTCTGGGACTGATCAGGCAGAAACCCTCTCTAGCAGATTATTTTGGTCCCTTGTGTGCTTGGTGCTTCTACCTGAGGAAGAAGGTGTTAATGGGTGGGATTTCACTCTCTTTACTCCCAAAAAAACCAAATGGAACTGTAAACAGGGCTGGCAGTATTTACAAATATGTATATGTATTATTAGACTATATGACTATATATATATATATATATATTTCTAAAGATATCAGACAGCATATTTATCTAATTGTGGGTATTAGTCTCAGATTATACAACTATACAGAATTTCTACAAGGTATCAACTCACACATTTAGCTACTTGGGGGTGTTGGCTGCTGGAAAAGTAGAAGAGAAAGAAGAGAAAGAGCCTTTGGTGTTCCCTCTGATTCAATAGTTACCCTTCCCATCTTTCCTTCCCATTGTACCTTAAGTCTCACCCATGTGAAGAAATGCCCCTTCTTATGACCAGGTACTGCTGGTCATAAGAAGGGGGGAGATCCATTGTGTCAAGACTGCTGACACTTCCTTCCACTCTAGTGACAGTTCACGCTTTCCAAGGATACCAAACTCCACCTCCCAATCATTTGCTGGAGTTCATGCTCTCCTGGAGGATCCGACACCACCTCATCAGCTGCTGGGGTCCATGACTTCCTGGGATATTCAACGTCCTCTCCCAATCAGTGACTGGGATGCACACCCAATGTCCCAAATTTTATTCCTCAATGGGAGGGGTTTCCTTTGCTTGGGTTTATAGCTCAACTAGGTTCATGGATTGCTCATTGTTCAATGACTCCAGATCAGGTCAGTCCATGACCAGCTATTTGCTTTTATCCAGCCAGAAGGGATCATCTCCTCTCAGCCACAAGACTAAAACCCAGAAAGGAGTTTGCACTTATTCTCTTTCTTAATCCTACCTGACTTTTATTGTCTCTGCTCTGAAAACCCAGTACCCAAGGTTCTATCATCCCCCTTGACGTTCAGGGTGATGATATGTTTGTTTGATAAGATTGTCTTTTAGTACATTTCCTGCACATATCCCTCTTTTATCAAAGTTCTACAATTTAAAACGTTGCCATTATTTGTTTTAGAAGTTATATTTCACCAGCAATAGACAAGTGGTTGTCACATACAAATCCCCTAACCTGAAATTCTGATTAATCTCTTCAATAGAGGATTAATGACCTTCAGAGTAGGGGTCTGATAACCTTTTTGGGCTTGGTCTGGCTTTCCAGAGTTGGTGGCTCATGTTAGATTGCCTCTTCCTGCTGCTGTGGCAGCATGCTCTTCCTCACCTCCCCTCTCCCTGAAGGAGGTTTTCTCACATCTCTGCTGCCTTTCACATCACTCAGATACATGATGTCCCTTTCTTTTTTTCTACCTATAACGCCCTCTCAGATAGGGCACAAAATGCGAGAGGTTCTGGAACCTATGTGGGATGAATACCAGTCCCTTGGCTAGGGCTCAAGATTGTGGAAATAGATCAAGCAGATGCTGTATTGGACCTGGGCCCAAAGGCAGGAAGGGCAGACCGTTTTTATGAGTTGGACAGGGAAACCAACAACTTGGATTTCCCCTCTGTAGCCCCTATTCTTTACTATCCCAAACAGTTTATGCTGATATCAACCTATATATAATATAAGGTCCACTCCAATGTATATTACATTTTTATTTCTGGGGATACCAGCAATCAATATTTACAAAAATGTTAAATGAGAGTATAAGTCACTGATTTAAGTAGGGTTCCCAGGCTTTCACTGCCAAATTGTAACATTAGTGAGATCAAGTTAACAGTTACCAACAACTATTACAAAAGTCAGAGGATTTCTTCCTATGTCTCTACAATGCACTCGAGTATTCCTCACTCCTACTCTTTAGGAAATATGTTTCAAAAGAAACATTAGTGATTCTCAATCCTTTATTTACATTATCTCAACTCTATCATCAACTAGGAACATTAACTTCCTCTCACCACCTACATCAGCTTTCGTTACATCATACGAGCAAATTAATGGAATCACTGCTAAAACAGAGGTTAGTGCAGTTTCTGGAATACAATGGATTAAAAGATCTGAGACATCATTTTGTCAAATGAATCTGATCACATTCTTTGATTGGATGACCAGAGAGTTGGATCGGGAGAGAGCGCTATATGTAATGTAGTTGTATAGAAACATGGAAACATGATGGCAGAAAAAGACCATATAGCCATCTAGTCTGCCCATCCATCCAATTAATTTAGCATTATAATTCCCATCACCTCCATAGAGATCCCCTGTATTTATCCCATGCTTTCTTGAATTCAGATCCTGTTTTTGTCTCCATCACCTCCACTGGGAGGCTTTTCCACGTATCCACCACGGTCTCTGTAAAGAAATATTTCTTAAGATTATTCCTGAGTCTATGCCCTTTCAACCTCATCATGTCTCCTCTGTTATGCTCACCGAAGTGGACCCTTGGCCCGATGATGACTGATTAGGCCACCGTCGGTAGGCGAGGCCGATCCTCAGAGTTGAAAGTAGGAGTGAAGAAGATCTGGATGCAGGCACCTCCTGCTGGTCGTGTAATCCAGATGCTGGCGCCTCCAGCTGGTCAAGACAACAATAGCAGATGCCTTCAGCGGGTCGAGGAACCAACCCCGAGGATCTCTTAAAGAAGTCCAATCCAGTAGTCGTGAGCCAGAGAGGTCCGCAACCAGTCCAGGAATCAAGAGCCAGAGATATCCGCAGCCAGTCCAGGGGTCGAGAGCCAGAGAAGTCCACAGCCAGTCCAGGGGTCGAGAGCCAGAGAAGTCCGCAGCCAGTCCAGGGGTCGAGAGCCAGAGAAGTCCGCAGCCAGTCCAGGGGTCGAGAGCCAGAGAAGTCCGCAGCCAGTCCAGGGGTCGAGAGCCAGAGAAGGTACGACGCCAAGCCAGGGATCGAGGAACCAGAGGAAACGTCAGCCGGACCAGGAACCAACACAGGAAGACAACCAGGAACCAGGAACAGAACAACGCAGGAGCCAAGAAGTCAAGGCAAGGTCTGGAGGTCCAGACCTTGCTTAAATAGTCCCCAGCCAATAGGAGGACCACAGGAAGGAACCAGCTCACATCCTGTGAGTGTTCCTTTAAATTTAGGGCCAGAGCCGCCCGCGCGGCCCTAGCAGAAGTCAGGGGGCGGGGCTAAGCTGCGCGGGGAGAAACGCCGCGGCCATATTGAATTAGCAGCGGCAGTTGCCGCTGAGGAGCCCGACTAATCCGTCTCAGTGCCGACGGTCCGAACGGCCCCGGGGATGGTGGTAAGTCCCGGTCGTGGCTTGCCGCGGCCGGAATTCATAACAGTACCCCCTCCTTTAGGCCTCCCCCTAGAAAGCTTGGGTTTTTCCGGATGGTTGGTGTGAAAAGTCTGGAGAAGATCTTTATCCAGGATATTAGCAATGGGTTCCCAGGAGTTCTCAGGCCCAAATCCTTCCCACGCCAAGAGATACTCCCATCTACGACCTCGTCTCCGAACATCGAGAACCTCTCGGACTTGATATGTCGGGTCTTCCTCCAGCTGAACGTGTGATGACACAGGGGCCTTCCGAGATGGCCATTTGAGGAGCAGTGGTTTCAACAGAGAGACATGAAAAACCTTGTGTATGCGAAGGGAGGTAGGTAGGCGTAGTTGGTAAGTTACAGGACCGATCTGTTTAGTTACTGGAAAAGGATCGATATACCGGGGAGCCAATCTCATCGAAGGGACCCTCAAACGAATGTTCCTGGTGCTCAGCCACACCTTATCACCCGGATGAAATTGAGATGCAGGTCTCCGATGTCTATCAGCGAACTTCTTAGCTGTAAGGGCTGCTTTACGGAGCATGCGTCGAGTGTGCACCCATAACTGCTGGAACTGTGTGGCAGTAAGTTGAGCCGCCGGAGAGGGCACCGCCTGGGGTAGCGGCACCGGTGGTGTAGGTTGATAGCCAAACACAACTTGAAACGGGGAGGATCCGGTCGAGGTACAAGTGTGGTAGTTATGGGAAAACTCCGCCCACGGCAACAACGCCGCCCAGTCATCCTGTCGAGTATTAACATAAGACCGTAGAAACTGCTTGAGAGTATGATTAGTCCGTTCTACTTGACCATTGGCTTGCGGATGGAAGGCGGTCGTGAAATCCAACGAAATTTGAAATTTGGCACAAAGATTCCGCCAGTATCGGGCAGTGAACTGGGAGCCTCGATCGGAAGAAATGTGCGATGGTAATCCATGAAGCCGGAATATATGTGACATAAATAGTTGAGCCAAACGAGGAGCACAGGGAAGGGCGGGCAGGGGTGTAAAATGAGCCATTTTAGAGAAGCGATCAATCACCACCCAAATAACTGTGTGTCCTTCAGAGGCAGGTAAATCAACCATAAAATCTGTGGAGATATGCGTCCAAGGTTTGGTTGGTGCCGGCAATGGTTGTAATCGTCCCCACGGCTTTCCCACCGGATTCTTATGTTGGGCACAAACGGGGCAGGAGTCCACGTATGCAAGAATGTCTTTGTACATCCCCGGCCACCAATAGAATCGCTGAAGGAGGTCCTGTGTTCTCTTGCGTCCAGGATGTCCCGCGAATTGGGAGTCATGTCCCCATTTCAATACCCTGTTGCGGAGCCTGCTGGGAACCACCGTTTTCCCCATCGGAACAGGAACAGTAGCTGCAAGAATGATACGGGCTGGATCAATGATATTCTGCAACACCTCTTCTCCATCCTCGCAGACAAAGGACTGGGATAATGCATCTGCTTTGATATTCTTACTGGCAGGTCGATACCGGAGCTCAAAATCAAAACCGGAAAAAAATAATGCCCAGCGGGCTTGCCGCGGGTTAAGTCGTTGGGCTTCTTGTAGGTAAATCAGATTCTTATGATCAGTAAAGATAGTGATTTTGTGCTGAGCCCCCTCCAGCCACTGTCGCCATTCTTCCAATGCTAGTTTAATGGCCAATAATTCTTTGTCGCCAATAGCATAGTTGCGCTCAGCAGAAGAGAACTTTCTTGAAAAATATGAACAGGGATGAGATGTACCCTTGGCATCAGTCTGGCTTAATACCGCTCCTACACCTTCAGTGGATGCATCAACTTCAACAGTAAATGAGCGACTCGGGTCAGGATGGCGAAGACAGGGCTGTTGTAAAAAGGAGTCTTTAAGAGCCTGAAATGCTTCCTCGGCGGCAGTGGGCCAAGTAGCGATATTAGCTCCTTTACGTGTGAGTGCGGTGAGGGGTGCAGATAATTTGGAAAAGTCCTTAATGAAATGTCGGTAGTAATTGGCAAAACCAAGGAATCTCTGCAAAGCCTTTAGCCCCTTCGGTCGAGTCCATTCTTGTATACTTTTTATTTTAGTTGGGTCCATTTGGAAACCTCGTTTAGAAATAATGTATCCCAGGAACGGCAAAGACTCTGTTTCAAAAATACATTTTTCCAGTTTAGCATACAACTGATGGTCCCTGAGTCTTTGTAATACTTGTAGCACGTGTTGACGATGAGTAAGTAAGTCCTTGGAAAAAATCATCAAAATGTCATCAAGATAAACCACAACGCAAGTATATAACAAATCTCTAAAGATTTCATTAATAAAATTCTGAAAAACTGCAGGTGCATTAGTTAAACCAAATGGCATTACCAAGTACTCATAATGTCCGTCTCTGGTGTTGAACGCAGTCTTCCATTCATCCCCTTTTTGAATTCGTACCAAATTGTATGCACCACGAAGATCCAATTTAGAAAAAATTTGGGCTCCTTGCAGACGGTCGAATAATTCCGCAATGAGAGGCAAAGGATACCGATCCTTGATAGTAATAGCATTGAGCCCTCTATAATCGATGCAAGGGCGTAAAGTCCCATCTTTTTTCTCCACAAAGAAAAAACCAGCCCCTGCAGGTGAGGTGGATTGCCGGATAAATCCTTTTTGCAAATTGTCCTGAATATATTCAGACATAGCTTGAGTTTCGGCAGCAGACAAGGGGTAAACTCGCCCACGCGTAGGTGTGGAACCAGGCACCAACTTGATCATGCAGTCGAACGCCCGATGAGGCGGCAAGGTGTCGGCCGCTTTCTTAGAGAATACATCCGTGAATTGTTTATAAGGAGAGGGTAGTTCCCCCAGAATCGAGGCACAGATGTAATTGGAAGCGGAACTGGAGTCCTTCAAACAAGTCTTAGAACATTCAGGACCCCATTGTGTCAACCGTAAGGAAGCCCAATCAAATTGGGGGTTGTGGCGTTGTAAACAAGGTATGCCCAAAACTACAGGATGAATGGCTCTCTCCAGGACAAAGAAGGTGATTTGTTCAAAATGGTCTGGTGCAATAAAGCAGTTCAGAGGTTCCGTCTGATGCGTAATCCTGCCGGGTAAAGGTTCCCCGTGGATGGAGGAAATGACTAGGGGTGTTGGACAAAGTCGGACCGGAATGTGGAGTTTATCCACCAGATTTTGCAGAATGAAATCTCCTCCAGCTCCAGAATCCACCAGCGCCAAGGTGGTAAATTCTCGTCCATTCATATGAAGAGTTACTGGTAGAGTGAGTGGGGGTTTTGGAGAAGAAAGGCCCAGGGAAACGCCCCCCAAAGTCCCTAGGCTTTGAAGTTTCCCGGACGAATAGGGCAGTTCGATAAACGATGTCCGGAACCACCACAATATAAGCAAAGCCCCGATCTGCGTCGTCTCAAACGTTCCTCCGGAGTCAACGGACCCCTTCCGAGCTGCATAGGTTCGTCCCTGGTACCCTCACTGGTAGGGGTTTCTCGAGGAGTCGTAGTGGCAGGTGGCGGGGCCAGAGGAAACGTGGGTCGTCTTCTCCAGTTACCGCCCTCTCGTGCTCTCTCTTGAAGCCTACGGTCGATCCTCGTGGCCAATTCAATGATGCCATTTAAAGAAGACGGAAGTTCTCGGGCGGCCAACTCGTCCTTGATTTTTGCAGTAAGTCCTTCTAGATAGATGGTCCGAAGAACATTCTCCTCCCAATGGAGTTCATTGGCTAACATGCGGAAGTCAATGTTGTAATCCGTAAGAGAACGTCCTCCTTGTCGGAGATGGAGTAGATCTGTGGCGGCAGCAGCTTGTTTCCCAGGTTCCTCGAAGGTAGTCCGAAATAGTTCAATAAACTGAGAGTAGTTCTGCAACACTGGATCCGATCGTTGCCATAAAGGAGAGGCCCAAGTGAGAGCTTTGCCTTCCAGCAGGGACAGAATGTAAGTGGTCTTGGTGACGTCATCAGGAAAGAAGGGTGATTGTAGTCGGAAATGCATCGTGCATTGATCCAAAAATCCCAGGCAAAGACGGGGATCTCCGGCGTATCGTGGTGGTGCTGGAAGTGGAAGAACTGGACGAGGGCTGCTCGATGCTGGGAGTGAAACAGGTGCGACTGCTGGAACTGTGGCAGACACACTAGGCTGGTTGGCCACCACCGCATCTAGCCGGGCGCTGAGCCGCTCCATGGATGCGGCCATGGATTCGAGCATAATCTGTTGCTCCATGATTTTCTGAGCCAGGACAGGAATGGCTCGTAAAGCTGAGGCCTCTGCCGGGTCCATGGCCTTGACTTACTGTTATGCTCACCAAAGTGGACCCTTGGCCCGATGATGACTGATTAGGCCACCGTCGGTAGGCAAGGCCGATCCTCAGAGTTGAAAGTAGGAGTGAAGAAGATCTGGATGCAGGCGCCTCCTGCTGGTCGTGTAATCCAGATGCTGGCGCCTCCAGCTGGTCGAGACAACAATAGCAGATGCCTTCAGCGGGTCGAGGAACCAACCCCGAGGATCTCTTAAAGAAGTCCAATCCAGTAGTCGTGAGCCAGAGAGGTCCGCAGCCAGTCCAGTAAACAAGAGCCAGAGATATCCGCAGCCAGTCCAGGGGTCGAGAGCCAGAGAAGTCCTCAGCAAGTCCAGGGGTCGAGAGCCAGAGAAGTCCGCAGCCAGTCCAGGAATCAAGAGTCAGAGAAGGTACGACGCCAAGCCAGGGATCGAGGAACCAGAGGAAACGTCAGCTGGACCAGGAACCAACACAGGAAGACAACCAGGAACAGAACAACGCAGGAGCCAAGAAGTCAAGGCAAGGTCTGGAGGTCCAGACCTTGCTTAAATAGTCCCCAGCCAATAGGAGGACCGCAGGAAGGAACCAGCTCACATCCTGTGAGTGTTCCTTTAAATTTAGGGCCAGAGCCGCCCGCGCGGCCCTAGCAGAAGTCAGGGGGCGGGGCTAAGCCGCGCGGGGAGAAATGCCATGGCCATATTGAATTAGCAGCGGCAGTTGCCGCTGAGGAGCCCGACTGATCCGTCTCAGTGCCGTGGTCTGACCGGCCCCTGGGGATGGCGGTAAGTCCCGGTCGCGGCTTGCCGCGGCCGGAATTCATAACATCCTCATTCTAGAGCCCCCTTTCCATTTATAAAGGCTCACCTCCTGTGCATGGAAACTTAAGATAGTTGAATTTCTCTATTGTATCTCCCCTATCTTGCCGTTCCTCCAGGATGTACATGTTTAGATCTTTAGGTTTATCCCCAAATGCTTTAGAACAAAGGCAATTGACCATTTTAGAAGCCACCTTCTGGACCAGCTCCATCCTGTTTATATTATTTTGAAGGTGGGGTCTCCAGAACTGTATGGGATCTTCTTTGTTTGGGTAATTGCCAGGTTCTTGTGGCCTGGTTTGGCCTCTGTTGGAAACAGGATGCTGGGCTTGATGGGCCCTTGGTCTGACCCAGCATGGCAATTTCTTATGTTCTTAAAACAAATTGTAGGAGATATTTTTTCACTCAGTGCACAATCAAGCTGTGGAATCTGTTGGCAGATGATGTAGTCAAAGCAACTAAAATAGTGAGGTTCAAAAAAGGATTGGACAAGCTCCTATAGGAAAAGTACATAAACAATTACTAGTCAGGTAGCCTTGGTAAACCCAGCACTTATCCCTGGGATACAAGATCAATTATTGGGGTTCTGACAGCTCCTTGTGACCAAGACTGGCCACAGTCAGAAACAGTATTCTGGGCTTGATGGACCAGGGTCTGACCCAATATGGTACTTCTTATGCCGTCTCCATGGCTGTTAGTGCCCATTAGTACATAGGCTAGGCTTACCATATCACCCTCAGGCAACCAACACAGGCTGATGAAGTCCTGGATTTGCTTCATGAAATGAATGAATTTGTAATTCTGATGTTTTTCCCTGGACTTCTCTAAGAAAATTATCATGTATAATGTTTGGTTTACCTGGGTCGAGGTAGCATCCCTAACCTAGACCCCTAGGTGTACTACTCAGAATTGTGAGCACAAGCCAAAACAACCTAAGAAAGTAATGGGGGAATTCCTTGTCCTTGACATCACGCTACATATTTTTGCCTAGCTCAAAAGGTAGTGGAGTAACAGAAACCCTGAAGAACACCATCACCACCGGCCGACCCAGGAACAGGAAATTATCCACAACTTCCACCTCTTCCAATGTCTATTCCGAATCGAGCTAGAGGCCCGCCTCTTGGTGATTGACCGTTCTGTCACCCAAACAGAACAGAGTTTCCTTATACTGCATAAACTATGATAACAGCCAATTAAGCCACGCCTGCACCTGCAGAGCCTATACCTGGTCACTTTCACTACTCTCCGAGGTGCTCAGGGACAGCAGATATCGGCGGCATCGCCACTGGGAAGGTATTAAGTAACAGCTGACGACTTGCATCACTTCGCTTCCCGGCCGTGCTGCCATTGATTGACGACTCCTATGACCAATCGGGATTCGGGACGGGAGGTTTCCATGGCGATAGGGTTAGCCATCCATTGCTAAAGGACGGAAGTAGCTGGGCAGCAGCGTTATATGTCTGAGGGGGCGGGGCGCGGCGGATGGGTGTGGAGGAGATGTTGGGCAACCAGTGAAAAGAAGTATACGGGGCGCAAGAGGGCGACGGCGGTCGGGGGACGGATTGCCTGCTGTTTGTGACAGCCCTCGGAGTGGCTCGGGACTGCCATGGTTTAGAACAGGCGTGAGTAGCCTTGTATTCTCGCTTAGTTTCTAGCCGTAACCTAAGGGCCGGGGCGGTTGTTGTTGTTATCCGGCGCGCCTGGCAAAGAAACCCACAGGGCACGCTCTGCCAAGCCACCGAACCTGCTGGAAACAGGTGGCGGGTCGGTGGGTGCTGGTGCAGCGAATCAGTGAGGTCTGACGAGAGCAGTGAGGGTGGCGCGTGGTGAACGCCGGCAGGTTCGGTTGCTTGGTGCCGAGGTTCGGGGGGGAGTCTTGGTGGGGCGCGTGCAGGGCGGAGCCTTATCCCTTCCCCTGTGCTGGTGGCTTCTGCGGATACGGCCGGCGTTGGCCACGTACTCCTCCTATGTTTAGAAGTTTTAGGACTTTTTTTTTTTTGTTTCTCTGCGATTAGAAAGCTGTGCATGCCGAGTTCTGTTTTAAAGCTGCACTTTACCCGTCCCCTGCTCGAGCCCGGTAGCATGCACTCACCCTGGCTGCTCATGTAACCTGGGAGCTGGAAGTGCTTGTCGCTGGCCACCTGACACATTTCTGTGACGCTATAACGTTCATTTTGCTTCCTTATTATGATGCTTAGGGATGTATTTGCTCTTTTATTACCCCCGGCTTTCACCAGGTCACGATCGCAGTATGCCTTATATTTCTTTCTCCCCCCATGTAGCCATGTGTGGGGGTGGGAAACTGGGGTGAAGAAAGGAGGTAGCTTTCTATTGTCTCCCCTTTACTGGAGTTAAAGTGAACCAGTTAGGCAATGTTTCCCACGTTAGCTCAGTTTCTGGGAGATGGTGTTTTGAACTGATAGATGTTGTCTTGTTCGTTTGTTTTTTGTTTGTTTTTTTATGTTGACACAGAGAACTTATTAAAACCTTTTATATGCTACCTTTTTGATAAACAATCAAATCTATTACTAGTAGTGTTAAGGCAGAAATCCAAATGCCTTTGTACCTGATACCAGATTTTATTTCTCTCCATCATTCCTTTTCCTGGATTTGAAAGATTTCAATAAAAAGCAATATCCTATAAATGCATACTGTTAACTTCACCTGCTCAAGACCCTAGCTTCAATATTTTCCAGGCATCTCCAGCTTGTTCACCTCCAGTTCTAATAATATGAATCTGCGTTCCTAACATTGCAGTAAAAAAAAAAAAAAAGTTTCTGGAAATGTGCCACAGACTAAAGTTCTATGATATCTTGGGGGTTGTAACTATAGGTTATACATATTGCATTATATCTTTTGATAGTGGCATAAATTTATTTAGAGGATTATGTTGCCAGGTACAACATTTTGTAGCAATAACTTGTGGTTACTTAGCATGTTAGTTCATGTACTTCTAGGATATGAAGTCTACTAAAAATGCAGGATAAGAGGTGTGGAGGCATCTCACGTGACAGTTTCTTGGGAAAACCTGTATTGGCTTTCAGTGGCTATAGCATGAATTAAGATGTAATTGGCCTAGTATTGGGTAACTCAATTGTGGATAATTATAGGTGCATACATCTAGCTTCTTGTATAGCTAAGACGTTTTTAGCTATGTTTGTGTAGCTGCAGTGGCTCTATGAAACTGGGTTTTTTTTGTGGGTTTTTTTTTTTTAATCATTTTTATTTTTTAAAGTTTTGAAACTGAACTTTTGGTGCATAGTTTGAAACTCGAGCAGCAGTAAACAAAACATCAATTATGGAATATCAGTGCTGGCACCGTGTTGTGGCATTCCCTTTCAGAAAATCTAAGTGCAAAGGTGTGTCTTAGGACCTTTTTACAGAGTTCTTAAAAGCATTTTTATTTATCCAGACATTTAGGCATTCATACTCTGGGTATTTTTTTTTTTTTTGGGTGTCTGTTCTTTCTTCCTTGAGTTTATATGTATTGACTCTATGCACCTTGAACCTTGTGATGAGCACAAACAAATATTAATAAATTTAAAATATACCTTGAGTTTGGAGTTACATTATACTGTGTCAAGAATGAGAGCATCTGTAATCTGTGTGGAGTTTTTGGCCTGCTCTTAAATTGAGACAGGGCACCTAGTTTTTCTTTTCAGTACCTTTTTTAATCCTGCTTTTATGTCTTTTTTTTTTTCAGTGTTAGTATTAGTGTTTTGTGTGTGAATTTCTATCTGCTCAGAAAGTTACCGTACTGGGTCAGACCAAGGGTCCATTAAACCCAGCATTCTGTTTCCAATAGTGGCCAATCCAGGCTACGAGTAAGCAAAAACTAAGTAGATCCTATGCTACTGATGCCAGTAATAGCAGTGGCTATTCCCTAAGCCAACTCTATTAATAGCAGTTAATAGACTTCTCCTCCCAAGAACTTATTCAAACCTTTTTTAAACCCAGCTACACTAATTACACTAACCACATCCTCTGGCAACAAATTCCAGAGTTTAATTGTGCGTTGAGTGAAAAACAATTTTCTCTGATTAGTTTTATATGCGCTACTTGCTAACTTCATGGAGTGCCCCTAGGCCTTCTATTATCCGAAAGAGTAAATAACAGATTCACACTTACCTGTTCTAGACCTCCATCATATCCCCCCTCAGCCGTCTCTTCTCCAAGCTGAACAGCCCTAATCTTGTCAGCTTTTCCTCATGGGGGAGCTGTTCCATTCCCCTTATCATTTTAGTAGCCCTTCTCTGTACCTTCTCCATCGCAATTATATCTTTTTTGAGATGCGGTGACCAGAACTGCACACAGTATTCAAGGTGTGGTCTCACCATGGAGCGATAGAGGCATTATGACATTTTCCATTTTATTCCCTTTCTAATAATTCCTAACATTGTTTGCGTTTTTTGACTGCGACAGCACAATGAGCTGACTATTTCAATGTATTATCCACTGTGATGCCTAGATCTTTCCTGGGTGGTAGCTCCTAATTTGGAACCTAATATCGTGCAACTACAGCAAGGGTTATTTTTCTCTAGGGATGTGCATTCGTTTGCAACAAAGTAGGGAATAAAGACTATATTCCCCATTTCGTTGCATTTCGGGGGGTGGGGGGTCTGACAAAACAAAAGGAAACCCCACAATTTTGTGTGGTTTCCCTATCTTTTTTTTTTTTTTTTTTTTTGGGGGGGGGGGGGGAGAGTGTATATTTAAAAAAAAAAAACCAAACCAAAACCCAACCCTTCAAGTTTAATTAAATACACCCCCCCCCCAGACTTGCAGAAATTCCCTGGTAGTCCAGTGGGGGTCCTGGGAGCGATCTCTCCATTTTTTAAGATGGTGCCGGCCGTCCATTGCTCCTAGCATGTGACAGAGGCCGGCCAATGGCACAGATAGCCCCTCTCACATGGTAAGGGCAAAGGGCCACCAGTGCCATTTTGATTATTGGCAGCAGACTGCTCGAGAGTGGGAGATCACTCCCGGGACCCCCAGCTGGACCACCAGGGAATTTCTGCAAGTTTTGGGGTGGCCGAAAAAAAAATCAGCCCTAACCGAGGGGAAAAAAACTTCCTGCAGTGGGCCGATAACGAATCACATCTCTATTTTTCCCTATATGCATCACCTTGCACTTGTCCACATTAAATTTCTTCTGCCATTTGGATGCCCAATCTTCCAGTCTCACAAGGTCTTCCTGCAATTTATCACAATCTGCTTGTGATGTAACTATTCTGAATAATTTTGTATCTGCAAATTTGATTACCTCACTCGTCGTATTTCTTTCCAGATCATTAATAAATATCCAAACATAGACAGTGTGAAGTCTTCCCAGACAGCCCCCCCTCAGATCTCCCCTTCGTACTATGCCATTTTACGGCTAATCCAGTTATTCTGGGTACCCCACACACTTTGTGATTTCAATAAGTTTATCCTATGATGTTAGTAAGTTGTTATGGTTATGTTGATTGCTCTTTGCTCTGTCCTCTTAACTTCTTCCCATTATCTCTCCCTCAGTCTCTCGCTCCCGCCGTCCTCTACATCCCCTTTCCTGCCTGCTCCTCGTTCAATGTAATTTTCCTTTCCTGAGTTAATTGTAAACCGGCGTGATGTGTTTCACGAATGTCAGTATATTAAGTTCATAAATAAATATAGAAAAGCACCGGTCCAAGTACAGATCCCTGAGGCACTCCACTGTTTACCCTTTTCCACTGAGAAAACTGACCATTTAATCCTACTCTCTGTTTTCTGTCTTTTTAACCAGTTTGTAATCCATGAAAGGACTTTAGTTTTCTTAGAAGCCTCTCATGAGGGACTTTGGATTTTCAGAAGGCATTTGACAAATACACATCTACCAGTTCACCTTTATCCACATGTTTATTAACTCCTTCAACAAAAATAAAGCAGATTTGTGAGGCAAAACTCAATGTCTGCTTTTATTGGAACCTCTGTTGGGATGCCCTAACGCTCCTGTTTCATTAGTATTCTTCAAAGATACATTCCTCCGAACCATGCACTGCTGAGTGATTGTCGGCTTGTTCTGGTTGGATAATGGAAGTTAAATGTTTGTTTTGTTTAACACACACAACTTAACTTTAGCAATTGCTCCCACTCCTTTGTACTTCCAGCTCAATCAGAACAAGGGCTGGGATCTAGCACCATGCATTTTCATTTGCAGCCACCAGGGGCTATCCCGTTCTACCTTATTTCATCTGGTCTGTCCCCGAGGCCATGTACAAGGACTCCTTTTGGTAACCCTTAAGTGATGGTTCTGACGGACACTCCCTCCCCCTGGGCTGTGAGTACTGCTCTTGCAGCATCCCATGGACTGTACAGCACCCACTGCCTGAACCATTGGGTCTATTATGTTGATACATACAAGAATAATTATACCTTAAGTTGGTTGTATGCTTTAGAATGCTGGTTATCCTTTTGTCCTAGATTTGAAAAGAGCTACATTTTTGTCCTTGAAGCTTAAATAGCAGTGCTTAGGTTTAAAGGGTCAATACCTCCTACTTCAAAATTCACAGTTGCTGGATATAGGGGAATAACTTATAGCAAATGAAGTTGCCGCTGAGGCCCTCAAGTCTTTAACAGTCACAGTTAAATTTATTGGAAATCAACAAATAGCTGTTCTATATCTGTCTTGTTTCCTTGATCTTATGCTGAGCCAAAGATCAGCTTTAGTGCATTTGTGTCCTGGGCTGCATATGCATGGCTTGGCAGCATGGGATTGTTAAAAGTAAGCCTTCAAGCCAGTAATTGCTGGCCTCAAGCAACCATGGCTTCAGTCTACATTAAGTTTGACTCTCAAACTTTTTTCCTATTTTAATATTTTCATATTGATAGGTAAAGACTGCAAACTTCATTTTAGAAAGTGGTTTGTTTGGTAGGTCCTTCAACTTTTTCTTTTTAGCAGGCTTTGAAAATAGACAATGTCTTGATTATGGAATCATTTGAGGAAAATGATTCACTTTTGTTAAAAATTTCCTGCAACAGACACTGCTATGTTCTCTCCTTTTCTTTGGTTATAGTGCTATGCTTGTAATATGGTGCATAAGCTGTTGAATGAGGAAGGGTGTTAGAGTATGTACAGTTGTGCTTAACTTTACATATCACTGGCAGAATTTGTAAGATGTGTAGCATTTTAAGAAAACCTGAGTGATCCAGCAAAACGTCTAATTTTGAATGTTTCAAACTAAACTATTATGCATCAGAATAGCTTAATCATTAAACTGTAGCGGGAAGGGGAAGAAAAAGCCCTTTCAAAAGTTGGCATAGTCTTAGTTCTTAATATTGTGCATTGCCCCCTTTCTTGTATCACTGACAGCGTGCAGTCTTGTGATAGTTGTGAATAAGGCCTTTATTTTCTCATGTAGTAAAGCTGCCCATTCCTCTTGGCAAAAAACCTCCAGATCTGTAAATGCTCTGATTGTCCAGCATGAACTGCATGTTTGAGTTCTCCCCAAAGTGACTCGATGAGGTCAGCAGACTGCGATGGCCACTCCAGAACTTTCACTTTCTTCTGCCGCAGCCACTGAAGGGTCAGCTTGGCCGTTTTTTTGTTTTGGATTATTATGTTGGAAAGTCCAAGTGCATCCCAAGCATAGCTTCCTGGCTATTGAATACATGTTCTCCTCCAATATTTTCTGATAAGATGCTGCATTCATCCTGCCATCAACTTTGCTGAAGTTCAGTTCCCTCCCTCTCCCCCTCCCCCCCCCCCCCCCCCCCCCCCCCCCCCCCCAAAAAAAAAGGAAATAAACAGAGATCCACCTCTATGCTTTACAGTAGGGATGGTGTGCTTCTCTTAGTGTTTATGGTTGGGGCCATAAAGCTCAGTTTTGGTCTCATCAATCCGAATTATTTTGTTCCAGAAGTTTTGAGGCTTCTCTAGGTGCTGTTTTGGTGTATTGTAAGCAGGCTGTTTCTTAGCATTCAGATAGGTGAATCCAGAACCAGTGGGTTATGCACCTCTACCAGCAGATGGAGACTGAGCAAAGCTGACATCAGTTTATGTACCATTGCAGGGACATCAGCCTGCCAGTATTCTGTCTCCAATAGATGGTGGATGTGCATCTCCCAACTGGGGATTGCTTTAAATTTTTTTTAGAAGGAGAAAAGTAAATTTAATTCGCCTTGCTCTCCTGTGGTGATACCTTATGGTCCCTCCCTCAGTCGCTGAGGTGATATCCTTGGATCTCTCTCTCAGATGAATGCCTTGGATCTGGTAGCTGGTTTTCAGCTGACATGGACTTAGCTGTGTGTGTGATGCGAAAAAATATAAATATATGTGTGTCTCTCTCTATATGAAGGAGAGGAGCTTTTGTAGGGATTACTACCTCCTCCAGAATCTGTGCTCTGTGCGCCGATTCGACATTCATTCCTGTCTCCGGGGGAGTTTGGTTGAGCAGCTTTTTGGCTAGGCCTCACTTTCAGGCTTGTCTTGTTCTCAGCCTACCATACGGCAGTGACATTTTAGCATGGTTTTTGTGCGTCAGACCGCTCTCTTCACTTCTGTCAGATCATGCTTGTATACCTGTTCATGCGTTCTGTTGGATGCATAAGAGTGCCTACCGGAGCACCCAACTGCACTCTTTTGTGCGTACTATCTGAGCATCCTGGAGGAGCTCAGTTTGTGCACAGTGTTGAGCTCCTAAATTTGGGGTGCACCTTTCTCCACAGGTTGGGGCATATTGATAAACTGACACCCAGGGCAAGATGCTTAGGCTTCTTTGCTATATGTGTTGCTTGTCATATTCGGGCATCCCAACCTGGCATTCCCTCTAACTTGTCTGTGCTCGGGGAAAATTCTCTATCTGATTTTTACTAAGCCCGGCTCTTCCCAAACTGGTGCAGGAATGGAAAAAAAGCTTCCAGAAGGGTCGCCTGACTTTGGAGCTCCCCTAACTAGTTCACCAGCAGGGGATGGTAGTTCAGTGGGCACAGGACAGATGTCCCCTTGTTTTCGCATGGATCCCTGTGACTTTTTTTTTTTTTCCCTTGGGTAGAACTTTTTTCAAGGACTTCATTCCTTCAGGTGCAGTCCTCTGTCCTGACCAATCTTAACAGGTCAGGGTTGCAGGCGGTGAAATCCCGCATTTCTGGTGCTGCAGGTAAGATTCAGGGTATGCCTAGATCGGCTGCCGGTCTTCCCGATAGGGACCCCGATAGCACGGATGATGAAGCCGATCCTTACTCCCTGGAGGATGGGAAAATTCCTCCAGGATTGGAGCCATTTTAGAGCTGTTGTAGCTCTTTCATAGAGTTGAGTTACTGGCTCTAGTTTCCCAAACATTGAAGATGCTGGGAGTACGTGGGGCTGAATCCATGTCTGAGCCAAAGAAAGATCCCATTTTGATTTCTTTGTGTAAAAACTCATGTTTCTTCCCTAATTATGAAGGCCATTCAAGAATTAATCGATCTTGAGTGGGGCTCTCTGGAAGCTAATTTCAAAGGCAGATGAGTTTTGGAAGGAGTGTACCCACCTGGGTCTAGCTGTATGAGAGCAATTGTGCTTTCCAAAAGTGGATGCGTGTGTGTGTGCTTGTTACCAAGTGGACAACTATTCCTGTAGAAGGGGGAGCAGCCTTGAAGGATGCTCAGGATAGGAGAATTGAGGCCATCCTTAAGCAGGCCTTTGAAGCAGTGGCACTGAATTTGCAGATAGCTTCTTGATGTTCCTTGGTGGCTCACTCTAGTTTGCTTCTTTCTCAGAAGGTCAATTGAATCTGGTGTGAACGTGTCAGGGCAGTGATGGAACCAGCAGCCATCTTCTTGGCAGATGCGAGCTGCAATTTGGTCCGCACTTCTGTCTGTAATTCAGCCAGAAGTTGGGTGGCTTTGGTAATAGCGGCCAGGTGTCAGTTATGGCTGAGAAATTGGTCAGTCAATGCATCCTCCAAGTCTAACCTGACGAAGCTGCTCTTTAAAGGCTCACTCTTATTTGGGAGAGAGTTGGAGAAAATGGCCAGTAAGTGGGGTGACTCCCCGATTCCTCTGTTGCCTGAGAATAAGAAACACACACTGCACTTCAGCATGAGAGGTCGTAATAGGGGATCCAAACGATTTTGACCCTACAGAGGAGCAGCTTTCAGAGGGCTCAATCTTTGGGTAGGTCTCAGTCCTTTCGTCTCAGATGGGATGCAGGCTCAGGTAGTGGAGCCCCCCAGGCCTCCTAATGAAGGTGGGCCAACCCACCCCTGGGGACAGGAGAGAAGATGTTGCCTCTCATCGGAGGTGGGTCAAAATCACATCAGACCAGTGGGTTCTGGAGGTGATATGAGACATTCACAGTGTTCCTTGGGATGTATTCATGGTGTCTCCCTGTAACTCTGTGCAGAAGAGACAGGTAGTGGAGTGTACATTAAGACTCCTCGGGCTGTGGTTCCAGTGCCCACATCTCAAGAAAATATGGGCTGATAGTCCATTTATTTCATTGTGCCCAAGAAGGAAGGTTCTTTTTGTCCATCCTGGATCTCTGGGGGGGGTTCAACTGTCATTTACTTGTGACTCATTTTTGCATGGAAACCTTGTGCTCAGTGATAGTAGTAGTACAGTCAGGAGTTTCTGACTTCTCTGGATTTGTCAGAGGTGTACCTGCGTATTCCCATCTGTCTAGAGCCTAGATTTCTTTGTTTTATGGTTTTGGGATGCCATTATCATTTTTAAACACTACATTTTAATTTGGCCACTGTGCACAGAACCTTTTCCAAGGTTATGATCGTAGTGGAGGCAGAGTGGAGGATGGGATCCTTGTACACCCGTACTTTGAACAACTGGCAGATTTGGGCCAGTTGGGTGGAAGAGAACCTCCAGTTGTCACACAAGATTTATTTGTTGCAGGAACTAGGTTGCTCTTGGCCAGGTTAGTCATCCAGTCTTCATCCATCTCAGTCACTAGAGTATCTCTGTGTTTGCTTCTACACAAAGCAGGGCAGGCTGTTCTGCCAAGGTCTGCATTCAGAAGCTGATGGTGCAGGTGCATCTCGACATGATTCATCAGTGTGGTTTGGCGGTGACCCTGGAGGTCGTGCCATGGACGAGGGCACATAGAGTGCGCTAAAGAGGACACATATCTCATTGGAGCCCATGGTCTCAGGACTATTTTATTCAACCTTACCTACTGATGGAGATCTGCACTCACCTGCAGTGGTGGTTGCAAGCGGTTCATCTAAAAGAGGGTGTTTCCCTAAGATCACTGAACTGGCTAGTACATGCAAGTTTCCAGGGTAGAGGAGTTTACTATCAGGAGCTGACAGTGCAAGGGCAGTGGAGTACAGAAGAGTCTCTCTGAAGTGTCCATTGGTTGGACACTCATGCCGTCCGGTTGACATGCTTGCGCTTGGCGACTAATTGCAGGGTCGAGCAGTCCTGATAATGTCAGACAGTGTGATAATAGAGGCTTTCTTCAATCAACAAGGAAGAAAAAGAGCCAGCAAGTGTTACAGGAAATAGCCCAACTTATGGAAAGGGCGGGCATGCATCTTCAGGAGATCATAACCTTGCACATTGCAGGAATAGACCATGTAAGAGCAGAGTGTCTGGATCCAGGAGAATGGGAATCGTCAAACGAAGCATTTCAGCTAATAGATTGCTGGGGCCTTTTGTTTCTGGTTTTGCTGGTGACTTCACAATGTGAAAGTTCCTTGATTCTTCAGTCGCAGGAGAGATACAAAGTTCTTGGGCATCAATGCCCTCATGCAGGAGTGGCCGGAGGGCAAGCTGCTGTATGCTTTTTTTGCCTGTGGCCCATGTTGGGCAGAATGGTTTGGAAGATAGAGTCAAAGGGGGATAGTGCTTCTGGTGGCTCCAGATGAGACCTTGGTATGCAGATCTGCAAAGGCTCCTGGTGGACTCTCCCCTCTGGTTTCCAGTGCACATGGAAACAATATCCATCTCTATTTTGTCCTATGGTATGGCCCTTGAGAGGGCTCGGTTGCTAAAGCATGGATATTCTACTGCAGTGATAACCACCTTGCTACAAGCGAGAAAGTTCTCCACTTCCTTAGCTTATGTGCAGTTTTTGTGAGTGTTTTGAGGCGTGGTGTGAAGATTGAGGAATTCTTCCTTGTTGGGTGAGATCCTGCTCACTTTGGAACGTTTGCAGGATGGATCGAATAAAAAGTTGGCCTTAATTCCTTAAAGGTACAGGTGGCGGATCCTACCTATTTTCAACAGTTTCATAAGAAATATTGGCCTATTAAAAAAAAATCTGTAACTGGGTAAGACACCCAGGAAGATGTGTAAAGCTGGTGGAATGGTCTCATGTCTGGCAGTTTGGACTTCAGAAGTTCAAGGGAGTAGTACAATCTAGGAGTTAAATTCTACACAAGTCCTTTCAGAGATGGATTGGCAGAAAAATATTTCTGTTCAGAAAAACCATCTGATAGTTATGTTCTACATAAACAGGGAGGAACAAGTTTGTCCCTCCTGTGTCCAGAAGCTGTCTAGATGTAGGGAATGGAGGCAGGCAAGGAGAATGTTCTGGAACCACATAAAGACCTTGGGCAAGTTAAGTAGCAAATCCAGATATTCCATGAGTGGGGAAAACCTGTGGTGGATGTGTTTTGCATCTTCTTTGAACAGACAGTTCTTAAGCCTCATGCCTTCTGCCTTTTGGGGATAGGGTTTTCATTATTCTTATTCTCAAAGCCTTCCAACAGCAAAACCTTTTGCTAAAACTCACACTATATGGACTAAGTCAGATTTGTTTTCCACTATAAGAGCTATGCATCGTGAAGACAATTGGTGGAATTCCCAACTTTGCTTATGCCTCAGTCTTTTTGGTCATGTCTGTATTCTTTCTTTTTAGAACACTTCTGTTTGATGCTTCAAGGATCGCAAACAAACGTGGGTATTCTCCAGTGTGTGCTCCATTTTCTTGGACTCAGGAGGGATAGGTACATGACTATATTTAAACCCACCTGTAATTTTACATTATTGCTAGTGTTTTGGGTTTTTTTGTTTAGCTAGACCTTTGGCTGCCTGGTCTGCCCATATAACCAATAAGGACTTCTTGATAGATTTATATACCATGATCACAGGTTGATTGGCAGAATGAGTTCATGGGAGTTTTGCAAGACTGTTGGCTTCCTTGATTAGCCATCATATGTTCAAAACAAAACCGAAATCTGGATGGTGTAGCTTTTAATGTATATATTACACTGTGTGGGGCAAAACTGAACTCCTCATCTCCTCTAAACATTCGTTAATACCCATACCCTCTACCCTCACTTCTACACTTCCCCCCCACACATGAAACCTGGGTGTTACACTCAATAACCAACTCACCTTCAAACCATACATCAAATCTATTCTCAGCAGCTGCTATTTCAAATTACAAACCCTCAAACTCAAACCCCTTCTCTTTTTCTCTGATTTCCGTACTGTACTCCAATCTATAATTTTTTCGAAGATCGATTACTGCAACGCTCTCCTCCTTGGCCTCCCTGCTACCTACATCAAACCTTTACAACTCCTTCAGAACACTACTGCACGCATCCTCACTAATGTCAATAAGAAAGACCACATCACTCCCACCCTCATTGATCTCCACTGGCTTCCCATTCACTCACGAATTATTTACAAAACCCTAACCCTCATTCACAAAAGCATTACCAATGAACATTACAACTGGTTAAACCCACCTTTCCTCCCTCGCACCTCCACAAGACCAACCCGTTCCTCACTCCATGGAACTCTAGTTTCCCCCTCCATTAAATCTACTAGACTTATTTCCACAACCAACAGAGCCCTTTCCCTCGCAGGCCCCACCCTTTGGAACTCCATGCCTCTTGACCTACGCACCGAAACCTCCACACCCAACTTCAAAAAGAAACTTAAAACCTGGCTCTTCCTCCAAGCCTACCCCCTTTCATCATCACTTAATAACCCTTCCCATCCAGGACCCACACCTAACACTTGTCCCCTCTAGCCCTCCTCCCCCGTCTTCTCTCTCCTAATCAAGAACCAGCAATAAATACAAATGCTTCACTTAACCTTGTATATGTTTGAATGTTATATAACCTCCTCTTTAACGGGTGTTGTATACAGGGGTATTTAACCTTGTATTTAACGAATGTGTCGCTAAACCCTGTACATAACCTTTCCCTTGTGTCGCTGTTTTTACTCCTTCCCCGCCCCCTCCTATGTCACTCCTAGTTGAATCCCTCCTTTCTAATTTATCTAATTTATCCAGTATTTGCTCTGTTACTGCGTTCTATTGTTTCCTGTTCATTGTAAAGGCAATGCCTATATATACATTGGTTGTAAGTTACATGTAAACCGACACGATGTGCAAACGGTTGTCGGTATATAAAACTATTAAAATAAATAAATAGTATATTTTTATTTAATCAGACATCAATACAACCTATGCATCATTTAGCAGTTCCATACTTCTGACTTGCATACTTTCTCCTAGTACAGTGTGAGCCCTGCAAAAGTAGCAAATGTCACATTGGGTTTGTAAAATGATTTAGAGAAAGCTAAAATGGGTATTATGAATAAGGGTGTAGTTTCTTTTTAAACACAATCAATTTACATTGTTTATGCCAAGAAGCTACTAATCTACATCTCTTTTGGAAGGCTGTATAGCTGAATCAGACTATAAATGTGTCGTGAGTGATGTTTTTTTTGTTCTTTCCCCTCCCCCACCATGTTCTATGCATGTATATTGGAGGAATATAAGGAAGAGGAATAAGTTGATTGTGTGGTTTGTCTACACAACCGTGAAATGTAAAGTGACATACCTGCCATTCAGCGATGTACACTTTCGTTATGAATGCCTTTCTATAGAAGCTTTGTTACAAATGAGAGCTTACCGAACAGTAAAATGATTGTTCCAGCATATTTTTAGTATGAATGAGAGCAAGAGAAGTGTTCAGGGTTGGAGCATAAGCAATACAGCTATGCATACATGTGCACATTATTTTCAAAACAAAAAGCAGGTAACTAATAACCACTCATTCCATGCTTTCCTCATCTGGCTGAATTGTCTAGTACTGTATTGTGCAGTTCTCTTATGTCTAGTCCATCAGTCAATGGATGTCTCTTTTATTTTGCTACTAATTCTTTCTATAATGCTAGTAGACATACACAACACTGCATAAATACATAAGAGGTGTCCTCTCCCTTATAGACCTTCCATTCTATTCAGGGAAAAACAGTTCAAATAATTTATTAACAAAAAGGGTTAAAACCAACAAGAATATGGTTAGGAGACCCATGTGTTAAGATTTTAAAAACCTGTCTTCGAAAGGTGGTATTTTAGGCTGGATTTGAATAAGACCCAAGAGAGGGAGCATAAGACACCAACACAGGAAGTTTGTAAGTCTATTCTCAAAGTACAAGCAGGATGGCAGTTGTCGCACATGGGTGACATCCGAACCTGGCATAGAAACTTTTTAGATATGCGCAACTGCCACGCATCCATGCGGAGGCACCATCAGTCTCATCTTTTCCACAGAGCCCACCAGTCATGTGTCTTTGCCTCTTGTGCTATCAGGGAACCTTTGGCACCTGTGGTTTTTAATTTTTGCTTATAGTCACCTAGGTAAGTTTGATCTTGTTCTGTTTGCCTTTTTAAGCAGCCTGCATTGGCACATCAAGGTGGCATCAGTTGCAATTTGTCAAGTCGCTTTTTATTGAGCTGTACTTTTTTTTTGTCTATTGCCCTTACTAGAGAAAGCAAGCAGTCAGAGCCAGATCCTTTAGTAAGTTGTAATCCTTTCTCTACTCCTAAGGGGAGGGTCAGGCACCTCTCAGAACTCCCACTGAAGGTTTAGGGGCACACATTTTGAGGTGAGAATAGGTCAGTTGTCAAACTTCTTCCAGAGGTGGGTTCAAAATCTACAAGCAACATTAGTCCAGGATTGTTTTATTTTGAATAGGAAAGTTGAATTCGTGGAAAATCGTCTGAGATGCTTTGAATTTTGAACTTTCGAAGATTAGTTGGTGAACAGCCATGTGATACTTTTAAGAAATACATGCCTGAGAGATTGCGTAATCCTCCAAAAAAACATTCCTCCACTCAAAGTATCTTCTACCTTTTTCACGTACAAGAGAGAATGAGGCACAGCACCCTTTTGATTTGGAAAATCTAACTGAATTCCTGGAATCCTCTACTATAGAGATTATTGAAAGAGCAACACTGCTGGTATCTTATTTGTGAACAAGATCTTGGATTGGTTATGTGTAATTATTTTCAGTATATGGGGGTAAATTTCATGGGTCGGTCTGTTCACATTTTCTCCGACCTGGCTAAAGCCACACGAGAAGAGAAAAAGGTTTCCTGACTTTACGTTAGGAGACCCAGTCTCTTGGAGCAGCCTTTCAATTAAGGTATCCATGAAAACGTATAGTAAATTAACAATTGGTATATATTTTTTCTTCCTGAACAACTCAAAACATTGATTCCCGTAAAAGGTTGCTTCCATCCTCTTCCCCTAATGAGTCCTATAACTTAAGAATTTATAGGGTATTGTATGCATTTCAAGGCTACTCCTCATATTTCCTATTATGTGCTCCTCTTATGGATCCGCCCCCATCTCAGGGATTTGTGGTCTAATTGTAAGCATTTGATTTTCTTTAAAAACTCTAATATTTTTATTTTCTGTTTCTGTGCAAAGATAATATGCTTTGTAATTATGCTAAATTCAACAAATGAATTCAGCCCACTGGGTCTTAGAAAACATTCAGGACTGTTTAGCGTAGAACGTTCCCATGCTATTGCAGAGGCTTTTATGGTTTCCTCCATCATTCTGCACAAGAGGCAGTTCGAATGACACTAGATAGTTTAATCAGCATAGTTGCAGTCATTCCCGTTCCTAGTTTGTTTTGGTGGTGTCAGGGTCGGTATTTGATTTACTTTGTGGTTTCCAAGACAGAGGGTTCTTTTAGTCCTATTCTAGATTTTAAATGGAACTTCAAGACCTTGAAGGTGGCTTACTTCAGGATTGAAACACTGTTGTCTGGCATGCTGGTAAAGAAGGGTGAACGCCTAAATGTCCTTAAATTTGATGAAGGCTGCATTTTCCCATAAGGATGGAACATCTGACTTGTCAACATTCTGCTGTTAGTTCTTGAAAATGGTAATGACCGCCTATCATTCAGCTTAGCCACTGCCCCAAGAACTTTTCCAAAGTAATGTGATAATGGTGGCATTTTTAAGTTGTGTTTTAGTTCACACTTAACTAGATTCAGGTTAAATTGATTCAAGAGAGCAAAGTGGCTACCATTCATGTGATTCAGTTGCATAATAAACTTTGCAGAGAAATATGTTGCAACCTACTCGGGCCCTGGAGTATCTGGGGAACTCACTTCAGTAGAAGGATGGTTTGTGTTCACTTGACTGTGTAAGGATTCAGAAACTCCAAAATCAAGTGCAAGCTTTATGCAGTAAAATGCCTGCAGAGTGGCTTTACCTTCAACTGTTGGGCTCCATGGAGGAAACATTGGAACTGGTTCCTTGGGTAGTTATGCAAATAAGACCTGCAGAAGGCCTTGTTATCCAGGTTGGGTCCTCATTCACAGGCTTATGCAATATGGCTGTGCTGGAACAAACAAAAATCAGTCTGATTGGTGGTTTGAGGACTGAAAGAGAAAGGAGTGAACATACCATACTGGGTCAGACCAAGGGTCCATCAAGCCCAGCATCCTGTTTCCAACAGTGGCCAATCCAGGCCATAAGAACCTGGCAAGTACCCAAAAACTAAGTCTCTTCCATGTTACCATTGCTAGTAATAGCTGTGGTTATTTTCTAAGTCAATCAGACCTACCACATCTTCTAGGTTCACCGTGATTTGGTTCAGTCCATCTGAATCATTACTCATGAAAACATTCTCTGATACCTGTATCTCCCCAACATCCTCTTCATTAAACACTGAAGCAAAAAAATAATTTAATCTTTCCGCGATGGCCTTATCTTCTCTAATTGCCCCCTTTTAACCCCTCGATCATCTAACGGTCCAACTGACTCCCTCACAGGCTTTCTGCTTCTGATATATTTAAAGTTTTTACTGTGAGTTTTTGCCTCTACGGCCAACTTCTTTTCAAATTCTCTTAGCCTGTCTTATCAATGTCTTACATTTAACTTGCCAACGTTTATGCTTTATCCTATTTTCTTCTGTTGGATCCTTCTTCCAATTTTTGAATGAAGATCTTTTGGCTAAAATAGCTTCTTTCACCTCCCCTTTTAAACATGCCGGTAATCGTTTTGCCACCTTTCCACCTTTCTTAATGTGTGGAATACATCTGGACTGTGCTTCTAGGATGTGGGGGTTTGTTTTTTTTGTTTCTACATATTCATTTTTTATATAAACTTTTCAAGTTATGATGCTTTTTCAATTCAAGTATGTAAGATTAACAATTTCCATACCATAATAACATATAAGCTTGTTAAACTCAGTCTCCACAGATTCATATAATTGGAATATACATTGCCCTAGCCCTCAATTTGATCCAAGATTTCCTCAATCCCAGAAGTAAAGTTTAACAGTACATATTGGCTACAATTTATATTAAAAGGTTTTATAGAAACAATTTATGGAGTTACTGGGCTCAATTACAGAAGAGTTTAAAACATTTTTCTTATTAGATAAAAATGCAATTAACTGAGAATAAGAAAGATAGACCATCAACCATGATGTTTTAACAAGACATTTGCATGGATATTTTAATATAAATGCTGAGTTTAACTCAAGCACTTACAGTCTCAACAGTAAAAATTGTTGCTGCCTTTTCTGTGTATTTTTAGATAAATCTGGAAATATCTGTATTTTGTGCTTCTTAAAAAGCTGATTGCAATGTTGAAAGTATCGCTTTAAAATCCATTCTGTCCGTATCTAGTAAGAGTTATTACTAGTGTCAGTGTTTCTACCATTTCTTCATCAGATTGCTCTAATATTTATTTAACGAGTTTTATATACAGTCATTCGGAAATGTCAAAACGCCATCATAACGGTTTACAAAATAAGGTTATAGGGATAAAGGGGTTAAAATTAGTATTGCAGATAAATCCATTTTAGGAACATCTCGTGGTGTCAAAACTTGAAAGTTATTATCCATGTGACCTATTTTCTTAGGTGGAATATAATAAGCTTTCGAGATTATGGGTAACATGTCCTCTAATCTTTTTAAGACTTCAATTATATATATATATATATATATATATATATATATTCTCCATAAATCCTTCAGGGTCACATACAGTAGTTTTGGAAAGTTTATACATCTTAGGTTCTTTGCGCGGAGCTGATTTTCTAAATTCTCCACTTTAAATTGGAGACTCCAAATTTTCTTTTATTAATTCTTGCTGAAGATCTATACAACTTTGAATTTTTACCTCTGATGCTTGCAAAAGCTGTTTATTCTCCACAAGCCCCGATTCCACTTTATCAACTTGATTATCTAAGTGTTACTGCTCCAGAGAGGCTAGTCACTTTTGTGGCAATATTCATATTTAAAGTTTGGATAGCCTCACAAATCGCTTCTAGTGAAAAAGTTTGAGGCCTTACCAGTTCTTGATATGGTTCGTTTCTTCTAGCCCTCCTTTTTGTTGGAGCTGTTCCTCTCCTGTTGTCTACTCCTGATTCCCTCTCAGAATGACTTTCAGTTGGGATGCTTTCTCCAGGCAACACAGGCTTTGGAAGGGGGTTCCATGTTGCACCCGTTCCTGGTGCTTCCGTTCCTCCTCGGTACTGCTGGTCGCGTCTCATCACAGGATTTTCGGGGTGGTAACCTTTCCTCCGGAGATAATGATGTACTGGGTTCAGGGCGAGCTCGGGCACTCCTCCTTTCGGGATGCCCTAATTCTAATGCATCATTAGTATCCTTTGAAGATACCTCCCTCCGAACCATGCACTGCTGAGCGACAGTCTGCTTTCCTCTTAGAGCAGCTTTTAACTAGAACAATTTTTTTTTTTTTTTTTTTTAAAGGTTAGCGCCAGCAGTCTGGTTCCACCCTGGTTAAAGTGGAGCCTATCCTTTCAGAAGAGACTCCCTCCTTCCCCAAAAAGTTCCCCAGTTCCTTACAAAACTGAATCCCTCTTCCTTGCACCATTGTCTCATCCACACATTGAGACTCTAAAGCTCTGCTTGTGGAACAGGGAGCATTTCAGAGAACGCTACCCTGGAGGTTCTGGGTTTATGCTTTCTACCTAAGAGCCTAAATTTGGCTTCAAGAACCTCCCTTCCACATTTTCCTATGTCATTGGTACCCACATGTGCCATGACAGCCAGCTCCTCCCCAGCATGGTCTAAAATCCTATCTAGGTGACATGTGAGGTCTGCCACCTTCGCACCAGGTAGGCATGTTACCAGGCGATCCTCACACCCACCAGCCACTCAGCTGTCTACATTCCTAATAATTGAATCACCAACTGTGACGGCTGACCTAACCCTTCCCTCCTGGGCAGTAGGAAGGAAACTCAGGTAAGTAATTTCTCCTTACCATATCTGGTCCTCAAAATCTTCTTGCAGGAGAATTTGAACCCAGTTTCCTCACTTATAAACTGACTAGAGCTCAATAATGCCTCAAAGGAATGGCAACAGCCAGATCTTTACAGTTTTCCCAGTTTCACTGTTAAGATGCTGGACTTGTTCTGTAATGTGGACAGCCAGGAAGGAGTGGAAAACATGAGGTATCTAGTAAAGCTCAAGGAATGGTCTTGAGGTCTAGCAGCTAAGATTTAATGCCAGAAATGCAGAGTCATGCATTTAGTATCCTAAAACACAAGGGAAAGGTACAGTATTGAAAGTAAATTCCTCTAAGCACAAAGGAAGAGCAAGATCTGGGAGTAATTCTCTAATTTAAGGTGGCCAAACAGGTGGATAAAGCAGTAAAAGCCAAAAAGATGCTTGACTGCATAGGGAGAGGAATGGTCATCAGAAAAAAAGGTGATATTGCCCCTGTATAGGACCCTGTTGAGACCTCACTTGGAATTCTGTATACAAATCTGGAGACCCACCTTCAGAAAGGATGGAGTCTGCCCAGAGGGTAGCTTCTAAAATGTTCAGAGGTCTTCATTCTAAAGCATATGGGGGTAGACTTAAAGATCTAAACATATACCCTAGAGGAAAGGCAAGATAGGGTCTATATGATAGACATTAAAATCTCAAAGATTTCAATGCACAGGATGTGAGGGGTTTTTGTTTTTTTTTTTTTAGTGGAAAGGAGGCTCTAGAAGAAGTCATAAAATGAGATTCAGGAGTAATTTTAGGAAATATTTCTATACAGAGAAGGTGGTAACAGGGTGGAATAATCTAGTGGAGACCAACATTTACACTTATTAAAATTTGTTAATCCCTTAAATGCTAAGAAGGTCTAAGCAATATACAATTAAAACCAGACTAAAATACAAAATTAAAAACTAAGTAGTGTAATACACTATTAGTACAAATGTACATTCTGGCGCAAGTAAGTTCTGATGTAAACATCTGGAGGTGGTTAATTTCTGGATGTATAACATTATGGCATGTCACATATATGCCAGCTTAAATAAAGCATAGCTCTAAAAGTTCCAAAGAACTGGGGCTGTGATGGGAAAAAGTGCACTCGGGTGACATGAAGACATTCTGTTTTAACGAGGGGATGTCTACACAACCTCTGAGGATTGCAGATGGATGGTTGGGTACATCTTTAACAGAGCGTTAGACCGTGGACATGACGGATTATTGATCAATTTGAAGGTTAGCATGCCTATTTTATATTTGATCCATTCATTGATTGAAAGCCAATGCAAATCGATTAGGGCCAGAGTAATGTGTCGTAATGCTTTGATGCCTGGAATCAAGCGGGTGGATAAATTGATTAACATTTGTAGTGGTTGCAGTGTGGTGCTGGGAAGGCCTACAATAAAGGCTATTGCAGTAATCATTCGGAAAGCTTGTACTATAATGTAGAAATGTGAGACCTTTATCAGCTTTTTAAGACCAGACAGGACACTCAATTTGAAGAAAAACCTGTCAGACTAACACTTTGCTATGTGGACAAAAGGATAGTGTGCTGTCTAGACTACAAGACATTTTTGACCTGGTTATGAAACGAAAAGGTAGAACTCTAGAGATGAATAAAGTTGTCTTGAAAAACAGCTTAAGGGTTGTGGTCAGAAAGGAACTCTGTTTTGGTCATATTAAAGGAAAGCTTGTTGTGTTGTAACCATTTTTTTAATAGTGGAAAAAACAAATATTTAGGTGTTCAATGGTCTTCCCTTGTTAAAAACAGTATCAATTGAAGTATAATTCAAGAAAGCATGGGATAAATCAGGGGATCTCTAAGGAAGTGATACATTGGATGGATGGGCCATGCAGTCTTTTTCTGCCATCATGTTTCTAATGAGTCTTTGGTCAGACTCTGCATGGGCATATCTTGTTATACTCCTGCCTGCATCTACCAATCTTCTCCCCCCCCCCCCCCCCCCCCCTTCAGCAGCTTGAGCTTTGCAATAACGCCATGTTCTTTTTTTTTTTTTTTTTTTTTTTTTTTTTTTTTTTTTCTGATTAGGCTTGGGGACTACATCAAAAGCATAAAAAATGATAGCTTAAAGCAAACATGTTAGCCTACCCAACTTTGCTTCACTGTCAGTTCAGTGTCAATCAGTTTAGTTTCAGTTTTGCATTTGCTTGCAGCCCAAAATGAAAATTTTTTATTTGACCTACATAGCAGCTGAATTTTGAACTTGCTTTTTGGTTTTGGATTATCAGGAGCATATCTACTCTGTGGTAGCTTGTTTAGTTGAGCTATGAAAAGGCAGGAGCTAAAGGTGAGTTACTTTGAAGGTACTGTAGGTTTTTACAAATCCAATTGCACAGTTCCTAGGAATAATCACCTAAACATTTAATTACAATGTTGGAATTGCTAAGCTTGCCTAAAATGGCATTGATGAAATTCACGAGTAACAATGAATGATATGAAACAATTTTAAGAAAAGCATGGGGAACTTTCCACACTCTGCTTCTGCCATCAAGGAAGACAGGATCTTAGTGTGACCCTTCATTTCATAGAGCAGTGGTTCTCAACAGGTGTCGCAGAGCCAGCAGAAGACAGATATTTCCTCCTCAGTCTGGGCAGGAGTTGGCTTACTTCTCTTTTATTGGATATGACAGGAAGCTGCGCGGCCATGTATGCGTGTGCAAGTTTCTTTAAATCTACCGCACGGTGGTGTACCTGCAGCAAGCAAGCTTCCAAAGGAGGAATCTAGAGCCACCAAATTCTGTCTTAATATAATTAGCTTTGAGTCTCCATGGTATGCAAACTTCACATGCATATTCATTGTGGATATCCTGAAAACATGACTGCTTGTGGGGTCCTCGGGACAAATTTGGGAAGTTCTGCCCAAGGGCCAGAATTTTAGGCTTCTCCAAGCAAAGGTACGAAACGTGTCTCTTTTTTGTAGGAAACGTTTTGTCACAGAATAGGATGAAATTGGTGCTAAAGTAGAGAGGAAAATCATTCAGTAAGATGGAGACACAAGCTAAAATCTGCCCTGTTTTTCTTTTGTAGCATTAGTGAATCCCAAGAGCTAGGGAGAGTGTCGTCCTTCATTTGGAGTGCAAGTTATGAACTCTTTCTGGAGCATGTCTACAAGTTCTGGCCGTAAGGTAGACATCTGTCTTTTTATGTTAACGTTAACTGTTATCCTCTACAGCAACTGACATTGTTTTTTCAGTCTTCTTTCTGTTGAATGCTACATTAAAGAGTGTGTTTTTGTATTACAAGCTGAACTGAATATATTCTCTTCTTGCAATCAAGCTACACTACATCACAATCATCCACTAACCTTCATGCCATAGTAGCGTGGTCATATTAAATGTTTTATTGCTTATGTTTTCACTTTGACACGGACATTGGGCAGGTTGACAAAGCAAAACTAGAAATGCAAATTGAAAGCCCAGCCTACTGAGCCTGGAGACCCATCTGAGGAAGCCTCTCACGCTCTTTCCCTTAGCATCCCCGTGATGCGCACCCTACCATACAGGTCATAAAATAGGCATAAGCCAAAGGCACTCTTTACACTTCAGTTGCTCACTTATATCCTGCAGATGCTGCTGGAGGCCTGTGTTTTGATATTTAGTAGGAGTTGTTGAAACTGTGTGCCATTGATAAAGCAAACAAATTTTTAGGCCTATTAATGGAATTAATGAACTTTGTTTTAATGTATTTTGTCAGAGATCTGAGAGTGAAGATAAGAATGTGACAGGAGAACTGAAAGCAAGTCCTCCACGCACAGCCTCTGCCAAGAAACAGCTTCCTTCTATTCCAAAGAATGCAGTGCCAATCACCAAGCCTGTGTCTCCTGCCCCGTCAGTGCAGTCTACAAATGGAACCCATGCGTCCTATGGGCCCTTCTATTTGGAGTACTCTCTCCTTGCAGAATTGTAGGTCCCTGTTTTATCACTTTAACTCTTGTTTGCCTGTACCTTGGAACTTGCTCTGTAGTATCTTATTGCTGTTATAAATGAAATGTACATTTATGCTTTAAAGGAGCACTTCAGCCTGACACATTCTGCTGGGTATTGTGGAGGTGGGGGGTTCAGTTTACAATGTGCTTTTGCATGTATACCTTGCTGGCGTGTTTCTAATTAGAATCCTTCTGTTGACGGCCCAGTAAGAGTTGATTCTGAAAATAATTGCCTTACTCATGACTGGGCCATTCAAATTGCAGATTTCTTTCTTTTCTTTTAAACATCAGACTTCATTAAACTCAACATTTTTTATTTTCTTTTGAATTCCTCTGCTATACTCAAGCTGTGTATTACACTTCGAGAAGAACAGAAGATGAGAGTAGTTGGGTACTATTGAGTAGATTTAGACTAAAGGTAGCTAGTGGATTTAACTGATAACCTTTGATAGAAATTCAGTAGTTTCTCAGAGGACAAGCAGGATGGGTGACACTGGATGGAGCCTGGCCTGGAACTTTGATCTCAAAGATTCTAGAGCTTTCAAACATTCCCTACTGAGCATGTGCAGCTGAAATTATTTCCCCCCCCCCCCCCACCACCACACACACACACACAGCTGTGCGTGTCGCTATATTCAGCTTTGCTCTCTTATAGTTTTTGAAATGTGGGGGTTTGTTTTGTTTTTATTGTAGAGCTGCAGCCATTTTTCTTTTCCTTTAAGGTAGTTTCTAAATTTTTTTTTCCCCAGTTGCTCTTTAGTCTGTGGGGGTGTTTTCCCTCATAACGAGCACAAACAGGTTGGGCGCTGCAGCCACAGGTCTGACCTAAGACTGCGATCCTGGCTAAATCCCTGTGGGGATTTGATACAAGGAGGGTAGTGTCAGGAGTCATCCCATCCCTCGGAACAGGAGTTTCTCTTTAGGCTACGCCCATGTTAGGGGCTCCGTCCCTTGCAGGTCTGTCGCCAAACTGGAGGCTCTATTCTCTTGAATTGGTGCATCTCCTTGTAGACAAGGACTGGCAGACATTGAGGGACGGCAGGAGCGGTCATTGGACTGTTTTTTGCTGGGGTTCCTCCTTTGATCACCATGTTGGCCTACCCCGTCTAAGGAGGGCTGTAAGTGACAGGTTTGGTTGCTTATGAACCTCTGCAGATGCATGCTGACCATCAGATGCCAGTGGACCACTGTTTCTAGAGGGATCTCTGGCCCTACTTGTATTTTTTCAGTTTATTTGAAGTTTTTCTTTACCGACATTAGTCTGACATCATGCCGGTTTACATAGAACAAGGGTAACAATGTAGAAAAATCGGTTACAAAAAACAAGGGTGCAGGAAACTGGGAGTTGGAAACATGAAATGCATATAGAAAGGAGGAAAGGTATTATGAAACTAATACAGTAGGATATAACAGTAGAAAATTATACACAAATCATGTTTCCCGGTCTTGGGGAGGAATGCTGAAGTAAGGGAGGAGATTCAAGGATTTTGTGCAAAGAGCAAGTTATATTAGCGGAAGGAAATCCAGGGGATGATTAATATATGCGGAGGTTAAGGGTAGGCTTGCTTAAATAGCCATGTTTTGAGGGTTTTTTTTTTCTGTGCGCACTGCTCCAGTCTGAGTTCGGGTGACATGGTGTTCCAGGCATAAGGGCCAGCGATTGATATGGCACGCTCTTTTGTGGAGTTGAGGTGTATGTGTTTCGGAGAGGGAGTGTGGTGGGTACCTTTTTATGTGATGGTCTGGTAGGTCTATTGGATGTGTGGAAGTGGATAGTCTTTCAACCAGTGCATGTTTTGGTTTTATGAATGATAGTGAGTGTTTTGTATGTTATGCGGTGGTAGATGGGGACCCAATGAAGATCTTTGAGGATGGGGGGTGATGTCGAATTTGCGTGAGTTGGTAAGTATTCTGGCGGTGGCATTCTGAAGCAATTGAAGGGGTTTAATGATGGCTTTGGGTAGACCAAGTAGGAGGGAATTACAATAGTCTATTTTGGAGAGAATAGTGGCTTGCAGTACTGTACAGAAGTTACTAAGGTGGAGGAGAAGTCTGACTTTTTTTAAAGTGTTGAGTTTAAAGTAGCAATCTTTCATAGTCAAGCCAATGACTTTTTGGAAGTTGAGGAGATTATCTATTATGACGCCTAAATCTCATGCAGTACTTTAGATAGGAATGGAAGGTTAGAAATGGGTTCGAAATTGGAGAGGTCATTAGGGTCAAGATTGGGCTTCTTAAGTAGGGGTTTGACTGTGGCTTGCTTGAGGAGATCAGATATAATTCCTGAGGACAGAGAACAGTTCATGATATTAGCAATAGGTTTTGCTATGATGCTGGGGATAGATAGTAGGGCTTTGGTGGATATAGTGTCAGAGGGGTGTCAAGCCGGTTTCATTTTTTTGAGGATTGTTTCTACTGAAGAGGTCAGTTCAAAGGAGTTAAAGGGAGTCTGAAGTAGTTGTGAGGGGTGTGGGAAGCAGGGTTGTGGAGGGAAAGCATTGTATGAGTTTTGAGATTTTTTTTTTTTTTTGAAGTGGAGGGTGAGTTTATCGCATTTAGATTGTGTGTCCGTGTCAGTCTTGTCGGTTAGCTTGGGAGCCTTTGGCTTGTTTGCTTCTCTAGACCTTTTCCTGTATCAGAAGGTTCTAGACCTATTGTTTGGGCTTACTGATCCAAAAGCCTGTTTGTAATATTTTCTGTGATGTGCAGTGTGTGTCTTGCTGATATTCACATCACTCCCTTGCATAGATGTTTCTGCTTCACATTGGGGGTTTGTGACTGTTTCTCTTTGTAGAACCAAGCTTGTTTCCTGCCTAGACCTCTTTGTAGGTCAGCTGCCTCACAGGCAAAAGGGAGAGAGATGGTGCTTTCAGCACTGTGATTTCGTGCTTTGTTCTGTCCAAACAGCCTATAGCTTGGGAATTGCCCATGTGTGAGAACTACCATCCTGCTTGTCCTGAGAAAAGAATTGCTTACCTTGAATGAATATTCTCAGAGGACAGCAGGATGTTAGCTCTCACAAAACCCACCTGCCTCCCCTGGTAGTTGGTTTCTCCAAGTATTAGTTATATCATGGACCGAGACTCTGCATAGGGGGCAGGGTGTGCAATTACAGATGCACATGCTCAGTAGGACTAACATCCTGCTGTCCTCGGAGAACACATGTTACAGGTAAGCAACTCTGCTTTTTAAGGGAGCTGAAGCTTAGCCTTTTTGTGAAGTAATCAGTTTTATTTTAGCCTAAGAATACAAGATTTAATAGGTAAATCCTAGTTTTGTTTTAAATTTCTAAGTTTTACAGAGCAAAGCATTGTTATGGAAAATATTGCACAACTTTGTATCTTGTCATCTTGAACTTGAAAAATATGCAGTGCTAGAATAATTAAGCCAGTTTTATCTCACTCTTCGCTGTTGGTGGGTTACGCTCCTGCAGAGATTAGGACCTGTCACATGGCATGGGGGAATCCAGCAACTCCTTAGCCGGCAAATGACAGGAAAATAGAATCCGGAGGTCTCGCAGGTGTCTGAGTGGTCAGTCGGAAGCGGGTAAAGGACTTGACTCTGTTCATGCTGGAACTTGGGCAAGGCAGCTTCACAAAGGTTAACAGAGCAGGCTATTCCTGAACAAGGAACACTGTCTTAAGCTTGCTAGTTCAGGTACAGTGAACAGCCCTTGTTAAAGTTCTGGGGAAGACACCAAAAAAAAAATTCCCAGTCTGTGTAGTTGAGTCTTTTTGCTCGGAACTTCATTGCATACTCAGTTTTATAGAATCCACCATTGACCTTGATTAGATATCACCACCATCTATAAATACAAGATTGGTGGGCTGCTAATGATATCTGAGTCCAGATGTATGAATATTCACTGCAGGTTTATCAGTAGACGTTTGCTGAGTCATAGTTGGTTTCAGGGTTAAATACAAACTTTTCACCAAGGACATGCTCAGCAAGTTGTCTCCAATGTGTAGACGGGTCTGATGGGGAAGAACGATATATGTAAACTATAAAGTCTGAAAATAGCAGTGAACCAGCAGGCTGAAGTTGCAAAGGAGAGTTCCCTAGAGAGCTCAAGGCCGAGCCACACGTGCTCAAACCCATATGTATACAAACAGGCTATGCTCTGAATTACATGGTGCACTGCAACTGAAAGTATGAAATTTATAACCAACCCCATAGTGGTGGCCAGAAGAGACTCGTATCCCTTATGGTACTGTGAGCAAAGAGCCGTATTGATTACAGAATATAAAATGTATCTGCACTCGCACTTTATTCCATTGGTTATAGTTAAAATGTAAAACATGCTGGGAGAGTTGAAGAAATTTTTGTGTTTATACAAAAAAATTCTAAAATAGTGGGGCAGAAAGCTAGCAGATGTGAGGAGAAAATCCTTTAGCTCCCAAACAGTTCATTTTCAGACACTTGTTTCAAAGGCTATATGTGCCACTAGATGCCACTATCCCTGTTTTCAGTAGGAGCCATCCATCCCTTCAGGCCTTCCCACCAGGAGACTCTGGGTTAGTGACTCAAGTGCTGTAGCTGAACCCCCCCCCCCCCCCACTCGGGGGGGGGGGGGGGGGTTCAGTTACAGAACAGCTTGCATGATTTGCCACACTCTGGTAGAGCTTCCCAGCCTCGCTGGAAGGAGTTTTCTTCTACAAGAGATACCGTGCACTGGAGGGTCCTTATAACTTACAGTGAGAGACTTTTAAGCCTGTGAGCCTACTCCGCTCAGAAAGGCAAGGTCCAGTGATGGATCCTGCTCTGTGAGATTGTGATGGCAGAGAAGCTATCTAGGTTAAAGCATTTTTTGGAACTAAAATAGTGGGATGATGTTTTGGATCCCTCCTTCCCCACTGAGATTTCAGCACAGGATTAATAGTCTGGGCCCCAGATTTTTCCACAAGAGAAATCACCCGAAGTAACTAAGGAATAAAGAACAGCATAACTAAAGGAAGAAAGTACAAGAGGAGATCCCATCTGGATTTCCACCTAAGCAATCAGGATAGGCTGAGTGCCCACAGGAAAGAAGATGCCTAAAGGTAGGATCCTTGCAAAGCAAAAGGGACCCTCCACTAGGATTCCCCCCACAGCACCACTGGGAGAGTATGGGCTCCACCCTGAGGTCTGCAAGAAGGACACCTACCTACACAGAAAAACCCTGTAATTAGTTAGATGTACACATCATTTTGGACAAAATGGACTTTAATAATTGGTAAACTTTTATTTTAACACTCGGACCTGTTCCTGTCTAATTCTTGTAGCCTCTCACTTCATGGGAAGCAGCTAAAGTACAGCTCACACACTGGCAACCTCTTTTCATCATCCGGCGTGGGAGCGAATGGTTAGCTGGAGCAGCCCCAGAAGATATAAATTAGATTGTGTGCCCTTGGGACTTAACACACCCCACTAAGGGTTACAGAAGTCTAAATGTTAGGCTAGTATTGCATTAATTGTAGCACTACCTATTTAAAGGTTGTTTAGTTTTGAAAATAACTGGGTTCTCTTGTCTTGCAGTACACTAGTTGTGAAGCAGAAACTACCTGGAGTCTATGTACAGCCATCATATCGATCTGCGCTAAGTAAGGATATCTTTCTTAACTTACTGTGCTTGCCAGGGCTTTATTCCCATGCGAGACACACAAGGTGCCCCTTCATCATATATGGATTTAATGCAATTCAGGGGAAGCTTTAAAGCTTTATAAATTTTACAAATGGCCAGAAATGGAATATTAGTAACTCAGTTCCCTCAATAAGTTCATTTAATAAGCTTAATATAATCCAGATGGAGCATACAGCTGGATTTCAAGTGATAGTCTGTCTAATGGGAGACTGATTTTTGACTGCAACTCTACTTATGACTCTTGTTTAAAGGCATTTTCTGACGCCCTCTACCAAGGAGACCTTTTAGTTTAGAAATGTAAGAGAATAAAACCTGATTTATTCTAACTGGCTTCACTTGCAATTCCTAGGGGATGTCTGTGTCCTCTGAATATTGCAGCTAATTAGTGGCCAAAACATTGAATGCTTTTCAAAACAAAATTAATGACTTCCTTTATGAAAGTTCAGCTTTAAACACACGGCCTGGGTGGTGTGTGCTCAGCCTTCTATGCAACATTTTCCAGTTGGTGTGCTGACAAACTTTTTTTTTGGACTCCTCCCCTTTCAAGTCCTCTATTCTCACATGGTCCAGATACATTGATATCTTTCTAATCTGCTCTGGCACTGACAGTTCTATGTTTTTAGACTGGATCAATATCTGTAATGACAACTTGCATTTCACAGCACATCTTGACTGAAGAAATCTTTCCTAGACATCAAAATCTGTTAGAGGGCTGCTTTTCACCCCAATTTTTAGGAAACCCACAGACAAAAACACTTTGTTGGCTTACAGTAACTGCCATCCTCACTCTTTTTGGGAGATAACATTTTGGTGATCCAGTTTAGAACATAAGAACATGTTAACTATAGTGTGTGTTTGAAAGTATATATACATGTTTGTTTTTCCTGTCAAAGTATGATGTGTAAATAAATACTTTCTTAAAAATCAATAAAACATGAATTGAAAAAAAAAAAAGGAACATAAGAACATGCCATCCTAGGTCAGACCAAGGGTCCATCAAGCCCAACATCCTGTTTCCAACAGTGGCCAATCCAGGCCATAAGAACCTGGCAAGTACCCAAAAATTAACTCTCTCACATGCCACTATGCTAGTAATAGCAATGGCTATTCTCTAAGTCAACTTGATTAATAGCCGTTAATGGACTTCTCCTCCAAGAACTTATCCACTCCTTTTTTTAAACCCAGCTACACTAACTGCACCAACCACCTCCTCTGGCAACAAATTCCAGAATTTAATTGTGCTTTGAGTGAAAAAGAACTTTCTCTGATTAGTTTTAAATGTGCCACATGCTAACTTCATGGAGTGCCCCCTAGTCCTTCTATTATCCGAAAGAGTAAATAACTGATTCACATCTACCCGTTCTAGACCTCTCATGATTTTAAACACCTCTATCATATCCCCCCTCAGCCGTCTCTTCTCCAAGCTGAAAAGTCCTAACCTCTTTAGTCTTTCCTCATAGGGGAGCTGTTCCATTCCTCTTATTTTGGTAGCCCTTCTCTGTACCTTCTCAATCGCAATTATATCTTTTTTGAGATGCGGAGACCAGAATTGTACACAGTATTCAAGGTGCAGTCTCACCATGGAGCGATACAGAGGCATTATGACGTTTTCCGTTTTATTAACCATTTCCTTCCTAATTCCTAATATTCTGTTTGCTTTTTTGGACTGCTGCAGCACACTGAGCAGACTATTTCAATGTGTTATCCACTATGACACCTAGATCTCTTTCCTGGGTGGTAGCTCCTAATATGGAACCTAACATTGTGTAACTATAGCATAGGTTATTTTTCCCTATATGCAATACCTTGCACTTAACAGTAAATTTCATCTGCCATTTGGATGCCCAATTTTCCACTCACAAAGTCTTCCTGCAATTTATCACAATATGCTTGTGATTTAACTACTGTGAACAATTTTGTATCATCTGCAAATTGATAACCTCACCGTTGTATTCCTTTCCAGATAATTTATAAATATATTGAAAAGCACTGGTCCCAGTACAGATCCCTGAGGCACTCCACTGCCCACCCCCCTCCACTGAGAAATGTCCATTTAATCCTACTCTTTCCTGTATTTTTACCAGTTTGTAATCCATGAAAGGACATCTTCACCTATCCCATGACTTTTTTTTTTTACTTTTCCTAGAAGCCTCTCATGAGGAACTTTGTCAAATGTGTTCTGAAAATCCAAATATACTACATCTACTGGTTCACCTTTATCCACATGTTTGTTAACCCCTTCAAAAAAAGTGAAGCAGATTTGTGAGGCAAGACTTGCCTTGGGTAAAGCCATGCTAACTTTGTTCCATTAAACCATGTCTTTCTATATGTTCTGGGATTTTGATCTTTAGAACACTTTCCACTACCCACTATTAAGTTGACTTAGAAATTAGCCCCTGCTATTACTAGCAACGGTAACATGGAATAGACTTAGTTTTTGGGTACTTGCCAGGTTCTTATGGCTTGGATTGGCCACTGTTGGATATTGGATGCTGGGCTTGATGGACCCTTGGTCTGACCCAGTATGGCATGTTCTTATCTTATCTTCCTGGCACTGAAGTCAGGCTAACTGGTCTGTAGTTTCCCAGATCTCCCCTGGAGCCCTTTTTAAATATTGGGGTCATTAGCCACCCTCCAGTCTTCTGGTACAATGAATGATTTTATTGATAGGTTACAAATTTTTACTAATAGGTCTGAAATTTCATTTTTTAGTTCCTTCAGAACTCTGGGGTGTATACCATCCGGTCCAGGTGATTTACTACTCTTCAGTTTGTCAGTCAGGCCTACCACATCTTCTAGGTTCACCGTGATTTGGTTCAGTCCATCTGAATCATTACCCATGAAAAACTTCTCCATTATGGGTACCTCCCCAACATCCTCTTCAGTAAACACCAAAGCAAAGAAGGCCATCGCAGAAAGATTAAATGATTTATCTTCTCTAAGTGCCGCTTTAACCCCTTGGTCATCTAATGGTCCAACTGAGTCCCTCACAGGCTTTCTGATTCGGATATATTTTTTAAAAAAAGGTGTTTAATGTGAGTTGTTCTCTACAGCCAACTTTTCAAATTATCTTAGCCTGTCTTACATTTAACTTGCCAATGTTTATGCATTATCCTATTTTCTTCTGTTGGAGCCTTTTTCATTCAAAAATTGTAAGATCTCTTGGCTAAAATAGCCTTTCACCTCACCTTTTAACCAAGCTGGTAATTGTTTTGCCTTGTTTCCACCTTTCTTAATGTGTGGAATACATCTGGACTGTGCTTCTAGGATGGTATTTTTTTAGCAATGTCTATGCCTCTAGCATAATTTTTACCTTTTGTAGCTGCTCCTTTCAGTTCTTTTCTAACTATTTTTTCTCATTTTATCAAGGTTTCCCTTTTGAAAGTTTAGCACTAGAGCTGTGGATTTGCTTACTGTCTCCCTTCCAGTCATTAATTTATATTTGATCATATTATGATCACTATTGCCAAGCGGTCCCACCACGTTACCTCTCACCAAATCTTGTGCTCTCCACTGATAATTAGATCCCTCTCCTCTCAGTGCTTCCGTTTAAGAAGACTTTGCTCTATTAAAGCTGAATTTCTTATACAGGCCCCCAAGATGTTTAACCATTTTTGCAAACAAGGTTATCCGAATCATGTAATCAAACCGGCTTTTAAACGTGCCCTCTACATTAATCATGGCTTATTATTCCATAAAAATACTACTGACCATTCAGATAGGATTACCAGAGGGGATTCTCTCCATGTCAAGGCTCTACCTTAGTGAAATGATTGCACCCCTCTTGGTAAGGAGGCACTAGATGCCAAGAAAACACTGTGCCTAGGCAATAAAGGTGCCCCAGTAGCACAGACTGTTGCATCTGGGTAAAACAAACTACTTTGCACCATGAAGGTGAAGGCCAATTGAGCTGCAGAGCTCCTCATCAAGATAATCTAAGGCACCCTCTCTAGCAGAGTCTCATACTAATGGTGACAATAAAAGTGATTGGGTCAAAACTTGAAAGTATTCAAGAACTCAGCTATTGAAAAACATTTTATTCATTTATAGAAACTAACATCTTAATCATGCTCACAGACAGTGTTTCGATTAACTACGCTGTGAGGGACCAGATCTATAAATGGGAACGAAAACAAAAAATAAATATATTCAGTGGACCAAAAAACATGGCAAAGCAAACACATGCCTCAGCAAAGAATTAAAGTAAATGCATTCAAAAGATAAAAATTAAAAAGATTAAAGAAAAATTCAAAGGGGAAAAAAATGGCACACCAAATAAACTACAGCAAAGGTGAGAGCACGTGGGTCATGAGGAGTGTTAGTGTTTTGTCATTTTTGCCTTTATTTACTATTTAAATGATAGAGATAAACGGGGGGTTCCATACATATATCTAAAAGTTAATTAAACACTGGAAAGACAATCTCATACACAGATTATATATAAGATATCTAACAAAAGTAAATCTATTATAAAAATATAAAAGGGGAATTGAGGGATACATAAATACCTCAGTATAGTTGGTGAAGGGGCTTATTGGTGAGGTCAGAGCACAGCTTATTGATAGCCAATAACTTTGGGCAGCTGAAAAAGAGGGACAATGGGAGTCTGTGTTCAGTGAACAAAACGCTTGATGGAGCACTTGAACAGGCCTCCTAGGAAGGACCTGAAAGCCCTGTATTAATTTGGGAAGAAGGTCTTTCAGGGCCCAATAGTCAGCACAAGGATTGTAGCCTACCAGCTTTTTATGCTCCAGTATCTGCATGAGTGGTGCAGAAGTTAAAACATCTAGAGGACTCTGGTCTCTCAGCAGGTTCACTTCCATCCAGCAGATGCAGAGGAGTGTGGCAAGCAGCAGATAATGATTCACAGGAGACAGTGTGGCTGATCAAGGAATATCAGTCCACTCTATAATTGCTGGGGGAGACTAGCCCATGATGTATAGATCATACTTCTCATACAAAAGGCCTTTTTACCAAGACTATTCCACCCTTTCCAGAGGCAACAGCTTCCAACACTTCAGAAGCTCCCTCTCTAAATGGCTACAGAAGGAAAGCTGACAACCTTAAGATTCAACTCCAATTGCAGCCCAAGCCTGGAGCAAGATTTTTTTTTTTTTTATGCCCCTAAAGCCCATCTCCTTGCCACCTCATATGGGGGAGGAAGGACCAGCCCTTCTTAAAAGAATGGGGCCTTATCACAAAGGATAAGTGTGTTCTGAGATTTGTGGAATAGGACTACAGCTTGTTTCTCTTGCCCTTGTCCAAAGCAGTGAGCATAGTATTCCTGATCAGACTTGCAGTAAATATAACATCCCTTCTGCCTCAGAAGGCAATAGTCTGTCCCTTGGGAGTGTGGCATGGGTTTCTAATCCTGGTACTTAACACATCAGACTTCTTGACTTAAGATCCATTCAAGACCTGTGGAACATGAATGTTCAAGATTAACTTTCCTGAGCCAGTGATTTCAATATAGTTTCAGCTCATTCAGTCAAAGGATTGGCTGTGCCTTGGACCTGAAGGATGCATATGTTTTTTCCATTCACCCCGCCCATTGTAGGTTCCTCATGGTTTTTATAGAGAAGGAAATGCACAGTCAATATAAAGTACTGCCATTCAGTACTTCAGCTTCCCCAAGAGTCTTCATGAAGTGCCAAGTCTGTTCCCATACCTGGATGATTGGGCAGTGGCAGGCTTCTCCTTGATGAATGTTTTGGAGCCCCTGCACATGATCCTGCTTCTTTAGTTCCTGGGATTCAGACTCCATTTTCAAGAGTTCAATTTGATCCTGTCCCCAGAGGATCCATTTTTTTTTAGGGTATTGGATCAACCCCTCCCCTCGCTCCCCCCTCTTTGTAATTTTTGTAATTATGTTCACTCTCTTGACTACGAGCAATGTTTGTAAATATGTTCATCCCCTTATCCTCCTTCCCCTTGCTTGACTTTTCAGGCTCTCTAGAGCCCCTTCTCTCTTTTCGCATATCTCCCAGTTCTCCCCTCCCCGGTTCCATGTAATTTCAACCTTTCATTACAATGTAAACCGATATGATGTGTATTTTAATGTCGGTATAAAAAAGATGTTAAATAAATAAAACTTAGATCAGGAGACAGCCTTCCTGTCAACTTAAACTGCTGGAACTCTAAGAGGCTTCATGAGGTCACTTCAGCAAATGGACTGTACCTTGGCAAGGTCAGTCATTGTCTTGCTGTGTCACATGGTGGCAAGTCCATATAATTCACTGGCCCACCTTCAGTATGCCCTCAAGGACCAGTAGAATCAATCATTTAATAACTCATTACCTACCCATGTCTTCTGAGATCCACATTTCTCTGCAATGCTGAATGAATCTGAAGATTCTTGCCAAAGGGCTTCTGTTGCAAATCCCAGTACATCAAACAGTATTATCTACAGATATCTCCAGTCTCTGGTGGAAGCATGGGGCACACATGGCATTTCATGGATCCCTGGAAGTATGGTCCAAAGCATAATGTCAACTGCTGATACGACTTCTGAAACTGCAGGCCAGCTGTTTACTTTCTCTCATCTGCGCTCAAACAAGAGAATTTTGATCTAGATAACCAGGTGGCCATTTTTCATACAAGTATGGGCTTTTGATCTGGTTATGTCATTCTTTGCAGCTCCTCTCTCCATGCAATTTATCTCCTGTGTGTCCAGAATATACTTGTGGACCAACTAAGTCCACAAGTCCTACAGTCTCAAGTGATCCCTAAATGATTCATGAATGAATCCCAGTGGTCCACCTTTTCAAATCGGAGGACACATGAGTTAGTCTGTTCTGTTCATGAGACAGTGTGGCTACAGATCAGTTCTAATGCTTTTGTGTGAAACTGCAATGCTCTATACAAACCTTCCAATCCTATTCATTGCCAGGACTGTCCAGAAGATTCAACAGGACAAGGGTATGGGTTAATCTCCTAGCTCTAAGTATATGTATACAATCTCCATGTGCTGGTTCAGTCCTTGACCAGTTGGATCACTCTGATTCTCATTTAGGAGAATGAAAAACTGTCATCAGAATCTTCTGTCCTCATGGCATGGATGTTGCATGCACTGTACTGTATTCTGTTTATTCTCAAACATGTAGAGGATGTCTATTTGTCTGGGAACCCTTCCACTGAGAGAGCATTATATAAGTCCATCAAGTTCAGTATCCTGTTTCCAACAGTGACCAATCCAGGTCACAAGTGCTTGGCAGGATCCCAAAAGGTTGGTAGATTCCATGCTGCTTATTTCATAGATAAGCGGTGGATTTCTGCAAGTTCACCTTAATGGCTTATGGACTTTTCTTCCAGGAACTTGTCCAAACCTTTTTTTTTAAAACCAGCTACACTAACTGCTTTCACCATATCTGGCAATGAATTCCAGAGTTTAATTATGCATGGAGTAAAAAAAATGTTTTTTTCTTAAATGTATCAGCTAGTAACATTGAATGTCCCCTAGTCTTTTTGTACTTTTTGAAAGAGTATACAACCCATTCCATTTATTTGTCTCTATCATATCTCCCCTCAGCAGTGTCTTCTCAATTGAAAAGCGGTTCTCCATAGACAGCAGGATTAAATTGCCCACTTAATTATATTTATTATGCCATTAATATCTATAGAGGCTTATAATATTAATCCCCCTCATCCCTGGAGAATAAACTACTCTGCTCAGTCTCTGGAAGAGACCAAGGGGGGCCTTACAAGGCAGTGTGTCTGCACAGGAATTCCTCCCAGGCATGCTCAGACGCTTCTGAGCTCCTGAGAGCTGGTTCCGTGTCGCTGCTTTTTGGAGGACATCCACTGGTTATGGCTGACTTACTTTGTCAATGGAGAATCCCTGTTTCAAATAAAGCAACTTTTGATTTCACTAACTCCTAGTCATCCAATCTGGAATTCTCATTATGTTCATTGTGTATTTATTATTGTACACTTAGGTTGTGGGTAATCTGGTTTTGATAAGATGCATTTATAATCCTGGGAGGTATATTTAAGATTGCATTGGTCGTACATGAATTTAACCTGGGTTTTTTCAGAATATTTGTGACATGAGTGTCTTGCATTTACAGTGTGGTTTGGTGTGATCTTCATAAGACATGGACTTTATCAAGATGGGGTGTTCAAATTCACTGTTTATATTCCTGATAACTATCCAGATGGAGATTGTCCAGTAAGTATTATCTAATGTAACTCTACAACTTCTGCAATAGTAGATGAGCACTATAGACAAGATGCCACCTTAGCCTAGTCTTTAACACTCCAGTTTTGGAGGTGGGGGGAGCACAAAAACATAACTAGGGCTTTATTTGCACATTTGGAAAAGACAAACAATTGGCTCTTTTCGGTTTGGTTTTCTGCATGCTGGCCCTGAGAGTGCAGTTGAGCCAGGTTGTTGGGGTTTTTGGTGGGGTCCCTTTTTTTTTTTTTCTTAGTTTAGTGGTATCAAATAAATCTTTCTCTTATCTAACAACTTGCTAGTTTGTGCTGCTCAACAAGGATAAGTCAGGACCCCTAATATGGTCCAGCAGGGTAGTTGAGAGCCAATGTGGGTCAGTAAGTAGCAAAGTGAGAACCTAAAATATTTTTCATAGAGGTTTATAGGATTCAATAAGTGCTATACATTTTTTTTTGGTGTCTTTCTATGAAATTGCTGATACTAGTCAGACAAGCAGAATAAGTCCATGCTTGAGAGGCAGTACCTGAGTATTTTGATGACTGCCATATGATTTGAAAACTTTGTTGGTGAGGTTTATTGGTGCAGGTTTTTTCTGTTTTATTTTTGTAGGTTGCAATTGCAGTAATGTACACGGTCTGGTCTTTTTTGGGCATGTTAAAACATGGTGTGCCCTGCGAGTGAAGGGGGATATAAGAACGCCACTCGGGGCATACTTTTTATACTTGGTTATTTGTGGAAGGAAAGAACAAAATGAAAGCTATGATAAGAGAATTTAGCTGGCTCTTAGGTTGGAGCTGGGATCCATAAACAAGTCGGCATGAATTTAGCCATAACATGTGAGTGACGTTGGCACCAGGCAACAAGGATTGACCACATATGGAACTCTTCTCACATACACACGGCTCACAAGCCCCTCAGTCTGTCTTCAACACCCCCCCCCCCCCCCCCCCGCCTTCTTAATGGCCCTTATCTGCCTCATGTCCATTTATTTTGCTGCTGCCTTGGCAGGTCCTCAAATAGGACTTTTTTGGTTTAAAAAAAATGGAAGGCCATAGTTTGCGACTTCCAGGGCTATGTTTGTGGACATTGGGTGCACAAATGCACCCGATTGCTGCCTGGGCACCAGCCATGTCTATTATGAACAGCAATACCACACCTGGAAGATGGAGGCTCTGAGAGGTGTGCCAGCAAGTAAGAGCCTAAAGCTCTAGTATGAGGTTTAACAGAGCCACTCCTCTCTCAGGAGGAGCGAGGCATTGGACTCTGCAAGAAATCCAAGACAGGAATCTCTTCTCCCCCCCCCCCCCCCCCCCCACACACACTTTTTTTTTTTTTTTTGCAAGCACTAGTTCCCAAATCCATCTCAAGTCATGGGTTGAGTGTGGTACTGGTAGAGAGATGCTAAGAAATTCCTAAATGAGAGGTATCTTCCCTCAGTGCTGTTATCAAAACATAACTCTCATACTGGCTCAGATCAAGGGTCCATCAAGCCCAGCATCCTATTACCAACAGTGGCCAATCCAGGCCACAAGTACTTGCTGGGATCCCAAGTTAATTCCATGTTTTATGCCCAGGGAAAAATGTGTGCCCCTAGCACCTCCTTGGCAGCAGTCACCCAGGAGAGGTGGCTGTCAGCAGGTTAGGAAAACAGATGCTCAGTTTTGCAAGCGTCCCTTTTCCTAACCTGACTGCCAAACACCCTTTTGGGATCTGGGAAGAATAGCTTTATCAACATGCATTTGCATGTGATGAGCACTACTAGTTTCACGGGGGTTGGATGCACATTTTGGACTCTAATCCCCTTACGGAATAAGGGGTTGTGGACGCGTGTCCACCTGTGGGTTAAACAGTGATCTCAGCTGAGCGCACTGTATTGGATCGGCTTGTATGAGATGGTGTCTAGTCTCCACTGAGAGAATCTCCATTAATCAAAAGGAGAAGTGGCTTCAGTTCATTTTGAGTTTCTGCCAGACATTTCTCCCTTGGAACAGCAGAGATCTCCTTGCTTGTTCTCATGGTCTGGGGAGAGGGAAGATTCCATGGGAATTCCTCTAGATCCCCTACCAGATTTGCTACAGTAAACACCTTTGTCACAGATGGAGCTGAGAGGTGGGGTTGTAAGTGAAAGGAAAGGACAAATGTTTGTTTTACCCCTGCAGCTACTAAGTAAATGACTGAGAACTGAGGTAGTAAATGAGTGACACACACACACACACACACACACACACTAGGGACAGCTTGCTTTATAATATCTGTATAACAAACATTAGCAAAGCTTGGTAGAAAAGCTGTATATATTCTGTACAGTCTTATCCCTAGTCCTAGCAATAAGCGTCAGCAGTGTTGGCAGTCTGGTCTCAGGGAGGGCAGGAAACATTACCGGGGATCCACTTCATGCCGAGCAAGTGTTTAAAAAAAAAAAATAGTGAAGGAGAGTTCGGTTAGGGCTTCCTTCTTCCCGGTCTCCGTTCTCAGCATGCCATTCTGACATTCGTCCTGATCTGGGGGGAGGTTGAGGGATGTGGGCAGCCTCAGTTGGCTAGGCCCCACTCTAAGGCTTCTTGATTGTGCACTTGCCTCAATAGCTTTTTATGTGCAGCTAAGGCTAACCTCTACGGGATTGTCTGTTCGGCATGTGCGTCTAGCTGTGCATCCAATTGTGCATCCAGTTTTTCTGGATGCCTAGTCAGGCTTGTCATGCGTCCAGGCTAGTGCTTACTTGTGCGTCCAATTTAAGCATTTTGTTACGTACCTGTCCCTTGAGAGGTGCTTATTCTATGGATACCTAGATATTGGGTTGGGACGTTTAAGTATCAGATGCCTAAGTTTTGGATGCCTGGAATTTTTAGACATTAAAAAAAAAAAAAGCTAAACACACGCCTCTGCTTAATGCACTGTTGGCCATAATGGCGCCTCTACCTAAAAAGGCTATACCTTTCTCTTTCTTATGCCTGTCATATATTAGGGCATCTCAGCCAGGAGTGCCCACTAATTTTGTGCCAGCGCTGTTTGGAGGCTTAGGGAGACTTATCCTCCTGATTTCATGAAACCTGGTCCTTCCCAGCCAGACATAGGTCTGGGTAAAGGCAGCTTAGGTGGGGCACCTGATTTTGGAACTCCCCTAACTGATTCCTCAGCAAGGGATGGTGGCTCTGTGTTTATGCCCCAGGTGCCTCCTGGTTTTGGATAGTGCCACATTTTCCTAGGTGGAATTTCTCCAGGGGTTGCAGTCTTTCTTCAGGGGCAATCCTCAACTCAATCCACTGCTCTTAGAGTGAAAGAGTAGGTGGGAAACCTGCCTGGACCTTCTCTTGAGCACCAGAGTACTCCTAGAGCAGCGGTGAGACCTACTGATAGAGATACGGATGACTACACCGATCCTGATTCCCTGGAGGATGTGAAATCCCTCCAGATCTAGAACCATATAGAACTGTTATGGTTCTTTCATAGAGATGAACTGCCAGCTTTGATCTCCCAGACCTTGGAAATGCTCAGGCTCCCTGGCACGGATCCCATGTCTGAGCCAAAGAAAAATCCCATTTTGATTTCCTTGCATAAAACGTGGCTTTTTTCCCCCCAGTTTGAGGCAATTCATGAGTTGATTGATCTTGAGTGGGGTGCCCCAGAGGCTAATTTCAAAGGGGGTCAGGTTTTGGAAGGACTGCACCCTCTGGATCAAGTGGTAAGAGAGCACTTAGTTTTCCGAAGGTAGATGCACTTGTGTGTGCAGTTGCCAAGCAGACCACTATTCTCATGGAAGGAGGAGTGGCGTTGAAGGATGTTCGTGATAGAAAGATTGAGACTATCCTCAAGCAGGCATTTGAAGCAGTGGCAATGACCTTGCAGATCACTTGTTGTTCCTTGGTGGCTTGCTCTTGTTTGCTTCTCTTCCAGGAGGTTGATGACTCTGAGGTTAATTCCAGGGCACTTATGGAACCAGCTGCTGCCTTCTCGGCCGATGTGGGCTGTGATTTTGTTCGTACTTCAGCCAGACGGGTGGATTGATTATAGTAGTGGCCAGGTGCCAATTTATGGTTGAGAAATTGGTTGGCTGGTGTGACTTCCAAGGCTAACCTCACCAAGGCTTGCTTTTATTTGGGAGTGAGTTGGAGAAACTGGCCAATAAAGGGGTGAATCTGTTTCCTCATTTGCTGGAGGATAAGAAGCAGACGCAGCTCTCCTTTACCATGAGAGGACATGCTAGAGGATCCAGATCCTATAGAGGAATGACCTTTCAGAGGTCTGTCCTTTCACCCCAGATAACCTAGAAGGGGCACAGGCTCAGATAGTGGAGCCTCCCATTGAAGGTTAGTCTGTTCCTGGATGGGGGTCAGCTTTCTCAGCAGGGAGAGTCTAGACCCAGGAGACGAGGCATTTCAGCTGATTCAGGATTGCTGGATTTGTCCAGGGTAGAGTCTGGGAGAGAAGCACATTGTAAGCTAAAACTAGCAAGGATGCTGTCCTGGGGATTGAGACTAAAATCGGAAAATATAGCTAGAATAATACATTACCGTTGTTCCTACCACAATCTTCATCTGCTTCCAATGTAAAGTTTTAAAGTTTTCATTCTTTAGGCTTTTAGCCGGTTCAGCTTTAATGAAGTGGTCCTAGCAGATTCACAGACAAGTGACCATCGTGGCTATATAGGGGATCTTCCCAGATCCAAGGGAACAAATTCTGATTCCCCCTACTAATATTCAAATTTCCTATGCAAACTCACTTAAGAGTTTGCAACTTGAATGCTCAGTCAGCTCTGATCCAAATATGAGGTATTTAAAGGCCTGGCTTCCCTCAGACTTTTCAAGAAGCTGTGGCAAATTTAGCAAATTCTGGGATAGATTTTTCAAAATTGGGCAGCTGTCACATATATTTAAATATTTAAACTACCTGCAAAATACAAAATCTACCATGTACTAGTTATTAAGTAAAAACAGAAGTAACACTTCAGTTCAGGAGGGTTTGTAACCTGTTTTGGATTGAAACAGTGCAAATACTCTGAAAAAGAATTTTAAAAAAGTATATGAGCCTATATATTCTGAAACTGCTCAACATCAGCAGAGTTTTAACATGCTCTTACTGAAATTAATGCCACCTCTTCCAGCAGAGGGACAGGAGCAACTGCAGCCTTCCAAAATAGATCCAAGTCTTTGTCAGCTAGTGTATGTTTGGCCATGTATGAAAGTTCGAGAAACCTTTGTATAAAAATGACTTTTTTTAAAATGGGCATCACTCCAGGCCCAGATTTAGGGATAAACAACTGCCTGCCTCTGCCATCCCATAAAACACAGGGCACTGCCACAGTGCTGCTTCTCTTCTCTAGTGGCACTGGGCCCATGTTGCAGCAGCAACTGAAGACTGAGACAAATCAGTGCGGGAAGATGCCCTGAGGAGGGATCATTCCTTTCCTTTCCCCCTTGCACTGCCCATGGGCACACGCGGTGTTGCTGCGTCCTCTCCAACCTCACCAGGGGGGGACTGGCCTAGGGAGGAAAGGGGTAGGGCTAGAGCATGAAGCAGAGAAACTGTAGTTACAGGTGGCTGAGACGCACTCTGTTGCATCAGTCCAGCAGGCATTGTAGCGTCCTTCAGTCGGTTTGAATTAGCAGGGGGGGAGGGGAGGGGGTGTCGGGCTTGTCTTGCTGGCTGTTGGTTATGCAGCAACAGGCTAATTATGGTCCTAATTATTTTATTAAGATAGAATTATAAATGTGTATGAGATGTGCACAACTAGGGTTGAAGCACGAACAATTGGCACTGCTGCTGACAAATTTCAAACATGTGCTAATTTAACCATGTTTTGCCTACAATATATCAATATAAGTGCACACTTTTTACTCTTGCTAATTTAATCTTTTTTTTATGCCAACTGTTATATATTTAAGCAACTCTTACATGAAATGGGCTTTTAACAGATTCAGTTGTCATAAGTTTATAAGACACTTACAATGTTTATATGAACAATGAATACATTATCAAAAAGTAATTGTGAATTTCTTTTTAGCATTTACTGTTTGATATCCCAGTCTTCCACCCATTGGTAGATCCAGTGACAGGAGAATTGGATGTGAAAAGAGCATTTGCAAGATGGAGGTCAGTATAATTTTTCAGTTCCTGTTCATATAATTAGGTATAAAAAAAAAGTTTGTCACACTTAACATTTTTGGGAGGATATTACCCTCATGTAGCTTTTGTATGCTGCAACATTTTTAGTATTGGGGACCAACATACACAAACCTTTAGCTTTTTGTGCAGGTGAATTCTCCCAGAACAAACTATATACACTATAAAATTATCCTAGAGCAAACATTGGGACCCATGTACTGCATTCTAGAAGATTTATAAGAAAGATTTCTCGCCAGCCAGACTAGTGCAGATGCTTGGGTTTTGCCCACCAACCAGCAGATGGAGACAGACTAACAAGTTCCCTGCTGACCTCAACTTGCCAGTATTCTGTCTCCAGCAGATGGGCTGCAGGCATATCCTGTACTTTGTACCTAGATCTGATAAGGCTGTAAGGAGAGGGGATTGAGCAGCTCCTGAGGTAAAAATCCAGAACTTTCTCCCTCAGTGGAGCCCAGACTGGACCAAGGATCTTTCAGTAAGGGAACAGGATCAGACTAGATTCCAATTAATCTCTGTTCTCCCTCTTTTGTTCTAGTTTTAAGAGGGATAGGCCTTTAAGAAATTTCTTCAGGCTGCTTAAAGTTGTAATAAAAATAAAGGGAGGGGTCTTGTATGTTCAAGGCACAGCTTGTGAAAAACCTGACTGGGACTTCAGCAATCGGGCTCCAGGCCATGGTTTAATTTAAAAAAATAAATAAATCCAAATTGAGGCTTTTTCCTTTGCTTCAGGATTGCTGGTGTGAGGTTTGGGGGTTTTTTTTGTTGGGGGTGGAGGAGACAGAGCATCTTAGTGATAGTTGCTTCGAGCACAGTAAAAAGTCTGTGCAGCTCCTGCAGGGGATTTCCTGTGCTGCTCATGTGTGCCAAATAGGGGGGACATTAAATGCTGAAAGCACTGAACTCCTGGGGGGTGGGCAGCAGGGCGGTCACTTCAGCTCATTCCTGCCAGAATGCTTGATTCCTTAGTGGGGGGGGGGGGGGGGGGGGAAGGCATTTTGGAGGGGCAGCCAGTGGAAGAGAAACCAGTCTTCCCTCTGTTTCCTGTAGGGCTGCAGCTGCCGTACCTCTTAAAGGGCTTCAGTGTCTGTCTTTGCAGAACAAACTCCTTTCAGCATCGTGGGCTTCGATTGCTATAGAATTCTTAAAATGCCTACATCAGGCACTTTTTATGGCACAAATATTGTGCTCCAGGACCTCTTCAGGGATGCCTTTCTTGAGAATAGGGAAATACCAAATGTAATCCACTTTGAAATGCCAAAAAAAAAAGAATTCTGTTTTTTTTGGGGGGGGGCTTATTGTCAAGATCTGATGACTCTGGACTCCAGTATTATTCTCCCTTCATTGGCTCCCCATCACCTCTTGAATCCAGTACAAGGTGATAGCTTTTATATCTAATGCAATCACAATGACTATCTGGTTGAGCACTTCTTCGTCAGTATAAACCAGCGAGGCAACTATGCTTCTCCAATAAGAGCTTACTGGAGATCCCTACCCCAAAAATGGCAAGACGACATCACTAGACATTGTGCTTTCAGTCACTGGCCAAAGGCTCTGGAACTCTATCCCTGAGCCTTTGTGGCTACCTCTGATTCAAAAAAACTATAAAAGGGTCTCAAACATTCCTTTATAAATAGACATTTAATGGGTATCATCGAATTATCCAGAACAGTGTACATTTAAATTCTGTCGCGTTCCTTTCCATGGTTTTTTTAGATTGTATGTTTTATACTGTGAACCGCCTCAGGCTATTTTGTAGAGCGCAGGATACAACATTTTTTTTTTTTTAATTAGTCTTCATGGTCCATCAACCATTGCCTTTGATCAAGATTGCTTTTGGTATTTTTTGTTTTGGGAGTGAGGGTGCTCAGACAAGAGGGAACAGTGCTGAAACATCAGCTGAGGCAACTCCCCTCTTCTGGCCTGGGCAAAGAAACTCGTGAAGGCTCTCTGCTCTTCACATAGCTGGCATAGAGAATGTGCAAGTGGATTTCATGAGTCGTAATACTCTGGATGCAAGGGAATGGCCTCTTTTGAGTGATGGATTTGATGGCTTCCAGCAAGAAGATGAAGAAATTCTTCAGCAGAAGAGAAAAGGGGATCTGGCTTAGATGCTGTAGTTCAGCTTTCTTACAGCGGCTAACGTACACCCAGTGGTCAAGGCCTTGAATTAATGCAGAGTGATTTGCCAGCAATACTCAATAAGGTCCCTTCCAGCTTGGCATTAGCAGTGCTTTCATTTAAAAGCTTTGTAATATACAAAGTCACCCGGTTGGATATCTGTTTTCAGTGGGCCCTGGAACTCTAGAGAAATGTGAGCAATCTTTTGTTCTGTAGATGCAGTTGCAACATAAAACGTAGAATTCATCTTGCGCAAAGTTCATATTTATTGGCAGCTTTGGCGTAGTAGACATTTTTCCCATGTATGTTTTTAAACTATGATTTATATCTCCACCAGTCTTCTGGCCTATGGTCATAAGAACATAAGAAATTGTTATACTGGGTCAGATCAAGGGTCCATCAAGCCCATGCTACTGATGCCAGTAATAGCAGTGGCTAATCCCTATAACTTGATTAATAGCAGTTAATAGACTTCTCCAAGAACTTATCTAAACACTTTTTAAACCCAGTTACATTAACTGCTCTAACCACACCCTCTGGCAACAAATTCCAGAACTTAATTGTGCATTCAGTGAAAAAAACTTTTCTTGGATTACTTTTAAATGTGCTACTTGCCAACTTCATGGAGTGCCCCCTAGTCCTTCTGTTATTTGAAAGAGCAAATAACTGATTCAAATCTACCGGTTCTAGAATCTCATGAGTTTAAAGACCTCTATCATATCCACCGCCCCCAGCCGTCTGTTCTCCAAGCTGAACAGCCCTAAGCTCTTTACCCTATACCAGTGATGGCAAACTCCAGTCCTCGAGTGCCAGAAACAGGCCAGGTTTTTAGGATATCTGCAATGAATAGTCCCTAAATCTTGCATTATCTATCCAGTGAAATGGGGCCTCTGTCACTTTTAGTCATCTCTGGAATTCCAAATTCATTACCACTGGCAAAATATGAAATCCATTTGCAGTCACACAAATGGGCCCCAAGGGGCAGTCAAAATGTGAGGGTGCAACCCACAATCCCTTCCCCCACATTATAGAGCGCACAAGTGGAACATATCTATATTTTCGCCTGAGGTATTGACTATTTTTGGAGCCTACCAATGAGCTAAAATTTTCATCGCCCCTAATTTACCAGTGTGTGAAATGGAATGAACCACTCCGGCAAGGTCAGGGGCAATGGAGTTTCTGCCCCAGCCACAATCCTGTGGAGATGTATGTACAGCCCTGGCGTTGCCAGGAAAGATGTCCCTCAGTAGCTTCTTTTTGTAATCTGTGGAGTTCCCTGTACGTACCTGGATCAGTCCAGACAGTGGGTTATGTCCCCAATCCAGCAGATGGAGTCAGCACAAGCTTTGAGGGGGCGTATCCATATATACTACTACCCCCTCTGCAGGAGTTCAGTATCTTCTGACTCCAGCAGATGCGAGTAGGGGAATCAGGCTTCCCCTCCTTTTCCTTTTTCTTCACTTTCTAGCTTGATTATGGCTTGTTGTTGTCTTTTTCTGTGGATCAAGTTTGTATCAAGTTTGTATTAAGTTTAAAAAAAAAAAAAAAAAAAAAAAGGCAGAGTTCTTTCAACTCCTGGGGAGTGGCTTATCTTCCTTGTCTCTTCTCTGCGGCCTTGCTGTTTATTTCTCGTTGCAGCCAGGGGTAAGTTTGTTTTTTTTTTTTTTCCTTTGTAGTTTTTTCCTTCACAGCTCAGCCCCCGGTGCCTGCGAAAGCCGGTGGAGCCGGCCTCTTCGCTCTTTACTCCCTCACCCACGGCCATTTTACAGCTCCTCATGGGCTGCTGAGCCATTTAGGGAAAGATGTCTGGGACGGGTCGTGTGGCCGGGAAGGCCCCCCCGCGGCACCCTCCTCTATTTTCGGACAGCGGGCAGTGCGGGCCGACCAGGCCCCCCCGCAGCTGCGCTTTTGTGCGCGTGGCCCCCCCCGTGGCTTTTTCTTTTCTCCTACAGCGATCCCGATGCCGCGGCCGTCCCGCTGTGCGGCCTGCGGAGACCCGGGGTCCCGGATTTCCCGGGAGGGCATCTGTGCACGATGCCTCCCCGGGGGGGGAAGGTACCTCACAGTCCCTGACTGATTTCTCTTTTTTGCCCGGGCGGCGCGGGCCGGCCACTCCGCCATTTTTGGCGGGAACGGCGGCCATTTTACATTCTGAGCGCCCTGAGGCGCAGGCCACGAGGGGGAACGGATCCCTGGAGGCCACGAGGGAGAACGGATCCCTGGAGGACTCTACCAGCGGGGGTGTTCCCCCGATTTTGGTGCAGGAACCAAGCACCCAGAGCCAGGGAGCAGGAACCACGCCGCCCCCGAAGCGCACCCGAGCAGGCCGGGGTTCTCTCCGGAGTTTATCCTGCTCATGCATACCGCTTATCTGCAGGGGCTGGAAGCACCTGTGGGACCCCTCCCTCCTAAGATCCCTCGGATGTCGCCCTCGACGCCGGCCCCCCCCGACCCTCGGGAGTGGGGGCCTCCCGCCTTCCTACCCGGGTCCGATCCACGCCCGCGGCAGTGGGGGCGGTGCCAGACCCAGCGGGACATGGACTTGACCTCTCGGACGAGGGACAAGGGGACGGCACGCAGGAGGGGGATGATCCGCGTACCCTACGCTTCTTCCAGAGGGAAGAGCTGGACGACCTCATCCCGCAGATCATCCAAGAATTAGATTTGGACCCGCCACCAGACCCGCCTGCCCCAGTAGCTCCCGCTGTCGTCATTTCTTCAAGGAAGGGAGATCCTGTCCTGGCGGCACTCCGGCTGAGGGCTCGGGCTTTTCCCATTCATGACTCGTTTTTACAACTTCTCACCAGGGAATGGGACACCCCGGAGGCCTCCCTGAAGAGCAGCCAGGCTATGGAAAGCCGTACCCGCTCCCCGAAGATTTTCTGGACCTCATCAAGGTCCCAAAGGTGGACTCCGCAGTGTCGGCGGTCACGAAGAGGACGACTATCCCAGTGACGGGAGGTGCGGCGTTGCAGACACACAGGATCGTAAGTTGGAAGTTTTCCTTAAGCGGGTTTTCGAGGTCTCCGCTCTGGGTATGCGGGCGGTGATGTGCAGTTCGCTTGCCCAGCGGGCTAGTCTCCTTTGGGTGCAACAACTCCTCACGTCTCAGAACCTGCCGTCCGATGAGGCTGCCCAGGCAGATCGGCTAGAAGCCGCAGTGACGTATGGGGCGGACGCCTCGTACGACCTTTTTCGGGTCCTCGCAAGATTCATGGTTTCGGTAGTGGCAGCACGACGACTACTGTGGCTACGCAATTCGGCGGCTGATACGTCCTCTAAGTCGAGTCTGGGCTCTCTTCCCTTCAGGGGCAAGTTCCTCTTCGGGGAGGATTTGGACCAGATCATCAAGTCCCTGGGGGAGAACGCTGTTCATCGGCTGCCGGAGGATAGGTTTCGACCATCCAGAGCATTTTCTTCTTCTCAGACCAGAGCCAGAGCGCAACGGCGCTACAGGGGATACAGACAGGCGGGCTCCCGGTCATCCGCCCCCAGGTCTCAGCCCTGGTCGCGCTCCTTTCGCGGGCGTCTGCCCGCACGCACTACTCCCGGAACCGGGAACCCCTATACCAAGTCTTCACAATGATGCCAGTCTCGCCCACTCCCCTGTCCCCAAGATTGGGGACCGACTAACGTATTTCTACGCGGAGTGGGCACGGATCACCTCGGACCAGTGGGTCCTGGATACCATAAAACACGGCTACGCATTGGAATTTGTCCGCCCCCCGCAGGGAAGGTTCATCTTTTCCCCCTGTGGCTTGGACCTCAAGAGAGGAGCAGTGCAGCTGACTCTGGACAGACTCCGGGAGATAGGCGCTATTGCGCTCGTGCCCTTCGGAGAGGTGGGCTCGGGCCACTATTCCATCTATTTCGTCGTACCAAAGAAGGACGGTTCCTTCCGGCCTATCCTAGACCTCAAGGAAGTCAACAAATCCCTTCGAGTCGTTCGGTTCTGCATGGAAACGCTCCGGTCAGTGATTGCGGTGGTGCATCGGGGGGAGTTCCTCGCCTCCCTGGACTTAACAGAGGCCTACCTGCACATTCCCATCCGCCCGGACCACCACCGTTTCCTTTGTTTCAAAATTCTGGACCAGCATTTTCAGTTCACGGCTCTCCCGTTCGGATTGGCGACGGCGCCGCGCACCTTCACCAAGATCATGGTAGTCGTGGCGGCAGCTCTCCGGAAGGAGGGCATCCTGGTTCATCCTTATCTGGACGATTGGCTCCTCCGGGCGAAGTCATTCGATCATGGATGCTCAGCGGTGACTCGAGTAGTACGGTTTCTACATTCCCTGGGATGGGTAGTGAACTTCTCCAAGAGCTCCCTCATGCCCTCGCAACGCTTGGGTTTTTTTGGGGGGCGACCTTCGACACCCTACTGGGCAAAGTTTTTCTGCGCCAGAACAAAGCTCAATCCTTGCGGGATCACACACGACGGTTCTCTGCGTTACCAGAGCCCACCTCCTGGGACTACCTGCAACTCCTGGGAGTGATGGGGTCCACCATCGACCTTGTACCTTGGGCTTTCGTGCACCTCAGGACCTTACAGTGGGCGCTCCTCTCCCGTTGGAAACCAGTATCGCAGGACTACCAGATGATTCTCCCACTCCCGCAGAATGCCAGGGACAGTCTGGGCTGGTGGTTGGATCCGCCGAACCTGGCCCGTGGCGTGTCCCTCGATCTGCCAAATTGGGTGGTGGTGACCACCGATGCCAGTCTAGCAGGCTGGGGTGCAGTCTGCGATCGAAGCGCCATGCAGGGGACGTGGTCCACGGTGGAGGCGAAGTGGTCAATCAACCGTCTGGAAACCAGAGCGGTCCGGCTAGCTCTGCGACATTTCCTCCCGCTTCTTCGGAACCGGGAAGTCAGAATCCTATCGGACAACGCTACCACCGTGGCCTACATCAACCGACAAGGAGGCACGCGCAGCCCGCGCTCGAGGCGGCGCTGCTGATGCAATGGGCGGAGCGTCATCTCGTCCGGCTAGCGGCCTCGCACATCGCCGGTGTGGACAACGTCCAGGCGGACTTCCTCAGTCGTCAACTGCTGGACCCCGGAGAGTGGTCTCTCTCCGACAAAGCGATGCAACTTCTCGTCCATCGGTGGGGGGCCCCCCACTTGGATCTGATGGCGTCCGCTCTCAACGCCAAGGCTCCACGCTTCTTCAGTCGCCGGAGAGAGCGCAGCGCGGAGGGAGTGGATGCCCTGGTCCTCCCGTGACCGCCACATCTTCTGCTCTACGCTTTTCCACCATGGCCCCTGGTGGGCAGGATGCTCCGCAGAATAGAAAGCCATCAGGGGACCGTGGTTTTCATCGCCCCAGAATGGCCCAGGCGACCCAGGTTTGCGGACCTGCTACAGCTGGTGATCGATGGGCCAATCAGGCTGGGGCACCTCCCCCAGCTCCTACATCAGGGCCCGGTATTTTTCGAGCAGGCAGAACTCTTCTGATTTGCGGCCTGGCTTTTGAGAGGCGCCGCCTCCGGCGTCGGGGCTACCCGGAGGCGGTAGTATCCACACTATTGCGGGCACGACAGACATCGACATCGGCGGCCTATGTTCGAGTCTGGAAGGTGTTCGAGCTGTGGTGTACCAGCCAGGCCACGAGACCCGCTAAGGCTTCTGTACCTCAGATCCTTCAGTTTCTACAGGCGGGGGTGGAAAAAGGGCTCGCCTATAATTCACTACGGGTTCAGGTGGCCGCCCTTGGTTCACTGTTGAGCGATGGGGGCTCTCTTCTACAGTATCCTGACATTGCTCGTTTTCTCAAGGGTGGCAAGCATATGCGTCCTCCGTTACGGAACCCTTGTCCCTCCTGGAGTCTTAACCTTGTGCTTCGCTCCCTGTCGGGACCACCATTTGAGCCGCTGCGCAGCGCAACGATAAAGGATCTCACTCTCAAGACTGTATTTCTTGTGGCCATCTGTTCCGCTCGACGCATCTCGGAGCTGCAGGCTCTGTCGTGTAGAGAGCCCTATCTCCGTTTCTCCGACTCTGGAGTTTCGCTTCGCACCGTTCCCTCCTTCCTTCCGAAGGTGGTTTCTGCATTCCATGTGAACCAGACGGTGGAGTTGCCATCCTTCTCTTCCTCAGAGCCGAAGTCTCTCCGTCTCTTGAATGTCAAGCGCACTCTGCGCCTCTATCTGGAGGCTACAAATGAGTTCCGGACCTCTGACCATCTCTTCGTACTCTGGGCCGGTCCTAAGAAGGGGTCTCAGGCCTCGAAGACTACCATTGCCAGATGGCTGAAGGCCGGCATTGCTGCTTCCTACATTGGGGCGGGTCGGACTCCCCCACCCGGAATCGTAGCGCATTCTACACGTTCTCAGGCGGCACCTCGCCTCTTCGGTCTCTGGACACTTTGGCGAGCAGGTTCTCCGAGCAGGCCTCGCAGGACCCCACCCGATTTAGGGAAGCTTGGGTACATCCCACTGTCTGGACTGATCCAGGTACGTACAGGGAAAAGAAAATTATTACTTACCTGCTAATTTTCGTTCCTGTAGTACCATGGATCAGTCCAGACGCCCACCGCGTTTGGGTTCTTGATCCTGCTCAGCTCTGCGCTGCTTCTTGCTCGCAGTGTTCTGTGTCTTCACAGTCGTTTCTTTTTGCTGTTTTTCACAGCTCCCTACAAGTTGGTAGGATGTTTGCAGTTACTTGTTGCGGTTACAATTGTTTTCATTATCTGTTTCCACAAACTTGATCCTTCGGGGGTTTCTACTCTGGCTTGATATACTCGATACTGAACTCCTGCAGAGGGGGTAGTAGTATATATGGATACGCCCCCTCAAAGCTTGTGCTGACTCCATCTGCTGGATTGGGGACATAACCCACTGTCTGGACTGATCCATGGTACTACAGGAACGAAAATTAGCAGGTAAGTAATTTTCTTATCCTGTTCAGTGATCTGCTCTGGTATCTGAAAGGAAAACGGAGGTGGTGTTTTGGAAGGAAGAAAAGATCCTCCTGTCAGTTGCACTTGGCAAGCATCTACCAGTGCATTTCCTTTTGCTATGAACGAATCTTTGGAACATCAGCACATTTCACAACTAACTGTTTGGGAAGAAATAAAGCTATTAACAGTCATTTCTAAGACTTTCCTGAAGTTAAAAACTCTACTTTTCCAAATAGCTCCAGAACAATGAATAACCCCAAAAACATTGTGAATCTGTATAAATAGTGGCTACAAGCTCTTTCACCAAAGTACATGCTAGAGTTAATCCTACCGATTTAATTTGAGCGGAACTGTTTTCTGTAGAAACTGGTGCACTTTCAATACTACAATTTCAATTTCATTAAAATTAAGTTTCAATTTTCTTTTGAAAAACAGATAATTTCTAATTTTAACAGATCACAAAAGACTTTATGAAGAAATGTATGAATCAAAAAAAAAAGTTGTCTTCATTCCTGTTCCTCAAAACAAGTTTTACATGGTTAATAAGCATGCACTGTATCGGGGTTCCTTTTCTTTTCTTCTCTGCAACAAGGGATGACTTCCTAAAGGTGGGACTATTTTCTGTTCAGCCTTATAGAACTAAAAGCATATTTCTAAACAATTGAAAATAAAGAAGACAGTTTTCCTAATACATGAATAGTTCAACTATCATTTGAAAGCAGAGAGATAAATTTAAAGAAATCTTCAGAAAGCTAATAGACAACATGGAATGGATTATAAATATTTGCCAAACAGGAGTATGATGATCCTGCACAGAAGCCTTCTTTTTTTCCCTTGTTCTGAGAACTTGAAGAAAAAATATACTCAAGTTCACATATAACCTTTCTATGCAAGGTCATTGGATAATCTATTCATTTTATACTTCAGTGTTTATATGACTGAATATGTATTCTGGTAGTGAATGTGTTCATTTAATTGTTCAAAGATAATTTCCTCTTAATTCAGAATCAAGGAAGAATTTAAGATACATATATTTTCTGATAAACCCAACGAAAGAAATTAAGTCCCAGATTCACAGGAAATTCAAGGTCAGAATAAGCAACAAGGAATCTCATCCAATTAGTTCAACACATGGAGTCCCACAAGGGTCATCGCTCTCCCCTACACTTTTCAACATTTATCTCCTTCCCCTCTGCCAACTCCTCTCAAATCTAAAGGTAACTCACTTTATCTACACGGACGACATCCAGATTCTTATTCCAGTTACCGAATCTTTCAAAAACCCTAGTCTTCTGGAACAGCTATCTACAGTCCATCATCCGCCTATTATCCAGCCTCAACTTAGTTCTCAACACTTCTTCTAAAACTGAACTCTTGGTCATCTCGCAGAACGACAATAATCTGGCCTTCAGCAACCCACTTGCTCCACATTCGACCTCCATCACCCATTTGAGGGACCTCTGAGTCACTCTCTAACAGGCTGAATCTAAAAACATTTATCAACAATATAACAAAGGAAGGCTTTTTACAAACTGCAAATCCTAAAAAAGCTTAAACCCCTCCTGCACCTATATGACTTCCGCTCGGTTCTTCAAGCCATCATATTCTCTAAAATTGACTACTGCAATTCCCTCCTACTCGGCCTTCCCGCTTCCACTACAAAACCCTTACAGATGTTACAGAACTCTACTGCAAGAATCCTGACTAATACCAAAAGAAGAGAACATATATCCCCTGTTCTTAAAAATTTACACTGGCTCCCAATCAAATTCAGAATCATTCACAAAGCTCTAATGCTGATCCACAAGTCCATCCACATGCAAACCTCACTTGACTTAAGCTTTCCTCTTCGACATCACATGTCCGTCAGACCTATTAGATCAGCAAAGGTTCACTCTATGCACCCCCTGCTTTGTCCTCTCCACAGCAGGGCCCACACAATGGAATGCTCTACCACCTGATCTGCACCAAGAAACTTGCCAAAAGACATTCAAGAAAAAGCTTAAGACATGGCTCTTCAGGCAAGCGTTTCCCTGAAGAACTGAAGTATGCCATCAGACTCGTTACACCTCACAACATCATTTAATAGTTATTGGTTTTGCTGTTACTTTATTTTGTTGCTATTCATTCTCTTCCTCTGCCCCTGGTTTGACTCTGCTGTTATCTCTCCTGGTTAGAATCTCCCTGTTTTTTTTGTACTTCCAACTTTAGTTATATAAACCGCAATATGATTTTATGAGCATCTATATATAAAAGCTTATAAATAAATTCATCAAAATGCTATAAATATCGTGGAAATAGTGCCCATGATTAAAAAAAAAAAAAAAAAAAGGAGGAGGAGGGGTGTGGTTAGGGTAACTTTCCTGGTACTGCATTGCATATGTAGTTTTCTGCAATACGTTACATTTATCGCACCTGTGTTATCTTCACATTACAAGCTGAGACATCCATCACACACTGCATTACTGATCAAAAAGGTTTTTATCACAATTGGCAGTTCGGGCTACTGGTTAGACTCTATAGAGGCTCACATAAGTTCACTATTCTTACCACTGTAAGAGGGGGCATTAGTAACTCTGGCTGCTGTTTTACATGCACAGTTATAGATACAAACAGCACAGTTGCCATCAGTGAATAATTTTGTGATTTGGAGTGATGAAAGTTGAAAGGAGTAGATTTGTACAATGTACACCCCCTAGATTCCATTACTATCAAATTACTAAATACAATACCCAATTTAATTGCCAAGCCCCTTAGCTGGCATTAACCTTTCCTTAAATGACTGTTCTTTTCCAGATAGGCTTCACTATGGCACATTTAAGGATATCTTGAAAAAAGCTCAAACTAACCCTGATCCATCTAATTTCAGACCTATCTCTAACCTACCATGCCTTTCCAAAATCTTAGAAATAGTCAAACAGCTTACTGAACATTTAGAAACATAACATACTCTATCCCTTGCAGTTCGGATTCTGAAAATTTTATAGCACAGAAACTCTCCTGGTCTCTCTCCAAAACATTGTCCTGAGAGTCAGATAATCCTATGTACTACATATTACATCATCTCATTGTAAAACCCATCCACTCATCAAACCCTCCAACTTATACATACACATACATCCATATACTCATTAAAACAATACAATCACTGTACTCAACACAAATATTATATAATGTATTATAATATCCTACTAATATATTAACCCTACAAGATCCCTTGTTTCACCCTCGAAAGAGCTTCTTCAGGGGTGAATATTTTTATAGTCACTCAACACTTGTTTGAAGTTCACAACTGATCATTATAAATAGAGGGAACTCTGAAGAACAATTCACAGCATAAATTCTTCAAAACAATTCTTCACTAGAATGTGAAAAACATGTCCAATAAATCAGTGTATCCAGTTCTTTCCCAATGTAATATTGTATCCTCCAAATAATTACTCATTCAAAATATTTCATAACACATGAGCTAAGCCATGTAAATACTTCACATTTAGGTATGAAACTGCTTTAAAAAAAATTATATCACAATCACTTCCCACAAGTTGGCAGTTGTCTAGGGAGAAAAGCTCAGACATGTTTGCTCAAATAACATGGACCACTGCATTCTGTTTTTATCAACTGGACCTGAACAGCCTACCATGTTGACACTTTCTACTTTTACAAGAGGCTATGCTTTCAGAGATGCCTTTCCTGATCTTTTCAAAGGTGCCAGCTTCTGCCTTTTCCGGTTCAACAGCAGCTTCCATTAAGACCTTGTCAATGTGAGTGCCATGAGCCTAAGACAGTACAACAGGCCCAATCAAAGTCTAGGCCTATATTTTGATCCGTCTGAACCATCAATCACTCTTCAGTGGGGGGAAATATCCATGCATTCCAGGAGGAGTTGTGCCAGATAACAAAGGTTATCTGGCACAACTCCTCCTGGAATGATTGTGAAGTTTGGATACTATTTGCATTTCTACCAGCTATCATCTGGTATCCAATCCAGATCAGTCTTACATGATGCAGCTCCATCTGGAAGTGAAATCTCCTCTTCAGCAATGAGCAATAGAACCAGTACCTATGTCCCAACATGGACAGTGTTTCTCCTGCCAGTATTTTCTCATTCCCAAAAAGACAAGAGAATTGAGACCTATTCTGGATTCAAGAGAACTGAACAAACATCTACTCTGAGAAATTCAAGATGAATTCCCTTGGTCCAAATTCTTCCTTACATCCACAAGAGAGAGGATGTGCAAGCTAGATCTGAAAGAGTAATATGCTCACATTCCCATTTATCCTATCCACTGGCATTATCTTTGCTTCAAGGTGAATTCTTCCCATTATCACAACAGTACTTTCCTTTAGCCTCTCAGCAGCTTGGAGGTTTCACAAAATACCTCACGGTGGTAGCTGCACACCTGAAGCACCAGGGACTAAATGTCTTCCTGCATCTGAATGATTGGCTAGTCACTGCCAGCTCCCAGGAGGAAATGTTGCTTTCTCTATTCAAGACAGTTGAGCTTCTACAGAAGCTGAGGGTTTAGTGAATTTCAAGAAGTTGAACCTTGTGACTCAGAAAACTAAGTTTATCAGAGTATGGATAGACTGGACAGGAGAGAGCTTTCTACCTTCAGAATGAGCAAACATTGATCGCTCATTCACAAGCTTCTGACCTTGCAGTGCTAGACAGCCAGAATAATTCTTAGATCACGTTAGCCATTCATGTGGTTCCACTAACCCACCAACCTCTTAGTCTATGCTCTTAGTGGGACCAGCTAACTCAACCCTTGCTAACCATGGTTTAAGCATCCAGGAACATGAAGCAGGACTTAAGCTGGTGGTCAAATCCCCCACATACTTCAAGAGGGAGCTCTGCTTCGTGCTCTGCCCCATCAAGTAACCTTGCTGATGGAAGCATCTACAAAAGGATGGGGCACATATACAGGATCTCTTCAAACCCAAGGCACTTCATCTCTCAATGAAAATGACTTTGCTCTCAGATCCAACAGATTTATCGGAATCGGACACTCTGACAATATTCACGCATCTTCCCCAAGGGAAGGACATTTTGATTGGCAAAGTTGCTACGCTTTATATCAAACAGGGAGGTACAGGGTAATGAACTGTCTCCCAGGAAGTGCTAAAGATTTGGCACTGGGCAAGTGGACATCAAGCTGCCTTCAGACCACCTACCTTCCTGGGACCTCCAACACTGACAGATTTGACTCAGCAGATTCTTTAGCCTGCACGAATAGTTTCTACAGCAATCAATAGCTGATACCCCATTTGGTTTGAGGTCTACTGATAGTCAATCTGTTTGCATCAAACAGAGCAAAGCTGGAGAAATTTTGTTGTATTTTATCCAGCTCCGATAGGGGACTCACTAGACCACCTGCGCAGGAATTCCTGCACATGCTGCTTAGAGCTCAAACTTCCGCTAGCTAGGAAATTCTGCTGCCTGAAGCAGCTGCCTTACCCCAGCTATCAAAAGCGCATAAAAATAAAAAATCTAACACCAGAAGACAAAAACCCCCTCTAACCTACCCCAAAACCTTGCCCCCCATGCCATAGCGCCTTTAGCAATCCATAGCCCCTCAAGTGGAACTACAATCTGGACACAAGAGATGGATTCACCCGGAGACAAATCTCCCAAGCCCAGCAAAGAATCCCAACCTAAACCCACAGCACTTCCTACTGAAAACTCATCCTCCCCCTCCACAGTACAGCATAAGCATATAAATTGGTGCATAAAACACAAACTAGGACCAATGAACAAATCAGGCATGTACCTAAAAGACAGTCTAGAGCTGCAAGACAAAATGTTTGGAGACAACGTTAAGTCAAATGTTCAAGCAAGCTGCCAGTGGGGTAACCCGTAAATCAGAATAGCAAAACTGCTATTCTGGACTTTTCCTTTTACAAATTTAGTATTGAAGCTCAATGAACCAGTTGAGCTTGATTACCTATCTGCTACTGAAAGTCCTCTTGCATGTCGGAATATCTGACCCAGACTGCGAAAGTGAAGAGATCCCCCAACTAACCTGGGTCTGAAACCACTGAGACCAAGTGAAACAAGGCAATCTGTCAACACTTCTTGTCTGAAGCCATAAGAGACCAGCAAAATTTCCCTGCTCCAATCAATCAAAATAAATACTGATCTAAGTGAAAGAGTACCAATATAGCAAAGAACCATGCCCAATTGAGACCAGTTGGAGGACAATCTCACTGATTTTCAAGCTAAGTCACACTCTCGCCATATTGTCAGGACAGCAGGAGTTAATGTCCATTAAGCCTCCACTGCAAGCGTCTCCTTAAATTCTCTCAGCCAGCTCTTTGAGTTTTATATTGTCCAAAAGAACCTACCTGCCGTTATCCGGTACTTTTAACTTTGTGGGAAATATCACGACACATCTGACATTTTAGCTTTTGGAGTTCCAGCTCAATATTTTGGAAGGTCCATTGCTTGCCTTGCAGATCAGCCGAGAAGTCCTGGAAGATCTTAAGTCAGGTGCTGTGCTTCTCTAGCCGAACTCATAAGTCTCTTATTGTTGAAGTTTTAGAATGACCCCCCATTCAGAGGCTGGAGCTAGTGTGCAATGCATTCTGTTTTACTTGCACCCTTAAGGCAGGAAAGCTGTCAAATCTTAGGTGGCCAGTTTTGAGAAGAATGTCACAGGGTCACTGCTCTCCAACTTCTCGGGCACCTCCAAGATCCAAAGGTTGCATCTGTGATTTATTTTCAAGATCATGTTTCTCCAAAAAAAAAAAAAAAGGATCCATTGTTCTGTCCAGCTTTTCAACATTGCTTCTTTGTGCAATTGCTGTCATTTCCAAGTCAGTTATTTTTCAATTCATGCCCTTCCAATCATGTAGCATAATCATACAGATTTCACTTTTCCCACTATCACCCTCAAATGTGTGTCCAGCTTTTTAGTGATCTTATATTGAAATGCTTTCATTTGAACTCCTTTTTAACTTTCCATTGTATGCAAATTTCTCATGCATATTCATTGTGAATAACCTGACATGTTAGGTGTGCCCTGAAGACTGGATTGAGAAGCACTGATCTAAAATCCCACAAATGTATTTTCTCTAATTCCTGTTACTTAGATCTCTGAAGTCCCCCTTTTTAGTTCTGCAATGATTTTGACCTGTAGCAGTATCCCAGTATCTTCCAGGAAAATCCCAACACATCCACTTGTTCTGAAATAGAAATAACTTTCCTTACAACACAATACCCCTAATTGTTTTTTAGTTGCACCATGACTGTCAGTAGTCCCTATATGGATTTTACCTGCTTTCATGATCATAGAAAGGGATTCATTTTCTGTGGTGAGAGTCCTGTCGCTCTTTCGACACCTTGTGGCATTGGAAAAGTTTCTTCAGTTTTGCCTTTTTTACCACTGGCCATGACCGTGATCTCTTGGGATAAGTATTTGGAAGATTGAGGAACAAGCCAGAAATCTGTAAACCTGCAAGGGAACTTGAAGTGTTACCTTTCCCATATGTGGCAGCAAAGTCTCTAGCAACTTCTTGGAAGTCTGCATTAATACTTTCTTCATATGATTGATAGGAGCCCTTTGGACTGAGCTGATCATGGGGGGTTTTACAAGGCACTTCACTAATGTGTTATTTAAAAGCAGGATACTGCAAGAACTGCAGTTAGTGTTTTTCCTCAATATCAGTTCCGCTTGTTAAAATGTATGCATGATCTACTGCTTTACCATTTTATCCACACTCGTATGTATAGTGAAAAACCTTTACCCATGCAAAGCAACAGGATATACTCATAAAAGTAAAATGCTCGGCACTTATGCAGTGTATGTGCACATGTGGCTCTTTGTTCAGGCACTATGTGCAGACACTGAGTTACCAGCACCTTTTTCTTCAGACTGCTTGATTTGCCCTGTGGTCCCTCCAAAAACAAAAGGATGCTTTATTTTCATGGGGGGGAAACACCCTTTAAAGTGTTATGCTCCTAAAAATGGCCATTTATGTCCTAAAAAGCTTTGCTGATGCAGTGGTACCATTATTTCAGTGTAGACCTGTTCTCTGGTTTGATCCCCTAAGAGCATCTTCGTAGGGATGCTAACATTGTAAATGGTTTATTTGTAGTAATTTTGCTTGTAGTGTGAATCTGATATGCCATGGAATTTTTATGATACTAGAAAATTGGAAGACTTGATTTTATTCAGGAAAGCTCTGGATTTAGGTGGTGACAAACTTTGGCTGTTCGGCTACATTGGCATCCTGGAGTACATCAAACCCAAATCTGCAGGTTGTGCACCTGCATATCATTTGGGGTTTTTTTTTCATGAGCTCTCCAGCTGAAAATGAGCAACACTGAGGAATAAGATATTGAAACATCCTTTGCAAATCCATACATGTGTTGGAGCATGAATATTTGATTATTAAGCAGGCTTACTTGATAGTTTGATTATAATTTTCCAGTGGCTGACCCCACAGATTGCTGAATATTCTATAAAAAGATAAGTAAAATTGGCCTATATACTTATATTTTTCTCTTCCTATGTTTAGGCGAAACCATAATCACATATGGCAAGTATTAATGTATGCTCGACGAGTCTTCTACAAGATCGATACAACCAGTCCCTTGAACCCAGAAGCTGCTGTGCTGTAAGCCTGCTTTATTTTTCTTTTGTGTATTTTGTACTGCATAGTAACCTAACACCTATATGATATTTCCTTAATGACAAAGAATTGAAATAGTAAGGGCTCTAAAGCCTTAATTCCTGGTCTTGCTTTTAATCCTAGATATGAAAAGGATATTCAGCTGTTTAAAAGCAAAGTAGTGGACAGTGTCAGACTATGCAACAGTCACTTATTCGATCAGCCTAAAATCGATGATCCCTATGCAATTAGGTAAGTGTTCTGGTTGACATTAACTGTAGCTAGGCTTTCCACTTATGTACTCATGGAACCCAAACTAAAAAAAAAAAGACACACACAGACACGTACGTGGTGGATACTGAGGTGCTGCCCAGGTTATCGTACAGTAACTACTTCAGTGTTTGGAAATGCATGTTTTTTAATTTTTTATATTCAACCTTAGCTTGTGAAAGACAATCTAGTTTCTACAGTTGAATAAGATTTATTTATTTAGTGATTTTTTTTTATATACCGTGGCACGTTAAAAACATCACCTCTGTTTACAACAAACAATAAAACAGCAACAAATACAACAGATACATTGCCTCATGAATCAGCAGCTCTTGACAAAGAATATGTAGTAAATGTGCTAGAAGGTTAAAGGTCTTGTACGGGTGCAGTGCCTTTTTGTTCCTTTGAGTTAGTATATTCAGTTAGTCTTTGAATGTTGATGTGTAGTTTTTAAAAGCACTCTGGGGGTGGATTTCCCTCCGTTATGCTTAGAAGCCCAGCTCCCAATTTAATTTAGGCTTTGTTTCTCTAGTTTTTCTCCATGGAATCCAGCTGTGCATGAAGAAGCAAGAGAGAAGATGTTGAATCAAAAAGTATGTACAAGGTTGAGGATCTAGTAAAACTATACAATAGAACCAAGGGTTTTCTGTCTGTTTTTAAAGATTCTTGGTGGTTTAGTAATTTTTTCAGAATATAAAGTACATGGGCATCTTGAGATTTAACTTTGATCTGAACAATGTTCAAAATGGGGCAGCCTGGTGGGTGGGGGATTAACATTGCATGGTGCACAGCTTTTGGTTCTGTTCACCCTGCTAAATGGGGAGTTTTTTTTTTTCAGCTCTCTGCACCTTGTGTTTTGGGAAGCACAGATTTATATGTAGTAGCCTGATAGTGGAAGTGGAATACAACTTGTTGAAAGCTGGATGGGAATTTCAACATTTTAAAACTGACAAAGTGAAAACGGAAATGTGAATGGAGTAAGAACTTAAGAGTGAGAGCAAGGGGACCATGCTGTCGTGGGCCAGAGCAGACATTATCCTAAATGAGGATTTGGCTGTTGTGTGTATCTACTGAACATTTGTATTTAAGTGTTTGAATATGGCTGTATGGTAGGCAGCTCTGGTCCTAGAAGGACACAAACGGGTCTGGTTTTCAGGACCTCCACAATGAATATGCATGAGGTATATTTGTACATAATGAAGGCAGTGCATGCAAATATACCTCATGCATATTCATTGTGGAGGCCCTGAAAACCAGACTTGGATGTGGCACTCCGGGACAGACATTGCTTATCCCTGGACCAACAAATGTATATTTTTTTGGGTTTATTAACTTTTTTTTTAGATATCAAACATCTCATTAAACTGGTCTTGTGAGGTGATTTTTGATGGTTTCTATGTATGTTTGTGTTTAGAAAAAATCTGAGGATCAGCACAGCAAAGGTCTTCATGTGTCTGGGCTCTCCTGGGTGGAGCCAGGCTCCGTGCAGCCTTTCAGTAAAGATGAGAAGCCCCTGCAGACCTAGCTTCAAGCACTGCTGCACATAAACACTTTCTGATCGATTTTTTTAAAAGTGGCGCACAGGGGAAATGAACTACAAGAAACTTTCCTCCTTGACTTATGGACTTGTACGGATAATTATGGCAGTGACTGTACAAAATGAATAATGTAAACTGACTCTAGGTTCTTTGCCCCTTTTTTTTTTTTTATTCCTGCTGGTCAAATATGCATTAACAGATTAAGAAATCTGAATTTTTTGGGAGCGTGTCTTGGCTTATGGAGCAGCCCTCGCTGTCAGGAATAGACAGAGAATTCTGGTCTTAAAGCAGAGAAATCTGACTACAGGGTCTTCTAAAATGAAAATTCCCTGTTCCTGAGACCTGGAGCTCTCTGTTTTCCAGATGCTACAGCACTTCTATGCTGAAGTTTTCCTAGTGGTTATTTCAGTATTTGGAAATGCTTGAGGGTTTTAAGGGACTATGTATCTTTAATTTTCATATGGGGATAGCATGGCCTCATCTTAAACCTAACAGGCAAGGAGATTGACTAGGGGCAGATAAACAGGGCTATAATTTCCTTGTAAGTTATGTGTTTACATTATATATAGCAAAGTTCAGCAGTATTTAATGATTTTAAATGCATTGGTTAATATGTAAATATGTTTAGTTACAAATTTGTAAATAGCTTGTCCTATAATTGTTTAGCACTTTCCAGAAAGGTGTCAGAGGACTGATCTGTAAATGAATTTGTCACTGAAACGCACATGTCTGACCAGGGGAGAGCAGTGTGATTATTTTGAGTTTTACTGACAAAATGCAGGTAACACTAACTTGTTTTAATAAAGTTTCATACTTGCTTTTTGATGACATTATGGGGAAAAATCTGGATTTGCAGTGTTTTTGGTTTTGGTTTTTTATTTTATTAGTGACATGTTAAAGATAATAAAATTTTAAACTGATCTTTGGTGGTTTCTCATTCTAAACTTAAGTTTTTATTTAAAAAAAAAAAATTCAGTTCATGCAGGGTTAACTTCCTGTTTGCAAGTATCTTAAATGGCAGTGGGTCTTTAGTTTTTTCCAGGTTGCTCTACTCTCTGTAGAGGAGCAGGGTGCATCGACCATGCATGGGACATCTAGTAGCAACAGAGTAGTTAGTAGATAGCTCAGAGTCTAGAAGGCTTTTCATAGGCATGGGTAGGACTTCCTAGTCAGGTGGAGTTCCCTTTGCTCCTTTTTATGGCTGTGACCAACATTGGATGCATTTTATGTAGCTTCATTTTGGTTTCCTTTTCTTAACTCAGCTGCCTTAATGGTTTTTGTTTTACTTGTATGCCTATCTTCTTCATTAAAAACACTTGGTCCTATGTATCCTTCTTGGTGGTGATCTCTCATCGTTGGTTAGCTTCTTTCCCAAAACTTAATTTCACCACATCAGAACTAGCAGCTTCAAGTAGTAGTTGAACTAGAATCAAAAGATGTATGTTACAGACTTCCTTGAATTGTTTGCATTGGTGGCATCTAGAACATGGTAACACTAGCATGTCATCAAATAGGAAAGATTTAATCTCCTGAACATGTTCTGGGAAAACTCCAAAATTGAATGTATTGAAGACAATCTGTATCAAAGGATGCACTGGATGCTGTGCCATCAAGAAAAGTGCTCTCCCAAGTCATGAGCAGAGAACCATCACATTCTTCACACTGTGTAAAGGTTTTACTGCATCAAACTGCAAGCTTTATGTGGATACTCCTGACTCTTGATTTTGGGTATCTAGCAGGTGATGAATGTTAGTCTATTGTAAGGCACATGCCAGACAGCAGTCCAGCTGCAACAGTCTCCTAAGATCTATACTAATAGTAAGTCTGTCTCTTGGTTACCCAGGAGCAGGTGTCCTCTCACAAAAACCCCTCCGTTTTGGCAATTTTGGACCAGGAGTTGATTAGATGCCTTATGAAGCTGAAGCTTCTTTCTGAAGAGTAGCATTCTCCAGACCACCTGTCCAATCCCTCTCCTATAAGGAAAGGAATAAAAAAAAACAAAAAAAAAAAAAAGCTCCTTTATTGCTTAAGTTGAATCAGCTCCTGTTCTTTAATTTGGAAGCTGAGGATGACCGCAAGGCACTTTTACTAGACTTCCTCAGATACCCCCCCCGTGCTTCTAAGGATCTGGTGCCAGTGCCTGTCCACTAGTGTCTACAGGAGAACTGGGAAAAAGGTGGGCAGTGGTACTTGGGAGTTCATTGTAGAACATTCACCCCCAAATGATGTGAGAGCAATCAGTGCTGAGGAAACCAGCCTGCCCACCCACCACAAACCACCATTATGATGCCAAAGGCAGCGGGAAGACAGGCCAACAGCTGCACATCCACTGGCACTGGTCCAGTGATAGGGACACACAGAGCACCCCCTCCCCGGAAAGAGGAGGTGAGAGCTGCCAGTGCAGAGGAGACCAGCCTGTCCACCAGCCACCACAAACCACTGCAGCAACACCGAAGGCAGTGGGGAGAAGGGCCAACCTGCCATGCTGACAACCGCACATCCACTGGTACTAGGGGTAGCGAGAGGGATGCGCTGAGAGCACCCCCCCCCCCCCCCCCCCCCCCCCCCGGAACAAGGAGGTGAGAGCTGCTGGCACAGGAGTTGAGCCTGCCCACCATCCACCACAAACCACCACTTTAATGATGAAGGCACTTGCACTGTAAGGCATGCACCCTTGGGTCATGCACAAAGGAACAGGCCTCTCTTTGCACCCCTTCATGTGTGCCTGAAGTAGATTAGTTCTCACAGGACAAGCAGGATGGTTGTCCTCACAAATGGGTGACATCGAGGATGGAGCCCAACCACGGAAAACTTGTCAAAGTTTCAGGAACTTTGACTGGCCCCTACTGGGCATGCCCAGCACGGCACTAACCCTGCAGCCAGCAGGGGTCTCCCTTCAGTCGTCTTTTTTCCATGCAGCAGTAGCCATGCGGTGAAAGAGCTCTTAACCACGTTCCTGACAGGAATTTAGAATTCGTTATTCTGAAGAAAATTTGCCCCTCAGGGGTCTCCCTTCGGTAAATTTTTTCATCCGGAACTCCGGTAAGTTTTTGCCGTTGTTTCATAGACTTCCGTCGACTTTGGCCCTTGAGGCCCGCTGGCAGTCGACAGTCCCGCGGCTAAATTTTTGGCCTTCCGCCATGGCGTCGGGGTTCCGTCTGTGTCCGGACTGTACCCGAACTATGTCAATCACAGACCCTCAGAGTCTGTTTTGTGTCTAGGTAGTGAGCATGATGTTCTGACTTGCACCAAATGTGCCCTAATGACACCAAAAGGTCGCGAAGCTAGAATGGAGAAGATGGGGCTCCTCTTCCATGTTCGCACCCCAACGCCATCGATTGCATCGACGTCATCAACCGGCACCGTCGAAGTCTTACTACCATCAACAGCCCTCCGGTGACCGTCCGCCATCGATTTCTCGGCCATCGACTCCTGTCCCTTCCCCTGATCATCGGAGATAGGAAGGAGAAACATCGCCATCGACGTCATAAGTCTCGGCCCGTCAAGGAATTGACGTCATCGATCTCTGTACCGACCGAGCCTCCGCAGAAAAAGCCTCGATCAGTTGGCACGTCCACTTCTGTTTCGCAGGCACAGAGGCAACCCTCACCCCTTTCGGGTTTGGGAGCCGTGATCCCACCGGTGACGGTGGTCCCTCCGGCTCAGCCTCAGCCTCCCTCTCCTGTCGAGCCGGGTCTTGTTACCCCTGGTCTCCGGGCAGAACTGGACCGGCTGGTCCAGGAGGCCATCGATAAGGCGATGCAATGGTTCCAGCCTCCTCCGGCACCGAGAGCGGAACCGGCCACCGAGCCGATTGCAGCAACACTGGCACTGCTGTTGCACCGGATGGAGGTGCTCATGACAGCCCTTCCACCGGTGATACCTGTGTCACCGACACCGGCAAGACCGCTGTCAGACAGGTTTTTCATCAGGTGGAGAAACACCGTATCGAATTCCCCCTTCGGGAATTGTTCCACCAAGGTCAGGTCGTCCCTCGCCACAGATACTATCTTCGGGGGCGATACGATGCCGGCACAGATTCCATCGAGGATTTTCTCGATGCCTCCGGTGACTCCAGCCAATATTTCAGAGCCTCAACCCTGGGCTCGCTACTCCCTCTGCTGCAGAGAGGAGACTGGTTTTGCTCTCTAGACCTCAGACGCATATACCCACATTGCGATAACACAATCTCATCACAAATACCTGTGTTTTCTAGTAGGCCGAAATCACTACCAATATCGTGTTACCTTTCGGCCTAGCATCCGCACCACGAGTGTTCACCAAGTGCCTCGTAGTGGTTGCAGCGTTTCTAAGGAAAGGAGGAGTCCACGTCTACCCCTACTTAGACTATTGGTTGATCAGGGCCCCAACCCAGCAACTGGCTTGATCCTCCCTGACCCTAACAATTCGAACTTTGCTTTCTCTAGGATTTCTGGTAAATCACGAGAAATCCTACTTAGTCCCATCTCAAACCTTATCCTTCATTGGGGCAGACTTGGACACCTTACAGGCAAAAGCCTTCCTTCCTCAAACGAGTCCAAGCCCTAGTGTCCCTAGCTTGCCAGCTGCAGTCCCAACACACAGCTCGCCACTTCCTCGTTCTGGGACACATGGCCTCCTCAGTTTATGTGACTCCCACGGCCCGCTTAGCCATGAGAGTCACACAGTGGACTCTGAGACTTCAGTGGACTCAAGCTCTTCAGCCTCTGTCCTCTATAATACGTGTCTCCAACGCACTTCGTCTGTCTCTTGCCTGGTGGACGAATCCATTCAACCTCCTACAGGGTTTGCCTTTTCTCCCACCAGATCCTCAGGTCATCCTCACTACTGATGCTTCCAACATCGGTTGGGGAGCCCATGGAAACGATTTACAAACTCAAGGGTTCTGGTCACTAGAGGAAGCCAAACACCAGATAAATTTCCTTGAGCTCCGAGCAATCCGCTATGCTCTCAGGACCTTTCAAGATTGCCTATCACACCATTCAATCTTAATCCAGACAGACAACCAGGTGGCCATGTGGTACATAAACAAGCAGGGAGGCACAGGCTCCTTTCTTCTGTCAGGAAGCTGTGCAAATTTGGGCAGAAGCCCTCTCCCACTCCATGTACCTCAGGGCCACCTACCTGCCAGGAGTAGGCAATGTATTGGCAGACCAGCTGAGCCGTGTCTTCCAACCACACGAGTGGTCACTCAATCCTGTAGTAGCGATCTCTCTATTCCACAAGTGGGGTTACCCCCACATAGACCTCTTTGCGTCCCCTCAGAACCACAAAGTGGACAATTATTGCGCTCTCATTCGGAGCCAGCACTCTCGGCCGAGGGATGCATTCTCCCTCAAGTGGACGACCGGTCTGCTCTATGCATTCCCTCCTCTTCCTCTGCTGTTGAGGACCCTCGTGAAGCTCCGCCAGGACAGGGGAACCATGATCCTGATAGCACCGCACTGGCCACGCCAAGTGTGGTTTCCCATACTCCAGGATCTCTCCATCCGCAGGCACATTCCTCTGGGACAGGACTCGCATCTGCTCACTCAAAACGACGGATGCCTCCTTCATCTCAACCTCCAAGCCTTGTCCCTGACGGCATGGATGTTGAAAGGTTAGTCCTTCAGCCTTTTAACCTTTCAGACTCAGTTTCTCGTGTCCTGATAGCTTCACGAAAGCCCTCTACAAGAAAATTTTACTCATACAAATGGAAAAGGTACACATCATGGTGCACTTCTCAGTGCCTTGATCCCCTTTCCTGTCCAATCTCTAACTTCTTGGACTATTTGTGGCATCTATCAGAATCCGGTCTCAAGACCTCTTCCATTAGAATGCATGTCAGTGCGGTAGCCGCCTTCCATAAAGGTATTGGGGGTGTTCCTATTTCAGTACAACCCCTTGTAACACGCTTTCTTAAAGGCTTGCTCCATTTAAAGCCACCTTTACGTCCGCCGGCCCCATCTTGGGACCTTAATCTGGTTCTTGGTCGCCTTATGAAACCACCTTTCGAACCTCTGCACTCCTGTGAATTAAAATATCTCACATGGAAAGTGTTATTCCTTTTGGCTATCACTTCAGCTCGCAGGGTTAGTGAATTACAGGCCCTAGTTACCTATCCGCCTTACACTAAGCTCCTGCAGGACTGGGTGGTACTCCGCACTCACCCTAAATTCTTACCTAAGGTAGTTTCGGAGTTTCATATTAATCAATCCATCATACTACCTATCTTTTTTCCCAGGCCCCACTACCACTCCGGGGAACAGACTCTGCATACCCTAGACTGTAAACGAGCTCTAGCTTTTTATCTAGACCGTACAGTTGCTCACAGGAAGAGCACTCTATTTGTCTCTTTCCATCCTAACAAGTTAGGACAACCTGTGGGTAAGCAGGCTCTCTCCTCTTGGTTGGCAGACTGCATTTCTTTTTGCTATCAGCAAGCTGGCATTCCTTTTCAAGACCGTGTCAAGGCACACTCTGTGAGGGCCATGGCGACTTCAGTAGCACACCTTCGATCGGTGCCGCTTCCTGACATCTGCAGAGCTGCAACATGGAGTTCCCTCCATACCTTTGCAGCCCACTATTGTTTGGATAAAGCTGGAAGACAGGATTCCATCTTCGGCCAATCTGTCTTGCGTAACCTTTTTCCAACCTGATGTACCAACACCCTTCCACCTTCCTGGTAGGGTGCGGATGCCCTGTACCAAATTCTACCCCAGTTGTTGTGCCTGTTGCACACAGTTGGGTGCATTTGGTGCAAGTCAGGACATCCTCAGCTCGGTACTTACCCATTTGTGAGGACAACCATCCTGCTTGCCCTGTGAGAAAGCAAATGTTGCTTACCTGATGTAACAGGTGTTCTCACAGGACAGCAGGATGTTAGTCCTCACGAAACCCGCCCACCACCCAGCGGTGTTGGGTTCGTTTCTTTTATTTTTCGGCACTGCCTGTAGCTATAAAAACAAGACTGAAGGGAGACCCCTGCTGGCTGCAGGGTTAGTGCCGTGCTGGGCATGCCCAGTAGGGGCCAGTGAAAGTTCCTGAAACTTTGACAGAAGTTTTCTGTGGTTGGGCTCCATCCTCAATGTCACCCATTTGTGAGGACTAACATCCTGCTGTCCTGTGAGAACACCTGTTACATCAGGTACGCAACATTTGCTTTCATTGATCCCTGCATTGAAAATTACAATAATGGACCAGATATCTATCACTGAGCCCATACTAGGACAGGGCCTAAATGGAGATCTAAGGAGAGCTCCACATAAGAAGCAAAGAAGGATCACAAACTTGGTCTTCCCAATAATAAGTACTAACACTTCCACTAACTCATCCTGTCTGTTTACTTTCATTTAAATATTCAGTCTAAGTAAAAAAAAACAAAACAAAACCCTGATTAACAACCTGCTGGAAGATTTACAACCAACTATATTTTGCATCCCTGAAACCTGGCTGACAAAGATTATGTACTGCTAAACCAAATTTTCCACCTTAAATTATGAGGTAGTTCACTTTCCTAGGGCTAAACAAAAAGGTTTAATCTTAAAAAAAAATAAGTTAGTACTGTGCAAAGTAGAGACCTCCCTATGAAGTAACAATTTTAAAATCGCATCAGCTGAACATAGGACTGGTCTACTGTCCACTTGCATTACTACAAAAAGAATGCTCACCACTGAGTTGAATTATTCACTAAAATTTCCATCAACAGAATCCACACTAATTGTAGGAGACTTTAACCTCCAGGTAGACAAAACACAGAACTCTAGCTTGTGAAATGTTTTTAGAAGCCATAGGCTGGTCACAATTCATCACAAAAGCCCCTCCATAAAGCAGGTCACATTCTAGACCTAATAAGAAATTGCCATATTGGGTCAGACCAAAGGTCCATCAAGCCCAGCATCCTGTTTCCAACAATGGCCAATCATTTGCTAATACAAGTAACTGCCTAATCAATACTTCACACATGATATTGTCCTGGTCTGATCATCAATTAATAAAAGTGGACATAGCCTTAACCAGCCAAATACATTATAGTGCAGAAAATAAGTTTACATTCACTTTCAGGAAAAAGATAGAGAAGGAAGTAATAAAATCCATAAACTAAATCGAAACAATTCCACATCAGCACTTGAATCATGGGATAAGATAATCAATGACACACCTGAAATCCTTTGTTTATAGTTTGTTTGGACAGGACTAAAATAATTCCAAAAATAAACCATGGGCCAATGATGAATTGAGAAGCACTAAACAAATGCCCATCTGGTAAATCCCTAGGAAAATATAAATCTTTCTTTACAAAATACTGTACACTAACCAACAAAGCAAAAAAAATTACTATGCTAAACAAATTCACGGGGTGTTATTTAATTCAAAACTACGCTTGAGACTATTAAATGTAATTAAAGACCTGCCATATTGAGAACACAACTTCATAAAGGCCTCTTGCAATGAATATACCACCACACTCAGTGAATTGATTTTTCAATTTATTGTCTATCAGTCTAACACATGCAGCTGAAGACTCAAATGACAGTGGCAAGTGGTCTACATTTGATAGTAAAATCATTACTAAAATTAAACCAGCCACTCACCTAAGTGAGCCAATACCAGCCAGTTCAATGAACCAAGTATACCATGTCATCACTTCAGCAATCACAACCTTAATTAATCACTTACAGAAGGAATTATACCACATGGATATTAACTGTGATTAAAGCAGATCCTAAAAAATAAGTCAGGTAGAACTGATGATTTGCAGGAAACAGCAGGTTGGATATTGGGTGATAGTTGTCCCAAAGTTATTGAGAGAGTTATCCCAACTTGTAAACCATCTGGAAAATCAAAATATTCTATACCCAAATCAGTTTGGATTTAGGAACCTCACTCAACTGAAACATTATCCCTCTCATTAATGGACTATGTCTTATGAGGGCTTGACACAGATGAATCTTATTGCCTTTGACACTGTGGTTCATACTCTGTTATACCAAAAAATCACAGAGAGGGAAAAATATATTCCCAAAACAAAATTTATTTAAATATTTATATATAAGGAGATAGGTATCAAAACTCAGCACCTATTATTGTCTGTCTGCCATCTCCTGCCCACATAGGGCCTCAGATGGTATCAGCTCTTATGGCACCATAATTGTAATCATGTACCATCTCCCTTATATCATTTTTTAAAAAAATCTTTTACTGTTTTTGTCACTTTATTAATGAAAATTATCACTGTAAAAAGCTTTATCTTAGTTGTAACATCTATTTGATTTCCAAAAAGAGATACTTAGCTCAAGTAGCTGGCGGTTAGAATTTCTTGTCGTGATATCATTTCAACACATTCATAAACTGTTCCCAACACGGACCATGTTTTGGCTAAATAGCCTTCGTCAGGGGATATTCTTATCACGTCATAAGTTCTTCATATCTCCATACCCTTTCACAGGAAATACAAAATTTCTCAAAGCCGGGTATTCCAAACGGCGCCATTGTTAAACTTGTGTAAGTTTGGAATACCCGGCTTTGAGAAATTTTGTATTTCCTGTGAATTTCCTGTTTTCATATGATAATACAGAAAGCTTGTCCTGTTTACTTGCTGCAGTAAACCAAACAGACATTGGCCAGTGTTTGACGTTAGCTGCCTCAAGGTAATATTCGCATTAACCGCTTCCAGGTAGTACCTAAATAAAATGCATGACAAATGATGAAAATCAGAACACAAGCATTGCATGAAAGTTTTTAAAACACAAATTATATGCACAGCATGGCAATATTTTACATCAAACCATCTTAACAGCAGAGTACTGCTCTCAGCAAAGCATCAATATAAATAAAATGCTCGAGCATGCACAAAGAAATTAAAGTCGGTCATAAACAGGCACATTGGCACTAAAGATAGCCAATGTTAAAAAATGTAGCACTTTTAGAAAGATATTCTTTAAAGACATATTAGAATTTTTTTATTTTTTTTTTTAGGAGAAAAAAAGCCCATTCAGTTGCCAAATTCAAGCCCAAAGGCTCTTTGGCTTGAGGCAAAAGATCTATCTCTGTTGAAGCTGAATAAGTAATCTATCATGGTCACCACCTCAGACATCCTTCTGAACCCAGTCAAAGCATTACAATGCAGATTCTGCCAAAAACCTATGCTTTGACCAAGCAATGGGAAATCAAAGATGCTTCTGTTTTCTTGGTGTTCAAATAGGGCTGGATTTTAAGACATACGCGCAGGCATAGATTTGCACGCACAACCTGGCACACACAAATCTACGCCCGATTTTACAACATGTGTGTTATAAAATCCGGGGTCGGCACGTGCAAGGAGGTGCACCTAGCGTGGGCCGAGCCCTAGGGGAGCCTGGATGGCTTTCCCTGTTCCCTCCGAGGCTGCTCCGAAATCAGAGCAGCCTCAACTGGAACTTTCCTTCTGCCCCCCACTCTTCCCCTCCCTAACCTGCTCCCCAGCCCTATCTAAATCCCCTCCTTACCTTCATTAAATAAGTTGCGCCTGCTTCTGGGCAGGTGTAGGTTGCGCGCACCACAGCCAAGTGCCGGCGCGTGATCCCCCGGCATGGCCGCTGTGCCGGAGGCCTCTGTCCTGCCCCTGGACATACGCTCATCCGGGGGGCTTGCGCACATCGCCAGGCCTAATCAAAATAGGCTCGGCAGGGGCAGGAAAGGGTTTTCAGGGTTACGCACAGAACCCTTTTAAAATCCGCCCCATAGCTTTTGTGTTTCAGACTTCATCTAAAGACGCTCTCTGTCTTGCCCACATAAAAAAGTAGGTAAGGCCAAAGATTACGTACACATCAGAATCAGACATGATTGCTGGAATGCTGAGGGTAATATTTACTATCATGTACCAGCATCTAGATAATGCCACTCCCAATAGAACAAGTAAAAGATCAGGTATAAAGTGTGAGTACTTCAGTCCATATAATGAAGGGCACAAGATGACTCTGTGCAAAGGATGGGATGATTTCTGAAATCAATGACACATGGAATATCCAGTTCTCCCAGTATAGTGTATTTCTGACATTGGAGCATAGCCTCTTAACTCATTATTAGATTATCTGTTATAGATTAAAGAGTAATAAATAGAGCAAAACATTCAAATTAATCAATAAAATTCCATCATGGCCATAACTCCCTGTATCTAATAATCCCTACCTATACTATTACTAATCTGCATAATGTTCCCACTTTATTAGGTAACATGCAATAGTCAGGACCACAAACAACTTAGGTGCTCAGACATTATATAGAAACATATTTTACTGAACTGACACATTCATTCATTGCATTCATGTGTCATGACACAAAAATAACACAGACAGACAATAACATATTTGAGCTAAAAAATTAGACCAAAAGGTATTTGGATCGATCCAAAATAAAACTAAAGTAAAAATTAAAATAGATCTCTTTAAAAATGAAAAAAAAAAAAACCAAACTGGGAAAAAAAATGCAATCTTCAACCTTAAAGCCTTCATTGCCATGTGAGATGTATGTTGTCAACCTAGAAAAATAAAAAATCAGGAATACAACAAAATTAAGATAATGGTTAAAGTGAATTTATTTATTTATTTATTTTTATTTATTTAACATTTTTCTATACCGAACTTCATGACAAGCTTCATATCAGGCCGGTTTACATCAAACTTAGGAGTTAACTTAACAAAACCATATAACAAGAAGGCCGAGGCGCAGATACAAATAATAGGGAGAATGAAATTTACAGCTTCATTGAAAGTGGACATTCTGATATGTCTTAATTCAGCAAATAGCTGTCATGAAGCTACTTTGTCTCTATTGTTATGCCATTAGGAGGCACTACCACAAGTTGTGGTGTGAGAGCTGCTCTCCATCTGCAGATCTAAAACCCCTTTTCTTCCATTTCCTAAGGTGATAATGTACAAGAGAGAAAACAGTCTAAATCAGCATATATGGTTGAATTATGCTGCAAGTTACTGCTATACCCATCAGTACACCATGGCATGGAGTCCTATATTTCTGAATTTGAGATGTATCTGTTTTTAGAATGACACATTTTTTTTGAATTAACATACTTTAGCATTGCTTATGTACATAATTTCATTTCGCTTTTTTTTCTCTGGTATCTTTTTAATTAAATAACTCATTCTTAGTCTATTTTCTTCTCTTACATATTACCATAACTCACTCCATCCACTCTTCCAAAAGGAGAACTCCTTCAGTTCATTTTTAAAATCCTTCAACCTTATATGAGTTTATTAAGATGTCTGAGGAATGGTTTATATTAGTGCTTTGCAAGATGAAATTAATCAGAACAAATTGGTGCTGGATAAGGTAACAAATAGAAGCATTTTAACTCTCACTACAATTAATCAACTATCTTACTCTGGTTTTGTTTTCTGCTGCAAAAAGGAGTGAATTCCTGAGTGTGGGGCTACTGCTTACAGTAAACCGATCAGTCTTACTACAGAAGCAATATTAAAGCTGATCAAATATTTTACTTTATACTTCAATTAATAGTTTGACAAAACACTTTACACACCCACATCTGGCAGAACAAATATCTTGTTGACCTATAGAAATAAAATCACACACACAAAGAAAAATGTGATTCACCTTTTAAATCTAATCACATGGGAAGACAGCTACCAGATACCTTTTCATTTCTAACTAAGGGGGTTATTTATCAAAATGCGATAAGGCTTTTTCGCATGCGAAAAGCCCCATTAATGCATGCGATAGGCCCTTACCGCATGTGAAAACGTGTTTAACGCATGCGATCGCACATATCGTATGGTGTGATGCAAATTCAGAAAATAGGAGGAGTTGGGGCAGAGAGTGGGCTGGGTTAGCCTGTCTGCGAAGAGCTATCGCACAGCCGTAACGCCGATTTTAACTACACCTGTTTGAATTGCGTTTGGCTGTGCGATAGCTTCCGTGACCGTGTGGTAAGGTTTCATCGCCCTTTGCGATGTCTCCCATAAGGCCTATTTCAGGTGAATTGAAGGAGAGGGAGAGAGAGAGAGAGACAGACAGAGACACACACCATAGGTAGGTATTTGTATCCCTATGGTAGGCCCACCTAGTAACTCGAGGTGGGGATTAGGTAAGAGTGTAGGGGGTTAGGGGCCACTTTGACATGGTACATGAAATCTACGAACAGAAAAGTGGTCTCATGAAAATTTGATGACCTTTGGAGTGAAGAAACTCACTCCAAGATGAGATTTGGGCAAGGTTCTCTCAACCTAGCTTGATGGACTCTCTACCTGGGTAACATCAAGCTAGGTTGAGAGAACCTTGCCCAAATCTCATCTTGGAGTGAGTTTCCTCACTCCGAAGTCCATCAAATCTTCACAAGAGACCACTGTTCTGTTCGAAGGTATCACATAGAATGTCAAAGTAGCCCCTAACCCCTACACTCTTACCTAATCCCCACCTCGAGTTACTAGGTGGGACTACCATAGGGATAGACATACCTACCTATGGGCCATGACATTATGGCCAGTCTCTCTCTCTCTCTCATGTCTGGGACCATTAACAAGGGTCCCCCAGTGGTTGAATGCAGGAAATACAACAGGTTGGCACTTATCGCAGAATCTTCGCACAGGTAATTAGCGCAAATTGCGATAAATGCTATATTAGCATAAAACACGCCCCTTTTGCTATCGCATGCAGTACTTACCGCATTTTGATAAATCCAGGCCTAAAGTAGGAAACTACTGTAAATATTTTACCTAACTTAAAAAGAAAGAAATCCTATTCTGTTCTAACCACATGATTTTTTTTAATCCATTAAACAAAGAGAGCAAAAAGCAGAAAAGTAAAAAAGGAAGCTTCTTCCATCTCAGATCTCTGTTTAAACAATTACAAGTATCTGCTTTGTTCAAAGAACAAGGCACTCAAACTACATGTGTGAACTCATTCTGCTATAAGAAATTGCCATGCTGGGTCAGACCAAGGGTCCATCAAGCCCAGCATCCTGTTTCCAACAGAGGACAAAACCAGGCCACAAGAACCTGGCAATTACCCAAACACTAAGAAAAACCCATGCAATTAATAGCAGTGGCTATTCCCTAAGTAAAATTGATTAATAGCCATTAATGGACTTCTCCTCCAAGAACTTATCCAAACCTTTTTTGAACCCAGCTACACTAACTGCACTAACCACATCCTCTGGCAACAAATTCCAGAGCTTTATTGTGCGTTGAGTGAAAAAGAATTTTCTCCGATTAGTCTTAAATGTGCTACTTGCTAACTTCATGGAATATCCCCTAGTCCTCGTATTATTTGAAAGTGTAAATAACCGAGTCACATCTACTCGTTCAAGACCTCTCATGATCTTTAAGATCTCTAATCATATCCCCCCTCAGCCGTCTCTTCTCCAAGCTGAACAGCCCTAACCTCTTCAGCCTTTCCTCATAGGAGAGCTGTTCCATCCCCTTTATCATTTTGGTTGCCCTTCTCTGTATCTTTTCCATCGCAACTATATCTTTTTTGAGATGCGGCAACCAGAATTGTACACAGTATTCAAGGTGCGGTCTCACCATGGAGCGATACAGAGGCATTATGACATTTTCCGTTCTATTAACCATTCCCTTCCTAATAATTCCTAACATTTTATTTGCTTTTTTGACTGCTGCAGCACACTGAGCCGACGATTTTAAAGTATTATCCACTATGATGCCTAGACCTTTTTCCTGGGTGGAAGCTCCTAATATGGAACCTAACTGTGTAACTACAGCAAGGGTTATTTTTCCCTATATGCAACACCTTGCACTTGTCCACATTAAATTTCATCTGCCATTTGCATGCCCAATCTTCCAGTCTTGCAAGGTCCTCCTGTAATGTATCACAGTCTGCTTGTGATTTAACTACTCTGAATAATTTTGTATCATCCACAAATTTGATAACCTCACTCGTCGTATTCCTTTCCAGATCATTTATATATATATATATATATATATATATATATATATATATATATATTGAAAAGCACTGGTCCAAGTACAGATCCTGAGGCACTCCACTGTTTACCCTTTTCCACTGAGAAAATTGACCATTTAATCCTACTCTGTTTCCTGTCTTTTAACCAGCTTGTAATCCACGAAAAGACATCGCCTCCTATCCCATGACTTTTTAGTTTTCGTAGAAGCCTCTCATGAGGGACTTTGTCAAACGCCTTCTGAAAATCCAAATACACTACATCTACCGGTTCACCTTTATCCACATGTTTATTAACCCCCTTCAAAAAAATGAAGCAGATTTGTTAGGCAAGACTTCCCTTGGGTAAATCCATGTTGACTGTGTCCCATTAAATCATGTCTTTCTATATGCTCTATGATTTTGATCTTGAGAATAGTTTCCACTATTCTTCCAGGCACTGAAGTCAGGCTCACTGGTCTATAGTTACCCGGATCGCCCCTGGAACCTTTTTTAAATATTGGGGTTACATTGGCCACCCTCCAGTCTTCAGGTACAATGGATGATTTTAATGATAGGTTACAAATTTTAACTAATAGATCAGAAATTTCATTTTTGAGTTCCTTCAGAACCCTAGGATGCATACCATCTGGTCCAGGTGATTTGCTACTTTTTAGTTTGTCAATCTGGCCTACTATATCTTCCAGGTTCACAGTGATTTCGTTCAGTTCGTCTGAGTCATCACCCCTGAAAACCATCTCTGAAACTGGTATCTCCCAACATCCTCATTAGTAAACACGGAGGCAAAGAATTCATTTAGTCTTTCTGCAATGGCCTTATCTTCCCTAAGAGCCCCTTTAACCCCTCTGTCATCTAATGGTCCAACCGACTCCCTCACAGGTTTCTTGCTTTGGATATATTTTAAAAAGTTTTTATTATGGGTTTTTGCCTCTATGGCCAACTTCATTTCAAATTCTCTCTTCGCCTGTCTTATCAATGTTTTACACTTACCTTGACAATACTTATGTTTTATCCTATTTTCTTCAGATGGATCCTCCTTCCAATTTTTGAAGGATGTTTTTTTGGCTAAAATAGCCTCTTTCACCTCACCTTTTAACCATGACGGTAATCGTTTTGCCTTCCTTCCACCTTTCTTAATGCGCGGAATACATATGGACTGCGCCTCTAGGATTGTATTTTTAAACAATGTCCAAGCTTGTTGAACACTATTAACCTTTGCAGCTGCAGCTTTCAGTTTTTTTTCTATTTTCCTCATTTTATCAAAGTTTTCCTTTTTAAAATTTAGTGTTAGAGCTGCAGATTTACTTATTGTCCCCCTTCCAGTTTTTAGTTTAAATTTGATCATGTTATAATCACTGTTGCCAAGTGGCCCCACCACCGTTAATTCTTTCACCAAATCTTGCGTTCCACTAAGAATTAAATCTAAAATAGCTCCCTCTCTTGTTGGTTCCTCAACCAATTGCTCCATGAAGCAATCATTTATTATATCCAGGAACTTTATGTCTCTAGCAAGTCCTGATGTTACATTTACCCAGTCAATATTGGGGTAATTGAAATCTCCCATTATTATTGCACTGCCAAATTGGTTTGCTTCCCTGATTTCTCTTAGCATTTCATCATCTGTCTGACCATTTTGTCCAGGTGGACGGTAGTATACCTCTATCATTATACTCTTACCCAACATACATGGGATTTCTACCCATATAGATTCTACTGAGCATTTACTCTCTTGTATGATCTTTAGCCTGTTGGACTCTATACCCTCCCAGACAAAGTGCCACACCCCCCACCAAGTTGATCCTCCCTATCACTGCGATATAATTTGTACCCTGATATAGCACTGTCCCATTGGTATCCTCCTTCCACCATGTCTCTGTGATGCCAATTATGTCACTCTCATCATTTGCTGCTATACACTTTAACTCTCCCATCTTACTTCTTAGACTTCTGGCATTGGCATACAGACATTTCAAAGTGTGGTTTTTGCTTGTTTTAACAACCTGCTTTTCAGTGGTTTGGGATAATTTGGAAATCATTAGCTTTGATGATTTTTTACATATAGGCATATGAACTATGTTTGCTTTTAATGGAACCTCTCTGTTGGGATGCCCTAACTCTTCTGTTTCATTAGTATCCTTCAAGGATACATTTCTGCGAACCATGTACTGCTGAGTCACTGTCTGCTTTCCCCCTTGTTCTAGTTTAAAAGCTGCTCTATCTCCTTTTTGAAAGTTAGTGCCAGCAGCTTGGTTCTACTCTGGTTAAGGTGGAGCCCATCCTTTCGGAAAAGTCTCCCCTTTCCCCAAATGTTTCCCCAGTTCCTTACAAAGCTGAATCCCTCTTCCCTGCACCATCGTCTCATCCACGCATTGAAACTCTGGAGCTCTGCCTGCCTCTAGCGACCTGCACATGAAACAGGAAGCATTTCAGAGAATGCCACCCTGGTGGTTCTGGATTTCAGCTTCCTACCTAAAATCCTAAATTTGGCTTCCAGAACCTCTCTCCCACATTTTCCTATGTCATTGGTCCCACATGTACCACGACAGCCGGCTGCTCCCCAGCACTGTCTATAATCCTATCTAAGTGATGCATGAGGTCTGCCACCTTCGTACCAGGCGGTCCTCATGTCCACCAGCCACCCTGCTATCTACATTTCTAATAATTGAATCACCAACTATGATGGCCGGCCTAACCCTTCCCTCCTGGGCAGTAGCCCTGGGAGATTTGTCCTCGGTGCGAGAGGACAATACATCACCTGGAGAGCAGGTCCTTGCTCCAGAATCACTTCCTGCTACACCAGAGTGATGTTCTCCTACTGGGAGACCTTTCTGATCCAAGGCAGCACTGGGGCTGCCAGAATGGATTTGGGACTTGGCTACTATGTCCCTGAAGGTCTCGTCAATGTACCTCTCTGTCTCCCTCAGCTCCACCAATTCTGCTACTCTAGCCTCCAGAGATCGGACTTGTTCCCTGAGAGCCAGGAGCTCTTTGTACCGAGTGCACACATACAATCTCTCACCGGTGGATAAAAAATCATACATGTGACACTCAATGCAAAAGACTGGAAAGCCCCCCTCTTGCTGCTGGACTGCTGCCTTCATCTTAGTATTATTGAGTTCCTAGTTAAGTTTAGGATACTAAGGGAGTTGGAATGAGAGTACTTTAGTAATTAATCAGCTAGTGTCCTACAAGGGGATAATTAAACTTTCAATAAGGGCTGGTACAATATTATGTTTTAGATAAGACTCTGATTGATTTTTAATGAGAAAGTGTCTTATGCCTAAAAATCAGGGGTTGAGTGGGTGGGAAGGACAGACACTAGAATTAACTATCTCTGGCTTACTTATTACTTCAGACACACACAAACTCTAAAGAATATATCCCTTAATTTCACCTTTCACCAAACTTTCATAAGCCCAAAAATTTCAGAAAACTATACTTACCAATCCTCTTAAACCACGGTTAAATTAATCTTCACTCAGTCAAAGGAAAGATTTGAGTTTCGCGCGTCTAACGGCGCACGCTTCCGGTCTTCCTCTACAGCAAACCGTGCGGTTTGCTGTAGAGGAAGACAAAACACTTTACACACCCACATCTGGCAGAACAAATATCTTGTTGACCTATAGAAATAAAATCACACACACAAAGAAAAATGTGATTCACCTTTTAAATCTAATCACATGGGAAGACAGCTACCAGATACCTTTTCATTTCTAACTAAGGGGGTTATTTATCAAAATGCGATAAGGCTTTTTCGCATGCGAAAAGCCCCATTAATGCATGCGATAGGCCCTTACCGCATGTGAAAACGTGTTTAACGCATGCGATCGCACATATCGTATGGTGCGATGCAAATTCAGAAAATAGGAGGAGTTGGGGCAGAGAGTGGGCTGGGTTAGCCTGTCTGCGAAGAGCTATCGCACAGCCGTAACGCCGATTTTAACTACACCTGTTTGAATTGCGTTTGGCTGTGCGATAGCTTCCGTGACCGTGTGGTAAGGTTTCATCGCCCTTTGCGATGTCTCCCATAAGGCCTATTTCAGGTGAATTGAAGGAGAGGGAGAGAGAGAGAGAGACAGACAGAGACACACACCATAGGTAGGTATTTGTATCCCTATGGTAGGCCCACCTAGTAACTCGAGGTGGGGATTAGGTAAGAGTGTAGGGGGTTAGGGGCCACTTTGACATGGTACATGAAATCTACGAACAGAAAAGTGGTCTCATGAAAATTTGATGACCTTTGGAGTGAAGAAACTCACTCCAAGATGAGATTTGGGCAAGGTTCTCTCAACCTAGCTTGATGGACTCTCTACCTGGGTAACATCAAGCTAGGTTGAGAGAACCTTGCCCAAATCTCATCTTGGAGTGAGTTTCCTCACTCCGAAGTCCATCAAATCTTCACAAGAGACCACTGTTCTGTTCGAAGGTATCACATAGAATGTCAAAGTAGCCCCTAACCCCCTACACTCTTACCTAATCCCCACCTCGAGTTACTAGGTGGGACTACCATAGGGATAGACATACCTACCTATGGGCCATGACATTATGGCCAGTCTCTCTCTCTCTCTCATGTCTGGGACCATTAACAAGGGTCCCCCAGTGGTTGAATGCAGGAAATACAACAGGTTGGCACTTATCGCAGAATCTTCGCACAGGTAATTAGCGCAAATTGCGATAAATGCTATATTAGCATAAAACACGCCCCTTTTGCTATCGCATGCAGTACTTACCGCATTTTGATAAATCCAGGCCTAAAGTAGGAAACTACTGTAAATATTTTACCTAACTTAAAAAGAAAGAAATCCTATTCTGTTCTAACCACATGATTTTTTTAATCCATTAAACAAAGAGAGCAAAAAGCAGAAAAGTAAAAAAGGAAGCTTCTTCCATCTCAGATCTCTGTTTAAACAATTACAAGTATCTGCTTTGTTCAAAGAACAAGGCACTCAAACTACATGTGTGAACTCATTCTGCTATAAGAAATTGCCATGCTGGGTCAGACCAAGGGTCCATCAAGCCAGCATCCTGTTTCCAACAGAGGACAAAACCAGGCCACAAGAACCTGGCAATTACCCAAACACTAAGAAAAACCCATGCAATTAATAGCAGTGGCTATTCCCTAAGTAAAATTGATTAATAGCCATTAATGGACTTCTCCTCCAAGAACTTATCCAAACTTTTTTTGAACCCAGCTACACTAACTGCACTAACCACATCCTCTGGCAACAAATTCCAGAGCTTTATTGTGCGTTGAGTGAAAAAGAATTTTCTCCGATTAGTCTTAAATGTGCTACTTGCTAACTTCATGGAATATCCCCTAGTCCTCGTATTATTTGAAAGTGTAAATAACAGAGTCACATCTACTCGTTCAAGACCTCTCATGATCTTTAAGATCTCTAATCATATCCCCCCTCAGCCGTCTCTTCTCCAAGCTGAACAGCCCTAACCTCTTCAGCCTTTCCTCATAGGAGAGCTGTTCCATCCCCTTTATCATTTTGGTTGCCCTTCTCTGTATCTTTTCCATCGCAACTATATCTTTTTTGAGATGCGGCAACCAGAATTGTACACAGTATTCAAGGTGCGGTCTCACCATGGAGCGATACAGAGGCATTATGACATTTTCCGTTCTATTAACCATTCCCTTCCTAATAATTCCTAACATTTTATTTGCTTTTTTGACTGCTGCAGCACACTGAGCCGACGATTTTAAAGTATTATCCACTATGATGCCTAGACCTTTTTCCTGGGTGGAAGCTCCTAATATGGAACCTAACTGTGTAACTACAGCAAGGGTTATTTTTCCCTATATGCAAACACCTTGCACTTGTCCACATTAAATTTCATCTGCCATTTGCATGCCCAATCTTCCAGTCTTGCAAGGTCCTCCTGTAATGTATCACAGTCTGCTTGTGATTTAACTACTCTGAATAATTTTGTATCATCCACAAATTTGATAACCTCACTCGTCGTATTCCTTTCCAGATCATTTATATATATATATATATATATATATATATATATATATATATATATATATATATATATATATATATATATATATATTGAAAAGCACTGGTCCAAGTACAGATCCCTGAGGCACTCCACTGTTTACCCTTTTCCACTGAGAAAATTGACCATTTAATCCTACTCTGTTTCCTGTCTTTTAACCAGCTTGTAATCCACGAAAAGACATCGCCTCCTATCCCATGACTTTTTAGTTTTCGTAGAAGCCTCTCATGAGGGACTTTGTCAAACGCCTTCTGAAAATCCAAATACACTACATCTACCGGTTCACCTTTATCCACATGTTTATTAACCCCCTTCAAAAAAATGAAGCAGATTTGTTAGGCAAGACTTCCCTTGGGTAAATCCATGTTGACTGTGTCCCATTAAATCATGTCTTTCTATATGCTCTATGATTTTGATCTTGAGAATAGTTTCCACTATTCTTCCAGGCACTGAAGTCAGGCTCACTGGTCTATAGTTACCCGGATCGCCCCTGGAACCTTTTTTAAATATTGGGGTTACATTGGCCACCCTCCAGTCTTCAGGTACAATGGATGATTTTAATGATAGGTTACAAATTTTAACTAATAGATCAGAAATTTCATTTTTGAGTTCCTTCAGAACCCTAGGATGCATACCATCTGGTCCAGGTGATTTGCTACTTTTTAGTTTGTCAATCTGGCCTACTATATCTTCCAGGTTCACAGTGATTTCGTTCAGTTCGTCTGAGTCATCACCCCTGAAAACCATCTCTGAAACTGGTATCTCCCAACATCCTCATTAGTAAACACGGAGGCAAAGAATTCATTTAGTCTTTCTGCAATGGCCTTATCTTCCCTAAGAGCCCCTTTAACCCCTCTGTCATCTAATGGTCCAACCGACTCCCTCACAGGTTTCTTGCTTTGGATATATTTTAAAAAGTTTTTATTATGGGTTTTTGCCTCTATGGCCAACTTCATTTCAAATTCTCTCTTCGCCTGTCTTATCAATGTTTTACACTTACCTTGACAATACTTATGTTTTATCCTATTTTCTTCAGATGGATCCTCCTTCCAATTTTTGAAGGATGTTTTTTTGGCTAAAATAGCCTCTTTCACCTCACCTTTTAACCATGACGGTAATCGTTTTGCCTTCCTTCCACCTTTCTTAATGCGCGGAATACATATGGACTGCGCCTCTAGGATTGTATTTTTAAACAATGTCCAAGCTTGTTGAACACTATTAACCTTTGCAGCTGCAGCTTTCAGTTTTTTTCTATTTTCCTCATTTTATCAAAGTTTTCCTTTTTAAAATTTAGTGTTAGAGCTGCAGATTTACTTATTGTCCCCCTTCCAGTTTTTAGTTTAAATTTGATCATGTTATAATCACTGTTGCCAAGTGGCCCCACCACCGTTAATTCTTTCACCAAATCTTGCGTTCCACTAAGAATTAAATCTAAAATAGCTCCCTCTCTTGTTGGTTCCTCAACCAATTGCTCCATGAAGCAATCATTTATTATATCCAGGAACTTTATGTCTCTAGCAAGTCCTGATGTTACATTTACCCAGTCAATATTGGGGTAATTGAAATCTCCCATTATTATTGCACTGCCAAATTGGTTTGCTTCCCTGATTTCTCTTAGCATTTCATCATCTGTCTGACCATTTTGTCCAGGTGGACGGTAGTATACCTCTATCATTATACTCTTACCCAACATACATGGGATTTCTACCCATATAGATTCTACTGAGCATTTACTCTCTTGTATGATCTTTAGCCTGTTGGACTCTATACCCTCCCAGACAAAGTGCCACACCCCCACCAAGTTGATCCTCCCTATCACTGCGATATAATTTGTACCCTGATATAGCACTGTCCCATTGGTTATCCTCCTTCCACCATGTCTCTGTGATGCCAATTATGTCACTCTCATCATTTGCTGCTATACACTTTAACTCTCCCATCTTACTTCTTAGACTTCTGGCATTGGCATACAGACATTTCAAAGTGTGGTTTTTGCTTGTTTTAACAACCTGCTTTTCAGTGGTTTGGGATAATTTGGAAATCATTAGCTTTGATGATTTTTTACATATAGGCATATGAACTATGTTTGCTTTTAATGGAACCTCTCTGTTGGGATGCCCTAACTCTTCTGTTTCATTAGTATCCTTCAAGGATACATTTCTGCGAACCATGTACTGCTGAGTCACTGTCTGCTTTCCCCCTTGTTCTAGTTTAAAAGCTGCTCTATCTCCTTTTTGAAAGTTAGTGCCAGCAGCTTGGTTCTACTCTGGTTAAGGTGGAGCCCATCCTTTCGGAAAAGTCTCCCCTTTCCCCAAATGTTTCCCCAGTTCCTTACAAAGCTGAATCCCTCTTCCCTGCACCATCGTCTCATCCACGCATTGAAACTCTGGAGCTCTGCCTGCCTCTAGCGACCTGCACATGAAACAGGAAGCATTTCAGAGAATGCCACCCTGGTGGTTCTGGATTTCAGCTTCCTACCTAAAATCCTAAATTTGGCTTCCAGAACCTCTCTCCCACATTTTCCTATGTCATTGGTCCCACATGTACCACGACAGCCGGCTGCTCCCCAGCACTGTCTATAATCCTATCTAAGTGATGCATGAGGTCTGCCACCTTCGTACCAGGCGGTCCTCATGTCCACCAGCCACCCTGCTATCTACATTTCTAATAATTGAATCACCAACTATGATGGCCGGCCTAACCCTTCCCTCCTGGGCAGTAGCCCTGGGAGATTTGTCCTCGGTGCGAGAGGACAATACATCACCTGGAGAGCAGGTCCTTGCTCCAGAATCACTTCCTGCTACACCAGAGTGATGTTCTCCTACTGGGAGACCTTTCTGATCCAAGGCAGCACTGGGGCTGCCAGAATGGATTTGGGACTTGGCTACTATGTCCCTGAAGGTCTCGTCAATGTACCTCTCTGTCTCCCTCAGCTCCACCAATTCTGCTACTCTAGCCTCCAGAGATCGGACTTGTTCCCTGAGAGCCAGGAGCTCTTTGTACCGAGTGCACACATACAATCTCTCACCGGTGGATAAAAAATCATACATGTGACACTCAATGCAAAAGACTGGAAAGCCCCCCTCTTGCTGCTGGACTGCTGCCTTCATCTTAGTATTATTGAGTTCCTAGTTAAGTTTAGGATACTAAGGGAGTTGGAATGAGAGTACTTTAGTAATTAATCAGCTAGTGTCCTACAAGGGGATAATTAAACTTTCAATAAGGGCTGGTACAATATTATGTTTTAGATAAGACTCTGATTGATTTTTAATGAGAAAGTGTCTTATGCCTAAAAATCAGGGGTTGAGTGGGTGGGAAGGACAGACACTAGAATTAACTATCTCTGGCTTACTTATTACTTCAGACACACACAAACTCTAAAGAATATATCCCTTAATTTCACCTTTCACCAAACTTTCATAAGCCCAAAAATTTCAGAAAACTATACTTACCAATCCTCTTAAACCACGGTTAAATTAATCTTCACTCAGTCAAAGGAAAGATTTGAGTTTCGCGCGTCTAACGGCGCACGCTTCCGGTCTTCCTCTACAGCAAACCGTGCGGGGCCTCCGGAAGCTGGGGCGTGGAAGTCAATCCCTGGATGACTTGCGGTGACCTCTGGACTCCTCTCCCGGGGGATGCTGGGAGCAGTATGCAGATGAGCCTTCCAGTCCTCCTCTACTGCAAGTCTTGCGGGGCCTCTGGAAGCTGGGGTGTGGAAGTCAATCCCTGGATCTCTTGCGGTGACCTCTGGACTCCTCTCCCGGGGGATGATGGGAGCAGTATGCAGATGAGCCTTCCGGTCCTCCTCTACTGCTATATAGGTTCTTTCCCTAAATAACAGTATCTATAGCATTTCATTATACACAGATATCTAACAGGCATTCCAGTCTGATATTATATGCAGAGAAAAGGGACAAGAGAGCCTCAAAGCAGTTTACCTTCCTTATCTATCTCACATACAAGTATTTATTTACCCATCATTTAAAGAAACCATACCTTGTTTCTGCCCAAACTCAATGCTAGCCATTCAGAGAAAGCAGACAAAACCAAACTTTCTTAAAGAATCTACTAAATTCACTTTCTGTAACATTTCTCCACAACTTTAATTCCTCATCAATCTGTTTATAACTTTCAAACAAAAAAGCAATTCATTTAAACCAGTTCTCTCCACTGTTTCCACCTGCGCATAAGAATCACCTTGAGCTTTACATGCCTCCCGCTTTCTCTTACCTTCCAACACAGTTAACTCTCCAGCTCCCAGTGCCCTTTCAAGTTCTGAAACTTCCATGACAATTGTAATTTAGATCCCACTCACTGTAATGCATTACACCATGGCAGCAATCAGACAAACCGAAAACCAGATTCCAAACTATACTTTTCCAAAAGCTTTCCTTTATGTTCCTCTAATAATCCCACAGCCCTGCAAGCATGGCAAGGACTTAAAACAAAGGACTAACTGGTTCTATTTTAAACCTCTTTGTATTGTTTTCCAGTACAAATTTATTAACAAATATACAGGAAAATGAACCAGAATCATTCTTAAGTTTTCATTAAGTATACTAAAAATAATCTACAAGGCGTGGGCGTCCCCACAGCAGCTCAAAATAAATAGTGCACTTTTATGTTCAATTGGCCAAAGAAAATCTTTTACTTGCTAACTACAAAATTATACTTACCAGTTGATTATGTAGGCCTGATTAAATACTTACAAACAGATCTGTCATCCCCTACCGCAGTAGAGGGCACTCTCTCTTCTGTATTCCGGGTATCACTTTTTAATAAACAGACATCCAGAAATCTTTATCTGGATAAGTTCCTTCGGACGAGAGCCAATTAATGTCAATGTTAGGTCTGAGCCTGTCCAGCAGATTCAGATGCAAGACTGCACAATGCACGGTGGCTGCAGCCGCAGCTGTGTCCCTGTTCAGGCGCCAAAATGTTAAGCGCCAGGCTATGCTTTATGATGCTTATCCAGGGATACAAGAACCCTTAGATTTTGTAGGAAGTATAATTTTTTATTGAGCAATATAAGTATTCTTGGGAGATGCTGGATGCCATTTCTCTGAAAACTGACCACCAGCATCTCGTCGTATACATGAACTGATCCTTCTTTTATAGGTAAAATACAATACAGTTCTAGGTCAGAAATTCTGTATGTGCGTGACCACCTAGAGAATCATTTACATAGATTGTCACGTTAACAGCATAATAGATTATCCCTAAACTACCCTGATTATTTCTCCAAGGTGGAGCCCATTTACCATCACTCTTTAGATAGTCCTTTGCTCTGTTAGAATCTTGCTGGTCAGGGCACTTCTTAGGCTGTGTTTACAGATACCCCTGTTAATGGTGCCCCCTGCCCCTGTAGTGACAGTCTAGCCTGAAGTTCCAACCGTTGCCTTCTGCTCTTGTGACCCAGCCTCAACTGCTGTCCAGGTGTCCTTGGAATTCCTCCAGGTCAGGCTCAGAAAGGCATTTAAAGTTCACATAGCCAGGAAGGCTAAGATAGCAGAGGATTCTGGGTCAGTTGCTGTCTCCATGTTGGTTTCAAGCTTAGGCACACATATCAACAAGATTGGATCAGACCGGTACCAGAAAACCTAAAGTAATATTGTCTGGGAAAGAGAGAACTGTGAGTCCAGATAATTTTCTACAGACAAGGGTGAGTGCCGACAGCTTTGAAGAGAAGCAATGTTTCTTTCAATCTGCAAAGATTTGGTCAGCGTATTTTGTCTCAATCTCTGACTGAGGATGGAGAATTTTGCCTCAGACCGGTTAAACTTGGGGAATCTGAACTAATGCACATCTCTGCCTAATTCTACAGTTTGGAATAAGTTAAAGAGTTTTTCATCATTTCACTGCATTAGTGCAGAGCTGGACACACTGTAAAGTTTTACTGATTCTCTCTCCCCTTTCTCTATAAAGACTTAACTGTATTGAGACGCTTTTGCAGCCTAAAAATTGGGCATAACACTCCTGAACCAGGGTGATTTTTTTTTAACTCCTTTATTTTACGTAATTCAATGTGAATGATTCTGAACTGGTGGGCATAGTTTCAAAGCAACGTAGCTGTTTTCTCTGATGCTATTTTTGTGTATTTACTGTTTTATTTAACACCTGATCATATGATGTGAGATTAAAGCAAGCAAGTGGTTACCCTCTGCAGGTTTGGTATTCCTCAGCAGCCGGGGTGGAGGAATGGGCTGAGGGTGTTTGGAGCAGCCATGTGCAGTCTGAGAAGCAGCAAGCATGGCATTGGGGTCTCACTCTTCAGCAGGCACGTGAACCCACACTTGTACTCTTCTCTTTTCCCCCTCACATTCAGAGGATCAGAGTTCTCTAGTGGGAGTGTAGGGGAAAAGAAGATGAGAGAGATATTCGAGGGCTTGTTTATTCATGCACTTGTAGATGAAGCAGAGGGTTTTGAATTGTATCCTGTTTTTGACTGGGAAGCTGGTGTAGCTTTGATGTTAAGTGGTCAGTTGCTTTGGCCCATCCAAAGTCTATAATCCTATAAATTCTTGTGATTTTAACTATCAATTGAAAACAATTTTTTTTAAAAGTCCCTGTTTCATTTGTTGGATGGTACATGCTGTGAGCAATAGGAGAGAGTGCTATTTAGACAGTAACGTTCCTCTGTATGGATTTCTGTGTGCCAGCTTTATTGATACCTTATATATAAGGTTCCATGCTATCATGACTCATGATGTATGTGTACAAAATCTGAAAGCAGATCCTAAAAACAGAAGGATGTTTAAACAGATTATTTAAGTTTACATGCATGCTTGGGAAATCTAGTCAGCCCTGTGGATCCTTTAGAAAACTGCTCAAATGGTGAAAGAGAGGAACCTATGAGAAGCTATATGTCCCTGTATGGTTTATGACAAAACACTTTACCAGCAAGCATGGTATCTTTTCCTAAAATGCATACAAGAAAACAAAAGATCTTTTCCCATAGTTCCATTTATAAACAATCTTTATTGAAAAACTGGAAATTTGCAATACATTTTCATAGAAAGATTACAGTATAGCAACAAATAAGCATCTTTAACATATTATAAATAAGTTTTTTGTCTTTGCAGAAATAGAACATTTTTTTTTTACTTATGTTGCTTTAGAATTCAGTATTCATTGTTATGTACTTAATACAATTATGAAAGTTACTCAGTAACTTGCTTTTCATTCTGACAATGTAATTGTACAGCAGAATTTAAACCTTCAAAGTGGTTTTCCATTATTTTCCATTTGATTTGATTTGCATCATCTGCTAAAAAGGAATCTCCTTTGCTCTGGCAGTCTGAAAAATGGAAACATTGATCTGTTATCAAAAAATCAAACATTTTTAAAAAGCCCTCAATGCTACACCTAATTGTGTAATTTTTATTTTCAGAAAGGATTTGTGCTTTTTTAGAAGCTTTAAAATTTCTAGAATTTGGGCATTCCATATCCAGATCTAATTTTTTTATGTAGCATTTTTTATTATATATATATATATTTTTTTTAATCATTGGACCTCTATTGTATACACTTTAAAGTACAGTCACCATAATAGCATCCTGATGCATTTTATTTCCTTGCGAATGACTCATTTTATTAAGTCTTACACACTCACAAAATGAAATGCTAAATAAAATAACATTTACAAAAAAGCAATGACAGTACAAATTCCCAAACTGTATTTAGTCATGGGCATTAGCCAGTCTTGCCCTCCACTGTCTATGTTGCTCTTCCAGTAAAGGTGTTTCAAGTGTAAAAGTGTATCAGTGATAACATGATTACACAAAGAGAAAATACTCTGAATGAGTGAGGTACTGTTAAATAATGTACACTACAGTACATTAATGCTGCTCTACTACTGAGAAAACAATGTAAAAATGTTCTTTAAATGAGAGAAAGCAGAATGGCTAGTGGGATTAGATATGGCACACTAACACAGAGAGGACTATGCATATATCACCTACATTTGGAGGGAGATATTAAAATGGGAACGTTATTAGTTACCGCAGCAGACGTTTGCAAATGAAGTCTTCTTAGCGAAATGAGATGGATTTGTAAAAGATGATTATGGCATCAGATAGGAAGATGACTTTATCCTGATCTGCAGAAGCTATAAAGCGGAGACATGTGGGCACCCAGGGCAGGCTAGTAATTTGGTGACTCCCTCCCCAGTGAGGTTTCAGCACCCTATTGGTTGGTGCCTGTTGGCCTGCCCTTTAATCAGGGCCTGGCTATAAGATACCTCCAAAAGCAAGTTTAAAATAATCTGGTGGAAGGAGGCTACCCGCAGCTGCTTGCTAATGGTTCAGCAAAGATGGTTTCTAACATCTAATCTAAACGCTGGGGGAGGAGGAACACACCAAGCAGCAAACTGAGTAATAATTGCCAGCTTTATTCTTGTACTGGTTAAAGCTGCCTCCTTTATGCTGGCTGCTATGGCTCTATTCAGCCAACAAGAGCCTAATGCTTAGGACAGTCAGTTACGGGGTGCTAGCGGATGAACTCGCAGGCTGGCAGGGTTTATGCTTTGACGTGTCACGTTTTTCCCCTCTGAATGCAAAAAGCAGCACAGAGAAAGTTCCATATACTTCTAAGGGAACATAGACATATTTTAGTCTCCTCCATCCCTTGCAACACAGAAAATGGTTTCTTTTGAAAGCTGCACTCTATTTGCCCCTTCCTATATACACCCACATATTAAAGGACACATGATGGAAAATAATTTATGTACCTTTCACATACGCCCGCAGCATGCACTAACAGAAAACAAGCGGAACATGCATTTACCTAATAATGATCAAACCATCACTACAGTACGGTACCGGGATGCAGGAAGAATGGCCCTGGTCTTTAGATGTGTGCACTTTTACTTAAAATAAAATGTTAACATTGCCAAGCAATGTTTCAAAATAAAATAGAAACAGTATCACAAGCCCGTTGATTATTCTGATCTTAATCTACCACAGCAAAGTACAGCATATGCAAACATATTCACATTTAAAAGTTGTGTCATAAGTAATATTGTTAAAAACCGTGGTACTGACATGCCATATATTCCAAGTAAAGTAGTTTTTAAACTATTCACTGCTAAAACAGTAGATGTCCTTTCTAGCATTTCAACACACTGAAAGATTTTAAAAAGGGTTTTGACTTTCCTAAAGGAGTAACTGAGACAAGCTCAGCTGGAAAAGCAATGATGATGATGACGACATCTGTCCAATCTGTGTATATATGTAAACTGACCCAATATGTACTGTATGTCACCTGCAATCCCAGTTCTGTAAAGAAGATGTTTTCAGACCTGAAAGGTTTACTTAGGTGTTCATAAAAACAGAAAATAATGGCTGTGAAGGATCAAGTCTGCTTTCCCCTTCCTGACGTCATGCCAGGGAGCTGCGTGAGTCAGAGGACTACTTTCCAGACCTTCGTTTACTTGCGTGGTGGTGGATCCCTGGCGTTTAGGCAGATCAGAATTTCTCCCTCTCACCTAGAAAAAAAACTGTTAGTGCTGTGTTGCCAGCACGGGGCGCTCCAGTACAATTCATGCAATTCCGCTGCCTTGAACTCCGGGACCCCAAAATGATGCTGTCCAACTTAGCTCGATGTAGTAACACACATATCCATCCCAAATATCAAAGCAATCAAAATAGTCTCATCCGATAGTGGAGGAAGACTACTGTTCCTGTGACAGAAGAGGCAGGCTGAGAATAGCTTTGCTCCGTTAAAACTTGTATTATAAGAAACGTACAAATATCAGATTACAGTAATGTAATCACTTGTAGCAAAATAAGAAATAACCTGTGTCGCTGAAAAGCTGTTAATCTGTAAAAGTTGGTGCACAATTCACCATGGTTAGTCTAAAGGTTTTATGTGGATACAACTCTCTAGTGTACTCCAATAGGAGAACGACTTTTTAAAATAGATTTTCACATTTTTATTTCTAATGTATAAGCTTGCAACATTTCTTCTAATGTACTTTAAAAAAAAAAAAAAAAAAAAAGTAGATTTAAAATTGCAGCTGAAAGACCCTGTTTTGAAATGAGAACTACTGAGGGAAAAGAGGGACTGAGTACCTGAACTCTCTTCCTATTACATAAAATGTACAACACTGCCTGCAGGTTATAATTGCAAAAAAAAAAATAAAAAGATATGGTTTGTTTTCAGTAAAATTCTAGGGCAAAAAAGGATATACAGACTATCTTAATTTCCATGGGCTAAAACTAATCTCCAAAACGGACATTTAAAGAAAAGCACATCACAGAGCACAAGCTTTTCACGTTACAGATGGTATATCTGGCACTGACAATAGAGATCCTTCAGTACATTCTAGCAAAAAATCACAATCTCTCAAGAGTCGCATCAGTTTCATTCATCCAAATCAGGTGCTATAGCGCCAAAAGTATTTGGGGGGAAAAAAAAAAGAGAAAGCTAGGCACCCCCTCTATCGTTAAGTCTGAGGTATCTGGCTTTCTTGTAAATCGTACGTAGCACTGAATCTTTAAATATCCGAGTGAGCTCAGTGGGAACCTCTATCATTAGCCACATCCTGTAATCTTCGCAGCAGGGCTGTGTGGTTTTCCTGACGGATTCTCTTGGCAGGAGATTCGCTTCCATCTTCAAGCAAAATGCCTCTCTTCTTCGTTGGCGTTTCCCCAGTTCTGATCATGCTGTTAATCTCTCGTAGTCTCTGTGGTAAAAGAGAGTAGAGAGACCATGCAGCTGAATTCTGAAGTCTTTCCATTCTGCAGCATTTCCCATTTATTTGGTGCACTAAACTGTTCGAAAATCTCAAGCACCTGTGGATCAATCTTACCTTTCATTTCTGTTTTAAGCTTTTCTTAATGGTCACTGAAGTACTGATGTTTTGCAGCTGCTTAAACATTTGAGACATTTTATATACCATCGTTCCACATAAAGATCACAAAGGTTTAGAAAATTAACATTCATATTATAAATCAAATTGTTACAGTTTAAGGGGTAGTATTCATAGACAGGAATTAACATAAATCGAATGGGATGTTCAAATACATATTAACTAGAGAGTACAGGAAATTAATCTGATAACAGTTTTCACATGATAGTATGTTGAATTGAGATTCTTACAGTCTCTCGTTAATTTAATCCTTCATTAATATCTCTTGTCCTTCTTGTTAAAGTTGTTCTCTATTTATTTAAAAACTTTTCTATACCATCGTTAAGATAGATATCGACAACGGTTTACAGTAAGGCACATAATGTTGCTAAATGTCTTAAATTATATCTATTAAACAGGTGCCATAATGGTTCGGTAACAGTTTTATAATAAATATTTGGTAAATGTCATAAATCATTCACATGTTTTTTTTTAAGTTAGGTTATTTTTGAATAGCCATGTTTTTAGCTCACAATTAAATCTTTCTCTCTGGTATCTCACGTAACTTCTCACGTAGAGAATTTCAAAGCTTTGGTCCCACTATGGAAAACACACAGCTGTTCCTTGCATCAGATGTGTACTTCATATTGTAGGAACAGTCAATTGACCTTTATTTTGAGATCTTAAGTGTTCACTGAGGTGTGTACGGTTGTGGTGTCATGCCTATCGACTCATGTTACTGGAGTGAATGATTTTGAATATCAACGTTAATACTTTATAACAAATTCAGGATTGTACTGGCAGCCAGTGCAGTGAAATCACTAAGGGTGTGATGTGATCAAATTTCCTTATTCCTAATAAAAAAGTCTTGCTGAGGCATTTTGTAATAATTGTAATGGTTTTAACAGACATGTGGGAAGAATAGGAGTTACAGTAGTCTAGGATTGAAATAATAAGAGTTTGCAATACAGTATGGAAGTCTCTGAAAGTTAATAAATGTTTCAACCCATGTAATATACAATAACCTGGCATAGCCTGCATTGGTTAATTTTTTGATATGCTGTTTCATTGTCAGGTTTTCATCTAGTTGGATACCTAAATCTCGTACTTGATCTGAGGGAGTAATTTGAAAATTACCCAGGTTTAACTATAGAAGAATTTCTGCTTAAACCCAAAAGACAGAAATCATTTTGTTTTCATGTTAGTTTAAGTTGAGATAGTTCATGCTGTATTGCTTTCATATGGGTTGAGAGTGTCTATGCAGTATTTTCAAATGATTTGGAGAATGGAATGCAAAACTGTATGTCATTAGCTTACAGGAAGAAGGTAATTCCTAAATCAGCCAGTAATTTACACAATGGGAGCATATAAATATTGAATAGTGTAGCGGAGAGGGCTGAACTTTGAGGGACACCTGTATCAATATTGAAAGTATCAGATATGTGATTGCTCAATTTCACTTTGAATGTCCTATTAGATAGAAAGGAAGAGAACCATCTGAGGATACTATCGTCAATCCAGATATTGCTCAGCTGATGGCACATAGGGTATGATCCACTGTGTCAAAGGCGGCTGTTAAATCGATTAGCACAAGAAGGTAAGACTCCTCAGCATCAAACCCTCCTAGAACAGAGTCCATTAATGAGAGGAGTAAAGTCTCAGTTGAATGATGTTTCCTAAATCCAAACTGATTTGGGAAGAGAATAATGTGGTCTTCCAAATGATTTATAAGTTGAGATAACTACTTTTTCAAGTATTTTTGAAAGAAAGGACAAATTGTACATTGGACGATAGTTGTCCCAATCATCGATTCTGCCATTTTTATTTTTTTAGGGTTGGCTTAATCACAGCTTGTTTTAACCCATATGGAACAGATCCTTCTGATCGAGAATGGTTAATTAAGATTGCAATTATCAGAGTGATAACTGTGTACTTGCTGGGATTGTATCACGTGGGTGATTAGCAGGATTTATTTTTGACTAATTTCAAGATTAGTTACTCTGTCGAATGTGGTCCATTTAACCAGGCCATGTGATTCTGCAGGTGCTTTTGTGGGAGAACAGATAAGGAATTGAGTTTTCAGCCGATTTATCGAATAAAGATGTTGCATATTCACTGCATGCATCCTTCATGAACTTATTGTTTCTCGAGATGGAAAATGACGGGTCTTTAATTAGATGTTTAACAACATCAAAGAGCAATTTAGAATTAAATATCCCATGAATCTGTTTAGCATAGTAATCTTTTTTTGCTTTATTAGTTTGTGTACGGTATTTTGTTAAAAGAAATCTATATTTTCCTAGGGCTTCAGAAGACGGGCATTTCTGCCATTGTTTCTCAAATTTTCTAAGGGTCTGTTTTGTGCATCTTAATTCATTGCACCAGGGCTTCTTATGTTTAGAGGTATTCCTTTCTTTATTAATTGTTTCATCTGGATAGGACTTAGGTTTTCAACTATGTCATATTAAAACCTGTACTTTTGATATAAAGAGCTGCAGGTGTCCAATTATAAACTTTACTGTGTGTTCTAAAATTTAACCTGTAAACATATTATATGTTATGCAGTAAGAAAGCGCAGTTGTTTACCTGTAATAGGTGTTCTCCTAGGACAGCAGGATGATAGTTCTCACATGTGGGTGACATCAACTGATGGAGCCCGGCACGGAAAACTTTTGTCACAGTTTCTAGAAGCTTTGACCAGCAGACAGAATACCCAGCATGCCACTATTTGTGCATCCATGGGAGGTCCCCCTTCAGTTTCATAACACAGAAAACAACGAGTGAAAATATAAAACAACAAACCAGAAGGAGAAGCCAACTCCATGGGGTGGCAGGCGAGATTCCTGAGGACCAACATCCTGCTGTCCTAGGAGAACACCTGTTACAGGTAAGCAACTGTGCTTTCTCCTAAGACAAGCAGGATAGTAGTCCTTACATGTGGGTGAATACCAAGCTCCAAGTGAGACCAACAGGTGCTGAACAAAGTGCCAACGGGCACAACAATAATTGCAGCTGTTTATGCAGGAGACTGCCTGGCTCCCACCAGAAGCACAAGGCATGAAGAGTTGGGTTCAGGTCTGGAAAAGATTGCACAGGATGGATTGACCAAAGGCACTGTCTTGACACCCATCTTGTCCAAGCAGCAGTGAGCTGCAAACGTGTGAAGAGAACTCCATGTTGCAGCCCGGCAAATTTTGATGACGGAGACTGCAGATGAGCCACCGACGTCGCCATGGCCCGCACAGAGTGAGCTTTAACTCTGCCGGCCACAGAAGGCCTGCTTGCACATGGCAGAAGGCAATGCAATCCGCCAGCCAGTTGGATAAATTCTGCTTACCCATTGCCACTCCCAGCTTATTGGTATCAAAGGACTTCCTGTGACTGGCTGTGCAATCTAAACAGAAAGCCAAGGCTCTCAAGCAATCCAAAGTATGAAGAACCTGTTCCTCTGGGTGGGAATGAGGCCTAGGAAAGATGGACTGATTAAGGTGGAAATCAGTCACAACCTTAGGCAGGAACTTACACAAGACTACATGGTCATGAAAGAACCTCATGTATGGCGGGGTATGTAACCAGGACCTGAAGCTCATTGATTCTATGAGCCGAAGTAATCGCCACCAGGAATATAACTTTCCAGGTGAGAAACTTCGGGTCACAGGAACACAGCGGCTCAAAGGGAGGATGAATGAGCCACACCAGGATAATGTTGAGGTCCCAGGACACAACAGGAGGCCAAAGATGGAGCAGGCCACTCATAAAGTGACCTACTGCACTGATATGGGTGTGCCAGTGACACCTCGATGGTAAGCGCTTACAACGCTAACATGAACCCCGACTGAGCTGTTTTGAAGCCCAGACTCTGATGGGTGCCACAAGCAGTCCAACAGCTGAGGAAGAGGGCACGTAAATGGATCCAAGTCATGCCCCGCACACCAGATGGAGAATCTTCTCCACTTCAGACTGTAAGACTTCTTGGTGGAAGGTTTCAGCTTGGAGAAGAGACGGCTGAGGGGGGATATGATAGAGGTCTTTAAGATCATGAGAGGTCTTGAATGAGTAGATGTGACTCGGTTATTTACACTTTCGAATAATAGAAGGACTAGGGGGCATTCCATGAAGTTAGCAAGTAGCACATTTAAGACTAATCGGAGAAAATTCTTTTTCACTCAACGCACAATAAAGCTCTGGAATTTGTTGCCAGAGGATGTGGTTAGTTCAGTTAGTGTAGCTGGGTTCAAAAAAGGTTTGGATAAGTTCTTGGAGGAGAAGTCCATTAATGGCTATTAATCAATTATACTTAGGGAATAGCCACTGCTATTAATTGCATCAGTAGCATGGGTTCTTCTTAGTGTTTGGGTAATTGCCAGGTTCTTGTGGCCTGGTTTTGGCCTCTGTTGGAAACAGGATGCTGGGCTTGATGGACCCTTGGTCTGACCCAGCATGGCAATTTCTTATGTTCTTATGTTCCTAGAAGCCACCAGCACTTGGGAGACACTGTCCGAGAGGGCCAAGGCCTGAAGAACTAAGCGCTCAACATCCAAGCCATTAGGGCCAATGCCCAGAGGTTCAGATGGCGCAGGGTGCCCTGGTTCTGTGTGATCAGGTCAGGCATGATCACCAGCCAGATGGGGGGGGGGGGGGGGGGTCGACTGACAGGTCCCGCAGGAGAGGGAACCAGACCTGTCGGGGCCAAAAGGGTGCCATGAGTATCAAGGTCCCTCTGTCCTGTTGAAGTTTCAGCAGGGTCTTCAAGAAGAGCGGGAGAGGAGGGTACGCACAGAGCAGAACTTTCCCCCCAGTAGAGGGAGAAGACATTGCAAGTCAGATGTCCGCCCCCACCCCGATGACAGGGAGCAGATCCTGCTCACCATGCGATCGTGTAGGGAGGTGAAGAGGTCCACATCTGGTGTACCCCGCCGATGAAACTATTTGGCTGCTATCTCAGGGTTGAGGGACCATTTGTGCGACTAGGAGTGACTCAGCTGGTCCATCAGCATGTTCAGAGTCCCGGGCAGGTATGTTGCATGCAATGACATCCCCCGCGACAGGGCCCAGGTCCACAGCTGCATCACCTCGTGACAGAGGAGGAATGAGCACGTTTCTCCCTGTTCATTGATATACCACATTGCCATCTGGTTGTCCATCCAGATCAGGAGATCAGGACTTCTTTGTGCGACAACCAGTCTCTGAACACCCATAGGGTATAATGGATCGCTCGAAACTCCAGAAAGTTTATTTGACAGCGGATTTTGTGAGCAGTCCAGAGACCCTGCGTGTGGATGCCATCCACATGAGCTCCCCAGCCCTGAGGAGAGGCATCGGTGGTGAGGATCACTTGAGACAGAGCAGTTTGGAAGAAATCCCCCATTCCAAATTGGAGAGGTTTACCCACCAGGACAGAGATACCTGCAGGTTCCTAGACTGCAACACAAGTCTCAAGGTCCTGAGAAGCCTGTCGCCACTGTGACTGCAAGGTCCATTAAGCTCTCCACATGCTCAAATGGGTGAGAGGGGTAACATGGACGGAAGCCGCCATGTGGCTCAGCAAACAGAGCAGAAGACGGGCAGTCACCTGCCAGCTGCTGCGGACGGAGGCCGCCAGCAAGGCGAGGGCAAGAGCCCGATCAAAGGCAAAAATACCTTTGCCCTACTATATCTTAGGAGATGAGGCCCAGTTAGGATTATGTGATATGAGATTCCTCATTTCTGCAAATTTATAATGGTGATCAATATATATGGATTACATGAGAAGTTCGGGGGGGGAGAGGGGGGGCTTTACAGGATTTTATGCATAAAACTGTAATCTGGCTTATTTGTTTATGTAATGTGTGCTACGGTGGGAACCATGTATGAAGTTTCTTACCGTTTTGACTGTATATCCTACGCTGGTACAATACTTTGTATGTTTTCGTTTATGCCAGTTAATAAAAAACTTATAATTTAAAAAAAAAAAAAAAACCTTTGCCCGCACCATGTCTAGTCTGGCGCCGATGAAGTCCAGCTGAAGAGATGGGCAGAGGTAAGATTTTGCATAGTTCGTCACAAACCCTAAAGCTTGTAGAACCTGCACTGTCAGGGCAAAGCTCTCAGCACCCCTGCGTGGGAATCATTCTTGATTAACCAGTCGTCTAGGTACGGGAAGATATGACATCACATAACGCCTGAGATATGCAGCCACCACCGCCAGGCATTTGGTGAAGACGTGAGGGGCTGAGGCCAACCTAAAAGACAGCACCTTGTACTCATAATGAGCCTTCCCCACCACGGAGAGGAGGTATTTTCTGTGGCTGGGAGAAATGGCTATTTGAGTGTAAGCTTCCTTGAGATTGAGTGAGAGAAGATTCTCCACTTTTGAGGAGGGGAAACAGAGTACCCAGAGAGACCATCTTGAACTTTTCTCTTGAGAGAAACATGCTTAATGCCCTAAGGTCGAGGATGGGGCATAAGCCGCCGTTCCTTTTTGGAATGAGGAAATACCTCGAATAGAAACCTCAGCCCTGCTGTGGGCAAGGAACCAGCTCTACCATGCCTGCTGCAAGAAGGATGGAGAGTTCCGTTTGAAGTATGACCTGCTGGACAGACAAACCCCATGATGAACATGGGGGAGAGATCCCTGGGAGCTGTCTGAAGTTGAGATGGTACCCCTGACAGATTATGGTAAGGACCCATTGTTCCCTGTACGTACCTGGATCAGTCCAGACCGTGGGTTATGTCCCCAATCCAGCAGATGGAGTCAGCCCAAAACTTCGAGGGGGCGTCACCATAAGTACTACTACCCCCTCTGCAGGAGTTCAGTATCTTCTGACTCCAGCAGATGCGAGTAGGGGAATCTGGGCTTGCTCCCGATTTCCTGTAACCTATTCTGTTTTTTCCCTTAGTTGGAATTTTTCTTCTCTGTCTTGTCTTGGATCAAGTTGTGCTTTATTTAAAAAAAAAAACAAAAAAAAAAAAAAAAAAACTAACTAATTGATTAATTGGGGAGGCGGGGCTCCTTCCTTGTGCTGGCTCTCTGTCTCCTTTGTTTCCTCAGCACGGCCTGTGTTCTTGCCGGGGTAAGTTGTTTTTCTTGCTTTGCTGGGCTGTAGTTTTTATTTTCAGCTAGCTGAATTACGACTGCCGGTGTGACCGGCCCTACCAGCAATTTCCTCGCCTCCCCGCGGCCATCTTGTGCGCTCCTCGTGGGCTGCAGGGAGCAGGGTGCTCGTCTTCAGCGGGTTGCGAGGCCAGGACAGGCCCCCCCGCGGCGCCGCTTGTTTTCTCCGCGGGTTGTGCAGGCCGTCCGGGCCCCCCCCGCAGCGGCGCACCGTCTCGCGGCCCCCCCCCCCCCTCCCGCCCGGAGACTCACCGAGGGACTTTAGTAGCCGGGGGTGGTTCCTCTGAACGCCGGATATGCCGCGGCCGTCGCGTTGCTCGGCCTGCGGCGAGCCCAGCTCGCGCATCTCCAGGGAGGGCATCTGTGCCAGGTGCCTCCCAGGGGGGGAAGGCACGTCCGGGTCCCCGCACTCGGTTTCCATTGTCAGCTTTGCCCGGGCGCCGTGGGCCGGCCCCTCCCCCATTCTTGGCGGGAACGGCGGCCATTTTGCACGCGCTGCGACGCGAGGAAGATCGGACAGCGCTGGGGGATGGGGAGGCTTCAGGGGATTCTCCCCCGAACCTGCTTCCGGAGGAAGATCCGGAGCTGGACTCACAGGAGCAGGGCCCCCCGGGTTTTTCCCCCACGGAGATTCCCCCGAGTAGGCCGGGGTTCTCCCCAGAGTTTATTCGTCTGATGCACACAGCGTACCTGCAGGAGCTGGCAGCTCCCACGGGCCTCCGCCCCCCAAACTACCCGCGCCCTTCGTCCCTCTCCTCGGCCCCCCCCCCCCTCCGGGGGGCGTGGGGGCCCCACAGCTCCCCGCAAACGTCCGGCTTCCTGTGGGCTCGGGGGGGGCTGGCTCGGACCCAGTCTCCCCAGGATCGGACCCCGCCGGTTCGGGACAAGGGGAGTCGACCTCGGAGGGAGAGGATCCACGCACGCTGCGACTATTCCAGCGGGAAGAGCTGGATGACCTAATCCCACAAATCATTCAGGGGTTGGATCTCGATCCCCCGCCGGACCCGCCAGCTCCAGTCGCGCCCTCGGTCGTCACTTCTTCGAAGAAGGGGGACCCGGTCCTGGCGGCTCTTCGTCCGCGGGCGCGGGCTTTTCCCATCCACGAGTCGTTCCTGCAACTTCTCACTCGGGAATGGGATTCCCCGGAAGCTGCGCTAAAGGGCAGCAGAGCCATGGAGAGGCTGTACCCGCTGCCGGAAGATTTTCTGGATCTCATCAAGGTACCCAGGGTGGACTCCGCGGTGACGGCGGTCACGAAAAGGACGACCATTCCGGTGACGGGTGGAGCGGCGCTGCGGGATACGCAGGATCGCAAGTTGGAAGTATTCCTCAAGCGGGTCTTCGAGGTCTCCGCAGTGGGACTGCGGGCAGCGATGTGTAGCTCTCTTGCCCAGCGAGCCAGCCTTCTCTGGGTACAGCTACTGCTCACTTCCCAGGTGCTGCCTCCCGGGGAGGCCGCCCAGGCGGATCGGCTCGAAGCCGCAGTGGCATACGGGGCCGATGCCTCCTACGATCTATTCAGAATCCTTGCACGCTCCATGGCCTCGGTAGTGGCGGCGCGCCGACTCCTCTGGCTCCGCAACTGGGCAGCGGACACGTCCTCCAAGTCGAGCCTGGGTTCCCTGCCCTTCAGGGGTAAGTTCCTGTTCGGAGAGGAGCTGGACCAGATCATCAAGTCGCTGGGGGAAAACGCGGTCCATCGCCTGCCGGAAGACAGATATCGCTCTACCAGGTCGTTCCCGTCCTCCCGGACCAGAGCGAGGGCGCAAAGACGCTACAGGAGTTACAGGCCGGCGGTCTCCCGGCCCCCTCCCTCCAGGGCTCAGCCATGGTCCCGTTCCTTTCGCGGGCGCCGCCCAGCGCGGGCCGCGCCCACGGCGGGACAGCCCTTGCCCAAATCCTCTCAATGATGTTCAGCTCGCCCACTCCGCCGTTCCCAAGATCGGGGGACGGCTGGCATTCTTTTACGAGGAGTGGGCACGGATCACCTCGGATCAGTGGGTTCTGGACACCATAGGACACGGCTACGCGTTGGAATTTGCCCGCCCTCCGAAGGGACGGTTCATCTTTTCTCCCTGCGGGTCGGCCATCAAGCGACGGGCGGTGCAGCTGACCCTGGACAGATTGTGGGAGATAGGTGCCATTACGCCCGTACCCTCCGGAGAGGTGGGCTCGGGCCATTATTCCATCTACTTCGTCGTACCGAAGAAAGACGGTTCCTTCCGCCCCATCCTGGACCTGAAGGAAGTCAACAGATCCCTTCGGGTGGCCCGGTTCCGCATGGAAACGCTACGTTCGGTGATCGCGGCGGTTCATCGAGGGGAGTTTCTGGCCTCCTTGGACCTGACGGAGGCCTACCTTCACATTCCCATTCGCCAGGAGCATCATTGCCTACTACGGTTCAAGATCCTGGATCAGCATTTCCAGTTTGTGGCTCTTCCGTTCGGATTGGCAACGGCCCCGCGCACCTTTACCAAGATCATGATAGTGGTGGCGGCTGCCCTCCGGAAGGAGGGGATTCTAGTTCATCCTTATCTGGACGATTGGCTCATCCGAGCGAAGTCCTTTCGACATGGACAGGCGGCGGTGGCCAGGGTGATAGGGTTTCTGCAGTCCCTAGGATGGGTGGTGAACTTCTCCAAGAGTTCCCTCGTGCCCTCGCAGCGCTTGGATTTCTTGGGGGCGACCTTCGACACCCGACTGGGAGCGGTTTTCCTACGGCAGGACAAGGCGCACGCCCTACGGGAACATATACAGCGATTCTCTGCATTACCAGCTCCCACCTCCTGGGACTATCTTCAGCTCCTGGGGGTGATGGGCTCCACCATCGACATGGTTCCTTGGGCTTTTGCGCACCTCCGTCCTCTACAGAGAGCTCTCCTGTCCCGTTGGAAACCGCTCTCGCAGGACTACCAGGTGATTCTTCCGCTGCCCCAGTTCGCCAGGAACAGCCTGAACTGGTGGATGGTACCGGGGAATCTGGCTCGCGGCGTGTCCCTCGACCTACCAAATTGGGTGGTGGTGACCACCGACGCCAGCCTCATCGGCTGGGGAGCCGTCTGCGACCGAAGCGCCACGCAGGGGACGTGGTCCGCGGAGGAATCGAAGTGGTCCATCAATCGCCTGGAGACCAGAGCGGTCAGATTGGCGCTCCTCCATTTCCTGCCACTCCTTCGGAATCAGGAAGTCAGAATCTTATCGGACAACGCGACCACGGTGGCTTACATCAACCGTCAGGGCGGCACTCGCAGTCCGCAGGTCGCGCTAGAGGCAGCGATGCTGATGCAGTGGGCGGAACGGAATCTGCGCCGCCTCGCGGCCTCACACATCGCGGGCGTGGACAACGTCCAGGCCGACTTCCTCAGTCGCCAGCTCCTGGACCCCGGAGAGTGGTCGCTCTCCGACACGGCCATGCAACTACTCGTCCGGCGGTGGGGCTCCCCCCACCTGGATCTCATGGCGTCTGCACAGAACACCAAGGCGCCTCGCTTCTTCAGTCGCCGGAGAGAAAGGGGAGCGGAGGGCGTAGATGCTCTCGCGCTCCCGTGGCCGGCCAATCTGCTCCTATATGCGTTCCCACCGTGGCCGCTGGTGGGAAGAGTACTCCGACGAATAGAAGTTCATCAGGGGACGGTGATCTTCGTCGCACCAGAGTGGCCAAGACGACCTTGGTTTGCGGATCTCCTCCACCTGGTAATCGATGGACCCATCCGGCTGGGACATCTTCCCCGCCTCCTACACCAGGGACCGGTATTTTTCGACCAGGCAGAACTCTTCTGTCTTGCGGCCTGGCTTTTGAGAGGCGCCGCCTCCGCCGACGAGGGTACCCAGAGGCGGTAGTGTCAACTCTGCTGCGGTCTCGGAAGACTTCGACGTCGGTGGCCTACGTGCGGGTCTGGAAGGTGTTCGAACTGTGGTGTACCGACCGGAACACAAGACCCACGGAGGCGTCTGTCCCGCAGATCCTCCAGTTCCTACAGGCGGGAGTGGAAAAGGGGCTCGCTTACAACTCCCTTAGGGTTCAAGTGGCCGCCCTTGGCTCCCTCCTGCGGGGAGGGGGATCTTTGTTACACCATCCGGACATCCTCCGTTTTCTCAAGGGCGTCAAGCACTTGCGGCCTCCATTGCGGGATCCTTGTCCCTCTTGGAGCCTCAATTTGGTCCTACGTTCCATGTCCGGACCTCCGTTCGAACCACTGAGGAGTGCGACGATCAAGGACCTCACTCTCAAGACGGTGTTCCTGGTGGCCATATGTTCCGCTCGGCGTATTTCGGAACTGCAGGCTCTGTCCTGTCGAGAGCCTTATCTACGGTTCACCGATTCGGGCGTTTCACTTCGGACTGTGCCCTCCTTCCTCCCAAAGGTGGTGTCCGCCTTCCATGTGAATCAGACGGTGGAATTGCCCTCCTTCTCCTCGTCTGAGCCACGGACTCTTCGTCTCCTCGACGTCAAGCGCACTCTGCGGATCTACCTGGAGGCCACGAATGACTTTCGGACTTCTGACCATCTCTTCGTCCTTTGGTCTGGTCCCCGGAAGGGATCCCAGGCCTCGAAGACTACGATTGCCCGATGGCTGAAGGCCGGCATTGCCGCCTCCTACATCGGGACGGGGCGGACTCCTCCACCCGGTATTGTGGCGCATTCTACACGCTCTCAGGCGGCCTCCTGGGCGGAGAGCCGATCGGTGTCTTCGCAGGAAATCTGTAGAGCGGCCACCTGGAAATCGTTACACACGTTCGAGACACTACAGACTACACCTCGCCTCGTCTGTCCATGGACACTTTGGCGAACAGGTTCTATGAGCAGGCCTCGCAGAATCCCACCCGGGTTAGGGAAGCTTGGGTACATCCCACGGTCTGGACTGATCCAGGTACGTACAGGGAAAAGAAAATTATTACTTACCTGCTAATTTTCGTTCCTGTAGTACCATGGATCAGTCCAGACGCCCACCGCTTTTGGGTTCTACTCCTGCTCGGCTGTCTTGGGGTCTGACTTGACTCAGCTGTTATACAGTAGTGTCTTCTTGTCTTCTCTTACTATCTTCTCTCACGTGTTCCCCGTTTCACTATTTGTGATTGTTCTTTCCTTGGGGATCGACACGAGTTGTGACCTCCCATCCGTTGGTGGGATGGTACAGTTTATCTGTTTTAAATTCAGCGGCTCATTATTGCCGTCTTGTTTTAACTTGATCCAATTCAGGGGGTTTCTGATTACTCGGGCTTTGATATTCTCGATACTGAACTCCTGCAGAGGGGGTAGTAGTACTTATGGTGACGCCCCCTCGAAGTTTTGGGCTGACTCCATCTGCTGGATTGGGGACATAACCCACGGTCTGGACTGATCCATGGTACTACAGGAACGAAAATTAGCAGGTAAGTAATAATTTTCTTGTCCGAACTAATATCCTCCCAGCGGCCCCTGGAGCTAGTGTGTGGCATGCAAGCTCAGAAGGCCGGAGGATAATACTTCTGCCTATAGAAGGACTTCCAGGATCCAGCCTGGAAGATTTCCTGGCCAAGGAAGGAGTATTGGAAGCACTAGTGGAAAGCTGTTGAAGGGTGTCATAGTGGTCCTTCAATTGCACTACCACAACACAGACCTTTTCTCCAAAGAGATTGTCACTGGTGCAGGAGAGGTCAGCTAGTTTCTCCTGTACCTCTGGACGGAGGTCAGAATCTCTGAACCAGGCCATCCTACGGGTGCCAATGCCCACTGCGGTTACGTGGGCAGCTGTTTCAAAGACATTGTAGGTGGAGCACACCTCATGGTTGCCAGCCGATAAAACCAAACAGGACGATAGCCAAAAGCGCCTTCTGTTGCTGCCGAGGCAGACCCTCTGCAAGGTCCTGGACTCACTTCCAGAGGTTCCAGTGGTACTGGGTCATGTACAGCTGGTAGGCAGCAATATGGGTGACCAGCATAGCGCCCTGCCAGCCATGTCCTCCTCTTCGGAGTATCCAATGTTAGGAATCGCTCCCGACTGGGGCATCGGTGGCTGTTGGGGAGCCCCCAGGCAGAGGATACAAACTTCATGCAGATCCGTGATGGTCATGGTCTGCGGGCACAGACAAAAGCCAGACGACGCCATAGAAAAATACCCAATGTGCAGCCGATGATAGACAGTCACCAGGAGGTGAAATCCAGGAATCAACCGCAAGAAGCAGGAAAACAAACATTTTTAACCTATTGTGCCAAGGAGTCACAGACTGTGAAGGGAGAGCCGAGATGAAAACAGGAGTCTTCTCGCAAGAAAATAAGAAAAAGAGCAGAGCGCCACGAACCGTGAGGCATCTGCACCACGGAAAAAGAGAGACTGAAGGGGGACCTCACTTGGATGCGCGGATAGTAGCATGCTGGGAATGCTCAGGGTGCTGGTCAAAGCTTCTAGAAACTTTGACAAAAGTTTTCCGTGCCGGGCTCCATCGGATGATGTCACCCATGTCAGAAGAGTGAACAAATAGAAATCAGATTTGTTTAGATAACTCATGTTAAAACTTGCTAAGAATAAATCTGAAATATCCAAGTTAGTTATTCCTTTTTTTTCTTTTTTACTGTGATCATTTTACTCAGATTATTTTAAAAGATTATAGTTAGACTGACAACATATGTAATAAGTGATGTCAACTCACTTTTGTGAGGAGGAAAAATGGGCAGTCCTGGCTCAGACGTAAGAGACAGAAGGGGGGGGTCACCAATATGCATATAGCAATATAATCATGAAAGGAAAGAAATGCAAAACGCCTTTTCAATAAAACGTTTGAAAACATGCAGGCCTGTCATCCTGTACTCGTGGTATCCTTTTCTTGCATAAAAAAGGTAGCGTTCTTATGCCAAGAGCACCTTTTTCCCCAAGGCAGACAATTGCTACTTATTTACTGTGAAGTCCATATTGATTAAGCCAGGGCAACTTTACTCAGATATTTAGCAGAAAATAATCGGATGTGTGTTCTGCTGAATACATCCAGCTGAAGTTATCTGGATACGTTTAGGAAAGCCCTCTGGCATGACCACACTTACCTGGATAACTTTATATGGATAGCACTTGATGTCAAAGTTAACCAGCTAAAGTTAAGCCCTGCCCCGGTACATACCAACAATGCCTCTCTGGTTTTGTTTTTTTGTGGCTAAATTTTGTGCACAAAATGTAAACAGACAGCGGGGGGGGGAAATGTTTGAAACCGAAGACTTGTCCAGGTAACTTTCTTAATTTGTCTTAAGATCTGACCTTAGATGGACTGCTGCTGAAGTAGTAGAAGATCTTTTCGCAAGGAGAGAGAGCAGCTTCGTTCTTGTGTGGAGAAATGTAGATGGAGTAATTCTGGGACAGCTGTACTCTGCCAGGAGAGCCGGTCCTAATGAACGGGTAAGGCGACAGTGGAGGAGCATCCGTCTAAGAAGAAAGGTGAGCAAATGTCTAGACATTACCAATATTATTGGCGTATAGAAAATGAATGAAATGTTAAAGCTACAAAGACTTTTGATATTCAAACTTTCTCAGAGATGGAAGTGGGGCTCAAACCAGAGCTTCACCGTTTAAACTACTCTGCTGCCAATTTATTATTTTATTTTATTTTATTTATTTATTTATTTAGAAAAAGAACCAATGGTGCTGACTTTCTATGTATCTGCAACCAAACCACCTTTCATTCTGATACCATGAAATGTCAAAAGCTAAGCGGGCTTTGGCCAGTATTTGCCTAAGAAATTTCCAGGGAACGTCTTTGGTAAATATTGAACGAGTATAGATTCTTGCTGATGCTGAGCAAATACTGAACAATATCCAAACAGAAAATGTCATTTGGGGCATTGCTTCCCTCTGTTGCTGGAAGATGTGGTCAAGGCATTTACAATAGTTGGCTTTACAAAAACTATTATTTCTACAAGATACAATCAATGAGACAATGAGATATAACAATACAATAACAGATTGACAACATTTCCATTTCTACCCCATCCCTTATTCTCTGTGAACATCCAAATATGATTCTAACCCAGGTGCATATCCATACTTCAAATACAAAACATTTAGGGGCAGATTTTCAAAGGGGTACGCGTGTACCCCCCGAAAACCTGCCCCAAGCTCCCCCTGCACGCGCTGAGCCTATGTTGAATAGGCTCGGCGGCACGCGCAAGCCCCAGGACACGTGTACGTCCCGGGGCTTTCCTGGGGGGTGTGTCGGGGGCGGGGTCGCGGGCGTATTTCCGGCCCGGGGGCATGGACGAGGCCTCCGAAACTGCTCCCGGGCCGGGGAATCGCAGGCGTAACTTTTCAAACAAAGGTGGGGGAGGGGTTAGAGAGGGCTGGGGGTGGGTTAGGGAGGGGAAGGTGCGGGGGGGATGGAAGGAACGGAGGCAGGCTGCATGGCTCGGCGCACGCAGGCTGCCGATTTTGCGCAGCCTTGCGCACGCCGACCCCGGATTTTAAAAGATACGCGCGGCTACGCACATAAGCTATTAAAATCCATCGTACTTTTGTTTGCGCCGGTCGGGTGTACTTTTTTAAAACCTGCCCCTTAGAAAATAACACTTTTAAGGGGTTAAGATCACTCTTTACATTCAAAAAGATGGATTTTCAAATTGTTATGCAAGTAAAAATTATCACATAATGCACATAAATAGCCTCTTTCTTATTTTATAAAAGTCTAAAATATGAACATATTTTTACTTTTGCACACACGCACATATACCTGTGTAAAAAAAGGTGGGACGAACTGTTATGCCACAACTTGCCTTTTTTTTTTACATTTTGATCAATTTCAAAATAAATACAATGAAGAACTTTGCAGAAAAACATCAAGGAGACCCTCAAATGTAGTCACAAATCAAAATCATATAGGAAATCTTCTCCTATAATTTAGACCCTCCAACCATAAGATGGGGAGAGAGGAGAACAGGAAAAAAAATACATAAATAAACGGAAAAGGTCATAACATGTTTACTCAGACCTTATACTTAAGATAGTCAATACTTAAACTGTTAGGGATGCAAATAGAAAAACCAGTTGCTTCCTAGCTAAGAAACTCCTTAACTGCTCTTGAGCAAAACATATATATAAAAATTTGTTCTAAATCTGAGAAGGGCATTTACAAGGATTTCTTAGTAAAGAGGCAGCTCCAAGAGCCAAAACTTCTTAGTGTAGAGCCAAGAATTCCCTTCTCCTTTCTTGCATTGTTGCCCTAGCCAGATCAGGATACATCCTGACCCAAGAAATCCATATTGATATTTTTGAAATAGTTTCTCATAATATAACTCAAACCATGCTCATTAAAATAAGGAAATTAACAATGCAGATGTTTCAATTATCTCAAGAGAAATGGATTCCTGAAAAGAAATCAAATTAGCCAAGTCCGATGGTAATTGGGAAGCAACTTGTTGGCTGGAATTTTGCTTAAAAGGCAAAACGTACACCTTATTAAATGGAGGTATAGTCTCCGGAGAAAGATGTAATATTTCCACAAGATATTTCCTCAAAGTTATTTGAGGAAGTTCTCCTACAATTTTAGGAAAATGTATGATTCCTAAGTTAAAATACTGAAGATTATTCTCTACGTACTCCAATTTCCGGGTAAGGAAAACTCATTCTTGAATAATTGCGGCACTTAGAGGCCACATTCTTAAGAGCTCTTTGAAAGGACTGAATCTGGTCAGCTTGTTCACTGAGGACTTTTTTATGATCCTGAGCAAATGAATTTACTCTACGAAAAAGATTATCAACCTTATTATAGCAGTCGGAAAAGGAGACAGAAAGATTGGCAACAAGGTCCCACAATGAGTCCAAGCCGGAAGGCCAAGAGCCTGATTGTCCTTGTCAGCTAAAACCACCACCGATGGTGTTCTTATGGGGAAGGACATACTCTATACGTAGTTCCTGAGATGCAATCTTCAACTGCTTGGCCCATTTCAACCATAATAAAGGGAGCAACACCGACCATTCCTTCCACTAGAGCGACTCCTGTGATTCATTACTTCACGCCTTGGAAGTGTTAGCGGTGTCCCGATCTCACTCAGCTGGCAGCAGACAGCTATCCAGCAGGCTTAATGAGACCACTTCCTCAGTCGAAGAAGGTTCTCCTCCACCTGCCTTGACAATGGGACTCAAGACCTGCACTTCTTCTGGGTTAGGAGATGCAAACTCCACAATAGTACATTGTCTCATAGTGAGGGGGATTGAGAAGGAAAAACACACCCATCCTTTCCTTTTAGATAGCATAGCAAGGAAACAGATCAAGCAAATAAACCGTAAAGCAGATAGGAGTTGAGTTAGATCATGCAGCCATATGGACTTTTCTCCCCTCGCAGCTTGCTATTTTAAGACACACACATGCATTTGCCAACTTACTGTTATTTATACTGCAGAACTGATATTAAATATGTTTTGTGTGTGGTACTGACTGAGTGGGAGCTTAACTGAAGAATCAGGAGGGTCTTGATCTGGAAAAGGACCTGGCAAACTAGTGGACTAATTGGTTAAACTGGAAATTTCATTCATGCACGTATGTTTTAAAATACACTGATCTACATGTGTAAATTCCAACCTATGTAAGCAAGCCCTACTTCATTTTCACACGTAAAATATATGCGCATATATTTTTTTAAAGTGGATAAAGCATGTGCGCTCAATGCATTGCATATATTTGCACTTTGGCCTACATATGCATATTTTATAATATGAGAGTATTTGATATGCACATGTTATAATAAGATATGGTAAAACCATACGTGTATATACTGCCATACTTAGTTGTTTGAATGCTATCCTCCCAGTCAATGAGATTACAAATGGGTACTTTATCTTAAGGAAGACTTTCCTGTGTTTCTTAGTCTTTGTGTTCACAGATAATGTTTTCATAGTTAGTATTGTATGCATTTGTAAGAGATCAAGGCTGAGGGATGCCCAGAACCTTGCTGGAATTGGGGAATAGCTAAAGAGATTTTGGCTTCCAGCTATTAGAAATTATTTCTAGATAAAATAATTCAGTTTATCTAGAAAGTTAAATTAAGATAAATCCTTTTTATGTCCTAATTATATAATATTGGATCGCTCATATTTCTTTGTTTAAAATGCAAGGGGAATATGTTATTTCCTATAATTCTTTAAATTTTGGTTTTCACATATTCTTTACATAAGTGATGCAAGATGTATTGCCTCTAAGGAAAACAGAATATGTTGTTAAGTGGTTTATATATTCCTTTACTTGTAATAATTAATATGAAAATGAAAAAGAATTGAAAAAAAAATTGAAGATAAATCCCATGTTTAGTTTTGAGAGTTTTGAGGCACTGGAGGATAAAGTGCCTTGAGTAAAGTCAGAGAGTTAATGACAGTGGGTAGTCTTCAAAGCAGTCTTGGAGGACATGCAGCTTATCACCACTCCTCCTTGGACCACACCACCTCCCTAGATTTCTCCTTTTTCCCATAAAATCTAGAGGATCTGTCACAGAATCTGCTGGAATAATGGAACTACTAAACTAAATCTCAACCAGTCAATAATGAGGATATAGGTCAGTGCTTCCCATATCAGTCTTCAAGAACGTCCCAAGAAATATAATTCTCAAGGTAGCTACTGCGAACAAGACTTAATTTGTGGGGGAACTGCCTGGAATGCAGTTCTGTCACCTCTTTTCAGACTTAAGAGGCAGATCCACCAGTGGTGTTCTACTTCAACCCCTGGTCTGCAGGCAGTTTACAGGGAAGAAGAGGGGAGGGAGAGCCTGCAGCAGACAAAGCAGAACACAGCTACTCCCCTCTCAAATCCAGCCCTGCCCTCCTATTCAGCTGGGAAGGTGGGAAGTGTGATCCTGAAGCAGACACTGCAGAACAAAGAACAGACACAAAAAGGAGTTAATTAGCACAAGTTTGAAACTTGTGAACAATAATGCCAGTAATTAAGGCTTTAGCCCTGGCCTTGATGATTGGCACTACTGCGCACATGTTTTGAACTTGTGCTAATTCAACTTTTTTTTTTTTTTTTGCATCTTTTATCTGAAGCTTAATTTCTGAAAGAATGAAAAAGAATGGGTATTCTACTTTTATTTTTCCCAGAACCCAAATGAAGTGGAGCAGAACTGGAGGCGTAAATCAGTTGTGGCTGTCCTGCAGAAATGGAGTGTGAAAAGTTTATTTGCATATATATGTGTGTGTGTAAGAGAGTGGGTGTGCATTTGGGGAAGAGAAAGTTCACATCTAGCCTTGGCCCACCCCCTTATACTGTTCACACCTGACCCTAGCCTCACTCTCTCTCTCTCCCTCCCCACTATTCTCCACAGTTCCACTTCATTTTTGTCTGCAAATTAAGCTCTGAATGTGAATAGTAATAAGATATATTTGCCTGTATTTATCTAAGAAGAGGTTGTCTCAGTCTTTATGGAGGAGGATGTTGGGAAAATACCCAAACCTGAAATATTTTTCTTAGTGGTGGAGATTCTGAGCAACTAAAACAAATATCTGTGACAATAAAGGATGTAATAGATCAGATTGACAAACTGAACAGTAACAAATCATTGGGACCAGATGGCATACACCTCAGAATTCTAAAAAAACTAAAACATGAAATTGCTAACCTTTTACTAGTAATCTGTAATCTAGCATTCAAAACAGCCACAATTCCTGAAGACTGGAATGTGACAGATTTTTAAAAAAGGTCACCAGGGTTATCCAGGAAACTATAAACTGGTGGTGAACCTGATGCCAGTGCCGGCAAAATGGTAGAAGCCATTCTTTAAAACTAAAATCACTGGCCACAAATAGACAAGGCTTAATGGGGAAGAGTCAACATGGTTTTAGCAAGGGGACATCTTGTCTTAGCAATCTTTTAGATGTTTTTGAAAGTGTAAATAAACATGTGGATAAAGGTGAGCCAGCTGATACAGTGTATTTGGATAGGAGGCAGTGTTCTATTGTGGAATGGGGACCGGTTAAAAGGCCAGAAACAGAGGATAGGACTAAATGTTCAATTTTTTAAATGGAAAAAAAAAAGTAGTTAGTGGATCATCACAGGGACTTGTGCCAGATGTCCAAAATGGATTTCTTTATTGAATGATAACACGAGTATGTGAAAAGTGCCCAACTCTGGCCGAGTTTCGCCCTCTTACAATGGGGCTACATCAGGGGCTTTATCTCAACTCAATTCGTGTATTGGTGAAAAAATCCAAGTCTAAAAAAGCTGTGCGTAAAATGGTTATTGAATTAGCTTGGAAAACTTATAGCGATACCTCTGTTTCTCATATAATCATCAACACAAAGGTTGCCAATGTGCCGGTATTCTTTGTTATGCTCGTAACAACAATCATAGGCGGCAGCATAGCTTTCCCTTGTTCACTCGAAATACACGAAATTTCTAAGTCAGCTGTGTTATTTTATTTACATAGATTGCCTATGCATGAGCTGCTTTGCATGGATTTGTAAATTTCATGCATGCAAATCCCTTACAAAGCAGCCCATTGTAATAGGGGATGTAATATGGGCTGGGTTATGCAAAATATTATGGATATTGTGTGATATAGCTGTGAGAGAGCTATATCGTGCAATATACACTGTTTAACGCACATTATAGCCCTACCGCAGTTTGATGCATCACCCTATAAATTTGGAAAATTTGATCTTCTAATCCAGGAGAAAGCGCAGTTGCGTCCCTGTAACAGGTGTGCTCCTAGGACAGCAGGATGCTAGTCCTCACATGTGGGTGACATCATCCGACACAGCCTGGCACGGAAACCTTTTCTCAAAGTTTCTAGAAACTTTCACTGGCAGACTGAGTATGCTCAGCCTGCTGCTATCCACGCGTCCACATGAGGTCCCCCTTCAGTCTCGTAATATAGCAAAATATGAGAGAGAAAAAAACCAACAAACTGAAGGTGAACCCAACATCGTGAGGAGGCGGGTGGGATTCCTGAGGGCTACCATCCTACTGTCCTAGGAGAACACCTGTTACAGGTAAGCAACTGCGCTGTCTCCTAGGACAAGCAGGATGGTAGTCCTCACATGTGGGAGATTACAGAGCTCCAGACTGCCCCCTTCAACCAGAGAGACCCACAATAGTCAAATAAGGTGCCAACGGCCACAACACAACTGCGGCACGGTGGGGAAAAGGGGCGGTCTGGTCCCACAGAGAGCACGATGAAAGATATAGTTGGGTTCAGGACTGGAATAGATTGCTCAGGACAAACTGACCAAAAGTGCTGTCCTGGCGACTATCCCTGTCAAGACAGTAGTGAGCCGCGAAAGTGTGGAGAGAGTTCCAGGTCGCGGCCCTGCAGATTTCAGAGACAGAGACTGCTCGCAGATGGCCACTGACGCAGCCATAGCTCGCACAGAGTGAGCTTTCACCCTGCCAACCAGGTGAGGGCTTGCCTGCTCATGGCAGAAGGCAAAGCAATCTGCTAGCCAGTTTGACAAGGTTTGCTTCCCCACTGCTGCTCCCAGCCTATTGGGGTCAAAAGACACAAAAAGCTGGGTGGACTGCTTATGGGTCGCTGTACAATCCAAGTAGAAAGCGAGCACTCACTTGCAGTCCAAGGTGTGGAGAGCACATTCCCCCAGGATGAGAATGAGGCTGTGGGAAGGATGATTTATGTGGAAAGCAGTCACCACCTTGGGCAGAAATTTTGGATGCGTGCGCACCACCACACGATCATGGAAGAATTTCGTGTAGGGAGCGTACGTGACCAGGGCCTGGATCTCACTGAACCTGTGAGCGGAAGTGATCGCCACCAGGAACATAACTTTCCAGGTGAGGAACCTCAGGTCACAGGATTTGAGAGACTCGAATGGATGTCACATGAGCCTCACTAGGACAACGTTGAGATCCAATGGGGTTGCTGGCAGGCGAAGTGGGGGTTTCAGTTGAACCAGGCCCCACAAGAAACACCGACCAGTGGCTGGACTGAAATGGGCATCCCAGCGACTCCCTGGTGGTAGGTCCACCAGGGAGGTGTACTCGGACCAAGCTGGTTTGGAGACCAGACTCTGACAGGTGCCAAAGGTAATCCAGCAGGTGGGGGAGTGGACAGGAGAAAAGGTCCAGTCCTTGGTCGCCGCACCAGATGGAAAAATGCTTCCACTTTCAGCTGTAAGATTTTCGGGTGTAAGGTTTCCGGGATTCAATCAAGACCTTGGAGACACCATCCAAGACTGCAGGGGCAGGAGGATCATGTGCTCAACATTCATGCTGTGAGGGCCAGGGCCCAGAGGTATGGGTGGCGCAGGGTACCCTGGTTCTGTGAGAGGAGGTCAGCAGCCGATCCCAGCAGAACAGGACCTAGAGCAGAGGAAACCACACCTGCCTTGGCCAGGAGGGTGACACCAGGATCATGGTCTCCCCGTCCTCTTGCAGTTTTCGTCAGAGTCCTCAAAAGGAGAGGGATAGGCGGGTACGCATACATGAGACCTCTTCCCCAGTAAAGGGAGAACGTGTCACAGGCCGGATGGCCCCTCCCCAGAACCAGAACATGCTCACCTTGTGGTTGTGGAGCGAGGCAAACAGATCCATGTCCGGCGTGCCCCAGCGACGGAATAAGTCGGCTGCTATCGCCGAGATCAGGAACCACTCATGTGGCTGAAAGGATCGGCTGAGGCAGTCCGCTAACGTGTTCAGGTGACCCGGCAGGTAGGTGGCCCACAGATACATCCCTCTGGAAAGGGCCCAATCCCAGACTTGTATCGCTTCCTGGAAGAGAAGGAAGGAGCCTATGCCGCCTTGCTTGTTGATGTACCACATCGCCACTTGGTTGTCCATTTTGATGAGGACGACCTTGGAGGATAACTTGTCCTGAAAGGCCCACAAGGCGTACTGGATTGCCTGCAGCTCCAGGAAATTTATCTGGCAATGGGCCTCGGCTGCAGTCCAAAGGTCCTGGGTATGCAGGCCCTCCGTGTAGGCCCCCCACCCCTGAGGCAAGGCATCGATGGTGAGGGTCATTTGGGGCAACGCGGGCTGAAAAGGGAGCTCGGTTACCAGATTGGGCAGGGTCTCCCACCAGGTCAGGGAGAGGAAAAGAGGGTCTGCGACTGTAACTAGTGCCTCCAGATTCTGGGATGCCTGCTGCCACTGGGACTGCAAGGCCCACTGAGGGTCCCCCTCAAGCGGAGGCAAGCCAAGGGGGTCATATGGACAGAGGCTGCCATATGGTCCAGCAGGCGAAGCAGCAGACTGGCTGGCACCCTCTTTCTGCTGTGAACGAGGGTGGCCAGCGAGGAGAGGGCAACCGCTCAATCCTTGGGCAGAAAAGTCTTTGCTTATACCATATCCAACCTGGCGCAGATAAAGTCCAGCCGTGAAGACGGATCAGGATGTGACTTGGGGAAGTTGATAATGAATCCCAATGTCTGTAAGGTCTGAACCATCAATGCCAGTGCACTCAGGGCCGCTGAGTGGGAATTGCTCCAGATCATCCAGTTGTCCAGGTATGGAAAGACATAGACCAAGCGATGCTTGAGGTAGGCAGCCACCACCGCCAAGCATTTCGTGAAAACACATGGGGCTGAAGCCAGCCCAAAGGCCAGCACTTTGTACTGAAAATGTGCCATCCCCACAGAAAGCGGAAGAACTTCCTGTGGTTGGGGACAATTGCAATATGGGCATAAGCCTCCTTTAAAGTCAAGGGAGCAGAGCCAGTCTCCTCTTCGGAAAAGTGGGATCAGCGTGCCCAAAGAGAACATTTTGAATTTTTCTCTTATGAGAAATCAATTTAATGCCCTGAGGTTGAGGATGGGGTGCAAGCCACCATTCCTCTTCAGAATGAGGAAGTACCTTGAGTAGAAACCATGGCCCCACTGCTTGCGGGGGACAGATTCTACCGTGTCTGCTGCTAGAAGGGCAGACAGTTCCGATTGAAGGACGACCAGATGGGCAGGCGTGCTCCACGATTGACATGGGGGAGTGGTCTCTGGGAGCCTGCTGAAGTTCAGGCGGTAGCCCTGGCGGACAATGGAGAGGACCCAATGGTCCAAAGTGATCGCTTCCCAATGGCGGACAAAACAAAGAAGCCTGCCACCGACTGGGGGATCGACCACCAAGGGAACCGGCATTTGGCTCGTCCCCCTCGCTACCAGTCAAAAGCCGGCGGATGGGGCCTACTGGGGGGGCTGGTTGGGCCCTCAGAACTCGCTGCTGCTGGCCATGACCTCTGGGACTGGGCCGAGATGGGTGGGCTTGGGCAACTGGAGGAAAGTACTTCCTCAGCTGGAATAAGGGCTTGCAAGAGCACAGCCTGGAGGACTTCCTCGTGGCTGGCGGAAAGTTGCTGAAGAGTATCAAGTTGATCTTTCAGCTGTGCCATGACCTCCTTCACCTTATCCCCAAAACAGGTTCTTGCCTGTACAGGGGAGCTCCACAAGCCTGTCCTGAACCTCTGGTCGGAGACCGGAGGCTCGGAGCCAAGCTAACATTCTGGCACAGACACCATCGGCAGCTAGGTGGGCTGCGGTCTCAAAAACATCATAGGCAGACCTGAACTCATATCTACCTGCCTCAAGCCCAGCGTGGCAATGGCTGTAAGGGACTCCTGCTGTTGCTGGAGGAGGCCCTCAGCAAACTCCTGGACCTGCTTCCACAGGTTGCAGTTGTATTGGGTCATGTATAGCTGGTAGGCTGCAATGTGGGCAACCAACATAGCCCTATGCCATCGAGCTCCCTGTGTTCACGCCCCAGAGGAGCAGAAGCATGTGTCCTGAAGCATCTGGTCTTTTTGAGTGTAGACGCCACTGTTCAAAGCCCACGGCTTGCTGAACCAGATAAGTCGCCTCAGCCTTCCTGTTTACCGAGGAAACAGACACTGGGTGTTCCCACATACGGAGAAGGAGCTCCTTAAAGATGTCGTGGACTGGACAGCCATAATCTCCTTTGGAGCATTGATGAACTGGAGGACCTCCAGCATCTTATGACGGGTATCCTCCTCCAACAGGAGCTGGAAGGGGATGGCTTCTGCCATGGCCCCTTACAAAGCTGGCAACCGATAAGTCTTTGGGTGGAGATGGATGCCGTTCTTCTGGAGGGGAAGGCTCCAAGAGGGGGTCGTCTGAGGACAAGTCTGAGGAGTCATCACCCCATTGGTCATAGGGACCCTCCTCCTCGCTAGGGTCCGGACGCTGAGGGCAGGGACCAGGATGGACAGTAGGCCTGGGCCCTAAGGGCACAGAGGGCCATGGGGACACTGTCAGCATCGATTGACCCTCAGGCATTGAGGAGGGCATCGGTCGTGGTAGGCCAGGAGGCAGCAGTCGCCCAGTCCCCAAGGCCTCATCCTCCTCGGAGGACCCAGGATCGCTCTGGTGAAGGGCATCGGTGGCTGAGGAGGCATCGGAGGCCTTTCGAGTACAGTTGCGTCGGTAGGACTCCACGAAGGACGTCCAGAAACCCCAGCAGGGGTGTGAACATGGAAGGCGGAGGCTTGGACACCAGTATGGGGGCCGGTGATGCCAGCAGCTTGACGTTCTGTAGCGCTTTGAGCACCGCCGATTGCACCCTGCAGTCCAACTCCTGGGTTGTAAGGACTGATGGAGGGGCAAGAGGCGTCACTGGCACATCCTCAGAAGTGTCACGAGGAGGGACGGTGCCCAGCACTTTTGCCGGTGGGGAACGCCTCGGGCTATCGGGGGCACCAGAGGATGGGGCCTCTGGTGGCCGGTGTTGCTTTGATGGTGGTTCGGTCACCGCCAATGCCACTTCGGAACCAGACCCATGGCGGGACGGTGACCGGTGTCGATGCTTCCTGGATTTCCAGTGCTTGGCCTGGTCTTTCCCCGGCACCAAGGAAGACAATGACCCCAAGGTTAGGGGAGGGGAGAGACCACAGAGGATCAATCTCCCTCCCTGGTCCTTAGGGGTACTGGAGAACGGGACCGTCAGGGGAAGAGATGAGGACGGCTCCCCCCGGTCCCTAGGCGTGGAGGATACTGAAGTCGAAGTGAAGGCTTTGGAAAGCCGAAGAGCTTCTCAATTTTATCGGCGAGTACAACACCCTTTGGGGGTCATTTGGTCACACAAACTACACCCTCAAATGTCATGTGAGGCCCCCAGGCAGAGGATACAAACCTCATGCGGATCGGTGATGGACATGGTCTGCGGGCACTGGGGGCACCGAAAACCTAACGCCATTGGAAAAGAGGCCGGCGCGCGGTCAATGACCGATGGGCACCACGGTGCATGAGTTAGGAATCGACCGCGAATAACGAAGGCAAAAACCAAGGGTACCTGTCGACCAACCGCGAAGGGGGACCAGACGCAGAAAAAACCCTGAAAACGTTTGAGGACTTGGAACTCCACAACCGTGAGGCTACTGCATCGCGGAAAAGAAGAGGCTGAAGGGGGACCTTGCGTGGACGCATGGATAGCAGCAGGCGGAGCATGCTCAGTCTGCCAAAGTTTCTAGAAACTTTGACAAACGTTTTCCGTGCAGGGCTCCATCGGATGATGTCACCCACATGTGAGGACAACCATCCTGCTTATCCTAGGAGTAAATTATTATCCCTTAAAGGTATTAATGGAGATACCCAAGGAGAAAGATCAAATCTTCTACATGCTGCTATTCAGGCCCACCTTGCAGAGTTTAATAAAACTTGTTAAGTCTGACCATTTTGCATGTAAAACAAAGGTTTAGTCAGTTGTCTCTCTAGCTGCAGGTCACAAGAAAAGGGTTCATTCACTTAGTCTTTAATCAAGCCCCAGAGACATGCAAGTCTCCTTCCTCTCTTGGAAGGGGTCTAAAAGCCATCCTTGCTTTCTTTTTATTCCAAATAAATTTAGACACAGTCTGATTCCATTTCCACACATCTCCTGTTTAGAACCGTGGGTAAGGTCATTAAAGTATACAGCTACTTTAGCAGGATAAAATATCTTAATTTTAATTCTCCCTATTACTGAGAGAAGGGAAATCCAATCTTCTAATAGATTCTCCATGTCTCACATTCTTTCTATATAACAGGAGATCACATGGAATCTCTGCATAACTGGCCTTAAAAGGGCTTTGAACAAGTTACTGGAAGAAAATTCCATAAATCATTTGCCAGATAGACTTGGGGATAATCACTGCTTATCCCCGAGAGTGAGCAACAAGGAATGGATCTGTTGGATGATTCCTGGTGCCCAGGATTTGCTACTGTCAAAGACCCTTGGGTCTGAGACAGCGTGGAACATCTTTTATTTTTACAGGATCCCTGGCATATTTTGCTAGAATTAATTAATCCCGTCATGGCTTCCTTCCCTTCAAGGTTGTATAGTTGTGACTGATGAAACTTTCCCTATAAAAAGATCCTAGCAGGACACAGTACCACAGTTTAATATCTGTATAACATTATAATGAGCATGGGTAACATGCAATAAATACTAACTGACTTAAAGCAAATCAAGTCAGATTTCTTAGCAGAAACTTTGGGAATATGATTTATTTTTACTTCTTACGTTAGGCCAATGTGGAATACAGAATTACTTTAAACATTATTTTGATGAGAAATCCTCCAAGAACCCAAGCATTGCATTTTCTTGCCCAGCAAGCACTTTGGCATGTTATGTGTCATGTTAGTTGTTACTTCCAGTACAGTGGTCTGGATTTTGTTGTAATGGTATTGTGACATTTTGAAAAAACATATATTGTTTAGTTTGACTGATCTGATAAAATTAGCTATAATCAATACAGATGTGCTGAATGCCAGCCAACCCTTGAGAATGACTTGTGTGTTTACCACAGATGGTAGTGGAAACTGTTTTCCTTGGCAATTAATATTTTAGAACTAGAATAAGCTGACAGATGCTTCCCTTGATAGATATCATTCTGGTCTTTATTCAGGATTTCCGATTAGGTAAATAAAAACTCACGGAATTGGTCTGGGAGTATTTCATTGCAAATGTTCTAATTTTCTCAGTGTAAATGTAGTTGTAGAAGTAGATTAGGTCTCCTCTCTCTTCCTCCTCCATGTCACTGTTTGCCCCTGTAAGGCGCGTCGGGGTGGGAGGTGCGCTGCTGGGCTGCGGTACTGGCAGGGTGCTGCTGGATCTCATAACTGGACTGGAGTCTCTGCTGGCTGCAATCATATTCAGTATATTGTTAGAAAAGGAGGAGCGAGACAAAACACCCAGAAGTAGTGAGAGGCATGCAAGCAAAGTGACTGATTTCAGTTTAAAAGTAGAGCAGCATTCTATATTCACATCTATATTTTCAGCTTTTTTTTTTTTAATCAAAATTTTATTAGAAAACACAACCATATACAATTGCATGAAAAACAGTACATCATTCCATCAATTCAAACCAGTCATCCCTCTCATATAATTATCCATCCCCAAAAATATCAATAATATCTAAGGACCACAAGACAGAGCATGTCACACAACTAAAAGAATAAGAGTAAAAATAAGAATCATGAGTGTTTTCATTATTTGTGTATCCCACCCCATCCTCCTCCTGAGGCACAATGACACAGAATAACTGCACATTTCCACCTATCTCACAGGCCAGCAATTAGCACTTCTTTTGCCATGATTTCTCAAATTCAGGAAGCTGTTTCCGCTTAATTGCGGTAAGTCGGTTTATTTAATAAATCCGGGCTAACCTCTGAATAACTCTCTGATTAGGCGGAACCAAAGGTTTGCTCCAGTAACATGCCACCTCCCCTCTAGCAGCCGATATTATTTGAAGAGAAAATGAGACTCCTGTTCAGAATCGAAAACACAAGGGATCTTTAGGATCAGTGATCCCCACAATCTCACGCATCATCCTTACGATGTTATCCCAGAATATCGATATCATAGGACAGTCCCACCACATACGTAAAAAAGGTACCTACGAACCACAGTTTCACCAATAGGACTCATCCAAGGTGGAGTACAACAAATGCAATTTAGCAGGTGTGAGATACCATCTATAAAGCATTTTATAACTGTTTTCTACTATTGAAGTTGAGATGGAGCACTTTTTAACAAAAGCAAAACATAAATCCCATCTCCATTCCCCCAACTCGCAATGCAAATCTTTCTTCCAACCCAAAATATGTGGAAGAGGTAATTTAAGTTCTTTTTTTAAGAGGCTATATATTCTAAAAATCCCCTTGTGATAAGTGAGCCTTATCACAAAACCCTTCAAAAAGGGATTTTCCCTGTCCCAAACGCCCCTTAACCACCTTTTGCGACAGAAAGTGAATGACCTGCAAATAAAGGTAGTAATCAGAAGAATCTAAATGAAAACAGAGATCGCCTCCCGAAATTCTCTTGGTTTAGACCCACTCCAAAGATGTTCCAATCTACTAAATCTCCTCTCTTCCCAATGTCTCGCAACCCTGGCAGAGCATCCTGGGGTAAAATCTTTATTAAAAAAAAAAAATAGGGGTTCTGTAGAAATAGGATCTATTGCCCACCAAATCAGAATTCCACTTTTCCCAGATTTTTAGAGTGAGAGCAACCGGCGGTGATAAAGAGCTAGGGAGCGCTTGTGCTTTATTAGATAGCCACACGAAAATATCTGCAGGAATACCATCTTTTTACCTTGCCTCTAGTATGCCAATAAAAAATGAATCAAAGCTGTGCTGAGCGATAGTAACAGGTCAGGCAAGGGACCTCCCCCAGCCCCCCTCTGTCTTTAGGCAAATACAGTACCTGGCGCCCCGCCCTAGGCGGCCATCCCTAGGGGGCACATGACATGAAAAGGTTTGCGTAGCCAGAGAGATAGACAGGCATCCGGAATATCAGTGGGTAAAATTTGGAACAAATAATTCAACTTGGGGAGTATATTCATTTTTATGGCCGCTACTCTTCCCAGCCGTCACAAGTCATTTCTCTCCCACTTAAGCTTATTCGCAGAAATCATAATTCATGGCAAAAATCCTACTTAGATTCGCACCCACTTTCACTCCTAAGTATTTCACTTCTGAAGTCTGAAATTTAAAAGGGAACCATCTTTTAATCACAGCCACCCCCTCCTCAGGCATAGAAATATTCAGAAACTCTGATTTTCCAGCATTCAATTGATAAGATACCCAGAAATTCTGATGAATTTCACTATTTCCTCTACAAGAAAAGGAAGGGAGGTTTCCAGAAACACTATTGTGAACAGAACATCATCGGCAAACGAGAAAAGTTTATAATCCTGATACCCCACTTTAATCCCTTGAATCTCTTCAGTTTCCTGAATTTTAACTGCCAATGGCTCAAGATATAGTGCAAAAAGTAGTGGGGAAAGTGGACAACATTGCCGACTGCCAGAGCCAATGGGAAAAGCCTGGGAGTACCCACCATTAATCTTTATTAAGCAATGAGGTTACGATAAAGATTTTGTATTCAAGTGGAAAAATTACCTCTCAAACAAATTTTCTCTAGTAGAAAAAAAACAGATATTCCCAGTGATCCAGGTCAAATGCTTTCTCAGCATCAACCGTTAGCAAAGCCAACGAGACCTGGGTTTCCTGAGCCCTCCAAATAAAGTTAATCACCCTCCGCACAATGTCAGCAGCAAGCCTTCCTGGCATAAAACCAGTCTGATATGGGAGGATCAGAGTGTCCACTACCTGTTGGCCAAAATTTTAGCCAAAATATTTAGATCTAGATTTAAGAGCAAAATGGGTCGATATGAGCTACACAGGGTCGCATCCCTCCCTGGCTTTAGCAAAACTGTAATGCCTGCTCTATTAGCTTCGGCAGCTATCTTGCCAGTTAGCAGCAAGTCATTAAATGCCACTGTCAATGGATGTGCCACCACCGAACTTAGTTGTTTATAAAATCCTGCCGAAAACCCATCCAACCCTAGAGCCTTACCCACCTTCATTTCTTTATTCACTTGCAAGACTTCAAATTCCAATATTTCTTTATTCAATCTTTCTTGCTATATATGATCTATTTTGGGTAAATTTAAATCCCTTAAATAATCAGTAATATCTAATGCATTAATATCCTAATGCGTAGCGTACAACTCATGATAAAACTGTGAAAACCTAGCCCTTATTTTCTCACTTTCTGATACCATTACCCTACCTCTGCCTTTAAGTTTAAGTTTAAGAATTTGATTCTGCATGATCCAAACTTTGAGTTTCCTAGCTAATAACCTACTGGCCTCATTTCCCCCCTCAAAAATTCTTGTTTAACCCTATCCATTTGGAACACAATCTCCTTCATATCCAGAGACTTCAACTCTCCACTTAGCTGCTCTAGTTGCATCCCTGAGAGTCAACCTGCCTTTTATGGTGAATCTCCAACTTGGCTATACGACCTAGTAATTACAATCAACACTCCTCCTTTGCTTTCTTTAGATAGGATGCTCTAGCTATCAATTTATCCCGAGCAACCACTTTAAAACAATCCGAATAATGTGCCCACGGTGACTTCACCATTCTCATTTTCCGCCAGATATTCCCCCATCTCTTTACACAAAGTCGCACAAAAATCTGGGTCATCCAAGATACTCTCATTGTCTCCAATGTTATCCAGACCAATTAGAGATATCCAAACAGCTGCATGACCTCACCAAGTGATTGGTTCAATCCCTGACGACCCCACCTTGTTTACTAAGGCTTTGTCCACTAAGAAAAAAAAATCAATCAATCCTAGAATAAACATTATGAGTCTTAGAGAAGAAGGTGTAATTTATTTATTTATTTAAAATTCTTTTATACCGACATTCTTGATAAAAATATCAAATCAAATCGGTTTCCATTAAAACAGAACAATCGCAGCTAAGGTGTTACATTACAACAAGGCGTGTTATAAAATAAAATAAATAGAACAGTAAAACATTAATAAACAGGCATTATATTAAACAGGGCGTTTAATAGACTATCGTTATGAACCTGGGTACCTTCCATATAGGGCGTAGACGGGGGCCCTAAGGATTATAAGAACAAAACCAAGGTATCAAAACATTTGCATTTCCTATTGGGTATAATAGATGGGAGGAATCTAGTAAAGTGAGATAGTTGGTTATCTTAGAGGAGGATGACCCCAGGTGTGTAAGGGGGGACCAGGGCACGTGTAGACATGAATAGAGGGACGGATAGGACGAGAGGGTTGATGGATGGAGGGAAAGAAGAAGAGGAGGCGGGGAGGGAGTGGAACGTGCTGAGGTGGAAGAGGATGCTCAAAGATCCCTATAAAGTCCTGTTAAGTCCTTTGACCAGTGTCCTTTATCCTGTTATGTCCTTTGACCAGTGTCAGCGTGTTCTTGGGACTCCGGGAAAGCTTGTCTGAAAAGCCATGTTTTGAGGTGTTTCTTAAATGTTTGATGACATGGTTCTTGGCGGAGCTCCGGTGGCAGAGAGTTCCAGAGGGTGGGCCCAGCTGTAGAAATTGCGCGTTTTCTTAATGTGGTTTTTAATCGGTGGTGCATATAGAGATCCTTTATAAGCGTTTCTGATTGGTCTATCAGATGTGTGCGGGCGGAATTGGGAGCTTAGTTTGAGATGGGCTATGTCGTGAATGTCCTTGTGGATCATCATTAAGGCTTTGAAGGTAATCCTGGATTTTATTGGAAGCCAGTGAAGGCTGTGCAGGTTGGGTGTGATGTGGGCTCTTTTGTTTGAGTTGGTAAGTATCCTAGCCGCAGCATTCTGGACCATCTGTAGAGGTTTGATAGTTATCGCAGGGAGGCCAAGGAGAAGAGAATTACAGTAGTCTAACTTTGTAAGGATGATAGACTGAAATACTAAGCGGAAGTCGCTGAAATGTAGGAGAGGTTTCAGATTTTTGAGAACTTGTAGTTTAAAGAAACATTCTTTAGTTGTATTGAGGACGAACGATTTTAGGTTGAATAGGTTATCAAGCCGAACCCCTAAGTCTCTGACAGAGGAGGAGTGGTTGATGAATGCATTTGCAAATTGTGATGCGCTATGGGAGTTGAGGAGAGCGTGATTATCGTCTGGAGAGATGATGAGGATTTCAGTCTTATTTGAATTAAGGATGAGGTTCAGGCTGGTAAGCAGACTATTGATAGATTGTAGACAGCTGTTCCAGTGTGCCCAAGTTTTTTGTAGGGATTCAGTGATAGGAAGAAGAATTTGAACGTCGTCAGCGAAAATATAATACTTTAGTTTGAGGTTGGATAGTAATTGGCAGAGTGGCAGCAGATAAATGTTAAAAAGCGTGGGGGAGAGGGATGATCCTTGCGGGATTCCCAGGTTTGATTTGATTGGGATTGATTCTCTATTATTAATCCTGACCTTGTAGAATCTGTTCTCAAGGAATGATTTAAACCAGCTGTGTGCCTCTCCTTGGATGCCGATATCTGATAAGCGCTCCAGAAGGATGGAATGATTGACCGTATCGAAAGCGGCGGATAAGTCGAGGAGGGCAAGAAGGATGGTGTCTGATAATGAGGCTAGTAAAGCTTCTGTATTTTGAGATTTTCTGAATCCGAACTGGAAGGGGGAGAGTATGTTGTTCTCCTCAAGGTATTCGGACAGTTGTTTGTTAACAATTCTTTCCATGACTCTGGAGATCAATGGAAGATTAGCAATTGGACGGAAGTTAGCAGGGTCAGATGTTGGGAGGTTAGGTTTTTTTAGTAAGGGTTTTAGGATGGCTAGTTTTAGTTGTTCTGGAACCTTTCCTTGAGTTAAAGAGCAGTTAATGATGTCTGCTAACGATTTAGAAATGGTGTTTGGAATGGAAAGAAGATTGGAGGGTATTGCGTCCAATGGGTGAGAAGAAGGTTTTAGCTTTTTAAGGATTAGTTCAATTTCCATTGAAGATGGGGTTTCGAAGGATGTAAGGTTGAAGCTCTTGGTAGATGTTGAAGTGCTGGGGAGAGGGGTTTTCAGTTAGGGGGTAGCGATAGGCTTGAGGAGGTTGGTTATCTTTTTATCAAAGTAGATAGCTAGTTCTGTAGCTTTGTTAGATGCTTGCTCGTCAGGGATGATAGGGGGCAAAGGTTTTATAAGAGATGATACAAAGGAGAATAGTGCTTTGGAGTCGAATTTCATTCAGAAGGATGAAAAAGTCACCACACATCTACCAAATCCCATACAGCCATAAGGGATTTCAATCCCTGTCTGTTCGATTTTGTAGCACCCCCATTCCCACCACGATTACCAAGGAATAGATACCCCATAATATTAAAGTCCCCTCCCAACAATAATGTAAGCTTCTGCCCATTGTTCAAAATATCAGAGAACCCCTCTAAAAACTTTCTCTGACCAACATTAGGGCCATAGATATTAGCTATAGTATAGATACCTTTACCTGACAAATTTCACAATCAGATATCTGCCCCTCCAAATCCTTCAGTACAGAGACTGCATCCACCATCTGCTATATTTGGAAGTGGCAGTAGCGAAGGCATAAAACTGCACTGGATAGTGTTTGGAGAACATCAGTCTTTCGTATTTTTCCAGTAAATGAGTTTACTGACATAGGAGAATATCATCTCCCTTCGTACTGCATCCCACAACAACCTCTTCCGCTTAGTATATGTGTTGAGACCTTTCACATTCCAAGATAAAAACGTTATTGCCCCCCATCAATCAAAATACCCTTTGTCACCCTAAAGCCTTATCCACACCCTAAGGAGATTGTGACTGTCTCCCATATCCCAATTAAAAAGCAGGTTGATGTCTCCTTGAACCAAAATCCTCCTCAGAATGTCTTCCTTGTATTCTAATGCTTACATGCCCACACTTAGGCCCCACACCCAAACCCCTCCCCTCCCCCCCAACACACACCAATTGCCTCGTTAAGGAATAATGATATGGCTACCTCCTAGCAGCCCTCGATCCTCCCTAGATCCTTTAGTGACCAGCTGTGCAACCATAATTGCCTTCTGGCCACCACTACCAAGGCTACTCCTCTGGCTGAGGTACACACTAAGTCTGAGCTTGCATCTGCCAGGAAGGTTGTGGCAGGCTCGATCACCTCTCCGGCGTATGCTCAGAACTATCTGTCTCTTGAGAGAGAAGCAAGCAGGAGTGAGCCACCAGAGCGCAGCAGGAAGCGATTTGCAGTGTCATTGCTGTCGCGTCGAAGGCTTGCTTAAGGATGGATTCTAATCAGCTATCTTGAGCATCCTTCATTGCTGCCCCTCCCTCAATGGGAATGGTTGTTCGCTTCGAGACGGCACAGGCCATGGCGTTCAATTTTGGGAAACGCAGGCATTCCTTGGTCGTGGGTTCCAGAGGGTACAAGGCTTCCAAAGCCTGCCCTCCTTTAAAGTTCACCTCCGGGGCCTCCCATTCCAGGTCATTCAGTTCCTGGATGGCTTCCAGCATCGGGAAATAGCAAGAGACCTTATGAAGGGACACCAGGATGGTGTTTTTCCTTGGTTCCACCATAGGGTCCGTGCCTGGGATCCCCAGAGTCTTCAGAGTCTGGGAGACAAGGGCTGGCAATTCATCCCTGTGGAAGAAGCGAAGCATGGTTCTGTATGGTTCCAGGCCTGGAAGGATTTCCCCTTCCTCCAGTGAGCCCTCATCATCATCTGTGGTGTCCGGGTCCCTGTCAGGGATACGCCTGGGGAGGCGAGGCATGTCTCAAGATCCCCAGACAGAACCGGGGGGGATCAGGTGCCCACGGCTGGGGTTCCACCCGAGTTGTGACTGAGGCTGACTGTGCCTGAACAAAGGCTTGTAAGTCCTTGGAAAAATTCCAACAAAGACAAGGCTCCTGGGTCCATTTTTATCCCTTGGGGAGCCGGAGTAGGGGTTACTGATAGCCATCTCGCGGTGAGGATGCCATCTCGGAATTGCTCAGTTCCAGGGAGCTGTCGAATAAGGTCATTGCCAACCCGTACTCAGACTGGGATGGACCAGACTTGGAAAACTTTTGAGAATCTAGTCCTCCCTGGGCTTCCTCACAGTGTTGACACAGGCAGGACTACAGATCGGGCTGTGCTGCTCTGATGTGGCAGGCCGCGCAAAGGGAGTGTCGTCTGAGCTTCTTTGCCGCTGGGTCCATCGCCTCGGTGTGCTTGGGTCCGGTGCAAACAAGTAATGTGCCTGGATATGCATAGGTGCAGTCCTGCGCGCAGTTAGGCGCATGGCTATGCGCTTGTAAAAGGGCACGTTGTGCGCCCAAGAGACCAGCCTGCCCCATGCGTACCGATGGCTGAAGGGAGAAAGATGGTCCTGCAGCCTACTGCGTGTAAGATGGTGTCAGGGTTGCTTGTGGCTGACTCACCGAGCCGAAAACAGGGCCTAACCCATCGAAGGCTGCTCAACCCGTTTGGAGCCCCTTCTTATTACCTCGCTGGGATCGAGACGGAGTCAGTATGGTGCGCCGAGCCAGGAGACCGGAGAAGACTCGCCGGAGCCCTTCTTCTTCTCTGGATTTAACTTTTTTTTTTTTTAAACCTACCTGGTCTCAGCACTTACCGGCCGAGTGCAGAGATGGTCTCCAGCTGTGGGGGAGAGGGCTTTGGCCTTCACTGCCGTGCTCTGCTTTGCACCTGCTGCCTTTCAGCCGCTTCAGCGGCTAAGTCCACGTCGGGAGCCGGCTACCGGACCAAGGCACCTCTGAGGGATCGGAATCACCTCAGGAATTCTCGACTGGGGGAGTGACCCTTAGGTATCACCGCAGGAGAGCGGGGCTAAATCTTCTTAAGGTAAAATGCCTCTCGTTCCTTTTTTTTTTTTTTTTAATCCCGCTAGCACTGTGCTAGCGAGGGGATAGTGTCCACATCTGCTAGGGAGTCGGAGGGATACTGGGGAGCTGAGGTCACGGCAGGGATATATCTAGGGTGACATCAGCTTTGAAATCTGACTCCTTCTCCCATCTGCTAGCAGAGGAGCACATAACCCACTGGTCCTGAGTCCATCTGGCTACTCGCTAGGAAAAGACAAAATTTATGGGTAAATATAATTAGCTAGCGATAAAAAGCATCAGAAGAAAGCCCTTTCTGTTCTGAAATATTCTGTGGTTTGCCTAGATAATCAGGAAGAAAAAAATGTTACTGCAAAACCCCTATAATATTGCTGCAGCCATGGAAGCTGCAAACACCTTGGAAGTGAAAGGGTTGAATCATATTGAACCAAAATGTCACCATCTTATGTGACTAAGAAACGTTTTGATGTTATTTTGACAGGGTGGGAAACGTTGCTTACTTGGGTCTTTGCTCATCTCTGTTGGAGAATCTTGTTGAACGCTGCTGTCGCTGCTGCCAGAATTTCTCCTCCTCCTTCGACTCTTTATCAAAACACTTCTGTACACCTTCAGATAACACAAGAATGAGCACTAATAAGTCAGCTGGCTCTTGTCATAAGGCTGGTATCAAGAACTAATGGATTTACATAAAACATTTCTAGTTTCTTTTTTTTTTTTTTTTTTGACCCAGCAATTCCCTTCTACTCCTTTCTACTTGTAACTTACCCAGCACCAAAGCTGGGATCTGGCACTATAAGCCCTATTTTATATTCCTTTCCCTACTTACAACTTATCTAGTCTGGTCACTGCAGTGATGGTATTGGACCAGGGACCAGGCACCAGGGCTCTCATCAAAACCCCACAATCATGAGCCCTGGATCTGCCCAGTAGATGTCACCCTTAAGCAAGGCTCCCCAAAACGTGATCTTTAGCTACTTTTACAGTCCCCAGCCCATTAGTTTACCTCTATTAGTTCTTATATGGCACCTGGTAAGAGCACCTAACAAGGAGATGAGGAACAGAAAATGTACTCACAAGCAGACTTAAGCATTACAGTGGGCATCATTAAACCTACCGGATGTAGTAATGGCGACCGCCCATTATTGCTTTTGTACAACAAGCTGACAGTCTTTAGCATGGACCTTGACTGATATGAATTGGTAACCCAACAGTTTATGGGATGTGAAATTCCCCGGAGTGGGCTGCATTTTATTGTACAATATTCTTTTGCCCCTCTTCTTAAGGAAATATCTAGGAATATTTGCCGGGGATGTGATTTACCTTAAAACACATCCATGAACGATTTATGAATTCTGTATTGATGGTTTGTGAGCTGATCTATACAGACTTTCTGCCCGCTTTGAATCTGATTAAAGATTTCTTTTGTGAGGCTCTCTTCTAGCATAGTGAAAATGCATAAAATATTCAACTAATTTAGCGATTAGATTGTCTTTATTCTTCATAAATTTGTATTTACATGTTTCTTGTTGAAGCAATACCCTAAATTGTAATTACCCATAAGGTATTGTGCAAATTTAGCAACAACTCTGGGTAAGTACGTGCCAAAAGCTTACATGTGGGTATTGCTAAGTTTTCATACAGGCTAGAATTTTATCTCTCTCTTCTTCTCTCTCCCCCCACCGGAAATTTCAAAGCGGAGGAGTTCACACTGCTGCCTGTCCCTTCAACTACCTGTTTAGAAAGGAAGCTGCACCACTGTAACAGACAGGGGGGCACCAGAAGCACACCTTCACAGTGCTCCCATGCTGCTCTACCAAGTGCTGCAGCAACGCCGCCAGCAGCAGGAAGCTACTATAAAGAATATGAAACGTAAGCCCAGGGGGTAGGAGAAAGAAAACTCATTCTAAAAGTTTGTGAACCACCGACATAGGCTTTCAACTTTGTCATTTCTAAAATTCTCCTTATCATATGGTCCTGCATGCTTTTGACTGACTTGTTACTTCTAGAGGCTACTGTGAGATACTGCATGCACCATCCTCTCTCAGTGGTAGGCCCAGCCAATGAACTGAGAAGTATTACAGAGTTAAATAACACATTTCTATAAAATAAGGGGTTTTGGGAAGCAATTCTCCAGAGACCAGCAAGAGGATCAGACAAAGTCATGGAGGAGAGCAGACCCTGAAAAGCATCTTGAAGCCTCTTGGGCCACTGTCCATGGCGCAGGGAATTCAACTTAGGAGGGTAAGATGGAGATAAAGCATAAAGGGCATTTTAAGTAGACTTAAAAATATATTATTAAGCATGGAGAATACAGAATACTTTGCTAAATTTACAAGGTTTTAGATCAATTTAAGAAATACTCAAGTGTCTTTGAGTCTATGATAGTGTATATGTGAACTGCCCACTGGCAGCATTCACATAGCCCCGATATCCTGGAAAACTTTTGTCAAGTTCTAGAAACCTTGACTGGCACACTGAGCATGCCACTAACCACGTGTCCATGCAGGGTCCCTCTTTAGTCTCTTCCTTTCTGTGAAGCTTTTGCCTTGTGGTCGTGGAGCTTGTGCTTGTTTCTTTGCTTTTTTGCAGTTTTTTTTGCAGTTTTTTTCATGGCGTCAGGTCCCGCTGTGATTTTTCTCTACGATCTCGGTAAGTTTCTCGGGTTCTCGCAGTCGATTGTCAATGGTGTCGTCCCTAGGTGGCCGCCGGCCATCAACCGCGCGCCGCATTCTTTTTGCTATGGCATCTTCTGGCTTTCACCAGTGGCCCCTGTGCCCCTGGACTATATCCCCACGAGGTCTGTGTCCTTTGCCTGGGGGCATCACACGATGTCTGTGGGTGCGATCTCTGTGCCCAGATGACCCCCAAGGGCCGTCTGGCACGTTTAGATAAAATAGAGAAGCTGTTCGGCCTTAAAAGTTCTGAATCGTTGTCGGCGTCTGGGATTTCTACCCTGCTCGAGAATGAAGTCCTGGTCTCGACCCCATTGGGGTTGCCTGCACTGCCACTCCTTGGTGGTCCTGATGGGGGACCGGGCACGTTCGATGTCTATCTATTCTAGGTCGTGCTCTTCTCCATCACCATCAGTTCCAGGTAAAAACCGAGGGGAGCATCGGGAGAAGTCAAGGAAGCATCGCCACCACTCATCTTCCTCCAAGTCGGACCATGGGCAGGCACTGACCACATAAGTGCCTCCCCAAAGCAGTCTCGTGTGGAGGAAGGGACTCCCTCCGGTCCTTCTGAGGACTCTTGGCAGTCTCCACCTGCACTGGTGGAGGGTTCAGTGTCTCCCCGTGACTTGAGGGTCACTGCGATTCCGCTGTCTGCTCCTCAAGCCGTTTTATCCTCGGCAGTTTTTGAGGAGGAGTTGGAGAGGAGCATGCGGTTAGCAGTTGGCTGGACCCTGCAGGGCATTGAGCTTCCAGTTCCACTGGGACTGCCACCATCGCAGGAGCTGACTCCAATGGTGCTTGCATCTCTTTTGGAGCAGCTGGATATGCTGCTCGGCGTCTTGCTGACACAGCCGGCTCCAATGCCCCAAGCCCCTTCTTGGCTGAAAGGAGCATCGCTGCTGCTGCCACTGGTTCCCATTCCGGTGAGCGATTCCTTTCGACAAGGACAGGCTGTCAGGATCAGCGGTGCCCTGCCACCCTCTGGCTTTCCCAGGGCCATCGGAACAGATGCCCTTGGTACCATTGGTGTCCCTGGTATTTCCGAAGCCAATGGATCCATCGGCACTCATACAGCCTCAAGCCCTTTCCAGTGCCCTCTGTTCCCTCTTTGATTCCAACGGTGCCTGTGCGGCCCCCTGGCTCAACGCTTAGAGCACATTTGGGTGCTTGGCCCCCCACATCTCTGGATGTGCAAAGTGAGAGGAAGTCTTTTTATGATCCCTGGGAGGGGGAGGCATCCATTTCCTCCACTGAGAAATCGGAGCATTTGCCCTCGGAGCCCTCTCCTCCAGAAAAGCAGTGGAAATTCCCCTTGGAGGATCTCTCCTTCGCTGGGTTCGTTAATGCCATGGTGGAGTTGAGGTCTTTTCAGCTGTTAACGGAGCAGGACTCTACGCACAAGATGCTGGAGATCCTACAATTCCTGGATGCCCCGAAAGAGGTGGTGGTGGTCCCAGTCCATGATATGTTTAAGGAGCTGGTAGCCTGATTCTGGGAGCACCCCATCTCCATTCCTCCGGTGAACCACAAAATGGATGCAGTTTATCTAGTCCAGCCTTCCACCGGGTTTGAGCACCAATAGCTCTCCTACCAATCAGTGGTGGTGGAATCGGCCTTGATAGAAGGTGAAGAGGCACACACTCATGCCTCAGCCCCCCATGGGCAGACAGCACAGGGCTCTGAATGGTCTCGGACGCCAGATGTTTCAAGGCGCTATGTTAGCGGCTAGGACCGCTTGTTACCAGCTCTATATGGGTCAATACTACAGGAACCTCTGGAAACAGGCCCAGGAGTTGGGGGAATGCCTCCCTCAGTAAATTCAAGAGGAGTTTCAGAGGGTAGTACAGCAGGGCCATGAGTGTGATAAACATGAGGTCCCCTCTGTGTACAATGTGTTCGAGATGGCCATGAGAATTGTGCACCGAACACTGGGGCTTGCTGTAAGGCTTGGGTGTGTGCCTATGATCTGCACCCGGAGGTCCAGGACCACCTGGCAGATTTGCCTTGTATGGGTGAAAACCTGTTCGGGGATAGGATTAAAGAGGCGGTGGCACAACTGAAGGACTATCACAAGACCCTTCAAAAGTTATCAGCCAGTACATCAGACACCCAGTCTCCCAAGAAGCCCCCTAGGCAGTATCCGAGGTGGCCTTTTTACCAGCCATGCAAGTACTACCTGCCAGTCCCTAGAAAAAGACCTCAACGGCCTCCGGCAAGACCGAGGACATGCCCCATCCAATCCCAGCCCTGCCGCAGACCCCCGTCATGGGACTTTGACTAGCAGCCAGGGGGCATGAGTCAGCCTCCCCTGCCCCTTGGTGTCAACTCCCCAGTTGGGGGGGGGGGGGGTTGTCAACTGCAGTTATTCACAGACCGATGGACTTCAATTAAATTGGATGTCTGGGTCCTATCCATTGTGTTCCAGGGGTACAGATGGCATTTCCAATTAGTTCCACCCCACTCTCCTCTATGTCCATGGTGGACAGCAGTAGGGAACCTGCAGATACTTCAAGTAGAGCTCTCCGCCTTCTCAATGGCTCGGGCAGTCGAACCAGTTTCGCCAAGCCAGCAGGGTGTTGGATTCTACTCCAGGTATTTCCTGATTCCCAAGAAAACTGGTGGCTTTCGGCCCATTCTGGACCTGAGGAAGTTGAACCGATTTCTGGTCAGAGAAAAGTTCAAAATGGTCTCATTGGGCTCCTTGATTCCCCCTTCCTCAGGGCGGGAGACTGGTTCTGTAGTAACCACAGATCAGTCCAAACTTGGGTTTTGCCTCACCGCCAGCAGATGGAGACAGAGAAAGTTTTACTGACAAGGTGTCACCTGCAACCCCTCAGGTCCCAGCGAGATAGTAAAGCAGATTGTAGAGGCCTCATATGAGCAAATGCCCTTGGAACCAACTCCAAGGTGGAAGCCATAGACCTTGGGTACATGCTTTTCTAACACTCCGTGAACCTAAGCTTGCAATTTGGAAATCCGCTCTTCGATGAGGAACATCTTCCCACACTGGTATCGAAACACGCCCCCAGGAATTCCAAACTCTGGGAAGGAACAAGATGATTCTTGGATAGATTGAATATCCACCCCAACGATCTCAAGTGCCAGAGGATTAAATCCATTGCCCTCTGATAAATGATTCAGACTTCACCCAAATCAGCCAGTTGTCCAGATAGGGGTGGACCAGAACCCCCTCTCTCTGGAGAGTTGCATCCACCACGACCATTACCTTGGTAAAGGTCCTGGATGCAGTCGCCAGACCAAAGGGAAGAGTGCAAAATTGAAAATGCTCCCCCAGAATTATGAATCTTATATCTCTGATGATCGGGCCAGATTCCTATGTGCAAGTACACTTCGGTTAAATCCAGCGACGCTAGGTACTCCCCCTTGTGCACTACAGCAATCACTGAATGCAGGGTTTCCATATTAAACAGAGGAATCTTTAGAGCCATGTTCACCTTTTTTAAATCGAGGATTAGACAGAACATTCCTCCTTCTTGGGAACTATGAAATAAATGGAATAGCGGCCTATCCCTTGCTCCTCCTGGGGGACAGCAACAATGGCTTCCAGATTGCGCAAGCGACGAACAGTGTCTTGTACCACCAGTTTCTTCTCTTCATAAGTGAACGGGGAAACCAAAAAACAAATCTGTTAGTGGCTGAGCAAATTCTAAAGCATAACCTTATTTTAACATGCTTAACATTCACTGGCCTGATGTGATTTTGGTCCACTCCTCATAGAATAGAGCCAGACGGCCCCCTATCACTGGAACAGAGGAGTGGACCGGACTCTTATCATTGGGATGGTTTGACTCCACGTCCACCCTGGGAAGAGCCATCTCTGCCGGACCAACAGCCACAAAAGGACCGACTCCAGGTCAGTTATCTGCCTGAGAACTGCCTCAGTTTCTGATGCTCTGGGCACCCGAAATCTTCGACTTCCTCTGAAGCAGAAACTAGGAGGAAAGGAGCCTTTCTTTCCTCCTAGGCTTATCTTCCAGCAACTTATGAACCTTGTTCTCACTGAGGAACTTGATCATCTCCTCCAAATCTTTACTAAAAAGCAATTTCCCCTTAAAGGGCAAAGATCCCAACTGAGACTTGGAGGAAACATCAGCCAACCAATTCCTCAACTAGAGGAATCTCTGGGCCAAAATTGCCAACATCATAGTCCTGGAGGAGGTCCTGAGAAGATCATACAAAGCATCAGCACTATATGCCACAATGGCTTCCAGCCGCTCTGCCTGTTGAGACTCAGAGTCAGACAAAGACTTATCCGCCTGCAACTGCCACACCCAGCAAAGCCCTGCTCTCAACATAAAGTACTACATATAGCAGCCAGAGCACCAAGGGCAGACACCTCAAAAATCTTCTTGAGGTGCACTTCCAGCTTCCTATCCTTAAGGTCCTTCAGAGCTGTAGCGCCAGCAACCGGAATAGTTGTCTTCTTGGTAACCACCCAGAGGGAGGCATCTACCTTCGGGACCTTTAAAGGGTTAAGTGCATCCTCCAGCAATGGATACAACTTATCCATGGCTCTGCTGACATTTAAGCCTGTGTCTGGAGTATCCCACTCCCAGATCAGCAACGCGCTAAATGACTTATGAAAAGGAAAATACCTCATTGGACCCCAAAGGCCAACCATGACAGAGTCTACTGCTCCCAATTCGGAATTCTCTCGTGAGACCTCTATGCCCAGTTCCTCCAGAACTGTGGAATTGAGAGGACACGGCTCCTCCCTGTGGAACAACCGTACCAACTTAGGATCATCTCCATTGACTGCCAAGCTCTTTGATAATGCCTAATCCGGGTCCTGATCCACCAAGCCCGGATCAGACCAGAGGGTCCTGCACTTGCTGATTATCCTTTTCAGAAGCTTCAGAGGAGCTGTCTGCGGCAGGCGGCGGCACCGTGGCTCTCAGGAGTCGCCTGACCCTCTTGACCCCCAGATCCCTGGAGGGCCTGGATCTTTTTGCTGGCCTTACAGGAGCCCCCTTTTCAGGTCTGAGTCTTGCAGACTTCCTGGCCTTATAGGCTTTGTGCAGTGAAAGAACAAAATCTGAAGAGAAGGCAGAAGAGTCATCTGAATCTTCTTCAGGTTCCTCTTCACTTGGAGGTCCCCACCACCGGAGATAAAGGAGGGGGGAAATCTCCATCCCCCTCCGCGAGTCCTGAATTTTGATAAAATGGCCGCCGTTCCTGCGCTCAGCAGGAAGGGACTATCTGCAGGCTGCCGTGCCAGCGAGTCTCCCAGGCTCACGGCGCCTGGCCGACTTTTCCCCTGTCATGCTCACTGAAGTGCCCTCCCCACCAGAGAAGCATCGGGAGCATAAGCCGTTGCATGAGAGATGCATGCACGTCTCCACAAGCCGCACCACACAGCATTGATATTGGTGCCAGGCAGCAAAAGACAAACAGTCTGAGGAACAGGGAGAAACTGACTGAGCTGAACGAGAAGGAAGCAGAACCGGGATCACAAAACCTGCTGTCCCACAGCAACCCCCTTCTGCTGTAATAATTTTTTTTTTTAAACAAAAACTTTAACAAATAATAAAGAAAGCACTTCCCTCAAGAATTGCTGCAGGCTCCGGCCGTCCCTCAGGATGAGTGAACCAGGACTCCCCTGTTTTCAGCCCTGTCTGGCGAAAAAGGAGCAAGCTACGAAAAGGTCCCCGACCCCCTGATCATCCATCTGAAAAACCAGGGTCCCGGTCCCAACAGGACCTTACAACCCCTTGGGAGGCAAACAATGCTGAAAACTGCAGTTCTATATTATTATTATTTGGGGGTTTTTTTTGTTTTTTTTAACTCAGACTGCAGGCTTTGCACCTCCACCATCTGCTGGAGACAAAGAAATACTGAGAGAGTACAGGTGGCACCAAGTGTTAAGTGGCAGTGTCAGTAAAACTTTCTCTCTGTCTCCATCTACTGGAGGAGAGGCAAAACCCAGGAGTCTGGACTGATCTGGGTACATACAGGGAACAGATAAGAGGAGAGTAGGGCAATGTTGATACTGTTAATGGCAACCAAAAAGCCTGGCTAAGCACCTGATTTGCTGGAGCAGACTCAAATGCTTACAGCCAAGTTAAAACATGTGTCAGACAAAGCAGGCTCATTAGCATCTTTAGAGATATGTTTGAGAGGACAGAATGAACAGTTAGCCAGAGAACTAGAGCAATCTATTTAAAGGCCTGATAAAGGCCGAAAATTATATAGCAAGAATAAAAACTGAGAATTCAGTTATACCAGAGGCTGTAGGGAAAATGGATAATATAGAGAAGCTGGAATGAGAGGCAAAACTAAAACACAACCCTAAACAAAATCCTAGTAGTTTGGGCTACATGCCCTCTTTTGACTGCAGTCCAGCTACCTGTAGCTCACTAGCCTTACCTATAATTCAGCCCCTCAACCATGCAATTAGCAGGCACCACTCCAAGTCCACCCTCTGTCCATGTAACCTCTCCCAATAATCAGTCAAGGAAAATTAGTTTCTTACCTGATAATTTTCGTTCCTGTAGTACCAAGGATCAGTCCAGGACACCTGGGTTGTGACTCCGCACCAGTAGATGGAGACAGACTAAAACTTGTGGGCGGAGCCATATATGCCCCTGTGCCAGTCACAGCCCCTCAGTCATACGTAATGTCAAAGTAGAAAAATCCATAAGACAACATAGCTAACCATAGAAACTTGCTAAGTAAACGAAATAACTCCAACACCCCTACAGGAAAAACAGACTCCCCAACAGGGAGAGCGAACAAAACAAGGGGTCAGCGTACTAAAAAACAACAATGAGCGGACTCTCCATTACTATAGCGCAGCACTGCGGGTGGGATCCTGGACTGATCCTTGGTACTACAGGAACGAAAATTATCAGGTAAGAAACTAATTTTCCTTTCCCTGTACGTACCAGGATCAGTCCAGGACACCTGGGATGTACCAGAGCTAAGTTACCGAGGGCGGGAAGCAGAGAGTCCCGCTCGGAGTACTCTCTCTCCGAATCCCCCAGCATCAGTAGCCTGAACATCCAACCGGTAATGTTTAATGAAGGTATGCAACGATTTCCAGGTAGCCGCCCTGCAAATCTCTTGAGGCGACACCTGAGAAGATTCCGCCCAAGACGCAGCATGAGACCTCGTTGAATGAGCACGAAGACCCACCGGCGGTGATTTACCGCGCAAAATGTATGCGGAACCAATGGCCTCCTTGAGCCAACGGGCGATCGTCGTGCGGGACGCAGCAGAACCTTTCTTCGGACCCGACGTCAACACAAACAGATGATCCGTCAACCGAAAGGAATTTGTGACCTCTAGATAGCGAAGAAGAGACCTCCGCACATCTAGCTCTCTCAAGTCCCTCGATTTTGGGTCAGAATGCTCCCCTACTGCAAAAGCGGGAAGTTCAACTGATTGATTCAAATGAAAAGCCGATACGACCTTAGGCAGAAATGAGGGAACGGTCCGCAAGGAAACCCCCGAATCGGAAATGCGCAAGAAGGGCTCCCTACAGGACACAGCCTGCAACTCGGAAACTCGACGAGCCGACGCAATCGCTACCAGGAATACAGTCTTCAACGTGAGATCTTTGATCGTAGAACGCTTCAGCGGCTCAAACGGAGCTGAGCATAAGGCCGAGAGCACCCAGTTGAGGTTCCAAGACGGACAAGGGAACCGCAAAGGAGGACGGAGGTGTTTCGCTCCCCTAAGAAAACGGGAGATATCAGGGTGGAGAGCCAGGGAGACTCCCCGGACTTTACCACGCAAACAACCAAGCGCCGCTACTTGGACCCGTAGGGAACTGCATGCTAAACCTTTGGCCAGCCCAGCCTGGAGAAAAGCCAAAATATCAGGAATAGTAGCGGAAGTGGGATCCAGACCCCGCTCTACGCACCACTCTTCAAAAACTACCCAGACTCTAACATAAACCAGAGATGTAGACTGCTTCCTGGATCTCAGCAACGTGGCAACTACTGCATCTGAGTAACCTTTGTGCTTCAATCGATTCCTCTCAAAAGCCATGCCGAGAGACAGAAGTGATCCGCATCCTCTAAACAGACGGGGCCCTGACGAAGGAGCCCCGGAAACCCCTGTAGACGAAGGGGCGGCGCCACCGACAATTGGATCAGATCTGCAAACCACAGACGGCGCGGCCATTCCGGCGCCACCATGATCACGTTGGACGGGTGCAATTCTATGCGCCGCAGGATTTTGCCGATCATGGGCCATGGTGGGAACACATACAGTAGCACCTCCGCTGGCCAGGGAAGAGCTAACATGTCGACCCCTTCTGCTCCTCTTTCTCGGCGTCGACTGAAAAATCTCGGAGCCTTTGAGTTGTTCCACGTGGCCATCAGGTCCATTTGGGGCGTTCCCCAAGTCCTGCAAATGAGAAGAAACGCTTCGTCCGCCAGCTCCCACTCTCCAGGATCCAGGTGGTGTCGGCTGAGGAAGTCCGCCTGGACATTGTCGACTCCTGCTATGTGAGATGCAGCGAGATCGCCGAGATGCCGCTCTGCCCAGGCCATCAAGGAACGCGCTTCATCCGCTACTTGAGGGCTTTTCGTTCCGCCCTGGCGATTGATGTAAGCCACGGTGGTAGCGTTGTTCGACAATACTCAGATCGCCTTTTCTCGTATGAGGGGTAGAAAAGCTTGCAATGCCAGACGGACCGCCCTGGACTCTAGGCGGTTGATAGACCACCGGGTCTGATCTTCTGACCACAGACCCTGAACCGATTTCCCTTGGCAAACTGCACCCCAACTGGAAAGACTGGCATCCGTGGTCACCACTGTCCAGTTGGGAAGGAGAAGAGATACTCCACAGGAGAGATGTTTGGAATCCAGCCACCAGCCCAGGCTGGAGCGCGCCTGACTCTCGAGAGGCAATGGAAGATAAAATTCCTCTGAAATCGGTTTCCAGCGGGAAAGTAATGAAGACTGCAGCGGCCGCAGGTGAGCGAACGCCCAAGGGACTAACGCCAGCGTGGAGGCCATAGATCCGAGAACCGTCAGGAAATCGCAGACTCGCGGACGGTGCTGAGACAAAAGACGTCGCACCTGAGACTATAGTTTGCATATCTGTTCCTGAGAGAGAATCACTCTGCCCCGTTTTGTGTCGAAAACGGCTCCAAGATACTCCAAGGACTGAGTGGGTTCCAGATGACTCTTGTTGTAGTTGACCACCCAGCCCAGGGACTGCAAGAATTGTAGCACCCTGGCTACCGCCTGCCGACACAAGCTCTCTGACTTCGCCCGAATCAGCCAATCGTCGAGGTAAGGGTGAACCAGGAGGCCTTCCCGACGTAAGTGCGCCGCCACCACCACCATCACTTTCGTGAATGTCCGAGGCGCTGTCGCCAGGCCGAACGGAAGAGCCCGGAACTGGAAGTGTCTTCCCAGAATGCAAAACCGCAGGAACCGCTGGAACGCTGGTTGGATGCCCACATGAAGGTATGCTTCTGTGAGATCTAGTGACGCAAGGAATTCGCCTGGCCGCACTGATGCGATCACCGAACGAATGGTCTCCATCTTGAAGTGAGGGACCCGAAGGCATCTGTTGACTCCTTTCAGATCCAGAATGGGTCGGAAAGTGCCGTCTTTCTTGGGAACTATGAAGTAAATGGAATAACGGCCCTTGCCGTACTGATCGGCCGGAACCGGAGAGATGGCCCCCAAGCTTTCTAGTTTTCGAATGGTGTCTAGCACCGCCGTCTTCTTCTTGGGATCCTTGCAGGGCGAGATCAGGAACTTGTCCGCTGGAATGCGAGCAAAATCTAACTCGTAGCCGTGTCTTATCACATTGAGGACCCACTGATCCGACGTAATGCTGGCCCATACCTCGAGGAACAAGGATAGACGCACCCCCACGTTTGGGACAACGTGCTGAGGATGCAAGGAGGGATGGGCCGGCCGAACTTCATTGCGAAGGCTTGGACCCCGCACCCGATGGGGCCCCTCCTTGCCTGCCAAAGCGTTTGCCTCGAAAGGACTGCTGCCAGTGAGTGTTTCAAGAAGAGGACGGTCTATAAGAGGACCCGGTGGATCTTTGCGGCCTGGACTTTCGGGGACCCCGGAAACGAGCTCTGCTGGAAAACGAAGAGCGTGCCCGGGCCCTATCCTCTGGCAGCTTAAACGCTCGGTTCTCACCTAGCGAAACCATCAAGTCATCTAACTCCTTTCCGAACAGCAATTTCCCTTTGAAGGGTAACGCCCCAAGGTGAGCCTTGGACGAACCATCCGCTGCCCAGTTGCGCAGCCAAAGGAGACGGCGTGCCGACACTGCCGAAACCATGGACCTAGCTGAAGTGCGTAAAAGATCATGGAGCGCATCAGCCCCATATGCAATAGCCGCTTCCAACCTATCTGTTTGGGAAGCCTCCTCCGGAGAGAGACCTGCATTAGCCTGCAGAACCTGGGCCCAGCGCAGACTAGCTCGCATGGCGAAGTTCGTGCAAATGGCGGCTCGCACTCTCAGGGCGGAAACCTCAAAAATCTTTTTGAGTTGTACCTCCAACTTCTGGTCTTGAATATCCCGGAGGGCCGTAGCTCCCGTGACCGGGATGGTAGACCTCTTCGTGACAGCGGACACCGCCGAATCCACCTTTGGAAGTCTGAGGAGCTCCAGCGCCTCCTCCGGTAAAGGATAAAGTTTATCCATGGCCTTGCTGACTGTCAAACCCAGCTCCGGAGTATCCCATTCCTTGAATAGGATATCCGTGGACGAGAAATGAAAAGGGAAGGCGACCGCCGGCCCTGTGAGACCGAGGAGAACGGGATCCATATTCGCCTCCTGGCGGACCACCACCGGGGGAGCCTCAATCCCCAGCTCCTGGAGAATGGCTGGGATGAGAGGTGACAGTTCCTCCCTGCGGAATAGCCGAACTACCTTGGGGTCATCCCCGTCTAAGGCCTGTGCACTTTTCCCTGCACTGGGCTGCGCCATTCCATCCAGTGCTGCCGTCCCGGCCCCCATCAGGGGCTCTTCGGAGGCCTCAGAATCTGTTCCGGAGAAATCCTCGGAATCCGATTCTTGCGGGAGCCCCCGGGGAAGTCGCTTCCCCCTGGACGAGCCCTGGGCAATCTCCGCACCCTTCCTGGCCTTCTTTTTCCGTGGTGGGGACTTGCGGACAGCCGCACGCGAGAGATCCCCCCGTATGCGCTTGCTGCGCTTATATCTGAGGACTTTGCGCAGCAACAGCGCAAAGTCCTCAGAAAATTCTCCGGAATCCGCTGAATCGCTACACGAATCCTCCAGGGACCGAATCCCCTCCGAGGGGACCTCCCCCGCCTTGGCACGCTGCGGGGAAAGCGCGGGAGGCAGAGACGAAGCCCCCACCGTCTCCCTGGAAATTTCCCGGCCAGTGGTCAAAATGGCTGCCACTCCCGCGCTAAGCGGGAACAGCTCCTGAGGTGTGTCAGAGGGGCCCCCACCTCGCGGCGGCGATCGCGCGACCCGGGACCGAGCTCCCCGAGGTGCTGCTGAGGTGTCCTCATCACCCGGGACACAAGCCGAACAAAGGCTGTCCCGGGAGAGACGCGCGCGCGCGCCGAGCCGCAGGCCCTGCACTGCAAACCGCGAGGCATGCCGGCGAACGCGGGAAAACAGAGGCGCGTTGAAAAAAGTTACCTCAGAAGAAAAAAAATTTAAAAATAACCAAAACGGCGCAATTTGGCGACCTCCCCCCAGCTGGCGACGCCCCCCCACCGACGAAAACGGAGCGGCAATGCCAAGGAACGGAGAGCCGCAAAAAAATAAAAGTAAAACTTTTTTTTTTTTTTTTTAACAGAAAAAAATGCGCTGTCCCTGGTTCTGAAAGTTTAGCCGGGTCCTCAACCCTGGCAGCGGCCTCAACCGGGGGAGGGTAGTCCCCTCAGGACCTCTCAACTCCCCTGGGAGGCAGGGCACCTGGGAAAGAATTAAAAACAAAACCCAATTTAGCACAGAAACAATTAAACCTAAGAAAAAAACTAACTCAAAATCAAACCTGACTTAACACCAGAATCAGGTCAGGCAGAGGCTGTGACTGGACCTGCACCATCTACTGGAGACAGAGTAAGACTGAGGGGCTGTGACTGGCACAGGGGCATATATGGCTCCGCCCACAAGTTTTAGTCTGTCTCCATCTACTGGTGCGGAGTCACAACCCAGGTGTCCTGGACCGATCCTGGTACGTACAGGGAACCACCACATAGTGGAGAGCTAAGCCCTCTTGAACTCAGCCCTTAGTGGTAAGCCTGCTCAGATACCACTCAATGATATAAGATTTTCTGTAGCAATTGCAACCCATACATCCACCCCAATTGAAAGAGGTGGTACAACTATGCAGGTCCCATTGAGCCTCACAGATTAGGCGGCTTTGCTTTCTACATTCTCTCCCTAGAACAGCTTTGCAGATACCAGGCTTTCCTGGCAAGTAGTAAAAGGGGGGATCCCCCTGCTCAGGAACACGCCAAACTACTGCAAATGAGTGTCCCTGACTCATTGTGCTCTGCTTTAGAAAGAGCTGTAAAATGTGTGGGCAGATGAAGAAACCTTAGATGGTTAGGGAATGGGCCTTGCTATGGCTCATTTGGTGCCTGGAACCTGAAATAGGGACTAGGAGGTGTACAGCTCAGTCTGCACTATTAAACCAAAGTAATTCTGACCCTAACACTATGTCCAAGAGGCAGTTATTTGGAGCCTAATGAGGGGGGAGAACTGTCAAGCCAGAGTTGTACAGTTAATGATTGGCAGGCTCTGGCATCAGAGCTCTCTGAGCTTAGGTGTAACACAGATGAGTGGAGATAACAAGAGGACTGAATCCATAGTTTTGAGACCCTTTACTCCTATGGGAGTTAGGAACCTCTGAATGCAGACATCTTGAAAAATTACGAAGCATTAGGAAGTATCAGAAAGTAGATGGCCCAGAGAGATTAGTGGCTGCTATAGGTCTTGATAGGAACAGTGAACCTAGGTCAATGTGCTTTGCCCTCATCCACTAAATCAGTGGTGAAACTTGGGTAAGACCTCATAACGTTGTAATTCCAAATGAAGAAAATATTAGAAATATACATATTGAAGCTTGGAAAACTATCAAGGAAGTAGGGGATGATATGAGCCGGTGGGATGAAGGCTCTGGAAATCGTAACGCAGCCATCAGGAAAGGAGGAATGCTCCTGGTGCCTCAGCTGCTTTAGGCTCACTGTATCTTCAGGATGCACTGTACAATTCTTATTCTGAATTAAAGGATGGCCACCCAGGTGGAGAAGAGAATTGGGAGATTATCCCAAGTTCTTTTGACCTGGGGGCCATCCCATTTTCAGCCTGCGCACAGACCCATTATTGATATGCTTTAATTGACTCTGGGGCTTCAGGCTCAGCAATCTATTTTGTACCCCCAAGAGCTTCAATGGGGCAGAAAATGCAATTGCAAGGATTTGAAGGATCTATGCAAGAGGAAAAACAACTTAACTTGGTAAGCGTCAGAACAGTGGTCCATCTCATATTTATTTTGGTCCCAAACTGTATGCCCTCAATAATACTGGGATCAGATACTATGTGAAAACAGCACTGGTTGCTAGATATGGAAATTGTTTGCTTGTGAGTTCATGATTTACGCCCCCTCATGCTGTAACTATTATTTCATTCACTCCCATTCCCAGGTTAACTAGGCCTGATATTGCAGTGAATAAGGACTCATAGGGATGCCTTCCCCAGGACACACAACAAACTCTCCAGAGTATGACTGTGTGGGTCACTTCCTCTTATGATGCGGGTAAGATTACATTTCAGGTGCCATTACAGTTTCAGTTGAAGCAAAAAGCTTTATTCCCCAGTACTGATACTCTCTAGCAGCTGTTGCAAGATTATCATGTGTGATAAGGGGCTTGCTAGATTCACCTAGCTGGCTAGTAATGTAGGCTGATGGAGTAAATTGGAGGCTCACAATAGATTATTAGTGGATGAATGAGACCATCCAGCACATGGCCATGGAGTTAGAAACCTAGATCCCCAAGTTTGAGTTTTGCCCCAGGAAGAATAGCTAAATATAGCCACAAATTCTCACAGCACAGCTATAATTACCCAGTGTTAAAGCAGGCATTCCTGTGGATGTGTTGTGTTGAAGGAGACAAATACATATATATAATTGAATTTTCAAATGTATATACATGTAGTTTCCCCAAGAATCCCAGCCACCCAAACAGCAGGGGCAAAATATGTAGGTACTTTTGTATCTGCATAACTTTTGTCAATTTTCAAAATCAAAAGCAAAAAAAACCTCACAAGGTAGTTTCTCTTTTGGAAACTGGATAAAGGTACACAAGTACCTGCATATTTTTCCACGATGCAGATTACTGAAATTTACCCACACAATCAATTTAACCATAAGAACATAAGAATTGTCATACTAGGTAAGACCGAGGGTCCATCCAGCCCAGTATCCTGTTTCCAACAGTGGCCAATCCAGGCCACAAGAACCTGGCAAGATCCCAAACAGTAACTACTAACGTGCAGTGATAAGCAGTGACTTATTCCCAAAGTCTACTTGGTTAGTAACAATTTATGGTCTTCTTTTCAGGAACTTGTCCACACTTTTTAAACCCGCTGTGCTAACTGCCTTAACCAAATCCTCCCACAATGAATTCCAGAGCTTAAAAGTGCATTGAGTGAAAGATTTGTCTATGATTTGTTTTAAATGTGCTACCTAATAACTTCAGGAAGTGTCCCCTGGTTTTTTTTATTTTTTGGCTTCTATTATATCCCTCAAAGCTTTAACAGACTTCCATGTAAAATACCTTGTGCACTCTCTTTACCATTTGTGCCAATGAAAGTTATATTTTTTTTTAATTCAGAGATATCTGAATTTAATACTTCCAGTTACTCATGGTAGTGAATTTGTCATAGACATGGTGGCAGCGACTGAGAAGAGAGGATGTTTCAGTAATCAGAACTTATATCTTGCCCAAGAAAGCAGGGGGGCTTTTGAACAGAAAGGCTGAAATAAGATATATTAATATTTTTAGATAACAGAGCATTGCCTCTTCCGGAAAAGACACTTACATAACTCTGTGCTTGAGGCTGAGTTCTGTAGCAGCGCATGATGTTCTGAAAGGATTTATCTTCCTTTGTAACCTGATGGAGATAATGACAGGTTCCAAATCAAAAATTTATTTCTTTGCAAAAATGCGACCATTTAAATAATTAAAAAAAAAATTTTTAAACCAAACATATGGGGAAAGTAGACAGCACGTGAATTCAGTTTGCTTATGTTTGACTATACTGTATTAGAGGATGTGTGTTGGGCTCAAACGTCATGAGCAATACAGTCTAATAACTGTATTGTGACCTTCTGCAGAATGAGGGCAATTTTCAAAGCCATATACGTGGATAATGATTTGTCCCGGTACTCTAGCCCGTCTAACAATTTTCATTCCTCAAGGATACTAAAAGTACTTCTGGGGTTCACAGCACACCTACGTTTGCCTGAATTAAAACAGAAAGGTATTCCTTTGGGTGAGTTCCGGTCAGAGGCAGGAAAACAGAACATACATATGACATTTTCCAAAGCGCTCATGCTATTCTGCCACCCCAGCAGACCACACAAATGAACAGGTGCAAAGTATATGGGCCCATGTAACGGACATGCTTTATGCAAACTTTCAAAGGGCAAGTACCTGTCCCTTTATGTAAGGTACATGTGTTAAAGCCATGCATGTAGTTTGCAACTAGATGGGCTCTTGAAAACTGCTCCCAATTTGATCAGTATAATCTTTTGCTGTCTGGGTTATTGACGTGCAAAAAGAAAAAAAACATGCATTTATAAAGGCAACCCAGCTGCTGAACACACAGTATATCACAACCTATGCTTTGTTTCGCATGCTGTATTTTGGTTTGTGGGCAAGCAACTCTTATCCAAAATGTTAGTAAGCAGGACTAATCCAACAGAATGCCAGACATTTAAAATAAGTTGTTTTTTGGTTTTGGTTTTGAGTTTTTACCTTGGCCATTACATAGATGGCACACATTAACAGCTGGTCTAAATGTCGATCCATCATCAGCTCTGTGCAATGTACCAGGGAGAATTCAAAACAAGTCCAAATTTTCTTTCTCAGGTCATCAGCAACCTCCAGTTTGGCACAGAGGTCCCGCAGCCGAACGCTTGCTAGGTAATACACCTATTGGGGGAAGGCGAGAGGTTACGGGAATCTGCCCTAGAGGGTGAAAGACATTACGACCCAGACTCTATTGGCTAATTGTTATTGTGAGGGCACATCAATAAAGAAAGGCAACGTCCATTTTTACAACTGCACACAATATGCCTGATTTTCAAAAGGATTTATGCAAAGAAATGGCAGTTTCAAATCTTTGTTTGAAAATCAAGTCTTGAATCTATACATGTAAAAGAACATGGGGGACATGACTTCATAGATACTTTTATGTGCATGGTAAGTGCACATTCTGGAGGAGCAGGGTTTGTTGGGGGGGGGGGGGGGGGGGAAGATTTACACACACTCGCTCCCAATTTTTGAAAGTATGTGTGCAAAATCACATGCATAAAAGTTACACAGGCTCTCTAACGTGCGTAACTTTGTGCATGTACGCCCTTCCGGGTTTCGCACACATCTATAGGTTTTCAAAGTGGATTTATGTGCAGAAATCTGCTTTGAAATTTCCAGCTGAAATCTGTGGGTAAAAAGTACCAGCAGATGTTAGCCTATGCGAGATATTTAAAATTACCCTCAGCGAGGGCAATTTCCTAACAGCCTACGTAGCAGTAAAGTCTGCGTGTGCTCGTATGGCTGACAACGCTTTGCGTTTCCAGCGCTGTTCCCACAGCAGGCAGCTGTGGCTCTGCAGATTTCAGCAGCAGTACCTTTCTGAAGAAGAGGGAGAGCGAGTCAACTTTCTTCAGCTTCCTTGGGCTCAATAACTGCTGACTTTGTCTTTGTCCGGAAGAAGCAGAGACTTGTTGAATGGCAACCTGTCCAGCCACCTGCATCTGCTGGGTGTTAAGGGGGCTAGCCAGACTCTGAGCAGTAAGAGGCTGAATAGGACCAGACACTCCCTGAGCCTGGCCGCCCACATTCATCTGCACTGGGAAGAACGTTATCCCTCCGTTTTCATTGGCAATACCTGTAACTTAAAAATAAAAGTGTAAAAGAGGAAGTTCAGTGTTCTCATTAGGTCTATGGAAAATATTCTAACTGAGTAGGGCTTAGGATCTATTTTGAAACAGTGCACACAGAGTTACTATACTCATGCACTGCAGATCATTTTAAGATTCTACAAATTATGTCATTGTTTTCTTTTAGGTACTAATTCAACCCTTAGCTGTCCTCCATTACCCTCCTAGGGACCTTTACACTGCTCTTTCCTACTGCAAAGGGCTTAGAAATGAGTATGAAAGGGGAAGAGCAGCATTTCAGCAAGCGAAACAGGTAGTTTACTTAGGAAGGAATTCTTAAGAAAGCAATTTATCTTCCTGTCAAGACAATAAGTTATCAGGACACCAGAAAATGTCAGACCCATGTTAAAATCCTGGGACAGCATTTTACTCAGGGAAAATGAAATCATCACCACCACTGGGGAAATTACTTACCTGATTTTTTAATTTTCCTTAGAGTAGACAGATGGACTCAGGACCAATGGGTATAGTGAACTCCCGATAGCAGTTGGGAGACGGAGTCAGATTTCAATCTGACATCAGCATTAGTACATATACCCCTGCAGGAAGCTCTGCTCTTCAGTATTCTACTTGAAAAGCAATTGTGGATATATGTGTGTTTTAATAATATGGCTAACTTGATTAACTTGATTAACTAGGACTGGATAAAAACTGATTTCCAATTGGAGACCGCCAGTGCACTCAACCGAAAAAATGCCGACACCTGGTAACTAGGGTGTCTTGGACTAGGGGTAATACCTGGCTTACCCATGCTTGTCTTGCTCTCAGGGATTGTCACCTGAGGTTTCTGGATTTTGGGGCAGCCATGGGCAGGATGCTGAGTCCATCTGTCTACACTAAGGAAAACGAAATTATCAGGTAAGTAATTTCTCCATTTCCTAGCGTGTAGCAGATGGACTCAGGACCAATGGGATATACAAAAGGTACTCCTGAACCGGGTAGGAGGCTGCCCGTGGCCCACTTAGTACTGCCCTTGCAAATGATGTGTCCTCCCGGGCCTGGACATCCAGGCGGTAGAACCTCGAGAAGTTATGTATGGAGGACCACATCGCCGCCCGACAGATCTCGGCAGGTGACAGCATCTTGGTTTCTGCCCAGGACACTGCCTGGGCCCTTGTAGAATGGGCCTTGACCTGTAAAGGTGGAGGCTTCCCTGCCTCTACGTAGGCCGCCTTGATAACTTCTTTGATCCAGCGGGCTATGGTTGCCCGCGAGGCCGATTCCCCCTGTTTCTTCCCGCTGTGAAGGACGAACAGGTGGTCCATCTTTCATACAGATTCTGATCTTTCTAGGTATTGGACTAGGAGTCTGCCGACGTTAAAATGGCGAAGAAGGTGTGAATCTTCCGAGTCCTTATGCTCATCTGGAGATGGCAGCGAGGTGGTTTGGTTTAGATGCAAATGAGAGACCACCTTCGGAAGGAAAGAGGGGGCAGTGTGGAGCTGTATGGATCCCGGTGTGAACCTGAGGAACGGTTCCCGACAGGGCAGTGCTTGAAGCTCAGAGATGAGACGGGCTAAACATATTGCTACTAGGAATGCAGTCTTCAAGGTCAGAAGCAGTAGTGACAAACCGTGTGTAGGACTGAAGGAAGCTCCCGCTAGGAAGTCTAGTACTAGATTGAGATTCCATAGGGGCACCGGCCACTTTAGTGGTGGTTGGATTTGCTTGACCCCTCTCAGGATGCGAGAGACGTCTGGATGGGATGATAGACTGATGCCATCCACTTTGGCTCTGAAGCAGATCAGTGCGGCGACCTGCACCTTGAGGGAGGAGAGACAACCCCTTCAAGCCATCCTGCAGAAATTCCAGGATTATGGGGATTTTGAATGTCCGCAGAAGGATGTCACGGTCTTCACACCAGGCTTCGAATATTCTCAATATTCGTATGTAGGTCAGAGACGTGGAAAACTTGCGTGCACGGAGCAAGGTGTCAATCACTATCTTAGAATATCCACTCTTCGTCAGGCGAGTCCTCTCAATGGCTAGACCGTATGCAAGAATAGAGTTGGGTCTTCGTGGAGGATTGGTCCTTGCCGGAGAAGGTCCCTGTGTGGAGGTAAGCACAGGGGGTTCACTGCAAGAAGTCTTCGCATGTTTGTGTACCATGGCCTTCTTGGCCAGTCCGGGGCCACTAGAAGTACTAGCCCCCTGTGATGTTCTATCTTGTGGATGATCCCACCCAGTAGTGGCCATTGAGGAAAGGCGTACAGCAGATCTTCCTGTGGCCAGGTCTGGACGAGGGCGTCGATTCCCTGGGATTGCAGTTCTCGTCTACAGCTGAAGAACTTGGACATTGGACTGGGTTGCCAGGAAATCCATGGCTGGGGTTCCCCAGCAGTTTACTATCAACTGGAAAGTTGTGGCCGACAGTGTCCATTCCCCTGGATCTAGACTCTCTCTGCTGAGGTAGCCCGCAGTGACTTTCTCTTTACCCGCGTTGTGGGCGGTTGAAATCCCTTGCAGGTTTGCTTCCGCCCACCTCGTTAGGGGGTCTATTTCCAGGGAAACCTGTTGGCTTCTGGTTCCTCCCTAGCGGTTCATGAAGGCAACTGTTGTGGCATTGTCAGACATAACTCTGACAGATTCGCCTTGGAGTCTGTGACTGAACCTTAGGCAGGCTAGTCTGACCACTCGGTTTATGTTCCATCCCAATTCTTACTTGTCCCATTGCCCGTGGGCCGTCGGTTCCTGGCAGTGGGCTCCCCACCCTCGCAGGCTCGCATCCGTGGTGAGCAAGACCCAGGTCGGAGGTGCTAGTCTTACTCCCTTGCTCAGATGGTCTTCCTGTAGCCACCATTGGAGCTGGGTCCGGACCTCTGCCGGAAGCTGGAGGTGAATGGCGTAGTTCTGGGACATCGGGTTCTATCGTGACAGTAGGACATGTTGTAGTGGGCGCATGTGGGCCCTTGCCCATGGGACGACTTCTAGGGTCGATGTCATGAGGCCGAGGACTTGGAGGTAGTCCCATACCTTGGGGTGAGCATAGCTCAACAGTTTTCGCAACTGGTCCATCAATTTCCTTCTCCTTGTAGAGGGAAGAATGACCTTGTCTTGTTTGGTGCCAAACCAGACTCCCAGGTACTCTAGTGATTGGGAGGGCTGCAGGCAGCTGTTGGTTGTGTTGACGACCTACCCAAGATTCTGTAGTAGATTCTTGACTCTGGGGGTTGCCTGGTAACTTTCCTCTGGAGATTTTGCCTTGATCAGTCAATCATCCAGATACGGGTACTCCTTCCTTCCTCAGTGTCACCGCCACTACCACCATGATCTTGGTGAACGTCCAAGGGGCCGTAGCTAGTCTGAAGGGTAGTGCCCGGAACTGGTAATGATGGTCCAGTATCGCAAAGCGTAGGAAGTGCTGATGGGCATGATGGACCAGGATGTGGAGATAGGCTTCTGACAAATCCATAGAAGTCAGGAATTCTCCCGGTTGTACTGCCCTTATGACTGAATGTAGGGTTTCCATGTGGAAGTGAGTACTCTCAGGTAGCGATTGACGGTCTTGAGGTCCAGGATGGGCCGGAACATTCCCTCCTTCTTGGGGATGATAAAATAGATGGAATAGTGACCAGTATTTTGTTGGTGCTTGGGCACTGATGTTATGGCCTTTAGGCTGAGAGGTTTTGTCAGTGTGGTTTCCACTGTCATCCTCTTGGAGAGGGAGTGGCACGGCGATCTCACAAATTTGTCTGGCGGGATGCTGTGGAAGTCCAGATAGTATCCCTCTCGAATGATGGTTAGGACCCACTTGTCAGACGTTATCTCGACCCATCTTTGGTAGAAGAGGATAAGTCTGCCCCCTAAGGCTTCTTCCTGTGGATGGGTCTGCTGCGGCTGAAGCAAGGCCCTCCTCAGACTTTCTTTTTTTTTGTTGTTGTTTACCGCAGCGCCGGCTGTAAAATGCCTCACATCAAACGTAAGGCTAGACTCAGGGGAACTGTTTCTAGTGTTTCTTTACCTGGGTCGTTGCAGCGGAGTATTGAGGAGTGCTTTGCAGCATCCCCAGTCTTAGTTCCTGATGTGATGGCTGCAGTGGAGAGGGACCTCGAGTGGGGCCTCTCATTACAGGCCGAAGAGATCTCCTTAAGCTCGCTGCCTCTCAGCCACTCTGGGGGCTAAGTCCACTCACGGGACGGGCTACCGGACTGAGGCTCACCTCTGAGGGATCTCAGAAATCATGTCAGGAATTCTCGACTGGGGGAGGGAGCCTTAGGTATCACCGCAGGAGAGCGGGGCTCGTTTTGTAGAGGTAAGATTTTTTTTCTTCTTTGATTTGGATTTTCTAACGCTGGGCAAGTGTGTATGTGTCCCTAACTGCTTAGGAGATGGAGAAATACTGAAGAGCTAAGCTTCCTGACTCCTTCTCCCAACTGCTATCAGGAGTACACTATACCCATTGGTCCTGAGCCCATCTGCTACACGCTAGGAAAATGTGCATTTTTCTTATGACCTAGACTCAGGGCCACCTCAATCACTACAGTTTTATGGGCAGCGTGACTGCATCTCTTTCTTCCTACACAAACGGGTCCAGAAGAAGAGGCGGTGTTACATTGGTTCATACACACAAGGAGGAAGAGATGCAATTGCTATGACTAGAAAGAACAGAGCAAGCAGTTGTGTTGGCCTGCATGGCTGAAAAAAAGAGGCATCCAGTTAGTTGCACAGGCTGAAGGAGGTTGCTGCCACTTGTATGTACCAGAGGGGGAAGAAGAGGTAGTGACAGTGAGAGAGTGTGAGAGCATGTGTGTGAGAAATAACCTGCGCAAGTTAGAGTGTGTGCATATGAAAGGTATAGGGGAACGTTTGTGCACAACCCCACACTAATCCACAACAACCTCAAAGCATCTAGAAATCAGAAGTTCCCACATAAGGAGAGCCAAGGATTTTTTTTTTATCCTTAGTTGTTTGTTTGTTTTTTTTTACTGGGCTTTATTTGATGTTTGTGCAGTTTTGAAATATTTTATAGTTGTTTGGAAAAATTGTAAAAATTTTTATATGAGTTTTTAATTATTAGATGTTATTCTATTTGTAGCTGTTTTTTAAAATATTTATTCTTTGTATTAGTATGGTTTTACTATTATGATTGATGTTTTATATTTTTTTTTTTTATTGTGTTTGATGTTTTATGAGGAATGGTGGTGTTTGTTTTTCCATTGTTGCACGGCATAGAGTCTGGCATCACAGCAGTACATGTAAATATAATATACATGTTGCAAGTCTTTTTTTTTTTTTTAAATCTCAGAAGATTGTACATTCAATGTCTTTTTTTCATGTCAAATCTGTTATAATAAATGAACATTTTTAATTGGCTCTGGGAAGGGCCAGGGGAGGCGGAGGTAGGCAAGGTTTGCCTAGAATGCCTAATATCCTTGCACCGGCTATGCCTTGACAGACCACAAGCAATTTATCCCTTTTCCTTCCTGATTTTGTAATAAATTAGAAAATGAAGCAAAATAAGCAACCTCCTACTCCCTCAGCTAAGTAATGCATTCCTTATATGCGTGCATGCTCATAATCAATTCAAAAACTGTTTTCTGCAGCAAAACGTGGAACCGCGTGACACCATCCAAGTTTTGTTCCCTTACCTTGGACAGGAATGGTAACAGTTTGCCCGTTATTGGCTGTGACGGTTGCCATGGTTAGCAAGGTCTGTCCTGGCACGGGAGTCACTGCCATGGTCTCAGCTGGAACAGTGCTGAGCACGGGCTGCTGAGAAACCCGCACAGAGGTCCCAGTATCGCAGGCTTTTTCACCGTCAACAAACAGTCTTCTTCTGGCAGTGCCAGCTACGGGAGAGCTGTACCGGTCACACAGTGTGGTCGGAGAAGCTGGAACGTAGGAAAAAGGAAAACCAGATGTTCATTTTACAAATATAGTCTAAGTGTAAAATTTTAAAAATTATGGGCAGTTATTGAGCTGCAGTACCTAACACTGTCAAAATGGTTTGGCAGTTGATGCTTTTAAGAGACTGTGATTATTACATACGGTACTGTGGGAGAATACTCTGACTGAAGTGCTAATCCGCTCTGGAGTGAATTTTCAAAAGCATATCACACGAGTAAAACACCATTTTACAGACATATGTAGGTCTTTTGAGCACAATCCCATTTATACGCATAAAAGATGAATTTCAAAGCGGTATGATGTCTTGTCACTAATGTAAACCGGTATGATGTCTTGTCACTAATGTAAACCGGTATGATGTCTTGTCACTAATGTAAACCGGTATGATGTCTTGTCACTAATGTCGGTATATAAAAATTTCAAATAAAAATAAATAAATAAATTTTAAAAGCAATACGTGCAATAAAACTGGGGGTTGCACGCGCATGTGTCGCTTAAGCGCACCCAGTAGATTTTATCAAGTCACCACATACACTCAAATTACCGATTCGCGGCTATCTCACATCATTAAAAAAAAAAAAATAAATAAGCAGGATGTGAGCGGGACAAAGATACACGCCTACGTAGCTACATGCAAGGGCGCACCATCCAGGTCCATTTCAGCGCAGAGTTACTTCTGCTATTGATGTAAGTCTGAATAAAACTGTTTCTAGCCATGTATGAACTACCTGAGGGGTCTGGCTCAACTGGGGGGAGTGCAGGTTAAAGAACCGGGGGGGGGGGGGGGGGCTTGAGGACACAGATACAGACTGGGCAAACTGGTGGGCAAACTGGTTAAACTGGTAATGTCCTTGCTGCGCATGTTATAAAATTCCTTCACTTGCGTGTCTCGATACAGACATGCCTAAAATTAAGCGCGCACATACATGCGCCATGCCCATTTCATAGCATGTGCGCATGTGTATGGGCAGGATATAGAATTTCCAGCCCATCTTGCCACACATCCGTACGGGTACTCACGTGCTTGTTCAAATGTTACCGCCATACTTTCTAAAATCAAAAGCATGCATGTAAGCGTACGCATTAACAATTACATCAGCTCCAATACAGGCATAAATGTTCGCGCGTAGGGCACATAACCATGCACGTGTGACACATATCCACTAAGTTTCAAAGCAGACTTATGCACACAAGTCTGTTTTGAAAATTATGGCCGAAGTCCCGTGTGTACTTTGTATATGCGCTATGCTATAAAATCGGGTTCCCCATGTGATATTTACAGTGAGAGAAAGAAAAACACGTTGCCCTGTACGCAAGTGTGTTTGGAACCACGGGTAGGGATGTGCAGACCAAATTTTTTAAATTTGGTTTCCGAACCCTTTCGTTTCATTCTTCATTTGAAGTGGGGGGCAGGGTTTCAGTTTTGGTCCCTTTTTTCTTTTCAAGTTTTATGTCTGAAAAGTGAAACTTGCGTATAGGCAGAGGTTAAAAACTTGATAGCCCACAATGGTGTTTGCAGTGAGCGATCAGAAATAGACCAGATATGTATCTTTATCTCTTAACATCGGCCCAATGATACAGGCTTGCATTTGCCTTGCTTATAAGCACTTTCAGATGTAGCTTACTGGCTTTGCAAACATCTCGAGGCCTTATTACAGTAAGGTAAGTTTCATTTAAAAGTTAAGCTGGCATGTTCTATCAGCTGGTCTTATTGACTGAGGCAACGTCTTATTATTTTCTTTTCCTCAAACAGACAAACAAGGCACAATATTTCACATTTCACAAAATGATTTAAAACATTAAAAAAAAAAAGAACACAGTGCATAAATGTTGCAATCAAAATCATTTGCATAGCACCTAGTTTATATTTTTGCTAATATACTAACAGGTAGCTACGCACTGTGTGTCCACATCGGCCTCAATGTGTGTAGCAAACATACTTTGGTCTAAAATTTGGCTGTCATCCACAGATTAGCCTAACTCAGCTTTTCAGGCATATTTTGGAGCATACAATTCTAGGCTTATACTTGAGTATATACAGGATTCTTATTCAGGGCTGGATTTACATTTCCAGCATCCATAGGCAACGCCGGGGGAGGGGATGGCTACCCCCCCCCCCCCCCAACCAAGATACAAGTTGGAGGAGAATCCATTCTCAGCCCAATGCCTCCCAGCTGATAACCTAAAGTAGTGGCATCCCAGCCCTATGGAGGTCATGGCAGCAACTTGACAAAAGTTCAGTTGCTCGTCACGTGCTCCAGGCCCTATGTCGGCCTCACCCCTCCTCCCACACAAAAGTTTCCTGTTACTATGGAAATCCCATGCGAAGGGCAGGACCTTGGGTGAGCATTGGGCGGCTGCTGGTCCTGAGCTTAAATTTCTATTTTCAAGTTGCTGCTGCTGCTTTAGGTTAGTAGCTGGGAGGCAGGCCTGGACAGAGGCCTAGCAGCTTGCCTGTGTTGCCCTGTGCCTAAATCCAGGCCCGCTCTTACTTCTGTTCAAGTATGTACACCAACCAGCTCATTCTCATCCATATTTATTAGCCATGAGGGTATTGGTTTGCAGACATAATGACGTTAGTCTTACACCATCAGGAAAGTTATTTATGCAGGGTCATGCGTGTTCTGTTTAACTACTCTTACATTGGTTAAATCTTCCTGAAGCACAAGATTTGCATTTATATCTAACTGCATTATATTGCTGCAGATTTGATGAAACACATTTTGTAATTCCATTCATGCAACTTTTGGATTTTTTGTTTCATGGCTTTTTTTTTTCCTGCCCTGGGAAATGACAGGAGGGGAGGGGTTAAATCAGTTGCCTTCTGTCTCACTCCCTCCTCTTCCTGTTCTATGTATGCTCTATTGGGCCAGTGCTCCCTAATCCAGGCCTTCTCCTCCCTATTTCCTGGAGACAGGAGAGGAGGGGCTGAAGTACATGCAGCAGCAGCAGATGCACAGTTCTCCTTGCTCCTGGGACTCAGCTTCCAACTGAGTAGGTGGCGAAGGCTGAAAGGAGAGGATGCCTGGGCAGTGTAAGAGGGAGGAAGGAGAGAGAAAAGCACCCGTTGCTCCTGTCTTTCTCTCTCTCAACCTGCTCCCTCATCCCCTTCCAGCTGGTGCTTATTTTTCTCACCCCTTCACGTGTGCTTTTCCCTTGGTCATGACAGTGGAAGGGGAAGCACCAGCAGGTAAGAGCGCTGCTCTCTGATTCTTCCCGCTAGCAGAAGGAAGGACAGGAAGGGGCGAGGACTGCATCTGATAGTCGCGGGGGGATGCATGGTAGACGGTGGCATAGGCCCCTCTCCCCCAGGTGTAGGGCCCCGGACAATTGCCCAGATTTCCCCTCCCGCTGTATATCAGTACTGGCAGCTCTTTCTTTCTAGAAAATAAGACCAAACACGCAGATTACTTTACTTACTTTTTCCAAGCCCTGCTGGTTCATTACGGACTTCGTTTACCCTTCTCGGAGTCAAGGGAGAACTTGCCACACTGTTCCCATTAGGTCTTTCAAAATACTGAGGTGGTGTGACCTGAAATATGCATTGCATTGTTATTCACATCCAGAGTTATTTTGTGATATTATTATGTTACAGCACCTGCTGCTATCTCTCGGCGCTCTCCCAGAAGCTGCCACACAAGTTTTTCTGGAGGATATGAATGACGTGGCAGTTGTTAGTCAGTGTAGAGGCTAGCTTACACTGAAGGCACCGCTTGCACTTATCGCAAATGATCTAAGAAATGAAAATTCCTCCTGATTCCACACAACAGGCACTTAATACCTACAATAGAAGCCAAGAATTGCTTTCCCCATAACTTAATCATTCGCAGGCAGCAACATCCTAGTGAAAGTGAAGCCCTTGGCCTCGTATTGCAGAAGGACGTCCGTGCACAACAGAGTGAAGAGCGTGCGTGCAAGAGAATGATGCACAACGTTAATCAATTCCTATACCGCTGGAAGTGTGGAGGGCGAAAGGTGTGAGAAATCCACATTACGGCGCTTAGAAAACAAAATCTTTGTTGAACATGGAAAACTTGGAGGTGAATTTTCAAGAGACTTCGCTGCTGGATTAAAGACTGAAAATTCACCAGGGTTACACAGTTAAATTTAGCTTCCTAGTTTTCACTAGGCGGCCAAGTGTAACTGGCCAAATTTTAGACAGGCACAGGAGCAGGGTTAGATCGGGGAGAAGGTTAGGCAGCTGGTGCTGATTTTCATTGCTAGTTGTGTAACTTGGCTAGCAAAATTTAGGTACTGCTATAGCAGGCCAAAATCCCTCTATGGAATTTCATTATTCCCCTCAATATATTATACAGAAATGGAGAATCCCCATGTATATGTTTCACATAGACTGATTGTCAAAGCTTTCAGAAAGCACTCACCTCCTCGCAGGTTGGAATCTTCTTTCCATGATCCCGTATCCTGTCCCATAGTGGAGACTCCTGTTTCCAGGCCATAGATTCCAAGATCTTCTCTTCAATATGATTGAGGTGTTTCACTACCTCTCTGCACAGACCAGTCTCTGCTCTGATGAACACTTCTATTACCTGTGCAAATGACAAAAGCACCAAGCACTAAGTAGGTTGCTAAGCCCAAAACAGCTCACCTAGCACAACCTTCTGCACCATGGGGTTAGAGGGGAATTAAATCAGATCAATGGTCCAGACTCAGCATCCTGTTCCTGGGTTACCTGCAAGATGTATGCAACAGATCCTAATGTGGCGATCCATTCCCTGTGTTCACTCCTAGCAGTAGAAGGTGCATTCCCCCAAGCCTACCTAGCTAATAGTTGTTAATAGGAGTTTATAAAATCACGAGTGGTGTGGAACAAGTAAACAGGGAACAATTTTTTATCCTTCCAAATAGACTAGGACATGCCATGAAACTAACTGCGGACAGATTTAAAACAACTTATTCAATCAATGCACAATTAAGCTGTGGAATTTGCTGTCCACGGGTACAGTCAAGGCCAGTAGTTGAGGTTAAAAAGGGTATGGACAAGTTTCTGGAGGATAGGTCCATTATAGCCCCCTCTCGGTCATCTCTTCTCCAGGTTGAAGAGTCCTAACTTGTCAAGTCTTTCTTTAGAAGGGAGATGTGTGATAAACTTTACCACGTGATGCCCTTCTCTGCAATTTTTCTAGTTCTTCTATATCTCTGAGATTGTGCAACCAGAACATAAAAAATGCCATGCTGAGTCAGACCAAAGATTCATTAAGTCCAACCCTGCCTCTGACCGTGGCCAATCCGAGTCACAAATACTCAACAGATCACCCAAAAAATCCATAGAAACACGGTGGAAAGAAATCATAGGGTTTACATAGTCTGCCCATCCACACCAACTGTTCAGCTTTACACCCTTAACAATCTCTCAGAGATCCTCTACATTTATCTCATGCTTTCTTCAATTCATAAACTGTGCTAATTTCCACCAGCTCCCTGTAAAGAAATACTTCCTAAGCTTACTCCTTAGTCTACCTTCTTTGACCCTCATCCCATGACCCCTCATTCTAGAGCCTCTTTCAGCCGGGCAGGCCTTGGCCCACCCATAGCTATACTGCAGATATATATAAAATGGGGGGAAAGTTCCCAAGTAGTTGTGAATGAAGGCTCAAGGTGCCAAATCTAATCCTGGCTTCCACTGAGTGGGAAACCCAAAGGAGAAGAAGGAGACTGATGGGCCAAATACCTGACCCCCCACCTCCCAAACACAATTGTTTGTACTTATTGTGTGTATATATAGATACACACACATGCGCACTGATAAATTTGTTTCATTTGTAGTTTATTTGAAATAAAAGAAAATGAATGACAAGAAATGTTGATGGGTTCAGTCCCCTCCCTTGCCAACTAAATGTACTGAATTTTATTTATTTATTTATTTATTTATTTATTTATTTAAAATCTTTTCTATACCGTCGCTAAGTTATACACCGTCGCAACGGTTTACATGTAGGCACATATTTAATGTATGTAAAAGTGTACAATAGTACATTCTAACAGGTGCCATCAAAGGTTCGGTTACAATATATCATTAGACAATAATTTTTAGAGAAGTGGGTCATGACAGAGTGTACTGAAAGTACATTTATGGGTAAATTTATCATACATAGTGTTATCAATATGCTAGTTGTGATGTGGGGTTCATAGACTACTCTACTGTATCGTCCTAAGTATTGTGTGTCGGTGCTTATCTGCCTATTCCTGAACCCCCCAATCTTCTGACACACACACACGCATATATTTACACACATATCTTTCACTCATTTGTTTCTGCCTTCCCAATTCCTTAGGTCAGCGCCACTCTGCAGTGTGGCACCAGCAGTGCAGGAGCCGCCAGGGAGGATTTCTGCCCCATTTGGACCCTGGCTGTGGAGTAAGATGTGTAAATGTATTGAGGGGCAGGAGAGGAAGGGTTTTGCACTTTTAGTTGACCACAGTGAGTGGTGGGGGGCGGGGGGAGGGTTTGTAAACAAAACTTAAAAAAAAAAAAAAAAGTGGTTTATTTCCCTTTTATTTCATTTCCTGTTTAGTTTTAAAGAAAAGCACTTTCTTTACAACTTACAGCCTCCCTTTCTGGAGAATAAATTTCACTTCACAGATTAACTAATAAAATACTTTTTTTCTTTAATCTAAAAATGAATCAGACCATCAAGCAGAGCCTTTCAGCACTTTACTACATTGATCTTGGTCAAGGATCTTCCTTTAGGCAATACTCCCAGTTGTTCACACTGTTCTGGTGACAAAGGAAGGGCAGAATTCCCCAGACACCAAAATATCTGCATACATTTTATTTATAAAATGGACAAACTTATAACTAAGATACGTGCAGATTCTACAGTCCTGACAACTTAAACCATTAAGGGGAAATCCAAGACTCTACCAAGATCAGGCAATCATATTACAAATATATTTTAGTGAACTTTCATGTAACTAAAATCAAGTACATGTTTTATGCTCTCTTCACTAGAGACTGTGGTGCTCAAAGGCTTTACCTTGTAAAAATGATATGGTGGCACGTCAAAGATTTCAATGATGAATGGAAAATTTCCTGGGGGCTTATAGGAGAAGATGATTATCTCAAGGCAACATGATAAGAGTGATCTGTGAAACAAGTCCTGCTCCAATATTCCCTGAAATACAAAAACGCACAGATGACACACATCTGGCTGCAGCCGAGCCAACACTTCATTTAATTAAAATACAAAGAGCTTGCCAGGAGTTTCTAAATCTTTTCAGCCCTGCATGACACCTCAGTTCTTATATCAGGATGTCCATTTCCTCTGGTTCGACGCGTGTCCTGCTCTCTCTCTCTCTATAGGCAGATTCTCTCTCTCTTAACGCTCCCCACCAGGCTGGCCACTTTGTAATTTGCCTCCGCTGTGACTGCTCCTCTACGAAAAGTCTGCCAGCTTCATTTCCTTTCTGCTTCCTGATTCCCCTAGCCAATTCCAAGCAGCTTTGTATTTCTGGCTCTATCCTCCTCTAGCTGCTTCTGCACATGCGAACCCCCCTGGCTCATCCCAGAGCCCCAGCCTGACACACCTTTGCTGGTCCAACAGTCCTCAGAGTTTGTGCCATGATCCGGCTGTTTGCCTGGCCTTTTCGCCTGCGTGTTCATGGTTCCCAAGGCATTCCTGTTCTCCTGCTCCGTTCCTAGACTTCAGCTATGCTTCCGGATCCTACTCGGTTTCCAGTCTCCACCTAGTAAGGTCTGCACTCAAGGTCCCAACCCAGGGGTAGCAGCAGCTGCTTCGGGCAGAAGATATCAGCTCTGGTCCGCCTGGTCTCTGTAAGGTACGCCCTTGCACAGGAGTGGTACCTTCAATCCGTCCTTAGCGGAACAGGGGTGACAAGTACACATCTATCATGGGGAACCATAAATATGGTAGGTCTGCACCAAGGGTGCTTATTGAAGCTACTGGCTCTTTTGCTTTTCAGACACTGACTGAAAAATTAGCAAGGTGAAAGCAAATGTCTCTATATTACAAAATACTCAACCAGTACCACTCGATGCGCCAATACCCATGCACCCAGCAAACAATCAAAAGTAAATCAAAAGACCACCTACCTAGTAAGCTACCTAGTAAGCTTAATAAGGGTGGAAGGTGATGAACCAGAAGGCTCCACAACAAAAATACAGAGGAACCAGAAAATAGTGACCACTAGGCTTCACCGAAAAAACTGGAATTGAGGGGGCCCTATCGACATCTATGATGCGAGACTGCACATAAACGCTCAGTGGAGCATGTCAAAGCTTCTAGAAGCTTTGTAGTAATCTTCACTGGCCAGGGTCAGTTGGATGACATCATCTACACGTGAGGACTACTACAACTTGCTTGCCCTTAGAGGAAGATGTGTTTATTACATTGTCTAGTTGGTTGGGTGTACATGGAAACTTAGAAGCGTGTAATTGGAACATGAGCTGAGGTCCCATAGAGAACAGAGAAATCCTTCACTGTGGAAGGACACCGGCTTTATGCCCGGCAACAGCAACACGAGGAGTCTTCCCCCAAGCAGAGAGAGTGTGCAGCTCTGTAACACATTATCTGACATTTCAGGGGGGGTGGGGGGGAATAGCGAGGTGAGGTTTAGCTGAAGCCTCATTTACTGTTCATTTATCTGTCTTCCATCAGCTGAATATTAACAATAGTCTTCAACTATACTATTCCCTTTTGTTCTGCCCAACCTTCTCAGCAATCTGTTGAAAAAAAAAAAAAAAAAAAAGACAGCTGCACGCTCAAGGCTCCTTCTTACAGCCCCAAATTTTATTCCTACTTTTGATTCTCAAGCTCTCCCACATTATTTCTGTACTACAATGGTATCATCCTTACTCATTCTTTCGCTTGGCATTTTACATTATTTTGCTTTGATAAACTAGCAAAGAAATGTTTTCAAATTTCTACGCAAAAAAAAAAAACCCCATTTGTTTTTGGCAGGATAGTTTTGTGTTTTTCCAAGGTGTGTGCACTTCAGTGACAAGAATGCATATTGTAGTTTTTTTTAGTATTACTTACAGATAAATCTAGGTCTCCTAGGTGTTTCCTCTCTTGCTCAATGATAGAATCTAACACCTTGTAGTAAAGAATCTCCGCAAGACGAAAATACTTGCTAGCAATATCTGAGGGGTATTATAAAAATAAAAAAACCAAACATTGTTAAATACCACTTTATAAGAAAAAAAAAAAAAGCCCTAAAAGCTATAGTCAATTTATTAAAAGAGGTTTCTGATACTGTGAGATGCAGCCAGTTTTCCCATTGGTCATTTTTATAGTTACTCTGCATACATTAATGACACCCGATGACAGCAAATCACAGAGGTTACTTTTCTTTTATTTTAAGAAGCCCAAAAATGTGTGTGTGTAATTTTGGAAGTTTTCTCTGAGTTTAGAAGTAGAAAGAAAACACATTTTAAATAATAAAGACCAATTTTCAGATGTCACATGCTATAATAAAATAGCAACCACCACCACTAGAAGCCACATTTTAAAAGCTCTTGCAGTCAAAGCTGGCACATCAAGGATCTGTGCACTATGATAAATGATATAAAATAATAAACCTAACCTTTGGAATAACTACTGTATTCGCCATCAGTGTGTGTATGCTGACAAAATGTTTCATACATTTCTTTCAATCTGTTAGAAATCGATTGAGAAGGATCCCTGGAACATGTCCTGCCAATATAAAATAAAAAAATGTTAGTTACATGGGGTGCACTAATCCAAGAGAAGAGTCCATAATAAGGGGTGAGGTACTGATGACCACCAAAGAGGAGAGAGGCCTCATGGTGCTCACATCTAAATGATCTCAAGGTGCAAAACAGTACAATAAGGTGGCGGCAGGACCCACAGAAACGCAATATTGCATAGGTAGTGGTATAACCAGGGAGGAAATAAAAAGGTAAGGTTTCTGTACAAATCACTGGTGAAAATTCATCTGGAGCAGCCCCAGTTCTGGAGGCCACACTTCCAAAAGGTTTTAGATTAGAAGTAGTCCACGGAAGGACTACCAAAATTGTTCTAAGTCTGCAAATAAGTCATATGAAATTAGATTTAAGGAACTAAATGTGTACCCCTAAAGGAGAAGAAAGAGAGATGGGAACATGAGAGAGACATTCAACTATCTGAAAAATAGACATGCTACATATTATGCCTATGTATTTGCTTAATGTATGCTTGCCATATTTGTTCAATGTCTATTAGATGTATATATTTTATTAATTTTGTAATCAACTAAGGACTAGTGAGCAAATATTTGCTAAATAAATGCCATGATAGTATTTTCCAATGGAAATTGAAGTTTTAGATCAAGATTTAAAGGCAATTGACTCAGGACTAGCATTAGGAAATATTAAGTTACAGAAAGGATGGTGGATGCATGGAGATAAAGGAAAAACAGTTAAAGCAAGCAAAGGCAATAAAAAAAAAAAAGCCAACACTTCTCCAAGATCGCAAAAACAATTAATAAAAAAGAGAAAGAACCACCACTGACTTCAGGCAAAAAGAATTCTGGAAAGTATTTAGGAAAAAATATTCCACCTAAAGTCAGCTGTTCTTTTGTGGACGTATGAATAGTTGTATAGTGAATTTGAGGATAAGTATTCTCATATATGACTTTGGTGAATGGGAATAAATAATGGACTCTCTTGCAACCTGGAAAAGATTTTGACAGACATGGCTTTTTGGTATAAGTAGAAACAAAAAACCATGCATAAGCATGATATTATTTATCAGTAGCTGGCACAACAGCGTGTTTAGTCAATAATGCAGGACTATAGTACGTATGATCTTGCCCCATAGCTTATGCACAGAGAGGGGAATTTTAATTGCATGCAAGGCATGCTTTGTGCTCACAGGCCTACAAGGCAATTTTGAAGAGCAGGTGGATAATATGCAGGATAAAGCAGCAAAAAGAAGGCCCAGCGCTTAACTTTCTCTGACTGGCCTCTGCCCCAACCTCAGCACCACCCCTGTTCTCCAAAGGGAGGCGCACGCATGTTGTCAGCAGCTTGCACCCTTTTCTCCAAGGAGAGACGCACGCATGCTGTCAGCAGCCTGCACCCTTTTCTCCAAGGGGAGATGCACGCATGCTGTCAGCGGCTTGGACCCTTTTCTCCACAGATGGCTCAGGACCATTTTCCATGCAGAATACCTTTGAAAATTGTCACCTTGATGCAGTAACATTTCATGACCGTTTTGGGTGCCACAACTTTTATTTATTTATTTATTTATTTATTTATTACTATAGAGACAAAAACAGTAACAATTCCTGAAAGCATGGGATAAACACAGTATAAGGGATCCTTAGTTGAGAGGAAAAGGAAAATTAGTTTCTTACCTGATAATTTTCGTTCCTGTAGTACCATGGATCAGTCCAGACACCTGGGTTGTGACTCCGCGCCAGCAGATGGAGACAGAGCAAAACTTGACGGGCTCCCTACATATAGTAAGGAGCCACCCACAGCCCCTCAGTCGAACGTACTGTCAAAGCAAAACCAAGTGCTCGACTAACTAACTATAAACTGCAATATATATACCAATTCATAACACACCCCTGGCAGCAAACAGCAAACCAACAGAACCAGAGGCAAGAGGCTGTAAGCCAAAAATGGGCAATAATGCCGCCCGAAAAACTACGAGCAGACTCTCTCACTCTTCATTGAAAACAGATCAGACGGGTGGGAGCCTGGACTGATCCATGGTACTACAGGAACGAAAATTATCAGGTAAGAAACTAATTTTCCTTTCCCTGTACGTACCAGGATCAGTCCAGACACCTGGGATGTACCAGAGCAAATTACTGAGGGTGGGAAGCAGAGAGTCCCGCTCGGAGAACACTCGCTCCAAAACCTTGAGCCTCAGCTGCCTGGACATCGAGTCTGTAATGTTTAGTAAACGTGTGCAGCGACTTCCACGTCGCTGCTTTACAGATCTCCTGTGACGACACCTGAGAAACCTCAGCCCAAGACGTGGCCTGCGCCCTAGTGGAATGCGCACGAAGTCCCCTAGGTGCCAACTTCCCTTGCAGAAGATACGCTGAACCAATCGCCTCCTTGAGCCAACGCGCAATTGTGGCCCGCGAAGCCGCAGACCCCCGGCGAGGTCCGGAGCAGAGGACAAACAAATGGTCAGACACCCGGAAGGCATTAGTTACCTCCAGATAACGAATGAGAATCCTGCGAACATCGAGTTTGCGCAGGTCTCTCGACCTCTTGTCCCCCGGATCCATGACTGAAAAACCAGGCAGGTCTACGGATTGATTCAAGTGAAAAGAGGATACCACCTTGGGCAAAAAGGAGGGAACAGTCCGTAGGGAGACCCCGGTCTCCGAAAAACGCAGAAACGGCTCTCTACAGGACAACGCCTGAAACTCCGAGACTCGACGAGCAGACGTAATCGCTACCAAAAACACGGCCTTCAGCGTAAGATCCTTCAGAGTCGCGCGCTTGATTGGTTCAAAAGGAGGCCCACAGAGGGCGGATAGCACGCAATTTAAATTCCAGGACGGACAAGGGCTCCGGACGGGAGGGCGCAAGTGCTTAGCGCCACGAAGAAAACGCACCACATCCGGATGACAGGCCAAGGACACTCCCTGGACCTTACCCCTGAGACAACCAAGCGCAGCAATTTGGACCTTCAAGGTACTCCAAGACAGTCCCTTCGAGAGACCGTCTTGCAGAAACTCGAGGACCGCTGGTACAGCTGGACGAATAGGATCTATGTTGCGCGTACCGCACCAGGCCTCAAAGACTGTCCAGACCCGCATGTAGGTAAGGGACGTAGACTGTTTCCGAGCCCTTAACAACGTAGCAATCACGGATTCAGAGTATCCCTTATTCCTTAAACGCGCCCTTTCAAAAGCCAGGCCGCGAGACAAAAGTGATCCGCATCCTCCAAACAGACGGGTCCTTGTTGAAGGATGGACGCGTCCCCGTGAAATTGAAGCGGAGGCTCCGCCGCCAACTGAATGAGATCCGCGAACCACGGCCGCCGTGGCCACTCCGGCGCCACCAAAATCACCGCCGCCGGGTGCAACTCTACCCGCCGCAGAACCTTTCCGATCAGAGGCCACGGAGGGAACACATAAAGCAACACGTCCGTGGGCCAGGGAAGCACCAATGCATCGACGCCTTCCGCGCCTCGTTCCCTCCGTCGACTGAAGAACCGCGGCGCCTTTGTGTTGAGAGCGGTGGCCATGAGATCCAGGTGGGGCCGTCCCCACCTGGCACAGATGAGTCGAAACGCTACCTCCGGTAACTCCCACTCTCCTGGATCCAGCCGATGGCGACTGAGGAAATCCGCCTGAACGTTGTCCACCCCTGCGATGTGAGACGCTGCTATGCCGCTGAGGTGCTGTTCCGCCCAGGCCATCAACAGACTCACCTCGTCCGCCACCTGTTGGCTCCTTGTACCCCCCTGGCGATTGATGTAGGCCACTGTGGTCGCATTGTCCGACAGAACCCGGACCGCTCGTCCCCGAATCCAAGGGAGAAAGGCCCGTAACGCCAACGACACCGCCTTGGTTTCCAACCGGTTGATGGACCACAGCGACTGCTGACTCGACCACTGACCTTGCACCGAGCGGCTCCCGCAGACCGCTCCCCAGCCGGAGAGACTGGCGTCTGTCGTCACCACCGTCCAGGTGGGCATGAGCAGGGAGACTCCGCACGTCAAGTGGTCGGTGGAGAGCCACCAATGCAGACTGTCCCTGGCCCGGTCCGTGAGTGGCAGCGGGCGATGAAACTCTTCCGAGACCGGCTTCCAACGGGACAGTAACGCTGACTGTAACGGTCGCAGATGAGCAAAAGCCCAGGGAACCAAGGCGAGCGTCGATGCCATGGACCCCAAGACCATCAGATAATCGCAGACCAACGGGCACCGCATGGACAACAGACGTCTCACCTGTCGCTGCAGCTTGGCCACTCTCTCTTGAGTCAGAAACACCCTGGCTCTCCCTGTGTCGAACAAGGCCCCCAGGTACTCTAACCGCTGAGTAGGCTGCAACTGACTCTTGGAGAGGTTGACTACCCAGCCGAGAGAGCGCAAGAGCTGTAGGACCCGGGCAATCGCTTGTCGACATTCGGCTTCGGACTTGGCCCGGATGAGCCAATCGTCTAGGTAAGGATGAACCAGGAGCCCTTCCCTCCGGAGCTGGGCCGCCACTACTACCATGACTTTGGTGAAGGTGCGTGGAGCCGTGGCGAGACCGAACGGAAGAGCTCTGAACTGATAGTGCCTGCCTAGAACGCAAAACCTCAAATATTTGTGGTAGGCCGGCTGAATGCCGATGTGGAGATACGCTTCCGTAAGATCCAGCGACGCCAAATATTCGCCCGGCCGAACCGCGGCCACTACCGAGCGGATCGTTTCCATCTTGAAACGCGGAATGCGAAGGCATCTGTTGACTCCCTTGAGATCGAGAATGGGACGGAAGGAGCCGTCTTTCTTCGGGACCACGAAGTAAATGGAGTATCTTCCCAGTCCCCGTTGTGTTGATGGTACGGGAGAAATGGCGCCGAGATCTTCCAGACGTCGCAGGGTCGTTCGGACAGCGTCCCTTTTGAAAAGAGCCTTGCAAGGGGAGACGAGGAACTTGTCCCACGGTAGACGAGCAAAATCTAACGCGTAGCCGTTCCTTATCACGTCGAGAACCCACTGGTCTGAAGTTATCTTGGTCCATTCCTGGTAAAACAAGGCGAGCCTCGCCCCCACCTGTGGGACGACCTCTGGAGGCGGCCGTGAGGAACGGACCCTTCTCGTTTCATTGGGCCGACTTGGACCCCGATCCCGACGGGGTTCCACCAGTCCTGTTAAACCTCTTCCCTCGAAAGGACTGAGACCATGAGGAAGGTCTAGCAGAGTTCGACCGGTAGGACTGTCCCGCCCTCGCCGATCTCTGCGGTCGCTGCCGCCGGTTGGAACGAAAACGGTTCCTCGGGGAGAAGGTCGAACGATGTCTGGGCCTGTCCTCCGGCAATTTAAACGCTTTGTTCTCACTGAGGAACTGCATCAGCTCGTCCAACTGTTTACCAAACAATAGCTTCCCTTTGAAAGGCAATGAGCCCAAGTGGGCTTTAGACGTACCATCCGCCGCCCAGTTCCGGAGCCAGAGAAGACGGCGGGCAGAGACTGCCGACACCATGGCCCTGGCTGAAGTTCTCAGCAGATCGTGCATGGCGTCCGCGCTGTAAGCGATCACCGCTTCCAAATGATCCGCTTGAGAGGCCTCCCCGACGGAGAGGCCAGCATTCGCCTGCAAAGTTTGGGCCCAGCGGAGCCCTGCCCGCAACGCAAAATTGCTGCAAATGGCCGCCCTGACTCCCAGGGCGGAGACCTCAAAGACCTTCTTGAGTTGCACCTCCAGCTTCCGATCCTGGATATCCCGGAGCGCGGTAGCTCCGGTGACAGGGATGGTAGACCTCTTTGTCACTGCCGACACCGCTGCGTCTACCCGAGGGAGCCGCAGCAGATCCAGTACATCCTCCGGCAGAGGATATAACTTGTCCATCGCCTTACTCACCTTCAGGCCTAATTCCGGAGTATCCCATTCCCGGAACAAAATGTCGGATGCCGAAAAATGGAACGGGAAAGCCACCGCGGGACCTGCGAGGCCCAAGAGGACTGGGTCCATATTTGCCCCCTGACGGGTTTCTACCGGTGGGGCCTCCACCCCGAGTTCATCGAGGATCGCCGGGATAAGGGGAATCAGCTCTTCGCGCTTGAAGAGCCGCACGACCTTGGGGTCATCCCCATCCGCCGCTTTCTCTGTTCCTGGCTTGATTGGATCTTGCTTATCGAGCCCCTCGGGCCCTTCCGCGGTCTCCGAGACCGCCCCCTCCTCCTCCAAGGAGGTAGAGGCCGTATCATAGTTCCGCGAGTCCCCTCGCGATGGCCTCTTTTCCCTGGGTGTCCCCGGTGCTTTCGCCTGTCGGATCGATCTCTTTTGGGGTTGGGAGCGACCCTCCCTGCCCCCTGGGGCCTTCCGCGGCCTGTGTTTGGAGCGCTTGTACTGTGCTAATTTTTTTAAAAGCAAAGTAAAATCTTCCGAGAATGAATCTTCTGAATCGGAGGAATCCTCCCTCGAAACTAAACTCCCAGCTTCCTGGGCCCCCGGGATCTCCCCCTCCGAACCACGACGTTGAGGAGACAGGGGGGGCGGCTGGTCGCCATTTCCCAGGGCTTTCCTCGTTGCCTCCCTCACTGTATTCAAAATGGCCGCCGTTCCCGCGCTAAGCGGGAACGGATCGGCCCTGTCAGCAGCTGCAGACGCGGCGCGTGGCGGCGATCGAGACCCGCGTGGTGGCGATCGGGACCCCCGAGAGCGGCCCCCTCGACCCCCCTCCGAAGGACCTTCGCCCCCCGACACACAATTCGCGCAAACACCGGCTCGCGAGACTCACGCGCGTGCGGACCCACACGCGCGGCAAGCAGTCCCCCTGGGCATCCCTGACTAAAGGCACCCCCAAGGTAAGAGAAAAATGAAATGTTTCGCCGCTTCCCCGCGCAGCCCCGACGAGGAGAACCGGAGAGAGAAAGGAGAGAGAGCCGGCGCGCCAGAAAAATAACGCCGAAACTTCTGTTTTTTTTTTTTGTAATACTTAGCCGCTGGCCGAGGTACTGAAGGCTGTCTGTTCCTGCGGGGGCGAGTGAACCGGGCTCCCCGGTGTCACCCCCGACGCTGCTGCCAGGCACGGCCGGGTCCTCGACCCTCAGCAGCGGCCTCAACCAGGGGCAATGATCCCCTCGGGATCTTGTAAGTCCCCTGGGAGGCTCCACCGACGGGAGACTTCTATTAACTACAATTTTTTTCTTCTTCTTTGTCTTTTCTTTTTTTTTTTTTTTTTTTTCTCAATTAAGCTACCCTATTGAAAATAAAAAACTCCTAAATTCCTTGATCCCTGACTAATTATCCCAAGGATCCCAGAGACTGTGGGTGGACCTGCCCCATCTGCTGGAGACAGAGTAAGACTGAGGGGCTGTGGGTGGCACCTTACTATATGTAGGGAGCCCGTCAAGTTTTGCTCTGTCTCCATCTGCTGGCGCGGAGTCACAACCCAGGTGTCTGGACTGATCCTGGTACGTACAGGGAATGAAGGTTACGCCAGAGATTAAGTTGACTGCACTATTTCAACAGGGAAGAATAATAGACAGATTAGATGGCCCTTGTGGCCTTTATCTGTCAAAATACTGTTTCTATGGTTCAAATACTAAAAGCATTCTTCTTGCTGTAGATTTTATAAAAACTTTCAGTGGATGAAGGAGACTTCTCTGTGTCTCTGAAGAGTAATCTATGTGCATGCTCTCTCTTTGTTAGCCATAAGCTCCACTGCATTATAGCTTATTTCAAAAAAGTAGATTCATCTGGACCTGCTTATAAGAAATCAAGCAACAGAGGACTGGTAACTTTGTACTATTCCTAGTCCTATAGACTGCATGACAATTGTGAGCTGTTCCTTCTGCTTCACACCCTAGAGAAGAACCGCACAAGGAGGTTGATATTCATAGATTGCTAAACACTTCAGTTTAGGTACCTAAGTTAGGATCATAAGTTTCTGGTTGAAAATAGGCACCTAAACTTAGTCACCTGATGCTGAAAATGGAGAAATTACTTACTGATAATTTAGTTTTCCTTAGTGTAGCAGATGGACTCAGGACCAATGGGTATAGTGTACTCCTGATAGCAGTTGGAGACGAATCAGATTTCAATCTGACGTCAGCCCTAGTACATATAACCCTGCAGGAAGTGCAGCTCTTCAGTATTCTCTTCGAAAAGCAATGTGGATATACGTGTGACTGAATAACTTGATTAACTTGAACTGGTTGATGTGGTTATAGCTGGAGACCGCCAGTGCACTCACCCGAGAAACGCCGACACCTGGTAGGTATGGGTGTCCTAATTAGAGGAAAGCTTGGCTTACCCGTGTTTGACTTGCTCTCAGGGAATTGTCACCCGAGGTTTCCGTGTTTGTCGGCAGCCATGGGCGGGATGCAGAGTCCATCTGTGCAAGCGTGTATAGAGTCCCGAACTGCTATGGAGACGGAAAAAACTGAAGAGCATGGTGTCCTGCAGGGGTATATGTACTAGGGCTGACGTCAGATTGAAATCTGATCCGTCTCCAACTGCTAACAGGAGTACACTATACCCATTGGTCCTGAGTCCATCTGCTACACGCTAGGAAATCACTGTTAGTGCTCTCCAGCTTGATAAAAAAAATGACATGGTAGGCCAACAGCCCCCAATCCCTCCCATCTGCTTGATTACAAATTTACTGATGGGGCTGAGAGTCCCCTATCCTTTCCTCATACCCACCTGATACAAAATACAATCATGGCGCCGAGGGTGCCCTGGAACCCTCGGCCATCTGCCTAACAAAACAAATTAATGTAGTAGGCTTAGAGAACCAGAGAACCCCCCCCCTCTCCAAACCTTCCCAAGCAAAGCTAGGAGGAGGACTGAAGCTTATCTACTACTTTCCAGCTTTAGCAACATCTGACAGCAGTGCTGGCTATATGATAGGAAATAAATATTAAGGGGTAGATTTTAAGAGGCGCGCGAACAGCCTACTTTTGCTTGCGCATCAGACTCAAGCAAAAGTACGCTGGATTTTAGTAGATACGCGCGGAGCCGCGCGTATCCACTAAAATCCTGGATCGGCGCGCGCAAGGCTATCGATTTTGTATAGCCTGCGCGCGCCGAGCCGCGCTGCCTCCCCCCGTTCCCTCCAAGGCCGCTCCGAAATTGGAGCGGCCTCGGAGGGAACTTTCCTTTGCCCTCCCCTCACCTTACCCTCCCTTCCCCTACCTAACCCACCCACCCGGCCCTGTCTACACCCCCCCCTTACCTTTGTCGGGGGATTTACGCCTCCCGGAGGGAGACGTAAATCCCCGCGCGCCAGCGGGCCTGCTGCGCGCCGGGCCGCGACCTGGGGGCGGGTACGGAGGGCGCGGCCACGCCCCCGGGCCGTAGCCACGCCCCGTACCCGCCCCCAAAACGCGGCCGACACGCCCCCGAAACGCCGCGTCGACCGGGCCCCGCCCCCCGACACGCCCCCGACACGCCCCCCTCCGAAAACCCCGGGACGTACGCGAGTCCCGGGGCCTGCGCGCGCCGGTAGGCCTATGTAAAATAGGCTTACCGGCGCGCAGGGCCCTGCTCGCCTAAATCCGCCCGGTTTTGGGCGGATTTAGGCGAGCAGGGCGCTGAAAATCCGCCCCTAAGTGCTGGTGAACTATTTGGGGCGGATTTTAAAAGGAGCGCGAATAGCCTACTTTTGTTTGCGCTCCAGGCGCAAACAAAAGTACGCTGGATTTTAGCAGATACGCGCGGAGCCGCGCGTATCTGCTAAAAACCTGGATCGGTGCGCGCAAGGCTATGGATTTTGTATAGCTGGTGCGCGCCGAGCCGCGCAGCCTACCCCCGTTCCCTCCAAGGCCGCTCCGAAATCGGAGCGGCCTCGGAGGGAACTTTCCTTTGCCCTCCCCTCACCTTCCCCTCCCTTCCCCTACCTAACCCACCCGCCCGGCCCTGTCTAAACCCCCCCCTTACCTTTGTCGGGGGATTTACGCCTCCCGGAGGGAGGCGTAAATCCCCGCGCGTCAGCGGGCCTCCTGCACGCCGGGACGCGACCTGGGGGCAGGTCCGGAGGGCGCGGCCACGCCCCTGGGCTCGCCCCTGGAACGCTCCCGACACGCCCCGAAAACGCCACGCGGTTCGGGCCCGCCCCCCCCCGACACGCCCCCTCTGAAAACCCCGGGACTTACGCGAGTCCCGGGGCTCTGCGCGCGCCGGTAGGCCTATGTAAAATAGGCCTACCGGCGCGCAGGGCCCTGCTCGCGTAAATCCGCCCGGTTTTGGGCGGATTTACACGAGCAGGGCTCTGAAAATCCGCCCCACTATGTATTGCTCTGATAACCATGGGACCTGGAAATGGAGATTGGACCTTTGCTTGTCTGTGCCAGTAAGTTATTGCAGTTTCCAGCACTCCTGTCAATGGCTGCTAAGAGCTGGGAGGAGGTGATAAGCCTCAATTCTCCTCCCAGCTCCGCCTGGGAGAGGGGGTTCTTGGGTGTCCTTATCCTGACAGGTAGGAAGAAGGATCTGGGTGGCCAGACTTAGAGCTGCTCTAGCAGCACCTAGTTTTGGCTATCCAAGTTAAGCGCCTAGCACTAGAGCAGCACTAGGTGCCTAACTTCCTCCCTCCAACCTGATCATGTTCATTTTCAAGGTGCCTACATTTAGATGCCTAGATATGGGTAATTTTTAAATTAAAAACATCTAGGAGCCTAACTCACCTTTGGAAAATCAGCCTGAAAATGTGATAGTATCAAAACTCAATAGGTTTAAGGGAACTTTGCTTTGCAAAGATTAAATTGTCAGTCATATAGTGCATCTTCTTAGCATTTCTTTGCTCACCAGTGCTATATAAAAAGGCATGCATGTTGGAGGTACCCAAGGAGGTGCATCTTTGTCCAAATTACAATATATTTAGAATAGAAAAAGATTATGCCATCACTATATCCTCTTTTTTGCAGCCAACAAGGAACAAGAGCACAGTCTAGCATACATAATAGGAAGCCTACTAAGACCTGCCTGGTGAAAATAGAAGACCCTTGGAGAATAAAAATGTCACTGGCATAAATATATCAGCAAAACAACCAATTAAAAATTGCCGCATCATAACCATCTCTTACCCATAATTTTTCTCCTACAAAGTCGAGAACTGGCAGAACACCTTGCTTTAGTATTTATCTGTTTCAACTATGCCACACTTATTGGTGTCTATATCTACACACATGTTCATAACTGTGGTTTTTTTCCTATTACTGGATGTCTTACTTTTGCTTGGTTATGTTTGATTTAACTTAACATATGTTGTTGTCTATGACTGATTTGTACATCTTTACTTACCTGTGGGTGACTATGTTGAACAAATTTAATAAACATATATTAAAAAAAAAATAAATAAAAATTGCCACATGTTCTAACTGAACCATAAGACAATTCTGTTTCTGCTGCACACAGCTTTGAAAAGCACAATAGCTTCAGGTAATTATTTCAAATATTATTCCAGCCATCTAAAAATGATCTCCAAATGGAGCACAGAGAAAGTTTTTCTTACTTGTTGCCTCAATCCTGGGCACAGAGGCAACAAAAGGCCCTCACAGTTCCTGGATACGGAGGAGCCATCAACAAGGCAGCCTGGACAAGTCCAAGGGAAACAGCTGTGTTAAGCAGGAGAGCTGGCTTCTGTTTTCAGGCCTCAGACCTTTGCCTTTTGCTGGCCAGGACCGATCAGTGGTGGGGAAGCAGCATTTACATTCCATAGGGGGCTGCAACTAAGTGCACTCCTCCTACGTTCAAGTTAGTTGCTGACCAATCAATGTAGTTCTGGGTAACTGGAATTACCATGCAACATATTGGAAAACCATGAACTGCGCTTGCCTCAGTTTTAAACAGACTGACCTGTGGCCATGAGCATGACATCACTAACCTTAGTATTTGCACCAGTTTCTCACTGGGTGCATTCTTAAGTCCCGTCAACATGGAATGAAGTCGGCTCACGTTGTGTGTTGCCGTGGAAACAGGGGTCACATAGGGATTGCTCTCTTTAATGAACTTCTGACCAGTAAGTGGAGTTGAAATTCGAAGTGCTTTGGACTTGAAAAGAAGAACAAGGCCACATTTTCATAAAAGTTACTACAGCCTTCCTTTTGCTACGATGCATAACTCTGATCTTGAGAAAAAAAAAAAAGGATGTATCCTCACAGTTCCCTGAAATTTCATACAGATTGTAGTTTTGGGGGTTTTAAATCTTACTGAGCAATATTCTGGATGCTGCAGATGTATGCCTTCATTTCAGAGCAAGAAATTGGGGGTACACACTGCAGTGGAACAGCCACTATTTACTGATGCTAAAATTAGTGAGAGCTTTCTAGCAATGCCTTCCTAGCATTTCCCAGAGATGTTTCAGTTATATAGCTGTCGTGCCAGCAAGGCCGTGTACTAGAAATAACAACTGAACAAGGTACTAAGCAAGTTAATACTCCACGAGTCACTTTAGCAGCACGCAGGCCCTCCCACAGCTATATTAATTTGCATCCACATTATGTGCTAACTAAACAATCCACGTGAGGTAACACATGGAAAGGTTCAGCATCACTGCTTTAACTGGCAAGTCACAAGAGAGAAACTGAACTATCCTCTTACCACTTTTGACGGTCTCATCAGAACCAGCTAGATCTACTTTTAGTAATTTATCAGGTTCTTGTGACTGTCAGAGAGAGAGGCTGGCTTTTGTGGACCTTGTTCTTACCCAGCATGGCATATCTTCTATTCTAATGCGACAGAAGTTTGCACTCATGCACCCTATCTATTCTATGGAGTCACTTTCCAGATGGCAACAATTATCCCAAGAATAAAATAACTTAAATAAAAGATTGCTGGGCAGAGTGGATGGGTCTTTTTTTTTGGTTGACATTTACTATATTACTATGGTTCCTTCAGAAGGGCCACGTTCTTCAGAAACGCTGCAGGGGATCTGCAAGCCCAGAGTCCAGCTGCTGTACTCACCCTGTCAAAGTGTTGCTGCAGACTGTATTTCACTTGCACTCGTTCAGCTGTGTCCATCGCCGAAACGTTGCTTAGGCACCTTGTAAGCGTTCCAATCTCCTCATCCGCATCATCCCCCAGAAATATCCTTTCGTCTAAATTTCCAGCAGATAAGACGTACTCCTCATAAGCCTTGTTGATAGCTTTGCTATGGAACACAAACAAACGAAGACGTTAGAAAGCCTCTTCCTCCATGAAACCTCTACAAGAGATGAAGTCATTGCTTCCATGGCTCTTTTAGCTACAGTGTTTATTTGTTTCGTTTCATAGAGTGGAAAACTTATTAAAGCTCGTACCTAGATTCAATACTTGTAACACAAGATTTGAGACCCACCAAGAATAAAAATGTATTACCACTGGTAAAAAGAAAATGAAAGAAACAAAATTCATGATTTTACTGTTCCAAACACAATAATGGCTTAAACACCCTAGAGCTTGCAAGCCTTCTTGTTTCTTTCACAATGCTTGCTAAAGGCTGAACATCTTTCTTGCCAATACCCTGGCAACTCCACTGACCCATATTACATTTGCATTTCTACCTTTCACCTTATTTAAAAATGTGTAGTCTGTCAAGTTCATTACAACAAACTGTTACATTTGAGAGTTAAGCAATAATCGGTGTTCCTTTCCTAAATGCTTTCTTTACAAATACATGTAAATAAACTTGTTCTTTAAAAACAAAATGTGATGAGCTGATTATGGGCCAAGATTTATTTTATATTACACAAGTCAGGGCTAAGGAGAAGACTGTTGCCTAAGGCTACAGACTAAAAACTGGCTGAATAGTACTATCCTGGACTCAGATATAAGATCACCTTGAACATATAGTGATCACCCCATATTCAGGCTAATGTATTATTTTTTAGGGACAGAGGTGCTGAAGTTTAAAGAAGTCAAAACGGTTACTGGATGTTTGGTTATCACAATTAATACCAATCACTTTTCTTTAAAATGCAAAAAAGATTAACAACTTGCCCTATGAGTACAAACTCTGATCATGCCTAGTCCCACTATCATCAGTTCCTCAAGAGGAAGAAAAATAGCACTGGTAAACCACAGGCTGGGCCGACTTTGCTGCTTTTTGATTTTGCATCTGTCAGTTTTTAGCTGGAGAAAGAGTAGCTAATAGGAAGACTATTAAATACATTATGCTGCCATTGGTATCATGTCTCTATAAGGACAGAAGTTATTTGTAAAGGTCACTATGGGGTGAATTAGTAAAGCCATCTACAGAAATAAAATGCAGTTGTAAATGGCTGTAATAAAATAGCCCTGGGGCTCAGTGCATGTGAAATGATGTGGCAGCCTGATTTGGTGCATAATTTTACACACACTAGGGAGAGGTGCTCTGGGTGGGTTGGGGGCACAGCATTGAGACTCACATGCATACTTTTTCCATTTTAAGAAGTATGCGCACAACCTTAGTAGAGCAGGCGTAATTTTGTGCAAGTAAGTGTGTGCATAACAGGGAGTTTTCAAAACAAAAGTATCTACGTAAGTTTGCCTTGAAATGTGGAGTAAAGTCTGCATGTATAGACCTCACCCCTATCCAGAGAGTTATAAACTGGCCTCCCCCTTAAGGGCAACTTTCAGTCTTTTTTACCTGGGTAGATTGGCCTGTCTGAAGGTGCTTTCCTGGTGTGTATGTTTAGATGTCCTCAGCTCCCACCCACTACAGATACCCCTACCTCCCCACATCTTGAAAATAGGAGTCAATTAGTGATTTTGCAAAAAACATTCAATTAATCCTCATTTTAATAATTGACTAATTTTAGTCTTGTTGCTGGTCATTCACAAATTAACAAGAGTCACCTAGTTATTTTTAAAACCTTACATTTTAAAAAAGCCACCCAATAATTTAAAGACTCTTAATTAAAAGACATACCTATGCCATAATAAGTTTTAAAACTTCAGCAACTTAATAAAATGAAGATGCAGACAGTAGTCCAACAGCAAGCTGAGGGCTAAACAGTCTTTTGCACCAAGTGCCACATGTATGATTTCCTGCCTGTTGGTGAGATGCTGTATGTGTGCACCCGGTGCAAAGAACTCCTGGCTCTCAGAGAACAGGTCTGATCTTTGGAGGAGCTGAGAATGGTAGCATTCTCAGAAATGCTCCCCGTTCCATGCACAGGACCCCAAAAGCAAGCTGAGCTCCAGAGTCTCAAGGGGTGGGTGAGACAATGGCACGGGGAAGAGGGTTTTAGATTTGTTAAGAACTGGGTAACATTCCGGGGAAGGGGGAGCCTATTCTGGCAGGATGGGTTTCAACTTAATCAGAGTGGAACCACGCTGCTGGCACTAACCCTTAAAAAGGAGATAGAGCAGCTTTTAAACTAGAAGATAGGGGGAAATTGATAGCCACTCAGAAGTGCATGGTTTGGAATGATGTAACTTTAAAGGATACTAACAAAGCAGGCATGTTTGGGCATCCTGATAGAGAGGTTGCAATAAAATGTTATATGCCTTTAAATAAAGAGCAGAAAGATTCCAAATTACCTCTGTCAATTGATAAGCAGGTTGTTAATTTAAAACAAATACATACTTTGAAATCTCTGTATACAAATGCTAGAAGTCTAAAAAATAAGATGGGAGAGTTAGAATGCATAGCAATGAATGAAGAGGTAGATATAATTGCCATCTCAGAGATCTGGTGGAAGGAGGTACAAATTATATCTCAATAACAGGATGGATCAAATTGCTGGAGGGGTGATGCTATATGTTAAAGAGGGCATAGAGTCAAACAAGATAAAAGTTCTAAAATAATGTACTGTAGAATCTTTATGGATAGAAATTCCATGGAATAACAGTGGGGGTGTACTACTGTCTACCTCGCCAGAATAAAGAGACAGATGATAAAATGCTAAGAGAAATTAGGGAAGCTAAAAAAAAAAGTAGTAACAGTAATAATGGGAGATTTCAATTAGCCCATAAATGACTGGATAAATGTAACATCAGGACATGCAAAGGAGGTAAAGTTTCTAGATGAAATGAATGACTACTTTATGGAGCAGCTGGTACAAGAAATGACAAGGGGGGAGCTATTTTAGACCTAATCATTAGTGGAACACATGATTTGGTGAAAAAGATAATGGTGTTAGGGCCACTTGGCAATAATGACCATAACATAATCAAATTTGACTTGATAACTAGAGGAAATCTACTGCAATAGCATTTAATTTTCATAAGGGAGAATGATAAAATGAGAAAAATTGTTACAAAAAAAACTAAAAGGAGCAGCTGCAAACTTCAAGAGTTTACATCAGACATAGACGTTGTTTAAAAACTCATCTCCTCCATTCCATTATTTACTGTGTGCTGTGCCTGTGGAGCTTTATGGCTGTTTCTGCCTCAGACACCTTCAGCTATTCTGAACAGGACTTCAATTCCTTACTCCTGGATGCACCTCTCTTTTGAGACCCCGTCTGCCCCTTTGCCAATTTCTTATTTTGTTACAGAAACATGCCACTTGCATGGAACTACATGCGGCCACACTAGTGGAATACTGCCGAGTGAGACACATTCCGCTTGGCCTTCGAATCTGAAAGGAAACTCGTCTCAACGCAGAAGATCCAGAGTTTTTGGAATAAAACCTTAAACAAGTGCTCCTTCGATTTTAATTGTGGAAACAATGAAATGCAACATGATCTCCTATCAAGAGAGAGTCAATTCTCAATTCGATGATTTGAAGCTTCAAACTTCAGGAGACCTCTTCATTGAACAACTCGCCAAGTCCAAGAAGAATCTTGAGAAGTTACGCTCAGACCTGAAGGCCACTAAATACAAGGGACGAAGCAGATTACTCCAATGGGTTAGTCTACTCTTGGATGTCCTCTACCCGTTCCCCCAAGTAAACATGTTACTTTCACCAGTTCTTCAGACGACTCATCTGGCAACGAATTATGTTCTGCCAACCTCCATCCTTCCTCTTCCTCTGCTCCTTTGTCCACTGCTCTTCCTCCCCTTTTTTTAGACCAAGTACAAGAACTAAGACAACAGCCACCAGTTCACATTGTGGTTATTGAAGCTGGCTATGTCAGCAAAGTCCTCCCCATATGCAACATGTGACACGGTCCAAACAGCACACCATGCCAAACCCATGACAATAATGCACCATACTGAGCTCGGTGACATTTCTGTGTTCAATTTGTCATCCAGACCACTATCACCTTTGGACATCCAGGTACTTCAAAGGGGCCTCTCATTCGTCCCAAACAGTCGATACAACTCCTTTTCAGTCCAGGTATACTTGCAAAATTTTTCTAGTTGCTACATTTAAAATGATTTTTTTTACCCAACCCTCAAAATACTGATCCCTTGATCATTCACAGGAAATCACAGTAGGCACCCTCTGACCCCCCCTGATTTATTTCTTAAAACGTTTGAACGTCTTGTACTACATCACCTCTCTCTCATTGATTCTGACACCCCCCTCTTTCCAGAATTTGCCCCATTCTGAGCACTTGGTCATTAAGAGTCTGGCTAACTCCTCTATTGTTATTAAGCCAGCTGATAAAGGGGGAGGGGTGATACTTAAATTGGGCAGACTACATTTGGGAGAAGGACTGTCAACTATTGGACCACCATTTCTATACACCCCTTCCTTCAGACTCTACTCATGCTCTATCGATTAAGATCTCTCAGCTTGTTGACACTGGTTTGTCCCAACATTATCTCACTCCACATGAAGCTGATTTTCTGGTTGAAAAGCACCTTATTACCTCTCTTTTTTAGGTCCATCTGAAAATTCATAAATCCCTAGTTGATCCCCCTGGACATCCCATTATTTCAGGGATCAGTTCCTTTCTTGAGCCTCTTTCTCTCCTGGCACCTTTTATACCCTTGATTCCTTCCTTTCAAGCTGATACCACTGGACGTGCATTTTCCCTTATCCCTTATTCAGTAAGGGGCCGAAAATGCACATCCAATCCGCCGAACCTAATATTGCCCACAACATGCAAATGCATGTTGATGGCCCTATTATGTATTCCAGCGCGATACAGAAAGTAAAATGTGCAGCCAAGCCGCACATTTTACTTTCAGAAATTAGCGCCTACCCAAAAGGTAGGTGCTAATTTCTTCGGCACCGGAAAGTGCACAGAAAAGCAGTAAAAACTGCTTTTCTGTGCACCCTCCGACTTACTATCATGGCGATAGTAAGTCGGAGGTCCCGAAACTTTCCAAAAGTGAAAAAAAAAATTTTGAAGTCGGCCGGCGGCTGTCGTGTCGAAAACCGGATGCTCAATTTTGCCGGTGTCCGGTTTCCGAGCCTGTGGCTGTCAGCGGGCTCGAGAACAGACGCCGGCAAAATTGAGCGTCAGCTGTCAAACCCGCTGACAGCCGCCGCTCCAGTCCAAAAGGAGGCGCTAGGGATGCGCTAGTGTCCCTAGCACCTCCTTTTGTCCGTTTTTACCGCCGGGCCTCATTTAAATACAGAATCGCACGCACAGGAGAGTGACCTGTGCACGCGTTCGCCCGCGGACTTTACTGAATCGGGACAAGTTACCTCATTAATTTGCTGCAACAGCTCAATTTGCCTGATTTGCTTTGTTTCCTAGCTACTCTAGATACTGAATCCCTGTACTCCAAAATCCCTCAGTTGGAGGCCATCGAAATTGTACGTTCCATTTTGGACCAATGAGCAGGCTGTGTCGGACATCCACCAACTTCCTGGTTTCTCTCACTAGCATCGCTCTGAGAAACAGTTTTTTTTTTTTGTTTTTTTTAATCTTCCAGGGTTCTTTTTACCAAAAAAATCAAAAGGACAGCCATGGGCGCCACAATGGTCCCAGATATTGCATGCCTATATGTAGCCAATTTTAAAAGAGTTTTGGTTTACACAACCTCTTTCTCCGGGCTGATCGCCACATGGTTATGTTACATCGATGATGTTTTTGTGATATGGGCAGGCACTAAAATATAATTTTATATGTTCCTTGATTTTATTTTATTTTTTTAAATTCCTGCGACCCTAGCTTACAGTTCCAGGCCCAAATACACTCTTCAACTGTTTTGCTTTTGGACATTTCCATCACACTGCATCATGGTGTCTTTTCCACCTCCTTATTCCGGAAACCCACTGATCAGAACACACTCCTTCACTTCACAAGTCATGACCCTAAAGTTTTATGTGAGAATATACCTATCGGCCAATTTATTTGCCTCAGGAGACTGTTCCTCCCAAGAAGACGTTTTGATCCAGGCCCATAACATGCTAACACATTTTCAATCACGCGGTTATACGTATAAACATTTGGAACATGCTATGAAACATGCACTTTACAGTAATCATGAGCTCCTTCTAGTGTCACAGAATTGCCCTCCATCTTTCGAGCTTACTTGTGAGCTGCCATTCTCTTTGAGAGTTGGTCACGTCTTTTCAGTAATATGGCAGTTCTGGCACGTGCTTTCACCACATTCACTGTTTCAGGACTCCCCTCGGTTTGCGTTCACTCGTGGTCGAAACCTTAGGGACATGCTAGTGTCATCCAAGTTACAACCTATAAAGAAGTGCGTTACTGAAGCTCTTAATCATGCGCCTTGTGGTGTGTGCGCCACTTGCCCTATTCTGAATGGTTATGTAGTTTTTGTTTTTTTAACCCCAGTACTGGCCGATCTCTTCCGCTGCATCATGCTTCTACATGAAGCACTACTGGCGTGATATATGCATGCCCTTGCCCTATGTTATACATGGGCAAAACTTCCGTAGCTTTGAAAACTCGTATTTTCAAACACATGAGCTGCATACACAACTTTCGCGAAGAAGCTCCCTCCGCTGCACTGGCATGCCTTCCACCACCATCTAGAAGACCTTCACTTTTTTGTGGTTGAGGTTCCCCACCTTGTGGTCTCGTGGGAGTAATTTTGGTGAATGGCTGATTAAAAGGAAACAATGGTGGATTTTTACTTTGATCACAGTCCATCCCAGTGGACTAAACCGTGCCATTCAATGGTCAGTTTTCTTCTAAGCCCTTTTTCTTGTATCTCCCTCCCTTCTCCCATTTTTCTTCCTTCCCCTTTCTTCCTCCTTCACCATCCATTCTCTCTTCCTCCCGCTTTTTCCCCTCTTCTTCCCCTCCCCCTCTCCCCGCTACCCCAGCCTTCCAGTCAGCCAATTGGTCTTCAAATATTTCTCTCTATTATTAATCCTTCCTGCTTGTCTGCTTTGATCCCCCCTCTCCCTTGTTCAATGATTTCTCACTGCTTCGGGCCAAATTTCCTCCTGAAGTTTTGGTTCTCTATTGCATATGATTCATGGCTGCCCTCGCAGCTCCCAGTTTGGTTTCATGCATTTTTAAAGTTAGCCACGCCCCACTGTACCTCAAATGCAGCCTTACTGCCACTGATGTGCCTTGCGGATACATCTTAGACTTGCTGTGACGGTGGGTCCCCCTTTTCGGCTTTTACCTAGAATTTTATTGTTCTCATTTTCTGTTTGGCCTTGCAGGTGCCCTCCTAAAATTGCCTTGACGCCACTGCACCATTAGTGCTCGGAGTAGTATCTGCCCCACTATCTGTCTGTACACAATAAATCCCTTCTCTATGCGGCCGATTGCCGCTTGATTTAATTCATCCGTGTTCCATGTTCCCCGCTTCCGGTGTGTACATTCTGAGCTTGCCTCTGTTTTTAGTTTTATGCTGACCTTATTTTCACAATGCCCAGTTACATTTTTCATTCAGAAACAACTCGGCAAGGTCCGCACTTTGAACCCCTATTCACATCTAGCATTCCCTTCATGCGGTCTGTACTGGCTATTAAATACCTCGCTCATGTTTCCTTTTTGCTATTTTTCATATCTGTCCTTAATACTTTTTGTTTCTTTTTAATAGTGTGTTTTGCAGCCCATTGGGACATAATACAACTAGGCACCTCCACACTAACCGGTGCTTCGTTTTGTTCCTTTAGTTTATTTTGATTTGTCCCTGCCCTACTGTTGTATTCTATTTCTTCCCCTCTCCTTCAATACACTTCCGCTTTAGAGCTTCACTCCTGATCTCTGTGTATTCGCATTCCAAGTTTTTGTTTTGCTTAATTTTGGTTTCAGTTGCATATCTTTTTACATTGCGTTATGTTGCTTTAAACATTTTATATGGTTAAATTTATATATGGTTTTCAAATCCATTATTGTTTTTAAATGTATTTATATATGTCTTTATCACATTGTTTTTCTTTTCTGATTTGCCGTATTGTCATTTATTCTATTATCTGTTCATGAATATGCTTCTCCAAGCAGTCTGCCCTAACGTTTTGGTGTTTTGTTGGCTTTTGTTTTGTCATGGATCCTTACTAACCCTTTATTTTTGTTGGCAGTTGAGAATTTGGGCTTCTGTCCCTCCCACAGCAGCCCATGTGGCGAAACACAATCCGTGAATAAAAGTAGGAATTGCTTTGAAAATATCTTCATTCGATCACCCTTATAAAGGTTCCTAGAATTTTTAGCGCTTTTCCACTTCTATTTGGTTTGCATTGTTTAAAAATACTATTTTGGAAGCTCAGGCCAAATGTATTCCATGCATTAAAAGAGGTGTAAGGAAGGCAAAACAGCTGCTGGTATGGTTATAAGGTGAGGTGAGACAGGCTGTTGTAGCCAAAAGAATATCCTTCAAAAAAGAGGAAAAGGGATCCGAATGAAGAAAACAGGAAACAGTATAAGCACTAGCAAGTTAGATGCAAAGTGTTGATATGGAAAGCAAAGACAGAATTTGAAAAGCAGCTTGCTATGGAAGCAAGAACTCATAATAAAGTCATTTTCAGGTGCAAACGAAGCAAAAAGCCAATAAGGGAGTCAGTTGGACTATTAGATAATCGAGAGGCAAAAAGGGCATTAAGCGAGGACAAGGCCATAATAAAACTTAAATGAATTCTTTGCTTCAGTCTTTACTGAGGAAGATATAAGGCAGATACCAATGCCAGAAGTGATATTCAAAAGTGATGATTCAGAGGAACTGAAACAAATCTCAGTGAACTGGAAGATGTACTAGGGCAAACTGACAAACTAAAGAGTAGTATATCATCTGGTCCAGGTGATTTGCATCTTACAGTGCTGAAAGAATTGAAAAATAAAATTGCAGACCTACTGTTGGTAATCTGTAAATTATCATTAAAATCACCTATGGTACCAGAAAATTGGACGGTGGCCAATGTAACGCCAGTTTTTAGAAAGGGTTCCAGGGGTGATCTGAGAAACTACAGACCAGTGAGCCTGATGTCAGTGCTGGGAAAAATGGTTGAAACTACTTTGAAGAATAAAATTACTGTTTAGACATAGTTTAAGGGACAAGGTCAACATGAATTTAGTCAAGGGAATTCTTGCCTCACCAATTTGCAACATTTTTTTGAAAGCTTGAACAAACATGTGGATAAAGGTGAGACAATAGATATAGTGTATCTGGCTGAGAGGAGATACTGTATGATAGAAGTTTATAAAATAATGAGTGGAGTGGAATGGGTAAATGCAGATTGGTTGTTTACTCTTTCAAAATTACAAAAAGACTAGGGGACATTCTATTAAGTTATTAGATGATACATTTAAGACAAATAAAATTTTTTTTTCCTTACTCAACACAATTAAACTCTGGAATTCATTGCCAGAGGATGTGGTGAAAGTGATTAGTGTAGCTGGATTTAAAAAAGGTTTAGACAAGTTCCTGGAAGAAATGTCCATAAGCCCTTAAGGTGGATTTGGGGAAACCCACTGATTATCCCTGGGATAAGCAGCATGGAATCTATTGACCTTTTGGGATCTTGCCAGGATTGGCCACTGTTGGAAGCAGGATACTGAGCTTGATGAACCTTTGGTCTGACCCAGTATGACAAATTTTATGTGCATATGTATAAAGAGGTCAACAGAGTAAAGCAACATGTGAACATGGAATTTTCAAAGTGCGCATTTTATTTTAGCTCCCCTTAGCTGCCTGTGTAACAAGTAGGTGCAAAGTGCACAGATGCTTTTAAGCAGGCATATATTACATTAATTTCACAGTGATACTATTTTAGTATTTTATCTTTGAAAATTAATTACATAGCACATATGGGACTATTTTGCAACTATGCGGGCTTCTCAGAATTGTGCCCGATGTTCATGCTGTTGATTGCTGTATATCCATGTTTTTGGTATGTTTTTGTAGGTGGGCTAGAAACCAAAATTTAAATGAATGGTCAATAAAAGCCATATTCTAAAACTGAAGAGCAGTAAGATGCATGTGAATGCCTCCTGCTCTATGATTTTCACAATCATATCCACTTACTGAATTTTAACTAGGAAACTATGTAAGCTACCAGTTGCCACTCAAAGATATTGCTTAGCTGAACCTGCTCCTAATATTACACACTGAGCCATAGACTGTCTGAAGATCAGCTTACATTAAACAGTACAATTTCACTCAGCAGTGAAAAAGAGTAAAATATTAATTGTGGGGATGCTTAGATTGTAGTTCTATGCACTACTAACTATCTGTAAGTTGTAGTGCATGCAAGCACACACACACACACATATAAAACAATCTTTATATAAGTGAAATACAAAAGTACATACTTTTGGGTTGGCCTGGTGGTTCAGTGGCAGGATCTGGGTTCAGTTACCAGGCCAGAACCCTGCTTCCTGAGCCAGCCGGTCAATGATGACACCTAGCAGCCAGACTCAGCATCCCTGTTAGCCAGATTTCAGAAGGAGCTGTAACCTGTGGCCTTCAGCTAGAGGAGAGCTGCTGCAATGGATGGGCTAATTAAACTGGGAGGGAATGTAAGAAAAAAAAAAAAAAATCCCCAGGTAGTTGTGTGAATGAAGGTACAAATAATGCCAGTTCTAATTCAACTGGAAGTCCATGAAAAGCAGGAAGAAACTGACAAATCAATTCTCCTGCCACAACAGTACATACCTTTAAAGAAAGTGTAAAGAGGTGACTAACTTATGAAAACATGATTCCTGTCTTAAGGCAGACAGGTACCTTGGATACAGTTTCTCCAGTTTCAGTTTAGAAACTCTTTAAAAGGTTTATTTTATAGATGTTGACTAAGAGCACTTAGTTGAAATCCTGCCATAAACAGCAATTAAACCTTTAGGAAAAGCAACCTCCGACACCAGCACTCTGACCAGGAGCCCATAGTCAATCAGTAAACAAATAAATCCATAGTGAAATAACTGACAATGCTGTATGAAGGACTAATACTGCCTTACATCTGACCAGAAGAAAGGAAATAAACAGTTAATGCGCTCCCAGTGAATATTTTATTTTATGTTTTACTAGGGCCAATTACTCAGGAACCATTTTACAGTTCACCAGCACGTCAGACAGACAATACTTCAATTACAACAAAGGCTAAAGGCAAACCCTCTTCTGAATGAGCCAGCTTGTTTAATGCAGATTATAACCACGTTTATTTCGTTTTGCTTTCTGAAAAAAAAAAATGGCTGAACATAGAAATGTGCAAAAAAACCCCAAAAACCACCACCACAACTTACACACTGTCTCCAAAGCTCCCTGGATCAAGAAAGCCAGTGAGATTCTCCTCTTTTCCTTTCAGCAGCTGTAAGAGGACACAAGAAAATCGGAATCAGTAATATGCTAACAGTCTAATTATTGTTTATTTAAGTCGTATTTGGCAGAAATGTACAGGAAAACGTTCAAGTCCACGAGCCAAACCTTTTTGTCAAAAAGTTTCCTAATGTATGGCTTCCAGAAGTGCTCTTTAATGCCCTTGGCCTCTAAAAGCAAGCCGTCGTGCAAGCTGCAGAGCCGTTCGATGATGCAGGGAGGGTCCGAACCTGCTTTACAATCCTTAACGTTAAAGTCTTCAGGAATACCTGCAATTAGAAAAATTAAAAAGAGAAAAAAGGTTTTAGAGCTTCCATTCCCGGCTAATCGCCACAATACGCGTAAAACGATTTCACAGCCAACACACGAGCGTGTCTTAATTAACCGTGTTTCTGTCAGGAGACTCATCTCACAAAGCACGCTGCTTGGCAGAGAGCAGACCAAGCACTCCGTGCATTATTAGCTGCTTTTGAAACACTGGCACCACGCAAATTAATTGCTAGCATGAAAGCAAAATCTGACCTGAAATGGAAAAAAAAAAAAAAGGTTTACCTCGCAACACCATCTGCTTGTGTCTTATAAGAACAGTATTTTAAAACATACAATATTAGCCTGAACTTTAATCATCTCACCTAATGGATCCTTGTTCTCATATCTCTTATCAAACATTTAAGTCGCTGTGGCAAACGCATAGTTTAGAAACCAGCAAAGAAGCAGAGAGATCTCAAAACCCTTAAAAACAAAGCCACATTAAAAAAAAAAAAAAAAAAAAAGTACATTGCTGACTCAATGGAAACTTTTCCCTGTTGTAATTATTTGCACATGTGTTGCTCAGGTCAGTTTTCAGCTTGTATTATGTGACATAAGCTAGAGAACAGTGGCTCAAAAGGCTACAGCTGAGAATCCACTCAGACAAATAAAACTGCAAACATACCACTATAAATTATTGCTATGAAATTGGAAATCTGTAGAGGAACTAAGATACTGTACTATTTCTAATCTACTAATGCTCATATGCCAGGTCTTCAAGGCTATAACTACCCTACATTTCTCCCATCCTATTTTCCTTCTAAACAATATTTTTGGCTTGCCAGAATACCATTAATGAGTACCAGTTTTATTTCCTTGGATACAACAGAGAAGAGGAACCTGTTATATTTATTTATTTTCAATCTTCTAGAACTACCCCTCCCAAACAAGGCTGTACAGCAGTGGACAACGCCGCTAAAAAGTCATCACTACAACATAATAAAATCATACAAAAAACAAAAACCTGGAAACAACCAGGCAGAAAATAGCATACAAAGCAGTACACACAAGCAAAATATTTATAAACCAACATTACCTAAAGATTTGTAAATGTAACTTAGATCTTTCACAAAGCACAGTCTTAGAAGAAAACTTTTTTTTCTTTCATCAGGACTAACTTAAAATCTTGGAAAACATCTTGGCGTGCTTTAAGATTGCAATAAAATGTATGAACTTAGTGCTTCTGATAATCTTTGGAGGTAATTTTTTAAAGGCAAATATGCATCTCAAATGCTGTTTTGCACAGGTATGTAGGCGTTTTGAAAATAAACCTGGGAGTTGTACACGTGAAGGTGTATGTGGAAGCAATTTCAGGTGTATTTTTACGCATACTTGAAAGAGGCGATCCCAGGGCGGAGTTTGAGCGGGGAAACCTTATACACGTTTTTCCTAAAATCAAAAGAATGCGCATAAAACGTACGCGTGAACATTTACCATCTGCTCCCAAGCAGGCATAAACGTGCGTGTGCATGCTATGCAAGGGTTCGCAAGAAGCCACTCATTTTCTAAATCGGCTTATGCCCGCTTTGAAGATGATGGCTGAATTGAGATTTGCAAACGTAGACTTCAGTTCTGTGCGCTATGTTAGAAAATCGGGCTCCCCTCTTCTATATAGCTGCTTTGTCCGAAGAGCTTCATAGAAAAAAAAAATAAAAATGAAAGCTTCTCATGCTACCCCAAGGCAGGTTCAGTCTAAAGAGCTGAACAGTGGGTCGGGATGAGCTGGAATCTGCCATATGGGCTTGTTTGGACTCTATTATAAAGCAAATTATCAGGCCCCGGAACACAGTTCCACCACTTCTTTCAAGACTTGAGAGGCAGAGCAGTAATATCTGCTCCAGGCTCACCCTCTCCCCTCTTCTTCTCGGTAGGTTCTCTAGGGAGGAAACTTGTGAGCAGCAGTGTCTATAATTAAGGCTTCAGCCCTGACCTGGATGATGAACTACTGCTCACTTTGAAAGCGTGTTAATTCAACACTTTTTTTTGTGTCTGTTTCCCAGGGCCGGTGCAAGGGTATTAGGCACCCTAGGTGCTTTCTGCCTTGTGCGCGCCCCCCAGGCTCGTGCACTCTCTCCCACTCCTCTGCGAGGAGAAAAGCCGAAGCAAGATGGCGGGAATCGGCACGAGCCGAAGTCCAGCCTCAGAGAGCCGCTGCAGGTGAGGTGGGAGGGACCAGGTTACCGCAAAGCTAGTAAGCGTCTGTGCCTGCGAGGGAGAGAGAAGTGCTGGGTCAGGTGGGGATGGACGGGTCGCTCGTCACTGCCACGGCTGCTGCCCCTGGGACCTTAGGCGGTGGTCTAGGGTGCCAGTTTGCCTAGTGCTTCCGCCAGCCCCGCTGTTGCCTGGGAATTAATTTCTGGCTGAATGAGCCGATGAAGTGCAGCAGATCTGGGGCTCGCCCACAGGAATGGAGCGTGAAAAGTGTTTAAGAGAGAGTCTGTATGGGTTTGGGAGACAGAGCTCACACCTGGCCCCTCTCCCCCACATCACACCTGTTCCTGGCCCATCCCCCTCTATCCCCTCTCAATCCAAAATTCGAATTCTTTTTTGTCTGCAATTTATGAAAAATTGTTGGAATGGATTTCTGAGGCTCTTGGAAGATTCACAGGAATTGTTTGGAAACTGAAGTGAATAAAGATTTTTGAGGATCAATGTATGAGTCACTAGCACTGTGACCTCCTCCTACAGATTAGTGGATTCGAAGCCATGCAGAATGATTTTTTTTTTTTACATATAAAACTTAATATATTAGCCATAGTCTAACAAAATGAAAAACTGTGAAAAACAGTTTTGCTAGAAGCTAAAACTAAAAAAAAGAAAGCAAATGTTGCTTACCTGTAACAGGTGTTCTCCCTCAGGACAGCAGGATGTTAGTCCTCACATATGGGTGACATCACAGGATGGAGCCCAATCATGGAACACTTCTGTCAAAGTTTCTAGAACTTTGACTGGCCCCTACTGGGCATGCCCAGCATGGCACTAACCCTGCAGCCAGCAAGGGTCCCCCTTCAGTCTTGTTTAAAAAGCTACAGGCAATGCCGAAAAATAAAACAAGAAACGTAACGAACCCAACACCGTGGGGCGGTGGGTGGGTTTCGTGAGGACTAACATCCTGCTGTCCTGTGAGAACACCCATTACAGGTAAGCAACATTTGCTTTCTCACAGGACAAGCAGGATGGTAGTCCTCACATATGGGTGAGTACAGAGCTGAGGATGTCCGAGAAATGCACCAAATGTACCCAATGGCGTGCAACAGGCACAACAACTGGGGTTGAATTTGGTAGAGGGCATCCTGAACCCTAACGGGCAGGTGGAAGGGTGTTGGTACGTCAAGTTGTGAATAGGTTACGCAGGACAGATTGGCCAAAGACGGAATCTTGTCTTCCGGCTTTGTCCAAGCAATAGTGGGCTGTAAAGGTATGGAGAGAACTCCAGGTGGCAGCCCTGCAAATGTCAGGAAGCGGCATCGATTGTAGGTGTGCTATTGAAGTCGCCATGGCCCTCACAGAGTGTGCTTTAACACGGTCTTGAAGTGGAATGCCTGCTTGCTGATAGCAAAAGGATATGCAGTCCACTAACCAGGAGGAGAGAGTCTGCTTACCCACAGGCTGCCCCAATTTGGTGTAATGGAAAGAGACAAACAATTGAGTGCTTGTCCTGTGGGCAGCTGTACAGTCTAGGTAGAACGCTAGAGCCCTTTTACAGTCAAGGGTATGCAGAGCCTGCTCTCCTGGATTGGAATGGGGCCTGGGAAAAAAGGTAGGTAGTATAATGGATTGATTGAGATGAAACTCTGACACTATCTTAGGCAAGAACTTAGGGTGAGTGCAGAGTACTGCCCGGTCTTGCAGAAGTTTAGTGTAAGGCGGATAGGTAACTAGGGCCTGTAATTCACTAACTCTGCGAGCTGAAGTGATTGCCAAAAGGAAAATCACTTTCCATGTGAGATAGCGAAGTTCACAGGATTGGAGAGGCTCGAATGGTGGTTTCATGAGCCGACCCAAAACCAGGTTAGGGGCCGGAGGACGCAGTGGAGGCTTGAGGTGAAGCAAGCCCTTTAGAAAACGTGTCACAAGAGGTTGTACTGATATAGGAACATCCCCAACACCTTTATGGAAGGCGGCCACTGCACTAACATGCATTCTGATGGAGGAAGTTTTTAGACCTGACTCAGACAAGTGCCAAAGATAGTCCAGAAACTTTGTGATTGGACAGGTAGAGGGGTTAAGGGATTGAGAAGAGCACCATGACTCAAACCTGTTCCATTTGTAAGAATAAGATTTTCTCATGGAAGACTTCCGTGAAGCAATCAGGACACGGGAAACTTATTCAGAAAGGTTAAGTGGCTGAAGGATTAACCTTTCAACATCCATGCAGTCAGGGACAAGGCTTGAAGATTGGGGTGGCGCAGGCACCTGTCGTTTTGCGTAATCAGAAGCGGGTCCTTTCCCAAGGGAATGTGCCTGCGAATGGAGAGATCCTGAAGTACTGGAAACCACACTTGGCGAGGCCAGTGAGGTGCTATCAGGATCATGGTTCCCTTGTCCTGACGTAACTTCACGAGAATCTTTGAGAGAAGTGGAAGTGGAGGGAATGCATATAAGAGACCTGTCACCCACGAGAGGAAGAACACATCTCTTGGTTGTGAGTGTTGGCTGCGAGTGAGGGAACAAAAGTTCTCTACTTTGCGGTTTTGACATGTTCCAAAGAGATCTATATGAGGGTAACCCCATTGTTGGAAGATCAAGTCCACTACTAAGGGGTTGAGAGACCACTCGTGGGGTTAAAAGGCGCGACTTAGCTTGTCTGCCAACACACTGTCCACTCCCGACAAGTAAGTGGCCCTGAGGTACATCGAATGGGAGAGGGCCTCTGCCCATATCTGTGCAGCTTCCTGGCACACCTGTCCCTCCCTGTTTGTTGATGTACCACATGGCCACCTGGTTGTCCATCTGCATCAGGATGACTTGGTTGGAGAGGCGATCCTGAAATACCCTGAGAGCATATTTGATTGCTCGCAGCTCCAGGAAATTGATTTGGTGTTTGGCTTCCTCTGGAGACCAAGTTCCTTGTGTCTGCAGATTGGCCACATGGGCTCCCCAGCCGAGGTTGGAAGCATCGGTGGTGAGAATTATTTGAGGGTCTGGAGGCTGGAAGGGCAAGCCTTGGAGGAGATTGATCTGATTTTTCCACCAGGCACGGAGTGAGTCGGTGACGTGGACAATGGTTGACAGGGGCTGAATGCATTGAGTCCATTGTGACCTTAGAGTCCACTGCATGACTCTCATGGCTAGGCGGGCCATTGGGGTGACCTGAACTGAGAACGCCATGCGTCCCAGTAGGATTAGAAAGCGGTGTGCAGTCGTGTAGTGCTGAAACTGCAGCTGGTATGCGAGAGAGACATGAGAGAGCTCGTTGTCAAGGTAGAAAAGCTTTTGCCTGCAAGGTGTCCAAGTCTGCCCCTATGAATGGTAAGGTTTGAGATGGGACTAAGTAGGATTTGTCATAGTTGACGAGAAACCCTAGTGAAATCAGGGTGTGTAAGGTAAGATGCAGGGACGACAGAGCAGTTTGTTGAGTGGGAGCCCTGATCAACCAATCGTCTAGATAGGAGTAGACGTGAACACCTTGAGTCCTGAGTAAAGCTGCAACTACTACGAGACATTTCGTGAAGACTCGTGGTGCAGACGCAAGGCCGAATGGAAGCACTCTGTACTGATAGTGCTTGGGGCCTTCCAGAAATCTCAGGTATTTGCGATGAGATGGAGTTATCGCAATATGAGTGTATGCATCCTGGAGGTCTAGAGAGCAGAGCCAGTCTCCATTTTGCAGAAGAGGAAGGAGGGAACCCAAGGTTACCATCTTGAACTTTTTTCATTGGAGATACTTGTTGAGGGCACATAGGTCCAGAATTGGATGAACGCCGCCTGATTTTTTGGCGATTAGAAAGTACCGGGAATAGAAGCCTAGGCCTCTTTGGGAATAGGGTACTGGTTCTATTGCTCTAGACTGGAGGAGGAGGGAGACCTCCTGTTCCAGAAGTGGTGAGTGGTCGGATGTTCCCCACATCAGCCGAGGTGGGGAGTCCGGTGGGATGGAGAGAAAGTTCAGGGGCTAACCCTGAGAGATTATGGCGAGGGCCCACTGGTCTGAGGTGATTGTGCCATTTCCACAACAAGTGGCACATAATTGACCTCCCACTGGTATCTGAGGCAGTGGAAGCTGGCTGCTGCTCTCTATGCAGGAGTCAAAAACCGGAAGCAGGGCCCGCTGAGGAGCTGCTTGCGGCTTTTGTTTTCATATCTGACAAGACTGGGACTTTTGGAAAGGTCTCGTGGAACGAGTCCTAGATGGTGGTGGATAGGACTTCTTTGGACGGAAGAATGACTTTTTAGTATCCTTCCTGAATGGCTGCTTGGAGGCATACTCAGAAGCCATCAGAGAGCTATCTCAGGGTCTCATGATGGTCCTTGAGTTCCGTCACTGTTCATTGAATTTGTTCGATGAACAGATTGTCTCCTACACAGGGCAGGTCAGATAATCTATTCTGCACTTCAGGGCAAAGGTCTGAAGACTTGAGCCAGGTCCATCTTCTCGCCGAGATAGCAGCTGCAGATACCCTGGTAGCAGTGTCAAAGATATCGTAAGATGATCTTATCTCATGCTTGCCCGCCTCAAAACCCTTATTTACTAGGGTTTGGAGCTGATCTTGAAATTGCTGAGGCAGGGTCTTGTATCTGTTTAAATAAGACCCTGTTGTATTGGGTCATATAGAGCTGATAAGAGGCGATTCGAGAGATGAACATTGAGCCCTGGAAGACTCGGTGACCAATGGCATCTAGAAACTTTTGCTCCTTGCCTGGGGGAAAGGAAGTGTGAGGTTTTGATCTCTTTGCCCTCTTTTGGGCAGATTCTACGACGACAGAGTGGTGATCCAATTGAGATTTTTGAAAACCTGGGGCTGAATGTACCAAATAAGTAGTGTCAGCCTTCCTGTTGACTGGAGCAACAGAGCCAGGGTGTTCCCAGTTCTTTTTGAGGAGATCCAGAAGAACTTGGTGAATAGGGATGGAGATTATTTCCTTGGGAGCATCCATGTATTGCAACAGCTCCATCATTTGGGAACCAATTCAGACATTTCCTTCACAAAGTTTATGAAGGAAAGGTCCTCTGGAGGAGAACGCTTTCTGCTTTCAGAAGGAGGTGGTGGTGAAGGCAGGTCCATCAGTGTCTGGTGAAGAATCATCCGTCCAGGTATCGGCATCTGCCCCTCTAGGAGCCCTAGGGGGATGGGACGGTGGAATCCCTGAAGGTCCTGGGTCTAGGCTCCAAAGGAATCGAAGGAATAATTGGAGGCACCGATGAAGGCATCGAAGGCACCGGTGCAGGCATCGAGGGCATTGATGAATGGATCGGTGGCGCCGAAGGACGTATCGGCATCGATGGCTGAGGCATCGGTAGGACTCCCGATGGAGGGATGCGGAATGGTGTTTCCCCTCCCGATGACAAGGTAAGCAGAGAGGGCACCGAAGCCATCGGTGACCCGGGATACATCGGTGGAAAAGCGGCGATGAGCTCTTCCAACGCTGCCGGAATCGGATCAGCGGTCGGTTCCATGATCGGTACCTGGTGTCGGTGCCGGAGGAACTTGGAGTCGATGCCTTGTCTATGGCCTCCTGAACCAGCCGGTCCAGTTCTTCTCAGAGACCTGCAGCAAGCAGCCCCAGCTCTGGAACAGAAGAAGGAGGCAGAGGCATAGCCGGAGGGACCACTGTTAAAGGCGGCGTCGCGGCTCCCAATCCCCTTTTGGGTGCGGGTTGCCTCGGTGACTCAGTTGCCGAAAAGGTCGGTGCCTTTTCTGGATGGGGTTTCTTCGACAGCGGCTCGGACGATGACGAGGTCAATGATTTCGCTCCCTCGATGGTCCGAGACTTCCGATGTCGATGGCGATGTCGCTCTCTACGATTCACTTGGTCCTGAGGGGGAGTAGAGGGAGTTGAAGGCCGAGAAGTCATCGATGCCGGACAGTCACCGGCCGGTGGTCGATACTAGCGCGAAGTTGACGGTGCCAGTTCTGACGACGTCGATGCAATTGACGGCGTCAGGGTTTGAGTACGGAAGAGAAGTTCCATCTTCTCCATTCTGGCCTTGCGACCTTTTGGTGTCTTTAGGGCACATTTGGTGCAGGTCAGGACATCGTGCTCACATCCGAGACACATTACACAGACCTTATGAGGGTCTGTTATGGACATGGTGCGTTTGCAGTCCGGGCACTGACGGAACCCCGATGCCATGGCCATGAAAAACTTGAGCCGCGGTATGGTCAACGGCCAGTAGGCCGCGAGGGCCAAGCTCGACGGGAATCGACCAAAAACGGGTAAAACACTTACCAGAGTACCGCGGAGTCAAAAATTTGAAGGAGGGACCCCTGTGGGGTATGAAACTTTTAAATAATTCCATGAGGAAAATTCCTGTCAGAAATCTCTGTGGAGCTCCTTAACCGCGTGGCTACTGCTGCACGGAAAAAAGAAGACTGAAGGGGGACCCCTGCTGGCTGCAGGGTTAATGCCATGCTGGGCATGCCCAGTAGGGGCCAGTCAAAGTTCTAGAAACTTTGACAAAAGTGTTCGGTGATTGGGCTCCATCCTGTGATGTCACCCATATGTGAGGACTACCATCCTGCTTGTCCTGTCAGAAAAAAGCATACCAAAATATTTTCTTCTTTCATTTTGGAAACAATAAAAACCCAACCCAGTGTTGCCATTTAAAAAAAAAAAAAGCCCCCTAACTCCTGCCTCCCCCAATATCCTACTCTTCACTCCTGTCCCAGATGTCTTAAACAGACTTAAAATACATGGAGTTAATAACATATTTAAGAAAATGATTTTGAGAATTCAGAAACTTCTGTTTCGCTTAGTCTAGAAACAAATAAACAGTTAGCACCCTGTGAAGTGATGACTTTACTGTTCATTTTTACTTTTTAGCACATTTATTATACTTTGAGGTGTCACTTTATTAAGGTTTTTTTCCGCTTTCTGGTTGAAAACCAGGAGAGCTAAATTCAAATCCTGCTTCTGCCATGGACACCTGCGGTAAACTTGGAAAATTCATCATTGCCCAAGGCACTCACGAATTAGACTGTAAGCTCTTCAGAACTGGAGTACATTTTTTGTTGGGGTACCATGTAAAATTCCAAAATAAAAATATTATGCATTTCCACATACTTTTTCTGTAGCACAATCTCATTCAGTGCCTAATGAAAGGGAAGCTGCTTGTCCACACACATACCTTTGAAATTAGGATTCAGAAGTTCCTTGTGGTTAGGGCACTGAAGGGCATTTCCATAAACCAGATCCAGAGCACAGAGCAAGAGATGGTAGGAATTGACCAAGTCATCACTGATCATGGGAAAATTACCTACAAGATTTGAAATGCACATAGTTTATTTACACACCACCGGCAAGTATTAACTTGTTTGTTTTATGTAAAATAGCTTCAGCTTTACGGTTTATTACAATTCTATTTCCTTCTTGTGACGGCTCAGAAAGATCTTGTTCTCTTGTACTGGTTTGAGTTCAGAAAACTCCCTCCCCCAATATAAAAACAACATTTACTGTATACTGTATAATAAAATCTATTTGTTTACAAGCCCAAAGTAGACTGATGTGTCAAGCTAGAGAAAACAGTAGCCTGATATAAAAACAAGAGCATTATGTAAAACAGATATTGCATATTTTCTGTGTCACATTTATGATGCTGAAACAGCAGAGACTGCTGTGCATTTTCAGCCAGGGAGCTATTTTTACTCTCACTGTTGTGTAATGAGGTATTGAAGATAGCAATGGCAAGTGCAAGATCATCCCAGTGCCCAGGCGCATAAATTGATGTAATTACCTTATGGGCCAATTCAGTAAAGTCCGCGGGAGAGCGGGCGAATGCCCGCTCTCCCGGCGCGCGCACAGGCCACTCGCCTGTGTGAGCGATACAGTATTTAAATGAGGCCAGGCGGTAGAAACGGGCAAAAGGAGGCGCTAGGGACACTAGCGCATCCCTAGCGCCTCCTTTTGGCCCGCAGCGGCAGCTGTCAGCGGATTTGGCAGCCGACATTCAATTTTGCCGGCGTCTGTTCTCAAGCTGACAGCCATTGGCTCGGAAACCGGACGCCGGCAAAATTGAGCGTCCGGTTTTCGACCAGACAGCCGCCGGCCGACTTCAAATTTTTTTTTTTACTCTTCGGGACCTCAGACTTAATATCGCCATGATATTAAGTCGGAGGGTGCACAGAAAAATATATATATATTTTTTTTTACCTTATTTAAACAGTACTGTATTTATTTATTTATTTAATGATTTTTATATACCGACATTCATCAGTGATATCACATCGGTTCACAGCGTAACATGTAACTAGTGCTTGGAAAAGTAAAAACTGCATATAGCTGACTGAAGAAGAGAAAAATGATGAAATGAGGCATTCTTCACAGAAAGGCTGGTGGATGTGATGGGGAAAAAACCCCAGCATCAGATTTCATAAGTCACAGGACAGGAACAAGGCAGTGGGAAAGCAAAGGTAGAGCTAAAGATCAGAGAAAGTCAACAGGATTCCATTAGATGGACCTGGTCAGCCTTATCTAGAACATAAGAAATGCCATACTGGGTCAGATCAAGGGTCCATCAAGCCCTAACCTCTTCAGCCTTTCCTCATAGGGGAGCTGTTCCATTCCCCTTATTTTGGTAGCCCTTCTCTGTACCTTCTCCATCGCAATTATATCTTTTTTGAGATGCAGCGACCAGAATTGTACACAGTATTCAAGGTGCGGTCTCACCATGGAGCGATACAGAGGCATTATGACGTTTTCCGTTTTATTCACCATTCCCTTCCTAATAATTCCTAATATTCTGTTTGCTTTTTTGGCTGCCGCAGCACACTGAGCAGACTATTTCAATGTGTTATCCACTATGACGCCTAGATCTCTTTCTTGGGTGGTAGCTCCTAATATGGAACCTAACATCATGTAACTACAGCAAGGGTTATTTTTCCCTATATGCATCACTTTGCACTTGTCCATGTTAAATTTCATCTGCAATTTGGAAGCCCAATCTTCCAGTCTCACAAGGTACTCCTGCAATTCATTACAATCCACTTGAGATTTAACTACTCTGCATAATTTTGTGTAATCTGCAAATTTCATCACCTCACTCCATAGTATCCCTTTCCAGATTATTTATAAATATATTAAAAAGCACCGGTCCAAGTACAGATCCCTGAGGTACTCCACTGTTTACATTTTTCCACTGTGAAAACAGACTATTTAATCCTACTCTCTGTTTCCTGTCTTTTAACCAGTTTGTAATCCACGAAAGGACATCGCCTCCTATCCCATGACTTTTTAGTTTTCTTAGAAGCCTCTCATGCAGGACTTTGTCAAATGCCTTCTGGAAATCCAAATATACCAAATCTACTGGTTCACCTTTCTCCACATGTTTATTCACCCCTTCAAAAAAATTTAGATTTGTGAGCCAAGACTTCTCTGGGGTAAATTTATTTTTTTTATATATCTGTGTTTGGAGAAATACCTTTACCTTGCTTATGTGAACCTTTGTAAATAGTCATGAATAAGAATGATACAACTTAAAAATATTCATTAAAAAATGTAAAACAAAGAAACAAAATCAAATAAAATGCAGTATACTAAAATATAAAAAATCAAATTAAAATTAAATTCAGAATATTCTTAAATTGTTGCTGAGTTTTTTCCTATCCTGCTCATCCTAAGCTCTACAAAAAAGCCATGAGGTAGATTTTCAAAGGGATACGCGCGAAACTCCCAAAAACCTACCCCTGCGCGCGCCGAACCTATTTTGCATAGGCTCGGCGGCGCACGCAAGCCCTGGGACGCGTGTATGTCCCGGGGCTTTGAAAAAGGGGCGGTCTGGGGGTGTGGCCGAGTGTCCCGACACTGCGGCCTGTGTCGGGGCCTGGTGCACCGGCACCCAGCTGGCAGGCGTAACAAACGAAATAAGGTAGGGGGCGGGGATTTAGGTAGGGGGGGACCAAAAAAAAGTTCCCTCCAAGGCCGCTCCGATTTCGGAGCGGCCTTGGAGGGAATGGGGAAAGCCATCGGGCCGCCCCTAGGGTTCGGCGTGTGGAAGATGCACATGTGTGCACCCCCTTGTGCACACCGACCCTGGATTTTATAACATTGGGTGTACATTTGTGCGCACCGAATATTAAAAATCTGCCCCCATGTTTTTAGGTCTTTTTAAAATGTTTTATGGTTCTGTTGCAGTCTTAATTCTGTTGGTAGGGCAGTCCAGATTTTTGGACCTGCAAAAGATATGGCTCTGTCTCTGACCTGCGTTAACCGTGCCGACTGTATTGTAGGAATAGTTAGTCAATAAGCCCTTGTTTGTGGATCTTAGGTTTCTTTGTGGTGTATGAAGTTGGATAGTGGCATTGAACCAATCTGTTTGTTCTCTGTGTATGATATTATGTAAAATGCATAAGGATTTATATTCTATGCAATATTTTATCGGCAACCTGTGTAGGGAGATCAGTACGGGTGTTAGGTGGTCATATTTGTTTTGTGTCTGTTAAGATCCTGGCTGTTGCATTTTGAAGAACCTGTAATGGGTGGATTGTTGATTGTAAGAGGCCTAGTAAGAGAGCGTTGCAATAATCGGTACTGGAAAATAATAGAGCTTGGAGTACTGTTCTGAAATTGTCTTTATTTAGGAGTGGTTTTAATCATTTAAGTGTTTGGGAGTTTATTGTATCCATCTTTTAATTTGTTGGAGAAGTGCTTTTTAAAGATGAGTTCAGTCTATTACTCCTAAATCTCATGCACTGTTAACTAGATCAGTTTTAGAATTTTGATCCTCCAGTATAAGGTTGGATAGTTTAGTGCATGAAGACCTCCTGTCCAACAATATGATTTCTGTTTTGTCCACATTCAGAATTAATTTCATATTTGTTAATAAGTGTTTTATCATTGATAGATACATCGTTGACATTTTACAGGTTTTGCCAAGTGAATTACTGATCAGAATTAAGAATTATATATTGTCTATGTATATATAATGTGTAAGGCCAAGTCCGGTTAGTAAATGACAAAGTGGAATCATGTATATGTTAAACAAAGCAGCTGACAATGAGGAGTACTGTGGAACTCCTGTATCAAAGTTTATTTTATTTTATCTGAGACAGTATTCTTAATTTTTACTTGAAAAAGCAGTTTGTAGGATATGAGGAGAACCATTTGAGTGTGGTGTCTGTTAATCCGATTTCTGTCTAGAAGTATTGTATGGTTCACGGCGTCAAATGCTGCTGACAAATCCAGTAACATTAATAAATAATCCATGTTGGCTGAGTCCCATCAAACCATGTCTATCTAAATGTTTTGTGATTTTATTCTTTATAAAACAGTTTCCATGATGTTTCCCGGCACTGAAGTCAGGCTCACCGGTCTATAGTTTCCCAGATCACCCCTGGATCCCTTTTAAATATAGGTGCTACATTGGCCATCTTCCAATCTTCAGGTTCATAGGATGATTTTAATGATAAGTTACAAATTTTTACTAATAGGTCTGAAATTTCATTTTTTAGTTCCTTCAGAACCCTGGGGTGTATACCATCCCGTCCAGATGATTTACTACTCTTCAGTTTGTCAATCAGGCCTACCACATTGTCCAGGTTCACCATGATTTGGTTCAGTTAATCAGAATCATCACCCATGAAAACCTTCTCCGGAACAAGTATCTCTCCAATATCCTCTTCAATAAACACTGAAGCAAAGAAATTGTTTAATCTTCCCGCAATGGCCTTATCTAAGTGTCCCTTTAACCCCTTGATCATCCAACAGTCCAACCGACTCCCTTACAGGCTTTCTGCTTTGGATATATTTTTAAAAGTTTTTATTGTGAGTTTTTGCCTCTATGGGCAACTTCTTTTCAAATTTTCTCTTAGCCTGTCTTATCAATATCTTACAATTAACTTGCCAGTGCTTATGCTTTATCCTATTTTCTTCTGAAGGATAATTCTTCCAATTTTTGAATGAAGATCTTTTGGCTAAAATAAACTCTTTCACCTCACTTTTTAACCATGCCAGTTATCTTTTTGCCTTCCTTCCACCTTTCTTAATGTGTGGAATACATCTGTCTGTGTTTCTAGGATGGGTTTAGGTTTTGTTTTGTTTTTTTTTAACAATGTCCACACCTGTTGCACACTTTTTACTTTTGTAGCTGCACCTTTCAGTTTTTTTCTAACTATTTTTCTCATTTTATCAAAGTTTCCCTTTTGAAAGTTTAGCACTAGAGCCATTGACTTACATACTGTCCCCCCCTTCCAGTCATTAATTCAAATTAGATCATATTATGATCACTATTGTCAAGCGGCCCCACCACATTACTTCTCTCACCAAATCCTGTGCTCCACTGAGAATTACATCTAAAATTGTTCCCTCTCTAGTCAGTTCCTGAACCAATTGCTCCATAAAATTGTCTTTTATTCCATCCAGGAACTTTATCTCTCTAGCATACCCTGATGCTTCTCTTACTCAGTCAATATTGGGGTAAGAACATAAGAATATAAGAAATTGCCATGCTGGGTCAAGACCAAGGGTCCATCAAGCCCAGCATCCTGTTTCCAACAGAGGCCAAACCAGGCCACAAGAACCTGGCAATTACCCAGGTGACCATTATAAACTAGGTTGATTGCCCTTCTGTTGTCTTTCAAAAATACATTTGTTTATCCTCAGCTGTGCTGAATTTTCTGGCTTCAAAAGTAATGGCCAAGAGCTGTCTCCTTTGTTATTTAAATTACCATAGCTAATCTCCCATTATTACTGCACTACCAATTTGGTTAGCTTCCCTAATTTCTCTTAGCATTTCACTGTCCGTCTCACCATCTTGACCAGGTGGACGGTAGTATACTCCTATCACTATACTCTTCCCCGACACACAAGGGATTTCTACCCATAAAGATTTAATTGTACATTTAGTCTCATGCAGGATCTTTAGTCCTTAAAGACTGTCCACAGAAACGATGTAAACCGACAAAGTGTACACAATATGTTTCAGTATATAAAAATGCCTAAATAAGTAAATAAATAAATCCTGTTGGATTCTATGCCATCCCGGACATAAAACGCCACCCCACCACCAAGATGCTCCTCTCTGTCATTGCAATATAATTTGTACCCCGGTATAGCACTGTCCCATTGGTTATCCTCCTTCCACCATGTCTCTGGGATACCAATTAAGTCTATGTCATCATTCACTGCTATACATTCTAATTCTCCTATCTTACTTCTTAGACGTCTGGCATTAGCATACAAACATTTCAAAGTCTGTTTTTTGTTTGTATTTTCATTCGGCTTTTTAATTGATAGGGATAAGTTAGAATTTTTTAGCTCAGGTGAGTTTTTAGTTACAGGCACTTGGACTACTTTTCTAATTATTGGAACCTCACTGTCGGGATGCCCCAATTCTAATGCATCATTAATATCCTTTAAAGATACCTCTCTCCGAACCATGCGCTGCTGAGCGACTGTCTGCTTTCCCCTTCGTTCTAGTTTAAAAGCTGCTCTATCTCCTGTTTAAAAGGTTAGTGCCAGCAGTCTGGTTCCACCCTGGTTAAGGTGGAGCCCATCCCTTCGGAAGAGACTCCCCCCTTCCCCAAAAGGTTCCCCAGTTCCTAACAAAACTGAATCCCTCTTCCTTGCACCATCGTCTCATCCACGCATTGAGACTCCGGAGCTCTGCCTGCCTCTGGTGACCTGCGCGTGGAACAGGGAGCATTTCAGAGAATGCTACCCTGGAGGTTCTGGATTTAAGCTTTCTATCTAAGAGCTTAAATTTGGCTTCCAGAACCTCCCTCCCACATTTTCCTATGTCGTTGGTGCCCACATGTACCTCGACAGCCGGCTCCTCCCCAGCACTGTCTAAAATCCTATCTAGGAACACGTGAGGTCCTCCACCTTCGCACCAGGTAGGTATGTTCATACTTGGGAACGTTTGACTTCAGTCCCCCTGAGATTACCATGGATTAGCCGAGGGAACGGGGGGGGGGGGGGGGGGGGGAGGGCAACTGCTCTCAAACACTCTTACATGTTCACACTTACTGTCACTGCTCATTCTCACATGTCCATTTACACCTTTACTTCTGCCATTCTCCCAACACACACTCATGTCTCTCCCTCTTCCATGTCCACTCACTTGCACTCAGCTCTCTCCTACTCACACTCTCAGATCTCTTCTGCCTACACAAATACTCACTCACTCTCACAGACATGCTCATTTCATTCTCTCTCCACCCCTTTCAAGACACACTAGCAACAGCAGCCTCTAACTTGGGCTCCTGGAGCAGCAGCAGCCTCTTCCTTCTCCTCCTGTGCTGCGGAAGTGATGCTGCCTGTTTCTTACTCCTCGTTTGATACACGGGCAGGAAATCGCAATGTCAATTGGCCAAGGCAAACAGGATGGGGCGGGCAAGTGGCTGGATACAGGAAAGAGGCTGTGCAGGAGCAGGTGGTGTCACGAAGAAGAGAAGTTAAAAGGGTCTGGAGATGGTAGAAATCACTGTCGAGTTCCTCCTTTTTCAGCCACGCAAGACCAATGACATTCCTTTCTTCTTTCCGGGTCCAAGCAGATTGGTTTTGCTGCAGCACCCGGAGATTTCCAGATTTGGCCCGGAGACCCCGGAATTCTTTAAGAATTCCGGAGTCTCCGGGCCAAATCCGGTGAGTTCCCAGGTATGGGCATGTTACCAGGTGATCCTCACGCCCACCAGCTACCCAACTATCTACATTCCTAATACTCGAATTACCAAATATGACAGCCGACCTGACCCTTCCCTCCTGGGCAGTAGGCCTTGGAGAGATATCCTCTGTGCAAGAGGTCGATGCACCACCTGGAGAGCAGGTCCTTGCAACAGGATCATTTCCTGCTGCACCAGATTGATGTTCTCCAATCATGAGACTTTTCTTCTCCAAGGCAGCACCAGGGATGCCAGACTGAAGTTGGGACATGGCTACTATGTCCATGAAGGTCTCATCTATATACCTCTCTGTCTGCCTCAGTGCATCCACGTCTGTCACTCTAGCCTCCAGAGATCAGACTCGTTCTCTGAGAGCCAGGAGCTCTTTGCATCACATGCACACGTATGACTTCTCAGTGGCAGGTAAAAAATCATACATGTGACACTCGATGCAAATACTGGGAGTCCCCCCTCTTGCTGCTGGACTGCTGCCTTCATCAAATTCAAACTTATTCAGTTCCTACCATCAATTCCCATGTTGCCCAATTAACTTAAAAGGAATACAAAATATTTGCATATTTTTAAGAGTACAAAACGTACTCAGATTTTGTTCACTGTGCAGTGGCTTTTTACTTTATTCCTTGATTTATAAATCGTAATATGCACATTTGGTCAGTAGAGGGCTCTTTTCTCCTATCAAAAAGCAATCCTGTGGCAATATGAACTAGGGAGACTTGCAAAAGGGTTTTCTCCCATTTTGTCCCTACGAGGGGCAAAGTAAATCTATAAATCAGGCCCTTTGATGTGCTCCATTTGGCCTGGTAGATTTAAAAGGTACAGAATCCTTAACCAGCGCTCCAGCATGCACAATACCTGGCAGTCACTATGAGGCCAATGAAACAGTCATTCCAAAATATTTAAAACATACAAACACAACACTATCGGTCTAGTTTTCCTAAGTGTTTTATCTGAAAAAAACAACAAATGCTTCTATCATTTCTAGATAAATATTTGGTTTAGATCCAGAACTTGCTCACTATTTAAATAGCAGCAAACACTTTCAGATATTTGATCAACAAATGCAGGATGAAGTGGGGGTGGGCAGGAATAAAAGAAGAGATTAAAAAAAACAAACAAAAACCTAGAGTTTGATGGTATGGAATTCTTTATCCCAAGCACCAGAAAAGTAATAAGGATTTTTACAGGACAGTGGTGAGGGAAGACCTAGAAAATAAAGCAAGGCAAAAAAGTTACTTGTATGGTTTGCTTAAATCGCACAGGGGCCAATGTAATAAAATATGAATAAAAAACATACGCTAACATTTAGTGCATATTTTTTCACACACCAAAAACCAAGTTAACTCCCTACGTAGCAAGGTAATGGAATGCAAATTACTAAGTGTTAAAATAAAACAGTGCACTATCACAAAATTGTACACACAGAAGTGAAAAGGTGTGTTAGACAGGCATGAAGTGAAAAATGTGCTGCTCATTGGGACAGGGTTATAGCAGCCTCACTGTTGTACGTTATTGTAAGCACTTTGAGGCAGAATTGGAACCACATATATAAAACTTTCTCCTGTGTCATTTCATGCTTCTCTGGATTTGCCATTCCTCCACCATGCTACTATCATGCAGCTCCTGCCCGGCAAACCATACTCCCAGGTCCGATGTACAAAAAAAATGAAATGAAAGCAGAAATGCATGAGATGACAGTGATACTTGTACATGAGATGACAATTCTGCTTCAAAGTGCCTGCTCCAAAGAGCTTACATGAGAGCAGATAACTCAACGGATAATTCTGTGTCTCCGACTCAGGGGGTCCCGGTGCAGAGAATCCCTGGTTCAGGGATCCAGTGCCTTGTTTAAACCTCAGAAATGTAACTTTTATTCCATCTCTCTCTCGGGAGTCTCGCGTCTCTGGAGCTGGTGTTGTGGTTATCTGCCGGTATGTTGTGGTGGTGTGGTTATCTGCCGGTATGTTGTGGTGGTGTGGTTATGTGCCAGCACGGTCCCGGATCTGGGGACCCGGTTGCTCCAAGTCCAAGAACCCCCCCCCCCCTTCCAGAAACTCCAGGTTCGGGGCCACGCTGGCACAGCACCGACGACTAACAGTACATCCCGACATGTGTTAACTTCACTCTACCTCCGAATTGGAAGTTACATTTTCAAAGTTAAATAAACAAGAGTCAAGCCTCCAGGCTTTCAAGTACCTCCCCCCTGCATTGGGGCAGAATACTAAATGCCTTCATTAACATGGGATCTGCTAATTTGGACACACATTTTTTTTTACTCGCAGGTCTGTCACTGGAAATTTGTAACCTTATCATTGGGATTATCTGCCGTACCCTGAAGACTGGAAGGTGGACAATGTAGCCCCTTTAAAAAGGGCTCTAGGGGTGATCCTGGAAACTACAGACCAGTGAGCCTGACCTCTGGGCCAGGAAAAATCCTGGAAACTATTCTAAAAAAACAAAATCTGAGAAATGGGACACAGCCAGCATGGATTTACAGGAGGGAAATTTTGCCTCACAAATCTGCCATATTTTTTGAAAAGGGTAAAGTGGATAATAGTGAGCTGTAGATCTAATGTATTTGTATTTTCAGAAGGCATTTGACAAAGTGCCCCATGAGAGACCCCTGAAAAAATTAAAAAGTCACGGGACAGGAGGCAGTGTCCTATTGTGGATTGCAAACTGGTTAAGATAGGAAGCAAAGAGTAGGTCTAAATGGTCAGTTTTCTCAGTGGAGAAGGATAAATAGTGGAGTGCCTCAGGGATCTGTACTGAGACTGGTAGTTTTTAATATATTTATATATAATCAGGAAAGGAACACGTCGAATGATATAATTAAATTTGCAGACAATACAAAATTATTCTGAGTTGTTAAATCACAAATGGATTGTGAGAAATATCAGGAGGATCTTGTAAGACTGGAAGATTGGGCATTTAAATGGCAGGACAAGGGCAAAGTTATGCACATTGGGAAAAGTAGCTCGTACTGTAGTTACACGATGTTAGGTTCCATATTAGGAGAAGGACTCGGGCATCATAATAGACAATACTTCTGTGAGGCAGTGCCCCTGTTTACCTTGGAGTACATGCAGGACCAGGCTGGGGGCCTGGCCCCCCTTTAAATCCCCTGAACGGAGAATGCCCCACGGGTGGGACCCTGGTGGGCAGGAGGAGCTCAGAGGGTGTGTGCCCAGCTAGAGGGGAAAGAGACATTGAGCCCAGCAGGAGTAGATGGGCCCTGTAACTGAGGAGTAGGAGCTTCTGGGACCTCTCTGGGAAGACAGGTAGCTGCTTTGCAATTCCTTTCTGGGAGATAGAGAGCGGGCAGTCTGCAAGTGTGTCTATACTGGAAAGGTAGGCAGCTACTATTGTGTTTACTGTCTGTGTAGTAATAAAGTAGCGTTATAAGGAAAACAGGCTGGAGTCAGCATGGTTACTGCTCCAAAACACGAGATTGTTCAGCCTCTTCACAGCTTCGAAATCCTCAGTGGTCAAAATAGCAGAATATTAGGAATTATTAGGAAAGGAATGGAGAATAAAATGGCAAATGTTATAATGTCTCTGAATCACTACATGGTGAGGCCACGCTTACAGTTCTGGTCACAATATCTCAAAAAGATATAGTTGCATGGGATAAAATTATAAAGGGGATGGAACAGCTCCTCTGAAGAAAGGCTAGAGGGTAAGTCTGTTCAGCTTGAAGAAGAGACATCTGAGGGAGGATGTGACAGAGTTCTATAAAATCATGAATAGAATGGGTAAATCGATTATTTACTCTTTCAAAAATACAAAGATTAGAGGGCACTCTATGAAGATAGTAAGTAGTGCATTCAAAACAAATCCGAAAAAATTCTCTCACTCAACATACAATTAAGCTCTGGAATTTGTTACCAGAGGATGTGCTTAAGGCAATTAGCATAGCTGGGTTTAAAAAAGGTTTGGACAAGTTCCTGGAGGAGAAATCCATAAACTGTTATTAACCAAACAGACTTACGAAATAGCCACTACTTATCACTGCACAACAGCAGCATGGGATCTATTTACTATTTGAGATCTTGCCAGGCACTTGTGACCTGGATTGGCCACTGTTGGAAATAAGATATTGGGTTTGATGGTCCCTTGGCATCTTATGTCCTTGTGCGCACATTTTTTATGCAGGAAAATACTTACTAAATCATGAGTAAAGTTACATGCACAAACGTGCACGCGTCCCAGTGCTATAATTAGACAGTGCCAGGGAAGAAACTGGATCCTAGATCTTTGCTGTCATATCTCTGTGGTCTATCTACAGAGGTTATGCTATCAAGAAACAATTATTTTCACTAGTTTTTATCTTTTGACCCTCAAATCAGAACCAAAGTTGGGAGTCCAGTACCTTGAGCCTTCATTTGCAATAATTGGGATTTCCCCCCCATTATTCTTTTAATACAACCTCCCTTCCAACATACGGTCATGGCGGTGACCGTCCTGACCAGCGGGCCATGCGCCAGGGCTCCTTCCAGGACTCTGCAGGCGTGGGCCCTGAATCCGGCCGCTAGCTGTCACCCTTGAGTGATGACAGCATCTCTCTCTCCCCCCTCGCCTCTGCTGCCCCAGCTAACCAAGGGAGCAGAAGACCTGAATTAGGGACAGAACCAAGGGCTTTTATCATGGCAGCACACAGTACTGCCACCTAGCCACCAGGCTAGCCTAAACATTTTTTTTTTTGGTCTTTTGTTCAACTACAGAGTCCCCTTAAACATTTTCCATGGGGGAGTGGGAATTAAAACAGTTTTAAATCTCCAGTATCTGGAGATATGTTAAGCTTGCAAGCCACAGCTGCAGTAAAAAGCCAGCTAGAATGATATTATAAATGTTTTGTCCCTGAAGCAGAAACTTGTGAAATGGAGTTTTTGTTGGACTTTTGTCTATTCCTGTCCAGTGGCATCTATCTATTCATCATAAAGGAAGTATTTCCACTGTTATAAAATGTTAAAAGTCACTCTGGAATTTTTGGACTTTGCTCACTCTAAAGGAATTGGTTCTTTTGTTTTCAAAGTTAAGATAATTATATATGAAACTGTTTTATTGCATTTGAGGTTTGGAGAACCGCTAGTGACAGTTTCTATAAAAGCACCGACAGGTTGATGCAGAAAAGTTCAGTCGAATGCACCACCATGCGCACACATTTTCTGGATGCAAAAAACTTACTGCAGGCGCAGCAAGGAGTTGTGTGCACAGAAAAATACGTCTCCCTAAACGGGAGCACCGCTTATCACCCTTGCATGGAAATGCCGTGCAGATGAGGGCAGTAAGCAGAGAGACTGCATCTGACCGGTCCAGCGCACCTTTTCTGGCACTGTAAAATTAACTCCAGCCCTGACCCAGGAGTCAAGGGTCCAGCGCTATGAAATAAATTTACAAACAAAGGTTTAAAAAAAAAAAAAGTCAGGAACTCTCCAGGTAAGTGCTGGCAGCCGCCACCACCACTTAACTGATAAATACTAATGGGAATCAGCTGCCAGACAGCTGGTTAAGTCAGTACTTATCTAGCTTTTTGGCACGGTTTGACACTAGCTAGCTAGATATATACTTTATCCGACTAAGTAGCAGTGACCTGTGCCAGAGAAATATGGACTTCCGGCTATCTGGCAGCTGCCGCCCACTGCCAAATAGCCAGATGAATCTGTATTTATCCAGCTAAGTGCTGGCGGCAGCCTGTCAGCGATGCCTTCACCTCCCTTCCCGATTTAAAATGTGCGTTCGGCCTGTGCCAAAATGAACATTTTAAAGTTTAGGCACTTTTTTTTTTTCCTAAACTTCCCATGCAATAACATAGCATTGGCTTACTATAATCAGGAATTAAAAATAATCATCTGTGTTTAAAACGTGCACTGAAAACCAGCGCACAGTTACTTAATGCCCAGATTACCGCATCAGCCTGTGAGCATTTACAAAACTTAAAAAAAAAAAAAAAAAGCCCCCAAGCAAACAAAACCCATTGAACTGGAGCTATGATTATACCCAACTTCTTCTTGGCCCTTGGGTATAGGAGGTCTACATAGATTATTAGTTTTTGTTTTTCTTCCTTTATGCTACCTTCCTGGATATTTTTTTGTTTTTTAATCTATATTCCATGACATTGCTAGGCTTCAAGCTCTCCCTTCCATCTCATGGATCTCTTTCTCTAGCCGTACACCCAAGAGCAGCAGTTGTGCAGTAGGGACTCAGAGCTGTGAGCTTCCCCAGGAGCAGCTCCTGCCCCCACCGCCCTCACTCCCCTCAATAAAAAAAACAAAAACCTTTCTGCGCTCTGGTGGCGACGGTCATGAGAACAAAACCCTCAATGGTAGCAGGGGATTTCATGCTGCGGCTCAGTTTATTCTGGTATTTCTACACAGAAGGGTGTGGTAAAAGGATGGATGAAATATACAGGAGGAAGAGATGGGAAGAAAAGAGAAAAAGTGACCTGGATGAGAACATGTTAGAGGGATGCATAAGGAGTTATAGAAGAGGAGAGAAGGAAGGGGAAAAATGGGGACAATCCGGGAATAGAAAGGAGTCGGGAGAAGACAGAAACTGAAAGTAAAGTATATCGAACAGCACAATATGAAGAAAAAACAATAAAAGTATTTGCAATGTAAATATCTGCGTGCGTAATTTTGCAAAGTTTTAGATCAGGCCATGACAAATTTTCTTTGGATCTAGAAGACAGTTAAAAAAAATCTGGGAGCCACTAATTTGCAGGGTGGGGGAACTGCAAGAGAAGGCCAGCTAGAGAGCGATCTCTCAACTTCATTAACCTTCCTACCAGTCTGACTCTCTCTCATCCCCAGCAGCCTCCCACTATCACAACTCCCTGCTCTGTCCCCAGCAGTCTCCCTCTCTCAACCCCCCCCCCCCCCCCAATAATCCCCCTTCCCAGCAGTCTGTCTTACTCTGCCCCACCACCGAGAGGCAGAAGTTCTCCTCCTTCATCCCAATGAATTGGCCTGCATGGAGCGCCGTCTCCTCCTCCTTCCATCATTGGTCTCCTTTTGGACCCACGCTAACAGTGCCTCCTCCTATTCCACCTGCATGGGCGCCAACACTACCACCACCTCCTCCACTCCCCTAGCCTTGGCTGTAAGCATCACTATTCAATTTCTGGGCACCATAATGACCTGGCATCCAAGCTTTGGCCACCCTGGCTTAAAAGTTTCTTTGTGTGTATTTTTTAAGGCGTTTTAAAACCCCCTAGGTGTTATAATTGACAGGGATGTTTGAACAGACTGAAGTCCAAGTGCAATGAGGCAGAGTTTGACAGAAAATGTAGGTTTTTCCCCCAGATTTGCTGGAAGAAGCTGTCAAATGTTTCTCAACAGATCTAGAAAAAGATGCAAAGCAGATGCAAACAATCTAAAATGAAACATGATTTTTGGGCAATAAACAATGTCTAACGGATGCAATCACCTCTGAATGTTTCAGACTTTTTTTTTTTTTTTTTAAATGAAAAAAAAACCACAAAACAAACTTTCTATACCGTCATTCAGTAAGTTAACCATTCAGTAAATTAACAAATTACATTTGCAAGAAAGGTTTGCAGAACCGTCTCAGGAAACCCATGAATTTTAAGCAGAAATTCACTGACCCAGATGGCAAGCCTCTTCATGAATTTTGCCCTTGCCTAGTGGCACTGTTCTAATCTTGCTAGCTCTACCTCAAACTATTTAGTATATGCTGGTTTTGAATTTAGTAATTGTTTTTAGCAGGAGTAAAATATTTTTACTTCATCTCTGCCTTTATCTTTCTGAAGTCCACAATCCAAATGTAGGCTGTCTCATGTAAAAAAAAAAATGCATTAGAGTTTTCAATTTCAATGAAAAGCAACAACAATCACTTAATGAGGACATTGAAGCCTAAAGTCACTGCTGCTTAATATCAAGTTCTACTGTTGCCAAAATGGCTAAGATTTCGGTTTTGCAGAACAAATATTTCACATTATCTTTAAAAACTGTGATGGAGAAATACTCATATAAAATCATTTCAACAGGTGACAACATTTCATTTTTCAAACAATCTGAAATTTCAATTTTTTCAAAATATAAAACTGCTCGTACCCAAAACATAATACTCCACACATCATGGCAGTAAGCTGCTCGCTGCCTCTGAAATCGATCCACAATAACCTAAGAAACAGGGGCTCGGAAACTTTCCCACAAGCATGAAAGAAATGTAAAATGGCACAAATAAAATATAGCACAAATCTTTCCCTGCGCTAAACATGATAAGCAAACAAACAGCAGAGGAACAAGCTTACCCTAATGGAGAGGAAATGATTCACAAGCCAAGCTGCTCCCAAGTCTGCTCTAGATAAAAAGGAAGTTCTGTTCATTGGCCCATGGGCTTCAGGTCACGTCACACAGACATGCCTGAACTTGTCATCTATGTGTGGTTGCTATGATAGGAGACAGAAGCTATTGAGCGGATTCAAAAGTAAACAGCTTTCAAATAGGAAAGCCTTCGAAGGTTAATAAGACTTATTACAGCGTGCAGTCTGCTAGATCAGTGCTCTCAACCCAGTCCTCAAAGACTGCCTGGTCAATCTGAGTTTTAGGATATCCACAAGGAATATGTATGAGATATTTGCATACACTGGAGGTAGTAGATTCTAATCTCTCTCATCCGAACTTATTGTAGATACAGTGGCCTTGCAAAAAAAAAAAAAAAGTCTTCATATCCCTGTGCATTTTTCACATTCTGTTTAAAAAATAGCAACCAAAATGCATTAAAGTGAAAGTTTGCTTCACTGATCTACACCACATGCTTTCAGCATGAAAGAACAATTAAAGAAATATTCCAAAAAGTAAATCAAGAATTAAAAAAAAAAAGCCTACAGTTTTGCTTTCATAAGTCTTTGCACACTTGGTCATAGCAAACCCATATCAGTTCTCGTTCAAAAAATTGCCTTAACAAGGCCGGGGATACATTAAAATAGATCCCACCTGAGCTGATTCGAATGTTCTTGGATAAAAGAATCAAGACGTTTCTGTCATGTGAAGTGAAGGTGAAAACATGCCAAAAGCTGCTGCTGAAAGAACTCCAGGATATTATTGAAAAGGTACAAAGGAAGGCTGTAAGAAAAGTTCAAGTCATTTTAAATATCCATTGTCAGGTCCTTCACTGCAAAGTTTGGGAGCACTAAGTCACTGCCGCGATCAAGCTATCCCTTCAAAGTCAGTACTTACAGGTTAACAAAACTGCTGCGGAAAGTCCAAGGTCTCGGATTACTTTACAAACACGGGAGGATGGAAGAAGCAGCGCCATATGAAGTGCTACATAGTGTAGCAAAGACACCACTCAGGGAACACTGCACGCATGGAGAAGGACCAAGGTGGAACGTTTTGGTCTCCATGCTCAGCAATGTGTGACATAAAACAAAGAGTACACCACCCTGTTAGGACCATCGCTAGAATAAAGGCAGAAATATGCCTTAGGGGATGGTATTAGCAGGATTAGCAGTGGGGACAAGGAGGCTTGGGAAGACCACGGGAAAGATGGATGGTGCAAAGCATAGGCAGATCCAGGAGGAAACCCGCCATTTCCACTCTGGGACTGGGAAGCAGATTCACCATGCAGGACCAGCAATGCTAAGCACAAAGCAAAAGAAACAGCAGCACGGCTCAGCAAGAACAAAACGATCGCCCTGGAGTGGCCCCCGTCAAAGCCCAGACCTGAATCCAATAGAAAATCTGTGGCAAAACTTGAAGACTGCAGAAAACAGACAACCTGAAAGAGCTTGAGGTGCACCATACACCTGTCTAACATTTGTGGACACTAATCCTAAATAACTAGCGACTGTTATTAGAAAGCTATGTATAATAAGGCTCATAGTATGGGAAATAAAGTCCTGGAAGAAGCTGAATTTTATTTTCTATATTAAGCCTTTCGGTACTTCAAAGGCAGATTGCATTCAGGTACTGTAGGCATTTCCCTATCCCCAGAGACCTTACAATGTAAGGGGACGATGTAAAACTGCAGTAGACCTGCTACGGGGTTTCTGCACATGGAATTACACGCATTTTCCCTTGCTAATCTTACACGTGTATGTAATAACGCAAGTAGCGCAGAGAAACTGTGCGAACAAACCTGTTCAAAAAGCCGCGACTAGTTTAGCACAAGTCCATGCTAATGCCATGCAAGGGAAGCAATTGACGGCAATACACAGAGCCATGCTTGCGTTGATGGGGATGGCTTTAAGCAGGGTTTTTAGTGCCTGGGTCAGGGCAGGAGTTCAGTGCCTGTCTGAAGGTTGAAAAATTAAGTGGCAGAAGCCAGAAGAGAGGTCGGAGGGGGGGGGGGGGGGGGGGAACAGCACATGTCAGAAATGCTCACTGCTTTTGTAGCCCCTTCCAAATCTCTGCTGCATTTCCCCTGCTCACCGGCATTCGCCATTATAATTCCCATGCAGTCGGTGACAGACCATGAAGGGATTAGACATTGCTCTAACCACCTTCAGTCCTGCTCCTGGACCACTAACTCACTACTGCCTTAAAGGCTTTCAACCGGGAATCAATCACGGGTCAGCACATTAATGCGGGTTTATGCGCCTTCAGCACGCATCGTAGCGTGCATATCCGTGTGGATGTTCTGCGTATCTCTCATTTGCATGCTGTCCCCTTATTACAGCCCACGAAGGTGTTTGTGCACACTAAAAAAGCACCGATCAGTCCCTAAGTCCGTCACAAGGAATGAGAGCAGGATTTGGACCCAGGTTTCCCTGTTCAGAGCCCGCGCTTCTAACCATTAGGCTGTTCCACGATGACTGGGACAGATCCACTGCTACCTCTTCCCCTCCCACAGATTCTACTGGAGCCATTCCTGGGCTTCTCTACGCCCCCTCCAACAATAACTAAGTGTCTGAACACCATTTGTAGGTCTGCCGGGATTAATGTTACCAGATAATAAAATAGTTTCCATCCTTTGCTCTCTCTGACTTTCATTTCCTGGCTCAGCATGTCTTTTTTAAATTCTTTTCCTTTTTCTGCTCCATTTTTCGTTCTCCCTGGTAGTTTTTTTTTTCCTCTTTAAATTCTCTGTCTTTCTCCAAATATTTTAATATTTTCTTTTCCTTCTTTCTGCTCTCTTCACATTCTTCCTGCTTGTTAACCTTTCTTTAGTCGTCTCTCTCCTCCATTCCTCCTCTCCCCATTTTATTGTCCGGGATCCCCATTAAATCCAGAGTCCTCTCTCTATAAGGCCATCCCTGAAGCTTCCTCCCTCTCCCTCCACCCAACATGCCCCTTTGCCTTCTCCATTCATCCCACTCGGAGTACTTGCTCTCTCTCTCCCCCCCAGGTCTCCCTGGCCTCGACTCCCATCCCTCTCTCCCTCCAGAGTCCTCTTTCCCTCTCCTTAATCTGTGTCATTCCCCCTCTCTATCTCCCCTAATCCCAGTTTCAATCTTTCTTCTTCCCAGTACCCAGAATGCTCTCCACCCATTCCCCTCTCCTTGATCCAGAAGGTTCTTCCCATATCCCCCTCCCAACATCGGAAAGCACTCCACACATACTTTCCCACCCTAGGAAGGCTCTCCCCATCTCCCCATGCCACCCTTAGAAAGCTCTCCCTGTGTCACTATCTCACCCCTTGGGCATTCTCCCTGCATTCTCCTCCTCCTTCCTCCGATAGCTCCCTCCACATTCCTCCCCCCCCCCAAAAGCTGTTACACAATCCTCTTCCAGCTCCCCCCCGATCCTCTCTGCCCTGCGATCTCTCCAGTGCTGTCTGGCCTCTTCCTGATCTTCCCTGTTCAACAGAAGGAGCAGCAGCTTTCTGTGCTTTGTGACTCCAGTCTAATGGCTCGAGCCATGTGGATTCCCATAGATCTTGTGCCTGCCTCCTACCATGACACTGGCCCCTCACAGCACAGGAAACTGATGCTGTGCTAAGAGCCACTCCTACTGAAGGCTGGAGGGGGGGCAGTGCAATAGGGAGTGGACAGGACAAGCAAGGTTCTCTGTGTTGCTTAGATCCCATGGGCCGGTTCAGCCATGTGATGTTGCTCCTTTGGAGCTGCTGCCCTGTAGTTTGCACAGTGAGTTGCACTAGCTCTGGACTGGCGTATAGTTACTTTGGGTTGCAATCTATTCAGGAAGAACAGGGTAAGAAGAAAGGATAGAGGCAGGGCACTATATATATATATATATATATATATATATATATATATATATATATATATATTTATATAGAATAAATAAAAGTAACAGAACTGCAGGGCTTATGTAGTAAGGAAGCAGCACTGTGGGTAACGTGGAAAGGGGGCATAGCACATTTATCTCAGTATAATATGTAGACTTCCATCACAGGCAGAAAATAAGGACAAAGATTTAATGAAGAATATTCACAAAATAGCCATGAAAGTGGAAGTGCTATTGCTAGGTGATCCCAATCTGCTGGATGTTGATTGGGGACATCCCAGCTGTGGTGTCTTATACAGGAAGATCTGGATTCTTTGCAGAGAACTTTTCCATTCATGGAACAGAACCCGCAGCACTGGAACTGGTGCTTCTGTAGAGTTTCTGATGTCATACAGGATGATTATCTGGGATCCAACAACAACAACAACAGGCAGCGATGGTTCATTCCAAGACGTTAGAAAAAACTAACATTGTTAAAAGTGGGAATACCTCAAGGAGTCATTAGCTAAATGTGAAATCCCAAGGGAAGTGGTAGGGCAGAGGGCAAAACTAAAAAGATATTGTAAGGGCAGCTAACCTTTTTATATGAAAAATAAATTAATGTAAGAAGAACTTATGATTTTCTAAAAAGGCAACTGAATAGGAAAGAAAAAAGATTAGTATTCAAACTACAAGAGATTATAGAAAAAGGAAAACAGGCAACAATACATCTCGAAAATTACAAGAAGCTTGGAAAGTAGTCAGGAGAATGATGCAGCATATGAAACAAAAATCAAAGAGATAGTGAAACAGGGGTCATGGCTTTTTTTTTTAAGGAGATATTTTAGTGAAGGAAAGAAGAGCAAAAGTGCATTGTGAGACTCAGAGGTGAAGGGGAGGAATATGTAGAGGCTGAGGAAAAAGCAGAATGGATTAAAAAAAACATTTCTGTTCATTGTTCACTGAGGAATAAGAGCGCAGAGAATGGACAACAGTAGGTTCGGAAGTGAGGTAAACCTCAAATGATTTCCAGAAGATTGCATTTATGAAGAGCCAACTAAACTTAAAAGTACATAAAGGGCTGGGGACCCCAGCGAGTAAAACTCCTTTCTAACCTCAGCATATGCCTGATGTTTGGGCTGAAGGTCAGCTGAAAAATCTCAGAAAATAAATACCTTTGCATTCTGAATGGCGAGCTCCCCAGCCAGCCCAACTGCAGCCATTATTTTTACTTTGTTGCAGAAGTTGGCAAATGTAAATGACGACTACTCATGGTCTCACTGCAGCTTCAGGGTTAGGCCCCAATGTTCTGTGGGCCAGTTCAGTTTTAGGGCCAGCAGGCCCCAAGTCCACATGGAAAAGCTCTGGCAGCCATCTTGAGAAATAGGTCACAGGGTTGGCACCCTCCGTTCTCTCTAGGACACCTACAACTCCAATATTGTTGTGACAGCTGCAGTTCTCCAAATCATCCGACTTCTCAAGAATTTGTTTTTGGTTTCTTTCCAAGATGTTGATCTTGTGTTGGGCCTCCATCAAGGATAACCACAGCGCCTCCACAACATCCACTCTGGCAGACGTCTCTCCCACGGAGAAAACAAGTTGAGCCACCTTGGCCACCACAAGTATGAAGCTTGCCCACTGGCGTATCCATAACTCCTTTTATAGCAGCAACCAGCTCTGGTGAGATGTTGACATCAAGAGCAGCATTCTTATCTGAAGCCTGCATCTCTTGACCACACTTGCTGTCTGCCAAACCTTTCTTTCTTCCCTTCTTAGCTGAAACCCCCTGCTCTAGCTACATCTTGGGTAGAGACCACTTGGCAATGTCATGATTCATAAGGGAGACAAAAAACACAAGGACCCAAAAAATGGAGAGTTATTAAAATCGCAGCTGTGGGAGTTCAAGGGAAACACATCTGCTCACTTCACAGCATCTTGAATGCTCCAATCCCAAATGTTTAATAGTCTCCCCAGCCCATTTTAATGGAAACTTCACCCATTTCAATTGCTAAATCACAAGTTATTTCTAATGCTTCTGATTTTTCTAGAGTCAATTTTAAACCAGAAAAACTTTCGTGTCTTGAATATTTCCAATATTACTGGCAAAATGTTTTTCATATCTGACAAAATTAACAAAATATCAGCAAATAAAACATAATACAGAAAATTATTGCAGATAAAGACCAAAATGGTCCATCTAGTCTGTGAAGCAAATGTTTAGGGTTGTAACTGCCACTCCAGGCAGGTAATTCCTGTGCAAAAATGTTACACAAAAAGGTCCCAAAGGTTATGTCAGTTCTTCATTTCTATCTTCCAGTCACTAGGGATCCTCTGCTTGTCCCATGGCCTTTAGAATTCTGTTAATGATTTTAAGTCTTCACCACAGGCTTCCACTACCCTTTCTGTGAAAAATTAAATGAGTCCACACCCTTGGAGCTTCATATCATGACTTTTCCACTGGTATAGGTTTGACTCTTTCATTATTTATATGACGCCCCTATGTTTAACGAGAGTTTGAATCTTTTTGAAACCCCGTTTATCCCCCTTAACCTTGTAACCTTCATATTTGTTGTAAACCGTTATCATGGATTTATGATGGTGAATCCGAATGACGGTATAGAAAACTCCATAAATAAATAAATGTTTCAGGTATTTTATTTATATTCCACTTTTCAGCATTTCATAAAAGTCTGTATAACGTCCCCCTAGGGTATACACATTTAGGTCCTCGAGTCTCAGCTCATGGGTGTTTTAGTTCAGACCTTACACAATTTTGTTTGCCTCTCTCTGGACCACTTCTATCCTATCTCTCGGGCCAATACAGTAAACCACGCGGGAGAGCGGGCGAGCATCCGCTCTCCTGCGCACGCGATTCAGTAAGTTAATTTATTTAAATTAGGGCCCACGGTAAAAAGAGGTGCTAGGGACACTAGCGCGTCTCTAGCGCCTCTTTTGACGAAAGCGGCGGCTGTCAGCGGGGTTTGACAGCCGACGCTCAATTTTGCCGGCATCGGTTCTCAAACCCGCTGGCAGCCACGGGTTCGGAAACTGGACGCCGGCAAAATTGAGCATCCAGTTTTCAACCCACGAGCCGCGGACTTTTTTTTTTTTTTTTTAACTTTTGGGGCCTCCGACTTAATATCGCCATGATATTAAGTCAGAGGGTGCACAGAAAAGCAGTTTTTACTGCTTTTCTGTGCACTTCCCCGGCGCCGGCAGAAATTAACGCCTACCTTTGGGTAGGTGCTAATTTCTTAAAGTAAAATGTGCGGCTTGGCTGCATATTTTATTTACTGTATCGCGCGGGAATGACTAATAGGGCCATCAACATGCATTTGCATGTTGTGGGCGCTATTAGTCTTGGGGGGGGGTTGGACGCGCGTTTTCGACGATCTATTACCCCTTACTGAATAGGGGGTAAAGCTAGCGCGTCGAAAACGCGCGTCCAAATGCCGGCTAAGAGTGCGCTCCACCGCACTGTATCGGCCTGTCTGTCCTTTTGGAGAAATGGCCTCCAGAACTGAACACAGTACTCCAGGTGAGGTCTGGGCACTAACTTGTACAGGAATATTATACTTTCCTTTGTTCTTCCGGTTGTGCCTCTCTGTGCAGCCCAGCGCCCCTCTAATCCTGGTCACCGCTTTGTCGCCTTGCTTCGCTTACCTTCACATCAGACACTATCACACCCGAGGTCTCTCAATCCCTACCACGTGCAGCTCCTTTGGATTTCCCCACCCCAAATACCCGACTCTGCAGTTCTTTGCACTGAATCTTAGCTGCCAAACTTCAAATCACTTCTCAAGCTTTCTTAGATCATTTCTTTTTATCTTTATTCCTTCTGGAGTGTCCACTGCGCTGCAGATCTTAACGACATCTGCAAAAAGAAGAGAAAAAAAAAAACCCTTTTCCTTCTAACTGCCTCCACAGTAATGCTCAATGATACTGAACAGAACTGCAACCAATCCCTCCTTAGCTATTCCTCTAATCGCCCATCTCTCCACAGAGTGAGTGACTCACTCACCACTACCCGCTGCCGTCTGTCAGTCAGTTTCTAATCCAGAGGGAGTGGAACGTCTTTTTGATTGGGGAGGGGGGGGGGGGCAACTCTGCCCACATTCCCACTGCCAATGTTTTACTTTTACAGGTAATGTAATTCTATTTCACATGCATTCTTCACATAAATCATAGCATATATAATTATTCATTACCAGACCCAATTAAATGCTTGGTGCTAGAAAAACAGACTTAGTGGTAAAGGAGAAAACAACCAGAATGCCAGTACTAAAGGGATTGTGATCACAGACTACCCCACCCCCCCCCCCAATGCACACAGAATCCTCAGGAATGGGAGCAGAGCAGGATATTGTCCCCTACACCTCACCATTGAAAAAAAGAATTCTGGTGTCAACTAAGTTTCAGAAACACAAGTTTCCTCCACTAATGGGTTCATTGTGAAATACAAAATCCTGGCAAAATAGGAAAAAAGCAGCCTCACATGACTCCAAAAGCAATAATATACCTTTGATTAGGCAGCAGTAAAAAATATTACAGTGGGCCCTAGAACACCAATACACCTTCTGTTGGGAAAACACAATGAACAAAGAAAACCCCACCTTAGTCACACATGCAAAATGACGCTCAGATACAAAATAAGTGATCGCAAATTAAAAACAGAAATATGCAGATAAAAACAGAGGCTCCAGTTGGCCCTGTGCTAGCAGAATACCTCACACTTGCAGAACATAGACAGATCTCACCAAATCCAGAAGAAATGGATTATAAAGAGGAAAAATAAACATACAGACAAAAGCTAAACTGGAAACCGCAACAAGCCCAATTGTATTATGCAGTGCAAACATGGAAGAAATAACTACCACCATTCCTCATAAAACTGCAAATAAAATCTATAAATATAAATCTTCCATAAGTCAAATCTTAATAAAAGGAATAAATATTTCAGAACAGTCAATGAATAGAATACTCAATAATTAACTGTTTCAATATTTTTCCAAAAACCAATAAAATATTTCAAAACAGCAGACAAGCACCCAAATATTCAAACCAGTAAAATTAAAAGCCTCCCGCTCTCCATACCTGGGATCTTTTGATTGCCAATCACACTAAGAGTGTTGTGGAATGGAGGGAGGGAGGCCACACAAACCTCATCCTCTCTCTCTCTCTCTCTCTCTCTCACACACACACTCATATTCTTACATATTCGTTCCCACAAACAAACAAACACACAAACTCTGGGCCTCATTTTCAGCCACAGTGGTGGCCTGGACTTCTTCTTTGGCTGCCAGACAGGCTCCATGATGGCCTGGGCTTCTTAGGTCATCGTAGGACGGCAGCCCAGTCAGACCTGCTTTTGGAGGATTGCAGCCTTGCCACACAGGCCGCTTCCTCCTCCTCCTCAGCTGGTGACGCCTGATGTCATTCAAGTGCCAGCATCTAAGGAGGAAGCAGCCCAAGGCACTGCAAGGCCACGATCCTCAGATTGTTTACAAGTGGGAAGGATGAGTAAGGGGATCTACAGCAATGCTGGGGGGGAGGGAGGGGGGTGTCTGGCAGGCAGTGAAAAGGACATAATATGCTGCTTTACCTGCCACCAATGAGGCTTACAGTGGAAAGTTTGAGGGTACCATGGCCCCCCCCATAGTCTAAGCCATTGCACCACCTTGGGGACCACTCTCAGGCTGCTCATTTTATTCATGAGCCTCTTATGCAGGACTATATCAAAAGATCTGCCAAAATCCAAGTCAACTGCATCAAATGCCTACCCTTGATTTAATTCTTTAGTCACCCAGGCAAAAAAGTCTGATCTGTTAGACACAACCCTTCTTATTGGTAAAACCATGCTTGCCTTGGATGCTGCAACCCACTGGATTTTTAGACAGTTCACTATCCTTTCTTTCAGCAGAGTGTTCATTAATATTCCCACCACCGAGGCAAGGCAACCAGCCTCCTCTCTGCTACCACTGTCCATCAAAATGCCTGTAATGCCACTTTCTTCATCCACTTTCCCGATTAGGAGTTCCAATGGAGAATAAATATAAGCAGAGATTGGAACAGCCCCTGTCTAGTATCCCTTCAAAGTTAAAATAGTTCTGAAAGACATCCATTGGCACTAACTTGGGCAGCTGGATTAGAATATAATAAATGAAATATACTTAAACATTGATAAATATTGTTTCTAAAAACATATTTTAAAGAGAACATCTTTTATATAAATCCAGGAAACCCTATCAAAAGTTCTCTCTGCACTGAATCCAATAAGGGCCTGAAATACCATTGTCATGCCATCTTTCTATTACAGATAAAACATTCTGTACATTATACTAGATCTTCTACTTTATTCAAAATCCACTTGATCAGCAGAACAAGGATTAGGTTATAAAAACACACAGCAAGAACATAAGATTTGCCATCAAGCCCAGCATCCTATTTCCAACAGAGGCTAAACCAGGCACAAGAATCTGGCAATTACCCAAACACTAAGAAGATCCCATGCTACTGATGCAATTAATAGCAGTGGCTATTCCCTAAGTAAACTTGATTAATAGCAGTTAATGGACTTCTCCTCCAAGAACTTATCCAAACCTTTTTTGAACCCAGCTACACTAACTGCACTAACCACATCCTCTGGCAACAAATTCCAGAGCTTTATTGTGTGTTGAGTGAAAAAGAATTTTCTCCGATTAGTCTTAAATGTGCTACTTGCTAACTTCATGGAATGCCCCCTAGTCCTTCTATTATTCGAAACTGTAAATAACCGATTCACATCTACTCTTTCAAGACCTCGCATGATCTTAAAGACCTCTGTCATATCCCCCCTCAGCCATCTCTTCTCCAAGCTGAATAGTCCTAACCACTTTAGTCTTTCCTCATAGGGGAGCTGTTCCATTCCCCTTATCATTTTGGTAGCCCTTCTCTGTACCTTCTCCATTGCAACTAAATCTTTTTTGAGATGCGGCAACCAGAATTGTACACAGTATTCAAGGTGCAATCTCACCATGGAGCGATACAGAGGCATTATGACATTTTCCATTTTATTAACCATTCCCTTTCTAATAATTCCCAACATTCTGTTTGCTTTTTTGACTGCCGCAGCACACTCGGCCGACGATTTCAATGTGTTATCCACTATGACGCCTAGATCTTTGTCTTGGGTGGTAGCTCCTAATATTGAACCTAACATTGTGTAACTACAGCATGGGTTATTTTTCCCTATATGCATCACCTTGGACTTATCCACATTAAATTTCATCTGCCATTTGGATGCCCAATTTTCCAGTCTCACAAGGTGCCGCAGCACACTGAGCCGACGATTTCAATGTGTTATCCACTATGACGCCTAGATCTTTTTCTTGGGTGGTAGCTCCTAATATTGAACCTAACATTGTGTAACTACAGCATGGGTTATTTTTCCCTATATGCATCACCTTGCACTTATCCACATTAAATTTCATCTGCCATTTGGATGCCCAATTTTCCAGTCTCACAAGGTCTTCCTGCAATTTATCAAAATCTGCTTGTGATTTAACTACTCTGAAAAATTTTGTATCATCTGCAAATTTGATTACCTCACTCATCGTATTCTTTTCCAGATCACATCTAAATATATTGAAAAGCACAGGTCCCAGTACAAATACCTGAGGCACTCCACTGCCCACTGAGAAAATTGTCCATTTAATCCTACTCTCTGTTTCCTGACTTTTAGCCAGTTTGTAATCCACGAAAGGACATCGCCTCCTATCCCATGACTTTTTACTTTTATCCTTTCTATAAAGATATATATCTTTAGATTACTCCTCAGTACCATTCTTTTCACCCTCATCCTATAACACCTAGTTCCAGAGCCTTCTTTCTGTTCACAAAGAGGCCCACCTCTCTAATGAAAAGCAAGAAAGTAATTATTTGTGGACCAGTACACAAAAACTGACAGATCTTTAGTCTTCATTGCCCATATGGCCAAAGTATACATACAAACCATGGTGTGTGATATAAACTCACTATCTTCAGATAAAATTATGATTGCATAACACAAGAACACAACATTGGATTCTTCTATAATAGTTTAAGATTTGCTTCCCTTCTGATTTGCAATTATTTATAAAAAAATTAAATATCATGCTGTGTCAATATAATCACAAATTTCTTTTTATATAGGGACCATCATAAACCCTTGCCAGGTTACTTATAAATTTATTTCATCTTATGGCAATTTGGACCCAATTGCCATAAGGTGAAAAAAAAGTGTATAAGTAACCTGGTAAGGGTCCCTATATAAAAAACAATTTTGTGATTATATTGACACAGCATGATATTTAAATATTAGCTAATATCAAGTGCTCTTCCGGTGTTGTGCTTATAGATTTACATTTAATATAAACCCTGCTATTTCGGATGATTTAACAATAAAACAAAATTTCCATACAATTCTTAAAAATATAAATCACAGAAATAAGCTGGACTATAAGAATGCTACAATGTCATCAATGGCCCTGTCAATGTATATTCTGTCAAATTTTCCTCACCTAGGCAACATTAACAGCCAAAGACAGTTCCTGACTATCAGAAACAGCTTATATACTTTAGGAGATCTGTAGCTTTACCTTTTCTTGGAAGAACACCCACACACTACAGTTTTGAGCACAGGAACCAAAAAAAAAAAAAAATCCTATGAAAAAAAATGCCTTGGTCTAGAGAATAGATTTAATTAAAAACTCTAGAGAAAGAAAACGTGCCTGAACAAGTTAGAACTTGTCACTTTACTCAATCCCATTAGCTGCTAGAACAGCAAGCAATTCCTAAAACCTACCCTAGGAAGTTGGAATCATTCCATACTAAAGAAAGCCATAATCAATAGAAAAATCCAGCACCTTTATTTTGCCATTTCAAGAAACCAAAAGAAACTAGTGTCCCAAAATGAGCAATGGAAATGATAGATTTGCTGGCTGAAAGCAGAAAGTGGTCATCAGATTTACGATGAATCTTGTCCATTGTCTTGGACTAAAAGATTTAAAGTCCTTAAAATACAGCTGATTTTGAAGATTATGGGATCTTACTCAGCTTTGGTCTGAAACTTCAGTCTTGTTTGCAAAAGCTAGCAATAAATACTTATAAACGTACACTATGAATAAATATTTAATTGGATAGCTGGCATGATAGAATGTGGGCTTTCAAAGCATTTGCTTCATTTAATCTGATTTTTGAACAGAATCCTCATCTTCCTTTTGCAATTCCAACTGAAATCGGAACATGTTCTAACTTGTTCAGGCACTATTGGCTGGATTTTTAAAAGACCTGCACATGTAAAATCCAGGCCTTGCGCATGCCGTGCAAATTTTCAAAGAGGCCCGGCCACGCACGTAAACCATGGTACACACACAAGTGCCGGGCCAGTGCCATTGAACGCTGTCCCAAAGACTCGCGCATCAGCCGGCACGCGCAACTTACGTCAGTAATTTTTAAAATGCAAATAACCTTCCTTGCTCCTCTATTCCCCAGGCAATGCATTCTACTATATTGTCCCGATATACAAAAAAGCTCTAGATAAAGTCTCCTTTGAGGAATTTCCTGAAAGACAGCCATAGGAAATGTGGGAAACCAGAATTTGTTTTGCAGTAAGTTTATTTTGCAGTAAATTTATTTTGCAGTACAAAATCTCATCCAAAAAAAAAAAATCTTTATTACATCTTTCTGGGGTGTAGTTAAGTTTTGCAAACAAACAAACAAACAAAAAAAAAGCTGTTTTTGACCATTAAATTTAGCTATGCAAATACACGTTATGAACCACTTTGTGTAATTATGCATTTTATTATTTGTCATAGATTTGGTATTGCATTTTGCAAAAGGTCTATTTCATGTTATTTACCATTCTTTGCATCTGCAAACTTTCGCAAATGGAACTGCACGCATTGTCTGGCATTTTTAGCATGTTAACATTTTTGCATAGTACAACACAGCTAAGTATGCTGGCCCCTTGATGTGTTGTGTTCACTTGCACTATTATGGAATAATTTGTGCCCTGCTACTCATACTTGTGCAAAGTAATGTAGGCTAACACCACAAGGTCAATGCAAGTCAGTTTACTTGCAAAGTTCAACAGGACACGAAATGTTATGTCAAATGCTTATGCACAGTGCCCTCTTCAGGAGAATAGCAGAAACACAACAAGAACAGACAGACAAAAACATATGTTTTCTATTATTGAACTTGTTAAACTGTTGACTTTACCCATCACATTGCTAGCTAACTTTTCCTGCAGATCATCATGGAGGTCCAGATTCAGTGGTTTGCTGAAAACGTCTGCAATATTTTGCTTGCTTGGCAAGAACATTAACTCTGCATTCCCCATCTCCAACCTTCTCCTTATTGAAATATTTTTTATGGCAATGTGGTTTGCCCTGAGACTTGTTCACATAGCTCCTGGCATGATTGATGGCTGCTTGACGCTCATATCTTACTTATGTGAGTCCAGTGATGAACAATGTTTGGTCCAGCTGAGACAGGAGTTCTCTTATCCAAGTCATCCCTCTCAGACATGCTGCCAAGACCTGCCAAGTCTGCTTTGTCCTCCTCCAGAGAACAGGTGCTCTTATAAGCATCACCATGTAGCCAGTGGTACTCTTATGAGTCATCTGGTTTCCTCATTCGATAATATGCAGCGCTGGCATCCTTGGTGGCCTTAACCTAACATCAGTTTCTTATTCCTTACGGCATCCCAGTGCAATGGGTGCAGGAGGGCACCATTTAACATTGCAAAAGGGGATGTCTGGTCTAGTCCTTAGATGCAAATATAGCAATCTGCCAATAAGCTCATGATAAGGAAGTTTCGGGCAGTCATCTTCACCTTGCATCATACTTCTAGCGGCATCACAGTTCCTTCTGCATCTTGAAGTTTAAAGCATTCCAGGTGGTGGCTGATTAGGCTTACTACATCAGGATCGCAATACCATCTTCAGAGATGTCAAATATCTCTTTATTTATCTGAATGTTTTATATACCGTCATTCCACGAGAGAATCACTAGATCATACCGGATTGCAGGTAAAACATTCATAATTATAATGAGTGTTACAGGGTGGACAAATTCATAATAAACGGAAGTGCTATAATGGTAGACATATAACATGAAAACATAGCTAGATTATAGGGGTTTGCTTATTGTTCAAAACTTAATTTGGTTATCTAAGTCATGGGGAACTGGGAGTTTCTGCTGAGTAGAAGGCATTATTGAATAGCCAAGATTTTAAGTCGCTCTTGAATTTCGTTTTGTCCGATATTGTTTGAAGTTCCTCTGGCATGGCGTTCCACAGATTTGGGCCAGCAATTGATATCACTCTGACTCTAGTTTGTGCTAGCTGAGAATTTTTTTAAGTTCGGGATTTCTAGGAAACCATTGTTCTGTGATCTGAGAGTTCACGGGGGTGTTGTGAGGTTTAAATGTTATTCCCAGCAGATCATTGTTGTTTGGGTTAATGCTGTTGAATATTATTGTTAGAAATTTACAATGTATTCTTGACTGTACAGGAAGCCAATGCAGATCCATCAGTGTTGGGGTCATGTGGTCAAATTTCCTTGCTCCAGACAATAGTCTCTAGCTGTGGCATTTTGCAGTAGTTGCAGAGGTTTTAAGTGACTTGCCGGATGATCTAGAAGTAAGGAATTACAGTAATCCAGGTTTAAGAATATGAGATGCTCTGAAATCTGTTGTGCTTAGTAGAGTTTTCAATCAGCTCAGAATCCGCAGTTTGTAGAAACCAGATCTAATCAGTTTGCTTATGTGGGCTTTCATTATTAAATTTTCATCGATTTGGACCCCTAGGTCTCTCACTTGGTTTGCTGGGATTAATTGGCAGCTTCCACGATCTATCCCTGGGGGTATAGATTTTGGTGGGTTGCGGTTAAACCTTTAGTTTTTTGGGGGTTCATCGAGAGTTTCCATTGCGCTAGTTTTTCTTTTATTTTAATCATATATTCAGAAATTAGTGATGTTTTTTCAAATGATTTTGTTAGATTAATATAGAATTGTAGATCATCTGCATATAGGAAGTTTAATCCCAGGTCTGTAGTAATTTGCATATGGGCAGCATGTATATATTAAATAATGTTGCTGATGTTATGGTTATTGGTGTTTGGGTGGATCCTTGGACACTGTGGCAGCTGACCATGCCCACGGGGGCAGTCCCGTGAGGGACCACAGTGTCGGACTAAACTCCGGACAAACACAGATTTCAATCTTTTATTAAACAGAATTTCGAACAACCAGAGGTGGCAGTAGTGAGTAGTAGTTGTAGAGCCTGGCTGGGCGCATCTCTCACAGAACGCTGGAACTGTAAGCAGTGCTGTAGTGGAAAGAGACAGAATTATGAGCACACAATAGAATTAGCATTCAGAGTCCCAAGTAGAATAGGAGAGCAGGCCCTCGAGGAGCGAGTACCTGATCCCGTAGAGCAGAGAAACTCGGTAGCATTGTACTCACTAGCAGTAGCCAAGATTCCACTAGACGAGAGGTCTGGCACTGGAGCAGAGGGCAGGCCCTCGAGGAGCGAGTACCTGATTCCGGCGAAGCGGTACTGTAGAGGGAGATGTTTCTTGTACTCACAGATGATGACTGTAGTTAGTTCTTCCAAGTGGAAGGTAGAAGTTGCAGGCAGCCACACAGGGAACATAGGCCCTCGAGGAGCGAGTACCGGTTTCCTGATAGCACCTGAAAGAAGCATAGAGGCCCCCGAGGAGCGGATATCCCGTTAGTGACCCCGAAGGGTAGTAAGAGTTCCAGTAGAAATAGAGTGGCAGGGTAGCTTAGGAACGGAGAGCGAATCCCATCCGTATAATTCCAGTTGCTAACTCAACGAGCTAGCAAATGCAGTAGGCAGATATACCCTGGAGTCGTGATGCCAAAACAGGGGAACGCCCTTGAGGTTCATGACAACCCAGAAAAAGATGAGGACGGTGTGCGCCCTAGAGGTACCTTGAAGGAGCATGGTGGGAGGCAGCACCAAAGCCGGTCCGGGGACACTGGCGAGGTCGGCAAACAGATGCCGCGGCAGCCATAAGTTCAAGGTGAGCGGGAGGAGCCGCAAGTAGAGAGAGGCAGGCGGGGCGAAGCCGAAGACGCAACAGTTTATAGCGTTGATCCTTGTAGTACGCCTGCTAAGCCTTGAAAAGTGTTAGACAAGTGATTGTGGAGTTTTACTTGGAATGATCTATCAGCGAGGAATGAGATGAACCATTTTAGTACATTTCCATTAATCTCTATGTTTTTTTTATAGCTGTTGGCATAGCAGGTTATGGTCAACAGTGTGGAATGCAGCTGTTAAATCAATCAGGAGTAGGCAGTATGATTTCTTAGAGTCAAAACCCCGTAATACAGGATCAGTTATGGATTGAAGAAGAGTTTCTGTTGAGTGATTTTTCCAGAATCCAAATTGGTTAGGATAAAGTGTCTTTTTGTCTTCAAGATGATTCTCTAATTGGGTAAGAACCTCTTTTTCTAGAATTCACACAATGAAGGTTAAGTTGGAGATTGGACAATAGTTATCCCAATCAGATATTCCAGATTTATTTTTTTAAAATTGGTTTTATAAGTGCCTGTTTTAGACCTTGGGGCATATAATCTTCCGCAAGGGTGAGGTTGACTATCTTTGTGATTGTAGGGGTTATTGGCAGGTTTACTTGTTTCAGCAAGATGGCTGGTATTGGGTCAAGGGGATGTGTAGCAGGTTTTAGTTTGGCTATAATTCTGCTTATCTCCAGCTTCAATACTCTATCAAATGACGACCATTTATCTTGTGCAGATAGGTCTTGTTGCTATAAGAGGGTAGGAATAAGTGATTTGTTGTTCAGTATCTTGATTTTTTCTGTTAGCGTTGTTGTGTAGTCATTGCATGATGTTTTTATAAAATTAAATGTTTGTTGTTTGGTGTGAAGAAGGTTCTTTAGACTCTTAACTGTCTCAAGAGTTTTGAGTTGAATACTATTCCATGTATCTGTTTTGCAAAATATTCTTTTTTTGATTTGTTAGAGTTTGGTATTGGGATAGGTATGATCTATATCTTCTTAGTGATTCATCTGTAGAGTTTTTTCGCCATCTTTTTTCTAGCTTTTGTATTAGTTTCTTTGATGTGACAATATTGGTCCAATGTACTTGTTCTCAGTACTGTCCAGTTCCCATGCTTTAGGAACCATACATACTTGTGTATAAAAAGTCGAGTGTATTTTTTGGGCCCCAAAAAGTCAAGATTTATCTGTCACCTGTGGATGAATCAAGGGTAAAACCTAGGGGGCATATAAAATGGTGAAATCACACTAACAAACAAACCGATAACTTAAGAAAATCGCTTTTATTTATTTTTTAAAAGCAGAATAAAATGCCCCTGCTGCCCTCCCTGCTCAATTCTTCCCTCCCTCCTGACCCCCCATGCAGCAGCCTTCTTATAGATCTTCCTGGAAATAAGTTTCCTCTCCCCCCCCCAAAGCCTTGTTAAGCTACTGTTTCAATTATAATCCACTGCAGTAGCAATTTAAAAGGACTGCTCACTGATTTCTATGCTATCTACAATGATCAAATACCAGACGTCTTATAAAAGGAAGAAAATCTCAATTCCTCATAGGCTGACCTCCCTGTTCAATCCTTCCCTCTCGAACCCCCCAAGACTCACCGAAAGTCCCTGGTGGTCCAGTGGGAGGCCCGGGAGAGATCTCCTGCTCCCAAGGCCGTTTGCTACTAGTAATCAAAATGGTGCTGGTGGTCCTTTGCCCTTACCATGTGATAGGGGCTACCGGTGCCATTGGCCAGCCCCTATCATGTGACAGGGGCTGGAATAAGAAGGCAGGTCACAAAGCTGGAACAGGTATTAGAACCAGGCTGGAACTGCAAATCAAGAAACTTCCACTCTAATTCAATACACAGAGAAATTTCTGCAGCTTGCAGTAAACATTCTTGTACTGGTCTCATGAATCCATACAGATCACCTATTCGAGTCATCCATGCATTTCGCACCACACTGGTTAAGGATCTAATTTCCTTTTCTCCCACTGCAGTAAGTAGTCTTGTGGTTTCAAAGCTTGAAATTGATGCATAAACGTAATCACAGTCTATAGCTTTTTCTGGGTAAATCTCTTGGCTACCAGGTGTGCCTTGTATGCACGGGTCTTCTTTCACCATACTCAGTTGCACTTGAGGGCGGCTGTCCCCTTTGGCAAGTCTGCAAGTTTCCATGCAGCAGTTCTTTTCCTCCATTTCATCATGAAATGAGGTAGGATTTTCTGCTTCACTCTTCTGTGAGCAATGCGCTTACAGTGCATTAGACGCCCGTTTCCCCAGAGCACACGATTTCTGTCTGTGGAGAGTTTCTGAAGGTCACTGAATACCTTCTCTGATGAGGCGGCTCCTTGGATTTTTAGGACTCTCCCATATGCCTCTTTTTCCTTTGGATCACTCAGTGACCTCCTCCATTTTCATGGGTGGCATTGTCTCCCGATTCCACTTCATATAAAATGATCTCTGTTTGGCTTGACACGTGGGAGCACAACTTCATCTTTGTTATTTGGGCAATCATTCTTGCTCATCTTCATCAACTCCCTCGGTCCCCTCAACAAGGGGTCACTAACTACTTAATTGAAGGTAGGTCACTTGTCTTCACATTTTTCTTGACCACCACACTACTGTTCAGGTGCTCATATTTTCCATCTGCACCTTTGCAAGGCATATCCTGCAAATATACCTTTGTAAGCCTAGCAATAAGTTTGGACCCACTCTTCTGTTTGGGAATGCAAACTCTTTACAAACAAAATGATCTCTGATGATGCAGACTTGGCTCTCTCCAAAACCACAACTAACAGGCAAATCTTTTTCATGTGTTACTTGTTTATCACACAGATCCTGATGCAGGATGCCGTGTATGTCAATTCCAACCAAGCCGCTTTGAGAAAGTAGATACCACTGCTTCTTCTTCTTCTAAAGAGATCAAAACAGGACATGAGTCATTTGCCCCACTACTACATTCTGCTGTGGGATGTACACCAGAGGCCTCCAACCTTTTGAAGAGACAGGTCACATAAGACCTTTCAAACTACTGAGAGAGTAGGGGATGAGTCCCCTGGAGTTTCCAGAGTTGTGAAGGGGGGATATGTTTGGCCCTGTGGTAGCTCGAGTGGTCAGTGGCTTGGGTGCAGCCAGAGGAAACCACCAGTAGACTCTGGCTGTGCTTCAATGCTCTTTTTATTTACAGTGAATTTAAACAAACAAAATGGCCACCGGCCTTCACTTCGGATACTTCAGGACAAGAAAGGCAAACAAATGCAAACAGTATAGCAGTTCAACCTAATCTCAGGAGAGTGCAGGCAATTCAGTCTTTTATAATAGCAGCAAGAAGCGGCAGCCCAGTTTAACTGCTGTCTCAAAACAGTAGTACATCTCACCTTAGCTTCAGGGAACAGTTAGTCATCATACATAGCAAATCATAGCATATGGGAACTCTCTCCATGCTTCCCAGGGCCACACTAAGCCCTAAGGTCTTGTATTCTGGTGCAGGGCTGCTCCCTTCACCCAGGATTCTTTGGAAGTTTCACCCTTAACGAAGACCAGGAGGGATAGATGTGCCCAGTCCTTTAAGGCAAACTGAGGGAGTTTCCTCTTCGCTCCATCACAGGCCCTTCCTATCATTGGTAAGGCTGGGAAAGGGGGAGGCAGGGTTTCCAGGGCTGTGACAGACAGAATGGCAGTAATGTTTCTAGATGTCTCAGAAGTTGGCAACCTTGCCCCCAGCCTTTCCCTGTCATCAACTTCTTGAGGGAGGAGTGTGTGTATGGGGCATACTTCTCTCCCATCCCTCTGCCCTTCTTCTCTCTCTCTCATTTTCTCTCCCACTCTCCTATCCACTCCGCATCCTCCCCTTTTCCTCCTATTCTTTCCTCCCTCCTGCTGCAGATTAAGGGGACCCCCTCCCTGCGATTTGCCATACCCAATACCCGCAGAGCTGACGTAGTTATAATCTTCCCCTGGCTCTAGTCGCTCTCTCTGGCCTCTTTCAACTCCTAGTAATAGCTTTACCTGATGACAAGCATACACCAGTGGCCCATTCCTCCAGAACTCCATAAAGTGTAGTTTAGACTTCATTTCAGCTGTATCTACTGGCATCTTGATCTCAAATTATTCACAATCTCTCACTTGCCATGTAATTGCATGTCCTAGGCCCAAAACCTCTGGAGGTTAGCAGCACAGTCTCAATGTGAATTGAATTGTGAACTGGTTACTAAGTGTGTGAAATGGCATGTGACACGCTTAGAATATAACTACGATAGTTTACTGAAAACCTTCATCACCATAGGATTCAGGATTTTTTTCCCCACAGGAAACCAGGACGACGCTGTAGCAATACAATGTTATAACACAATGCTTTCAAATATTTTCTTCAGGAGAATAACAAATGCTATGGTATTACTGAACAAGTTGATCTGTACTCCTACATGTAAACACTCATATATAACTAAATATCAAGTATAACCAAGCTCTTCTATAAATCTAAAGTAAATATTTTAGTTTGTACTGCCAAAACAGACACATGAATGTATAGTAGTGCTTTAATAATAAGTAGTAATTGTAATACTCATGAACCAATCGATTAACATATACTGGCTTGCATTACTAAGTATCAATACATTAAACATAATCCCACCCGCTCCTCTTTCACTGGACACCAATTCTCAGAGCTTGCGAACCTGATAAGACCTAGTCATTCGCAAACATTTGTTTAGCTCGAACACACGAGTCTCCGTCTCTTCTCCATAAATTATGTCTTTTTTGTTTCCTACTTTCAGATAAATTAAAAATTGATAAACTACTCACACCAACAGGAATTTCAAATTTCAACCCTTATGAACCAGAATCATGGCAAATCTTAACTTGTATCCTATCACTGCAGTCACATACACCTGATGAGAGCCATCACAGGATGCCTGAAATACTTTTAATGCTATTTTTTGCATAAAGTAGTATCACCACACGTATTTAAGCACTTCTTTTTTTTTTTTTTTTATAATTATATTTATTGCATTCAGGCATAAACATAACAAACAACAGTTCATACAGTAAACCTTACAATGCAACTTACAATGAACAACGAAATAGCAACAACAGGTGGATAAGTGGGAATGTGAACCAGGAAATCAGATAATAATGTACCAGTGTATGGAGAACAGCCAGATACCGTTCAGCAGGATGTACCAATAAATAAAACATCAAACACCAAAAGGCATCAAACACCAAAAGGCATCCCATACCAAAAGGCATCCCATACATCCCTGTACAATGCATGGACCGTACCTGAGTGCGTGGTATCCGAAACTGTCCATGCCTGAATACAAACAACGTTTCATATTTTCTCCCATATCCCAAATCCTACCCCCCCTTCCCCCCAACCCCCCCTCCCCTATGTAAAGTATAATATAAAAATAAGATATGGGCCAAGGCGGGTGGCACTACAGAAAATACTGTCAAGCTGTGTCGTGTGTGTGTGAACCTGAGGAATATATACAGGTCTCTCTAGGGGCATTTCACTAGGGGCATTTCACTAAAGCCCTACACCCCCAAAACCATGACCCGTGACCTGAGAGCCATCTATAGCTAAAGAAAACAGGTACGCTCTAGCACCTGGTAGGCCGAGGTTGAAGATACTTTAAAAAGGGCTCCCATAGTTTCTCAACGTCCAATTTCTGGGAAATTTGTTGTTGTTTGTATATATAAAGTTCATGGGAACATAGCCTGAACATAAGCTTAAACCAAAGATCCCACGAGGGACCCTTAGCATCCAACCAACACGACAGAATTCCCTTCTTTCCCACTACCGCGGCTTTGGCCACAAATCTCAACATCCAAGTACCCAGAGGGCCCTTTGGTAATGTAGCTGGCGGAGTCCCAAACAGCCACAAAGAGGGGTCCAAAGGTATCGATTGTTGCCAGAGGGATACACAAAATTTCCGTACTCCTCCCAGTAAATCTGTATGATGGGACAGTCCCAAAAAAACATGGAAATAGGTTCCCAGGGACGAACCACACTTCTGGCATATTGGAGAGTCACAAATACCAGCTCTAAAGGCTTGTACAGGTGTAACAAAGCCTTGCCACAAAAATTTATACTGAGTCTCTCTCAGATCTTCTGTGATGGAAATGGAAGCAATCTGTGAGAAACATTTGAAAAAGGTAGCAGAAGGCATAGAAAAAGTAGGCCACTGTTCCCATCTATTGTATAATCTTTTCAAGCTGGCATCGGAGAGCCCCTCACCCAACTCCTTATAATATTGGGAAATAGTAGGCCGTTTGTTAGGACGCATTGTAAAAATAGTTCGCAGCTTTTCAGTGGTGGAAATCTGCATCCAATTGCAGCTATTAGACTGCATAAAATGTCGAATCTGTAAATATGCAAAGTTATCTATATTTGGGAGTCGGAACTGCTGTTGGAGCTCAGAGAAGGTATATAACCGACCCGTAATGGGGTGAATTAGTTGATAAATATAAGTAAGACCTGCTGTTCGCCAACGTTGGAAGGCTATCCCATGTGTGCCCGGTAGAAAGTATGAATTATTAGTCAAGGTAAGCAAAGGAGTAATCCCCCTAGGTTGCCCAGTGATTTTGCAAAGCTGTGACCAGATTTTCCTACAACTGATCACCAACAAATGGTGTTTAAGCTGTGGTGGAACATCGGAATCATTCATGTGTAATAAAGAATTAAGGGTGGGAGCCCCATACCAGGCCTTTAGCAAAGAATACGGTGTGTAATGCGAAGTTTCCCATAACCAGTCCTGTAAAAACCGCAACATGCAGGCCATGTTATATTTCACTAAATCTGGACAGCCTAAACCCCCTTTCTGCTTATGTAACTGTAGACTATGTAAGGAGATACGTGCTTTCTTCCCGCCCCACAAGTAAGTCCGAAGGTCTTGATGATGCGAGTGAATATCTTGTGAGGAGAGTATGATAGGTACCATCTGTAAAACGTACAGCCATTTGGGTAAAATCACCATTTGGTATAAATGCACCCTCCCTTTCAAAGATAAGGGGAGAGACTTCCAGCGACCAAGTGTATTGTGGGTGTATTGCAAAAGGGGTTGTACATTCAACCTATAAAGGTCATTCAAGTCTCGAGGTATTTTCACCCCTAAGTATTTAAGCTCTCCTGAAGCCCACCTAAGGGGGAAGGGGCCTACCCATGCATCATGTAAATCGCCCAGGACATCCATAGCTTCTGATTTGTCCCTGTTTATTTTTAGCCCAGCAAAAGAGCCGAAATGTTCCTGTAAATTTAATAACAAAGGTAGGGAAGTGCGAGGTTGCGACAAAAAGACCAGAACATCATCGGCAAAGGCTGCCACTTTAAACCGCCCTTGCGCTCTTACAAATCCCAGGATTTGCTGGTGTGCCTCAATCTTCCTCAAAAGCGGATCAATAGTGAGTATGTATAAAAGAGGTGACAAGGGGCATCCCTGGCGGACACCCCGTTGGATTTGTACAGAATCGGAGCTGACCCCATTCACTATAATGTGGGACAGTGGGGACGCGTACAGTAACTGGAGAAATCGTACAAAATCCCCCTCTAACCCATACCTGTTCAGCACAGAAAACATGTATGGCCAGGAGACCCGGTCAAACGCCTTCTCCGAATCAAAGCCGATTACCAGCGAAGGCGTGCTTGTTTGCTGACAAATTTGTAAAGCAGAGATAAGCTTTATAATATGACTAGTGGCCGATCGCCCTTGAACAAACCCCACTTGCTGCTCCGAAATCAGTGTAGGAATAATCAAAGCCAGTCGGTCTGCCAGAACTTTGGCCAAGATCTTCAGATCACTGTTAAGTAAAGAAATTGGTCTATACGATTCAGGTTTTTGCGGATCTTTCCCTGGTTTAGTAAGGACTATAATATGTGCTTTATTAAAATCCTGGGAAAAACAGCCGCGTACCAGACCATCTTTATAAAATTCCGTCAGAGGGACAGCGATGTGTGTCTTAAGCAATTTATAGAAATCATATGAAAACCCGTCCGGGCCAGGTGCCTTCCCAGAAGCCATGGATGTAACCACCCGAAGTACTTCATAAGATTGGAGAGGGTGGTTTAAAAATTCTTTTTGTTGGGCGTTAATTTGAGGTAACGGGATATCGGAGAAGAAATCCTGTTCAATGCAGTCTGGGGAGGCTAAATCTGCCTTATACAAAGTAGAATAAAAGGCCCGGAATATCTCTCAGATAGCCTTAACCGTAGTCACTGGCTGTCCATGAACGTTTTTCATAGTGTAGATGAAAGATTTCGGGCGGGACGCACGTATGAGGTTCGCTAATGGTCTGCCCGCTTTATTCCCATATCTAAAGTAATTATGTTGGGCAACCTGTAGAGACTTGCTCGCACGTACATGAAGTAACGTATTCAATTGATTGAGAACACTGAAATAGGCTTTTCTCCCGTCCTCTGATGGACTCGAAAGCCAAGCCTTCCTAGCCTGCTTTGTAAGGGTTTCTAACCTTAAAATATCTGCATTCACTCTTTTATACCTAGCGCTCGTATAGCCCAGGATCTCGCCCCATAGGACAGCCTTACCCGCCTCCCAGAATAGCTGCGGTGAGCTGACGTGTTGGGCATTGTTCTGTGCATAGTCCCGCCATTTGTCCTCTAGAAAGCTTTGGAAATCTTTATCCTAAGAGAGGCAGGAAATCTCCAAGAATTTAGTCCAGCCATCCTGGGACCTAGGTTCAATTGCAAGGATACTGGTGAGTGATCCGAGATAACTGGTAATTCAATATCTGCTTTAACCACTTTCGGGAAAACTGCCCCATCTGTTAATATGTAGTCGATACGGGAGGAGGAGCCATGGGGGTTGGAAAAGAAAGTATAATCCCTATCCGAAGGGTGCAGCGTCCTCCATACATCAATGACTCCCAATTGGGAACAGACCCTTTCTACCCCTTCTCCTCGTTTGGGTAACTGCCGCCCACTGGATTGTGACCTATCCAAAGTACCATCCATCACACAGTTGAAATCCCCTGCTGTCATTAATAGGCCCTCCCTGTGGGTCAAGAGTATACCGTTCAGGGATTGAAGAAAGCACTGTGGGTTCTTTGTAGGAGCATAAATACAGCAAATAGTAACCCGCTGACCCTGCCATTGACCAATTACAAGCACATATCTGCCCTCAGGGTCTGAAATAGAATGTGACAATACAAAATCCGTGGATTTATTAATGAGTATCGCCACCCCCGCCTTTTTATTTTGGGCCTCTGCATAAAAAACACGTCTTTACCCAATCTCTCTGAAGTTTCAAAGACTCTTTGGCGGTTAAGTGAGTCTCCTGAATACAAACTATGTCTCCCTGTAACTTTTTGAGGTGAGATAAAACTTTTTTTCTCTTAATGGGTGAACCAAGACCATGTACATTCCACGAGATTAGTCGGACCATAATGTTAACCAAATAGGAACAATAATGAAAACTTTTCCTAGCATATGGCCAGGGTCAGAGGTCCCAGCTGCCTCCGCCCTACACAATCCACCCATGTCTTCTCGGGAAAACACCGAGGCCCCTTCTGGTGAAATCACCCCATACATTCGTCCACACACACCGCCAGTCATCCACCCCGGACCCGCCACCCCAGCCCCTACCCCCCATAGTGTTCTGAACCAGAGATAACCCAACAGAACCCTAGACCTCTCCCACCCTCCCCTTACCCCTATCCCCCCCCTTCCCCCCAAAGAGTCCCCAGTGTCCTGAGGCAAAGAATATGATCGGCCCCACATCCCCAGATGTGGTGTCGTATCAGGGGGACCGTATAAGGTGTCCGGGTGCCACGGCCAAAAGAGCTATCGAAACAGTCCGATCCGCTGCATACACCATGGCCGAACTCTGAAAGAACTGATTAACGTGGGTATCCAATAGGGTCTTCGCCCACAGACGAGTCCCTGCAGGGAACCAAAAGGAAAGTCAAAATCCCAGCGAGCCAGCCGTCTCCTGTTCCAAGCTGAAGCCCTCTCTGGTAAGGCCAGCTGTACTCCTACTCATAAAATAATGTGCCAAGGTCTTAAACCGCCAAAGTCAAAAATCACGGTGGAGGCACTGAGGAGTCACTCAGCCGGGGTTGTAAGAACTTCATAGCTTCCTCCGAATCGCGAAACGTGTAGGTTGTGTTATCTTGCCAGATCCGAAGTGTGGCTGGGAACTGTAGTGCAAAGCGTATTTTATGTTCAAACAATTTAGAGCAAACCTGCGTGAAATGTTTTCTCTGTTGAGAAACTTGAGCCGAATAATCCTGGGTAATCCGGACTCGATGTCCTTTATATGTCAGCTCCTGGGTCTTCCTGTATGCCAACCATATTTGCTGTTTTATGGCTGAATTCAAAATCTTTGCAATCGCTACTCTGGGTCTAGGATCCGTCGGGCGTTTGTTCCCCAGTCTGTGCGCTCTTTCAACTTTAAGCACACCCCGGAGCTCTTTAAGACCTACAGCCTCCGGGAGCCATTCTTCCAAAAACGCCACGAGGCCTTGGTCATCCACCTGTTCAGGCAAACCAAGAAATCTTAAATTGTCTCTCCGTAGGCGATTTTCAAGATCATCTAATTTTTGCTGACATGCCTGCAGCGCTTTCTCCGTAGCCGAGGCTTTTGTACTTTGCTCACTGAGCCCTTCCTCCACCCCCACGACTCTACTTTCTAACGTGTCCATCCTCGGGCCAAAGTCAGAAATCGTAGCTTTTACCTCCGCTAGCTGTTGTTGGATCCCCGCTAGCTTAATATCCAGAGTTGTCTCCAGCGTGGCCTGCAGGATTTCCATGGTTAAGGGGGGAGGTGGAGGCGGGCCTGCGTCGCTCGCGCCAGTCGCCATCTTGGGGTCCGCGGTTTTTCCCTTCTCTTTTTCTTTGTCTCTTTTCCCGCTTCTGGAAGCCATAGGTTGCGGCGATTTGTGCATAAAATTAACAATCGACATTCGCCAACACGTCTATTTGGTATCCCACGTAGTTTCGCCGAGATTTGCGGTCAGTATCGGCAATTTTCCGGCCGTGGCACCCGGAGCTACGGGAGAGCACGTCTTCCCTAGCACATCACCTCACGTGACCCCTAAGCACTTCTAAACATGGAGAAATCTAACCCCCTTTGAGTAGGCCAGGAACAACTGACTCTACAGGGAAATACCTTTGTCAACAGTTAGTACAGTAAATAATGGTGCATGAGGGCCATCTGCAGACATGCTGATAGTGCTATGCGTTACTGTGCAGGAGACTCAAGACTCAGGTCTCCTGTCCATCACAGCAGTACTCCACACTGCATCTAAACAGATATTTTTGTGACCGAGGTGGAGTCAGGTGTGGGAAAAAGAGGAGGATGGTTACACAATGCAGGGACGAAAGGACTGAAGAAGAGATTTTATCTGCAGTATCCAACTCAACCATTAAGGAAAACTGTTGATAGATGACATATAGAAAAGGAGGGAAGGGAAAGCAATATGTCTGATAACCGAGGAAGCGGTATTCTCTGTTTATCAGGCACATATAAATGCCCGGAATGCTACAGTAGCACAAGGCCAATTTTCCTGCTCCGATACATTTTCTTCTTTGCTTGCCATTTTCAGAAATGTAACAAAGTGCTCATACTTACCTTTTGCATGAACAAACAACACCCAGCAAAACTGAAAAACTTCTGCAACTGTACAAGGTTGACGCCTTTTGGAGAGAAAAAAACAAACAAACAAGTTTCAAGGCCACTGTGTATGATTTCTATTTATATTCAAGACTTGCAAACACATAAAATATTACATCATTCTTGAGTAGTAATCTTTACTGCACTTTTTTTTTTTTTTTATTGATGTGCAAATTTTAAAATTGACTTATAATAAAAGCAGGTTAGACAAACTATATTAAATGAGCCATAAAAAATGGGATCCAGCCAATGAATTAAAATGTTAATTATATTACTGTAACTGGAAACATTAAATTAGTCCTATATAAAGTTTTACAACAGAATGTTCCTACATTGTGCATTTCCTCCATGTAAAATATTTCACAAATTGTCATATGATACAAATTCTTTTCATTAAAAAGAAACCTAAATCAATTCCATTATACAACCTGTAAAACTGTTTATTTCTTTAAAGCTGTCAATTCCCAATAATCTGCCCAACTATACTAATACCAATCATCAACCCCTATTTCAATAACTGAGTTTTGCATGCATTAAAATCTTACTTTTGCCATAAAGAAAAGAAAATATTTTCTTAAGGAACACGGTCGTAAAATTTTAGTTTAAAGTATGGATTTCTTTACCATAAGGAACTGAAATCACTCAGATTTGCAATTTTGGCAGTAATGATGGAAATCAGAGAACCAGGAATATATTATACAATTTAAAGATAAAGTTTAAAAACACCAGTTTCTATTAAATGCCAGGGGGAACGGAGCACCTTTGTACATGGTATGTGGGAATGCCCTCAAATTATGTTGTTTTGGACGGAAGTGCTGCAGAGTCTAGAGACGATTCTTCAAATTTCCATTCCTAGGGACATTAAGGTGTGCCTGTTTCGTCTTCCTAACACACTTACATTACAGGACTTGCCGGATGGGGATTGGACATTCGTGGAAAAAGCCCTACTAATTGCAGTACAGACAATTCTAGCACAGTGGATTTTGCCTGATCGTCCCACACGGGGACAATGGCATTCGCGCCTGATAGCGTTACTGCAACACGAATTCTGGACAGCGCAGTATCAACCACAAGCTAAGCAGGCTATTTGTATGGCAGTTTGGAATAGACTGTGGTGGACTCTCACAGATGCCAGACGTAACCTCATCCTAACCGTAATGGGCTATAAGTACAGGAGTTCCGGAGAGGGTCGAAAACAGCAGGCTGTGAATCTAGGGATGAGTTAATGCTTAGGATAAAGGATGTGATTGTGTGCTATTGGGGAGACATATGAGCATATTGAAATAGAACAGTTGGAAAGCGACACGCCTATGTTTCTGTACGGCTATTTCCATGCCTACTGTACTCATTGTATTAGCTGTATCGGGTATGATGTGTATGAGGTTGGGGAGAGGGGGGGGGGGGGGAAGGGGTGTGGATATGGTTTCAGTATGAAGTGTTAGTCACGATAGCGTACTGTCAAGTTGGAAAATGTTGAAAATTTTAATAAAGAAAGTTTCAAAAAAAACAAAAAACACACACACACCAGTTTCTCAAAGATGTTCAAGTAAAGGTTTTTGTTGAAATATCATTTAATTTAAAATATCAATGTTTGCATGAGGCATAGACATTGTTTAAAAACACCATTTTGGAAGTCCAGATAAATGTATTCCATGCATTATAAAAGGTCAAAGGAAGACAAAATGACTGCCAGAATGATTTAACAGTGAGGCAAAGGAGGCAGTTAAAACTAAAAGGGTATAGATAAAAAAAAAAAGAAAGCAGACCAAAATGATGAAAATCGGAAAGAACATAAGCACTGGCAAGTTATATTTACAACAGTAGTAAGCCAGGTCAAGACAGCCTTTAAGAAAAAGCTTACACCAGTGAGGCAAAAACTAATAAAATATTTGAAGCAAAAAGTCTGTGAGGGAGTCAGTTGGCCTGCTAGATCAGTGTTTCCCAGTTAGGTTTTCAGGATTGCCACAATGAATATGCTTGAGATAGATTTGCATATACTGGAGACCCAAGGTATGCAAATTTCTCATGCATATTCACTGATTAATATCCTGACAACCCAACTGGTTAGGTGTGCCTCCAGGAGAGAACTGAGAAACACTCTGCTAGATGACCAAGGGGCAAAAGGGGTACTCAGGGAGGATAAGGAAACAGCAGAAAAACAAAGAATTCTTTGCCTTGGTCTTTTCAGAGAAGGATGCTGGGAACATACCCACACTTGAAACATTCTTTAATGGTGGAGATTCTGAGCAACTAAAACAAATATCTGTGACAACAGAGGATGTAATAGATCAGATTGACAAATTGAAAAGTAACAAATCATCAGAACCGAATGGTATCAACCCCAGAGTTCTAAAACATCTAAAACATAAAATTATTAACCTGTTACTAGTAATATATAATCTCTCATTTAAAAAAAAAAACTACAATTCCTGAAGACTGGAAGGTGGCCAATCTGAAGGTGATTTTTAAAAAGGGCTCCACTGGTAATCTGGGAAACTATAAACTGGTAAGCCCGAAGTCAGTGCCAGGCAAAATGGTTGAAGCCATTCTTAAAAACAAAATTACTGGCCATACAGATTGACATGGCTGAATGGAGGAAGAGTCAATGTGGTATTAGCAAGGGGATAATAGTTTAGAATTTTTTGTAGATGTAAACAAATGTACATAAAGGTGAGCCGGTTGATATTTGGATTTTCAGAAGGCCTCTGACAAAAAAAAACCCCATGAGAGACTGATCAGAAAGTTACAAAATCATAGGATAGGAGGAAGTGTTCTATTGTGGATTGGTAACTGGTTAAAAGGCCAGAAAGAGAGGAAGACTAATTGGTCAGTTTTCCAAATGGAGAAAGGTTGTTAGTGGAGTATCACAGGGATGAAAACTGACACCTGTTAGGGTCTAGCTTAAATGTAATACAGTCATGCTTTTTCAGTGGTGTTTGATAAAAGAAAAGTCCATACAGGACATAATTTCTCTGACTTACAGACTGCAGAGAACAAAGCAGTCCATACCAGAGTGGAGACATCCAGCACGATCCTGTTTATTTATTTTATTTATTTAAAAGGTTCACAGCGTAACATAAAACTAGTGCCTGTAGCGGCGCTTTACATCGAACAAGTTTAACATAATACAATTAAAACATATTGAAACATAATAACTAGAAAGTAAAGGGAAAGGTGGGGGAAATAAAGAATTAAACTAAAATTAAAATAACATGTTTAGAAAAGGGTAAAAGAAGAAAAAAAAAGGGGGGGGGAAGTGACAGCAGAATAAAGTTAGATTAATAAATTATTGTAGGGAAAAGTGACAGAGGAATAAAGGTAGATGAAAATTATTGTAGGCAAAAATTGCAGGTATATACAATATGTACAACAGTCCCTATAGAACAGTGCTTCTCAAGAAACACTTAGCCAGTCTGGTTTCCAGGATATTCACAATGAATATGCATGAGCCAGATTTGTATACCATGGAAGCAGTGCATGCAAATTTAGTCCATGCATATTCATTGTGGATATCCTGAAAACCTGACTGGTTAAGTGTGCCCTAAGGACTGGGTTGATAAGAACTACTCTAGAACAAAAGGCATTTTTCCTGCTAGAACTCCCTGCTGGCTAGCATTTAAAAACAGCTGAGTGAGCAGGATTTGTTTACCCATAACCCCACCCACAATAACTAACAAGTCAAAAAATAGCTCTCTGTGCAGAGCTCCAGCCCCCATGCCTCCAGGGTCAATGGTCTTACACCATTCCCCCTTGCAAAATGGGTCCACTGGGACCCTACAGGCCAGCCCAGGGTTTGACAATGTCTCCACATTCAGCAAATTCTGCCTCCCCCCCCCACTTCCTGTCATAAGAAGCACAATTTATATAAGGACATAGTTGCAATAAAAGAAAGGAAAAAGAAAGAAATGTCAGAGAGACTTTATTTTATATAAGTCATCTCTCTAGAAAGTGCAACTGTTTCTGCCGTCCTCGTAGCACAGTTGATGTTCAACGGAACGAAATCTGACAAGGCTTCTATTGTTCCAGTGTTTATGAAGATGAACTCAGGTGCACAAAGGACTGATCAGAGGAATCTCAAAGCGAGTCCATACTTGGAGCCCACTTCTTCACTGCTAGGGGTTTTTTTTTCTGCTGGCAATCTTTCTTCATAGTTGTAAATATATTTATATCATGTTTTGAGGTCTGTCCGTGAGTGCCCCAGCCTCTGCTGTACCCTCCTTGGTCTCTCTTGGAGGCCTCGAGTCACTGCTCACAGGTCTTTTTCTGCATATATCTGACAGCCTTGTCCAAGTTAGATAGGGCATGGAAAACTACAGTGTCCAACTGATCCAGTCGTGAGAGGAGAAGCGCCACTACCAACCTCATTTCCTGGATACAGGCCTTCTGGGCTTGTTCCATGAGCTCAGTCTGTTTGAGACAATCTCGCTGCCTGTTTTGACGACACCTCATACTCTTCCGCACAGGCAGTCCATGTTCTTCTGCCCCCTGCCCCGTTGCTTCCAGAGTTCGTTGGGTCCTGCATTTCTCCAGTCATTTGGGGTAGCATGATGCTTTTTTGGGGCAAGTTCCCAGTGGGGACACTGAGTCAAAGTGTCCCAAACCCCCACACCACAGGCAGCATGAGCAGAGTCCTGGCTTTGGTCATCGGCTGTCACTTCCTGGCACTGGCTCGCAGGAGGGAGTAGAAGAAATCTGCATTGTTTCTGAGGTACCCTGTTCCTCAAAGCCCGAAGAAGAATTCTGCAGAGGGGGCCGTGACCAGCCAGGATTCCTTTTTTTTCTCCTTGGCATGCCCCCAAATGTGTATCAATCCAAAGGCATGTGTTGATTAGTTCTTCCAGGGAGGAAGGGGCTTCTGCCTGAGCCAGTTCATTCTTGATCTATTTTCTTAAGCCCAGCTAGAACTGGTGCCATAGTGACTCTTCACTCCACCCCACATCTATCAGTAACTGGAGAAAGTGGGCAACACAGCCCATCCCTTGTCGTTGGTGTGTTAAGTCCCTCTCCGCCATATACTTCTCATGGGGATTGCACAACATATTTTTAAATTCCTGCAAAAGGTATTCCACATGGTGTTTAGCTCTCACCCCATCAGGATGGTGGCCCATTTTAAGGCATCCCCCATGTATAATGTTATCATCCAGCATAACTCATTTTGTGTGAAATCTAAAGTTTTGATTATGGTCTAATTCATTAAATAAAGATTTTTCCTATTTTGCAAAAATGTTTATGCCCTATCAGCCCTCTCATTCATTACACTTCTCCAGTCAGCAATTGCTAATGATTCTTTCTATAAGGGAAGCCCGACTGCAAGTGACTAGGAAACGAGTCTGGTCAATAATTGAACCTAATCTATGGAATTATCTGCCCATTGAAGTGCCGTTGTTAACAGACATGAAACTTTTTAAGAAACAGCTTAAAGCACTATTGTTTAGTGAAGTGTTTAATTTTGATGTTTTTACAAGTACCGTATTTTCCGGCGTATAAGACGACCCCCCCCCCCTTTTTTATACATATTTTTAAGAAAAAATAATAATTTTACACTCAAACAGGAGTAACCCTATCTATGAAAAGGCAACACTACAAATACCGTATATCAGGCCCTAAAAACCAATACACCTCTTATTAGGAAAACAGAACTAGCAAGCAGCTATAGATCCCCACACAGAAATAATTGTAAAACTATACTAATAAGCAGAATAAATGTTTCAAAACAGCTATGAACAGAATAACATCCAACAATTAAAAACTCATAAAAACTATTAAACATTCTCCAAACACCAATAAAATATTTCAAAAAAGCAGACACATCACATAATATTAAATAATTAAAATGGCAGTCAATCAAGAAAAATAAACTTTAAAAGCCACCTTTACTTACCCCCTCCAGCAGCTCTCCTACTCCTCTTCCACGCAGGCCGTAGCACACACCACAAGCAGCAGTAATGGCTAAGCTCTATACTCATGGTCCTCTTCCTTAGGGCCCATGTCTCTCACACACACACACACCATACCAGTCATGCCCCCATGACCAGTTTCTGTCTCTCACACACCAATCATTTCCCAAACAGTCTTTGACACACACACCAGACACCTTCCTGAACAGTTTCTCTCATGCCATACACACACACAGGCTTCCCACTCCTGTGTTCTGCTTACCGTACATATACGGGCTTCTCACTCTCATAATCACTTTCTCTGTCTCACACACACACACACCAGTCTCTCTCTCATTTCCATGCTTGCTCTCCACGTGCACAGGCTTCTCATTCCCTGAATCACATTCTCTCTCTCACATTCACACACACCAGTCTCTTTCTCTCACACACACCATCACCTTATCAACCAGTCTCTCTCATGCACACACACACACAGCCCTCCCGCTCCCATGCTCTCTCTCACATAATCAGGCTTCTTACTCCCATGTTTTCTCACATATCCAGATTTCTCACTTCCATGCTTTTTCTCTCTCTCACATTCACATCAGTCATCTCTCTGAGCAGTCATTTTCATTGTCTCTCACATATACACACACATGAGCTCGCTGACCAGTTTCTCTCAATCACACACATGCTCTCAATCAAATGCATTCTCTCACTTACACACAGGCTGGCTGCTTCTCTCTCTCTCTCTCACTCACTTCCACTCCTCCCCCCCCCCCCCCCCGAGCACAAATAGTAGCTGCAGCAGCTTCCTCCTCCAACCCCCGCAGGCCAAGAAAGAAGAAACCCATCGGCCGCGGGAGGCTCATGCTGCTGTCTCCTTTCCCGATTACCAGCTCCTTCGACTGCTCAGGGGCCGATGCTGCTGTCGCCGCTGCTATTTTTTCACGCGGCACGGCTCTTCTTCCCGCGCATCACTTCCTGTTCTGGTTCAAAGGGGGGGGGGGGGGCGGGAAGAAGAAAAGGCCAGCCGCGGATGCCACAGCTTTTTTTTTTTTTTTTTGCACCGCTGCCGTTCCCGCTGGGCTTGAAAGTGCTGATAGCCCAGCGGCAACGGCAGTGCGGTGCGCGGGAAGGAGAAAGCCGTGCCGCATGAAAAAATAGCAGCGGCGACAGCAGCATCGGCCCCCGAGCAATCGAAGCAGCTGATAATAGGGAAAGGAGACAGCACCATGAGCCTCCCGCGGCCGATGGGATTCTTCTTTCTTGGCCTGCGGGGGCTGCAGCTACTATTTGTGCTTGGGGGGCGGGGGAGAGGAAGTGAGTGAGAGAGAGAGAGAGAGAGAAGCAGCCAGCCTGTGTGTAACTGCGAGAATGCATTTGATTGAGAGCATGTGTGTGATTGAGAGAAACTGGTCAGAGAGCAGGTGTGCCCTATATGACGATACCCGGCGTATAAGACGACCCCCGACTTTTTTCACTATTAAGATGTCTATGATCACTTACTCCAGAAGTTCAGCAGCAGTAAATACCGTATATGTGAGCAAGCTGCCAAATTTACATTTGTAAATTACTTATAAAACAGCAACTTACTCACGTGAATGCTGGTCCCGCCCCGGAACGCCCTTAGCCTGCTCCTCGTTTACATGTGCAAATTTACTCATGGACCCTGATTTACACATGATATTTTGAGGCTTCTACGATAGCACATACATGAGTATTTGCTATTTTACATGCGTAACTGCAAACTCTTAAGCACCCACCTTGTGCAAATTCACCTGTGTGTCACATTGATGCCAAAATCCTCTGAAATCCTCTGAAATACCCCCTATCCCCGTCAAATTGCTCAGGGAGCAGCGCGTTAGAAGCTAGGCCATTTCTCCTCACGGCAGTCCCTAGCTGTGGACACTTTTGCTCAAAATGTGCAATTTTTCCCAGCCGCTGACATTTTTGTTGCCGAGATGTAGTAAACTCCTCAAACTGTGCTTGGAAAGGACTGCACTTGCTGTGGCAGAAACTGAATCTGAGCTTCTAATGTAATCACCTTCAAAAGATATTGGGGGAGAGGCTTTTACTTCAGCAGCTCTTCAACGGTTGTTAAAGTCTCTTTCTTGCTCCCAAGAACACTGCGGTTTCAAAATGGTAGCTGACGCGGGTTACGGCCCACTCTCCAGCAACGTTACAGCTGGCTGCACCGAAAAAAATAAATTCAGGACTAACACAGCATGAGACTGTGCGGGCAACTTCAGTATGAAGCTTGCAAAGGGATTTGGGGTTTTAAAGGACCACTGATAGAACAGGCACCAGGCTGCAGTGAGAGATTCAGTCTTGGACATGACTGCCCTTCCAGTCCTTTGCACGGGCAATCATACTGGCAAGAGGGGGGAAGGAAGGAAAGAAAAACAAATCAGTGAGTAGGAAATGTATACTTATTGATTTTTGTTCATATGGGTCTAAGAAATGTATCTAAGACGAGAAAAAATACATTTTCTTTCAATCTTCCAGAACCAAATTTTGAAAATGTTTCTAATAAAGAACATAAGATCTATTCAGCCCAGCATCCTCTCGGACAATGGTCAAGCCAGGTCACAATTACACAGCAGATCCCACAAAGTAGATCCATTTCTTGTTGCTCACGCCCGAGGATAAGAGATGGTTTTCCAAATACGCCTAGCCAATATCCCTAAAATATATAAATACACCTAAAATATATAAATATATAAATATACCTAGCTAATATCCCTAAAATATATAAATACACCTAAAATATATAAATACGCTAATATACCTTAACTATATAAATACACCTAGCTAATATACCTAAAATATATAAATATGCTAGCTAATATACCTAAAATATATAAATACACCTAGCTAATATACCTAAAATATATAAATACACCTAGCTAATATTCCTAAAATATATAAATATACCTAAAATATATAAATATATAAATATGCCTAGCTAATATCCCTAAAATATATAAATACACCTAGCTAATATTCCTAAAATATATAAATACACCTAGCTAATATTCCTAAAATATATAAATATACCTAAAACATATAAATATATAAATATGCCTAGCTAATAGTTTGCTTTCCTCCAAACCCCTTTTAAACTCAACTATGCTAGATGCATTGGCCATGCCCTTCTGCAACATTTCACAGCTTGATTGTGTACCTAGCAAAAAAATTCTCTAATTTGGTTTTAAATCTGCGTCCTGTTAGGTGCATATCATGTCCCCTAGTTTTAGTACTATTTGAAAAGATAAATAACCATCCCCTATTTACCTGTCCATCCCACTCAAGATTTTATAAACCTCTCTCATATCCCCCTCTTCTCCAAGCTGAAGAGCCCTAACCAGAGGTGTAGCAAGAGTCTCCGGTGCCTAGGGGCCAATGTATGTGTTGTTTCCTCTGCGGGTCCCCCCTTCCCCCATCACCATCCAGCACCACCGCACGGGGTCTCTACTGGGGAAGGATGGGAACCCTATCAGCACATCACCACAGGGCACCGCCATGCAGGGCCAGTGCTAACTTTTCTGCAGCCCTACACCAAACAGTTACTGGGCTGGCCCCTTCTCATTGGGCTGTTTTTTGTTTTTTTTGCTTTAACATTTAATTTGTATTCTTTTACTAATCAGCGTCAGTGCAGGGGTATTAGGCACCCTTAGTGAATCTTACAGCTTTGGGTCCAGCCTTCCCCCTACCACAGTCCTCTCCACACAGAATTTCAAATTATGCATTTATAATAAAAGATTTTACATGAAAACACAGTCTTTTGAAGTAAAAATGCTACAACAGCATGTGTATTATATTTACATGCACAGTTGTGTCAACTAGAAAACCCTGCAAAAAAGCCAAAAAGACCCTTAGAACACACATAGTATTAGGACTATTGTAATGCATGTTGGGTGTGGGGTGGTCCTCAGAAAGCCATGAGCAAATTAAATTACAAATTACAACATAATAAAACCCCCATTCCAAAACACTAACTCCCAGCACTCAAACAGTTACAACCCTGTGAAAAGGTGACCCTGCAAACCTTAGGAAAACAGAACAAACCAGCTTCTATAGATCCCTACAGAGAAATGACACATTAGCAGAATACCTAACCTCAATCACATATGCAGAACACAAACAGATTCTTACCAAATACAGAATAAAGTGACCATAAAGTAGTAATACAAATGTGCAGACAAAAACTGAACTGTAAACCATAACAGTCCAGAAAAGTATGCAGTGCAACAATGGAAAAACAAACATTACAATTCCTCATAAAACAAACAATAAAATCAGAAAATATAAATCAATAGAAGACCATAATAATAAAAATATTCCAAAACAGCTGACAAAAAGAAATTCATCCAAAAATATAAAACATACAAAATATTTCAAAACAGCAGACACATACATGACTCAATATTTAAAACTTAAAAAGAGATAAAAACCCCTGCTGTCCATACCTGGGATGTTTTGATTTCCAGATGCCCTGAGATTGTTGTGGATTAGCAGGGGAGAAGAGAGAGATTGTTGCTCAGAGCGCCTCTCCTCTCTCTCTATCATATACACACACACACATGTTTTACCACAGAACATGCTCTCTCACACACACATACACAAATATGCTCAGTTCCTCCCCCTCCCCATCAGAAGTCCAGTGGGCAGCCTCCTCTTCTTGTGGTCGCGGGGGCTGATGCCGCTCGGTTTCCTGTGTCTGCAGGAAGGGGGGGGGGGGGGGGGAGGGGGAGCGGTGCACAGATGATGCGCTTATCTCTCTTCTGGCTGAAATTGCATGACCTCTCCTTCCTGCCCATGCAGCCCAGAAGAGGAAGTGATGGATCTGCATGCATGGGCAGGAAGAAGAAGAGACTGTGCTGTCACCGCCCCTAGAACAGTGGCACTCTAGGCAGGTGCAGGCCTCCTCCTCTTCTGCTGCCAGGTGGGATAGGCTCCCCCGGAGGCTGCAGGCCCTTTTCTAGCCTGGGTGGGATGGGATCCCCTGCCCCTGGGTGCACCCTATAGTCTGGCACCTAGGGACCTTGGACCCCTGGCCATCTCTTCGCTATGTTACTGGTCCTAACCTATTTAACCTACATATGGATTGTCATAGGCATTATGAGGTTCTCTGTTTTATTCTCCATTCTCTTCCCAATTATTCCTAACGTACTATTTAATTTTTTGACGGAGGCTGCACACTAAGCCGAGGACTTCAATATACTGTCCGAAACGACTCCAAGATCCTTTTTTTCTGTATTGGTGATCCCCAGTACAGAACCCAGGATGGTGTATCTATGGTTAGGAAAAATTAACTCCATGTGTATCATTTTGCACTTATCCACATTAAATTTCCTCTTCCATTTGAATGCCCACTTCTCCAACCTCACAAGATCCTTCTGCAGTTCTTCACAATTGTGTTTTAGTAACTTTGAATAAGTTTGTGTCACCTGAAAATCTGATCACCTCACATGTTGCTTCCTTTTCCAGATAATTTATGAATGTGTTAAATGTTACTGGTCCTAGCATAGGTCCTTGGGGCAATCTAATATTTACCTCTTCCTATTGGAAACACTGACAATTTAGTTCTAGTTACTATTTCCTGTCTTTTATCCAATTCCAGAATAGCACAACATCTCTTATTCCATGACTTTTTAATTTCCTAAGGCATCTCATGAGGGACCTTGTCAAATGCTTTCTGAAAACCCACATACATTATATCCACAAATTTATTAAGCCATTCAATAGATTGGTAAAACCAGAATTCCCTTTGCTAAATCCATATTGGCTCTTCTCCTTTAGGCCATGTCTATCCAGATGACTAGTAATTAGTTTTTAAGAATAGGTACCATTTTGCCTAGCATCAACAATAGGCTCAATGGTCTGTAAGTTTCCTGGATCAGCCCTGCTCTTTTTACAATTTGTCTTTATTTTGGCCATTTCCAGTCTTCAGGTACTGTAGCTGTTTTTAATGATAGTTTACAGATTACAAGTAACAAGTCTGCAGTTTCATATCACAGTTCTTTCAGAACTCATGACTGAGCACTGTGCAGTCCTGGTGACCTGATACTCTTTAGTAGTATGTCAATTTGCTCTATTAAATCTTCAATTTTCACAATGATTAACTTCGGTCCCTCTGGGTACTGTAATACAGTAAATGAGCAAACTTGTGGATTCACATCCAACAGATCACAGAGTGAAGAAATAATTTTAAAAACATACCTCTGTTTTCTTCCTCTTTGCTGTCGAGGTGTTTCTTCTTGAGGGTCCTTGAAAATCTCTCGAAATATGGGCCCATACTTTTTAAAGATAACAGCAGAAACCGTGAAGTTCCTCTCTAGTTTCTCTGTACGTTCTCTGAACTCTGGGGGTAGATTTGCCATGTCCTCCCATTTCTTCATTTTGTTAAAAAACTCAATTAAACTGGAAGCATTTAGAAGAGCAGGGTTATATTTCCAGAATACTAAAATACATTAATCAAATAATTAAATGTTTGTTTTTAAAAATTAAAGGAAAAGAGGCAATAACTATTGTTCATGATCTAGCCAATATAATAAGTTACACTATTTTATGTAGTTATAAACATTTTATATACCACCTTTCCCTACATTCTGCTTCATTCAGCTACTTGCTGTTCTAGGAGGATTACAATCGAACATTTAAACAAAAACCAAAAAGAAATAATATATTCAGATCAAAAAACAATGTCCAACACATCACACCTTCTTATAGGCATCAAGAAATTGTCCTGAAACCTCTCATCCACTGTATATAATCTTACATGACACAAATTCAATGATCATATTAAGAAAAATACCTTCCTAAATAACCACCATAAAGTACAAATTAGAGGTTGATTAACTGCCCTGCAATTAGAGGAACAGTCTCTTAATTTTGTTAATACATTTTTTCCCCCACTGTCCCGCAAAAAGAAAAATTGATCCATCGCAGTATAAATTAAGGAGGCTTACATGTCCTATAATCCTATCACATGTATCCCAAAATGCACTTCGGAATAGCTTTTGAAAGTTAACCATCCTAATGCAAATTTAAGAAAATAAAAAAAAGATAGGCCCAAGGCAGATTACATAAGTAAGAAATACATGCAGATGTGAGATAGACTGCAAATAAATAGATAAGAAGTAAGATACATTAGGCAGAAATAAAGAGGGTGGTGCATTGGGTATAAAATGCATATATTTAGTTAGTTAAGAATTATGCATACAAATTAGTGCTCCTCGCAGTAAACATGTTAAGAAAGGTATTAGCTATTACTCTCCAATGAAGGAAAGGTTGTTAAAGCCTCGAAGGCTTAACTCATGTTTTCTTAATGCTGGGAATGTAACTCCTGGGTCAGAGGTAGGAGTAAAGTTAACTCCTTTCTGCGGCTAGTGTTAAACTACGGTGCTGTGCTTGCATGGTCCCAAACCTGGCATTCCCGGGTGCGGAGGCCCTAGACTCATTTACAACCTTAAAAAGACTTTGCTGAGCAGGATGAGTGCACCATTTTTGCCTGTATCTACCATCATTTACTATAAGACATGATATACTGGGTCAGATCAAGGTCCATTGGTATCAGCATCCTGTCTTACAGTAGCTACTCTAGGTCATAAGTATCCAGCAGATCCCCAATAACTGATCTATTTCTTATAACTCACTCCCAACCCTATTTTGAACCTCACTACATTAGTTGCTTTGACCACATCCTCTGACAACTGATTCCATAGCTTGACTGCACGCAGAATAAAATAAATTACTTCCTACAATGTTTCAAATCTGCCAGCTGCTAGTTTTATGTAGTGTCCCTATTCCTATTTGAAAGGATAAATAACCATTCCCTATTAACCCATAACATCTATCGCCTCTCGGGCATCTCTTCTCCAAGCTAAAGAGCCCTGATCTGTTTAATCTTTTTCCCTAAGGGAGCTTTTTCATCCCTTTATACTGGAGAGACTAAGTGCATGCTGTGCTCGGTCAAAATATGACTACAGAGGCTCACGAGGCAACACTCTTGCAGGAAATCCCGCACATGGTCAGTAGAGCTCAAAGTTCTACCAGCTAGGAGAGAGGAGTTAGTTTGGTATCACCCACATGTAATGACTAATTCAGCCTGCTTATCAATGGAAAATGACAGAGAATGAGGACAAGATAAGGGAGTAGTAAGAAATAGCAAAATACTGACGTCACAATGAAACTTGCTAGGGCTAATAGTAATTCTTTATGCATTTTGTTTCTTTTAGTTAGTGTGTGTATTTTATTTATACCAGTGAACATACTTGGCTTACTGCTATGTACACATTTTGCCTAGATTATCAAATACAGATGAAAAAGATAGTTAAGTTAAAAAAAAAGAGATACAGAAATATGGATTTAACTAAGGAATTACAGTAAAAATCTTTAAAAATAATGGTTATAATAATTCAAAGATGCATTAAGCATACACTTCTTAAGTATCTTTTCCTTCTCACAAAATGTTAATATTTTTGCTTTTAATACCATATTTTTCATTTGCATTTCTTTTCTAAAAGCATGCTCAATTTCCATTTGGCATTCATTTCCCTTTGAGTGCAGCAGAGCTGAACCATACCATCAATCAAACATCAAAATAGCCTTGCCACTGATTAGCACAATAACATTGTTATGACATAGAAAACAGTCCATCTACATAGGACTGTCCGTGACAATATGCCCAAACCATTTTATGTTTAAAAAATGTTTAATGAAATTCGAAGGCAATACAACAAAATCGACACAGTGATGTTTGCCTTTAAACGCAACCCTGTCAAAATCTTGAACACACAAGTTCCAGTAACCATAAATATTTACAGTTTCTCCCACCTGCCCCCATTCTCAATCAGCATATGAAAAAGAAGGGTACAGTTCCAGAGGCAAAACAATGTTATTGCTTGTTAGCTTATTTAGAGCTGTCCACTGTTTTGGACAATAACACTTGCTTAAATAATACGTAAACATTTGTAAAGGAGATGAAAGGTAAAAACTACCTCTGTTCTGAGCATCTCAAGATTCTGGTTAAGGACACGTAGTTTCCTTCAGAGGTTCCTCTGCTCACAGTCGGTACTGCCTTTCTGCAAGCCACATATAAAGCACATGCTAACCAGTGCAGATCGTTCCCCTGTGAAATTAAACATACCGTTGAAACATGTTGGAAGAAATGTTTTATTAAGAACAGTTTTATAATCACAATTAGGCATTTCATGCAGAAAATATAATGAAATTGAAAACAAATTATCACTGGCAGCAAGTCTTCAGTGGCTATTTCAGTCTTGAAAGGATCTATTCAAGATCAACATGATTTGGCTGTTTGAAAGTGCTGCGGATGAAGTCAGTGCTAAAACCACCTGCCAACAAATTATCTTACTGGGAAAGGAGTAATCATGTGATGTGTTAGCTTGTGTGTCCGAATTGTTGCTGTGCCAGAACTGTTTAATCTCACACTTAAGTTTTCATCTTTCCAACCAAAAGGACTCCTAAAAGGCAGAAAATGCTCCTTGCCAGTTTACAGAAAAAGTTTGGATTACAAACTGGAAACTGTAGCACTACTTGTGGCTGAGTTTGTACCTATGGAACAAGAAAATAAACTGGAAGAACAGCTTGAGATCTAACACACTGGCTAATGAATAACCTTTACAAGCGCCAAGAAAACATGTAACAGACTCCTTTCTGTTCTACCAGAAAGGAGTCTGTTACAATCCACTAAAATTCTTCCAGAAATGACTACCAGGCTCAATATATTTAAACCACAAAAAAAAATAAAAAATAAAAATAATATTATATATAAGCTGTTCCGATAGTCCAAACAGCAGTGCTACATGCTGAAGACCCTGGTTTAATTCTTGAACCAAAATTCCTCAAGATGGCGGAAAGGGAGAGAGTCCAGCCCCTCAAGAGCAAGACCTATAGATTAGTGTTTATCCGCATTCATTTTCACTCAATGAACATCTGGCACACCTTTGTGCACAACTGCAGACCCTGGATGTTGGAAATAGGTTTGCTTATTCATTACTTCCTTTCTGGCTTTCAAAGGACAAGACTTGTTTCAGACTAGGAACTATCCTGGTTTAATTCCAAGCTCAACTCCTTTCTTTACTGCTCTCTGCAACAGAACTCCTAAACTGCTTTTCACTTCTAATAGAGACAGCTCAATCTTGGAACAATTCCTCAAGGTTCTCCGCACTACCTCTTACTGGCAGAATCCAGATACTGGGCGCTGAAGGCATTTTTCCCCCACAGATTGTTACCTCTGTTAGTAAAACAATGGGCCACACAAATTGTCATTATAAAAGAAATCACCCAAACCTCATTGAGTTTACTCTTATGATATTTACACTGGTGATTTTCTGTTGGCCAACCTTTACAGAACCAAAAGAGAGAAGTAAGAAACGGTATCGTTATGCTTGCTCTAGATGACTGTCCCTTTAATAGGTTGGCAATACTATGGTAGAAAACTGGCATTTTTACATCACCTCGAATCTACTATAAATAGTGGTACCAAAGATAAGAGTCATCTTGACAGATTCCAATTGTGTGTTCTGGAAAATCATAGTATGCCTTTTTTCTTTTCTCATGGAAAATGCGCGTCAGAATGCGATTTGACAAGACTGGGCGTACTTCGTGGTATATTAAGGGGTCAAGAGCGCGCTGCAGTCTAAACAAGCGTCGGCTCACCGCCCCATGGAAAGCACGTTGTTCCTCTGTCACTGCTGATGTGTTTGACAGTCCCCATGGCAGCGCCTCCCCATCCCCTCTCTCTCTCTGATTCCCACCAGCCTTCTGTTTACTCCCCAGACTCTGGCATGGCGCACGGGCTCTGCATCCCCTCAGGGCAGGGGACCCCCCCAACACATCTAACAGTCTGGCGCAAGATCGGCACCGCTGCAGGAACCCAAATCCGAGAATCTGCGAAGCACTCCCCCCCCCCCCCCAATGCTCGATGCATGCAAGACACCCAGCGAGCAGCTCTCTCCCTCCAAACCCAAATAAGAGCTGGTAGAGGGCGGCAGGAGAGGCGAGGGAGCGCAGGGCCGCCCTCCTCACCTCCAAGGTATAATTCTTGTTCATGCTCTCATAGCTGTCCCACGCTTCGCCCCGGGCCCGCTCGTCCATGTTCAGGCTGCTGCAGAGCTCGTCGAAGCGCTGCCGAGTCCCCGGCCGACGCGCCCCTTCCTCCTCCTCGTCTTCCTCCTCTCTGGTCATGCTCGCTACTACAGAGAACAGCAGCCGTCAAAAAAAACTACACTCTCTCTTTCTCCTCCCAAGCCCCGGGGCGGCTGCCCCGGCTCGACGCCAGCCACGTCCACTCGCGCTCTCAGCCCCGGCTCAGAGCTACCTGACGGCCGCGGCTCCCGGAGCCATTTTTAAATCGCCTGCGTCTGACAGGTAAGAGCGCCGCGAGTCACAGCCGCACTTACGGCGACTCTGTGGCGTAGGCGCAGCGCTTTGTGACGCAGCTAAGCAAAGGAACCAGCGCGCTACGGTTTTCCAAACGCAAACAATCCCTCCCTCCGCCGCCAAGCACGCTAAGCTCCGCCTTCCGGGTCTTCCTCCTAACCACTGGAAGAGGGAGCTGTCAGTCACCAGGCCTGTACTGTACTTCCGCTTTGGCTGTCGCCTACCAGAGTTCCGGCGAGGAAGGGATGGGGGCGGGGTGTTTGGTGCTCCTGCGAAAACCTGTTAGTGCTTCTATTCCACTGCGGACCTTAAAGGCGTTGTAGTAAGCTGCTGGGTTTAGAAACTGTACTCTGGATTTCCGTGCATACGTTTAATGTCCAGATTAACATTTTTTTTTAAATTACCGATGCAGTGATCTAACGCTATATTAATACATGCGGAGTTTTAAAGAAAAGTGTGTTGACTGGAAAATGGGCGTTTGTCAGAGGCCGAACGCACGTTTAAATTCAGTTGGGAGTGGTGGGGGCGAGGGGTGCAAACTTTTCCACACACCAGGAATGGACACGTTGGGGGAAGGTTGTATTTGCATATATTATAGATGCCGCAGAGTGGTGCTGTTATGCATTAAAGAGTAATGAGCTGAAAGTCAACAGTGGGTAGGTAGGTTCCAGCATCTCAGGGTAAAAAAAAAAGGAGGGAGGGGGGAGAGCCTGGCATGGCGTACCTCTCCATTTCTTTGCACTAGCTCAGCTAGCTACAGGAGGTAAGGGGTGGGGCATAGCTCTGCCCTTGTGGCTCAGTGTTAGGTGACTGCCATAGCCCACTATTGCAGAGAGCTGTTTAGCTGCCTCATGCAAACAATTACTGAGTCTGCCCAGTCAAAATCAGTGCAAGACGATTAGGGCCCTAGCCCTTATAGACGTGTCCCCTCTTCCCCCCACAGGCTTCTTCACACACAATTAAAAAGTATGCATTTATAATAACAGATTTTACATGGAAAATTATATTCAAAGTACAGTCTGATGTTAAAATATCAATGTATTTACATATACTCCGGTGATGTCTACCAGAAAACCCTGCACAAAAAACACTTTCAACCCATTAATGGACCTATTGTAATAGATGATTGTATTTTTCTTCAATCTTATTTTTCTTTTGATTAAGTTATGTTTTTTCTTTCACACTTCTCTCCCTTGAGAAGTATTTTTTATGTTGATGCCAAGAGTGAATTGTAATCTAAGCAAGCCTCATGTTTTTTAGTTTTTTTTTAATTTAGTTTTATATTTTTATTAAACTGTGAACTGTTTTGATGAATTGCACATTGCTAAGACAGTATAGAAATGTTTTAAATAAATAAATATGTAGGTTGAGTGTGGGCTTGGCCTTCTAAAAGCCATCAGTAAACAATTAGAATAATTTAAACCTCCTATACCAGCACTAATTGCCATCACGCCAACAGTAACAATCTTACTTTTCAATAAGCAATGTTGAATGTAAACCAGGCCCTACAATACCAAATACATCTCCTATTAGGAAAACAAAACAAGCCAAGATGCTATAAAGCCCTATGCAGGAACTACATGCTAGCAGGATACCTCACCTCAGTCACAGATACAGGGGTAGATTTTATAAACTTACGCGCGCGAACAAAAGTACGCCAGATTTTATAAGAAACGCGCGTATCTTATAAAATCCGGGGTCGGCGCGCGGAAGGGAGTGCACATTTGTGCACCTTGCACGCGCCGAGCCCTACGCGCACTGCCCGTCCCTGCCCCTTCCCCTCCCTAACCCACCCCCCCTACCGTTGTCGGCAGAATTACGCCTGCCTGAAGCAGGTGTAACTCTGTGCGCGCCAGCGGGCTGCTGGTGCGCCATCACCCGACCCAGGGGCTGGTCTGGAGGCCTTGACCACACCCCTGGGCCAGCGTTACACCCTCAACATGGCTCCTGCCCCGCCCCGAAATTCGCACCGCTCACCCGGCACGCCCCCGACATGCCCCCTTGCGAAGCCCCGGGACTTATGCGCGTCCCGGGGCTTGTGCGCGCCGCCGAGCCTATGCAAAATAGGCTCTGCACACGCAGGGGGCTTTTAAAAGGGTTACGCGCATAACTAATGCGTGTAACCCTTTTAAAATCCGGCCCATAGAGCACAGAAAGACCTTCAACAACTATAAAATCGGGATCAGGGTGCCCGCTCACGCTGTCCTCCACGGCCCTCGGAGCCTCGCCTTCGTTACTCTCCCATCTGCCTAGAGATACGCCCCCCCCCACCCCGGCGACATCATCGACCGCAACTGGACCTGCTTTTCAAAAAAGATTTTAGAACAGTTTTACAGGCACTTGTTTTGTAGAAATTAGACTACTGCAATTCATTATTTTTAGGCCTACCAGCAAATATTACAAGACCACTACAACTTCTGCAGAACTCAGTGGCTAGACTTTTGACAGGAGCTAGATCTGATCAGATTATCCCCAATATTAAAGGACCTTCACTGGTTGCCTGTTAAATACAGGGCTCAGCATAAAATCCTGTCCCTAATTCATAGAACGCTCTACAATGATAAAATTGAATGGTTAACTTCATCACTTCATTTCCATATCCCTTCAAGAACTACCAGATCAACAGGTACAGGGAGGTTACCAATTCCTTCCCCTAAGATTGCACATCTAAATAATGTTCGAGAAAGAACTCTCTCTATTGCTGGGCCCCAACTATGGAATTCTATACCACAGGAATTACGATTGGAAACAGTCATTAAATTATTTAAAAAGGGCATTAAAACATGGCTATTCAAACAAGCCTTCCAAGAGCTGCTAACTTAATGATTTCAGACTACTGACTATATATCAAGGTAATGTATATTTTTTAATTTATCTCTGCTCTTACTATACTGCCTCTCTAACAGTTTAAATATTATGATCATTTAGTTTACCATTTTATTTAGTTTTATAATATAAATAAAATAAAATATTAAACTATGTAATTACTTCCTTCTCTTTTGGAAATGCAAATATTTTTAAATGAATATTTGTTAGCTACTATAAACTGGTTTGATATGTTCGCATGAAAAATTTGCTATATAAAAATAAATAAATCAGTGCGCTCGCCCTGGGCGTCGCGCGCCGAAGGAGCACACCCCTTTGCGCTGCCCTTTGAAGCTGCACCGATCCACAACTTCCTTCTCTAATCCACTTCTAGACTGTTTCCACCACGCCCACTCTTCCCTCAGCCACCCTTACCTCCACATTCTGTTAGTAACCTCCTTAATTTTCCCTCCTCAAAATTCTTCTCTCACACTCTCCCCCTCATTACTCTTCAGGCTTATTCACTTATCTTCCCATCTCCCCCCAAACCCCACTTACTGATATTCTTGCTACCTCCTGCCACGTACCTACCAATCTACACTAAATCACCCCTCACCACCTGACCACCCATCCTCTCACCTCATTCGTTTGACCCCTCCCTCAAGCAAACATGCTAGCACACCCAATACCTAAGCTCAAAAATCACACACATAAACACCGAAAATCCTTTATAACTGTTCCAACCATTCACCCAAGATCCCTAATACCAATCATATCATCCCCCCTGACACAGTTACTCAGCCTCACAGCTTTCTCTCTTATACTTTTTAACTCCCAATCTCTAGTCAGAAAAACCCCTATCCTAAATGACATCCTGCTTGACTACAATCCTGACATTTGTGCCATAACAGAAACTTGGTTCAAACAAACAGACTTAGTCCTCATAAACCAACTACCTACACACCTATACGACATCATCTCCATACCAAGGCACACAAAAAAAAGAGGAGGAGGGTCTCCTATTAGCAGCCAAGAAAGACCTCAGACTTATATCCCAGACCGTTAATACCGCACCTAGATTTGAAATTGGTCTTTTTAAATCTTCTCAATTCCAAGTATGTCTAGTATACACCCCCCTCCCCCCAGGTCTCCTAGAAAATAATGCATCCCCTCTCAAATTTATTGCAGACAATATAGACATGGACATCCCAGCCATTATCCTTGGTGACTTCAACCTTCATGTAGACTCTTTCCCATTATCCCCTGATTGCAAAGCCTTCTTATCCTCTTTTAATGCTATGGGGTTTAAACAAATTATAACTGCCCCACACACAAAGCAGGTCACTCCCTAGACTTAATTTGTATAAACTCATTCATTCACATCTCTGAAACACTATCATGCACCTCTGACCCTTGGTCTGATCATTCACTTATAAAAAACAATCTCGCCATAAAGAAAACATCAACGTCCCCTCCCACACATTACAACACTATCCAATTCAGAAAACCCTGCAACAAAGATGACTTAATTCCCTCACAGACATCCTTAATGAACTTTCCCTCACTAACACCGAATCTGTCCTCTCCACTTGGAATAACATCACTAGCAACATAGCCAACAAAATCTGCCCCCTAACAACCAAAGAACTAAACCCTTCGATCAATAACAAAAAAGCTTGGTACTCCCCTGAACTAAAAAAACTAAAACGTGACCTAAGAAATGTCGAAAAGAAATGTCAAAGATCCATCTCATACAAATCCTCCCTTCACAACTACAGAACCACTATCTTAAAACCAAACGCGATTTCTACGACTTGAAAATTCACGACTTCCGATACAATGCCAAAGCCCTTTTCTCTTATGTTTTCGATCTAACCAAAATTCCCCCCCCCCCCCCCCCATATCTGACATGGACTCCAAAATCAAATGCGACGACCTTGCCCACTTTTTCAATGACAAAATCACTAAGCTAATGGTGAATTCCACCCCCCCCCCCCAACTCCAACACTATCGTCCTCCCAAAAAAACCAAATGCTATCCTGGGCTCTTTTGAGACCACCTCCACCACTGAAATCCAATCACTCTTAAAGAAAATAAAACCTGCATCACACCCTGCCGATGCTATCCCTACAAAATCTCTTTTAACGATCCCACACATAATAGCCAAACCCCTAGCTGAGATCATCAACAGATCCCTTACACATGGAAATGTACCCGTCACATTAAAACAAGCCATAGTCAAACCTATCCTAAAGAAACCTAATCTGAACCCTTCAGAACCATCCAACTTTAGACCAATTTCAATCCTCCCCTTCTTAGCAAAACTCCTGGAAAAAGTAATAAACCTCCAACTTTTTGAACACTTAGAGAAACACAACATTGTATTCCCATCGCAATTTGGCTTCCGCAAATTCTTTAGCACCGAAACTACTAATCTCCCTCACTGACACACTCCTCAAAGGAATAGTAATGGCCATTCTTACATCCTAGCAATGCTAGATATCTCCTCAGCATTTGACACCATCAGCCACAAAATTCTGCTAAACAGACTCACTGAAATTGGCATAACAGGCACCGCCCTCCTCTGGTTTGAATCTTACCTTGATCTATTAGTTAAAATTTGTAACCTAGCATTAAAATCATCCATTGTACCTGAAGACTGGAGGGTGGCCAATATAATCCCAATATTTAAAAAAGGCTCCAGGGGCGATCCAGGTAACTATAGACCAGTGAGCCTGACTTCAGTGCCGGGAAAAATAGTGGAAACTATTCTCAAGAACAAAATTGTAAAGCATATAGAAAGACATAATTTAATGGAACATAGTCAACATGGATTTACCCAAGGGAAGTCTTGCCTAACAAATCTGCTTCATTTTTTTGAAGGGGTTAATAAACATGTGGATAAAGGTGAACCGGTAGATGTAGTGTATTTGGATTTTCAGAAGGCGTTTGACAAAGTCCCTCATGAGAGGCTTCTACGTAAACTAAAAAGTCATGGGATAGGAGGCGATGTCCTTTCGTGGATTACAAGCTGGTTAAAAGACAGGAAACAGAGAGTAGGATTAAATGGTCAATTTTCTCAGTGGAAAAGGGTAAACAGTGGAGTGCCTCAGGGATCTGTACTTGGACCAGTGCTTTTCAATATATATATATAAATGATCTGGAAAGGAATACGACGAGTGAGGTTATCAAATTTTCAGATGATACAAAATTATTTAGAGTAGTTAAATCACAAGCAGACTGTGATACATTGCAGGAGGACCTTGCAAGACTTGAAGATTGGGCATCCAAATGGCAGATGAAATTTAATGTGGACAAGTGCAAGGTGTTGCATATAGGGAAAAATAACCGTTGCTGTAGTTACACGATGTTAGGTTCCATATTAGGAGCTACCACCCAGGAAAAAGATCTAGGCATCATAGTGGATAATACTTTAAAATCGTCAGCTCAGTGTGCTGCAGCAGTCAAAAAAGCAAATAGAATGTTAGGAATTATTAGGAAGGGAATGGTTAATAGAACGGAAAATGTCATAATGCCTCTATATCACTCCATGGTGAGACCACACCTTGAATACTGTGTACAATTCTGGTCGCCGCATCTAAAAAAAGATATAGTTGCGATGGAGAAGGTACAGCTACAGAGACTTATTGCCTGCTATTTGCGAAGTGACTCCACTTGAGTGAGATGGATACTGTTTGAAGGCTGAGTGATGAGGGAGCATGGGAAGCTGGAAGAAATGTAAATAGTATTCAAACTACAATCTTGAGAATATAGCGATGCTTTGTGGTGTTACAGCAGTTCTTCAAGTAGTGCTGGACTCTCTTACAGAAGTTTGATGGTAGGTTTGTAAAGAGGTGAAAAACTTGGTCGAGGATTGGGCTAAACTTGTTGCATGATTCTTGATTGAAGGCATTTCTACTGTTAAGGGCAAATGGAGATGGATCTAGTAACATTGGAGATACCCAAAAGAGGTGCTCTAGTTATGCACCTTAAAGAAGATTCCTGTTATGGTCTCATAGGTAGAGACTAGATTGCCACAAGTTTCTTTATTTGACCAACTGATTAACTGTACTTTTCTGCTGGAGAGGTAATGTTCCTGGCAGAAAATATCTACTAACTTGTTGCAGATATCATCGCACTAGCTATTAGCCCTTAACTAAGTCATGTGGCATGCTCCAATGGAGGCTGATGAGGAGCGTGCCATGCTATCAAACATTTGCAAATGGAAACAATGACATATACATTCTTCCACACCAAACAGTGACTGAGGATATAGTATTATGCTTTCACCAGGAGGAAGAATGGCCTTCAGGTTTTCTATAGAGTTATGCAATTGAGCCGTATAGAAATGGTGAATACAGATGCATGCATTAAAGCCTGGAGCTTTGGAATATCTTTTAATTGAAGTTATCTAGTAATATTGGATCCTTCCTTGGAGGAGCAGTTGAGTAGATTCTTGATTCACGTGCTCTTTTAAGAGCAGATTCCACTACTAATGATTTGTGGGGGTAGTTATCACAAAACCTGGGGATTATTGCAGTCTGTAGCTGAGGTCTAATTTCTTTGCTGCTGAGTACAAGTAAAATGATTTTTCCACCTTTTGCTTGTAATCCTTGCAGGATATCATGTATTGGGATAGTTGCAGGCTCCCCCAGTGTGTTTAGCATTTGAAGGAGAACAAAGTATTTTCATAATGATCTTTGCCACAAGGAATAAAATTTTAATCCTTGTAGTTCCACCTGTGAAATGGTTAGAATCCTTCCATCCAATGGGGAAATGTTCCCATCAATGATAGTGGCCTGGATTAGTAAAATGGAAGTAGAGCAGAAACAGACAGAGAAGGCTGAAAGTAAGACTCAAACTGGGTTATTTTAGTGTGACAGTTGGGAAGACTGTAGAAATGATTTCTTCTAGTTGTTTAGTGGAATCTATTGTAATGGCTGCTCCTGACCATTCTATTGGTCTGGGTTGGTGAACAGTACATGAAATGACCAAAGGAATTCTACTGACTGAAAAGAACAGAGCACATGGACAGAATCACCTTCCTACAGACTATGGGGACTGAATTTTTGATTCTCCCATGCTGGTGATGTTTTGGAGCACTACACATTGCTCTATGCTCAAGCACCAGATTTGCTTCGACAGATTTGCTTCGGCAGCATTGAAAAACTGCCCCAACAGCGCTGGTGTGCCTGCCCTGTACTGGCAGGGCCCAAGTGTATCGGCCCCACTGGAGTGTTGATTGTGCAAAGGCAATGAGCACGCTGATCCTACTTCAGCAATGCTGGAGCACTAGATCCTGCTTTGGAGGCAGAGCGCCTGATCCTGTCTAGGTGCTGCCTGAGGCATCTGTGGCACCCATGCATTGGCTGTGCTGACTTGCATCAGCGCTTGTGTGATCTTGTATTATGTAGTGCTGTCTTGCCCAAATTATCTCAATGGTGCTTCAGCAACACTACTGGTGACCCCAAATGAAGCAGGATGTCCAGGATGAAATGCTAAAATCAGGGAAGCTAAAAAAATCAGCAGCACAGTAATAATGGGTGATTTCAATTATCCCAGAGGTGGCTAGGTGAATGATATATAATCAGGATACTTTAGAGAAGTAAAGTTTCTAAATAAAATAAATGACTGCTTCATGGAGCAACTGGGCAAGAACCAACAAGAGAAAATTATTTTAGATCTAGTCCTTAGTAAAACACAGAATTTGGTTTGAGAGGTAACATTGGAACCACTTGGCAATAGTGATCACAACATTATCATATTTGACTTAACTGGAGGGAGCGCAAAAAATAATCTACTAAGATAACATTTAACTTTCAAAAAGGTGACTAAGATAAACTGAGGAAAATGCTTTGGAAAAAACTGAAATGAGCAACTGCAAAGGTTAAAAGTTTAGCTCAGGCATGGATATTATTTAAAAATACCATCTTGGAAGCCCAGACAAGATGTATTCCACGCATTAGAAAAGGTGGAAAGAAGGCTACAGGCATGGTTGAAAGGTGAGGTGAGAGAGGCTATATCTAAAAGAAAATCTGTCAAGAAATGGAGAAGGGATTTGAATGAAGAAAACACAAAACAGCATAAGCAATGGCAAGTCAGATGCAAAGCACCGATAAAGAAGGCAAACAGAATTTGAAAAGAAGTTTGCTGTGGAAGCAAAAACTCATAATAAAAACTTTTTCAGGTGCATTCTAGGTAAAACGTTTGTGAGAGTCAGTTGGGGTAAAAGGAGCACTCAGGGATGAGAAAGCCATAGCAGAGACACTAAATGAATTCTTTGCTTCAGTATTCACATGCAGGCCGATTCAGTAAAGTCCGCGGGAGAGCGGACGAACGCCCGCTCTCCCGGCGCGCACACCGGCCCTTTGCCGGTGCGCGCAATTCTGTATTTAAATTAGGTGACGCGGTAGAAACGGGGAAAAGGAGGCGCTAGGGACACTAGCGCGTCTCTAGCGCCTCCTTTTTGACAGGAGCGGCGGCTGTCAGCGGGTTTGACAGCCGACGCTCCATTTTCCCGGCGTCGGTTCTCGAGCCCGCTAACAGCCACGGGCTCGGAAACCAGACGCCAGCAAAATTGAGCGTCCGGTTTTCGGCCCGACAGCAGCGGGCCGAATTCAAATTTTTTATTTATTTTTTTACTTTTTGGGACCTCTGACTTAATATCACTATGATATTAAGTCGGAGGGTGCACAGAAAAGCAGTTTTTACTGCTTTTCTGTGCACTTTCCTGGCGCCGGAAGAAATTAGCGCCAACCTTTGGGTCTGTGTTAATTTATGAAAGTAAAATGTGCGGCTTGACTGTACAGAGTGCTAAAAGAACTGAGAAATGAAATTGTGGACCTACTATTATAAATTTGTAAACTATCAATAACATCTATGGTACCTGAAGACTGGAGGGTTGCCAATGTAATCTCAATTTTTAAAAAGGGATCAAGGGCTGATCCAGGAAAGTACAGAACAGAGAGTCTGATGTATTTATTTATTTATTTATTTAAGGCTTTTATATACCGATGTTCCTGTACTAGTACATATCATGTCGGATTACATAGAACCACGCAAAATAGTGAAAATATAGATAAGCACAGTTTAATGGGAGAAAGCTAACATGGATTTAGCCAAGGGAAGTCTTGCCTCATAAATGTGATACTTTTTTTTTAGGGCATAAACAAACATGTGGATAAAGGTGAGCCAGTTGATATAGTGTGTGCTGGATTTCCAGAAAGCATTTGACAAAGTCCCTCATAAAAGACTTCTTAGGAAATTAAAAAGTCATGGGATAGGGAGTAGTGTCTTATTGTGGATTGCCAATTGGTTAAGATATCAAAAACAGAGTAGGGATAAATGATAAATGTTCCCAATGGTAAAAAGTGAATAGCAGAGTGCCCCATGGATCTGTTCTAGAATCATTATTATTTTTTTTTATTATATTTATAAACAACCTGGAAATGGGATCAAGTGAGGTGATCAAATTTGTAGATAACAAAATTATTCAAAGTTGTTAAGAACATAAAAAAATGCCATACTGGGTCAGACCAAGGGTCCATCAAGCCCAGCAATCTGTTTCCAACAGCGGCCAATCCAGGCCATAAGAACCTGTACACAAGTAAGTCGATTCCATGTTACCATTGCTAATGGCAGTGGCTATTCTCTAGGTGAACTTAATAGCAGGTAATGGACTTCTCCTCCAAGAACTTATCCAATCCTTTTTTAAACACAGCTATACTAACTGCACTAACCACATCCTCTGGCAACAAATTCCAGAGTTTAATTGTGCGTTGAGTAAAAAAGAACTTTCTCTGATTAGTTTTAAATGTGCCCCATGCTAACTTCATGGAGTGCCCCCTAGTCTTTATACTATCCGAAAGAGTAAATAACCGATTCACATCTACCTGTTCTAGACCTCCCATGATTTTAAACACCTCTATCATATCCCCCCTCAGTCGTCTCTTCTCCAAGCTGAAAAGTCCTAACCTCTTTAGTCTTTCCTCATAGGGGAGTTTTTCCATTCCCCTTATTTTGGTAGCCCTTCTCTGTACCTTCTCCATCGCAATTATATCTTTTTTGAGATGCGGCGACCAGAATTGTACACAGTATTCAAGGTGCGGTCTCACCATGGAGCGAGATACAGAGGCATTATGACATTTTCCGTTTTATTCACCATTCCCTTTCTAATAATTCCCAACATTCTGAACATAAGAACATAAGAAAATGCCATACTGGGTCAGACCAAGGGTCCATCAAGCCCAGCATCCTGTTTCCAACAGTGGCCAATCCAGGCCATAAGAACCTGGCAAGTACCCAAAAACTAAGTCTATTCCATGTAACCATTGCTAATGGCAGTGGCTATTCTCTAAGTGAACTTAATAGCAGGTAATGGACTTCTCCTCCAAGAACTTATCCAATCCTTTTTTAAACACAGCTATACTAACTGCACGAACTACATTCTCTGGCAACAAATTCCAGAGTTTAATTGTGCGTTGAGTAAAAAAGAACTTTCTCCGATTAGTTTTAAATGTGCCCCATGCTAACTTCATGGAGTGTCCCCTAGTCTTTCTACTATCCGAAAGAGTAAATAACCGATTCACATCTACCCGTTCTAGACCTCTCATGATTTTAAACACCTCTATCATATCCCCCCTCAGTCGTCTCTTCTCCAAGCTGAAAAGTCCTAACCTCTTTAGTCTTTCCTCATAGGGGAGTTGTTCCATTCCCCTTATCATTTTGGTAGCCCTTCTCTGTACCTTCTCCATCGCAATTATATCTTTTTTGAGATGCGGCGACCAGAATTGTACACAGTATTCAAGGTGCGGTCTCACCATGGAGCGATACAGAGGCATTATGACATTTTCCGTTTTATTCATCATTCCTTTTCTAATAATTCCCAACATTCTGTTTGCTTTTTTGACTGCCGCAGCACACTGAACCGACGATTTCAATGTGTTATCCACTATGACACCTAGATCTCTTTCTTGGGTTGTAGCACCTAATATGGAACCCAACATCGTGTAATTATAGCATGGGTTATTTTTCCCTATATGCATCACCTTGCACTTATCCACATTAAATTTCATCTGCCATTTGGATGCCCAATTTTCCAGTCTCACAAGGTCTTCCTGCAATTTATCACAATCTGCTTGTGATTTAACTACTCTGAACAATTTTGTGTCATCTGCAAATTTGATTATCTCACTCGTCGTATTTCTTTCCAGATCATTTATAAATATATTGAACAGTAAGGGTCCCAATACAGATCCCTGAGGCACTCCACTGTCCACTCCCTTCCACTGAGAAAATTGCCCATTTAATCCTACTCTCTGTTTCCTGTCTTTTAGCCAGTTTGCAATCCACGAAAGGACATCGCCACCTATCCCATGACTTTTTACTTTTCCTAGAAGCCTCTCATGAGGAACTTTGTCAAACGCCTTCTGAAAATCCAAGTATACTATATCTACCGGTTCACCTTTATCCACATGTTTATTAACTCCTTCAAAAAAGTGAAGCAGATTTGTGAGGCAAGACTTGCCCTGGGTAAAGCCATGCTGACTTTGTTCCATTAAACCATGTCTTTCTATATGTTCTGTGATTTTGATGTTTAGAACACTTTCCACTATTTTTCCTGGCACTGAAGTCAGGCTAACCAGTCTGTAGTTTCCCGGATCGCCCCTGGAGCCCTTTTTAAATATTGGGGTTACATTTGCTATCCTCCAGTCTTCAGGTACAATGGATGATTTTAATGATAAGTTACAAATTTTTACTAATAGGTCTGAAATTTCATTTTTTAGTTCCTTCAGAACTCTGGGGTGTATACCATCCGGTCCAGGTGATTTACTACTCTTTTTGTCAATCAAGCCTACCACATCTTCTAGGTTCACCGTGATTTGATTCAGTCCATCTGAATCATTGCCCATGAAAACCTTCTCCATTACGGGTACCTCCCCAACATCCTCTTCAGTAAACACCGAAGCAAAGAAATCATTTAATCTTTCCGCGATGGCCTTATCTTCTCTAAGTGCCCCTTTAACCCCTCGATCATCTAACGGTCCAACTGACTCCCTCACAGGCTTTCTGCTTCGGATATATTTTAAAATGTTTTTACTATGAGTTTTTGCCTCTACAGCCAACTTCTTTTCAAATTCTCTTTTAGCCTGTCTTATCAATGTCTTACATTTAACTTGCCAATGTTTATGCTTTATCCTATTTTCTTCTGTTGGATCCTTCTTCCAATTTTTGAATGAAGATCTTTTGGCTAAAATAGCTTCTTTCACCTCCCCTTTTAACCATGCCGGTAATCGTTTTGCCTTCTTTCCACCTTTCTTAATGTGTGGAATACATCTGTGCTTCTAGAATGGTATTTTTTTAACAATGACCACGCCTCTTGGACATTTTTTACTTTTGTAGCTGCTCCTTTCAGTTTTTTTCTAACAATTTTTCTCAGTTTATCAAAGTTTCCCTTTTGAAAGTTTAGCATGAGAGCCTTGGATTTGCACACTGTTCCTTTTCCAGTCATTAAATCAAATTTGATCATATTATGATCACTATTGCCAAGCGGCCCCACCACAGTTACCTCTCTCACCAAGTCCTGTGCTCCACTGAGAATTAGATCTAAAAATGCTCCCTCTCTCGTCTGTTCCTGAACCAATTGCTCCATAAAGCTATCATTTATTCCATCCAGGAACGTTATCTCTCTAGCGTGACCCGATGATACATTTACCCAGCCTATATTGGGGTAATTGAAGTCTCCCATTATTATTGCACTACCAATTTGGTTAGCTTCCCTAATTTCTCTTAGCATTTCAATGTCCGTCTCACCATCTTGACCAGGTGGATGGTAGTATACCCCTATCACTATAGTCTTCCCCGACACACAAGGGATTTCTACCCATAAAGATTCAATTTTGTATTTAGTCTCATGCAGGATGTTTATCCTGTTGCACTCTATGCCATCCCGGACATAAAGCGCCACACCTCCTCCCGAGTGCTTCTCTCTGTCATTGCGATATAATTTGTACCCCGGTATAGCACTGTCCCATTGGTTATCCTCTTTCCACCATGTCTCTGAGATGCCAATTAAGTCTATGTCATCATTTACTGCTATACATTCTAATTCTCCCATCTTACTTCTTAGACTTCTGGCATTAGCATACAAACATTTCAAAGTTTGTTTTTTGTTTGTATTTTCATTCTGCTTTTTCATTGATAGGGATGTTAGAATTTTTTAGCTCAGGTGAGTTTTTAGTTACAGGCACTTGGACTACTTTTCTAATTATTGGAACCTCACTGTCGGGATGCCCTAATTCTAATGCATCATTAGTATCCTTTAAAGATACCTCTCTCCGAACCATGCGCTGCTGAGCGACTGTCTGCTTTCCCCTTTGTTCTAGTTTAAAAGCTGCTCTATCTCCTTATTTTTTTATTTATTTATTTAATGTCTTTTTTATACCGATAACCGTTCACACATCGTATCGGTTTACAGTTAAACAGGAACCATTGGGCAGAACCCTTACATATAACATTGAGAACAGCAAAATCACTATATACATATCACCAAAACTATATACAAAAGATAAGTACATAAATAGCAGAGTCAAAGTACAAAATCGATAGGCATACAACGTAATCCGAGAAATAAATCATAAGTCGCGTATCAGATTCTAGGAGAATCACTTATTTAATCAGTAAGGATTTATGTAATGGGAGGTGATGTGTGGTAAGCTTGCTGGAAGAGCCATGTTTTCAGTTTTTTTTTGAAAGTGGGTGTGTATGATTCTAGGCGTATATCAGGAGGCAGGGAGTTCCATATAGAGGGGCCGGCTAGGGAGAAAGCTCTGTTTATAGTGGACGATAATTTGAAAGATTTGATAGGTTGTGCACATAGGGTTCCTTGGAGGGCAGTACGTGTGGGTCTATTCGAGGTGCGGGGGAGGAGTGGGGGGTTAATCCAATTCAGGTTAGAGTTCAACAGACTTTTGTGGATGATGGAACAGGCTTTATAGAGAATTCGAGAGTGTATAGGGAGCCAATGAAGTTCGATGAGTGTAGGGGTGATGTGATCTCTTTTTTTCGTGTTTGATAGTATCCTGGCGGTTAGCACCAGCAGTCTGGTTCCACCCTGGTTAAGGTGGAGCCCATCCCTTCGGAAGAGACTCCCCCTTCCCCAAAAGGTTCCCCAGTTCCTAACAAAACTGAATCCCTCTTCCTTGCACCATCGTCTCATCCACGCATTGAGACTCCGGAGCTCTGCCTGCCTCTGGTGACCTGCGCGTGGAACAGGGAGCATTTCAGAGAATGCTATCCTGGAGGTTCTGGAGCCTTGTGAGAAATTGCAAGAGGATGCTGCAAAACGGGGAGACTGGGCATGCAAATGGCAAATGAAATTTAATGTGGACAAGAGCAAAGTGATGCACTTAGGGAAGAGGAACCCAAATTATAGCTACATAATGCAAGGGTCCACATTAGGAGTCACCACTCAGGAAAAGGATCTAGGTATCATCATTGAAAATATATTGAAATCTTCTGCTCAGTGGGCAGCAGTAACCAAGAAAGCAAATAGTATGCTAGGGCTTATTAGGAAAGGAATGGAGAATAAAACAGAGAATATCATAATGCCTCTGTATCCCTCCATGGTGTGACCTCATCTTGAGTAGTATGTGCAGTTCTGGTCACATCATCTTTGTCCCATTCTTCAGTTCTATGAGTGAAATAAACATGGTAAGTTCCTGTCTGCATGGAATACAATATGTACGTTCATTCATGCCTAAAGAACTCCATTTTAACTTATTGCTTTTCTGAAATAACCACTACAACACAATTGCCACAGAAAATTTCTATAGGGAGATAAGACAAACATTTTTTAAAATTGCAGTAATTTCATTTATAACAATGTACTGGGTAGGAATTAATATAAAGATGTATTGCTTTAAGAAAACTGTTGGAAATACAAGAGCCTGAAGGGAACTAAGTAAGATTTGGGAGAGCTAGTCAGCTTCATTTGGTTAAATTAGACTGTGACTTGCATTGTTACCATATGGTGACATTCACAAACCATAACTGCAAAGCACATCCTGCTGAAACACTTTTTAAAATAATGACATCTTCAGGAATAAGAAAATCTTAAAATTCTTCTGTTTGAAAGGAGGCTGTGAGAACCTAAATAATAATGTTTATCTAGATGAGTATGTTCATAGGTCAGAATAGGTAGTGAATAATTGTTCTCCATTTTAAAAAGTGATAACATTTTCTTGCTGTGTTTGATAAATACTGATACATGAAAACCTTTTTTGGCTACTTTTCCAAAGCCTCTGTTTGTTTCAAGGCTATAATATTTTCTATGTACCAGATATTTTTGACAGTTTCTCAGAGAAATGCAACTTTCAGCACATGTGCAGTTTGTCAAGAATTCTATTTGACCAAACCTAAATTCATAAGTAATAATTCAATTACTGTGCATAAGGTATACTATAGTAAGAACAAAAGTACTGGTAGACCAAGGGTCCATCAAGTCCAGTATCCAACAATGGCCAGTCCAGGTCACAAGGATCCCAAACAGTAGATACATTCCATGCAGCCTATGTCCAGGAATAAGTTGTGGCTTTCACCAAGTTTGGCAAGTTAATAACTGTTTATGGACTTTTCCTCCAGGAACATGTCCAAAACTTTTATAAAATCTAGCCTATGTCAATTGCCTTTACCACATGTTCCAGCAATGATTTCCAGAGCTTAATTATGTATTGAGTGAAATGTGCCACTTAGTAACATCATGGAATGTCACCTAGTCTTTTTATTTTTTGAAAATAAAACCAATTTGCATTTATCCATTCCACTCAACTCATTTTATAGATCTCTATCATATTGTTCCTCTATTTCCAAGCTGAAGAGCCCTAACCTGTTTAGCCTTTCCTCATAGGGAAGCTGTTCCATCCTCTTTATTATTTTGATCACCCTTCTCTATACCTTTTCTAGTTCTATCTTTTTTGAGATGCAGGGACTACAATGGCACACAATACTCTAGGTGCAGTCATACCATAGAGCAATACAGAGGTATGATATTCTCTATTTTACTCTCCATTCATTTTCTATTTAAAATTCTGCAAACTTTATACTGGTCAAAATAACACAGGTACAAAACTTAGATTGTAAGCCCTCTGGGGATAGGGAAATACCTACAGTACCTGAATGTAAACCGATGTGGTAACTCAGATCGAATGTTGGCATATTAAATAAATAAATAAGCAAGCAAGCACATAAATAAATAAATAATACTTCCTAACATTGTTTGCATTTTTGACCGCAGCCGCACACTGAGCTGAGCATTTAAACATAAGTTCCACAGTGATGCCTAAATCCCTTTCTTGGGTGGTGACTCATAATATGGACTCTAACATTGTGCAACTACAGTTTGTTTTATTTTTCTCTATGTCCATAACTTTATACTTGTTCACATTCAATTTCATCTGCCATTTGGATGTCTAGTCTAGCAAGGCCCTCCTGTAATTTTTCACAATCTACTTGTGATTTAACAACTTGGAATAATTTTGTGTTATTTATAAATAATATTTCACTTGTTCTGTTTTCCAGATCATTTACAAATATACCAAAAAGCACCAGTCCAGTTAAAAATCCTGGGACACTCCACTATTTATCATTCTTTATTGAAAAAACATTTAGTCCTGCTCTCTGTTTCTTATCTTTTAACCAGTTCATAATCCACAATAGACTGTTGCCTCCTATCCCATAACGGTTGCATTTGTGGACCCTTAGACAGAGGTGGGGTTGACACAACCTGCAGGGAAGAGCAGGTCCCCACTGTTGGTAGGCAGACCTGGATGAGGTCAAGGCCCATGTTCTCCTCAGGTTGCGTCTTTAGATGCCAGGGATGGCAGGTCTTAGGTGGGGGCCTCTGTTGAAGGTGAAGAGATCTGACACGGTAGCTGGGTCAAAGTAGGAGTAGGCAAGGTGTATCTGGTGGCAGGCAAAGGTCAGCAGGTGGCGATCAGGAGAATACAGAGGTGGGCAGTGGTCAGTGGCAGGCAGTGATGAGGAGAATCCAGAAGCAGGTTTGAGGTCAATACTAGATATTCGTCTGAAGGGAATGGCGGGACAGATATATAGGATGGCAAGAAGCAGAACAGGCGGACAGACAGATTAGATAAATTGGAGGACTGGAGAATAATGACATGGAAGCTGGGCTGAAGACCCGGAATACTGGAGCAACACACACTACTAGAGAGTAGGGAGGCCTGTTGCCAAGGTGTTGGTGGAGTCTGCAGGGGCCTTTTATAGGCCTGAAGGATTGATGTCATCAGCGCCTCCAGCTCTTTCCTGCCGCGGGCACTTTAAAACGGATGACGTTGGGTGCGTGCACTCCCTAGGAGGAACAGGGCCAGGTGATATTGGCACCAATCTGCCATGAGAGCTATCGGCGACATCCTACCATGTTGGCATGCTGTAAAGGAGCCTGGAGGCCGGGAGCTGATGAGAGAGGCCATGCTGGGAGGTGAGTACAGCAGTTTGTGGGAGCAGCTTGTGGACCACCAAGCACAATACCTCCTCCTCTTAAGCCCTCTCCCTGAGGCTTTGGGTTTCTTGGGGTACTGGCGATAGAAGTCTTTCAGGAGTTTGAGATTTGGCAGGTTGGCAACTGGCTCTCGAAAGTTTTCTTCCGGGTCATAATTTTTCCAGGAAAGGAGGTATTCAATTTTTTTACCCCTATGGTGTTAGCTCAAGGCCTCTTCATCTTCGTATATGGTGTCTCCATCGCTACCTCCTGTGGTTTGGGCAGTATCCTGAAGGGTCATGCAGTACCACTGACTTCAGTAGCGACACACAGAACACACTGTGAATTTTCAATGTCGGAAGTAATCTCAACTGATACAAGACAGGTTGCAGTTGGAGTACAGAGAAAGGTCCAATGTAGTATATTGGGCTATATGCATGGAAGAGGCCCTGATGCATGCTGGGCCAAGTTATCCCTCCAACTTTAAGCTGACTGGCTAGCCTTCTGTGGGCATCGGTTGTCCTCTTGGCCCTGTCAGCAGCTTTTTAGAGCAGATGGTTAGTCCATTTCCATAGTTTGTGCAATTTTTGGGAGGATAGCTGTGCCTCGAGTGAGGGTACTGCCACAGGTAGTGGCAGAGAAGGTAACGATTGTTTCCGTTGACCAGCTGGAAGGGAGAGGACCTAGTGACTGAATTAATGTGGGTATTGTGAAAGAACTCAGCCCAGGATAAAAGAGTGGCCCAATTGTCCTACCGCTCATTGATGTATGAGTCTTGAGAGTGTGATTTTTATAGAGGGAGTGCCAGTATTGTGGGGCGAATTGCACACCATCTGACAATATGTGCTTCAACAAGCTATGCAAGCGGAAACCATGGAAGGTAAAGAAGCATCCCAATTCTGGTGCATAAAAGGACCCTGGTAGTGAGATGAAGTGTGCCATTTTAGAGAAATGATCTACAACCACTCAAATCACGATGGCGCTGTCTAAGATGGGGAGATCCATGATAAAATCTGTGGACAGATGAGTCCAGGGTTCCCTGGAGGATGGCAAGGACTGTAACAGCCCCCAGGGTCAACCATGCAACGTTTTTTTGCTATGCGCAGATAGAGCACACATCATAAGAACATAAGATTTGCCATACTGGGTAAGACCAAAGGTCCATCAAGCCCAATATCCTGTTTCTAACAGTGGCAAAGCCAGGTCACAAGTACCTGGCAGGATCCCAAGGGATAGATAGATTCCAAGCTGCTTATCCCAAGAATAAGCAGTGGATTTCTGCAACTCAACCTTAATAATAATGGTTAATGGAATTTTCTTAAAATACAAAAGACGTTTTCAAGTTAGTCTTTACATTTGACAGCTTATCCAATTCTTAGAAAAAAGGACCATCATACCACCCTGCGGTATCTGAACTTAAATTTAAGGACTTTTCAGCTTGGAGAAGAAATGGTTAAAGAAATATACATAAAGCAGAGTTGCTTACCTGTAACAGGTTTTCTCCCAGGACAGCAGATGGGTGACATCATCCGATGGAGCCCTGTCACGGAACACTTTTGTCAAAGTTTCTAGAATTTTGACTGGCACACTAAGCATGACCAGCATGCCACTAACCCTGTGGCCACAGGGGGTCCCCCCCTTCAGTCTTGTTTTAAAGCAAAAAGTATGAGCGAAAAATAAAATAAACCGCAGACAAACCCAACTCTGCGGGGTAGCGGGCAGGTTTCGTGAGGGCTAACATCCTGCTGTCCTGGGAGAACACCTGTTACAGGTAAGCAACTCTGCTTTCTCCCAGGACAAGGATGGTAGTCCTCACAGATCGGTGAATAGCAAGCTACAGGCCGCCTCAGAACATAGTGTGCCAACCAGCACCCAGAAATGTGCAACAGGCACAACAACATGGGTGCTGTTGGTAATGAAGGGCAGCCTGAAATTCACTGTGGGCCCTAGGTAGGAAGAGTTGAATTCCTACACTGGAAACAAATTACATAGGACAGACTGGTCAAGGATGCTGACTTGCCTACCAGCCTTGTCCAGACAGTAATGAGCTGCGAAGGTGTGGAGAGAGTTCCAAGTTGCAGCCCTGCAGATGTCGGCAATGGGTACTGAAGAAGTATGCCACTGATGTTACCATGACCCTGACTGAATGCGCTTTCACACGTCTGTCTAGCAGAAGGCCTGGTTGCTGGTAACAGAAAGCAATACAGTCCACCAACCAGGTAGACTGAGTCTACTTGCCCACTGCAACTCCGAGTCTATTCTTGTCAAAGGAGTCAAAGAGTTGGGTGGACCTCCTGTGGTGCGGTCTAAATAAAAGGTGTGCAAACATTTTCCAGTCCAAGGTGTGCAGAGCCTGCTCACCTGGGTGTGAGTGAACCCATGGAAAAAAGGTGGACAGTACTATGGACTGATTCAAGTGGAAATCAGTCACTACCTTTGGCAAGAATTTAGGGTGAGTGCAGAGTACTACCTGGTCATGGAGAAGTCTTGTATAAGGCGGGTAAGTTACCAGTGCCCGTAGCTCACTGACTCTGCGAGCAGATTTATTTATTTATTTATTTACGGATTTATATACCGAAGGTTCCTGTATAATATACATGTAATCGCCACTAGAAAAATAACTTTCTAAATGAGATGTCTCAACTCGCAAGAATGAAGGGGCTCAAACGGAGGTCACATGAGCTGTGCTAGCACAACACTGAGGTCCCAGGCCGTAACTGGGGGGACGTAGTGGAGGCTTCAGCTATAGTAAGCCTCTCAAAGCATCCGACAAGAGGTTGCGCCGAAATTGGGTCATCCCCTATCCCCTTATGGTAAGCGGCTATGGCACTTAGGTGTACTCGGATGGAGGAAGTCTAGAGACCAGACTCCAAGAGGTGCCAGAGGTAGTCCAGGAGCCTCGCTGTGGGGTAGGAGAAGGGATCTAGACCTTTTTGCATGCACCACGAGGAGAATCTCTTCGACTTTGAACCAGTAAGACTTCAGAGTAGAAGGCTTTCGTGAAGCTACGAGGACCTGGGAGACATAAGGTCAAGGGATTGTAATATCGACCTTTCAACATCCAGGTTGTCAGAGACAAAGACTGGAGGTTCGGATGGCACAATTTGCCCTGGTCCTGCGTTATGAGATTTGGTGTCGTGCCCAGGCGAAGAGGCTGCTGGGCAGAGAGGTTGTGAAGAATGGGAAACCAGATTTGGCGCAGCCAACATGGGGCTATGAGGTTCATTGAGCCCCGGTCCTGACATAACTTCATGAGAATTTGTTGATGAGTGGAACAGGAGGGTATGCATACGGCAGACCCATACTCCATAAGAGGGCGAAGGCATCCATAGTTGATGTCTTGCGGCTGCTGTGCAGAGAGCAGAATCGGTCCACTTTGCGGTTGTTATAGGACACAAAGTTTGATGTCTGGTTGACTCCACTTATGGAAGATTTTGTTCAAGACAGAGGGATCCAGGGACCACTTGTGGGGATGGAAAGTCTGGCTGAGACGGTCTATCATCACATTCTTTGTGCCTGCCAAGTAGGTGGCTTCGCAGTCGCATGGAATGCAACAGAGCCTAGGCCTAGATCTGCGCTGCCTCTTGGCAGAGCAGGTAAGAGCATGTGCCACCCTGTTTGTTTAGATACCACATGACTACCTGGTTGTCTGTCTGAATCAAGACTACCTTGTTGGATAGGCAGTGCTCCACTAATACCTTACTTGGCACGAACCTCAGGGGCGCCCCCCCCGTGATGATGTTACGCTGCCCAGATATTTAAAGCCTACATTATTTGCTAGCCTTTGAGTTAGCAAGGGGGGGGTTCTTACAGATGGGATTCGCTCTCCACACCCAGCTACTCTGCCTCCAATTCCGTTGGACTCTTATCGCTAATGGGGTACCCGCTCCTCGGGGGCCTCACTTGCTTTTCAGGTCGCTCTCAGGAAACCGGTACTCGCTCCTTGAGGGCCCATATTCCCTGACTCACTGCCTGCTCCTACCTTCTCTTCTGCCTGGAAGGATTTGCTATCTTCAACACCAGTGAGTACTACCATCTTCACCTCAGAGCTGTTCCCTGGAACCAGGTACTCGCTCGAGGGCCTGTCCCCGTTCCAGCCCTGGTGCCATCTCCTACGTGGAACCGCTGTGTGAGTACATCACCTTCAAGCCTCTCAGCGATCAGGTACTTGCTCTTCGAGGGCCTGCTCTCCCTATCCTGGGGTTCTCCATACTGAGGCTTGTGCATATTCCACTGTACTCATTCTCAGTTCTTTCCACTACAGCACTGCTACCGGAGGAGTCGCTGTTCCAGCGCCTGAGGGACACTAGCCCAGCTGGGCTACTTCTACTGCTCACTACTCTGGTGGCTTCATCACATTGTCTAATAAAATATCTCTCTCTGTGTTTGTATGTCCTAAGCTGAGCCTGCCCTGTGGCCCCTCACAGGACTCCCCCTGTGGGCGTGGTCAGCTGCCACAGTGTCCAAGGGCCAACCAAACTTCACTAATTATAACATCTGGCTATGGTGGTGTCTAGGTCTGCTCCGATAAAAGATAATTGGTGGGACGGAGTCAGATGGGATTTCGGGTAATTTATCAGAAACCTCAACGACTGGAGCAGCTGTATGGTGAGACGGAGGAGGAATGGAGTGCTCCTTCTCTGAATCAGCTTCTGAGGAGCCAATCGTCCAGATATGGGTAGACACTCTTTCGTGTCTCAACTGTGCCGCCACGACTTCTAGACACTTTGTGAACACTTGGTGTGCTGAGGCAAGGCCGAAAGGCAGTACTCTGTACTAAAAGTGTCTGTATCTCACTACAAATCACAGGTATTTGCAATGAGGAGGAAAGATTGCTATATGGGCATGAGCGTCTTGAAGGTCTAGAGAGCAGAGCCAATCTCCTGGTTGTAGAAGTGGAAGCATGGTGCCCAAGGAAAGCATTCTGAATGCTCCTTGCGGAGAAGTCTGTTTAAGGCTTGGAGGTCTTTGATAGGACGTAGACCGCCGGAGGCGGCTCGGACTAGGCTGATACTGCTCCAGTGTTGGCACCAGATGGTGGCTCTGGACTGCAGTAGGGTAGAGAGCTCTGCCTCAAGGAGTAGTGTGTGATCGCTGAGACACCACGCTGGGACGGGCGGGGAGTCTGGGGACACAGTGAGTATTTGAGATGATAACTGTGGGTTATGATAGACATAGCACCCATCGGTTGGTGGTGACTGAGTGCCATTTGTTGGTGAAGTGGCACAGACGGCTTCCCACTGGTAAACTGGTTGTGGGTACAAGGGAGGGTGACCACTGCTCACTAGATAAGAGTCAAAACCTTGCTGCAGGTCCAGCCTGGGGAGCTGGCTGCATTCTAGGAGTTCTGCGCTGACGAAGTTGGCCCCTATGAGATGGCCGGGCTGTCCAAGCACGGGATGCAGGAGGGTAGTACCTTTGTGGCCTGGCACTAATTCCAGCTGCTGAGACTCTAGATGCAGTCTCAAAAGCATCGTAGACTGCTCTAACCACATGCTTTCCAGCCTCCAATCCTTTTTGCAGGATGGAGATCAAGCCCTCCTGGAATTGTGGCAGGGTCTCCGAGAATTCCTGGACTTCTTTCCAGAGATTCCTATTATATTGGGTCATGTAAAGTTGACAGGCCGCTATACGAGCCGTTAACATTGATCCTTGGAACACCCTGCGGCCTAAGGCGTCCAACGCCTTTTGCTCCTTTCCAGGTGGGGCAGAGGAGTGAGGGTGGGATATTTTGGCTTTCTTTTGAGCTGATTCAATCCTACAGACTGGTGAGGTAATTGGCTTTTTTGAAATCCTGGGGCTTGTTGTACCAGGTATGTATCAGTTTTTCTATTAACTGGAGGTACAGTTCCTGGATCCTCCCAGAGGCGGTGCAAGAGGTCTAAAAGAACCTCGTGCACAGGACTGCCATTACTTCCCTTTGGAGCATCTACACATTGTAGGACTTCCAACATTTTGTGCCTAGCATCCTCCTCCATTTCCAGTTGGAATGGGGTAGTCTCCGACATCTCCTTAATGAAGCTAGTGAAGGAGAGGTCCTCTGGAGGGGAGCAGCGCCTATCCTACGGGGGTAAAGGCTCAGAAAGAAGCTCCTCAGAAGTTTGTGAGGAGTGTTCAGAGGAAGCATCATCCCCCATGGGTCATAGGGAGGCTCTCCTTCACCCACCGACCTCCAGATGGAGGAAGAAACCCAAATCCAAGAGGGTGGGAAGGCAGCACTGATGGACGGTGAGGCACCGAAATAGGTGGCACCGGTATCGAAGCTGGCGGTGCCGGCACCGGTGCCAATGATGGGCGCCGATGCACTGGGAAACCTGATGGTCTTGCCACCAGTGGTTCCTGTACAGGAGATGGGCAAGGGCCCAAATACTCTTCTTCCGAAGATCCCGGAATCAGTATTAAGACCGGGGCAGGGATTGGCGGTTGGCTCGGTGGCAAGGAACCCGTTGGAACGAGTATCGATGGCAAGGCACCGATGAGGGTGTCTAAGCGCTTGAGGAGAGGAGTCCGTATCGAAGGCACCGGTGGCAACTGGAAGCCCCCAAGAGCTTTCAGCATTGCCTCTTGGACCATCCGGTCCAATTCCTCCCGAAAGGCTGACGTGGATGGCATGGCGTCTGGGGTAGGATGCAGGCTAGGCTTCACTGAAGCATCCACGGGGGTATGTGGAAGCTCGGTGCCCAGCCCTGGTACCGGTGGGGAAAGCCTTGGGGTCCCAGTTCCAGAAGAGGATGGGAGCTCCTCTTCCCAGTCCCTCTTCAGAGGCGGCTCGGACTAGGCTGATACTGCTCCGGTGTCGGCACCAGACGGTGAGATTCACGTCGGTGCCGATGGTGATGTTTTCCCTCGGTGCTCGGCCTGGTCCTTCTCCGGCGCTGAGGACAATGATGCAGAGGTTTTGGAATGGATCGACATCTGTGACGGATGGTCACCTGCTCCTTTGTCCTTCTGGTGAGATGTCGATGGAGAGGGGTCCAAAGAAGATGGGCCCCCTCGACTCAGCGTGCCTTTACCTGGGGTCGATGGAGACGAGCGCTTGGAGTCAAACAAGTGCTCCATTTTCTCCAGTCGGGCACACTGGCCTTTGGGGGTCATCTGTGCGCAACTTGGACACTGATGGACGTCGTGGGAAGGCCCGATACATAACACAAACCTCGTGTGGGTCCATTATGGACATAGTCCTTGGATACTGTGTGCACTTGCGGAAACCTGTCGCCATATTGAAAAAGATGGGCAGTGCGCAGTCAGTGGCTGTCGAGCACCGAGAAGTACACTGTCGGGAACAGAATGCAAAAATGCGGCAATAGCTTACTGACAATGTAGGAGTTCAGTGCGCGATGGGGGACCCTGGTGACGGGGGAAATAATGAAGAAAAACTTTTAATATTCTGGAGGAAAGTGTGAGAGAAATCTCTCAGAGCTCCTAGATCTGAGAGGCAACTGCTGTGTGGGAAAAAAAGAAACTGAAGGGGGACCCTGTGTGGCCACAAGGTTAGTGGCATGCTGGGCATGCTCAGTGTGCCAGTCAAAGTTCTAGAAACTTTGACAAAAGTGTTCCATGACAGGTCTCCACCTGATGTCACCCATCTGTGAGGACTACCATCCTGCTTGTCCTGGGAGAAACTTCAATGTCCAGGTGAATGGCCTGGAAATCTTTTTTTAGTATGTAGTCTTCCTGGCAGCATCCAAAAGAACTGAAGAATTGTAGTAGTATCACTTCTATTGGATAAATTGAAGCTGAGGGGACTACCCTGAGTTTTCAAGACCTAAGTATTAGTAACAGAACTAGGTAAGTTAGGCCTTAATTTTGTCTTTATCTGCTGTCTTTTACTATGTTCCTATTAGCAGTAGTCACATCTCAGAAATACAATGAAAGCTGTAAAAAATGTCTTAATAGATGTAAAATATCTACAATTAGAAAACCTTTCAATGCATATGTATAAAGGCTGACATCGTGGGTAGTCAAAGAATATGTTTAATAAAAAATAATTAAACTTCCATTTGCTCTATAGAACATCATAGAAAGTAATTCAATAAATTACAAATGACTTTTTAAGACGCTTGTTCACCTACAGAAAGCAAATTCAGACTACACAGAACACAACTGGCAAATATTGCAAATGTCCAAAGGAAACTGGACTAAGACTTGTATCATGAAGCCTGAAACAAGGGATATAAATACAAGGCAAAAACAGCTAAAGTCCTTTTAGTAACTACCAACACACATACTTTCTATTAAGTTGGGACTGTGACTTCGGTATTAGTGAAATTCTATTTCGTTTCTCTTGGACTCTTAAAAGGTGCCCCCCTCCAGTGATAAGTCACTTCATGAAAATGGGACTTTCAAGTATGCCCATATCTGGCTACTTTATAGCTTCTGCTAAGTTTACTAGACAGGTTTTGTTTTTACACTAAAAAAACAAAACGAAACAAAAAAACCCAAACCTGACAAATACATGATGACTTACCTGCTGCTCTACAGAATCAGCTTTAAAAAACATATCCTGAGATTCAATTACATTTTCACTCTGTAGTGGCTCAATGTGTGAAAAGAGGCAGTCCCAATTTTTTTGAAAGTATCCGGAGCAGATATGAGATAAGCTGGAAGTCAATGAAGAAGGATGTAGGCAATATGGGGGTTTTTACTTTATATAGTGACTTATTACAGGAGGGATACATCAAACGTGTTCACGTTGCTTTGACGACAGATTTTTGTTTTACTGATCAGAAATAAAATTTTGAACCAAAATGGTTAGCAAAAATCTACACCAGTCTTAGGGTTGAAATTGTATTTGCCTTTTTAAATAGAAAGAGAATCACTATGCCAACCAAACTCACCAGACCATAATTAGGAAAATATTTTCTTTTATCAGAAATGTGATATAAACTAAATTTTTTTTAGCACAAGTCCTTATGAGTTTTTTTTTCATTTTTGGATGTATAACTGGAAGTGAGGTTGAAATACTCCATCGACAATTAATAGCTCATTTGAAAAACTTTGGCTGCTTCAGAGATGCAATCTAGTCAAATAAAAAGTACTAAGTTACAAAGAACAAAATATTACATATGCAATATTTCCTTTCATGATGATTTGCTAGCTCCTCTTGCTGGAAGGATGTCATGGCAACTATTGCTAAGACACTGAACGAAAGGTAAAAATTTTACCAACGTGGAAAAATCCAGTAACCAACATGATCCCAATGGTATCTGGATGATTTTGTAAATTGTGTGTAATACTGTATCTAATCAAGGGGCTAATTACTGTGCACACAAACATTTTCATCAGTAAAGTTCTTGGTTAGAAAAAAAAAAAAGTAATTTACTGTACAAGCAGGCAACAGAGCTATAATCAAAATATACAGTTTCAAATTCATCTCTGAGAATCTATTTTTCTTCTTCAATGACTTGCCGAGGTACTTTCCCATATCCTTCCACCAACATTTGCTTAATTTTTTGGACTATAAATGAGCTACCTCAGCCATAATCAGTTCTAACAAAGTAGTATAAATCTGGGCCTCTGTCAGAGTAATAGCAGCTTCAGGAGGAGAAATCATAATCACACATCAAATATTAGACACCAAAGATTTATACAGTATTCTAAGATTTTATACAGGATTCTAAGGATTCTGCCTTACACCCCGTGATTGTATTCAGTAAGGATATTTTACGTATGTGTAATTAGTCAAAGTGCATTTTTTAAATGGACATCTCAGCATATTTTATATAAACCGAACTGATATTCCAACATAGTCTATTTTTTGGTTGGGAAAACATTTTATATTTTATCAACCCTGTACATATACTGCAACCTAACCTAAGTGATCATGTGTGGACTTTTCTTTACTATTGTTATCTGTTGACTTCAGGGGAGTCTTATGACATGAAAAAGTCATAAAACTTCTCTCTTTTGCATGAAGTATGAAATGTTGCAGATATTTAAGCATGGCACTTTATGATGACGTCGCCTCTTTTTGGGCATGGAGGACACTACAAATTAATCTGAATTTTAAATCACTTCTAGAAAGAGATCAAACATCTTTTAAAGTTTTCATGGAATTATTTTTGTCTTATGACAGCTTATGACGCACATATCTTGAATATGATCAATTTATTTAGCTTCGATTTTTAATATCTTTTAAAATTATGTTTTATAGTTGCTGGCTATGGATTCCAGTTCAGAATGGTCACATTAACACCTAGGCTGGGGCTTCCTGAACCTGGTCCTGGGGACCTCCACAGCCAGTCGGGTTTTCAGGATATCCACAATGAATATGCATGAGATAAATCTGCATATCATGGAGACTCTGTAAATGCAAATTATCTCATGCATATTCATTGTGCCTATCCTGAAAACACGACTGGCTGTGGGGTCTCCAGGACAGGTTTGGAAAACCCTGACCTAGGCAAAACTATTTTTAAAAAGCAGTACCATCAAAAACCATAGTGAACAACTACAAATGGGTAAAAAAAAAAAAAAAATTTAAACTAAGTGTATCCTGACAACTGTGTCACAATTCATCACAATATAGAAAAAAAGTCTCAAAGGTTAGCAGTCAATTTTAAAATAATTCACCCACTTCGTACTGTGCAATATTCAAAAAGTACAAATAGTAAATGGCAATTCTCTTCCCTGTATTAAACTTGCAAGCCTAAACTATTAATTCTGACATTTTTAAACGGCTTTCTCTGCTGTTCTTTTGGGAGTAATGACAGCAATGACATTACAAATGACATCATACGTAACTACTGGAAGGAGCAATTGGTGTGTAAATCAACATCAGCTGTTTAAGGGCTTTTTTGGACACAGATTTTTAAATAACGTTTTACACAGTGATATCAGAGGAACAACTTAGTCAACACACAAATGCCAGATATTAGAGAAAGCTAAAGAAAGTACCCCCTCAGCACTGACTAATCAGGTATCATCTAAAAGCCATCTGATTTTTTTTTTTTTTTATTCCCCATTGTGGTAAAAAAGTATTTCAAAAAACCAATCTGAAAGGGAAATTTAGAATTCATTCAGAGTGGGGGGACATAACCAGCACAGCCGGATTTCAACAGCTCATAGGTGGCCACACACGGGGATTTTCTTCACTGCAAAAACTTGAATAAGCAAATAGCGTCAAAATACGGAACTGCGTATCAGCCAAGTAAAACATTTGAATCATGCCCCGAGTTAATTCTTTTTTTTTAAATGCCGTCCAATGCGCAATGTTCAATGCTTCGCTTAACATGGAAATGCCTTCAAGATGGTGACCAGGTCACACAGGACCCGATATTTTTTGGTTTTGTTATTGTGCTGAAACTTACCACTTTCTGGGATCTCATATGGAGCCATATCTTGGCTGGGTTAGCATCATTTCATGTATAGGATGAGTGTGTTTAAAAAAGAAAAAAAAATGAGAAAAAGTATAGAAACCACTGTAAACTTTCTAGAGCAACTCAGCTGAGGTAACAGGTAGGCCAAATTTAATTGGCTGACTGGGATCATTTTTGTGCCTTTTTTCTTCTCTCTCTCTCTTTTTTTTTTTTTTAATACACACACCTGAATTTGAAAAATCAGCAGTGCATCACAGGAGCATTTTTAGGTAACTGCAAAAAAAAAAAAAAATGATGGTGATGGAGATTCTACAGCTTTCATGACATTCATTAGCTGCCCAAATTATTGCTGAGTTTTTCATCTGTAAATTATAAGTGTCAAGGAGGCTGTAAAACTATATACTCAAAATTAAATCACTATATTATGCATAAAGTATTCTGTGTTCACTGCAAATATATTATTATATACAGCTCTTACGGAACAAAATTTGACTTTTGGATTTTTTTTTCTTTTTCATAAAATTACCCCTTTCCCTGCCCCCAACAAAATTATAATGCCTTTTGTTGTAATTTTACACCATGGTGTATTTGATAGTACATACAAGTTCTGAAACTCATGAACTTCCAAGAAATTTTACATGCAAAATGTCTCTGAAAGCAGTTTGCACTTCTAAACAAATACTGAAATGCTGTCAGTAAAATCATTGATGCACTCAACACTTGAGGGGAAAAAGGGGATATTTACAATGAAATAAAGAAGGAATCCAAAAATGAGTTTCTGTATAATTTAAGTGCAAGGTCTGTATGAAGTCAGTCTTCGTCTGAAGAATCAGAATCTTCAGACGACGACGACGCCGTACTGTCGGATCCAGACGAAGCGTCGGCTTTCTCTGTACCCTCATCTGTGCTGTTTTCATTGAGAGAGCTCGGCTCCATTCCCACTTTCTTGTTCTCGCCTTGAGTCGTAGCCCAGGAATCCTCCCCTTTTTTTTCTTGGAGGAGCTTGGAGGAGCTTGTGTCACCGCTTTTATTTACGGCCATTGTTTTACTGTTGGACTGGGACAAAGCTGAAAGATGGAGATTAAGGCCTGGAGTGAGGAGCATCCCTGGATAAAGTATATTGGACAATAGTAAAGGGTTAAGGGTTAAGGGGCTGGCAACAGCAGCGTTAAGTGCAGTAGCTGAGGATGTGGAAGGAGAACTGGACACTGAATTTTCGCCAGTGCTATCTACACTTGAGGCTTCTATCCTTTCTTTTTTCCTGTCTGTTTCCTTGGCGTCATGGCTGCCATTTCCCGTTTTGTCCTCAGAACTGGTTTCCGAAGGCTTACTTAACAGGCCTCCCATTCCCAGTAGATTGGGTAACCCAGTCATTCCCGAGAGCAGCATGGGGAACATGGCAGCTATATTTTTAGTTTCTCCTCCAGCGCTTAGGCCAGCTGGCATCCCCATCAGCCCTGCAGTCAGCTGCAATGATTGTAGGTTTTGCAAGTTCTGCTGTAAGGTCTGAAGAGTCGACAGATCTACGCCGGGAAGCAATCCATTAGCCATCAGGGGGTTCACAGTCATGGAGCCTGCAGACGCAGCTGCTGCCGTGGCCGTTGCTTTGGCAATCTCACTTTTTGGCCGTCTTCCTCTCCTGCTTACTTCTTCTCGTACAACAGGTCCAGTGAGAATGCGGTCAAACATGCTTTCAGGGAGGAATCCCTGTAACAAATACAAAAACATACCTGGGTACTCAAGCAGTTAATGGCTAAAGACAGACAAGATAGAAAACTATATGTGAAAAAAAAATTCTGGTGCAATATATGACAGTAACTTTTAAACAGCTGCGCAGGCGCACATATTCGCACACCTGCTGGCTTGTGTTAATGGACATGGCCATTTTATAACGTACGCGCGTATATGTGCACAATATAAAATAAGCTGTATATGCAGTTTTATATGGATCAAGCATGTGCCTGCAAACGTCACCTCTACTGCTTAAAGTGGGGGATTTTAGTAGACATGCGCGCCCACTCAATTACCAGTTTCCCCAGTTCACCCAGTTAAAGGATAGGTCTTCCTACTTAATAAGCCTACCTTTTACCCTGTTAGCCCCAACCCTGAAACCCCCGCTAACCTCTTAATTTGTCTCAGAACTTACACACCAACCATGGCAGGAGTAAAGTTACGCGGTAGGCGACCCTGGTGTGTGCGTACGCGCGTAAATACTCATGCGCAGATCTCATTGAGAAACTGGAGAACACCCATGCCCCGCCCAGGCAATGCTCACGCATCGCCCCTTTTAGCCAAAATGTTTTGGACTGCGGAAATACAAGAAACTATAAATTTGAAATAACATTCACAGGCAATAATTATCATCATTAGATCTCAACATTGGAGAAGAGGCGGCGCCAAAAAAAAAAAAAAAAAATAATAAAAAAGAATTACAATAAGACAGGCATTATAGGCAAGCTCATAGGATTCCCTGAAAATTATGGAGAGAAGCTGGAGAATACACTCGTCAGAAGAAATAAAAGTTGTTTAAGGGCAAAGAACAATACTCAGCATTTCTAGATTTTACTAAGCATTTACAAGGAAATCTCAACATTAAACTAAATCCTAAAGCAGTAACTCTCTTTAAACAACTAAAAAGCTTCTCTTAGACTTACCTTACCCAAGATACATCCGAGAAAACAGGCACTCTATGACCCATAAAAATCTTATTTTTACTGCTGAAAAATCTTAACGGCCGAATTTTAAATCGGCCACCTGCGTAAATATAGTCACGTGAGTGGTTGGGTCCTGCGCGTGCTGCGTGCATTTTCAAAAGGGCCCAGCCACACGCGTAAGTGATGATGTGCGCACAACCGCCGGGCCATGAAAAGGGGGCGGGCCAGAGGGTGCGGTGGAGGCCGGCTAGGACAGCAGTAAGTTGTAAACCAAAAATAATGTAAGTTTCTGGGACGGGTTAAGGGGGTGGGGAGGACAGGGAAGAGGGAGGGAGTTTAGGTAGGGGGGTAGGGAAGTTCCCTCCCAGTCCGCTCCTTAATTGGAGCGGACTGGGAGGGAACAGGCGGAGGCCCAATTTCGTCGCTGCGAGTAATCTACTAAAATCCCCTCCACCTGCGCACGGGTGCCTGCCCGCACAAGCGCGTGTGGTTTTTTAAATCTGGCGTGCATGTAAGTGTGTCCCACAGATTTTCTGACACGCGTGCACTGTCGCGCGCATGTTATAAAATCCGTGCGTCGATGTTCGTGTGCTGGGAACCGCACTTTTTAAAATCTACCCCTAAGTGTCCATTCTCTGTCTGATTCCAAAACACGGACTGCCAAAAGTGTAGCTCTAGAATAAATATTGGAATCTAGCAGAAAATGTGACAAATGCAAATCACCCGTCTGTTCCTCTTCCCTCACCATATTCACGACTGGGGGGGGTCAGATCCCTGAGTGGGATGATGTGCCTTAGTTATGGGAGGAAAGGATTCAGCTGGAATCTATAACACCTCAGTATAATATTTCCTTAGCAATTCTAAAAGGGACAGTCTTTTAAGCTTTACATGTTACTCAACTGGAAGCCAGTACAAATTTATCAAAATTGGTGTCAGAGTTGAATCCATGAAATTTGTATTTATTTATTTAAAACTTTTTATATACCGTTAAAGCAAATAAATTTGAACAAAACGGTTTACAATTATTTCAAAAAATATCAAAACAAGATAAAATTAAATAATAAAAAGTTAAAATAAACTAAGAACTTAAAATAGTAATAACAGTGAAATAAATAAAATGGTAAAGTTTGAATAAAAATACATTGGTAATCAATCAATATTATTAAAAAAATGTTTATATTGTAGTTAATATTTACTTTAACTAAAAACAGAACAGAGAGAAAATAAAAAGTAGTGAAATCTACTAAAAAAGAGTAGAAGAAGAAAAATGTCTGGTCTCTTATTCTGTAGCTTTGAATGCTTGTCTAAACAAATGTGTTTTTATTGATTTTTTGACATCTTTGCTATTGGCGATTTGACGTAGTGAATGCAGCAGTGCATTCCAAAGTATAGGCCCCACAACTGAAAAGGATTGAGTTCCCTGACACCAACCATGCTGCGGCTTTTAACAAACGTTGTAAGGCCCTTAGATGGGACTTTGGCAAACCAATATACAAACTGTTTCAGTTGCCAATAACAGACAAAATAAAAGAGTGAACTACAGTCCTGAAATCACAGTGATCAATGATATACTTTAGGCGACGAAGCTTATGCAATTTAAAACACAAAACAAAACCCATCATGCACAAACCGACCATAGTTGAGCCTTTAGACTCCAAAAAGTATCTAAAATAATGCCCAAGTCACGGACTGAATCAGAAAAAACAATCAAGTGCTCATCCATATTTAAAGAAAGTATTTTAGACTCTGGTGAACTCTGTATTTACAACGTTTAGAAGGAGGACATTAGAACGCATCCAAGTCTTGTTTCTTAAAACAGATTTGCTTACTTTGTGTAACGTAGACTCTAAATAAAAGATGTGATTCCCCCCTACAAGCAGCACTCCTCCTGACCCCTGATGCACTTCTCTTAACTGGACCCCCCTTTCTCACTCTCTGCTCCTCTTACCTCCCCAGCCCATTCTCTGTCACTCCCTTCTATCCCTTTTTGCCTCCTCCCCCCAGCTGATCCTCTCTTAACCCCAAGTGATCCTGTCATCCCCTCACTCTCACTCTATCCCCCATTCCCTCTTCACTTTCATCCCCATTCTTGTTTCACCTCCCAGCCTCACCTCCTCCCCCTGCAGCCCCTTCTTTCACATTCCCCCTTTGCTGATCCCCTTTACTTCTCTTACACCCCCCCCTCAGTTGATCTTCTATTATTCTCCTCCCCCAGCCAACTCCTCTTCATCTTATCCAACCAGGAAACCCCTCCTGCATCTCATACCTCCCTTCTCCAAACATCCCCTGGCCAGGGTCAGTGGCAACATTTTACTTTGGGTTGTGGACCAAGTGTGGACAACAACTGATGGGAATAGAGGTCAGGGCAACATTGATCTCTGGGATAGGTTCAGTGGTGAGTGAGGAGAGAAGCGCAGTGGTAATCTCCACTGACCCATGAGCACTCAGCCCCCCCCCCCCCCCCCCCCCCCTCTACCCTTCTGGCTGGTCCCTTGCCAGATGGAGATCTGCAAGCGGCAGCAGCAAGATTACTACTGAAAATCAGTTTGGGGCTTGCGAGCTAGTGCAAACTCATGGGCCCTGCAGTGGCCATGATCCCACTGCATGCACGGCTTTCTGCTACCACGGAAACTCGGGGGGATGAAGGAAATCAATAATTGGACAGAATCCCATGGCATGGCTCTAAGTCATGAAAAAAGAGTTGTGACCTGGTTAGGTAGATCAGCTCCTCATGGTATATTATTTGGGCACCCTGTGAAGGTACAAAATAAGATATGGGACCTTAGGGATAATACTAGTTTCTAATCTTTCGTTGAAAGCAGAAATGCTAATGCTGCCAGAGTATCCTTTTTCAAATTAAAAACGATCCACCTTTTAAAATATATATTGCCCACTGAAGATTTCAGAATAGTAGTACAGGCACTTGGTTCTAAGTCAGCTAGACTATTGCAATGCTATAAATTTAGGGTGATATTGAAATGTAAGTGAATTCACCTTGTTAACAACAGATAAAATTATAGAGCATCAAGAGACTATATGACCCATCATATAAAGACGCATAATCCACTCATTTATGGAGTTAAAGTCAGTCTGTACTATAATTATTGGTCTTTTCTTCCAATTGCTGCCCCTACTGGAAGAAAAGATTGGAACACCAAAAAAGCTAAGTTTTTATTTGCATAAAAATAAAAATAATTGTTTCCTACCCCAGCCCACAGCTTGGAGCCGCACACTGAGAGAGGTAATTGTGGAGGTGGGGACGCTCCTCCGGGGTCAACTAGTGAGAGTGCCTGCGCCGTGAGGCATTTACCCCAGGAGATTAAAAGTCCGGCTGCTGTGACTCTGGGGTCCCTATGGGACCTAATAGCAGGAATGTCCCTAAATTGAAAAGAACAAACTCGGCGTTTAGATGCTGTGTCAGCAAAAGTGGATACGGTTGCTCGAGATCACCAACAAATATTACAAGAGCATTTGGTATTTATTAAGAAATTGGAAGAAGATGGTAAACGTTTGAAAGATACTAATGCGGTAATAATTTGTGAGTGTATTGCATCCACCAGGAGGTTGGAATTTTTGGAGAACTCATTGCGACATTTAAATCTGTGGTTGCTCAATTCTCCAAAAGTATCTGGTGAACTGCCTTTTTTTTTTTTTTTTTTAAAGAATATTAAAGATACCCGAGGATATGTTTCCAGTTATAAAAAAGGCTGTAACTATCTCAAAAGCAAACTTTTGCCACGGATTAATAACGAAGGAAATATTTCCAATTTGACTGAGTATCTGGAAAATTCAGTTACAGAAGTTACAGCTAGATCAACGCTCTTGGTTTCCTTTTTTTTTTTCACTGAGCAAGATGTAAGTTTGATCATGCACTATTACTTTAAAAGCATTCATGTTTCCTTTTTAGGTGGTACAGCGCGGGTCTATCCTGACCTGGCTGGGCCTACCCAGTTACGCCGGCAGGCTTTTCTACATTTGAAATCTGAAGTTGTAGCTCATGGAATGAGTTTTCTTTTGTGTTTCCCATGTAAATGCATAGTCGAACTACAAAATAACACCTGAACAGCAGAGTTACCCCTGATGCTAGGGTAACTGTACCAGCTATGAATATTGGGGGGGCCATAATTGAAATGGAAAATGGGGAAAAAGCTCATGCTGCAACTTCCTTTTGTGATATAAGCTTATTGGTCTCCTCCTTGGTTTATTATTGCCTTGGTTCCCCACAACCCCTGCAAGGTTCCCTCTATGATGGAGAGAGTAAAGATTGTGTAAATGTATAATTTATAATCTGAGTGAAAATAATTGTCTTTTGTACTCTGTATATTTCTTTAACGAAGTATCACTTTGTGTATAGTAAAAGTTCAATAAAGAAAGAATTAAAAAAAGAAAAATTCTCAAAAACCAAGTTGAAGCCACACATGACCAGTGATTATAATACAGACGTAGTCCCGTGCAGACCGACTGATTCCATAAATGAGTGGATTACACCTCTTCATACGATGGACACATAGTCTGCTGATACTCTATAATTCTGCCTGTTGTTAACAAGGTGAATTCATATTATTTCAATATAACGTATATAATTATTCACCTGGGTTTGGTTTTTTTTTTAAAAGATTTATTTCTGGTTGCCAAAAGGCCTAATTAATATCTTTGAATTGGTGCAAAATGCTGCTGCGTGTGTCATCTTTGGTTTGCCATGGGGGTCCATATTGATTACTTATCGGAAAAAATGACGTTGGTTGGCAATAAATGAATTTGTTTTAAGGTTCTGACCATGGCACATAATTCAATGTTTTTGAAAGAGTAAAGTCTTATGGGAAGGTTAAATTGGTATGTCCCATTGCATACTGTGCGCTCATCAGGGCAAAATGTATTTGCTTTCCCCCATCTACTGCTTTTTTTCGCTTAAAATCAACTGTTCATAAAGCTTTTTCCCTGGCAGTTCCGGCGACACAAAATTAATTGCCCACAATCGTACATCAGGAAGGAAACTATTTGAAGTTCAGAAAATAAGTGAAGGCATTTCTGTTTGCTAGAGTATACACAGAATCTATGTCTATTTACAGTGGGTTCTGCAATATATTTTTGTGTCATTTTAGTGTGTATATTTATATGTAAATACTTGTATTGCTTTTGATATTTTGAGTAAAATGCATTGTGAATGTGAACAATGTAATCCGCCTTGAATGTATGGAATTGGCCGAATATAAACTGGAATAAATAAAAGAAATAATCAGAACAGTGCCGCTGCAGGGGCTGAGAGTGCATGTTTGCTGCTGGTTCACAGGCCAGGCACTGACATTCACAACCAGTGCCTAAGAAGTCCTGCAGAGTCCCTCGTGACCCCATCTGGTGGGTCAGCCCACAGTTTGGGAAGCCCCTGTTTTAAGGTGCATTAACCCTCCCCATGTGTAAAATAAAAGTGCATTAAATACTCACAGATTGCTTCACCACCTCTCCCCATTCAGGAGCTACCCCATACTCAGGATTTTCTTTCAGGAATCTGCACAGGTCCTTCAAAGGGGGAGCAAAGGCACCACCGACCTGAAACATGGCAAAACCCCCCCCCCCAAAACCTTTAAAAATTTGAATTAAAATGCCTAATACCAAGAACAAGCTATTTCTAGAAGGTCATGCAAGGCAAAATATTGGACAAAAATGCCACATCACATCAAAGAAAACAGTCCTATAGGCACTTTTAACACTGCTTGTACCGGATGTAATTCTGAGTTACTAATCTCTTTCACAATGTAATATATTATAAGGCAGGCATTTAATTTGGTTATTTCTAACAGTAATTTTGAATCCAGCCAATGTATTTTTCAGGTGTTAGATCCTCTAAGCTACACAGGCCTCACACACACTAATGGCCTGATTCGCTAAGCCTGGAAGAAAAGCCCCCATGAACCAGGCCCAAAGTGATCATTCAAGACCTGAAGTCATCATCTTAAGTGAGAACTAGTAAGCAATCGAGGTACCGTAACATTACAAGGCAGGGATTTTATTTACTCTTACATCTTAAAAAAAGTAAATAGTAAAGAAAATTATATGGAACAGTACATTCACCAAAGGGTCAAATAACTTTTTATTTTTAACTGTTTACTGAACTAAAAGCACAGTAACAATTGCATAAACCAACATCCTGGAGTACATGATTGAGTCTTGGAATATACATCATTAGACATCACAGTCTACATCAAAAAAATTCATTTACCCCTCCCCCTCCCCCCCTGGTCGTCTCTTCCCCTCAAATAACTTTTTATGATAAAGCTTCTCTGCATATGGAAGCTCAGTCCTGGGAGCTGCAATTCATTGCAATGTTCCGTCACATCAAGCTTATACTAACGGAAGACAGGCCCTTCTGGTACCCAAAAAGGACGGCAAAATCTACAGAACAGGAGTTAACTGCTTCAGGCACTCAACCTCAAAGATTTAAAGGAAAATAACTTAAACACAATTATTACAACCTCCCATCCATGCACACCACCAGGAGCAGTATATGGCAATTCTTTATAGGTGTCGACTTATGGGCATCTAAAGCATTTAACACTTTTGTTCTAATAATTTCTTTTTAGATACTTGTTATGAGACTGCGTTTAAGACATTTAGTAAATCAGGCTTCCCAAACTATGTGTTGGGACCCCAAAGAGTGTCCCCAGGTCATTCACCTGGGAGGTCACAGGTATCTCAAATGGCAGCACTCTTCAGGCGCCAGCAGCAACTTTAATAGCAGACATCACTGTGGGCCTTGTGAGCCAGCATGCACTCTGACGCCCTGCAGTGGCACTGCTCTTGCATAAGTTTCTGTGCTAACAGGAAGCCATGTATGAGGAGGGATCAAGGCCACTGCAGGGCCCATAAAGCTTGCACCAGCCCACATGACCCATACTGACTTTATTAGTAAAGCTGCTGCTTGCAGATCTGTCGGGACGAGTCAAAGGCGGAGGGGGAGGGCTGAGTGAGCATGGGTCGGTGGAGGTTACCACTGCTCCTCTCTCTCTCTTCACCTACCACTGAACTTATCCAAGAAAATAATGATGCCCTGGTCATCATCATCCACACTTGGCCCAGGATGAAAAGGAAAATGTTACCACTGATCCTGGCCATGGGGGTCTCTATTTGAAGGGCGGTATGAGATCCAGGAGGGGTTTCAGGGTTGGATACGGTGGAGAGGAATTGGCTGTGAAAATCAACTGAGGGTTGTAAGAGGAGATAAGATGAGAGGGGATCAGCGGGGTGGGGGAATGTGAAAGAAGTGTTGCAGGGGAAGAGATAAGGGAATGGGTAAGGGAATAAGGGATAGGTGAGCGTGAGGAGACGACAGAGGATCGGTTGGGGTAAGGCGTGTTGTTGAAAGAGGATCAGCTTAGGGGATGCGAATAAGGCTGGAGAAAGTGAGAGCGAAGGAATGGGCTGGGAATGCGTGAGGAACAAGGGATGAGGAAGATGGTTCGCCGGAGGGGAGGTGGCTCAGAGGAGGCCCTCTGGAGTGAGGATAGGGTGAGGTATGCTTGTTGGGGAGGGGGCAGTGCTCCTGCTAATTTGTTTTAGTCATCGTCCTCCTGCGTCATGTGAATTTTTAAGTGCTAAAACGGGATCACATTACCTAAAAGTTTGGAAAGCCTTGTAGTAAAATGATTTGCTAAGAGATTTTCCAAAAGCTGTGAGGATAAATTCCAAGGAAAAAAATAATTCTGCGGCATGGATACCACAGGCCTGACAGTTAAACTGCTTATACGTAGTGTGTGTGACAATTCTGTTACGTTCTGCAGCTTAAAGATATTCATGAAATCTGCTGATTATAACATTTATATTACCTTTCTGGCATTTCTTCGATTTATCAGCTGAACTCGCTCTTCTCCAGTAAGACTATTGACATTCAATTTATTAGGGTTTCTGCAACGATGTCTCTTCTGTTTGGGCCTCCCATCATGAAGCTGCATTCTCTAGTGTTGGGTAGGGAAGAGAGAGAGAGCAAGAATTAGGAAATACAATTTCATGAATATTTTCAGTAGAGAAATACAATACATGTTCTGAATTTTATATAAAATGCTTCACACTATGAAGAAAGGTATCATGAAATGTGAACCTTTTTTTTTTTTACCTTTATTGAACAAACACTCCAGATATTATATGTAACTTGACCAATGTGAGGAACTTCAGTCTTTCAACCCCAAAACTTTGATTATTTTAATGTTTTCAATCTTTTATTCTGCTCTTGATTTTACAGACTTTCTTTGTATACTATCCATTCTACAAAAATAATATATGAAAAACAAACAAACTGGCTAAGTATATCTATAAAACTACATTCCCCAAACAGAAACCTCCGCTCAGCCAACAAAGGTCTATTAAAGATTCTACCTACTCGCTCCAAACAACTTACCTCAACTCGGAAGAGAACCACATCCCTAGGAAGCCCCAAGCTCTGGAGCACCCTCCCAACCGAACTTAGAACACAGCGTAATTTAAAAACTTTCAAAAAAGAACTCAAAACCTGGATGTTCACCAAAGCCTACCAAAACACCCAATGACTTTCAATGGCCCTATGCAAACCGTGTGGAACCAATGCAAGCACATAATACATACACATAAATGAAACCACAGTTTGAAATACGATCTAAGTTTATAAAACCTGCAATACTTATGTTGACAATCACATCAATCTTTGGAAACTCTGTTAAACATCGAAACTTTTGTAAAACGTTGTGATGGTGAAACCGAACGATGGTATATAAAACTCGACAAATAAATAAATAAATATTTGATTTCTATCAGCCTTGCATGAATTTGCATTGCCTTTGATACATTTGTTTCATTTTCCCTTTTTGTTTTATGGATCTCTGCATATGAATGTGACTAAGGAATTTTTTAGGGCAATCAGGAGTAGAGGGAATGTCTGGCTCAGGGTGTAATAAATCATGGCTACCTTTAGAGAGTGCTAGAGATCAGAACTCAAGTTGAGCCCTGAAATTTTACAGCCTATTATACTGCTCATTTTCCTTTCAGCAGTTCTTAATTGTAGCGGATGCGGCCTCTTTTGCAGACTGGGGTCCTGAGATATATAGCTCATGAAAAGTTCAATAGAGATTTAGGGTTTTATTCCATAGGAATAGAATGGGGAAAAAAAAAAAGTCCCTTTGTGATTTAAGCAACCAGCTGTCAAAAACAAGGAGCTGTGATGTAGCAACAGTCACGAGATCACAGTTTGCAAAACAAGGAGCTGTGATGTAGCAACAGTCACGAGATAGCAGTTTGCAAGTGCATAGTCATCCATTAAAAAGCACTGGACAACTGCATAAGATTAGGATCTGACAGCCGATGCTTAATTTTACGGGTGTTGGTTGCCGAACCGCTGACAGCCACGTGTTTGGAAAACAGAAGCCGGCAAAACTGAGCATCCGTTTTCCAACCCGCGGGCAGATTTTTTTTTTTTTTTAAAGAAGTTTTTTTTTTCTAATTTTTGGGATCTCCGACTTAATATTGTTATGATATTAAGTTGGAGGGTGTACAGAAAAGCAGTTGTTTCTGCTTTTCTGTACACTTGCCTGGTGCCGTGTACATTTTACTTTCAGTATTCTGGGCGAATAACTAATAGGCTCATCAACACGCATTTGCATGTGATGAGCACTATTAGTTTCGGGGGGGTTGGCCGCGCGTTTTCCATGTGCTATTACCCCTTACAGTATAAGGGGTAATAATAGCGCATCAAAAACGCGTGGCCAAATGGGGCAAAACGGTGTCCTCGGCCGAGCGCACCGTTCTGTATCGGCCTGTATGGTGGGTAAAAGGTGCGCAGTTTAACCCATATTGTGGGAGAAGGCAATAATAATACAAAGGCATTTTTATGTAGGTAAACCCAGGCTTATCTACACGAAAAGCTTTTGATTACTGCCCACCTTGTTTATTTTATGTTGGGTATAATATATATTTTCGTTTTCTGTTTTTTGGTACATTTTCTTTGTGAGCTTTACTGGTGCTCAATCTATTTGGAGATGTGATATTTTCTTTAGCCATTTCTGTATTTAAAAAATCTTAAGATGTCATTATTGTAATGAATATTTGTGTAATTTTTTTAATTAATTCAAATCTTTCCTTTTCAGTTGAGTATGTTTAAATATTGCTTACTGTGGATTTGCATTTGTTAATATAAAATCCTTTTCTGTTTTTTGGATTGCTTTATGGGTATTCATTTGTTAATTTATGTAAGAGTTGTGCTCACTGTTCTGCTCTGCATTGTGAGATATACAGTAATTTTCTATAAGAGTTGTGCCCCACTTCAGTGAGTAGACTTTTTAACTGCTTTACTTTAGATCTGCTTTTGTAAGATATACCTAGGTGGTATGATGTGTAGCCCATGTAAAGTATTACTACATTGATCAAATAATTTAGGAATTTTTCCTTGAATAATTGCATAAACCAATTGCACGTCTTTGTATGTTTTGTACACCTTGAACAGTTTTGCTTGTACAGTAATTTTTCCTGGAGACAATCAAGTTATAATATCCCAACAAAGACCATATTTCAGCAAACTATTTTGACTAATTCAGTTGAAGAAGATATTCTGGAGTATATGTTTGTTAAAGATTTTTATTCTTCACTGGGCTGTTTTTTTCTCCTATGGTTTCTAAGAAGAACATTTTTTGCACAATTTATCAGTTGTAATCTATTTTCTAAGTATGTTATTTTTATGGGGTTTTATTGTAATTAAATTATGATCTTATATAAGGTTGTTTGGCATGGTTTTTAGTTTCAAGAATTGTGATTCTGTATCTATCACTGATTTCACAGATATTTGAGATTACATATTTATAAATTTGCCTGTTCTGTTTAACTATTATCTGGAATATGAAATACTGGAAGGCAATAGTTCAGTTTGTCCCCAGTCAGGCAAACTTATCTGGGCCTATTAACGGTTATTTTACCAATTAAGAAAAATACAACCTAAATTTTATAAAGTTATGGCAAGACCAAAACTCTTCTATGCTTAACAGAATTTAGGCAATAGAAATTACATTTTTAAGACCGATTAAAGGATGTAGTAGACAACACAGGATTAAGAAGGAATATATAAGAACTAAATATTTATTCAAGTATCTTAAAGAGTGATGGAAACAATATGCAGAAAGAATGAGTTTAAAAGGAGTTTGGTCAAGTTTCTAGAGGAAAAGTCCTTAAACTATTATTAGATGGATGGACTTGGGAATGCCACTGGGAATAAGCAACAAGGAATGGATTTATTCATCTCTCTAAGGTGGTAAGGAACTCTTTCATTCATCTGTGCAACCACCATGATAAACAAAATCTTGCTGCCATAATTCATACGTTAACAGCAACCAAAGTAGCTATTGCAACTCTCTATATAATGACATCCCACAATTCAGAGTGACGTGCCTCCAGCTGCTTACTCCTAGGGGAATTCTGCGCTACTGCGGAATGCAGAATTTGCGCAGAATTCCCCCCTGCGCAGAATTGCTAAATTCTGCGCAGAAAATAGCAGAGGAGACCCCGGCATGCCACGAACGGAGCGCGTCCCACAGCACACGCGCCGTTCGTGGCAAAGATGAAGACCCGGCACGCTGTTCGCAGCAAAAAGGGAAGACCCTGTGTGCCGTGCTCCGTTCGCGGCGAAGATGAAGGCCCAGCGCAACGTTCGCGGCACACGGGGGGGCCTTCCCTTTTCGCTACAAATGGTGCGCCAGGCCATCTTTGCTGCGAATACAGCGCGTCCCACGGCATGCCGGTGAGAGAAAAATGTGTGTTGGGGAGGGGAGGGTGTGAGAGAGAGCAGGAGGGTGTGAGAGACAGCAGGAGGGGGATTGCCTGTGAGAGAGAATGTATGTGTGAGAGAGGGGAGGGTGACAGAGAGCATGGTTGGTAAGAGGAGGGGTGGGGAATGTGAGAGAGAGCAGGAGGGTGAGAGAGAGCCTGGGAGGTAAGAGAGGGTGTGGGGGGGGGGGGGATGCTTAAGTGTGGGTTTCAGAGAGAGGGAGCCTCTATGAGGGGGAAGGGGATGCCGGTGAGAGAGAATGTGTGAGAGAGAGGAGAGAGATGTGGGGGAGGGTGAGAGACAGCTTGGTTGGTAAGAGGGGGAGTGGGGGGGGGATGCTTGAGTGTGCGTTTCAGAGAGGGAGCCTATATGAGGGGAAGGTGACAGAGTAGGAGAGTGAGAGAGAGCATGGGAGGTGAGAGGGAGCCTATATGAGGAGATTGTGAAGGAGTGTGTATGTGTGTAAGAGATTGGGAGCTCATGTGTATGAAAAAGGGATTGTGTGTATGTGAGGGTGCCAGCCTGTGTGAAGGGATTGTGTGTGTGTGTGAGACAGAGCCTGTGTGAAGGGCTGCGTGAGAGACAAACATAGGTAGCCTGTGTGAGGGGGTGTGTGTGAGAAAGAAAGGGAGCTTGTGTGGGTGTGTATGCAAGAGAGAGGGCCCTGTATGAGGGGATGTGTGTGTGCGAGAGAGTGAGGGAGCCTGTATGAGGGTGTGTGTATGTGGAAGGGACACTCTTACAGTGAATTTCTAGGGAAATTCTGCTCAAAATATTTAAAATTCTGCAACTTTAAGTAATAACTTTTTTCTGTAATAATTTAAAATGTAATTACATAAAGACTGTCATGTAAATTGTGTTATTTTGACCAATATAAAGTTTGCACAATTTTGCAGAATTCCCCCAGGAGTACTCCAGCTCCTACAGAATACAGCCACTAGAATTTTAATAGGGGCTAAGACAGCTGACCACATAAAACCAATACAACACAAGTTTTACTGGCTTGCAGTAGAAAGCAGAACAAAATTCAAAATCTTTTGCTTCATCTTCAAGTGCATGAATAAACAGGTCCCCAATTCTCTCTCCCATCTTCTTTTCTCCCACACTCCAACTAGAATTCTTCTATCCTCACAAACGGCTCTCTCCTTTCCTCTGGTTTCTGCCAGATTGTCCTGTGCAAGGCTTTGTGATTTCAGCTGTTAGGCATCGAAAATTTGGAATGGGGAGCCACTCCTTTTGTGCCTTTAGTTGAGCTACCTCACTTTCAGAAAAATGCCTAAGGCATGGCTTTTCAGCCCTGACTTCCCTTAGATTCCCCAACAGAAATCAAGGCTTTCTGACTTGCCCAACTGAGCCTTCGAATAAAGACTATAAAAGTATACATATGTTATGCTCATCTCTGTTCTAACTGTATATTTGATTCAACTATGACTGCAAAAGGAAAACTGATTCTTACCTGCTAATTTTCGTTCCTGTAGTTCCACAGATCAGTCCAGACTGCTGGGTTTTACCTCCCTTCCAGCAGATGGAGACAGAGAAAAACTTGAAGAGCACCCCACCCTCTCTTAACCTGGTATGCCACCTGCTTCTCTTCGGTATTAACACTGTCAAAGCAGAACAAAACAACTAGTGTAGATCAAGCAAAGGACAAGAAGAAAATCAACCAAGAAAACTCGAACTTGTGAAAACCAAGCACAGGATAAGAAACAACCTGTAATCTTCTTCAGAGTTTGAAATAATCAGAGCGGACTCAAGAAATTGAGCGAGGAACCTCCTTCTATAGGAGGGTGTCTGGACTGATCCATGGTACTGCAGGAACAAAAGCAGGTAAGAACTAATTTTCCTATCCCTGTACGTACCCGGATCAGTCCAAACTGCTGGGATGTACCAAAGCTTCCCTATCTTGGCCAAGGTATGTAGAGGCTTCCAGGTTGCTGCCCTGCAAATTTCTTGTGGCGAGACAAACTGTGACTCAGCCCAGGAAGCAGTCTGAGATCGAATCGAATGCGCTTTCAAACCATCAGGCACAGGCTTACTGCAGCAAATGTAAGTGGAAGCAATGGCACATCTGTCTCGACATAAGTGGAAGGCCAAGATAACCTTTGGCAAAAAAGATGGAAATGTTCTGAAAGACTCCAGCTTCAGAAATTCGCAAAAAGGGTTCTCTGAGAGAAAGGGCTTGGTGCTCATATACCCTCCTAGCTGAGCAGATCGCCACAAAAAATATTGCTTTCAAAGTGAGATCTTTCAATGTGGCCTTCTTAAGAGGTTCAAAAGGGCCTTCACACAAGACCCTGAGGACTAAACTAAGGCTCTAGGATGGATATACCAGACGGATGGGGGAATTTAAATCTCCCCCCCCCCCCCCGGAGGAAACACCACATACGGATGTGTCACTAGTGCCGCATTATGAACCTTGCCTCTAAGGCAACCCAAGGCCGACACCTGTACCCAGAGGAATTAAATGACAACCCTTTGCTTAAGCCTTTCTGTAAGAACGCCAGAATCTGCACCACCGAATACTGACAAGAGAGAGGACCCCCCCCTGCTCGCGACACCACGACTCGAAGACCTTCCACACCCTGGCCTAAGTCAAAGAGGGAGAAGTCTTCCAAGCCTGAAGTAGAGTGATAATCACATCCTCCAGATAACCCTTCTTCCTCAATTGCCAACTTTCAAAAGCCAGGCCGCTAGACAAAAGTGATCCACCTGGTCAAAAAATATAGGCCCCTGATGAAGCAGATTTGGAAGATGACCTAGCCTCAGGGGACTGTCCACTGCTAGATTGATTAGGTCCGTGAACTAGGGCCACCAGGGCCATCAAGATCAGCACCCTGGGATGAACTTCTAACTACCATAGAATCCTGCTATCAAAGGCCATGGAGGGAACGCATAAAGTAGCACGTCTGTCAGTCACGGGAGAATCAGTCCGTCGACCCTTTCTGCTCAGTGTTCTCTTCTGCGAATGAAGAAACGTGGAGCCTTGGCATTCCTTTGAGTCGCCATCAGGTCCAGATTGGGGGGGGGGGGGTGTACCGAGGGAGGGTCAGAGAGACCAACGAGGTCCGAGGCGTCCTGAGCAGGGCACACGTCACCAGGAAGTGAGGAGCCCTGCAACTTCTTGACCCTGAGGGACCCCTGGGGCTCTAGGCACTTGGGGACTCCTTCTTGGGAGGCCCCTCTATCCACCCATGCAGTGATCCACCTCCCTGCTGCGACAGACTAGCCAGATAAGCTTTGTGCATCAAAAGCACAAAGTCCAGAGAAAAAGCAGCTGGGCCTCCCACATCCCCCTCCAGGGGATTGGGATTGACGTCAGAGATATCAGGCAAGTCCTGAGGACCCTCAGGACTGTAATGAGCAGTAGACAGGTCCGGCGGGAGATGCCCCTCCCCCTGCCGTCTTAGCCTGCATGTCAGAAAATGTTTTCAAGATGGCCGCCATTCCCGTGCTCATCGTGAATGGGTCGGCCTGCTCCTCCTGAATGCTGGGTCATTTACCCGCACCGTGGGACCTCAAGACTGACTTCAGCGCCTCTCCCGAAAAATCCTCCCCACCGGGGAGGCAACACACATACAGGCCAGCATGGGAGAGCCGGGAAGCAGACTCCCCGCATGCCAAGCAACATCCGGACGCAGCATGGCTGAAGCGAGAGGCTCGGGGAAGGTGCCGATGTGACTGGAAAATCAAAGGAGCCCCTCAGGGCGCTGAAGGGAATGTCGTGGCTGCCAACACAGCCCTGGATCATGTTTGCGGAGAATCACTGCATGGACAAAAAGGAATAGAGCCTGACCTTTGTTGTATTCCCTTTGTTTTTGTTTCTTTTCTGCTCTGACAGCTACGAGAGCAAAGAAGGCTTACAGGCTGCTCCTGATCTGGGCTGAGAGAAGGGGGAGGGACCGGGCCACCGTTAATCACCCCTGGTGCCTCACCAGAAAGGGGAGCCCTGTGGGTAACCAACCCCTGCTCCACAAGACCTGCTACCAGGGAGGAGGGCGGTCCCACCTGATTTTCCTGCTTGATCTTTTCTTCTGTTAGATCAGATATCTATTATTATTATTTTTTTTTTTGGAACTGAAGATTTGGTTCAAGGCCGCAGGTTTTGTACCACCTCCATCTGCTGGAGACAGAGAAATACTGAAGAGATGCAGGTGGCACACCAGGTTAAGAGGGGGTGCTCTTCAAGTTTTTCTCTGTTTCCATCTGCTGGAATGGAGGCAAAACCCAGCAGTCTGGACTGATCTGGATAAGACCCAAAAAGCAAATCGGAAGCCGATCCAGTTGGCTGTGATACAGTAAAGACAATGAGAATCCGACGATCAGAAGAAGCCCTTTATTTCAATGCCCGACTCTGGCCGAGTTTCGCTCATAGAGCTGCCTCAGGGGCAATTCAATTAGCAGGACTTAAAATATGCCTGCAGGGCTGCTGTCACACTGTCACAATGTCACAATATCATTAGTGTCTGCAGAGCACTCTGACATTCCTTCTGCTAGTGTCATTGTTGTTTGTAATACTCCTTGAGGCCTCTTTAGGAACAAGACATAATATCAAATGCCTATAAATAAATAAATAAAATGCTCAGTGGGATCTGCCAAGTACGTCCCAGTGACTCGGATTAGCCACTGTCTAAGACAGCATGCTGGGCACGACAGACCTTTGGTTCGACCCAACATGGCACATCTTATGTTCTTATAAAATCCCCCTACCCCCAAATCTCTTCAATACCATCTACAGGAAAAAGACTTCTAGGCAGACCTAGGAAAAGTTGGTGTGATGATGTACAATGAAGCCAGAAAAGGCAGTTGTCTAATTGTATCATCAACTCTCTGCCATCTACTATCTAACCTCAAGCTAACACACTTCCTTTACGCGGATGACATTCAGATCCTCATCCCGATAATGGAATCCCTCCACAAAACGTGGTCTTACTGGAACAGCTGCCTTTCGGAAATCAAAAACATGCTAACAAGCCTCAACCTCGTGCTAAATACTAGCAAAACTGAAATCCTCATAATAGCTCCAGACAAGTGCTCTCTATTCAACCCAACTAGTTCCACCCAACTCTCCTTCACATCAATCGACCACACACCACAAGTAAGAGATCTTGGTGTACTTCTGGACAACCAACTCAACTTCACCAAGTTCATAAACAATACTACCAAAGACTGCTTCTTCAAATTGCAAGTCTTAAAAAAATTAAAACCTCTTCTACACTTCCAAGACTTCCGCTTGGTACTACAATCTATCATCCTCCCTAAACTGGACTATTGCAACTCACTCCTCCTGGGCCTGCCAGCCAACACCATCAAACCACTTCAGATGGTCCAGAACGCGACAGCCAGAATTCTCACTAACACCAAAAAATGGGATCACATCACCCCTATCCTCCAAAATCTTCACTGGCTGCCCATAAAATTTAGGATACAATTTAAATCCCTCATGATGATTCACAAGGCTCTTCACAACATCTCCCCCCTCAACCTATCCTTCCAACTACAGCAACACGTCTCCAATAGACCGATCAGAAGTGCATACCAGAACATGCTTCACACCCAGCCAACAAAAACCTCATTGAGGAAACGAGCTCTGTCCACTGCAGGTCCCCATCTTTGGAACCTGCTCCCACCGGACCTCCGCCAAGAACCATGCCTTCCGACATTCAAAAAGAAGCTAAAGACTTGGCTATTCACTCAAGCTTTCCCTGAGAGCTAAAATCTGGTGAAGCGACAGACGATATACCTACCTCTGTACATATGTTCCTGATTTATGGTTCCTGATTTATGGTTCACAGTTACATTTAATTGAGTTTATGAAAGTTCTCTTTTAATAGTTTTCCTGTATACTTGTGTTAATGTATTCTGCCTTGAGGCGACTGTTTTAATGTATTTCCGCCCTGGAGGCGACTGTTCAGTTCCTTGTAAACCGGTGCGATATGTATTCTTTACAGGAACATCGGTATATAAAAATTAAAAATAAATAAATAAATAAATAAATCTTATGGGTGTAATCAGGAAGTAAAAACCATGTTTATGAACACTTTTTTTTTTTGTTTTTCATTTTTGACCCCATAAAAATTACCTCACCCATACAGGATCAAAAAATGTTTCAATAGCCAGGCCCTCATACTTTCCTTCCTTCCTTCCTCCCCCCCCCTCCCTTCTGAAATTTTGCAGACGTTATCTTGCCCCCAGACAGAGAGATGGACTGAACTATAAGGCTTTCAGCTCAGGATGCAAAATGCCAATAAAATGCACATAGATACAGTAAAGATACTCACAGGGATAAATGCACCCAAGTCTTCTACATAACCCGGGTGCTCTTTAAGCCACTTCTCTAAATCCTTCCTTTTAGGAGCATCATCCCCTGCAAGCCGTGTTCCATCTTTCAGGTTAATAACAGGAACTGGATTCTCTGCGTCAAGTGGCCTTTGGGACTGAGCACATGTTAGCATTGGATGTATCCCTGCAGCAGCTTGTGAAGTTGTAATGCCAGTACCAACCTAGAAAGAAACAATTTTAAATATTTGAACACGTTGTGCTTTTGAAAATCAGATGCGACCACAATAAGTTTCATCAACACTATCGTGCTGAGAAAGAAAAAAAAAAGGAAATCAAATTTAAGACACAAACGATTTTGCATATTATCTTTTTGTAAAACAATATAACCTTACACAACAGCATTCACAATATCATTCAAGTTGACACTCGTGATTTTTCCTTCCAAACATGTGCATAAAATACAAAAGAAGAAAGAGCTCCAAAACCAGTCTCTTTTCTTTAAAATCTATAGGACTTGCCATTTTGTTTCCTAACATCTAGAGAATATTTCCACATTTTGATTTAAAATTGTAAAATTCAACTAGCCCCAGCATTTAATTGAACAAACTCATGTTAAGATATGATCAATTAATCCCTTTACTGTAAAACCAAGATAAATTCCCAACAGACTTAAAAAAAAATTGATCTTTACAAGCTATGTGAGCTACTTTTAGGATAAATAATTATTTTTTATAAATAAATCTATTTAAAAGTCCAGATAGTGGGCTGTATTTTCCACATTAAAACAAGAAGTTGTAACTGTATACATAGATGCAGCTAAATCTGCAAAAAAGGAGAAAAAGTAATGTACCTAAGGAATGCTGTGATTTACTACTGTACAACTAGCTTTTTTTTCATATGTATATGGACTCATATATCCTCTAGTGCTGCTTGTTTATAGGTCAATAAAATCACAAATCTTGCAGTATTTTCAGTCCTGTGGAAGCAAAAACTCATAATAAAAACTTTCAAGTCCATTTGAAGTAAAAAGCCTGTGTGGGAGTCAACCGGATTATTAGATGATCAAAGTATAAAGTGGGGACAAGGCTATAGTGGAGATATTGAATGAATTCTTTACTGAGGAAGATGTAATATTTAAAGGTGATGATTCAGAGGAACAAATAAATCTCAGTGATCCTGGATGATGTTCTAAGGCAAACTGACACATTAAAATGAAATCACCTGGACCAGACAGTGTACATCCCAGACTACTGAAAGAACTGAGAAATGAAATTACAGGTTACCAACAGTAGGTCTGCAAACTAGCATTAAAATCAGCTACAGTACCTGAAAATTGGAGGGTGGCCAATGTAATGCTGGTTTTTAAAAAAAGGTTCTGGGGTGATCCAGGAAACTACAGACCGATGAGCCTGACATCACTGCTGGGAAAAATGGTTGAAAATATTCTAAAGAAAAAATTACTGAACATATAGACAGACAGTTTAATTGGAAAAAGTCAACATGGATTCGGCCAAAGGAAGTCTAGCCTCACCAGTTTGCTACCTTTATTTATTCCGCCGATCTGGAAGGCGTGAATAAACATGTGGATAAAGGTGAACCAGTTTATATAGTGTAGCTGGTTTTCAGAAAGCATTTGACAAAGTACCTCAAGAAAAATTGAGATTAAGTCATGGGATAGGAGGAAATGTTCTCTTGTGGACTGAGAACTAGTTAAAAGATAGAAAACAGAGAATAGGACTAAAAGGTCAATTTTCTCAATAGAGAAAGGTGAATAGTGGAGTGCCCCAGGGATCTGTTTTAGGACCACTGTTTTTTAACATATTCACAAATGACCTAGATATGGGAATGATGAGTAGGGTAATAAAATTTGCTGATATAAAATTATTCAAAGTTTTAAAATAACAAGAGGATTGTGAGAAATTGCAAGAGGACTTTGCAAGACTGGGAGACGGGGCATCCAAATAGCAGATGATATTTAATGTGGACAAGTGCAAAGTGATGCATGTAGGGAAGAGCATCCCAAATTATAGCTACCCAATGCAAGGTTCTGCTTTGGGAGCACCACCCAGGAAAAGGATTTAGGTATTGTCAGATATGTTGAAATTCTATGCTCAGTATGCGGCGGTGGCCAAGAAAGCAAATAGAATGCTGGAGATTATTAGTAAAATAATGGAGAATAAAACAGAGAATATCGTAATGCCTCTGTATCGCTCCATGATGCGACCACACCTTGAGTACTGTGTGAAGTTCTGGTCACAGCTTAAGAAACACATAGCAGAATAATTAGAAAGAGTACAGCCTTCAAATGCTACATATGAAGATGCCCAGTCATCAACGCTTGTCATGCTTCAAACATGATCAATAAATTCAAAACTACAGCTTTGCATACCTACTCTACAGATGCTCCAGCCTGCTCTGCAAAAGGATATGGATATTGCGCTAACAGAATGTGCTCCTAAATTCTGGAAATTCTTTATGCATAGCATTCTATAATTCTGAAACAGTTCTTCATCCATCTTGAGGCAGCAGAATGAAGAAGGTAATCCCTTCTTACAAAATGAGCATAGCACAAATGATAATTCTGAGAAAGTCCTTTGTCCTATCCAAATAAATCTTAAATCATTTCCAAACATTCCGCAAAAGTTACAGATTCTCTTTAGCATTTTTGGGACAGGAAAAATATGGCAAAATAATCAGTTTTATATAAAAATTATAATTTACCTCAAACAAAACTTACAAGTTTTTTTTTTTTAAACATCCTGAAAAAATTCACAAAATGAAACTGATATAGCTAAAGCTTTTATCTCATTGACTCTTCTGGCAAAATAAACGGTGACCAAAATCAATATGATGAGAGTGAGAAAACAATGTTGATGGAAAGGTTACATTGAAACTATCAGGGCATTTACCATCACATTCAGACTCCATCTGGAATGGGATAAACAAAACTTGATAGGGAGAGTTTAGTAGTTTAATAAATATTTATTTACAATATTTTCTATACTGTCGTTAAGTTATATACCATCACAACGGTTTACAGAAAGGCACATATATAAATTTGATAATTGCATATGCTAATACTTATCTATAAGAAGTGCCATTAAAGTCCGGTAACTTAGCTTCATAATAAAGACTATTTGCTGAATGTTATAAATCTTGTCCTTTTCCTTCATGTATCAGTATTAATTACATGTATGGCTCTATTGGATTGTATATTTTATGTTAAAGGTGAAATAAAATAATAAAATCACATATTGAGCTATGTGCTGATGTTCTGCTGCCAGCTTTCATTATTCCACTATTCTCCGTTCTCTTTGTAAAAAGCTTGTTTAAATAGCCAGGTTTTTAAATTCTTTTTGAAAAATTTGAAATCTTTCTGTAGTCTAATTTCTAGTGGCATGGTGTTCCAGAGTACCGGTCCAGCTATTGTGGTGTATCGATGAAATGATAACTCCTTTACAGAGAACTCTCGCTTATGGGAGAAAATTCAATAATTTGTACTTTTAAGAGGACATTTTTCAATAGCCCACGATTTACAAGGTACACACATACCATGTAGTAAATTTTCAAAGAGAAACTACTTGTGTAGTTTCCTTTGAAACTTAAGTACATTATGTGCATACATCTGTAAGTGCTACTTCTGTAGACAGCTTATCAAAAGTAAAATGATACATGTAGTTTGAAAATCAAATCTGTGTGCACCATTTTCCTCCTCTGACCAAACAACCCTGGGAATGTCCCCTTTTAATTAAAAGTATGTATGTAGCGGATCCAATATTAGACAGGGACAGTATGGTTTTAGGCATCTCTCTGGGACAACATAAAGGCATTCCCTTTCTGACCACTAAGTTGGAATTATTAGATATCTGGTGAGTGCTACACCCGGGAGAACGTACTTATACACATATCTCCAGAGCTCATCTATGCCAAAGTAGACTAGATTATATACTGACCTCTGAAAATGTTTTTTCCAAAATTCAGAAGATTGACATTGGTAATTTTAGTATCTCAGACCACACACCTGTTATTCTCCAGTATGCATTTGCTAGGAAGGACGCAACTTATCTGGTGGGCTCTGAGGAATTTAAAAGCTATATGCATGATAAACGGGAAGCCTATAAATCGCTATAATTCCCAACATGCAGATACACCTGAGCTTTTCTGGGAAACGGCCAAAGAAGTGATGAGAGGTGAGAATATTTCATATGCCGTTTTTAAGAAGCGTCAGATGCATAAAGATCTGCTCTGCTTAACTAAACAAATGGATGGGGCAAGGCAGAAGTTGGCAAGGGAGTTAAACGAGGCTAAAAGATCGGCTTTTTTAGCTCTCCAAACTCAGGTGGCAATTCAGATTCGTCAAAAGACGATGCAAACTCTGATGTATCAGAAACACAGTTTCTTTTGTTTTGGGAATAAGATTGGATGGAGCCTAGCCAGGCTTATTAAAACAGCAGAGAGATCGCGTTTTATAAGATGTTTGAAGAATGAAAATGGCCAACTTGTTCACTCCAACAAGGAGATATGCGAGACACTCCGCCATTTTTACGCCATATGGTATGCCAAGGGAACCTCTGCTTCACTTACTTGGGAAGACTTCTGTGCGGAGGTCCGGCTTCCCCAAATCAGTGAAGAGTCTAAGTTACAGCTATCTCAGCCTATTATGGGGAAGGAAGCCTGCCAAGTTATTGGAGAGCTAAAATGCCATAAGGCTGCTGGACCAGACGGATTCACCTCTGAATTTTTTTAAATTTTAAAATTTCATGTGACTCAGCCACTGACGGATCTGTATAACGACATAATACAATCTAGTACAATTCCTTTCTCTGTGTGTGATGTCGTTATAGTGGTGCTCCCCAAAAAAGGTCGTGATCCTACCAGACCAGCTGCCTATCGGCCAATTTCCCTTCTAAATACCGATGTAAGCTAAGATTTTGGCAAATCTGCTATCTGTTTTACTCCCTCAAATTGTTTCCACAGATCAAGTGGTATTTGTTTGGGGACGCACAGCTGCTCGGAATGTTCATCAGTGCATGTTGGCGAGTATTGTTCATAGCCAAACAATGCGGATCAAGCCTATTCTCATTAGCTTCGATATTGAAAAGGCGTTTGATCAGCTGTCCTGGTCATTTCTTTTTGACGTTTTGGCGCATTACAGTTTTCTGGAATCTTTTCGGAACATGCTGCATATTTTATATCAGACTCCAAGAGCAGCAATTATGGCCAATACTGAGTCAAACCAAGGGTCCATCAAGCCCAGTATCCTGTTTCCAACAATGGTCAATCCAAGTCACAAGTACCTGGCAAGTACCCAAATATTAGATAGATCACAAGCTACTATTGCTTATTAATTACCGTCATAGCAGTTTATGGATTTATCCTCTAGGAACTTATCCAAACCTTTTTTAATCCCAGTTACACTAATTGCTGTAACCACATCCTCTGGCAATGAATTCCAGAGCTTAACTATGCACTGAGAGAAAAATAATTTTCGTCAATTTGTTTTAAATCAGCTACTTGCTAACTTCATGGAGTGCCCCTTGGTCCCTCTATTATCTGAGAGAGTAAGTAACCGATTTACATTAACTTGTTCAAGTCCTTTCATGATTTCGTAGACTTCTATCATATTCCCCTCAGTCATCTCTTCTCCAAACTAAACAGACATAACTCCTTTAGTCTGTCCTCATAGGGCAGCCATTCCATGCCCTTTATCATTGTGGTCACCCTTCTCTGCACTTTCTCTAGTGCATCTATATCATTTTTGATATAGATGAACAGTATTCAAGATGCGGTCTTGTCATGGAGCAATAGAGGCATGACATCCTCTATTTTATTTTCCATTCCCTTAGTAATAATTCCTAACATTCTGTTTGCTTTTTTGATCGCTACAGCACACTAGGCAACGATTTCAATGTATTATCCACTATGACGCCTAGATCTCTTTCCTGGGTCGTAACTCCGAAGATAGAACCTAACATTCTGTGACTACAGCAAGGGTTATTTTTCCATATATGCATCATTTTGCACTTGTCCATGTTAAATTTCATCTATCATTTGGAAGCCCAATCTTCCAGTCTTGCAAGTTCCTCCTGCAATTCATCACAATCCGCTTGAGATTTAACTACTCCGCATAATTTTGTGTCATCCACAAATTTGATCACCTCACTCATCATACCCCTTTCCAGATCATTTATAAATATAATAAAAAGCACCGGTCCAAGTACAGATCCCTGAGGCACTCCACTGTTTACCTTTTTCCACAGTGAAAACAGACTATTTAATCCTACTCTCTGTTTCCTGTCTTTTAACCAGTTTGCAATCCACAAAAGGATATCTCCTCCTATCCCATGACTTTCTGGTTCTCTTAGAAGCCTCTCATGAAGGCCTTTGTCAAATGCCTTCTGAAAATCCAAATACACCACATCTACCATTTCACCTTTGTCTATATGCTTATTCACCCCTTCATAAAAATGTAGATTTCTGAGGCAAGACTTCCCTTGGGTAAATCCATGCTGGCTGTGTCCCATTAAACCATGTCTATTCTAAATGTTCTGTGATTTTATTCTTTATAATAGTTTCCACAATTTTTCCCGGCAGTGAAGTCAGGCTCACCGGTCTATAGTTTCCCGGATCTCCCCTGGAACCCTTTTTAAATATCAGGTTACACTGGCCACCCTCCAGTCTTCAGGTACAATGGATGATTTTAATGATGTTACAAATTCTTACTAATAGGTCTGAAATTTCATTTTTGAGTTCTTTCAGAATCCTGGGGTATATACAATCTGGTCCAAGTGATTTACTATTCTTCAGTTGTCAATCTGGCCTACTACATCTTTCAGGTTCACCATAATTTGGTTCAGTTCATCTGAATCATCACCCTTAAAAACAGTCTCCGGAACAGGTAGCTCCCCACATCCTGTATCCTCTTCAGTAAACATGGAAGCGAAGAATTTTAGTCTTTCTGCAATGGCCTTATCTTCCCTAAGTGCCTCTTTAACCCTTTGATCATCTAACGGTCCAACCGACCCCTTCACAGGCTGCTTCAGATATATTTTTTTAAGTTTTTAAATATGAGCTTTTGCTTTTTTTGGAGATGGCGTCAGGAATTGATAGAAGCAATTTCGAGGGGATGTGATCCGATGGGTGAGAGGAAGGTTTCATTTTCCGTAGAATATCTTGGATATCGATGGAGGAAGTGAGTTCCAGTTCAGCTAAGCGGGTGTTGTTGACGGCAGTCTGAGGTGAGGTTGATGTATAAACGGTGTTAGAGGGAAGCTGGGTTAGAAGTTTGCTGATTTTGTTGTTGAAAAATATAGCTAGTTCTTCCGCTTTAGATTTAGCTTGGGTGAGAGCTATTTCTGGAGGGCTTGTTTGTGTGAGGTTAGAAACGTAGCTAAAGAGGGCTTTAGCATCGAAGACTAGGTGGTGGATCTTGGATGCGTAATAGTTCCTCTTGGATCTTAGTGTATTGGATTTGTATTGTTGAAGAGTTGATTTATAGGTAGATAGCGTGGTGGTGCTTGGGTTTTTGCGCCATTTAGCCTCGTTTTGTCTTAGCAGTAGTTTGAGATTTTTTAGCTCTGGGGTAAACCACGGTTGTCTTTTGGATGAATTGGGGTGCGGTTTTTTTTGTTGTTAAGAGGGCATAGCTTGTTGGCAATGGATTCCGTGATGTTGTTCCAAGAACGTAGAGCTGAATTAGGATTGGTGAGGTCTACTTGAGTGAGATGTGATGATAAGTGATTGCTAAGATCTTCCATGGAGCATGTTTTCCTGTAAGTGAAGCAGGGGGAGGGTATGCGAGGTGGACTGGTGTCTTTTATTGAGAATGAAGATGTTATGAGGGAGTGATCTGACCAAGGGACCTTCGTGTAAGTGGGGTGCTGAACAGGTTTGATTGCTGTATTGACGAAGATGAGGTCAAGCGTGTGGCCAGCTTTGTGTGTGGGTTTGTTGACTAGTTGAGTGAAACCTAGAGCGGAGTATGCTGTGAGTAAGGCTTCGCAGTTGGGTGATAGTTTAGAGTTGTCGACGTGGAGGTTAAAGTCTCCTAAGATTATGGCTGGAGCATCCAGATTGATGAGGGATGTGGTTAGTTCGACCAGAGGAGAGGCGTCCGTTTCCAGGACACCTGGAGGGGCGTAGACAAGTAGAATTTGTAGTTTGTCTGAAGAGAAGAAGCCAATTTCAAGTTTAGAGTTTGTATTGGTGGAGTGCTGAGTGAATCTGAGGTCCTTTTTTGTGGCTAGGAGGATACCTCCTCCTTTTTTTCTTCCCTGGCGTGGAATGGAGAAGAAGTTATATGTCTCTGTGGGTAGTTGGTTAATTATTGCAGAGTCTGAGGGTTTAAGCCAGGTCTCAGTAATTGCGCATATATCCAGTTTCACATCGGTGAGGTAGTCGTTTAGTATTACTGATTTCTTTGTTAGTGATTGCGCATTGAATAATGTTAACGAAAATAGTGTGAGGCCTAGCAGTTGGGTGAAGGGAGTGATCATGATTGGAGATAGGGTTTTAAGGTTGTGGTGATGGGCCTGTCGAGTTGAATGTCCTTTGGAAGGTGGCCAGTGTGGGAGGATTGGGATCGGAAAAGATGGAGAAATTCTGAGATTGCTGTGGCAGGCGATGAATATTGGCCGCTGAGGGTGAAGCGTTTGTGGTCCTTAAAGGGATAGGGTGATATGTGATTTTGTTTGTTGACTGGTGAAGCCAAATGTTTGGGGGATGTTTGTAGGTGAGGGAGACGTATTGAAGTGGGATAACGTTTGACGAGACCACGGTCCTCTGTCCTCAGGGGCTGCACGAAGGGGCGCACAAAGGAGCAGGCCCCTTTGTCGCGCTCCTTCGGCGCGCGGCGCCTGGTAGAGTGAGGCTTAAATGTCTGTCTGGCTGACCCTGATTGGGTCTCAGGTAGTGGTGTGGGCGGGCCTTGGCGCGGTTATGCGCCGGTTTTGTTTTGCAGGTTTTCGGCGCTTTGGGAGCGCGGCTGGCGCTGGGGTCTCCCGGGTGTGGAGGGCGGGCAGTGACCTTACCTTCCCCCGGCGGGGCTTTGGCGCCGGTCGCGCAGGTCTGCAGTCACGATCGGGAGCGGCAGCGAAGAGGAAGATGGCGCTTCTCAGCGCTGGATTTAAAAGGTCTGCCCGGCTGACCCTGATTGGGTCTCAGGTAGTGGTGTGGGCGGGCCTTGGCGCGGTTATGCGCCGGTTTTATTTTGCAGGTTTTCGGTGCTTTGGGAGCGCGGTTGGCGCTGGGGTCTCCCGGGTGTGGAGGGCGGGCAGTGACCTTACCTTCCCCCGGCGGGGCTTTGGCGCCGGTCGCCATCTCCGACATCTCCGAGACTTTCCTCAGATGCACCAAACTATTGCTAATTACCTCTCTCTATTGATTTCTATGGTTCTGTCTTACTCTGTGCCCCTTCAATCCAGCTAAGAGACATCAGTAGTCACTGATAAAGAAAAACTGCCCAAAATAGCCTTACTGCAAACCCATGCTGAAGGAATGTGTGGAAAACAGAATGCAACAGAGGAGGAGAAGCAAGAGCCAAGTCACATGATGAAAACATTGCGAGATCTGCAATTCCACTGAACTCTGACCTTGCCACATTAGAAGGCATACCCTGCGCTCCAAACCTGAGGAGAAAGACCTGCAAAACTCGATTCTTTAAAGACTGCCTTAGCACTTGTATTAGGAAGACAAAATTATTCACAGGTTGAATTCTCGAAGGTGGCGTGACAATGTGGCAGTTTCCTCCAGCTCCTTTGGACCTCTAGCTCAATCTGAACCGGCCACTACTGGGCTACAGTGCCATGAGCCCTCATTTGCAACTACCTGGGATTTTTCTCCAGTTTTATATTCTCCTCCCAACTCAGCCCAGTTGTTGTAGCAACAGTCCTCCGCCAGGCGCCACTAACCGCAACTCCCTCCAGAAATCAGCCATGGACCTCATTTTCCACCTCTAGTGATGGCTGAGAGACCTTCCTCCCTCTGCAGCTCCAACCCTGGAGGTACACGAGCTTTTGATACCATACGACAGCCATTTCTGAAGTCTGGGAGCCATGTGGCTTCAAAGGCTTATGTACACCATCAGGCCAATGCAATACTGTGTGCTCAGGCTAGCGCACAGGTTAACCTACAGTTGGGCGCACATTTTGGACCCGCATCCATAACCCCTGATGCATTTACATGTAATGAGTGCTATTAGCGCGAAGCTAACAGCACTCATTACATGTAAATGCCATGTTGAGGAGGCTATATGTAAAAAAAAAAAAAAAAAAAAATTTGCGCCAGTCGCGCACATTTTAACCCTCAAAAATTAACGCCAGCTCCGGAGCTGGCATTAAGTCTTGAGGCGCCCTAAAAACTGAACAGAAAAGCAGAAAATACTGCTTTTCAGTGGTTCCCCCGACTTAACGTTGCGATACTAATCAGGAGGAACCACAGGAAGCAGCAACATGAAATAAAAAAAAAAGTCTCGACAGTGCTCAGGTTAGGAAAACGGATGCTCAATTTACGAAAGACCCTTTTCCTAACCTGTGGCTGTGCACGGGTTAGGAAAATGGATACTCGTAAAATTGAGCATCCATTTTCCTAACCCTCGCACAGCCACGTCTACTGGGGGCCCGACGCTGTGGACATGCTAGGGATGCACAATTTATCCCCAGCGGGTCCTTTTTAGTGCAGTGGCTCATTTTCCTATTGCATCGAGCGCCCAGTTTGGATGCACGTTTTTCACATGTTTGCATGGTTGATTTGAAGAATCCTAAAAAAGGCATGCAAGACGGTTTTTAGAATGCACACAAGGCATGGATAAGTAAATAAATATTAAAGGTCGTTAAGTACTTGATTTTCAAAGCGACTTATGCGTATAAAATTTTGTTTGCTTTGAACATCAATGAGGAGGATATGCGTGTAAAAGTATGTGCAAAACCTCATTTCACAAATACTTACCTGATGTGGGGAAATCATTTACATGCATTTACATGTAAATATAAATATAGCAAATGTTGCTTACCTGATGTAACAGGTGTTCTCACAGGACAGCAGGATGTTAGTCCTCACAAATGGGTGACATCGAGGATGGAGCCCACCACAGAAAACTTCTGTCAAAGTTTAAACAGAACTTTGACTGGCCCCTACTGGGCATGCCCAGCAAGGCACTGACCCTGCAGCCAGCAGGGGTCTCCCTTCAGTCTGATTTTCAAAGCTACAGGCAGTGCCTAGAAAGTAAAAATAAAACGAACCCAACACCGCGGGGAGGCGGGCGGGTTTCGTGAGGACTAACATCCTGCTGTCCTGTGAGAACACCTGTTACATCAGGTAAGCAACATTTGCTTTCTCACAGGACAAGCAGGATGGTTGTCCTCACAAATGGGTGAGTACCGAGCTGAGGATGTCCCGACTTGCACCAAATGTACCCAACGGTGTGCAGCAGGCACAACAACTGAGGAGAAATTTGGGAAAGGGCATCCGCACCCTACCGGGTAGGTGGAAGGGTGTTGGTACATCAGGTTGGAAAAAGGTTACGCAAGACAGACTGGCCGAAGATGGAGTCCTGTCTTCCAGCCTTGTCCAAACAATAATGGGCTGCAAAAGTATGGAGAGAACTCCAGGTTGCAGCTTTGCAGATGTCAGGAAGCGGCACCGATCGAAGGTGTGCCACTGATGTCGCCATGGCCCTCACAGAGTGTGCTTTAACACGGTCTTGAAAAGGAATGCCAGCTTGCTCATAGCAAAAAGAAATGCAGTCCGCCAACCAGGAAGAAAGAGCCTGCTTATCCACAGGTTGTCCCAACTTATTAGGATGGAAAGAGACGAATAATTGAGTGCTCTTCCTGTGGGAAACTGTACGGTCTAGATAAAAAGCTAGAGCCCGTTTACAGTCTAGGGTATGCAGGGTCTGCTCTCCAGAGTTGGAGTGGGGCCTGGGAAAAAAGATAGGTAGTACGATAGATTGATTGATATGAAACTCCGAAACTACCTTAGGTAAAAATTTAGGGTGAGTGCGGAGTACCGCCCGGTCCTGCAGGAGCTTAGTGTAAGGCGGATAGGTAACTAGGGCCTGTAATTCACTAACCCTGCGAGCTGAAGTAACAGCCAAAAGGAATAACACTTTCCAAGTGAGATATTTCAAGTCACAGGAGTGCAGAGGTTCGAAAGGAGGTTTCATTAGACGACCAAGAACCAGGTTAAGGTCCCAGGAGGGGGCCGGAGGACGCAAGGGTGGCTTTAGATGGAGTAAGCCCTTAAGAAAGCGTGTTACTAGGGGTTGCACTGAAATAGGATTACCCCCAATACCCTTATGGAAGGCGGCTACCGCACTGACATGCATTCTGATAGAAGAGGTTTTAAGACCTGATTCAGAGAGATGCCATAAATAGTCCAAGAATTTGGAGATTGGACAGGAAAGGGGATCAAGGGACTGAGAAGTGCACCATGATGTGTACCTTTTCCATTTGTATGAGTAAGACTTTCTTGTGGAAGGCTTTCGTGAAGCTATCAGGACTCGAGAAACGGAATCTGAAAGGTTAAATGGTTGAAGGACTAACCTTTCAACATCCATGCCGTCAGGGACAAGGCTTGGAGGTTGGGATGGAGGAGGCATCCGTCGTTTTGAGTGAGCAGATGCGGGTCCTTTCCCAGAGGAATGTGCCTGTGGATGGAGAGATCCTGGAGTATTGGAAACCATACTTGGCGTGGCCAGTAAGGTGCTATCAGGATCATGGTTCCTCCGTCCTGGCGTAGCTTCACGAGAGTCTTTGACACAAGAGGAAGTGGAGGGAATGCATAGAGCAGACCGGTTGTCCACTTGAGGGAGAATGCATCCCTCGGCCGAGAGTGCTGGCTCCGAATGAGAGAGCAGTAATCGTCCACTTTGTGGTTCTGAGGGGACGCAAAGAGGTCTATGCGGGGAGAACCCCACTTGTGAAACAGAGAGGTCGCTACCAGAGGATCGAGTGACCACTCGTGTGGGTGGAAGACACGGCTCAGCTGGTCTGCCAATACATTGTCTACTCCCGGCAGGTAAGTGGCCCTGAGGTACATGGAGTGGGAGAGGGCTTCCGCCCAGATCTGCGCAGCTTCCTGACACAGAAGGAAGGAGCCTGTGCCTCCCTGCTTGTTTATGTACCACATGGCCACTTGGTTGTCCGTCTGGATTAAGATTATCTGATGAACAAGATGATCTTTGAAAGTGCGGAGCGCATAGCGGATTGCTCGAAGTTCCAGGAAATTGATCTGGTGTTCGGCTTCCTCTTTGGACCATAACCCTTGGGTTTGAAAGTCGTCCACATGGGCTCCCCAACCGATGTGAGAAGCGTCGGTGGTTAGGATTACTTGCGGGTCCGGTGGAAGAAAAGGTAAGCCCTGAAGGAGGTTGACCTGAGTCGTCCACCAGGTTAAGGATAGGCGCAGCGCTTGTGTGACTGTGACTATGGAGGACAGAGGCTGAAAAGCTTGAATCCATTGGTGTCGTAGAGTCCATTGTGTTACTCTCATGGCTAGTCGGGTCATGGGAGTGACTTGAACCGAGGATGCCATGTGTCCTAGGAGAATGAGGAACTGGCGAGCCGTGGCAGTGTTCTGAGACTGGAGCTGGCGAGCCAGGGACATTAGGGTGTGGACCCTCTGAAGAGGAAGGTAAGCCTTTGCCTGTAAGGTGTCCAAGTCTGCTCCAATGAAGAATAAGGTTTGAGACAGGACTAAGCAAGATTTCTCGTAATTGACAAGAAACCCTAAGGAAAGGAGTGTTTGAATTGTCAATTTTAGGGAGGATTGAGCTATCTGTTGGGTGGAGGCCCTGATTAGCCAATCGTCCAGGTAGGGGTAGACGTGGACACCTTCCTTCCTTAAGAATGCTGCTACCACTACGAGGCATTTGGTAAAGACTCGTGGGGCAGAAGCCAGACCGAAAGGTAGGACACGGTATTGATAATGGTCGTGGCCTACAAGAAACCGCAGATATTTGCGATGGGATTGTGTGATCGCAATGTGGGTATAAGCGTCCTTGAGGTCGAGAGAGCACAGCCAATCCCCTCTTTGTAGCAGAGGGAGCAGCGCGCCTAGGGTTACCATTTTGAACTTCTCTTTTTGAAGGTATTTGTTGAGGGCTCGAAGGTCCAAAATGGGACGTAGTCCCCCTGATTTCTTTGGTATTAGGAAGTATCTGGAATAGAATCCCTTGCCTCGTTGAGAGGGAGGAACGGGTTCTATAGCATTTGATTGCAGAAGAAGAGACACTTCCTGTTGTAATTGAGCCAAATGGGTGGATAGACTCCACGCTTGAAGAGGCGGGGAGTCTGCCGGAAGAGTTATGAAGTTGAGGTGGTAACCCTGTGCGATAATTGTTAGCACCCACTGATCTGAGGTGATCTGCAACCAAGGTTGTAGAAAATGGTACAGTCGACCTCCTACAGGAATGTCTGGAAGAGGGGTTTGGCATGTGTTCTCTACAGGGGAGTCAAAGGCCAACCGCAGGCCCAGGAGGAGGGGCTACAGTAGGCCTTTGTTTCCTAGGCTGACGCGGCTGAGGCCTAGTAGAGGATCGAGCTGGACGAGGCCTGGCCGATGGAGGGTAGTAACGGCGTGGCCGAAAGAACGACTTCTTAGAATCCTTCTTAAGTGGTTGTTTGGAGGAAACCTCAGACGGAACAGAAGAAAGTTGTTTCAACGTCTCGTGGTGATCTTTCAATTCAGCTACTATTTGCTGAATTTGTTCTCCAAACAAATTGTCCCCTAAGCAGGGTAAATCCGCTAAACGATCCTGGACCTCTGGGCGAAGGTTGGATGACTTTAACCAAGCCCAACGTCTGGCCGAGATGGCAGTAGCTGAAACCTTTGTGGAGGCATCGAAGATGTCATAAGCCGTTCTGATCTCGTGCTTCCCCGCTTCAAACCCTTTATTAAGAAGGGCCTGAAGCTGTGGCTGGTATTGGTCAGGTAATGTGTCAGCAAAATCTTGCATCTGTTTAAGGATGGCTCTGTTATATTGCATCATGTAGAGTTGATATGAGGCTATGCGAGAAATCAGCATAGCTCCATGGTACACTTTCCGTCCCACACTGTCTAGGAATTTATTGTCCTTGACCGGCGGAGTGGAGGAGTGTGGCTTGAGACGCTTGGCTTTTCTTTGTGCGGACTCCACCACAACAGAGCGATGATCCAGTTGAGGCTTTTGAAAGCCTGGTGTTGACTGGACGAGGTATGTGGAGTCAGCCTTCTTGTTAACTGGTGATACAGATGAAGGAGATTCCCAGTTTTTCTTTAAGAGATCGAGAAACACCTGGTGAATGGGGATGGAAGCGATGATTTTTGGAGCGTCCAAAAATTGAAGCAGTTCCATCATCTGGTGTCTGTCATCGGTCTCAGATTGCAGCTGAAAAGGTACAATTTCGGACATCTCCTTTACAAAATTAATAAAGGAGAGATCCTCTGGAGGAGATCTTTTTCTACTCTCTGTAGGAGAAGGCGGTGATGGTAAATCTGTGTCAGAAGATGTATCATCACCCCAGGTATCTTAGGGATCACTTGGGGGTTGAAGCCCCGATGGACCTGGTTGAGGATCCGAAGGCATCGAAGGAAACCTTGGAGGAACCGGTGGTACAATCGGTACTGGGAACGGCATCGAGGGTTTCGGTGCTGCCGATGGAGTCGGTGCCGGTCTTGGAACCGATGGAGCCAAAGGATAAATCGGTGGAGATATTCGAGAAGGCACCGATGGGACCACCCCAGAAGGGGGAATCAGGAACGGTGTTTCTCCCGCCGATGAAAATCCAGTCGGAGACGATGGCGCTGTCGGTGCTACTGGAATTATCGATGGGAGGGCATGTACAAGTGCCTCCATACGTTGTAGTAGCGGTGCCAGCGCTTCCACCAAAGGTTCGGTGGTCGGTTCCTTCCTCGGTGGCGGAGTCGGTGCCGGGGTCGGTGCCGGTGGCGGTGCCGGAATCGGTGCCGGAGACGGTGCCAATGGAGGTTGGAATCTTTGCATCGCTTTCTCGATGGCCTCCTGGACCAGCCGGTCCAGTTCTGCCCGGAGACCAGGGGTAACAATACCCGGCTCGACGGGAGAGGGAGGCTGAGGCAGAGCCGGAGGGACCACCGTAACCGGTGGGATCACGGCTCCCACACCCCGAGAGGGTGAGGGTTTCCTCGATGCCTGCGAACGAGACGTGGACGGTGCCAAGTCTGAACGAGGCCTCTTAGTCGGTGGCTCGGCTTGTTCAGAGGTCGATGACTGTGGATCCTCGACAGGCCGAGACTTGTGCCGTCGATGGCGATGCTTGTCCTTCCGGTCTCCTCGCTCATCCGGGGAGGGGACAGGAGTCGACGGCCAAGAAGTCATCGATGGTGGACGGTCACCGGAGGGTTGACGATGGTGGTGCAACTTCGACGGTGCCGGTTCCGATGACGTCGATGCTATCGATGGCGTTGGGGTGGGTGCATGGAAGAGGAGCCCCATCTTCTCCATCCTGGCTTTGCGACCCTTAGGTGTCATTAGGGCACATTTGGTGCAAGTCAGGACATCATGCTCACTACCCAAACACAAAACACAAACCCTATGGGGGTCTGTGATTGACATAGTCCGGGTACAATCCGGGCATCGACGGAATCCCGTCGTCATGGCTTAAGGCCAAATTTAGTCGCGGGCTCGGTAATTGCCAACAGGCCTCGAGGGCCAAATTCGACGGTAGTCGAAGAAAAAAGGCAAAAAACTTACCGGTTTCCGCGGAGGTGACAAAAATTTGTCGAAGGGAGACCCCCTGAGGGGCAAATTTTCTTCGGAAAGAAAAATACCGAATTCCTGTCAGGAACGTGGTAAGAGAGCTCCTTTCACCGCGTGGCAACTGCTGCACGGAAAAAAGAAGACTGAAGGGAGACCCCTGCTGGCTGCAGGGTCAGTGCCTTGCTGGGCATGCCCAGTAGGGGCCAGTCAAAGTTCTGTTTAAACTTTGACAGAAGTTTTCCGTGGTGGGCTCCATCCTCGATGTCACCCATTTGTGAGGACAACCATCCTGCTTGTCCTGTGAGAACGAACATTACACCTGCCCAGGAGAAGGCGTAACTTTCTGCAGGTATGTGCAGGCATGTAGTGAGACAACCCACAAATCTGCAAAATGGACTTCTGCGCATTAAGCCTGCTTTAGTCCTATGCTGGCTGTTATACAATTACCATCTTTAGAGAGGGAGGGGAACAAAAGAATGGTGTCGAATAGCTGTGGCAAAGGCTACTGTTTGCAGCAACCCCTGAAAGGTGAAAAGCAGAATTAGCAAAGAGATGCGAGCAACAAGAGATTATCAGAAGCAACTGTATTCATATTACCATGAATTCTACTGTCACTTTAGTCAGGAGAAAAACCTCTCCCTCCCTACATGCCAAAACATGTAAATTATTCAAGACCAGAAAAACTGAGTTTATTTGGCAGACTGATACAAACCGCACAAAAACATTTCGTATGGTTAGAGGAATCCTATACACTTACATGATTGGGTGCTTTATTTCGGTTCATAAAAAGGATGTCAACGCCCTCCACGTTCTTCCGTCGTCCTCTTCTCTTTTTAACTACAGGCTGGTTGTCTAATATCACGCCATTAGAGTTAGCCGTTAACTGGCTGCAGGCACCTAATCAGATTAGCGAGGCATTAAAATTCATGAAGCAAAGATAGGTTCTGCTTGAAATTAAGCACCCATTTAATTAAAAGTTAAAGTTACACTACATAAGGATCTTCGAAGCACAAATTTACACAGATTTCCTCTGACATACTAAACATTCATTCTACACAACAGAACCCAATGTTGGTCAACTAATGAACCCTACACGTGTACATGGCATCCAGCCACATGAGCTCATTTCATGGCATATATACACTTCTCCAGAGGCAGCTGTAGCATGATGCAAGTGCTGCTGTCCCGTTCATGCTAAGAGGGGAAAGCAGCTAGAGCCCAGGAGAGGGTGCGGGTGGAGTGGAGAATGAGGAGTGGCTGGTAGAAGAGAAAGGAGGAGAGAATGGGATGGGGGGGGGGGGGATGAGAGGAAAAAGGACTGGGGGAGAAAGAGTGCTGCCCAAGGGAGATGGAAATGGGCTGGGAGAGATGCTTGGGAAGGAATGAAAGAGCCCGCCTTAGGCAATACAATGCTCATTTCACTGCACGTCTATTGTGGGATTTAGCTAGTACTCTAGTAACACGGATAATTTTAAAAACATGATCCTGCTTTACCTTCGGTGATATCTTACCTACCACAAATAAGTTATAAACAGTATTTTTAAAAACTCTATCAGGCTTTCACAAAAACAGAAGTACTTCTAGATTTATTTTATTTATTTATTTAACATATTTCTATACTGGTCTTCATGAAGGGATTCATATCAGGCTGGTTTACATGGAACTTAGGGGAATAACTAATTAACCAAACAAGAGAACCGAAGCAAAGTTACATATAACAAGGAGATTAAACTTGGGGGCTACAGTAGCCGGGAAGAAGTAAGACAAAATTAACTAGGGATAAAAATACATATGAACAGTAATGAAACTAGTGCGAACGTCCCATCAGTTGGGCTGAGTCTGGATTGAACACTTTAGAAATTAGGGGAAGGCTTGGAGGAAAAGCCAAGTCTTAAGTTTTCGTCAGAGGGTAAGAAGGCAGGGTTCCAGTCTTAGGTCAGTCAGATTCTCTGACAACAGCCATTGCTGCTGTGTCAGAGAATCGCGTGCCGGCAGGCTGCCAGCGCGCGCAACCTGTGCCTACCTGGAAGCAGGCGCAAAAGGTAAGATAAAAGTCAGGGGGGGTTAGAGTAGGGCTGGGGGGGGAGTTTAGGGGAAGGGGTGGGAAGGTCAGGCTAGGGGGGAGGGAATGGGGGAAGGCAGCACGGATAAAATAAAATCGCATGTCCATGTCTGCTCGCCAGGTAGCGCGCGCACATGGACGTGCTCACGCAGCTTTTAAAATCTACCCCATAGTGTTTTGAATTTTGGCCTAAAAGCTCCATTTTTGTTTCATCTGAGCACTGAACTCTGTAGCTCCTTCAAAGTGATTGTTGGCCTCTCTATGGCTTATCTCATGAGTCTCCTTCTTGCTTTGACACGGAGTTTTGAGGGATGGCCTTGTCTAGGCAGTGTCTGGGTGATATGATGCAGCTTCCATTTCCTCACAGTTGATCCAGCAGTGCTCACTGGGACATCCAAGCACTTGGATATTATTTTGTAGCCTTTTCCTATCCTGTACATGTCTATAACTTTATCTGTAATTTCTTTAGAGGGCTCTTTGGCCTTCATTTTCACAGCTTTCCTTCAGATTCACAATCTGACCAGTGGTACTGCAATTAGGGGTTTTATCCAGAAAAACTGACCTTTTTTAATGATTCATAGGTAGAGACCAATTGTAAGCCAATTGTTAGGGCAATATTTTTCATCTGTGTAAACTTGCAGCTTCCACAGTACAGGGGTTAAATACCTATGTAAGCAGCATTTTTTATTTTACCAAAAATTCAGAGAAATAATAAATTGTGACTTTGAAAATTTACTTTAAGAGCATACTGGTTTGCAATACACATACTGTCTTGAACAATCTGTGTGTTACTTGCAAGCCACACAAATCTGACGATTTTTTTAGGGGGTTGAATACTTTTACAATTTCCCAAAGCTCATTCCAAACTCGCTGCTGTTCTGCCATGTTTCAGCTTCAGATTTACAGGCATACTGGAAAGTGTACAATTACAGTTGGCATGGTTTATTCCAGGAGTGTTCTACATATCTTAGACAGATGCTTTAACTTTTACTTCTGCCGTGACCCAGGCGCTAAAAATAGTGTGTAAGAGAGGCACTAACAGCTCTCCTGGCTAACGCAGCTCTCTGGATTAATAGCTAATTGCTTCGTTTGCATAGTATTTGCATGGGTCCGCGTTAAACCAACCACGTATTTTCACTCCAATTTTTATGCAGGTTTTTTTGGCATTAAAACCTATATTACATACATGAGTAAGGTTAGCACCGAAACACCTACACAAAAATTGGTACGAAAAATTGCAGATGGCTTAGGTAAGCTTATTACATTGGCTCATTAGTTGTTTTTAATCAAGGAACATACACATACAAAAAGTAATTATCTATCTTCCTAGCCTCTTTTTTTTTTTTTTTTTTTTAAATCAAGGCGCACACACAAACTAAATGATCTATCTTTCCTAGCTTTTTGCACACACTAAAAATTAATTTACCTTACCATGTCACCTCTCCCCTAACTTTTAAGTCCCAATATTACCCAGGAAGCTATATTTACCGATCCTCTTGAGCCACTAGAAAAACCTTCCCCTCTCAATACTCCCTCAAGTTGATGTGGGCAAAATCAATTCAGGAGAGTAAAGTGGCTACACCAGGGTGATGAGATTTTTTTTTTTTTTTACAAGCCCTAGGCTGGATGGTAAACTTCAAAGGAAGGTTGCATCCATCCCAAATCCTGGAATATTTAGGAACATGATTTGACATGTGTCTGGGTCATGTTTACTTAACCAGGGAAAGGACCTTGAAGTTACAGGGTCAGGTGAGAGTTCTGTTGAGGTTTCCGAGTCCCATATCTTGGGAGTACTTGCAGGTCCTGGGAGCCATGGTAGTCACACTGGATCTTGTTCTTTGGGCAAGGGCTCATATGCACCTCTTGCAGACTATCTTGTTCTCCTCTCAGGATTATTCCCAGAAATTGGGGTTGCTGAACCAAAAGAGAAGGAGCCTGGATTGGTGGCTGAATACCAAGAATCTAGACGTGGGACTGGGTCTTAATTCCCCAGAATGAACAGTAGCAATCATTGCCATCCTGGTAGATTAGTGAGCACATTGTCTAAGTCAAGTGGCTCAAGGTGTTTAGTCTTAGGAGGAGAGCAAACGGTAGATCACTTGTTTGAAAACGAGGGCCATAAGGTTTGCACTTCTACATTTCACTCCTCTTTTGAAGGGAAAAGTGGTGAGATTCATGACAATGCGATAGTAGTAGCAAAGGCTACCAACATTTGTACTAGTTTTTGGTTTTATGATTGTTTTATTACATATTTTGTATTTAATGCTTTATTATGCTCTTATGTTGACTAGGTTTTATGAGTTTTATTTCATTCGTTTTAACAGCTAATTTATTTTCTTACCCTGCGTAGTTTTTAGCTGTTACTATTTTATGAATTATTGTATTTTCTTGTAATATTGTAATCTTTGTAAACCGGTGTGATGGTCCGTTTGATACATCGGTATATAAACAACAATAAACTAAACTAAACTTTTGTAAATCACCAGAGGGGAGTCGAGAGTCCCCAAGTAGCTCTAGAGGCAAGTTGCTCAATGAAATGGGTAGAGGGAAATGTGCGAATGATCTTGGCAGCTCACATAGCAGGAGTGGAGAATGTGCAGGCAGAATTTCTCAGATGGAACTCCATGGCTCCGGGTGAATGGTCTCTGTCAGAGAAGGTCTTTCCCCCGATTCTAGTCAGGTGGGGGAAGGCCGGTGATGGATTCAATGGCTTCTAACAGCAATACAAAGGTGCACAGCTATTTCAGTCGATGAAAATGGATTGTCAAGGGTGGATGCCCTGATTCAGAAATGCTCATGTGCCCTCTTTGTATTTCATTGTGGCCGTTAATAGGAAGAGCAGTTCAGAGAATATCTGAACATTGTGGTTTGATTTTAGTGGCTCCAGATTGGTCGAGGTGTCTGTTTGGCATATCTGGTCAGGATGTTGGAAGAGGATCCCTTGTGTTTCCATTAACCAGGGATCTGTTATATCAGTTCTTCACATGGACCCAGGTCAATTCTCTTACTGCATGGCCCTTGAGAAAGAGCATTTAGCAGAAAGAGCTTACTTTCAGGGGGTTGTAAATACGCTCTTGCAGGCAAGGAAGTCTTCTTCTTCCTTGGCATGTCAGGATTTGGAGATGTTTTTGAAGTTTTTGCACAGAGAGGGGTGAATTTGCCATAAGGGCCTTACCACCTTCCATTCTGGAGTTCCCTCCAGAAGGGACTGAATAAAGGGTTTACCCTGAATTCATTAAAGAAACAGAGAGCAACAATTGCATGTTAGAGGTGGCAGATCTTTATCTTCTCATCTAAAAATACTGAGATGCCCCCCACACCCCATACAGGTTTCTAGTCCCTTCTTGAGAATCTAACGTGGTTTTGAAATTTTTGGCAGGCCATCTGACCCATTAAGGGAAGCTTCAATCAAATTGCTAATTCTTAAATCAGTATTTTTAGTGGTGATTTGCTGCACTAGACGTTTTTCTTTCTTATAGGGAGCCTTTTCTGTCTACTTCAGATGAGGTGATTTCTATTCACACTGTGCCTTCCTTTTTTTCCCCCAAAGTAGTGTCTGCTTTTCACCTTAATCAAGAAGTGTGGCTGCCGTCCTTTCACAGAAATTCACATGGTGGAGATTAAGGTCAATTGCACTGTTTGGATGTAAAGAGGATCTTGAGATACTTGAAAGTGACTAATAACCTCACAAAATCAGGTCAACGTTTTGTACTTTAATAGTGCAAGAAGAGAAGCTTCCTCCAAGGTACTGGATTAAGGAGATCATTATGTGGCTTATGCTGACAAGCATCTTCAGCTTCCCAAAGGCTGAGAGCCCATTCCACCAGGGCAGGGGCTGCGTCTTGGGCTGAATTTCACATGTCACTACTTCAGGATATTTGCAAGGCGATGACGTTATCTTTATTACATTCTTTTACTAAGCATTATCGTTGGGATGATGAGCTAGGGAGTAATCTTCCTTTGGTTCAAGAGTTTTAAGAGTGGGGTTGGCAAAGTCCACAAAGTAGAGGGCTACATCTTGGGTACTTCCCATAATTTCTTTTCATTGAATACTGCCAGAGATTAGTCCTAAACCCTCCCTTTCTGCCAATGGATTTCTCAGCATTACTGCACATTGGAAGACTATTTTCATTTTTATTTGGGTCTCTGTGGGATTTTTACAGGTAAGATACTATGGGTTTATACATAGGTTTCTATCCTTGTTCGTTATACTTCTTGATTCCTGGAAGACCTCTGGTTGAAGGTTTTGGGCAATGTAAATTCACTTCTGTTTGAACTTGTTACATAGAATAATGGCAGGCTAATAGCAGCACAGGATCCTGTAAGATATGTCGTCAGCAAACCAGTTCTCTTGTCTTCATCTGCTAGCTGGGGGCATAATCCATGTGGCTGGACTGGTCTGGCTGTATACAGTAAAGTGCGCCCGGGCTAGCGCACCATTTTACGTGATTTGGACGCGCATCCACTACCCCTTATACAGTAAGGTGTTTAGCACGAAGACGTTGTGTCCAGCCCTCCCAGAAACTAATAACGCTCATCACATGCAAATACATGTAGATAAGGCTAAAGTTATTCGCCTGGTATACTGAAAAAAAATGTGTGGTCAACCCACACATTTTACGCTCAAAAATTAGCACTTGTCCAAGGGCAAGTGTTAATTTCTGAGCAGCTGGAAAAAGTGTACAAAAAAGCAGAAAATACAGGTTAAGAAAACAGATGCTCAATTTTACAAGTGTTCATTTTCTGAATCCATGGCTGTCAGTGGGTTTGGAAAATGGACGCTTGTAAAACTGAGCATCTGTTTTCGTAACTGCTGACAGCCACCTCTCCTGGGCCAAGGAGGCGCCAAGGGCACGTAATTGCCTAGTGCCTCCTTTTAGCGTGCCTCATTTGCATTATGTTTCGCTCGCACGTTCAGAAAGTGGGTGCCAAAGTGGACATGCTCTTTTTTTTTTTTTTAGTGTGTCCATATTGTATCGGCCTGAAGGAAAGGAAATTATCTGGCAAGACAATTTCACCTTCTCTCACTGACAGGCTGGTATAATAATCTGAGCATTACAATGTACGCTGGTTTTCAGTGCACAGTATTTAAAGCTCAGATTACAGTTTTTTAAAACTCCTGATACAGTAAGCTAATGCATATATGTGTTCAGCACAAGCCAAATGTACATTTTAAGTATGGAAAGGGTGGAGGGGGAGAGGAGAACCGGGGAAGAGAGACCATGCAGAGAATTAAAAAATGACAGATAAGAACATAAGAACACAAAAAGTTGCCATACTGGGTCGGACCGAGGGTCCATCAAGCCCAGTATCCTGTTTCCAACAGAGGCCAAATCAGGTTTCAAGTACCTGGCAAGTACCCAAACATTAAATAGATCCCATGCTAATGCCAGTAATAGCAGTAGCTATTACCTAAGTCAACTTGATTAATAGCAGATTATGGATTTATCCTCCAGGAATTTAACCAAACCCTTTTTAAAACCAGCTACACTGACTGCCCTAACCACGTCCTCCAGAAACAAATTCCAGAGCTTAAGTATGCATTGAGTGAAAAAGAATTTTCTCAGATTTGTTTTAAATGTGCTACCTGATAAGTTTATGCAGTGCCCCCTAGTCCTTCTATTATCTGAAAGGGCAAATGTGAATCAGCTATTTACTCTTTCTAGTCCTCATGATTTTATAGATTTCTATCATATCCCCTCCTCAGCCGTCTCTTTTCCAAGCTGAACAGCCCTAACCTCTTTTACCTTTCTTCATAGAGGCGCTGTTCCATTCCCTTTATCATTGTACCTATTTGTCTATCTGGCCATGGTCAGCTGCCACTATTTAGCTGGATAAGTATGGACTTATCTGGTAAGTGGCGGTGGCTAACCAAGGCTAGATAGCCGGATATGTCCTTACTTATCCAGCTAAGTGGCGGAAGAGAAGGCATTTTTTGTTTCTGCACAGTAGCATTGGAAACTTAACTCCATCTCTGACGCAGGAGTTACGTTTCCAGCATTAATAAAACCTGGTTAGGCCAGCGTATCTCTCTGCACTGGGGACTACCGTTTAATGCTCTCACTTGCATGGGATTTCCATATGAAGATGCTAGGCAGTATTCACATTTTAGAATGCGCATTTTGTGAGCGTAAAACTCCTTGCCGCATCAGCAGTAAGGTTAAGCTCACAAAATGAGCATTCAAATGTGGGTAAAGATATGCATTAGGCTGAAGCCATCTTTCTGCATCAGCCTGTTAGGTTGGCTACTGCAGTGGCAATCCTCAGCCTGAGATTACATAGTCTGCATATTCAATTACTAGTTATCGCTGTTGAGCAATGTTGAAGTTTTCTCTCTTTCACAGCCTCCCTAGCTATAGCAGATCCAGGCAGCTAGGTCCACTCAGTTATTAAACCTATTATATAGAACTGCAGAGCACTGCCGGTGATCCACCATTCTAGACCCTATATTATATAATTCTATTTATATACACGTACATGTATACACATATAAAGATGCTATAGATATACATCAACCACACTATGCACTCCAAGATTAAACAAAACTCGAGATTTAATCACTTACACTGACATTTTTTATATTACTTCTTATAGGCTGATTCACAAGAGTGCGCTACTACAACGCACATTATCTATTGCAGCTCTCATTACTTCAAATAAAGCCTATTAGCTGATACCATGCATTACTGCTGTAATGTGCTTTTATGAATAGGCCTATAACAAGTCAATATTCAGTAAACCAGTGAGGAGCAAAGTTATGTAGCTAAAGTTATCTGGCTGACTATAGCTCAACGTATCTTTCACTGAATATATTTGAGAAAAAAAAAAAAGTTACCCTAATAAAATTTCCAGATAACTTTATGGCTCACCAGCTTACTAAATATTTCAATAATAATAAAAAAAAAAAAGTTGAAGGCTGAACAGCTCGATCCCTCCTTCCCTTCTTAAAAAGTGCAGCACTACCCTCAACCCTTCCCTGCCCCCCCCTCCCCCCAACCCCTCAAATTTTCCTATACCCAGTGGAAGGAGGAAAGGGGTGAATATCTGTCAGCTATACCCACACTTTGATATTCATTTATTAGCACACAAGCCAAGGATACAAGAACTGCTATACTGGGTCAGACCAAGGGTCTATCAAACCCAGTATTCTGTTTCCAAATGTGGCCCATCTGGGTCACAAGTACCTGGCAGGATCCCAAATAGTAGATAGAGTCCATGCTGCTTATACCCAGGAGTAAGCAGTGGCTTTTCTCAAGACTACCTGGTTAATAAAAGTTTATGGACTTTTCTTCCGAGAACTTGTCCAAACCTTTTTCAACCCAACTGCACTAACTGCCTTTAGCAGATCCTCTGCCAATGAATTCCAGAGCTTAATTGTGTGTTGAGTAAAAGAAATATTTTCTCTGATTTGTTTTAAGTGTGCTTAGTAATTTCATGGAGTGTCTCCTAGTTTAAGTATTTTTTTGAAGGCGTAAACAACCAATTTGCATTAACCCATTCTACTCCATTTATGATTTCATAGACTTCTACCATATTCCCATGCTGAAGAGCCCTTACCTCTTTAGCCTTTCCTCATAGTTCAGTCATTTCATCCCTTTTATCATTTTGGTCACCCTTCTTTGTACTTTTTCTAATCTCACTACATTTCTTTTGAGATGCGGGCACCAGAATTGCACACACTACTCTGTGTGTAGTCAAACTATGGAACTATACACAGTGGTATTATGATATTCTCTGTTTTATTCTCCATTCTGTTCCTAATAATTCCTAACACTGTTTGCTTTCTTGACCACCGCTGCTTACTGAGCCAATTGTCTAGATCCTTTTCCTAGGTGGTAACTCCTAATATGAAATTTACCATGTAATTATAGTTTGGATTCATTTCCCTGCATGCATCACTTTGCACTTGTATACATTCAATTTCATCTCCCATTTGAATGCCTAAGTCTCCCAAAGTCCTCCTGAAATTTTACAATCAGCTTGTGATTTAACAACTTGGAATCATTTTGTGCCGTTTGCAAATCTGATCGCCTCACTTTTCCAGATTCCTGTACAGATCTGTGGGGCACACTACTATTTACCATTCTCCATTGAGAAAATTGATCATGTAGTCCTAATTCATTTCCTAAACCAGTTTGCAATCCACAATAGGATATTGCCTCCTAGCCCATAACTCTCTAAATTTTCTCTGGAGTCTCTCATCAAACACCTTCAGAAAATCCAGATATTCTATATCCTCCAATTCACCATTATCCACATTTATTAAAGCCTTAAAAATGTAGCAGAATGATGAATTAAGACTTCTTTTGGGTAAATACATGTTTGTTGTGTGTCATTAAACCATTTCTATCTATATGCTCAGTAATTTTGTACTTTATATAGTTTCTACCATTTTTTTTTTGGCACTGATGTCATGCTCAGAAGTCTATAGTTTTCTGAATCACCCTGAGCCCTTTTTAAAGATTGATGTTACACTGGCCACCCTACAATTTTCAGGTACAACAGCGAATTTTAACAATAGTTGACAATTTTATACGGCAACTTTATAGACCTAAAGACTAATCTATTGTCTAAGCCTGCTACATTCGTTTATATGTTAAACTCCGTTATTTTAAACTTAGTTATTTATAACTTATTATACTAATTGTGTGCTTTCGCTCTCTACTCTCCCATCCTGTAAACCCCTTGTTCTTTGTAACTTTATTTTCATAGTTAATTGGTTACCCCTTGTTTCAATGTAAACCGGTACGATAAGACACCTGTCTTGAGTATCGGTATATCAAAAGTATTTAAATAAATAAATAAATAAATAAATTTACTAATACTGGGTCTGTAATTTCATTTTTTAGTTCTTTCAGCATTCTGGGATATAAACCATCTGCTCCAGGTTACTTACTACTCTTTAGATTGTCAGTTTGCCTTGTTACATCTTCCAGGTTCATCATGATTTGTATCAGTTCCTCCTAATCATCATCACTAAATACTGTTTCCGGCATGGGTATCTCACTCACATCCTCCTCAGTAAGCTACACACCAAAGAATTCATTTAGTTTTCCCGATATGGCCCTGTCGTCCCTAACAGCCCATCGATCATCTCCCTCACTGGTTTCCCTCGGATATATTTGAAAAAGTTTTAATTATGAATTTTTACCTCTGGCAGACTTTTAATGTCTTTTTGCCTGTTTTATCAATGTTTTGCTTCTAACTTGCCAGTGCTTATGCTTTTTCTTATTTTCTCCATTTGGATCCTCTTTCTATTTTTAGAAGATGTTCTTTTGGCTTTAATAGACTCTCAACTTCCCTTTTAACCATGCCAGCAATTGTGTGGCCTTCCTTCTGCCATTTTTAAACACTGTCCATAACTAGTTCCTTCACGGACACCTAATTCCCTGTTGTGAGCAGGGGGCTTGGTTAGCTGTCAGGGAAGGCATCAACTGAAGGAAGGAGTTCAATTGAAGAGAATAAATAATAAGTGCAGATATAGCTGACAGACAGGGGAACTTAGATATTCATCCCGGAGGTAAGAGCCTGTCCTCCCTCCCATTGGAGTACAGGAAGGCACCCTACTTTTTTTTTAAGAAGGGAAAGGGGGAGGGGTGCAATTGGGCTACTCGGCCCATGACATTTTTTTTCAAACAGAGGGAGGGTGAGGTTAAGGAACATCAGGCCACTTGGCCTATGACATTTTCTTTTTTAAAAGCTGTTCAAAGGGAGAGCGGTTGAAAGGGAATTATTTCACACTATCTGCAATATGAGGTAAAGAATCAGCCATTATCTGACTGAGAAAGTTAGCTGGATAAACAAATCTGGCTGACTTAGCCAGGATATTCAGCAATATGGTATACCACTGATTATACCTGGCTATCTGGCTAACTATAGACCCGCTCAATAGGAGGGCTAACTCAGCCAAACATTTAACTGTCTGTTGAGTAAAAAAATATTTTCTCTGATTTGCTTTAAGTGTGCTTAGTAATTTCATGGAGTGTCCCATAGTTTAAGCATTTTTTTGTAGGCGTAAACAACCAATTTGCATTGACCCATTCTACTCCACTTATGATTTCATAGATCTCCATTGTATTTCCAAGCTGAAGAGTCCTTACCTCTTTATATTTATTTATTTATTTAACATTTTTATATACCGGGATTCATGCGAATTTGCATATCGTCTCGGTTTACATTGTAACTGAAAACAAGCATGAGAGAATGCTAATTACATAGAACAGGGCATAAAACTTGGTACAGTATACGTGGGGAAAGAAAATGGAACATAATAGAAAAGGGAAATAAAAACGGAACTTTTTTTTATAGACTTTCCTCATAGTTGAGCACTTCTCCAGCTAAGTTACCTAGATGAATAACCATGCCATGGAACACCCCCATCCCACCCACCACTTAGCTGGATAAATAGTTATCTGGCAAAGTGGAAGCCACTGTTTTCAAACTGTGTATGGGGATAAAGCTGCTGCTAGCCTGAGATTTCTTTTTACCATTTACCCAGCTAACTTTAGACTGGAGTTAGCTAGGTAAATTTACTTGTGATGAACAGCAGCTCTAGCTGTATAAATTTTAACCATGTCCCTGGAACATTTCCACCATGCCTCTTTAATTCAGCTAAATTTTAGTCAGATAAAGCAAGTTTTCCTACCATAAACTTGTGTTCTCCGTAGAGAGCAGAGTGAATTAGCCATGACATGTGGGTGACACCATCCAACCCTTTTCTCCTAGTTCAGAGCTGTTGCTCTACTGAGCATGTGCAGGAGTTCTCACATGGGCACTGCCTCATGAGCCCGTCAGTTGATTGTAGAGCTGAGCTTAAATGAGTAGTTGACTCTCCTGGGAGGTGAGCATGACATTCATCTTGTCGTCTATGTTTCTGTAAACAGTGTTTTCCAATCTTACTTTGTTCGTCAAACAGGGCTGTGTTTGCCATGACATTTCAGGAGTCCCAAGCTGAGAGGGCATTTTGTGGGGTAATTTTTAAACCTGTTTGTTTTTGATGATCGGTGTGTACTAATTTATGTATGATGGTCATGGTCTTGTGTTCAATTCGGGATTTTATAGGAAGCCAGTGTAGTGAAATTAATATGGGGGTGATGTGATCATTCTTTTTTTTTTTCCGGTTAGGATTCTGGCTGCTCAGTTCTGTAGAATCTGAAGAGGTTTGATGTTGTATGGAAGACCAATCAGTAGGGAATTGCAGTAGTCTATGGTTGAGAAAATTAGCAGTTGCAGTACAGTTCTGAAGTCGTATGAGTTTAGGAAAGGTTTTATACGTCTTAGGGTTAGAAGTTTGTGATATCCTTCTTTGATTTTGGTTGTTATGTGGTTATTGTAGGATAGGTTTTTGTCAATGATTACTCCAAGGTTTCTGGTGTGAGTGACAGGGGATATTGGGTTCATTTGATTGTTAGCTGTGAGTTGGGGTGGTGGTGTTGGATTGGGTTTTCTGTCCATGATGATTATTTCGGTTTTGTCAATGTTGATTATGAGTTTTAATTTTGTTAGAAGTTGTTTGATTGAGTCAAGCAGAGCAGATGTTTCTTTGTATGTTTCATCAATGGAGTTTTTGATGGGAATTAGAAGTTGTATGTCATCTGCGTAGAGGAAGTGGGTGATTTGATGATCACTTAGTAGCTGGCAAATGGGTAGAAGGTATATGTTGAACAGAGTGGCAGATAACGCTGAGCCCTGAGGAACTCCAGCGTTGAGGTTAATTTTCTTAGAGATATTGTTGTTGATTGATACTTGGTAGCTTCTGTTGGAAAGATAGGATGAGAACCATTGTGGGGTAATGTCAGATATACCAATTTCTGTCAAACGTTCTAGGAGTATTTGGTGGTTTACTGTATCGAATGCTGCTGAGAGGTCGAGCAGTATGAGTAGGTATTATTTTCCATTGTCGAATCCTCTTAGTATAGTGTCATTTAATGATAGAAGGAGAGTCTCTGTGCTGAGGGTCTTTCTGAATCCATATTGAGTTGGGGATAGGATGTTGTTTGTTTCAAGGTATTCATCGAGTTGGGAGTGAACAACTTTTTCGATGATCTTGGCTATGAAGGATAGGTTAGAAATCGGGCGGGGGTTTGTTAGGTTTTTTGGGTCGAGATTATTCTTTTTCAGTATAGGTTTGATTATTGCTGATTTGAGGCAATTGGGGTAGCTTCCTTCAGTAAGAGATAGGTTGACGATCTTGGTGATTGTAACAGACTCCACAATCTTGAGGACCTAATGGTCTTTGGTGATCTTTCACCATTCCTCCAGGTAGAGGTGGATTCTCCCACCCCCCCTACTGGAGGAGGGGTCAAGGTCTGAAAATTGAGGCTAGTCAAAAATTAGGTCCTATTGTAGCACCTTTGGCAGACATCAATCACGATGAGCCGGAAGCTGTTGCTGCAGAAGCGGAGGTGGGGCACTGTACTGCTGAAAATGGGGTAAAGAAGTCTCTGGAAGTAGAAGCGCTTAAAAATGAAGAAAGGATGCCTTGATGAGGATTGCTAAGAGCCCACTGAGAGACATGCTGCTCCTTGTTTTGGGTGAAAGTTTCTCTAAGCTATCTCTAAAGAGGCATTCCCTTAGAGCAGGGCAAGTCTGTAAACGTATCATGTTCATCTTCAAATAGTCTTACTGGCCCTCAACCAAGCCATTTAGTGTGCTCTAGTGGCTGTTGCCGATGATCTGGCTGCATTGTCAAACAATTTGTATACTGAGGAAAGCAAATGACATTCGCACTCCTCAGTCACAATACCCCGATTGGCCACCCTCCCTTGAGTCTAGCAGTGGCTTCAGCTTGATGTAATCATGTAAATACATCACCATATAAAGCTGACTGGCTGCGATACTGCATTAAGCAGTGAGCTCTGGAAAACCTTTTACCAAAGTAGTTCAAAGGTCTAGGATCTTTGCCTGGTGGGGTTTTCTTTGCCTTTTTTAGTGCTAATTCCACACAATTGATTGGTATGGTAACTGTACTAACCCAAACCCCGGGGATTGCTGAACTCTATACTTAAGGTCCAGTTTCCTAGCTACTTTGGGGGGGGGGGGGAGGTGTTGTGGAGAGGGGGTGTGGGCAGGATGCCAGTGTTTCCAAAATTCTTGTTTGTAAATTCCACAGGATCACCTGCACCAGGACTGCTGTGGGTTCCACTGACGTTTTCAGGATGTGGAGAAGATTGAAGACTTCCGTGCAGGGGTCCTTGTCTTTGCAAACATTGACTTCCAGGGCCTTTCCCAACTTATCTAAATATATGGATAGGAGAGGTCTTCTGGTAGTGAAGAGTGTTTTCTGGATGACCCAACAGGTGGTTAGAAGAAATTCCCATTTATCCTTCCTCTGATGTGAGATGTGAAGGAACATCTACCCAGGATTGCAATGATGATAAAAGTGACCAGGGCGGGACCCTCTGTTGTCTCTGAGGGGAATATTCCTGAGAGATGCCCTCCAACTCCACAGCAAGAGTGTGGCGGAAACTAGATTCCACCCTTGGGATCTCTGATGGATCATCCCTCGGTGGAACTCCCACTTGGAGGAACAAATCTGACAGTCTGGACAGGAGAGGATAAAGAATGCCTTCCTTGTCCCTGGCTGCCAGTGAAGCAAAGAAAGTGTTCACAAACTATGTTACCTGGAATATGGGCTACCATGTCCTCTGACCAGAAGTTAAAGGAAGAACAGCTTCTGCAACCAATAGAGATTCATCTTTCTATAAGCCTTTCTCTGGACTCAAGTGGACTCTTCCTGGAGCAACTGAATCAGAGTGGGAAGTGCATAGAAACCAGCAGCACCACAGAACAAAGTGGGCCTGATGTCTCCAGATGAAGACCTTGTTTTAGAAGCCTCAACAGTGATATCCCCTTGGAGATAGATAGGAATCACCCTCAGGAGCTAATGCTCTTTTGAAGTGCATCAATGGAGCCGGTGAGTGATGCATGGACTTGATGAATACCTATGCCAGTTGCACAGATTATTGCTCCGTCAAGGGTCCTTGTGCTGAGGTCTAATGCATCAAGGGCTAGTATGTCAACAGCACTGGAAACATCATTGACGCTGATGGTGATTGGCTGTGGTGCTCCAATGGCAGTAGGGCTCAATGTGTCAATGGAACAAAGGACCCTGGGGCAGACTCAGTTTCTTTGATGGTGCCACATCCAACATGCTTCTTTTTGGGTTCTACCAAATCCTGCAGGGCCTGTGGAGGACTCAAGGCATTTTCGTGCTGTACTTGATCCCCGATAAGATGCTAGGCTCAAAGGCCTGTAATAAAGTAGGGGGATCCCTGCTTGAGGAACTCAGCATCAGGGAGCTCAAGGTGGTTCTGCTCTGGGAGGAGGATCAGCTGCAGCTCATTATCAACCTGAACTCCTCCATCCTCTAGGATCTGGATCTCTCAGTCCACAGCAACATCCAGCAACAATGTTAACAGTTAGGTACATTGTAGCCGGGTCCCAGACCCTGATAGCAGATGTTATGGCTGTCGGTGAAACATTTCTTTGCCACACAATCACTGAAGCTGCTGAGAGCAGTCTTCTTAGAGCTTTTCTTTTCTTTTTTTCCCCCTTTTTTGGGAGTATTGAATAGTGCTATTGGGAAGCTGCTGAGGCAGCACCAGAAAGTATTGAGAAGTAAGCCCACCATAAATAGTATGAAATAGAAAAACTAAAACAGAGAAAAAAGGTACATACCTGTGTGGTAAGCTTGGATGAAAAAAGACTGGGGAACTCACAAGGCCGATTCTGCACGGGAGCTCCCACACGTGCTCAGTAGAGCAAAATCTCTGTGAGCTAGGTGAGAAGGGTCCGTTCGCTGCTGCTGGATGGCATCCCTTACGTCATGGCTAATTCAGGTCTGCTTGTCACAGAGAATTACTTTTTTTTTTGTCATTCTCTGTGACAAGCCACTCCAATTGTGGTAAGTTATAAGTTAAAACATGCATAAAAACAATTATACAGTCAATGGACAAGGTGTGGACATATTAAAACATAAACATGCTAATTTGATCAGCATGATCAAACCATGGATCAAAGATCCATATTACTATCTGATAATGCTTATCCAGCTAAAACTTAGTTGTTCGGTGGAATAGGATATTTAAAACCTAGGATGGTCTGGCTAAGTCTCGTCCTAACAAACCCTTCTGAATATATGTCTAGCTTTTTTTGTATATGTTAAGAGAGATTTGTTCCCCTAAGAATACACGATTTGAAAAAGGATTTAGTAAGATAATACAGAATTTTATAGTGTTTGGAGATATTTGTATCTTAAGCAACAGACCAAAATTGCTATAAAATGTAATGAAGGGAAAATAAAAGTTATATTGTACTGAAAGATTACGTTTGTATTATGTTTGCTATGTTCTAGTTTCTCAGCTCCCTATGCACTTCTAAATCTCAGAGAATAACTCTTAACAAGGCTGTGTACAGCAAAGGCTCTCTAGGGTCAGAAAACCATCAGATTAAAGCAGACATGGGCTATCTTAAAAGTTATGAGTTAATACATTTTTTGTTGTTTACTTAAGCAAGGATGTTTCCAATGATGGATCAGCCATCTTTTTGAAATGCTGTTTTAATTTCCTGGCTCCATTAGAGGCCAGAAGGGAAACTCAGTTGCAGGGATACTAAGAAAATACAACACCAGGAAATGCCCTCCCTGTTTACCACTGTGGCTTAATTTAAAAAAAAGATGAAAGCAATTTTCTAGCACAGTGTAACTGAAATGTTCAGACTTGGTTAATTTTCCGGGAAAAGTGTGCACTGTTCATGAATAAGGCATGACATGCCATATGGAAAATAAATGCAATATTATAAAAATGATTCTAAGCGTTTACCTGAGACTGGAAGTGTTTTGGGAAAGTTAACAAGGCTGGTCTCTGAAGCATTTTGCAGCTCATGGAGTCGTGCCAGGTACTGTTGCTGTCCCAAGGCACCTTCTTCAGCCTCAAGGGGCTTCTTCTGACAGGGTCCCTGCTTTTGAAAGGTCAACTTTAAACCACCTTCCTGTTAAACAAATGCAAAGTTAAAAGGGAAATCTTCAAAAGGATAAAAAAAAAATATTAACTTCATGATTCCATGTATAAATGACTAACTCTGGGAGGGAATCAGAGGCATTTGCACCAAAAGAGATTCCTATGTTAAAACTAAGATAAAAAGCCAAAATAGACATTTCACTCACATACCTACCTTCTGAGTTTAAAAAAAAAAAAAGGCAACATCTTAATGCAGTATTTTAACTGAAGTAATTTTGAAGTCAGCTAGGTTGAACTGCTCCCCTATACATAGCATTACACTACAGTATGTAGGAGAAGAAAAGCAATACATATTTACTGCATATCTTCTGAATGTCTTCTAGATGCTATAGTCCAAGCTGATCATAACAGGGAGCAGCTATGGAAACACAAGGCAAGGCCCATTAGGGAGATATCCTGATGCACAGAACTCCCCAAACTATTAAGTAAATCTACTTCTTTTCCAAAGAGTACAGGAATAATTTTTAGTTCATGCCCACAGAAAAACGCTTCAAACTAGCTGACTTTCTGGACAGCTGAGCTGAAAAGCTTCTTTCACAGAAACATTCATGTGTGCATCAAATATTTTTATGTGAAATATTGTCACAAAATTAGAATTTATAGCTATTCATATGTGCTTAATTATATAACCTCAAAATGCAAAAAATAAATTCATACGATTATATTGGCTGTGACCCTGCAGATGTCTTCAAAGCATATGACTATAGAGCTGACTGTTGCAGGACATGCTAAAATGCTCAAAACAGCCAAATGCATTCAAACATTATGAACAGTAAAAGTTACTAAACTGTTAGAAATAGCACAAGACAGACTGTTTAGAAAGCATATTTGTCAGCAGAAGTTTGGGGGAAAGAAATATATATATATATTTAATGGAATCTTTTCAGAAAATGTTTTAAATTTCTATCCTGAATGACTAAAAAGTGACAGATCCAAGTACCCGAAAAACAAGTGTGTGAAGGAAGTAACCAAGAGTGAGAGCAGGCAGCCACTTGCAGGAAAAGCATGCCGCACACCGCAATTGCAATCAGGTCCTAGGGCAATAAAAATAAACATACGTCATTGATTTTCACTGTAAACTCCTTTTCTCGTACATGCTTCTTCACCTTTGACATCTGTGGCGACAGATCGTGCTCTTCTTTTACAGCAGCGCTGGCCGGTGTTAGTGCTCCAGGCTCGCTGTAGTCTGCAGCAGCTCCAGGGCTGTCTAGGAGCTTGGTGGTATAGAAGGACGCCACGGCACTGTTATCGTAATTCCTTCGCGCTGAGGGCCATTTCCCTTTCAATACTGCTTGACAAATACTGTCTAAACGGTTAATCATCACGCGATCCTGGAAAGGAAGCAAAAAAACAAAAGAAAACCCTAAAACATTCCTTAAACATCAACATCTTACTAAAAGGCAAGAATTGGACTCTGGACCTGAATTTACGCTAAGGAAGACATAGAAATTGTTTGCTACATCGCCTAAACTAAAATAATTTATTAGGTCGATGTGGTCATTTTGCTTCTGCACTAGCTAGTGGCCAGGACACCAACACAAAGTGATGAGTAGTTGCCCTCAACTCGCCCTGTTGGTTACTGACCTATGTACTCCCATGTCATCTCTCTCTTTTAAGGTCCAATTCAGCCTAGATGGTCCCAAAAGTAAGCTGTCTGAAATGCTTCTCCATAGGTACATAACACTATACCAGGACAGAGTAACTTCTGGATCTTGCTGCCCAGTGTCTGGCATTTATTTACCTTTTAAGTCCATCCCCTTTCAATTCCCAGCAGGAGCATGTGATTCTGTAACATAGCAAGCAGCTGGAGAGCTACTAGAGAAAGGATAACAGTTTTCACGGTGAAGCCAAGTCATAAATAGAAAAAAATAATTCTCTTTCATAAGCCTCTGGAGGGGGGGAATTCCTAGTCATTGCACATTGGTGACACCTAGTGGCTGGATTTAGGTCCAAGATTGTAGGACTCTGGAAGGGGCTCTGGCACATGGCCCCTGGCTGAGGACTGTCACTGCAATGACTGGATTAAAATTGGGAGAGGATATAAAATAGGAAAAAAAAATTATATAGCAACTTATCAGAGATGATTTTGGACAGCTTATTACTAGTTCTTGTATGTGATTTTGTTGCTTTAGCTTACTTAATAAATAAGTATAAAAAATTCCCTCAAGACAAGGAGGATGGAAATATATTAGGCTTCTCCATTATTTTTCCAATTCCACCTCAGTTGAACTGGGGAAGCAAGTCTCGGAAAGGAAAACTATACTGGTGCTGCAGCCTTCACCGTTATCATCAGCTTTACCTCTTACTAGAGAGGAGAACTGAACTCTTCCAGAGCTATTAGAAATGTTTACAGCGCAAGATGAAAACATTTTCAATTTACATCTAAGACATTGTTTTGACTTTTAAAAACAGATACCAACCTAGCTCCCAGTGATAGAGAAATAACCCAAGTCAATAATTCTCAAGCCAATGGGACCTGCCTGGATTTCAGGATATCCACAATATGGATGAGTCATTTGCATACAATAAAGGCAGTGTATGCAAATTTACACATACTTACAGTGAACATCCTGAAATTAAGACTGGATGGTTAGCTCAAAGACTGAGTTAAGAACCACTGATCTCAGCTACCATATCCTGATCTTTTCTGCTAAATATTTTGCTCTTACCTTTGGCCAGTAGGAGGCAGCCAACATGTATCCACCTTGTAAGAGACAACTGGAATTCGGTGTCCCATTGTCCATTTGGAAACTGTCCTGGGTTTCATCCTGTGTGGTACTCAAAGAGGCTACACTTTCTTCATCATATGCTTTCATGTGAGGAACTCTTTCTGCTAAAGGCCAAAAATGAGTCGCATGTAAGCCTTCAGATACAAGGCAAAATAACAGGAAGTGTTATTTTAGATAGTTTCTAACACCCTTCTGCAAGCATCATATTTTTGGGAGAACAGGGGCAAGACAAAACTCAATTCCATAGTGGAGACATAAAATAAAACTAATTGTAATGCTGAGCATGAGATGGAGAGAGATTTTTAAGTTTACATTCCAAGATTTTTTCTAGGAAGTTTTTTTTTTTAATTTTTCTTTTTTTTTACACTTTTTGCAAGACTAGTATGTAACCCAAATTGGAGAACAAATTATTAATATCAAACTGTGTAGGATTTTTAGATTTCTCAACTCAAGAAAATCCGATCTAACCTTACTTTCCTCTCTATGTACATACACACACACACCAATCTGAAAAAGAATTAAATGTTACATCAAAGGAAAGTGAAACTTTGCATTTAAATATTCATGTTAAACAGAACAAACTACAGAAACAAGTCAACTAAGAGTAGTGATTATCAGGCCCTGATGTCAAGTGGAAGACCTTGCTTCTGCTCTTAAGCACAGACTCCTGGTTCCCTGGACTAGATGGGGCTGGAAGTGCTATGGATGGAGCATTCACTGACACAGGAATGGGCTGGAGGAGGGATGATGAGCAAATGAATGCACTTGTGACAACAGAGCGCCATCAAATGGTAGTACTAGAGATGGCACCAAGATCTTCATGTGTAAACAACAACAAAAAGAAAATACTTTAATCCTTGTATAATGCACCGAAAGACAGTGAGATGAGAAGGAATAAGGAAAGAGCCTTTGAAAAAGAAGACAACCAAAAAGGCTTGAAATGAGGTCGCTAGAAAATGAATGTGACTCCAGTAAAACTCCTGAGGCAAGGATTTTTTGTACTATTACCACAGTGTGGCAAAGTCAGAAGCATCTTTTCCTTTGAAATGAAAAGAATAATACCAGATTAGTAAAATACTCACCCTAAATGAGAAAACTAGACAGTTCAAATATTTCATGATGTAAATCACACTCTGTCCGCTACCTCTGACCAGCCTCTTTCCCCTGCTGCTCTAGCAGAATGACCCGTTCTTTGCATGGATGTGCATCAGTGTAGAGTTTGGTATGCGCACGTACACAAGAAAATGAGGCTGTGTGTACATATGCATGTATGTCAACTCTCGCGGCCACCTAATGTCCAATCTTGCAATGCACACTATTGCTGCCATAACATCTGCCCTTCACGGCAGGAAAGAGCCTGCAGCTCATAGGTCCAAGATCGTTCCCAGCACCACCACATTCTTGACAAAGACACAAGGTAGCCCGAGCTACCAAGGCGCAACAAGAAGCAATTTGCAAGTTCATTGTCACTGCCTCAAAGTCTTGCTTTAGGATAGCCTCAATCCTCCTATCCTGAGCATCCTTCAGTGCTGCATCTCCCCTCTACCGGGATTGTGGTATGTTTGACAGAATACACCAAGGTATCCACTCTAGAGAAATGCAACTCCTCTCTATAGCCTGCAGATCCAAAGGGTATAAACCCACCAAGACACGTCACCCTTTAAAGAATGCCTCTGGCACACTCCATTCCAGATCAATCAACTCCTGGATTGCATCCAAGAGGAGAAAGAAACAAGAAGCTTTGCGCAGGGTGACCAAATAGGATTCTCCTTGTACAGCAACAAGGATTCAGGCCCAGCCACTCAAAGGGTCTTCATGGTCTGAGATGAAACTCATCTCTCTGAAAGAAACAGAGAAGAGTTCTACATGGCTCCAAATCTGGGGGAATGTCTTCTTCCTCACCAGGAGAGCCACCCCCATTATCATCGGTATCATTATGATCCACATTCATTCGAGCTCTGTGAGATTACTCTGCGCCATAGCGCTCGACTGTGGAGACAAATGGGCAAACACTTGGCACGCCAGAACTGGACAAACACACTTGGCGCGCCAGAATTACCTTAGTAGGTATTGCCAATTCTGAAGACCAGCCCTGTAGAAATGGCTGCAAACCCTGGAATAATTCTACCCAGGAAAAGGAGGTTGGTGTTATTCCAGGCCCCATAAGCTTGAACCTGATGCCCTCAGAGTTAGTGTCCCCCGAGGATTCGACCCGTGGATCAAAGGAGGGGACACCCCTAACATGTCTCCTTCAGTCTCACTCCCCTCAGACCGAGGAGATGGACCATCACTGGCAAAATCAGAGGGAGGTAAATCTCCCCAAGCATCCAGGCAGCGCTGACACAAGCTCAAAGAAAGCTCCGGCTGAATGGCATGAAACATAGATAGGCGCTTAGGCTTCTTCATCATAGGCGCCATGCTCTAAGTGTGCAAACCGATAAAGGCTCGTGCTCAGATTACCCGTGTATAAGCCGCACCCAAAAAAAGGTGCATCCAAACACACGCGCCTAGGCTGTTCATCCAATTGGATGCCCAACCTGGGATGCCCAGTACAGATGCCTAAGTTGGATGCACAACGTGTTCACACCCAGGGGAGCACATTCCCCTGGGTGTGAACGAGGCCATGGGAAGAACGTGGGAAGGATGATTGAAAGCAGTCACCACTTTGGCAGAAATTTTGGATTCGTACCCAGCACCACATGATCATGGAAGAATTTCATATAGGGAGTGTATGTAACCAGGGCCTGGATCTCACTGACCCTGCGAGCGGAAGTGATCGCCATCAGGAACATAACTTTCCAGGTGAGGAACTTCAGGTCACAGGATTTGAGAGGCTTGAATAGATGCTCATGAGCCTCGCCAGGACAACGTTGAGATCCCTCAAGGTCACCGGTGGCGAAGCGGGGGCTTCAGTTGAACCAGTTCCCGCATGAAACGCCCGACCGGTGGCAGGACTGAAATGGGCGCCCCTCTAGTGGTAGGCGTTGAGAGTGCTGAGGTGTACTCTGACTGAGCTGGTTTGGAGGCCAGACTCGGGCAGGTGCCACAGATAATCCAGCAGGCAGGGGAGTGGGAAGGAAAAAGGGTCCAGTCCATGGCCCCCGCACCAGGTGAGAAACGCTTCCATTTCGAACTGTAAGACCTCCGAGTGGAAGGTTTCTGGGATTCAATCAAGACCCTGAAAATACCATTCGAGAGCTGCAAGGGCTGGAGGATCATGCACTCAACATCCACGCCGTGAGGGCCAGGACCCGGAGGTTCAGGTCGTCGGAGAACTTGGAGAACGCATCCGAGGACTCATCACCCCACGGGCCATAGGGACCCTCCTCCTCGCTAGGTTCCGGACACCGAAGGCGGGGACCGGGAGGGATGGTAGGCCTGGGCCCCAAGGTCACCGAAGGCCGTGGGGGCACCTGCGGCATGGATGGACCCCCAAGCACTGAGGGGGGCATCGGCTGCAGAACACCAGGAGGAACCGACGGCGGCCCGGGGAACCGCGGGCATGGGCGCCCGGTCCCCGAGGCCTCATCCTCCTCAAAGGACGCAGGAATCAGGATCGCTCCCGTTGGAGGGCATCGTGGCCTCTCGGGCACCGGTAGGATGCCAAGGAGGACATTCAGGCGCTCCAGCAGAGCTGTGAACAGTGACAGCAGAGGCTCTGACACCGGTATAGGGGCCGGTGGCACCGGCAGCTCAACGCTTCCTAAAGGTCCTGGGTAGTAAAGGACTGATGGAGGGGGACAAAGCTTCACCGACACATCCTTGGAAGGATCAGGAGGAGGCATGGCGCCCAGCACCACTGCCGGTGGGGAACGCCTCGGGCTCCCGGAGGCACTGGAGAATTGGGCCTCCAGTGGCCGGTGCCACTTCGATGGCAGTTCAGCAGCCGCCAATGCTGCTCCAGAACCGGAACAGTGTCAGGAGAGTTGACCAGTGTCTATGCTTCCTGGGTTTCCGGTGCTTGGCCCAGTCTTTCCCTGGCACAGACGACACCGAGGTTAGGGGGAGGGGAGAGACCACCGAGGATCAATCTCCCTTCTCCTCGATCCTTAGGGGTACTGGAGAGTGGGACCGCCAGGGGAAGTGATGGAGACTGTTCCCCGCGGTCCTTAGGCATGGAGGACACCAACATCGAAGTGGAGGGTTTTGGAGAGCCAAAAAGCTTCTCCATTTTATCTAGGTGCACATAACGCCCTTTGGGGGTCATTTGATCACACAAACGACACCCTCAAATATTGTGCGAGGCCCCCAGGCAGAGGATACACACCTCATGCGGATCCGTGATGAACATGGTCTGCGGGCACCTTCGAAAACCTGATGATGTCATCGAAAAAAAAGGCCAGTGCGCGGTTGATGACCGATGGGAACCCAAAGCAGGAGTCAGGAATCGATCGCGAAAAACCAACGGCAAAAGCCACATGTACCTACAGGAGAAACCGAATACGAAGGAGGACCTGACACAGAAACCCCCCCCCCCCCCCGAAAAATAAGCAAAACCGCTTTCAAGGGTTTGGAGTTCCACAACCGCAAGGCTACTGCACCACGGAAAAGAAGAGACTAAAGGGGGACATCGCGTGGCCGCACAGATAGTGGCAGGCTGGGCATACTCAGTCTGCCAGTCAAGGTTTCTAGAAACTTTGACAAAAGTTTTCCATGCTGGGCTCCATCTGATGAGGTCACCCACATGTGAGGACTACCATCCTGCTTGTCCTAGGAGAATATTTGTACTGCTGTTAGATGTAAGGAACCCTGTTGCTACTGCTGCACATAACCTTTCTTCTCCTGGTGTAGCCTGACACTGCCACCAGTGGTATAAACTACCAGCATACCCCAAAGTCCACAATCCATAAGCTGGCCTTCCCCCTAGTGTAGCTTCCACCAGTATCTCTGGGGCTCCACAGCCTGAAACCCATCTGCCTCCTGTCAATGCAATGTGTCACTGCTGAGGCCCAATTGGAGGTTACGCTCCCTTCCATCAACAGTACCACATTTCTTTTCTTGCTACTATGACATTGGCTAGGCATGGTGGAAAGGGGGTTCAGCTGTATCAGTGGCAGCAGGGATCCCAATTTCATGCCACACTTTCAACCGTGGTATTTTGCACTGGGGAGGGGGGCATGAGGAAAGCTCTTCATGCGCCATCTGCTTCCTCCAATCACCATTCAAAAAAAAGATACCACGCCATCCACATTTCACAATATTTGCTTTGAAACAATAAAAAGCCTCCTAGTGTTAGGCAGATCCTCAGAAACATAGAACCCGATGGCAGATGAAGACCATACAGCCCAACCAACCTACTCATACACATTTCTTGCTCAGCTTTATAATCCTTTCCTCTCACTCAGAGATCATCTGTGTTTGACCCATGCTCTCTTAAATTCTGATACTGTCTTTGTCTCTATCTCCACTGGGAGACTGTTCCATGCATTCATCTTTTCTGTAAAGAAATATTTCCTCAGACTACTCCTAAGTCTGCCCCTTTTCACCCTCATCTCGTGTCCTCTCGTTCCAGAGCCTCCCCTGTGTTGAAAGAGGCCTTTCTCCTGTGTATTTATTCCTTGAAGATGATATTTAAAATGTGTATTATTGTACAGGATAGCTGGCTAATTTTCATGTATGACATTTCTCAGCAAAAAATGTCACATGGACAGGAGTTACATTTAACTTAAGGCAGGACTCTCATAACTGGTGTATTTTGTTCACTGAAATCTTCTCTGTTGTAGAGTATCTTTCAAACACATTTATAATGACAGTACTCTACATTTTCCAGTCCATGGTTAACATAACTTCACCCAGGCACATGATTTGTTTTGTAATCTGTGCAGGGGCTCCAGCTTCTCTATTCTTTGCAACTCCTTCCAAATATATCCCCCTGCCCAAAAAAATAAAAAAACAAGTAATGGTGTACTTTCATCCACCCAAAGGCTCAGTTTCTCAGGGGACACACTTTTAAACTAGCGCTATCAATATTTCTTCAGAGGCTACTGCTCATGCGTGTGCATGCTCTTCTTTTAAACTTCTGATTGTCCAATGTGAGATCATCTTGCATTACCTCATTAAGTTTGTTTCAAGTTTCATCTTCCTACACAGGAGTTCTAACATACTTTTCCATTTACACGCAAACTTTTCTGCGAGATTATTCAATACTTTGGATGGTAACACCAAGAGTTTCTAAATAAATACATTTGCTATTCCCTAAAATCATAATTTCCTCTTGGAAAAGGTATATGTCAAAACAAATGTTGAGATCTCCAAGTTTTGTTTCTCTGCCTCTTGTTTTATAAAGTCTTTTAAGGCCTCCAACTTTCTCTGAGACCATCCAAGTCTTCTCAGGTGTATGTTGCTTTACACGTTATGTTACAAAATGTTGCGATTTCTGTGCATGCTGCTGTTCTGCAATATGTTTCACGTTTGATTACAGACTATAAATCATGTAGTGTGTGAATAATGCACTTTGTTCTATGACCCTTGGATTTTTTCTATACTATTGGTATTTGACTATTTCCTGAGTACTGAAATCATTATTAAATGCTGTATAAAAATGATTTTCCCCGATCTCCTTATTTAAACTAACTGATTATCTAAATGAACATCATCTACTCTTCCCATCCCAATATGGGTTTAGAAAATACCACAGCACGGAAACACTTTTAATATCACTTTCAGAAGTGTTACTAAAAGCTTTAGATACTGGAAAATCATACCTTATCGCCCTTCTTGATATTTCAGCAGCATTCGACACAGTAAATCACAACACCCTTATAAACCGCCTCTCTGAAATAGGCATTACTGGCTCAGCACTACTATGGTTCCAGTCATTCCTGAGCAACAGAACTTAGTGTTAAATGTGGACAAAGTGAATCCAAGCCAAGAAATCTCTCTCAAGGAGTCCCACAAGGATCCTCTCTTTCCTCGACATTATTTAATGTTTACCTTACACCATTATGCCGGCTACTCTCTAAATTGGGTCTTCAACATTTTATCTATGCGGATGATGTTCAGATTCTCATTCCTATTACTAGCACAATCACAAATGCCCTGAGCTCCTGGAATGCAGCATTATCAGAAATTAAAACTATTCTCACAGACAACCAATTGGCTATCAACACCAATAAAACTGAGCTAATGATTATTTCATCTCCAGTAAATGCAACTCTGAACAACACCAGTCTTACACAAGACATCTCTACAATGTCTCAGCAAGTACGTAGCCTTGGCATCATCATTGATAACAATCTTACTTTCAAAAAATTCATCGCTGATACAGTTAAAAATGGATTCTTTAAACTACACACATTAAAACGCATTAAACCTCTTCTATACCAATATGACTTCTGCACAGTCTTGCAAGCAACTATTTTATCAAAGATAGATTACTGCAATGCACTATTAGGTCTACCTAAAACTACAATCCAACCTTTGCAAATGTTACAAAATGCAGCTGCCCGCATCATCACCGATACGAGACGTCACGAGCACATCACTCCAGCACTTCAGTCTTTGCACTGGCTACCCGTGGCTTCTAGGATAATATATAAATCCATGACACTTATACATAAAGCCGTTCACAACAGAGATATGCTATGGTTCACTGATCAACTACAATTCAAAACATCAATCCGCCCTACCAGATTCCAACATTTAGCTAAACTGAAGATTCCAGCGCCTAATTTGACCAAACTTTCTACGACGAAAGAACGTTCATTCATCATTGCTGGATCCACAATATGGAACACCATGCCCTCAGAGTTACGCCAGGAACTTTGCCACAAAAAATTTAAACAAAACCTAAAAACCTGGTTATTCAAAAAAGCCTATTATTAATAAACTGAGTTCTATTATTTACCTTCCATTTTATTTCTACAGACACTCTTATATTGATTTTCGTTCTCTTAATACAAAGTTATATATGGTCTAATATTCCTTCAGTTATGATGTTATATTGTAAAGCGCCATGCTGAATTAATGTTTGAATGTAAACCGAGGTGATGTTATTTACGTACCCCGGTATATAAAAAACCGTAAATAAATAAATAAACTATTATCAAGTTGGCCTGGAGATTTATACAGGGCCAGTTTTGATACAACATAACTAGGTTACTATAAATTTGCAGCATTCCTGCTTCCAGGTACATGACAAGACAGAGCAGTCAGCTGATAAACTAGCAGGCATACGAAGAGCAGCTACAAATTCAAGGTACATTGGAACAGACCATTGGCTGGAACCCTAGTAGTACAGATAGGTAAAGGGAAAGTAGGAACCCTTGTATCCTTTCCATTCTCCACCATATGCTGTGCTGGTCATATAAAGTATTTATAAAAATGTTAAATCAGGGCTGAAGCTGGAATTACACATATGCAATTTTCCCAATCTCCTCTAGTGGCAGAGGATGCTTTGGATACCTGGGGATTTTTTTAAATAAGCAAATGTATTCCTTATTAAACCAAATGAAACTAAGGTCTACAGTCAGGTAAGAAACATCAATCAGACTGAAAGGAACACCACCTTGTGATGTCGTCAGGGTAACTGCTGCTACCAGAATGGCAATGTGTGTTCAGGGCTTTAACTTCAAAACTGGTATTTTTGCACACTTCCAAAAGTGTTGAAAAATGTCTAAACAGAGAACTGTATACTTTAAAACGATTTTACTGATAACGAAAATTCACATTATTGAAGTAATATTGGATGGGGGACACTATTAATTGATGTTATAAAATACTATAAAAAATCACGAAAATTACAAATAAAAAACGGTATATTCAACAGTAAGGCTATCACCAATATATGGTCTAGCCTATTGAAAAAATACCGGACATCAGTGTACATAAAAGTATACAGTCCTCTGTTGGTTGAGTTTGAGTAGTTCATAGAGAGGACTTATAGGGCTTTGTGGTTTTTGGAAAAATGTCTAAAGCCAGAAATACTATTTTGACATCCATATTTACAGACATGAAATATTTTCACTTTACACCTTTTTAAATTCCCTGGATCAGGAAGAAATGCTAGATTAAAGCACTCTTATGAAATGAACTCTAGGCTCAAATAATGAAACAGCAAAGGTATTTTTACAGTGAAACGAGAAAGATTAAGTTGTTGATCCTTGAACACTGGACGCATTTCCTTCCCCAGAGGGAATGGCCATGCACGCATTCATATTCTGAATAAGTTGTTAAGTGCGCTCACGATTCAAGCTCATGCCTCAGAATCCTGGGTATGCTGGAAAGAAAGTACACAGTATAACCCACGAGAGCTATCATGGTAAGTCTAATTTTCAAAGAAAAAACAGACCAGGTTTATAAATATATTCAAACTTTGACAGGTAGGTAGGATCAAGAGATTGTCCGGAATACAAAAAGAACGAGTCCTCGCCTTTAATGATCACTCAAAATAGCACTTTGCCAGTTCTGGTTCTTTCCAGCAATCCTAGCAACAGAAGCAAAATCTGCCCACTCAGTTAACTTAAATGCTTATTTACTCCCTCCCACCGAGGGAGGAGGGGGTATAGGGGCAATAGTTCCTTCTTTTTCTTTTTTCCTTCCAGTACAATTGGGACCAGTACTGGGATCCTGGTACTCGGAGCCTTTATTCATATATATATATATATCTGTGGATTTTTCCCCCTATTTAACAGGCCCACCCTCCCAATGTTCCTAGCGGGTTCACTGCAACAGAAATTCCAAGGCCTAAACACTGTATCAGCTACTTTAAATCTAGCCACCAGGTGTCACCCTTAATAATGATCAGGACCTCCCTCTGCAGCCTCTCCAGCCCTGGCAAACCTGGAGTACGGAAGGCCCCACACCTGGGAACTGAACTAGGGACCCTCTGCAGGGCAGTGCACAGAGTTAAATTACACTAATGAGAAAAGCAAACTCATCCACAATCCCTCTCCACTCTCAGTAGTTGCTGCTCCCTCTGGTTTGCCCTTTTTTTGCCTCCCCATACATTTCTGGGTCCTCTACAGTTTTCCAATAAAAAGGCAGCTTGGACAAAGATCTTCTGTGCAGAACATACCTCGTTTTTGCAGGTCTTCCTCATCACTGTCACTTTCTCCAGATGAGGAGGAAGAGGAGGAAGATGAAGAGGAGGAAGATGAGGACGCTGAAGAACAAGATGAAGAAGATGAAGAACTAGACCCTGACCGAGAACGGGAGCATGAGGAGGAAGATGAGGAAGAGGAAGAAGAGGACCTGGATGAACAAGACGATTGGTTGGAGTCAGAGTCAGAATCTGAACTTGATTCAGACCCTCTTTTCCTCACGCGCTGTTTCTTGGAAGCCAGGTTTGGCGTTAAGGGCTCTGTCCTTGCTGCTACCATGCGCCTATCTGTTTCTATCCTAATGATGGATTTCTGCTCCTCGGTCTGTGATACTGTGCCATTCTTCGGGCTTGTAGGTTCAGGTTTCAGTACTGTTCTGGTTTCCTCTATGGACATAGATTCCTCCTCTGAAGATTGAGATTCCTCTTTGAGGTTTTCATGTTTCACTTTTGCCTCCTCAACAGTGGTCCCTTTCATATCTTGTGGTCTCGTGGCTGACTGAGGAGTGAGGGGAGAAGCGGACAATGCCATCGGATACGGAGGATGTAAAAGCGGCGTAGAAGCTCTTGAATGTGCCACTTTGTTCTGACTGTAGTTCCGTTGGGCTACCATAAAAGAAAGTTCAGGATCACGGAGAATGTGATAGTCCGTCCTGCTAACTCCATGTTTACCGGCACCGATAAGTAAATCCCTGTCATGGGTCCCACAATCCCACCAGACTGGCAAATCTGGATTTGGCTGGCAAAGTTTCAAGCGTTCAAACAGCTGTGGATGTCGAAGAGCTTGTTCCCGCACCTTTCTAAGGAGTTCAATACGATACAAAGTCCTGGAGGCTCGCTCTTCTGTTATTGGTTGAATGGAAATGCTTGGGTCTATCAATTCTGTGTTGAAAGAAGAAATAAACTTAATTATTTATTTTGTTCAGGTTTGTTCTTCAATAGCAGGTTCTTAACTTCTACCCACCTTGTAAATCTGCTGGTTCACAAGAGAATCTTTTTTCAGATTTAAAACAGCTATTTCAGTGACATACTGTGTGAAACCAAAATGCAGCTCTTTTAAGAGCTACTTCCAATATGGCTCTGTAAACACTAAGAGTAACAACAAAAGCAATGCTTGCCTGCCTTCTCCCATGGACTGGGATTACTACTTCAGCAGCACCTTCAGCAAATTTCAATCTCAGGAGAACAGGAAGAAGTCTAGAATCAAAACTAGGGTTCGCACATGGTGGAAAAGCACTAGCCATTAAAACGTAGGGCTGGGTTCTAAATTGTTATCACTGGTAATTTTTAAACAGCAACAGTGAACTTAAAAACAAACAAACAACATTACTTGTTGTATTGCTACATACTGCATTCCCAACACAGGCTCCCCAAAAGGTTTCATGAGAACTGGCTGCACTGACTAGTGATTAAAGGGGACGGCAAATGGAGCCACTTTCTCTCACGCTTTCAAGGCCTCCCTTCCTCTTCATCCACTCCTTCCCATTTCCTCCCCCAACCGCCAATGGAGTGATGTATCTGCTGTTCTGCACTACAGACATTTACACTGTTGTCAAGATGCCAGGTCAGCTGGCACTGCAAGAATAGTAGAAGTGATGCCAGTGCTAGGTGACTGAAGCTAAGCCAACAGAACTGAGACATAGGTGCAGCAGAACAATATTGATTCTTTGAAGGAAGGCCCCTTTTTTTCTATTTACTAAACTAAAAAGGAGACAAATGCCAATAAGGCGTGACTTATGTAGCATTACATATCAATCTCAGATGTTTACATGATCTCTAAAGTCTTTAGTCTAGACCTAAGAGTCTACATACATAGTTCATGTATCAAATACAAAGACATCCAGCAGATAAAAGGAATATAAAAAGTGCAAGTAAAAAAATAAATGTATATTAAGACATTTCATACCTTCTTTTGAGGGAAGACGGCAGACTCTTCGGCACATGGACATAAAAGCATACAAGTATTTTTCTAGGCTGTCATCCGTTTTCTTATGGAGCCTTGCCATGGCTCGGAATTTTGTCCAATCAAACTGTCCCTTGTCAGGATCAAACACTACTCCAAAAGTGGATACCACTCTATAAAAATCTGCTTCTTCTCTCCTTGTCCATCTAGAGAGGAGAAAAAAAAAAAGAAAAACTGGAATAATTATAGCAATATTTATGATTTTCTTTTTTCTGGCAGTTTGGCTCATAATTCTCTGGACTTCCAGCTCAGTTGGAACTGGCTCCAACTGGGTCTACAGCGCATCAATTAAACTTCACCTACTCTGGAAAGCCAAGTGCTTACCTGTAACAAGTGTTCTCTGAACTCAACGGATAATCGGCCACACAAGAGGCTGAAGTCAACCAACAGTGCTAACACGGAAGATCTCCCAGAGAATTCTGGAAAGGCCTTAAAAGCTTTTTGTAGACATTTTCAGAGCCCTCTCACTCTTATATAAAAGCTTAGAAGACCAATTCCACAAGGAAAGGGGAGTGGGAATGTGTGCTTGATTATTCTGCTGTCCCTGGAGAACACCTGTTAAAGATAAGCAATTTTGCTTTCTATGAGAACAAGAAAAATGAATCAGCCACACAACTGGGAATCCCTAGTTAAGGTTTGCCTTTCAATCAAAAAGGGGATAATAGCAGCAGACGGCATGGTATAAACATTTTTATGGGAAAAACCCTTGAGTGCTTTGTATTTTTTTTTATTTTTTTTTTTACAAAGACAACCTGATATAAAAATGGATCTTAGGAAAGGGAGAATTAGATCCTTTTCCTCAAAGAGACCTTTAGAGGACAGACTGATAAAACTTACTGTTGTGTCAGATGTCCATGGCGGGGGGAGGTTTAAATACATGGACTGAACTACACAATGCAGTCTTGCACATTTTTTCAATGTAGGTAGACCTTAAATGGGCCACCAATGCTACCATGCTGCTAACATTATGAGCCTTGACATGCCCTTCTAGAATCATACCTGCCTGGGCCTAACAAAAAGGGGATTAGAAACTGTCTGCTTGGTTACAGTAACCTCTGGTCTATTGGGATGTAAAGAAACAAAACATTGAATGGAAAATCATGAAATAAATCAGCAAAATATGGTTTTGCAGCTTACAAGTCAAACCCAATAATAGCATACAACTACAACTTTACAGACATTCGAGTCTCAGAAGAAACAGAGCATTGCTCAAGGAGTGGTTTCATTACAAAATATTATTCTTTAGACAGAACAGATAACGGAAGTGGCTTCCAAAAATAAAGCTTAATTTCTTCCAGAAACATATTTAGCTGAATGCTTCAAGGAAAAAATGGCACCCAATTTAACAAGTTCAGGACGCATTGCTACTCTATGACATTTGACATACATCTGGAGATATCCTAATACAGGAATCCATAAAAAGGTGAGATTTTGGGAAGAAAAGACAACTAAATTCTTGTCAGGAAAGTCTCTTTACTCTGAATCTCTTCAGCTGATGAGAACTCTGTTATTATGCCACAGAAAGAAGTTTGAGAGTGTAGGTTTCATTATACAAACTGTTTTAGATACAGGAGGTAAAGTAAATTGTAGGCATTCAACCAAATACCTCTTAAATAATTCCTGACCACAGAAAATCACACCAGAAAGTTAATTACTCTTAAATATAATTCTGCTCTATCCTTCTGGCTGTAAATAAACTATCCTTGCAACCACAGATTGTAACATATCAATCTTTCCCATCCATTGTTCCAAGTTTGCATCAGAAATGTCTTGTTCCAAATTCTTGAAAAGCTATTTTATCTTCTATAGTATGCACTTTAGCCCTAAGGAAGTTTGTCATCAAAAAAATCTTTCAAGTCAAATACTACCTTCCATACTGTTTCCAGGGTTATACTGACAGAAAGCTCACAAACCTGAGCAATAGAATGAACTGTATGCACAGCTTCCCCAGGAGAGACAGATTCCTGTTCTCTTGCCTGAGGTCTTTCTCCTAGTAGGTACACATCAGCTTCTCACCCCCGTCCCCCCAAACATGTACCGCTTCCTCAGATTTCTGCAGCCCAAATGCATGACTGCATTTTTTGCATCAAATCTTAACTTCCAAGTATTCAACCACTCCTCAAACTATCTTAGATAACTTTTCAGTGTCTGCTTCTTCAAGGGTATCCACTTTGATGAAGATTTTAGTGTCATCCGCAAAAAAGACAATCTTTTCCTTCTATCGCTCACAAAGAAATTGGGACAGAAGTGATTCAAGGACCAATCCCTGAGGCACTCCACTACTCACCTCTCTCTCAGAGTGAATTTCATTTAACACTGTCTTCTGTCATCTGTCACTCAACCAGTTTCTAATCCAGTCCATCGAGACTCAACCCCTGAGAAAGGCAGGCCTAATAAACAGTAGCTGGCTTTGAATGATTCAGTATTTGCTGAACTACACAGTATTCGGGACCTAATGAATGCTCATTTTAGCAAGTTAAAGTACTAGCAAAGGAAAAACTTCAGTGATGGAAGGCCTACCCGATTGTGTCATCACTTAGGAACCATTCTCTTTCCTCAGAATGCTGTTGAGGACCTGGCAAATTGCAATCACAGAAGCAACATCCGCATCCTGGGAATTGCCGCAGGCTCAGAAGGTGAAGATATCATACATTTGCTCGAGACCTTTATACTGAAAGTCTTGCAACTCCACTTTGAGAAGTCCTTTGATATTGAGAGAGTTCATTGGGTACCTTCTAAACCAATCCAAACCTCCAATTTCCAAGATCTGAGGTGACAAATATACTGAGAGATCCCCAGGTACTGGCAATTTTTTCTGTGGCCAGAGTTAAGGCACCGTTCGCTCATACATGAGGGGAAAAACCCTCTTCCTTTGTCCCAGATCTAGCCAAAATGATGGCTCAGAGGTGAAAAATGTTTTTTAGCGCTTTGCCCGCAACCGCAAGTCTTGGGAGTGAAATATGGATTATTATATCTAGCTCGGATGTGGATCACAACCAAAGTAAATTTAACAATGATCCCAAGGCTTTAGCGGCTTTCCTAACGGTTAAAAAAGAAGAGCGCGCCATGACCTGATTTCTTGTGCCTTCACTTTCCCTCATATTGGCACTGAGTTGTCCTGTCCTGTTCATCATGCAAGTGCAGTTTTTGACTCTCTCACAATATGAATTTTTTTTTTTTAAGTGCCTATTGCAGGAGTCCTGGACTTCAGCTGTTTTGTTCATTGGACTACTGACTCATTTTCATGGTGTATGCTGTATTTATTGGACTTTACTGAAAGTCTTATGACGGTTTCCTTCCAGGATGTCCTTATCTTACCGAGATTCTTATTAGGTCAAAAGACTGTCTTTTAGAAATCTAACCTTATTTATTTGAAGAGGTTATGCAAGAAGAAATGTACAATATGTGAAGATGGTTTATGCTGGTCATCTGATGTATTTTTTCTGGATCTCACTTTTGTGGCTTTACTCTGGGTCCTTTTTACTTTTTCAGGAGCAGAGCAAAGCCGGTAAATGGTAAGGACTGGTAGGAAGACAGGAGCAGGCAAACAGGCAGAAAGACAAACAGGAACAGGAGACAGGATCAGAAGCGAGTACAACACCTTGGCAAAGGAATCCCTGAGGGACCTTAATTGAGGTGCTAGTTAGTGCACTGAGCTTCCTTATAGGTCAAGGCAGTGCCGATATCATCAGCCAGCATCGCAGGAAGTTCCGGATGCAGGGCCTATAAAGGTTCAGGGATCGTGGTTTGCCTTCTATTCAGAGCCACTGGATACAGGATGCTGCTGAGAGCTGTTTTAGGAGCCTGTGGCCAAAGGATGCCACTAGGGAGGTATGGAGAGTTACACAGAGCCTACCTTTCAAACATATCTGCAATATGGCATTTGCATGTGTAAGTGGATGTGCTGCGATTAATGCTATTGTATAAACTGTGCAGCGGGAGCTGAACAGTTTCTAAAATATTGTGTATTACTGCTTCAAAAGTACATGTGTATGTTTCAGTAAGTGTGAATATTTACAATGCAAGAAAATGTATTATTTCGCTACCTATTTTGTAACATACGCACATAAAATAACATGTACACATAATAACCCTGATCTATACATGGAGGCAGCTATACGCATATACCGTTTTGAAAATACTTTCTAACAGTTTGCCATTACCACCACCAGTTCACTCAAGCACATCACCCTGGACCCACAGAGGTTCACCCAGACCTCCCACCCAAAAACTGCAGACAACGGACTAGTACGATTTCACCAGCACGAATCAATTAGCAGGCATAAAAGTAAATAAGTTGAGTAACTTATTCATGTATATCTTTTACAAAACAGCACTACTGCACCTTACTTCTGAATCCTGACCTGGAACACCTCCTGGTAAAATATGTGCATGAGACTGAAAATACATGTACACTCTGAATGTTTATAAGATAGCACATACTTGGGGTACATGCTTCTCACATGCAGAACCCTTCTGAAAATTCACTCCACCATGTTTAGCCAAATGACATAATTCACAGGTGTGTGTACAAATTCATTGCCACCATGAAAATAATCTGTTTAGCGCTTTAAAATGTTTATAATGCACACTATAAGACCACACGCCCATGTGACCTTCAAATTGTCAGCTGTGGGCGAGAGTGATATAATGGCTTGCCCAAGATCACAGAAACATAGTACCTATAAACTAGACTCTCAACCCTAATATTAAGATAGCGTTCCATCTATTAGACTGAACTGTGCACTTTCTACAGTTTTAATAAAATGTGATTGTTTATCCCAGTCAGCCTATATAACAGTGTCAACAAGAGAATCAGAATTCAAATTTCAGTCAACTTTTAGTTGCATGTTCTCATCAGACAACACCTTTTCATATTATTTACAAATAAATAGAGAACAGCTCAATAAATACCTTTGCTGTCTCTCAAGCTTGGCAACCATTTTGGGATTCAGAGCTGCTTTTTCAAACAAAGGCTGCATCACACTAGCCTGCACAGGAAATGCCTGCTGGATTTGCTGGACCTGTCTATTCTTGTTGGTACGCTGAAAGGCAGTTATAAGGCGGCGCAAACGTGTGGTTAATGCAGACTGAGTTGGCCAATAAATCTTGTCTCCTTCCATCATTTGACCATCTATTTGTAGACACAAAAAGATGATAAATATATTCTAGAAAAGATGGGTTAAATGCATGGTTCTCAAGTAACATTCACGAAAGGTTCAGTTTAGTTTACAATGTAATGAAATTGCTAACTCAATTTCCAATTATAATCAGCACAGAAACGGAACTAAGCTTCTACTTTTACAGGCAGGCCACCTGCAGAGGTGCCACAGCACATATGCAGAGCAGTATAAGGATGTACACTGTTACTACCCTGTGGATAAACAAAGAACTTCAGATACCAGTGGTGTCATTCTACCAATCCTCAATACTACCAAAAACTCTGGAAAAACTGAAGAACATTAAAATCCAGAGCCTACATTATTGTAAAATTACTATGGAAAAGAACTCTCAAAAAGCCTTAAGTTACTTTACATAATAGATTTACTATGCCAAAAAGACAATTCCCACCACAGCTCCATTAACAATTGTATTTGTAGATATTGACAAAGAATGGCATGGCCTGATTTATGAAGTTTCCTTCCATTTTATGCCAATGAGGAAAAAATCTCAAGATAAATCAGGACTTTTGTGCGATGTTTCTAGACATTGCTCAAGTATGCAAAAAAGCAAAGAAATCTTCCATAGTTCAAGCACTTAATGATAATTTGATACTTTTAGTTTTGGGCCTGGAAGCTTCCTCCTGCTCCTTTTGGGCTTTTAGTGCTATAGGAACTGGCCTGTGTGGGCTCTAAGCCTTCACTGTACAACTACCTAGGATCTTTCCCATTTCACAATTAACCCTTCCCATAAAGCCCAGCCATCAAAGCGAAAACCTTTAGTCAGCTGTCAAAACACACAGCTCCTTCCACTGGGCATCAATACTGTGCAATGGCTATGAACAGTGCCTCCCACTAAAAATGGAGTATTAATACTGGTTTACCTCCATCTGCTATTATAAGATCACCAGGTGATGATGCATCATCCTATCAAGAAAGAAAAAAAAATGAAATATATTAATGTTACTGCTGGTAAGGAATATAAAAATGTAAGAGAATCAGAGAATATTTGTAAGATTTTGCATAAGCTGTCACAAATAGTTCAAATGTGATCCATCTTCCTCCTCAGATATATGTTCAGGTTCTGGTATATGGTGTCTATTGATAATGGAACTAAGTAGCATTTTATTCTCCACATCTCATGGCAGAACAATTGATAATGCAATGCTATTTTTTTTCATTTACTATATGAACGTAAGGTATTTTACATACTGTACGATCTTCTGTAACGCCTGAAAGCTTCAGCATGGAATTGACATTTTAGTTTGGTAAATGGGTTTGCTTTGACATGATTTTGCAATAAATAGCCTTTTACTGTATTGCCTAGTGATTGCCAGATAGTATACAATTTGTATGTCTATCATGGGCTTGCTACTTCTGCCATTAGCATCCAGCTGTGAAAGGTACTGTTTTGTAGTTCTTTTAAAGTAGAATTTAGGACCAAGTGCCACAAACAGAAGATTTGTATGCCTTACAACAATTCAATTAGATAACTATAAAGTGGCAATTTTATAAATATATCACATTAATTACAATCTTATATATTTTAGTGACATATAAGATAATTCAAAAATTTCTTTTAAATATTCCAAAAAATCTTTATTCAAATACAAAACATTGAAACCATTTTTCTTTTTTGTCAAGAACACGTAAGTGATTCAGGAACAATTTTTAACATACGATACATAAAAACCACCATTCATCCAACACTCATACATATTAAAATAATTTTTCAAACATTTGTAAACATTCTTCTTTTTAGATATTATTAGAGGTACTTCTCTTTCAAGCCTCCCTTATAATACTCCCAACATGTTTCGCTCAAAAAGCTTCTTCAGGGGAGCATAGTTACACAAAACTGGTGTTCCCGAATGTTTCTAGCAAATGTTCACACATTTCTTCAACAATAGTAGCATATGTGTTCCTTCTCAATCTCTGATTTCAAAATTGCAGGTGTGTACACGGACTAACCAGTTCTTCAATTTTAAAATTGCAGGTGTGTACACGCCGATTCCCAAGACGACATATACGCTCCTATTCTTCTTTTTAGATATTATTAGAGGTTCTTCTCTTTCAAGCCTCCCTTTTAAACCAAGAGTTGGATGAGTTAACCGATTTGACTGGTTTCGGTTCCTTAGCCTTTAAAGTTGTCTTGGGAATTGATGCGTTTGCCTTGATTGAAACAGCTGAGAGTTGAAGTGAAATAGACGTACAAAAGATGGGAGACGTCTTTGTTCAGTGGTGATTTGGTAGAAAAATAAAATTGAAGAACTGTGGTTAGTCCGTGTACACACCTGCAATTTTGAAATCAGAGATTGAGAAGGAACATTTGCTAGAAACATTCGGGAACACCAATTTTGTGTAACTATGCTCCCCTGAAGCAGCTTTTTGAGCGAAACATGTTGGGAGTATTATAAGGGAGGCTTGAAAGAGAAGAACCTCTAATAATATCTAAAAAGAAGAATGTTTACAAATGTTTGAAAAATTATTTTAATATGTATGAGTGTTGGATGAATGGTGGTTTTTATGTATCATATGTTAAAAATGGTTCCTGAATCACTTATGTGTGTTCTTTACAAAAAAGAAAAATGTTTTTAATGTTTTATATTCGAATAAAGATTTTTTGGAACACTTAAAAGAAATTTCTGAATAATCTTATATGTCACTAAAATATATTAGATTACATCAATTCAAAACATACCACTTATAAAAACAATTTTTTTTAACAGATTAATAAAAAGAATCATTCAGTCGCTGGTTTTGGAGCAGAAAACTACACAGGAAATTTGTGGTTAGGAGCCATAAAATCACTCATTATACTGGATTATACAAGGCACTGAAGGGTTAGGCCTTTGCAGGAAAGCAGATTTCATTATTCAAGTTAATAGTTTTGAGGAACTGTGAGAAAAGGAGGGTAAGATTAAATGGTATAAAGAGTACCTCCAAATCATCTTTGAATAGTGCTGGAGCTGGTTTATATTCCGGGTCTTCTACATCCCTATTAAAATGTCAACAAAGCATTCCAATTAAAATGTAACACTCCAAGGGTAGGAAAGTAGAATTATGTTACTTACCAGCTAATTTCTTTCCTTGAGGCCTATCAGACCAGTCCAGATATATGGGTTTTTCTTCCCTATAAGCAGATGCAGACAGAGAACAAAGGTTTTTCTGGAAATCAGCCCACATAAGGAACTTTGCCACCTGCAGACTCTCAGTATTATCCTATCAAAGTTAATCCCCCATTAACAGGTGGGACAAAACAGAAAACATGATGGTGAACCCTCAAAGAACTGGAACTGACCCCATTACCGAAAAGGTCCAACAACCAAAAAAACAATGCAAAAACGTTTCAGAGCATAACACTGTCTACACTATGTACACAGAAGAGCAAGATACAGGCCAATTAGTGGGACTGGACAGGTCTTGTAGGAATTAAGAAAAGAAAATTTGCAGGTAAATAACCTAATTTTACCTGCCTCCTCATCCCATCAGACCAGTCCATATTCATGGGATGTACATAAGCCACCCCTAACCTGGGAGGGAGCCTGAAACACCTGCTCTCAAAACACTCATCCCAAATGAGGCTGCATCCCTGCCCTGCACATCCAAATAATATTACTTGGAAAAAGATTGCAACGAGAATCAAGTTGCCACCTTACAAATGTCCTGGTACTCTGCCCAAGAGGCCACTAGGGCCTTAATGTACCCAGAGATCTTCAGGAACTGTCAGACCCTTGCAAATTTATGCTGTAGCAATAGCTTCCTTAATCCTTTTAGCAATAGCAGCCTTAGATTTGTGACCATTGAATAGCACAAGCAGATCTGACCTGCAAAAAGCAATCATCTTCAGATACCTTAGAAGCACCCTAAGTACATTTAGCATGTGGAGAGTCCTATCTCCAGAGCCTGATCTTCTGAAGGAAGGCAATTCCACCGACTGCTCTAAGTGAAAGGAAGATACCATTTTTGGCAAGAAAGAAGATACTCTATGAATGGAACCCCTTCTTCCAAGGAAAACTTCAGAAAGAGATCCTGAAGATAAGCACAGGCAGGGTAAACAAACGGGAGTAGCTTGCTTATTATGGCGGTTACTACCCCAAACCAATTAGCTAGATATTTCACTTAGATGCAGCTCCAGCACTACTGTCTGCATCTATGGTGGGGGTGGAAGGGAATTGGAACCAAAAAGTTACCAATAAGGGCCCTGACCTCAGCGGTCACAGTAACAGATAAGTATGAAAACAAATAGGTGTGAAAGCTTGCTGGGCAGACTGGATGGGTCGTTTGGTCTTCTTCTGCCATCACTTCTATGTTTCTATAAGGCCTGCAGCTTTAAGATATGTCATGCAGAACAAATTGTCATTAGAAAAACTGCCTTCAAATAAGGTTCTTTAGAGAAGCTTCTCTACACAAAATCCTCAAAACAAACCTGAGGCTCCAAAAAGGAAGGCCAGAGATGTTCAGCCCCTTTCAGATACCTCACCACACCTGGGTGTGCTGCTAAGCCATCGTACCTTTATAACATTTACCTTGAATGAATTCAGAAGCAGGCCCCTCTGCAAACCTGTCTACAAAAAGGAGAACTGGAATCCTTGCCTCTAATGGGGAGACACCAGTCTCTGAACACCACGAGTCAAACACCTTCCAGATCCGGACATAAGCTAACAAGGCTTGCAGTAAGGTGGAAACAACCTCATTGGAATAGCTCTTATTCCTCAACCTTCTCTCATAAAACAAGCCATGAGATAAAACTGAGCCTGCTGTTTGAAGACCATCAGACCCTGATGTAGAAAATCCTGTATCTGCCCAAACCTCAATGGTTGCTGCACACTGAACCTTAACAGGTCCATAAACCAAGGACACCTGGGCTACTCCAAAGCCACGAGAATCTGACTCCAATGTTGCTCTTGGATAACTCATCCTATTACAACCAAGCGGGAGGTAGGGTGGGGGAGAATATTCAGCATACCCCCTCGTGGCCACATCTGACTCACAGCATCTAGCCTATTGACCCCAGTTCTCTTCTCCAGATCCATCCCTTTGGACAAGTTCTGAACCAAGAGCCACCACACCATGCTGTGACTGATCTCCACTTGAAGAGGTAACCTGACCTTAAAGTCTTGAGATGGTGGATTCCATCACAAAACAAGAGCTGCCTGTAATGGCCACATGTTTATACCTGCCTATGGAACCAAATCCAGAGTAGACACCATTGATCCCAAAACTTGAAGATAATCCCAGTCCCTGGGAATCTGCATCTCCAGTAGCCCACAAATCTGATTATGGAACTTCTCCATCCTTTTTTAAGTAACACTTTCCTCCTCCAAATGTATCAAATTGAGCCACTATATAATCCAAAACTTGAGAGGACTGAGGCTTGCTTTTGGAAAATTGATGACCCAATCCAGCTGTTCCAACATTCCTCCTCTGATTTTGCTCTAATCAACCAGTCGTTAAGATAAGCATGAACCAAGACTTCTTCTCTGCAGAACGCTGTCACAACTACCACCATAACCTTGGTAAAGTTGTCAATGCTATCGCTAGCCAGAAGGGAAGGGTCTGAAACTAGTAATGACCCCTCTAGGACAGCAAACCTGAGGAACCTGTGATGATCAAATCAGATTGTGCAGATATGCCTCCGAAAGATCCAGGGATGTTAGGAACGCTCCCTTTTCTCATTGACATGATTACCAAAGATAGAGTCTCCATTTGAAAATGGGACACTAAACAAATAATCACGGTCTTCAAATCCAGAATGGGTCTTTCTTTTAGAAAACCATAAAATAAATCTAACAATGACTGGCCCCAGAACTACCATCGCCAAGTGGAGAAGACGATCTAGAGTAACCCTTACCGCAGCCTTTTTCTTTACTGAATGTCAGAGTGATAGAATGTGTCCACCACTGGATGAGCAAATTCTTATGCATAGCAGTCTCTTATTATTAACAGAACAGACTGGTCCACAGTAATGCGAGGTCCACGCACCATATCATTAGGACAACTGATCTTCTATTGAGGTTGAAAGTGAACCCTTAGATTGTAATTGAGAAGTTTTAACACCTCCTCTGCCACCCCTGATACCATCTCTAGTGCCTCTTCAACTTGCATGAAAGGACAGTCTTGTTTCCAAATATCAACACAATGACAATGCATATTATTTCTCATACGGTCTCAGTGCCATTACCTGTTCGATAAAGAGCTTCTGAAGCAAAGTAAAAAAGAAAAGGTCGATCCAGCAGAAATAGCCCTGATTCATTACCTTGATCATATAATCCTTGCTTACTAACGTCAGTAAATATGCTTCAGAACCAAAATGTAAACAATACCTGCCAGCAAGGTTATCAACAAATAAATCGATATAAGAAAGATATATTTTGTACAGCCATGCATAAATGTAGCCCAGTTTGCTTCCTTCAGACACTATAAAGAACTCTCAATTCCCTTCTGCATCACACAGTGTCCTTATAGAAGAATATAAAAACAGAGGAAGAATCTTTCTCCAAGAGTTTAAGAAGTCTCTTTTAATGTACCCATGAATCATTTCACTTCTTTCGCTTCAGTAAAGAGCTCACTCTCTATAATAAACATGAAGTCGAACTGGATACTGAAGAGTAAAACAAATCCCCTTTTGATACAGTTTAGTACAATATGGCGTCATTTATTTTTGTTTAGACATGACTTGTGCAGAGAAGTCTTGGAACAGAAGTATTTTATTTCCTTCATATGCCAGTTTAACTGATCTATCTTGTCAGCATAAATGAGCAAGCGTGCGATTACCAGTCTAGCCTGTTGTTGATTATCCAAAGGAGGCCTCACGTGATGTACCTGCTCAACTCGTCCGGATGACTGCTTTGGCTATAGGCCCAATTTTTCCGGTAGGCGATATTCACACAGATTTTGCAAGTCATGATCTTTTATTACTTCTGGGATACTGATGAACTACACACTGTTTCTCCTATTTCAACTTTCTTGATCCTCTACCCTTTCTTATAATTAATCTTTTTTTTTTGTAGTTGCTGAAGCGCTCTTTCAGGCCCGCCATTTCAATTTCCCGTACTGTAAGTTTATCCTCTGTAGCAGTTATACGCTGATTATAGGCTATTTCATAAAATTCTTCCATCGTGGAGTGTATTTTAGTTAGCTTATAATCCAAGACTTCCACTACTTAGTTTAATATTTCGCTACACACTGGTTGCTCTCTTTGCCAGTTATTGGTTTGCTCAACTGTCACTTTCCTTGTTTTTGCTGCCATTTCTTCATTCTTTTTTTATTATATAATTATCCATGCAAAAGTCTACATTTGACTCCTTGTGATCCGAACTGGGTAATACCGAAATTGCTCAAAAATAAAGTGAAATAAAGATAAGTGGAGTGGGGCCCAGAGCTCAGGGGAACACATCTATCTCTCTAGGCTGCCATCACGTGACCCCAGGAAAGACCTGTTTCCAAACTGTCTCTGTGGATAAGCAGATGAAGAAGCTGAAGATTTCCCTGGTTAATAGCATCATGCCTCTCTAAATTTCAGTCTGTTGGGAATCTCTTTAGGAGTCTCCTTGAGCTTATTCTCAGGCAATTTATGGGACAATTAACTCGCCCAAATGCTTTACCAGTTTCTCCAGATGCTTCCTGAAAAGAAGCTTCCCTAGAAAGGGAAGCTTCTCCAACCTTGACTTAGACCAGACATCCACCACCCATAGCCACAACACATATTTGGCTGAAACTAAAGCCACCACACCTTTGGCTGAGATCCGAATCAGATGACAAATAGCATCTGCCATAAAAGGCAAGGCTGACTTCCAACCTCTCCGCCTCCTCCTCTGTCAGACTGCCCTGAGCAGAACATACCAGGATTAGCTGAGCCCAGCACAACTACATTCTGGACATATAACTTCCAAAACCGCTGCTCGGAGCGTCAAGGCTGACACCTCAAAGACCTACCTAAGATAGACTTCAAGGCCTCATTCCCTTATACGGGAATCGACTTCTTAGCAACTGCAGACTCCAGCACATCTACCTTAAGAAATCTCAACAGCTCCAAGGCCTCATAGCTTAGTCATGGCTCTTCCCACCTTCAGCCCAGCTGCCGGAATTTCCCATTCTGCCGGCTCTGTCTGCTGTCCCTTAATGGCAAACTCTGCCAGGGCCTAACTGGCAGTTCCTTTGTTAAACGAAGCAACTGAGGGTCATCTCCTTCCACTAATGAGATTTCACCCTCCTTTAGGGGGCCCCTCTCTGGCTTGCTGCCCAGTCCTTCTCCTGCAGCAAAATCCCTCATGGACTCCCTCCATCAATGACACAGATGCTACATCTCCCCTCAAACCCTCTTAGCCCGAAAGGTGATTGAAGGAAAAGCCACTGAGGAAACCCCAGATGGCCTGGATTTATTTGCATCAGTGTCCATCTTTATAAAAAAGGCATGAAGCAATAACACCATAAACTCAAGCGAAAACATTTCTGAGGCAGATGGACTTTGTCCCATCCCTTGTCCCGGAGTCTAAAACTGCTTCTTCCCTCGGGTCTTCCATAGGGGAAAGCATTGGGGGGGGGGGGGGGGGCTCAGCAAACACCTTCTTGTGTTCCCAGCACTGCTGGAGTCAGATTCTAAAATGGCTGTCATCTCCACTATGACTAGTTCCTCCCCACATCCCCCAGCAGCGCTGACATTGGAGATTGGCTTCCCTTTATTACTCAAGGACTACCCACTTTTCTCTCCTCCCACTGGGGATTCCCCCCGAATGGCCCTCTCCTCTCCTGGTGCAGGCCCAGCACAGGTCAGATGGGAGCACACTCCCGCACCAGTCTCCACAAACTGGGCATTCTTTCCCACACTCTGCAGTGGAGGCCATGCTGTCAGTGTGGCTGAGAAAAATTAAACTGCTTCTCTGCCAGCACTCTCACCTCTACACAGTTTTCCAAGTCCATGTCACTATGAGAGCGAGAGAAACTCCAGAAAACCACTTCCCCAGCTGCTACTTATCTTTTTTCTTTTTTAACCCACAAAACATTACTAGGGGGAAAAAATGAGACAAAAGCAAGGGTACTTCCTGAAAAGAATAGATGTTTGAAGAATCTTTTATTCCACCATAGTTCCAGATAGCACAACAACCAGGGGATAAGAGGAAATAAGAGGAGAGGAGAGAGGGTCCAGCATCACTGGTTTTCAGTTCCACCTCAGTATCCAGGACCAAGTCAGACAGAGGTCAACGGATTCCACCTGCTTATCCTTATTCAACCAGGGGGGAGATTCAATTCCACTACATTCCCTGGGAGCATTTTGGCCAACAAAATCTTCAGACTGCAGGTTGGAACCTCTGCAATCTGCTGGAAACAAAGAGACACAGAGATACTGCAGGTGGCACAGTACCTTATGTTGGCTGATCTCCAGCAAAACTTTTGTTCTCTGTCTCCATCTGCTGGTAGGGAAGAAAAATCCATGTCTCTGGACTGGTCTAGTGGAATAATGATGAAAATGCTATTTGTACGAAGAAAACCATTTCTTTAATATTTTATTTCCCTTAAAACTGCTCACTAGTTAGTTGCATGCTCCGTTTCTACTGATCTATATTCCATTCTCATTTTGCTCTAAAATAACTATACTTAGAATTGGTTTAGAAAGTTTAGGAATTAGAAATACACATCATTGATTTAGGTTTTGATGTTGCTTTTTTGTTGATATTCAAACCTGTATCCTATTTTATTTACAGAGGATTGTTTGTCATTATTTGTAAAAATACAAAAGTTAAAAAAAAAAAAAATTTGCATAATTTAAAAAAATGGCTTGACTTTTTCTTAATTTTTTTTTCTAATAGCATATGCACAAAAGTGTGCTTAAAGGTGCTGTTTACCCAGAATTATTGGTACCTAGTGAGACTGAGGAAAGATTTTTTCAACCCCATAACCATTTAGTACATAAACAGAATGGAATTTAATGTCTCACCAATGACTAAGTTAAAAACAAAATTAAAAAAAAAAAAAGCACCATTCAAAAAGACAAAGCAATACATTATTACAACTGTAAATAATAAACAATGAAGCTAAAACCTCTTAATTTTAAAATATATATATATATATATTTTTAAATAAATCTTGTGTGAAGTTTCCCTCATGCCAGCCACACAAGATCCTGTTTTCAAAGATTTTTTTGTCAGAATAGGAAACCTACATTTTGACACTTGGGCCTATTGAGATACCATTTACAGTCAAACATGGTACATGTTCGACTCAAATGGTATCTTTTGCAAAAACGTATCTACTGCAATCTCTTGCTTTGAATACCTATCAGATTATAAATTACTAGTTACTTTGCTAACCAACTGTACATACATAACATGTTAATCATTTATCATACTCCTGTATTATTTGCAGGATCTGAAACCTTTTATTGGACAATAAGAGAATTATCTGAAGATACTATATATAACGACATTTATTCGTAAAAGGGACTTGTATGATCTCAAAAGCTCAGGATCATTAATACAATTTCTGGATAATTCTTGGGCTGACAGGTATCACTACCTGCAAAAAAATGGAGTCTTCTAGGACCAATACAACTTTTAGTACTCATTCCTTTGAGTAGTTTACCTACATATAAATTGAACAGCTGTATGTACACTGTTGGCTCTGTTTACAAATAATAATAAAAGTTACTTCTAATTTTCATACCCATCCATATAATCATTGGCTCTCTGCTCTGCAGCCACAGCTTTCTCATCAGGTTTGCCCACTCTCTCCAAGAAACACAGTGCTGGGTCTGCCCTGATAGTATTGTACTTTTCATAACCTAGAATAAGAAGAAGAACTGGATGAAGAGTAGCTTAAATAAAAGATAAGAAAAATTGTGCTTCTGAATAGCGTCATAACATTAGAACCATTAGATTGTTTCTTAGCCTTTTGGCTAAGACCCAAATGTAGGGCCAGGGTTATGAAAGGAGGATGGTCCCTTGGTCTATTGTCTAAGGCTGAGAGCCTGTACAATATGGGGGGGCTGACACCCTAATTCCCAATCCATTAGGGACATGATTACATTATGAACAGTGTCCAAGCAGGAGGATTAAGTCTCCTGATTTAAAGTGAAAAACAAACAAAAAACTTAGAAACATATGAAAAGTTCTCCTTATCCCTTACCATGCTTAAAAACCCCAAGGAGGAGCGATTTGTCTGCATCTGCATCCCACCAGTCCACAGGCACTTCAGAATGGTCTGGTTCAGGAACCCAAATGTCAACTTCACTGAAAAAGTCATCAAGTATGCTCTTTAAAAAATAATCATGGAACAACAAGAATGTAATCCATAAGTTTAAGAGTCTAACATTGTCAGTACATTTCTAAGCAGTACACCACAGCAGTAACAGTCTACTACGTTTTAGTATGCACATTTGCCATGCATTAAAATTTCATAGGTGGTAAAAGTTTAGAATAAAAACTGTGTCTACTGTATTTGTGAGAAAAACAAATTTAGTAGTGAAAAGACTAACACAAGCTATGAAAACAATGATGACTAAATTATTATAAGCCTATTACCAAAAAAAAGCATTCTTCAAAATCCGTTTCTTTTTCTTCTTATGGAAGTGGATATCAGTAGTGAGGGCTTAGTAGTAAGTTAGATGGGCTATGAGCATCCTTATATTAAAATGGTTTACTGGGGGGGGGGGGGGGGGAAGAGACTCAGGGGCTGTGCTGCTCACCCTGCCATGGAGAGGATCTGGATTCAATTCTTTGGTCGATTGTGAGCTGGGATGCCACGAAGGCGGACATTCGCAGACCCTTGGGGAAGGTTCGCAACAGAGCAACTGCCATCACTGGATTTACAGAATGGCCCATAAGCGCAGGGCTCTGGAAGGAGCTCTGAATCATGGACCCCTATATATTGAGAGCTGTTGTTGCTGTGACTGAGCTAAATGAGTTGGGAGAGGAATGTACTTATATGAAGAAAAATACCCAGGGTATTCATGATGGGAACAAAAGAAAACTGCTGTGCCAAAAAAAAAAAAAAAAGTGTTTATCCCATACAAAGTGCAGCCCATTTCATCTTGATAATTCATCTCCTATACACCTGTCTTTACAAATGTTTATCCATGGAGGACAAAACTGTGCAATGCCAAAGCTATTAAAGCAAGCAGAACACAGTTACAGGCTCTAAAATTCAGTATGAAACTGAAAATTGCAACTTACTTTGTGTGCTGTAAAATTCTGTATTGTGCTACAGGAAGACAATGTTTACCTGGAATCAACACCATCAAAAACTTTTTGGCACTGACTGCCGATGACTTCTTGTTTTAAGTAATACAGCATCCGAACCCGAAGCAAAACCCTGGCAACAATCAAGAGACATTCCTGTAATTAACGGATTAATAAAACCTGACATACAGAAAACATATCTGAATGCAAATAGTCAAGTCACAGGAAAATGTTGATATTAGAAACTGAAATGTGTATTAAGGTTATATTTTCATGACATTTTTAAAAATTGGATTGTTCAGGTTTTCCCTCCTAACAGGTACGTATAAGAAGCATCGTATTTCTCAATAAATGTTTCAAGTCCCATCCAGATAGCTTGGAATCGAATTTATCATTCTGTTTAAAGCAGTAATGTTGCCAAAGTATTAAATAACTTTAGCACAAACAATAATGAACAAGTCACTGGGAGGGCAAGCGTCAAATTTTTATAAATTTACGGATACTATGAGTCCCCACAATATCTTTTTCTGGATGTCATGGTTATCATCAATGAGAAACTTGTTACCTGTATTTATAAAAAAGCTACTGATAGGAAGACTTTACTCTTATACACCAGTCATCCACAATCTCTTTGCAATAGTATAACTATTAGACAATGTTTTCATCTTTGGTGTACATGTTGTTCTCGTCATGACTTTATTATTCAAGCTAAACAGATGTTTCAACAGCTTTTTGAAAGCTGATACCCCCGGGGTGTAGTTAAGTGTGCTTATAAACATTCCCTCTATATAAACAGGGACTTATTTTCTATTCAGAGACCTAAAGATATATTGATGAACCTTACCTGTATTCTTTCATTTTCATCTCAGGCTAGCTCATCTGCAAACTGATCTGCTATCATTGGCTGATCCTTGTTCCATTAAATTGCTTTCATGACCTGCCCCGTTTTGCAAATCCTTTACAGGGGTTCTAGGGACATCAACCCTGTGAGGGTTGTCTTGCATGTGACTTGTCTCTCACACTTACATTGTTTTTTCAACTGTCTTTAAAATATCTGTATCAATTGCGATTGTCCACCAACTGTACCTCCACTTGGGTGGTCTACGTTATAGCTTGCCCTTGTAATCTTCTTTATGTAGGGAAAACATCTTGGACCCTTAAAACTGTATTTATGAACACTGTAGTAGTAGTATACGAAGACACAATGACAATGCTCTCCTCAACACATATAGGCATAATACTAATCATTCAATTTCAGAGCTCCGTTTGTTTGGGATTGATTCAGTCCCTCCCCATTCTAGAGGTGGCAACAGAGATCGATTACTTCTACAAACAGAACAGAAATGGATTTTTAAGTTACACTCTCTGTATCCCCTGAGGTTGAATCGCGAAATTAATTGGTTTGTATTCATGTAATTTGACGCCTATGCTATGATTGGCTTATTTAAATTAGATGATTCATACCATTTCTGAAAGTTCTTTAGCTATCTATCACTGTCATTCTGATATCACTGTGAAGCCTGTTAGTTATACAATTTTACAGGTATGGTTAGTTCTTTTAGTTTTAACAATCTCCTTTGCAGAGTGCTGATTGTATGTATTTGCTTATTATGATTTGACTGTGCTAATCGTAACTTTAAAATTTTATTTTCTGCACTACAACTAAGACCCTCCCGAGGAAGCCAGCAGGCGAAAATGGCTGTGTCGGGGGACCATATTGTTTAAGAAATGAACACTTTATTGAGTACAGTGATGATTCAAACATGTCAAATTATCAATTTTGATGCATTTATTTATATACCTGATGGTTCTTAAACAAATTGGATTATATACGCAAGAAACATTTTCTGATGCTGTTCTGTGCACATTGGCTCTAAATGAACATTTTGTCTTTGAAAAATTATGAAACTCATACCTTGTTTGCTTGGTATAAAAACTAGAGTGCCAAGCCTTGAAGAACTACTCTTCTACTGGGAACTCCATGCCAAGATGCTGAGCAGGGCAATGAGCTGCAACTGAAGTTCAGGGGAAACCAGGCAAAAAGGAAGCACCTCACTCAGGGATCTGGCCCATGCAGGGAAAGGATCGCACACACTTCCATGAAGGCATATGTGATGACCACTCCCTGGCTTCCTCCTGAACTGTCTGACTGAAAGTCAGAAGAAGTGAACACCACAAGAAGGTAGACCTATGGGCTGCAAGACAAAAGAAGCATCCTCCTGATTGTTGAAAACACAGGTGGGAGACTTCCCAACAAGCAGGGGGTTGCCTCTCAGGAAAACACAGCCCACAAGGCCCATTTACCATCAGTAAACATAGGCAATGTATACTGAGAATGTCCTAGACTCCAGCAGAGTGACAGCAACCTGACGAAGTCGTCCATAAATATCTGATGAGAGCAAAAACAGGAATGCTACAAAAGGCAGCCCCGTGGAAGAGGACTTCCTCACCAATTTGGGAACCCTAAGGGTATCAGAGGAGGAGCAGTCTGATTAGCAGTGCAGACTGCCCACCCATCAACTAAGCATAGGTATCAAACCTTGAGAAAATGGTGTGGCACACAAGCGGAAACATCCACATGGAAAGGGGCTGCCTTGTCAGCCAACGAACACATCTAGCCAGAGGGTCACTTCTTAAGAGGTTTCGATACAGGAACACATTACATTCTAGTTCTATTAGATCTCTCCGCAGCATTTGACACAGTAAATCACAAAATACTAATCAACAGGCTGAAAGAAATTGGACTCACTAACAAAACAATAAAATGGTTTGAGTCATACTTAAACAATAGATGTTTTCAAGTACAAATTAAAAATACACTTTTAGACAAAGTCAAACTACAAACCGGTGTCCCGCAGGGATCAGCCCTGTCAGCAATACTCTAACATTTATCTGCTTCCAGTATGTCACCTACTAGCAGGACTCAGAATCATACATTACATATACGCAGATGATATACAGCTACTGCTACCTAATGTAAACACCATTGAAGAAACAATGAAACTTGCCAATATGTATCTTGAAATAATCAAACAGCTCTTAAATCAGATGGAACTGGTAATAAACATCGACAAAATAGAATTCGTACACCTTGAACGTAAAAACATACATCATATACAACCAACAATCACAATCAATAATATTCAAACCGTTGAGTTAGCATTAAAAGTACAAAATCTAGGAGTAATAATCGACCCTGAGCTAAACTTGAAACAACACATCTCACTGAAAATAAAAGAAGGATACGCGAAACTAATGATCCTGAGAAGACTAAAACCTCTACTAACACTAAACAATTTTAGCACAGTTCTACAGGCAATGATCTTCTCAAGTACAGATTATTGTAACTCCCTGCTTTTAGGACTACCACAATCTACTATTCGGCCACTACAAATATTACAAAATTCAGCTGCTAGAATTTTGACTGGCAAAAAAAGAATGACCATATTACAGAACACTCGCCGAATTACACTGGCTTCCAATTGAACAAAGAATACAATATAAGGCACTATTTATAATTCATAAAGTAATCCATGATGAAAAAGCTCAACACTGCACTGCGCGTACATGTACCGCAAAGAAACCTGAGATCTGCTAATAAGGCTTTACTAACTGTCCCCTCTGTCAAATCAGCACGCCTCACGCAAGTAAGGGAAAGAGCACTGTCGCTGGCTGGCCCCGTGCTATGGAACACCATGCCACTCGAAATAAGGCTGCAGAGAAATTTAAAAATATTCAAAACTAATCTGAAAACCTGGCTATTTAAACAAGCCTTTTACAAAGACAAAGATAAGGAGAAAAACTGTTGAATGATAAGGACGCTCCAAACTAGAAGTTATTACTTTTAACCTACAAAATGCATTTTAATGTTAAATTAAAACTACATAATATTTTCCGAACAAATAAGCTTAACTGACACACATAGTTTTGATACTAAATTGTTACCGTTCTATGATGGCAGATGGTTAATTTGTAATCTATATCACTCATATTTTTCATTAACGTGCCTTTTTGTAAACCATTGTGATGGTTATCTAACTCAACGATGGTATAGAAGAGCCTTTAAATAAATAAATTAATTAATTAAAAAAAAAAAAACGTCTGAAAGAGGAAATAAGAACCCTTAAGCAATTGCTGCTTTTCTGATATTCTCCACTCCCGACCCAAGCCACCACAGATTTGGCAAGCTGCTGGAAGGCTAACAGGTCAGTCAAGAAATGGAGGAGAAACCTTCCCTAGAGATATCATGCCACTCAAAATTGACACTGATGAATAGAAGTGGAATGAAGTGAAACTATGCATGTTTCGATCAGCAGGTATCTGAAGAGGCACTCTGCTCACATGAGAGGAATCCACAACTGCTACTGGGGATTGCTCTACAAGGAGTTCCTATCTGGGTAGCTCATCGTCCACCACAAGGCATCTTCACTGTGCAATAGTAGAACAGTGGCATGAGACTTTGGATCTCATGCAAAAACAGAGGGTGGTTGCCACTCAGAACCTATGCCAATTTGGAGAACAGGGTGTGAAAAAACAAACTCTTTCCAAGCTGAAAACAAGGCACTGAGAGGGAATATACCAAGGGCAACCCTCGCAAGCCAATAGTCAGACCTCTCATCCCTAAGGAAGGGGAAGAGCACATTGCGCAACTAGATTGGTACGATTCTGGAAACTCTCCCAGTCTCTGGGCGAGAGTGGGGCACAATCACATACTTCTGAGATTCTATTGGCGGCAAGAACAGTCGTCTGTGGCCGCCCAGTTAGACACTAGGGCCTATATGGCAACCCGGCGCTAGAAGGACAGCGAAAGTGATCCAGTCAGCCATGTTGCTGCACTGGTTCATGCACATCAAGGGCTGAATCATTGCCCAGTTGGATCCACATACTAGAGAGGGAATGTGCCCTGGAGGCTCCCCCTAAAGGGGTCCAGTGTGTAAGTCAATAAGGAAGGAAACCCATAAGAGTCCATGCCCTCCTGATAGAGGGAGGTATCTCTGGTAACCTCCCCAAAAATAGAGTGAATTTGACTGCATTCTCGGCAAAGACATCCCAGTGTACTGGTAATGCGGCTCACAGATAGGCAATGTCTTCCAGCACAAGAACACACAGACACACATGCCAGTTAGTACTGGAGGTGGCCCTTCTCTGAATCTGCATCCTAAAACAGTAGTGCTGGGCACCCGCACCATGGTACTCCATCGAGCTGATAGTGACATGCATGTATGGAAAGACGCAGTCCTTGCAAGCCTAGCAGTCCATGCCACCGCCTGGATGGATACAAAAACTGCTTTGGTGAGCGGTGTGTGTAAGGTGTTGCCATTGGTATCATATAGCACTCCTAGGTGTCCGGCATGGTTAAAAGGTGAGGTGGAAGATGCTATTTTAGCCAAAAGATCTTCATTCAAAAATTGGAAGTTGGATCCATCAGAAGAAAACAGGATAAAGCATAAGCATTGGCAAGTTAAATGTAAGACATTGATAAGACAGGCTAAGAGAAAATTTGAAAAGAAATTGGCTATAGAGGCAAAAACTCACAATAAAACTTTTTAAAAATATGTCCAAAGCAAGGGAGTCAGTCCGAAGCAAGGGAGTCAGTTGGACTGTTGGATGATAAGAGAAGATAAAGCCATTGCAGAAAGATTAAACAATTTCTTTGCTTCAGTGTTTACTGAAGAGGATATTGGAGAGAGATACCCGTTCCGGAGAAGGTTTTCATGTGTGATGATTCAGATCAACTGAACCAAATCACAGTGAACCTGGAAGAAGTGGTAGGCCTGATTGACAAACTGAAGAGTAATAAATCACCTGGACCAGATGGTATACACCCCAGGGTTCTGAAAGAACTAAAAAATGAAATTTCAGACCTATTAGTAAAAATTTGTAACCTATCATTAAAAGCAACCAATGTACCTGAAGACTGGAAGATGGCAAATGTAACCCCTATATTTAAAAAGGGATCCAGAAGTGATCTGGGAAACTACAGACCAGTGAGCCTGACTTCAGTGCCGTGAAAAATCGTGGAAACTGTTATAAAGAATAAAATCACAAAACATTTAGATAGATGGTTTGATGGGACACAGCCAGCATGGATTTACCCAAAAGAAGTCTTGCCTCACAAATCTTCTACATTTTTTTGAAGGGGTAAATAAACATGTGGGCAAAGGTGAACTGGTAGATGTGGTATATTTGGATTTCCAGATGGCGTTTAACAAATTCCCACATGAGAGGCTTCTAAGAAAATTAAAAAGTCATGGGATAGGAGGGGATGTCCTTTTGTGGATTGCAAGTTAGTTAAAAGACAGGAGACAGAGAGTAGGATTAAATGGTCAGTTTTCACAGTGGAAAAAGGTAAACAGTGGAGTGCCTCAGGGATCTGTACTTGGACCAGTGCTTTTTAATATATTTACAAATGATCTGGGAAGGGGTACAACGAGTGAGGTTATCAAATTTGCGGATGACACAAAATTATTCAGAGTAGTTAAATCTCAAGCGGATTGTGAGGAATTGCAGGAGGACCTTGTGAGACTGGAAGATTGGGCTTACAAATGGTAGATGAAATTTAACGTGAACAAGAGTAAAGTGATGCAGATAGGGAAAAATAACCCTTGCTGTAGTTACACAATGTTAGGTTCTATCTTAGGAGTTACCAACCAGGAAAGAGATCTAAGCGTAATAGTGGATAATACATTGAAATTGTCAGACCAGTGTGCTGTGGCGATCAAAAAAGCAAACAATGTTAGGAATGATTAGGAAGAGAATGGAAAATAAAACGGAGGACATCATAATGCCTCTGTATCGCTCCATGGTGAGACCGCACCTTGAATACTGTGTGCAGTTCTGGTCAACGCATCTCAAAAAGGATATAGCTGCACTGGAGAAAGTGCAGAGAAGGGCGACGAAAATGATAAGGGGCATGGAACAGCTGCCCTATGAGGAAAGGCTAAAGAAGTTAGGGCTGTTCAGTTTGGAGAAGAGATGACTGAAGAGGGATATGATAGAAGTCTACAAAGTGATAAAAGGACTTGAACAAGTTAATGTAAATTGGTTATTTACTCTCTCAGATAACAGAAGGACCATGGGGGCACACTCCATGACATTAGCAAGTAGCTCATTTAAAACAAATTGAAGAAAATTATTTTTCACTCAGCGCATAGTTAAGCTCTGGAATTCATTGCCAGAGGATATGGTTACAGCAGTTAGTGTAACTGGGTTTAAAAAAGATTTGATAAGTTCCTAGAGGATAAATCCATAAATTATGATGGTAATTAATAAGCAATAGTAGCTTGTGATCTATCTAATGTTTGGGTATTTGCCAGGTACTTGTGATGTGGTTTGGCCACTGTTGGAAACAGGATACTGGGCTTGATGAACCCTTGGTCAGACCTAGTATGGCATTTCTTATGTTCATCAATATACCAGGTGTGTTTTAAGAATTGTTTCAAATGGTCCATAACAAATGAAAATCAAACCAAAATAAGGTAATAGAAGTCTTATAATTACAGTTTACCACAACATTTATTACAAAATCAGACCCCCGACACGGAACCATGTTTTGCTAGGGCTGCATCGGGAGGGACGAGTCATATATGAAGTAATGTAAATAGGAAAGGATGTTGCACATATGAAGTAATGTAAAAGGGAAGGCTGTTGCATATATGAAGTATGTGACTCGTCCCTCTCGATGCAGCTCTACCGAATCATGATTCCATGGTCGGGGGTCTGATTTTGTAATAAATGTTGTAGTAAACTGTAATTACTTCTGTTATTACCTTATTTTGGTTTGATTTTCATTTGTTATGGACCATTTGAAAAAGTTCTTAAAACACACCTGGTATAGTAATATTATAGTGTTTTGCCTGCCATTCCACATCCTTCTTGTGGCAATATCTTATGCTCACACACAAAGGCACTAGATGGTATCCATGGCACCATCTGCCAACAGCCCTTGATAGCGATCAAGAGCCACTGCAATGATGCACCTGGCACAGGCTGTCCGGCATGGATGGTATATCTTTGTTATGCATGGAGACAATGCACAATATTGGATACGCCCTTTATAGCACCTACCACAATATGATAGAAAGAATGGGGCCTTGGGAGTCATTTGCACACCTCTGATGTTGATGGCACCCTGGTGCCTGATGGTATCCACAGCGCTCGCTGGCGCCCCTGGTACCCAATGGCGTCCATCGATAGCATCTGAGGTGTCATTGATGGCTGCCATGGTACCTGACAGCATTTATGCCGTTCGACGGCCTCGGTGCCACCCTCTGTGCTTGATGGTGCCTGTGATGCTCACTAGCATCAATAGCGCCCAATACACACGATAGATCCCTGGCGTTTGACGGCATCGATGGCCCTCAATTTAGGGGGCTGACTGATGTCCATGGCGCTTGACTGTGTCCACGGTGCTTGAAGGCAGCCATAGGTCACGGTGCACCCTGGCACCTGGGGCCATCGGTGCTCTGGCACAGATGTACACAGGCAACCAAAGGTGGGCATGGCACAGAGTGTACTCAGCAGCATCGATGGTGCCGACATTGCTTGACAGTGCCCATGGGCATTCACTGGCATTACAGATGCCCATGGCACATGATGGCCTCCATGATGCATAATGGCATCAATGGCGCCCCTGATCCAAGGTGCTGACTAGCATCTATGTCACTCAATGGCATCCAAGCTACTTGATGGCAAAGGCTTCCATGTCGTTTGATGGCGACCAAAGCTTGCGGTGGCGCCTCTGGTGCTTGACGCATTCCTAGGGCCATCAATGCTCTGGCACGGATGGCACAGATCGGCAATGCTGATTGCCCAGGCTATTGCTCATCCTCTCTCCAAAGGAGATGTAGTACCAGATTGATCTGACAAGCAGGAGGGGAGGCTACGTCATCCAGGGCACCAGCCAAGATTCCCAGGAGTGTGGGGATGACGAGCTCTCCTCCCCCAACAAGAACATATGATCCTGAATCCCTTCAAGGTCTGAGCCTCCGTTGATGCCCAGAGGTCAGACAGAATTTCCTGGAACTCCTGCTTGGGTAAGAACTAAGACAAGTCCCCAGGCCATAAGCCTATTCGAACCACAAAGGACTGCACATTGCCAGTTCAAACAGCACCTGACAAAGGCAAAAACGGACAAGTTAAGGAGAGGACACAGGAATAAGCTGCAGATGCAGCATTAATTATTAAGGGGAAAAACCTCTGTTGGCTGCACCTTCCAATAGGTCCACCATGTAGCTGACAGAGAGGTGCCAGAAAGAGAGAGTGAAAAAAAAAACTAAGCCTAAGCTATTGCAAGGGAAATGAGGGAAAATAAAAAACACACTAAGGCTCTGCCTGAAAAAACAGTTGCTTGCAGCTCCCAGCATTAGCTATGAGAAGAACAAAGCTGAATCCACAACCACATGGTTAAGTGGAAAAAGAAAAACTGAGGGACTCTGCCCGAGAGGCAAAGCATGCTGAAAGCGCTAGAATCTTTGAGATCAAAGTTACGTGCCAGCTTCCACTGGATGACGTCACCCATGCGTGAGCTGCAACCTGCTTGTGTTCGGAGAAGCCTTCTGATTACTGCTGCACCCACAGCATGAATATTTTTATCCACACAAAATAAAGGCGGAGGGAGGGAAAACGTACACATAGATTGCATTTTTAAATCTTCCCGCATACTTTGCACCTGCTTCAATGTCCTTTGAAAATGAGCTTCCAGTCTCAGGGGCACTTTATACTCCTGGGACTGCAAGGCCTCGATATTGGGGTCAGGTATTGCACATATCAGACAATGACAAAAAAAAATTATAGATGATCCAGATTATTTTCCATTGTAATAGTTTATCACAAGATTATTCAAGAGACTTTTCTTACAACAAGATGCAGTAAAATCCCACTTAGGTAACTAACCAGAACAGAATGTCTGTGCTGAGACTTACTTATTACAGTGATGCTTTAGATGTTTTTTATAACCCTCATCTTGTAGCAGGTGTTCTGGATTATTCTTTTGAAGCCACTCTGCCTTGTGTATATCAAATGTGCTTGCCTGGATCTTTGCTTTCTTTCCTTTCCTACCTCGGGGCACAGGTGCAGACAAACCTGCATGGAATGAAAACCAAAAGCAATAAAGCTGATGGAAAACACACTTTGCACACAAGCTGTATGCTTTGGAAAAAAAACCCCAACATCTTCTAGTTTGCTTTATCCTCAACAAAAAGGAAAATTTAATTAGAATGTTGTTGTATGGACTGGAGAGACCCAGAGCATAACGCTGTTATCTTAAGTGTGCAGAGCTTCTATGATAATAGAAGAGTCACTTGAATCTTTTCATCTTGCTGGCCCCAACAGTAAGGCTCATACACACTGCAGGCTTTTTAAATTAAAAAAAATTAACCACAATTTTATAAAGCTGTCTTGCCTTGTACAAAATACATCATTTTGCCGTTAAAGTGGGTAACCTCACTCACAGCTGGACAGAACTGCTCGCCTCATTTCACTCACTGACCTTGCACACAAATCACCACAAGGTAAACACTTATAACATCTCACGTAAGACACGTTTAACTTATAAACAATCAAACTGGCCTCCTTATTTTGTGGAGAATTTATGCCTCATTTCTCTCTTGAGTCTCCTTATTAAGAGTATATTTTCAGCCCACTGGGCAGAAATGTTCAGTAATGGTTTGTAAAGAGATTGGCTGTTGGCTGGTCTAACATTTGTATAGATTCAAACTGGAAGGAGCATGAACCTACCCAGGTCAAAGGAATCTGCTATAGAACTTGGTCAGTATACAAAACAAAACAGGGAAAATTAGGTAGTTTTTAAGATCCACCCTTTTGTCACAGAGCCAATATTATACTTGCAACTTCCCAAAAGGTATTACATTGATGGTATGTGGTAATTTAATAAACCACTTTAACCAAGAAGACAGCACCTGGATTATACTGAAGGAGTTCGATTTTGTGAACTTTATTTCAACTATGGCCATCGAGTTTAGCGTATAAGACATTTATTCTTTACCCAGATGGTTCTGTAGTTCCCGTGTCTGACCATCCTCTGTTGGGGTGATAAGGTCCCAAATAAAGCTTTTGATCTTCTCATCTCCTCTGTAGTGAACAAGGCAGTATGCCAGTAAGGCTCGACAAATAATCTCCACATCCTGTTCGTTCAGTTGTCTTTTGAATCGACTGTGTGTCAAAATCTCTCTCCATCGCCCCCATCTAGTTTAAAGTCAGATATAAAACAATCATCACTTTTTATCAGGACTGCAACTATAAGCGATTTGAAGAGCAGGATCAGTGCAAAATGCCACGTTGAATAGATGATATATTACTATCATCCTGTCTCATCCTACAGTAACAAATGAAATTTCAAGAGCAATTTTAATATTTTACATTTGAAATTAAAATGTATGGCTCAATTTAATGTATATAAGCAAAGTTGCACGTTTCAAGTTTTCTCTGAAAACAGAAATTCACAGTGACATACACAGATGGCATAATCCAGAATGTGACTTCCAGTGCTACCTAGGAAATTCTAGAGAGTACATAAGTCAGTTCTCATGCCCAAATGCTTGGTTATATAGTTGGGTTCAGTTCTGTAATAAAACTAATGAGCTCAACTCCAGATCTGCAGGATGGAGGGATTTTGCAACTGGTAAACTACTGTCTTAAGAGAACATCTATTACAGGTAAGCAATTTTGCTTTCTCTGAAGACAAGCAGTTCACTTTCGATAGACATATTGGACTCTCTCCCTAACTAAGAGTTGCCGTCAAGCAAAAGAATGGAATAATTATTTTTGTTAACGGAAAAGTCCTCTTTCTTAAAATAAAACAAACAAAATACCCCAAAATCACATAAATGGGCTTGGGGGAGGAAGAGGGTCACTGAAGTTGGGCTGTAACCATCAAAAAGACCCTAAACAATGGATTGCCCAAACTAGCTGATATGTTGGGAGTCATTATCTAAATAATAATGGATGTGAATTGAACTCAGGATTGCAGCTCTGCAGATTCTTCAATAGGAATTAATCTTATACAAGCTACTGACATCAGCCATAGCCCTGACATTATGGGTCTGAATATGCCCTTCCAAGGTCAGACTTGTTGGGGTTAAAAGATACAAAATGATGGCCTCATAATCCAAAGCGTGAAGGACTTCTTCACCTTTATTGTAAAGCGAATAGGTTATCAAAGCCTGGAGCTCCCCAATGCTGTGGGCCAAAGTGACTGCTCCCATAAAAGCAAATATCCAGGTCAGGTAAGTCAGTCTACAGGGATTCAGTAACTTTCAGGTCAAGGAAATCTTGTCTCACAAATCTGCTACATTTTTTTTTTTAAGGTCTTAATAGACATGTGGATAAAGGTAAAGCCAAGTAGATGGCTTTACCTTTATCCACATGAGGGATCTGTATTGGGACCCTTACTGTAAGGGACCCTTACTGTTCAATATATTTATAAATGATCTGGAAAGAAATACGACGAGTGAGATAATCAAATTTGCAGATGACACAAAATTGTTCAGAGTAGTTAAATCACAAGCAGATTGTGATAAATTGCAGGAAGACCTTGTGAGACTGGAAAATTGGGCATCCAAATGGCAGATGAAATTTAATGTGGATAAGTACAAGGTGATGCATATAGGGAAAAATAACCCATGCTATAATTACACGATGTTGGGTTCCATATTAGGTGCTACAACCCAAGAAAGAGATCTAGGTGTCATAGTGGATAACACATTGAAATCGTCGGTTCAGTGTGCTGCGGCAGTCAAAAAAGCAAACAGAATGTTGGGAATTATTAGAAAAGGAATGATGAATAAAACGGAAAATGTCATAATGCCTCTGTATCGCTCCATGGTGAGACCGCACCTTGAATACTGTGTACAATTCTGGTCGCCGCATCTCAAAAAAGATATAATTGCGATGGAGAAGGTACAGAGAAGGGCTACCAAAATGATAAGGGGAATGGAACAACTCCCCTATGAGGAAAGACTAAAGAGGTTAGGACTTTTCAGCTTGGAGAAGAGACGACTGAGGGGGGATATGATAGAGGTGTTTAAAATCATGAGAGGTCTAGAACGGGTAGATGTGAATCGATTATTTACTCTTTCGGATAGTAGAAAGACTAGGGGACACTCCATGAAGTTAGCATGGGGCACATTTAAAACTAATCGGAGAAAGTTCTTTTTTACTCAACGCACAATTAAACTCTGGAATTTGTTGCCAGAGAATGTGGTACGTGCAGTTAGTATAGCTGTGTTTAAAAAAGGATTGGATAAGTTCTTGGAGGAGAAGTCCATTACCTGCTATTAAGTTCACTTAGAGAATAGCCACTGCCATTAGCAATGGTTACATGGAATAGACTTAGTTTTTGGGTATTTGCCAGGTTCTTATGGCCTGGATTGGCCACTGTTGGAAACAGGATGCTGGGCTTGATGGACCCTTGGTCTGACCCAGTATGGCATTTTCTTATGTTCTTATGTTCTTATGTAGTGTATTTGAATTTTATGAAGGCATTTGACAAAGTACCCCATGAAAGGCTTCTAAGAAAATTTAAAAAATCATGGGATAGGAGGCAATGTATTTTTGTGGACTGCAAACAAGGAGTAGGATTACACGGTCAATTTTCTCAGTGGAGAAAAATAAATAGGGAGTGCCTCAGCAATCTATACTTGGACCAGTGTTTAATACATTTATAATGATCGGGAAAGGGCACAACAAGTAAGGTGATCAAATTTGCAGATGACACAAAATTTTTCATAGTAGTTAAATCAAAGGCAGATAGTGATAAATTGTAGCCTGACCTTGCAAGAGTGGAAGATTGGGTGTCCAAATGGCAGATAAAATTTAATGTGGACAAGTGCAAAGTGATGCATATAAGGAATAACCACCCATGCTGTAGTTACTTGACGTTAGGTTTCATGTTAGGAGTTATCACCCAGGAAAAAGATCTAGGCATCATAGACAATAGACAATACATTGAAATCTTCGGCTCAGTGTGCTATGGCGGTTCAAAAAGCACACAGAATATTAGGAATTATTAGGAAAGGAATGGTGAAATAAAACAGAGAATGTCATAATGCCTCTTTTGTTCCATGGTGAGACCACACCTTGAATAATAGGTTAAATTCTTGTCGCCGTATCTCAAAAAAAGATGTTGATGCACTGAGAAAGTCCAGAGAAGAGGGACCAAAATGATAAAGGGGATGGATTGGCTCCCCTATGATGAAAGGCTATTTTATTTTTATTTATTTAGCATTTTTATATACCGAGGTTCTGGTAACAAAGAAGGCTAAAGAAGTTAGGGCTGGTCAGCTTGGAGAAGAGACAGCTGAGGGGGGGGGGGGGGGGGGGTATGATGGAGGTCTATCAAATCATGAGAGGATTAGAATGATTTAATGTAAATTGGTTGTTTACTCTTTCAGAATACAAGGACTTGGGGGCACACCTTGATGTTAACAATTAGCACATTTAAAACAAATAAAAAAAAAATTATTTTTCACTCAATGCATAATTAAGCTCTGGAATTCATTGCCAGAGGATATGATTAAGGTAGTTCGCTTATCTGGGTTTAAAAAAGGTTTGGTCAAACTCCTGGAGGAGAAGTCCGTCAATTGCTATTAGTTAAGTTGACTTAGGAAATAGTCTCTGCTTATTATTTATTTATTTATTTATTTTTTAATTTTATATACCGATCTTCTTGCATGGGATACAAATCAAACCGGTTTACAGTGAAACAATAACCTCACATGAAAGCGTTACATAGAACATGAAACATTGAATAAACTTTGAATAAAACATTAGGAATATAGAACCATTAGGTAACGTTACATTAAATTAAATTACATTAAACATAATATAGTATTAGACAATGGATAGCATTGAGCAGTTGGGGCTAGATCGGGCCAAATAAAAGCAGATGCAGAAAGAACGAAATACATAGTACTTGCTAAGTGAGGTGCAGTAACAGAGCAGGACTTGAGGAGATGTGTGAAATTGATCAAGAAAGGATGATGAGAGCCTTGCTGAAAAACTTAAGAACTGAATATACTACTTGCTGGATGCCATAAGAGCTGTACTTACCGGTATTAGTAGCATGTGATCGATTTAATGTTTGTCCTTGCATATATATCTAAATTCTTATGGTCTATCTCCTTAATCCTAATACAAGACATAAGACTTTCTGGTGGATTCCTTCCTAGAAGCCAGTATTACTTCAGACACTGAATTGAGGAGACTGCAGGAACAAATAACTATACTCTCAATATCAAAGCTGTGAGGGCAAGGGATTGGAGATGGGATGAAGCAGTGATCCCTGTTTCTGCCATATTTAAAATGAAAAAACATCCGGTTTGATTGGTATCTAGATGGATACATCCTGAAGCATCAAGAGACCAAATCTGTCTTGGTCAAGATGGAGCTATGTAAATCATGGATTCCAGTCTCTTCTCAGTTTTTAATTTTTAAATAAAAAAGTCTTGCTGACTTCTAACCTTTGGTTGGATTGTACCCAAAGACTATATTGCAATATTGGATATAGTCTTTGGGTACAATCCAACCGAGGGTTTAAATATAGAAATAGAGCAGCACTCATTTTATGAATTGTGTGATCAATATTTTAGAAGAATTTGAACTATGTCATCAATGTTTTAGATGAACCTGATTTGCTGTCATCATCTTCATTATCCATGTGGTTTTATGTGATTGAAGGATTTGTATTTAAAATAATGGTGGTGCACTCTTTTCACAGGAACGTTGAGTGAAGGAATATTCCCCTGATGAAGGATATTGACACTCAAACACAGACCATGTAGGGTTTTGGTTTCCACCAACTTTTTAATTGTAAGTTTATTGTTGAATTAAGAATTGCGGAATTTGTGGCAACAGCTTGAAGTTTTATTTGTATAAGACCCATGATTAAAGCAGAGTGATGAAAAAAAGTGTGCAGTTAAACCATGAACACAAACTGAATTAATGAGGATTTATATAGGCACATAAATGTATTAACAAGTGATACAGTATTTCCTTTATAATTATAACATAATTAAATGAAAAGATAGGCATGAGTGAATTCAAAGTGGTGTTAGAAAGTTTGTATTTATTTATTTTCTCTATGATTAAGGACTTTTAACAGTATTCCATAGGAATTACATACACGGTTGAGGCCATAAGGCCCAACAAACTCAAGTTATTCCAGAATGATGTTTGTTGACGCTATCTGACTTCCTCCACTGCTAAGTCTGAAATTTCACTGGTGGGAAGGAAAGCCATGGCATGAATCAATGTGTAACAAAGCCCCTATAAAATCCAATTAAGTTGTTGGAAACAGTTTTGATTTGGGATAATTTATGATGAACCCTAGTAACGTCAGCATTCAGACAGGACTAAGAATGGATCTGTGTCTCTGCCTGAGAGGTACCCTTGAACAGCCAATCGTACAGCTAGGGAAACATTTTTGCCTAGGAACGCTTTGAGGACAGCTAGACATTTTGTAAAGACCTGTGGGGCTGATAGCAGGCCAAAGGGCAGAATGCGATACTAGAGGTGATGCTTCTCTCCTATAAATCTGATATACTTATCGTGACTTGGATGTATCTTTGTGCGCGTATATATTTCCTTCAAATCCAAACAACAAACCCTAACCCCTAAACATATATGATGGAAGAGAAAGATGGTCAAATTCGAAAGCTTGCTAAAAGCTACAAAGAAAAACAGCCGTTTTTTTAACTAGGGCAACAAGTACTAAATACATTTAAAAGGTGCTGAAAAACCTAACTGAAAACTAGGAGTAAAACAAAAAACAAAGCCATACTAAAAGAAAATTATGTTGCAAGAAAAAGTAACACACACCATCTTAGCAGAAGCACTAGCAAGAGAAAAATACATCCTATAGCCACCATGAAAACAGCAAACTGGAGCACATTACATGACTATAGGTATATGGGAACTGCCATGCATGCTCACTAGAGATTTAAAAATATCCTAGAAAGCTCTATAGAAATAAGGGTCAAACAAGTTTGATACCTTTATATTGGACTAATTCAATATATGAGACTAACGTTTGAGGGCTATGCCCCTTCCACCTACAATTTGTACGGTGACCCATTTTCTACATATTCAGGTGGTCTAATCAACTCACATAATACTTTGCTCTAGGAAACTCTGGAAATCACATTCTGTGTTACAATCAAAAAGGACAACATCATTCATGTATGTGACCGAAGGGAACCACTTGTCTTCAGAGAAAAATGATATTTTCAGCATTTTCCAGTCAGTAATTTTTCATAAAAAATATAGGTGCAATATAAAGAAAAATTATTCTTTCTGGAAACAGATCCTGCTTTTGAAATTAACATTAGTGTAAATGGGAAGTGTCATTTTACCCGTAAACAAGCAAATTTTTCTCCACTCGAAAACACTCTGTTCTTCCATAGCCGTTGGAGCGATCATACGGCCTCCGTAGTTTTGGCTTATCATCACCTTCACTCTCCACTTCCGATAGCTCAGCCAATTCATCCTTTGTGGCACTGAATGGCCGAGTTTGCTTTCTGATCCTTGGGGTGTCTATAACCAGGCTGTTCTGCAATATTTAAAAGTCATCTCAGATTAAAGGTCTCCCCAATCTGGAGTCCCCAACTGCCCTTTTTAATATTGAGCTCATGAGTATATTCCTCCATTACCAGGGTGGATTTATGATAATTTGCACACCCAATGCTAAAGCTAAACATGAAACCAATCCAAAACACTTTTAGGAAGTCCTGTGCACATATCTTTTCATCACATAAATTCCTTTGATTTTTATACTTTCAACAATAATGAGGCAGTAAAAAGTAGGTTACCCACATGCATGCATCTGGTCCTATACTAGCAATTATACTCAGAAATACATATTTAAGGAAAATATTCAGTTGACAAATGTTCATCTGTACCATTGGTTGTGTGGTCTGAATTTCCTGAGCTAACATGCGTGTATTTTTTATTTTTTTTTATTGGCATAGCTCAGACACCCAAGTACCTACAGCTGATGCAAAATATCAGCATATATACTCAGGTAAAACAAGTATTACCTAACCAGCCCTCTGCTTTATCTCAGATACATTTTAGCCTGGATGGCCAATAATTCTGTGCTTGAGTAATGCGTTTTAATATTTCTACATGTTTACCAGCCACCTACTTAAGTCTCATCTTAATGCAGGTGTTGCATTTTTATAAAACCTACTGGTCAAAAGGTGAACAGATTAGGCCACCCAAATACACAAACTAAAAGGCAAAGTCAACAACAAATCTTTTTTTTTTTAATGGGATATTAATTTGGGCTTTCAGCAAGTCATATCTGATTAACCAGCATGAACTTATATCTGTGCATGCAAGATAATGTACTTTAAGACCTAAACTATAATGTGTTTCTCAAATGACTATCAGAGGGCTTTGTGCAAAGAAAGTGTAGAACTAGGAGAGGAAAAAGAACACTTACTCTGCCACTGAGAGCATCAATGTCTATTTCGGCCTTTTTAGCCCATTTCTGCCAGAAGTTAGGATCATCCAATGAAATATCAGTCCTGTTTCCAGATGCAACAAAACTTGCCTGTAATAAATATATTTAATTATCAAACATAATACTGGGATATCTGTATAATAGCCCATTCCAATTCTCAACATCACCCCTCCTCCAAAAAATAAAATATAATGGCAACTCATGATTTCTTTAAAAAAAAAAAAAAACAACCCCCCCCCCCCCAAAATAAAACAAAACATAAAATCACCTCAACTCTCGTACATCAGTCTTGAGCCCAGCAACAGCTTGTCTGCTCCATCCAACTCAATAGAGGACAACACATATCGCAGACTGCTCCTGCTATTGGCCATAAGCTTAGCCCTGCCTACAACAGAGAAAAGCAACTGCCTTGTTTCAAACTAGAATCCAGCCAGAAAAGAACATGCTCTGTGAAAGAAGTCCTTTAGCAGGCCGATTTAATAAAAGGTGCGGGGGAGCTGGCACTGAGTTGAGCGCCTGCTCTTCTGACGCGCACCCAGGCACCTCTCCTGGGTGCCAGATTCTGATTGTAAATTAGGCCGGGTGCTAATAAGGAGGCGCTAGGGACAATAGCGCGTCCCTAGCACCTCATTAGCGGAAGTGGCGGCTGTCAGTGGGTCCAACAACCGACGCTTAATTTTACGAGCATTGGTTTTCAAATCCGCTGACAGCCATGGGTTCGGAAAATGGACGCTGGCAAAATTGAGCTTCTGTTCTCAAACCTGCCAACTGGCAGGCAGAGTTTTTTTGTATTTTTTTTTTTTGTATTTTTGGTGCCTCCGACTTAACATCGCTATGCTTTCTAAGTTAACGCCTGCCCTTGAGCAGGCATTAATTTCTGAGAGTAAAACGTGCGGCCGCACATTTTACTTTCAGTATTCCGGGCGAATAACTAATAGGCTCATCAACATGCATCTGCATGTGATGAGTGCTATTAGTTTTGGGGGGGTTGGTGGTGCGTTTTCCGAGCGCTATTACCCCTTACAGCAGTGGTCCCCACTCCTGTCCCGGGGGCACACCAGCCATTCGGGATTTCAGGATATTCACAATGAATATGCATGAGAGAAAATTTGCATGCACTGCCTCCATAACTTGCACATTTTCTGTCATGCATATTTCATTGTGGATATCCTGAAAACCCGACTGGCTGGTGGGCCCCCAGGACAGGGTTGGGGACCACTGCCTTACAGTATAAGATTCTTACAGTATAAGGGGTAATAGGAGGGTGTCGAAAACGGCCTGTAAGTGTTCATAGTATCACAACAGGAACACAGGTGTGATGAAGTTTCTCTTCCGCTTCTGGTGGTATTGGAATAGCAAACGAAGTAGAGACCCAGCTCCAGGTTTGTTCTTGCCTATGCAGCATCATAGATCAAGTTCTACACCCCATGATGCCAGGCTCTACTTTCTCTTAAGATGAGATAGCAAGATAGCATGGAACAAATATAGAGGATCCTTAGTTGAGATGTGGTGAAGGGAAAGATGAGATAGCAAGATAGCATGGAACAAATACAGAGGATCCTTAGTTGAGATGTGGTGAAGGGAAAGATGAGATAGCAAGATAGCATGGAACAAATACAGAGGATCCTTAGTTGAGATGTGGTGAAGGGAAAGATGAGATAGCAAGATAGCATGGAACAAATACAGAGGATCCTTAGTTGAGATGTGGTGAAGGGAAAGATGAGATAGCAAGATAGCATGGAACAAATACAGAGGATCCTTAGTTGAGATGTGGTGAAGGGAAAGACAGGTTAACAGGGATCATTTGGGGTCTAAAGAATAGCAGGAAAATATATGGGAAGAGTAAATGTGTCTTACGGTACTTATCTGCTGTCAGATTCTGCTTCTCTAGTTAAAAGGTCAGCAGTACCATTCCTGCACATGTATTTCTAGCTTCTAAATGCTTCTCTAGGAGAGAGACAAGATATCTCTCCCCATAAAAAGGACTCCTGCCTATGTGGGGCCAGATTCACAAACAGATTCTCCCATTTTAAATTTATGGGAAAACTACAATACATCCTTTTCAGTTTTTATAGATGGAATGCCTCACTCACCATGATTGCAGATTATCATTGCCTGAAACAGTAGTTCCTGACTTTAGTTTTCTAGATCTTCAATCAGATTTGTTTTCCACAAACAACCAAAATATGCAATATGGTTCTTAGACCAGATTGTTTTTTTAAGATTAATGATATGCAGTTATCACTCATGAATATTTATTGTGGATACTCAGAAAAACAAATCCGGTTGAGTCTCATAGACCAACTTTGGAGGAACCCTGGTTTAGAGAACTTTGTATACGCTGATTCAACTGTAGCTAAATCTGTGGATCTACCATAGAAATAGAAACATTGCTGGACCTCAGACTACTCAAGTGTAATTGGGTACAGGTAATAACACTGTTTATCTCCTCTAGCAATTTTGTGTGTTTAAACAGCAGCAAAATATTCATGGACTGAAGAGACCAGGTTTCTGTGGGAAGTTATTTTTGTTTCAAAATGCTGGCAAACTTCCTCTGGCAAATCACAACTATTGGACATTTTTGATCTACAGGTACAGCACAAGGATTCAGGGCTCTTTGAAAGTCATATCTACCACACAATATAACCACATCATTATACTCCATGGAAAGGAAAACCTCTCCTGACCCTGGTCAGGACCTCCAAACAGGGGCTTACCTGGCTCCTCTGACTGTGCCCAAAAAAAACCAATTGCATCTAAACTCCTAACTACCTCCTAATCTTGTGCCAATCAAAAGAGACTGCCTTCCAAACTCTAGCCAGAGGACTGCTATATATCCCTACCAGGGAGACAGCCATTCCAGACCCCGCTGCACGTGAATGGAATCTCTCCCATCAACCATCCTGCACTAAACAAGCTGACATCTGAGAACCTAAGAGTTACTAGTAGCATGACTATAATGTTCACTGCACACAAATCAACTAAATGCCCCTGTGATATGGGCTCTAAAGTGACTGAATGGGTTAGAAACTGGTTGAGTGCTACTAGGGGTATGCCGTAGGGATCAGTTCTGTAAACGATATTAAGAAAGGACTACTGGAATAGGTTTGTATTTTGCTGATTACACTAAAATTTGTAACAGGGTAGAACAATGTTTCATAACTCTCTCCAGGAGACATACTTAACCAGTTGGGTTTTCAGGATTACCACAATAAATATGCTTGAGACAGATTTGCAAACCGTGGGTCTCTAATGCATGCAAACCTATCTCATGCATATTCGTTATGGATATCCTGAAAACCCAGCTGGTTAGGTATGCCTCCTGGAGAGAGTTGGGAAACACTGGGGTAGAGAGCCAGGAAAGCATGGAAACCCAAGGAAGTGGTACAGTATGGGGGGGGGGGGTGAGATTATTTTATGCATGAAATGAGAACAGAATCTAGGAGTGTTTGTATCTGATAATATTAAAGTTGGCCAAACAAGTGGATAAAGTGACAGCAAAAGCCAGAAAGATGCTTGGATGCACAGGAAGAGGAATGGTCAGCAAAAAGAAGGCAATAATGCTCCTGTATAAGTTCTTGGTGAGTCCTTAGGGTGGCTACTAAAATGGTCAATGGTCTTTGTTCTAAGGCCTATATGGACAGATTAAAAAATCTAAACAGGTATATCCAGGCTAGGTGAGATATGATTTATTCCATGTTTATACTATACCATTTCTCCATATTCAAGGCAGACTATACCATTACATATATAAGTGCATCAACATTTAAATACCTCTACAGTATCAATGCACAGGAAGTGTTCTCTTTCAATAGAAAGAAGGCTCTGAAACAAGGGCTCATGGGATGAGAATGAAAGAGGACACAGAAGTAATCTAAGGAAATGCTTCTTTACGGAGAGGGTGGTGGCTGCATGGCATGGCCCTCAGTAGAGGTGGTGGAGACAAGGTCAGTACCTGAATTCAAGATGCCATGAGGGAAGCATAGGGGATCTCTGAGGCAATGGTAAGGATTTTAGAGCTTAGTTGGTGTGTGGATGGGCAGACCATATAGGTCATATGCTTTTTCGGCTGTCATGTTTCTTATGTCTCTAAGTTTATTCAATGATTATTTGATTGGATGCCACGGCAATGTAGAGCTAAATACATATGCATAAAATTGATATTTGACCCCATATTCCTGCCATAGTGGATATAGATAGATGTTAAATAGCAAAGGTGGGGGAGTGACCACAAGAGAGGACGATATCCATCTATTTCAGCTGAGCTTCCCTTTCTCTACAGACATCATTGGGCAGTGTAGAGTATTTCCACTTAAAAATTCTGGCCTAGAGGAACACATCCACCAACACCCATCACTGAAGCTATGTGCCAAAGGGGCACCCTTTTAGGATGATTTTTGTCATCATATGGAAGCTCCTGTTAATTGTAAGTTTTCTATTTTGCTTCATTTTTCTTGTGGAGGAAGGGATCTTTGAATCTTCCCCCATCTGACCTCTTTTTTCCTCTTCCTATGACCCAACCTGCTATTTCTGGCTTTATGGTGCCCAGAAGTGAACATCTTTTGGCAGGTCAGCTAGGAACATCGAATGCTGCTATTCGTGGAGACTCTCTCTCCCTTAGTCCGGATGCTAGGACACCTCCAAAGCCACAAGAGACACCCCAGGATGGGAATGAAAACTTATTGCCTTAAAGAGGATTTTGCTTCTATTCTCAGAGATGGCGAGAACCTGGGGGCAATTCAAGTTGGCCAAGTTAATTATGGTATTATTGTAACTTCTACTCCAGTGACTAATTCCAAATTCAACTTAGTAAAGCCAACTGTAATCACTATGGACTCTGTGGTCTATTAGGGGAATGGACAGTTTATCTGGGAAAAATGATATTGTACTTTCAAAATACAAGGATCTCCAGAAACAACCTGTATCTCACGAACAACAACTTAAGAGACAAGATGAAAAGACTAATTTAGTGACCACTCAATATGAAGATCTGCAACAGTGTCAGTCATCATTGCTTAGAGATAAGGAATGGTCTTGTCACCAATTTGAAAACTTGGACAATTATTCACGGAGACTTAATTTGAAATTTCTCAACTTTCCCAAGGAAGATTTGATAGCTCCTGTTGTGTAGGCGGCCTCGAAGGCCTTACATTCTGTTACATAATGGGTGTTTTAGTGTGCCCTTGGGCCTCAGCCCGACCCCAGATGGATCCAGGACCAAACTGAGGATTGGCGATGTGTCCCAGGATGGCAGAGACACGGTCTTACCCTCTGCCGGGCCTGCAAGCTCCCAGCACCAACAACAAGATGATGTTGGTAGGTGAACGGTCCTCCGACTGCTCCGAGCCCTTTCGGACCTGCCGCTTGGATCAGTATGGAGCAGCAGGCCGACCTGAGGATGAGGGCAGACGGAGGCCTTGACACGAAGACATGACACCAGGGCTGTTGAAGACATGACACCAGGGCTGTTGAAGACATGACACCAAGGCTGATGCAACGGCATCAGAGACGAGACAAGGAACTTGACGAAGTCCAGACGAGACGAGAAGCTGGGCAGGTAGAGACATTGGCACTGTCTCTCAGGGCGCCCTACTCAGCCCACCTTCACGGGCAACCTTGTCCCACTACACGCCCTACACAGCCCGAGGAGGCTGGTCACGGACCACGCAGAGCGCGGGACAAGAGCAGGGAAGAATCCAGCCGAGGCAGAACTTCGAAGACGGAGCCAGATGTCATTCGAAGCTCCACAAGGGCTGGCAGGATAAAACTGCTCAGGAGCACAGGACACCAGTCCACTGCCGGCATCTCCCATGACGGCGACCCGTCACCCGGAGATCCACAGCCGGCAGAACAGAAGGCTCCGGAGCAAGAACGAACACCAAGGAGGGCTAGAACACCAGGAAGCGAGACATCAGGAGATGAGACACCAAGACGGGAACCTCAGGCAATGAAGACATGGCATGAAGAGACGACAAGATGAGACTAGGAGCTCCACGAAGAAGACAGATGACCTGACGGAGCTCTGGCAGGCAGGAGCCTCCAGGACTGAAGTAACTCTGATGCAAGGCAACAAGGAAATGCAGGAACAGCCCTTTTATAGGGCTGAAGCAGGAAACAGTCTCTAGGTGGGGCCCAGGGCATATCCGGCCGGGGGCCCTTTAAATCCAGAAGAGAGGCGCGGCCGCGCGCCTAGGAGGAAGGAAGCAGGACTGTGCAGGACTGTGGACAGCGGTCCTGCACCGACATCGATGACGCAGACGCAGGGCTGGGCCTGTAGGCAGGCCCCAAAGACGGCAGCGCCTCCAGCCGCTGCAGGAGGCCCCGGGGGCGGCTCCAGCCGCCAATCCAGGCCGTGGCTTGCGGCCTCCAGCCGCGAAGGTGGCAGACAGAAGTCCGCGGCTCCTGCTGCGGTGAAGCAGGACACCAAGGGCAGCCTCCGGGCCGCGTGAGGAAGGAAAGTCCGCGGCTCCAGCCGCAAGGAAGGCCCGACTTCAGCGGCATCCAGCCGTGCTGGGCTCGGCAGCAAAGCATTGGGTAAGGTGCCTGCTCGCGGGGATTAGCTCCGTGGGCAGCTTTCATAACAGCTCCCCTTGAAATGTTGAAAAAATTCTATCTGGAAGTATTAAAAAATTCCAGCTAAGGCTTTTTTCACCTATTTTCAAAATCTTTTATCTCCCTGTTAAATTCAAAGGTGAAGCAGATGTTACAGATAATTATTCTGTTTCTGTGAATTTAGAAGGAAAATTGGATTTAACTGTCCTATTGCAAAACTCTCAGCTAGAAGGGAAGGTCTGTGCCACAGATAGCTTTAAGAAAGGACCTTAAATATGAATTTCCAAATTAAACCTGGTTTCTTCCTAGGAGGTAAAATTTGTTTTCCCTGATATTGCTAGAACCACTCAACAAATATGTAGATTGTTTCTTTCGAAGATGCAGAGGGTATCAGCTTTGGGCGTTACTTTTTCCTATATTAAGTGGGGTAGCAACAAATAGGTTTGCTACAATCCTTGTCAACTTGAAAGCTTCCTATTAAATTGGGAAGTACCAGAAGCTGTTACTTAAGATCTATGATAGGTTAATGTTTGCCAGCATTATGTAATGTCTAATTAACTGGGCTCATCTATCTATGCATTTCTTTCATATTTAATTTCCCTATAATTCCCCCCTCTGACTAGTCTAAGGTTCGATATTCTCTTTTTTTTTTTAAATTCATCTTAATATTTTCCTTATTTTATGGAACGCTTTTTCTCTTTGGATTTTTTCTAACAACTAAATTTAAACTTTAATAAATAGAGTAAAAAAAAAATAAAAATAGCAAAGGTGAAAACATGGAGACCTGGGAGACTCCGCATTCCGGATGCCATACAGTAATATCACATATGCAGACACTCTGAAATCAGCTCTTCATGCAACCCAAACCTTGCTAAACAGCTGAGAATAGAGTGACTGACTGGACCAAAGGCCACAATAGATTCAGAAGGACCAATACAGAATCAAGCCTTCTATCTAGATCTCTATGAGGATTATGCACAATTGCAATCAGTGAAGTTTCTGTGCCATTATTCAGCCTCAAACCAGATTGACAGGGATCCAAATACCCCAAGACATACTTTCAAGAATGTTTGAAATTGGCAAATAATTGTCCAAGAACAATATCTACAGTAGTCTTCTTCAATCAGGGATAGACAATGGTCTTCTTTAATGGTAGAGGCAGATAACCCTCCTTGAAAGTATTTACAATTAATCTGATAAAATCTGCTAGCCTATAAATAAAAAGTTGAATGAGCCCAGACAACATGTTGTGGGACACATCTTCTCTAATACTGCTGTTACTGACCTTATGAAAGGCTACCAACTTTGCATGTTCTAGTATATTAATTTTAGTGAAGTCTCAAGGGGCAAAAGTAACATCTCCTAAAGCCTTATGAACATTAGAAATGTTATTTCTAAAATAATGCACAAGTTTGCCAGTATCTGACCCTGATTAAATAATTGGTTGCTCTGGGGGAAGGGCAGCACATAAAGTTCTTCACTATCTTAATGTCTTTGGACTATGCAATGAGCCGCCAATAATATGAGAAAATATTCTCTCGTAGCCATCACAACTGCTGATAGATTGTCAACAGCGATTTGCACACTGTCCTACCTATTGCCTTCAGGGGTTTAATAATGGCCTTGTTTTAATAAATGGAGGTCTTTCAAAAACCAAAAAGTAAGTTTAAGTTTCAGAGCCCTACATACCCTTTCTGGTGCTACCGTAACTACCTTCTTTAGCTCATTATTCCATTGTCCACTCTCTCATCAATTGTTTCAGGACTCAAAATTGTGAGGTCTTTCAGATGGGTTAAAAACAGACAAGCTTTTAGATTACAATGCACTGCTGTAGCTAGCGAAAGGGCAGATAAAAGGACCTGTTGGGAGCACCAAAGTTCCCTGGGATGTTTGCGGGCAGGAGATGAGACAAGTATGATGGTGCTGTTTGATTCAGGCTTTTGAATACAATACAAAGTACTTTAAATTTTATCCTGCTCTCAATGGGGAGCCAATGGAGCTTATATAGAAGAGGCTTCACATGGCTGCTGGACTTGGCCCCTGCTAAAAACCTTGCTGCTGAGGTTTAAAGCACCTGAAGTAGAGCTGTGGAATATTCAATGTGGCTAGTGATCAGGGAGTGAATGATGTCTAGATTGTGTTTTTGGAACAAGTTACGTACTTGTCGCAGTTCGTATAAACAGAATGTGGACATCACCACAGCGGAGATGGAGGTTTCCGATGAAAGCTGGTAGTCGACATCTCACAGACTATGCAAAAAATCTTCAGTAACAATATTTCTAAGCTAGTTAAATTGTCTAATACTTACTATGTCAGATGGGGCTCGCTCTAATTTTACTTTAAACAAATGTCACTTTATTTATTTATTTATTTATTTAAAAATGTTTATATACCGCTTTTACAATTCAAAAGAATTACTCAAAACGGTTTACAACCTAACATACATAATAGATAAACTTGACAAAATAAAACAAAAATAAAACAATTAAAAGACTAACATAGTGCAGTATATAATCATATCCAACTATTTTTTTTTTTTCACAGGATATTAACAGAAGGTAAATATTATATGGTGTGAATGGATCTGAGAAGAGAGGACAGTTGAAGTGAATAAATGTTGATCTTATGAAGTAGTTAGAGTGTATGCTTTCTGAAATAAGTATGTTTTCAATAGTTTTTTAAACTGTTGTATTGATGAAGTAAGACGAATGTGGTCTGGGAGTGAATTCCATAAAACAGGACCTGCCACTGAAAATGCTCTTTTTCTGGTAAGTTCGAGTTTTGCTGATTTAACAGTAGGAATATCTAATAAGTTTTTTGAGAGAGATCTGAGATGTCTGGCAGGTTTATATATGCGAAGATTAGTACATAACCAAGTGGAAGAAGTATTGTAGATGAGAGAATGAATAATTGATAAGACTTTAAATTGAATTCGGTATTTAATTGGTAACCAATGAAGTGAAAGTAAAACTGGTGTAATGTGGGTACGACGTGAAATACCAACGAGCACCCGAGCAGCGGAGTTTTGTATCATTTGTAATGGATACAAAACTGAATCAGGTAAACCTAAAAGTAAGGCGTTACAATAGTCCATACCTGAAAAGATTAACGATTGCAATACTGTACGATAATCTTTAAAGAAAAGAAAAGGCCGAATTCTTTTCAGTAAATGTAATTTATAAAAAGATTTTTTTGTAATATTAGATATGTGATTAACCATAGAAAGATTGGAATTGATTGTGATACCTAAGCTAATAGATGAAGTACTAACCGGAATTGAAATACCTTTAAAATTTAAATGAGAAGGAGGACCTAAGGTAGATTCTGAAATAGATGAAAGATGTGTAATCATAGTTTTTGAAGGGTTCAATTTTAACCGATTGTGTTCTAACCATGTATTAATCGTAGTAAGGACCAAAGATATTAAAGAAAAAGTCTCAGACCAAGAATTTTTTAACGGAAATAGTAACTGAATGTCGTCAGCATATATTCGGAAATAAACATTTAAAGTTGTGAGAATATGGCAAAGAGGAAGTAAATATATATTGAAGAGTAGTGGAGACAATGATGAGCCCTGTGGAACCCCAGATGAGGAGATGAAGGAGTCTGAGGAGTAGTTATTGACATGTACATATAATGAGCGATTAGTTAGAAAGGATCGAAACCAGGACAAAACAGTGGATTGAATGCCTATAGAATGTAAACCTGCTAAAAGTATATGGTGATTGAGAGTGTCGAATGCCGCGGAAATATCCAAAGAAATAAGGATGTAATCTGTATAAGCATCGAACCCTCGAAAAACTGTATCAAAACAAGATAGTAATAAAGTTTCTGTCGAGTGGCCTTTTCTAAAGCCATGCTGGCCTGCATGCAGAATGTCATTGTCACTTAGAAAATTAGAAAGTTGTTTTAAGACTGCTGATTCTATCAGTTTGGCCAATGAAGGAATCAGTGCTATTGGCCGTAAATTACTGAGATCTAAAGGATCTTTAGTTTTGTTTTTCTGAATAGGAAGAATAGCAATTTTTTTTAAATTGTCCGGAAAAATACCAGAGGAAAGAGATTGATTAACTAAATTACTTAAAAACTGACATGTATGGGGTGCAATAGCTTTAAATAATTTTCCTGAGCAAGGATTAAGAGGAGAATTAGTAACTTTTTGTTTCTGGATTAATTGACTAGAGGTATAATTACTGAACGTATTATGCTTTACCTTTATTTTCTCTCTCTTATACTGTTAAATTGGCTTTCATGTCTTTTTTCTCTTCAACTTCAGTAATTTTGCTTTAAAAATCTTAAACTGCAACACGGAACTATGTTTTCTTCATAGTTTCTAGTTCAGAGTACAGTTTAACATGCTTGCCTCTCTTCACTGGTTTTAATATTTTATTTAGGTTGCTGTGGGCTTTATATCCACTTCAATTTGTGCTGGTTTTATGTTCTTACAGCCAGTTTGTAAAGGAACATAAAGCAAAGGTATCCCCAGAGGTATCCTCCATAGAACAAATACAAAATATTGTTTCTACAACATATAAAATGGGATAAAATATCTGCATCTTTGTAACAAAATATAACGGAGGTAAAATACAGCAAAAAACTGACTGGGAAAAGGGACATATTATAGGTCACAGAACTCTTTTCTCAACGTACCAAAGAGAAAAATGTAATCTCTAATTCACTGAGACCTACTAAAGATTAAAATGTGTGTGTTGCTATACAAGGCTCAGGAAAGCTGAGTTACTCTGGAAATTGTGATTGGACTAATCAAAAGAAATGACACAAGTGTCATTGTATATTGGTTTTTGAGGAATCCCGACTAGACTATTGCAACTTTTATATTTGCTGGCATGCAAATCACAAGCACGATAGCCAGATTTTCATATTTCTACCACTGTTACTCAATGTCAAGCATCGTCATGTATATCTGAATTATGGTCTAGAATACTAGCCAGGCTATCTCAGTTCTAAAAATGTTGTTCTTGCCAATCTGATTACACTGCTAATTTTACGTTCACTATGCCAGTCAGATCCCTACGATTTTATTGAGTTTATACAAGACAAATCATCATCTTTGTGGTTCCAGAAACTGAAAGAAAAAACAAGCAGCTAAAAGCACTTGAGGTAAAATGTTTAGTATTTAAAAAAAAAAAAAAGAAAAAAGAAAAATGAATTTAAAAATAAATTGAGAAGATGATTAGACATTAAGGCTATGTCACTTATTCAGCTCCAGAGTAGTTCTGCAACATAATTTATCAAGTGCATACAAGCTCATCTCTAATATTTGCTACCTTTGCAAATGTTGAACCCCTTCCTTCTGATTCGATGGTAATAGTTTTTGTACGGCGTTGCAAAATTTGATCAATGTCTTCTTCACAAAATTTGGACCCCTCATCTTCTTCATCCATAATAGCACCATAGGCACCTCTTCGAAGCAGGTCTTCTATTTCCTTTTTAGAAAGTTGTTGGATCTATAAAAATAAATCAGTCTCTCATATTTATACATTTTTAGCAAAGCCCAACCATTATGCTGCAGAATTAAAACAATTATAAGCAATTTAGAGTCTTTAAATTAAATACTACATAATACTTTAAAATACTGCAAAGCAAAAAGCCAACATCAAGAAAATTTAGTTATATAAAAGACACTACAACAAATAAATGAAAAAAAAAATTAAACCAAATTTTTCTTCCTGGCACATTTTTCCTTCTCAAGGTAAAATAAAAATATTTCAAAGTTCTTTTTACAGTTATCAACATACTGAAGGTGCATTAATGTGTTATGTACAAAGGCCCCAGACATTTAAAAAAAATACATTAGTGCATTGAATCATGTGCTGGTATGTGCTAAACAGAATAGCATGTTCATGGCCTCATGAGTCATTAGCATAGTATGTACTAAGGTCTTTTGAGCAGAACTAAAGTTTAATACACCTTTTTAGTGCTTTAAATTTACAATGCCTTGCAAGTCTTCACACCTTTGTACAATTTTCATTGTCTAAATAAACAAAATGCATTAAAGTAGGCATTTATTTCAATTACACATACTCCAAACTTTCATCATGAAAGAACAGTTATAGTAATATTCCAAAAGTAATTTTTAAATTTTAATTTTAAAAGTTTACGTTCTTTGTAAACCGGTTTGATTTGTATCTAATGCAAGAAGATCGGTATATAAAAACTAAAAATAAATAAATAAAGAATTTAAAATCCACAAGGATATTTAAGATCCACAAGGATATTATGGATATTATGGGCATCGCCCACCTAAATCTAAACTCGCAACTCCGCCCTCACACATCACAAAGACCTATCAGATACAATTACAAAGGTTCCTGATATGCTCCCCCGATCAAAACTTCACTAACTAAAAGAGCACTCTCCACAGCCGGGCCCCACCCTCTGGAACTCATTACCGCCGGATCTACGCCAAGAGACATGTCATCTAACTTTTAAGAAAAACCTAAAAACATGGCTCTTCCGGCAAGCCTATCCAGAATCGCAGGAACACTCCGACACCGGTCAAAGAGCAAAATAGTCCACTATAAGTTCCACTATAAGTTCCAAGACCGCCCATACCCCCTCAAGGCCCTATTACGCCTGATCTGGACAGACCACGTGTTTTAAAAAGACTCCTTTGTTGATGCATTAGTTCTCTAGCTCATGTATTACTCATGTTTTTTTGCCCATCAACACTGTTCTCCGTTACCTGTATATCCCTATTTAGCCTACCCTCTTTTTTAACTATTCCCTACATTTATTCATGTTATTTTGACGAGTTATTGTTGTCTATTTAATATTTAATATTTAATAATTATGTTCTTATGTTCAGAAACTATGTTTAATGTAACACCTCAACCGCGATAGTTTTGTTCTATGTAAACCGACCTGATTTGATATTTGTATTGAGAATGTCGGTATATAAAAATCCTAAATAAATAAATAAATAAAATTAAAAAAAAACCCAAAAACTTGATTATATACTGTCTTCACACCCTTTGTCATAGCAAACAGTGTGTTTCTTTACCATAAACAGGATTCTCTGCAGGATGAATTAGCCAGAACATTTGGCATCATCATCCAATGGCATCAAATAGACCACTCTGAGTTCAGCAGAGCTTTTATTCTACTGAGCATGTGCAGCAGTTCCTGCACTAACGCTGTCTCGTGGGCTCCTCCGTCAACTGTAGAGCTTAACTCTAGTGAGGGAGTCAACTCTCCAGGGAGATGGGCAGGTATTAAGTATGGCTAATTCATCATGCTATCTATGAAGATCCCCATTTACAATCAACAAACTTGCTTTCTTAGTCAACAAGATGGGCTGATTTAACCATAGCATGTGGTGAGTCCCAAGTTGAAAGTTGCACCGCAGAGCGCCTACTGAAAAATCAACCCAGTTTCTCCAATGCAGAATGGACTAATGGGTGAACAGCCTGCACAAAAATTGCTTGTCCAAGGTTATTCCATTTCTTGAAAGACTGTCCAGACAATTATGGGAAGTAAAGCTGTATACAGATGACCAAGTTGCAGCTTTGCTGATATCTGCAATAGAAACAGCTCTTACATGAGCAGAGTCTGAGCCTTGGCAGCCAGCCAGTACATATCAGTGAGCAATACAGTCTGCTAACTAATCTGAAATGGTACACTTGGCAACTGCTATGCCCATTCTGTTAAGATCATAGAAGACAAACAATTGGGATTCCTGTTGATGTAACTAAGTTTTCCACAAGTAGTAAGCCACTGGCCTCTTACAGTTCAGCAAACGATGGATCTTCTTGCCTCTGTGTACATGCGACTTTGGAAAAAATGGGCAAAACAATAACTTGATTAATGCGAAACAGACATTACAAACAACTGCAGGGCGAATAAGAGATTATGGCACACTTCTTGCTGAAATGATTGACACTAAAAATACCACCTTCCAGGTTAGGAGTTTCAGTAGAACAGAGTCCAATAGCTTGAATGGAGGTTTTATTAACTGTGCAAGGACAATGTTGAGATCCCAGAGAACAGCAGGCTTCGAGACTGGAAGTTCACATGTCATAACTTCTTTTTGAATTTGGAAACCAGAGGATGAATGGAAAATAGTTCTTTCTCCACGTGAGAATGGTACATCACAATAGCACTCAATTGCACCTTCACAAAAGAAATGCAAAGTCCTGATGAAGACAGGGGGAATAGATATCTGAGAAGATCCTTACAGTAGCAAGCAGAAGGATCCAAGGATGCTGATTGACAAGTTGAAAATCTTTTCCACTCAAGAGCATAAAGTCTCCTAGTAGATGGTTTTTTTTGTACCGTAATCATTTTCCACCTCTTTAGGCAGTACCCAAGGAGATATTACTGAGGGCTCAACCTCCAAGCAGTTAGGGAGTGATGAGGTAGAATGGGATAGCATGGAGGGCAAGGTTCTCAGCTGAACCAGATGATATACAGAGAATTGAACATTGTAGGAGTACCATACTTTTCTGGACCATATTGGAATAATGAAGATCATGTCTGTTTGGTCCTGTATCGTCTTTTGAATTGTCCAATGATAGTGTGGAAATGTTTACTGGAGACTGTCATCCCAATTTAGCAGAAACACATCTTAAGCCAATTTGAAAACGCCTGGAACAATGAAGAGAAATTTGTCACTTTTCTGATTGCTTTCTGAAGCAACAGATCTAATGACAAGTCGACTATCTGGAGAACAAGTCATTTGTGACTGATTCCATGACAACTCATGGGGTTGAAGATTTAACTGAGCCAATCCACTCGTGTGTTGGATAGTCTTGGAAGGTACATCACTTGAAAGTAGGCTTAATGGCTGAAGGCCCATGTCCAAATCCAATGGGTTTCTCGACAGAGAATCCCAGAACCCATTCCATTTTGTTTGTTCATGTACAGCATTGCTATTTGATTGTTGGTTTAAATTAGAACTCTTGACGTAGGTGAGAATGCCTGCAGAACTTATACAATAGTTTGGAGTTCTAACAGGTTTATCCAATCTGGCACTCCAACACTGACCATGCCCCATTCGGTAGCCACCAGTGTGCACTCCCCAGCCTCTTTTGGAAGCTTTTGTCTGAATTACTTTGATAGGATGTGACAGAAGTTACCAATGCTGCTCCCACTGTGACTGTAGGTCCTACTGAAGAGAGCTCATGAAAAGGCGAGAGAGCTGCACCACATGGACTGTGGCTGCCATGTGACAGAGGATAATCAGTACTGCGCAAGTTGTGGAAAGTCTGGCATATTATGTCTTGCATTAGTGAACATAAGAATTGCCATACTAGGTTAGACCAAAAGGCCCATCAAGCCCAGGATCCTGTTTCCACAGCAGTTAATCCAGGTCACAAGTACCATGCAGGATCCCAAGGGGTAGACATATTCCATGTTGCTTATCCCAGAGATAAGAAGTGGATTTCTGCAACTCCACTTTAATAATGTATTTTGGACTTTCCCTCCAGGAACTTGTCTAAACCCTTTCTAAATGCAGCTACACTAATAGTTTTCACCACATCCTCTGACAATGAAATGCAGAGCTTAATTATGAACTATGAATTATATTCCAGTGCTTGAATATGAACTGTCCTGTCCTCCAGCAGGAATGCTTTGTTCTTGATCAAACCTATCCAGTCTCCTGTTACTGGATTCTCCAAGCTGGTACTAGGATTCACTTGGCAAAGTTGACGATGGAACTCAAGACTGCAGCCATTGTATTGTACAGCTCAAAGAATCCATGACTCAAGCCTTTAAAGGTAACATCACTAACCAGCCATCCTGGTAAAAATACTAATATCCCCTTGCTGATGAAGTGTCATTCTGTGAAAACTCTTGGAGTTGCTGACAGGCATAAGAATAGAACCTTGTATTGGTGTTGGTCCTCCACTATGAATTTGAATTATTTCCAGTAGGATGTATGGATGAGGGACATGGACATATGCATTCTTCAGGTCCAGAGTGCACATCCAGATTCCTGCCTGAACAAAGGGAAGGATGGTGTGACGGGAATTCATTTTAAATTTCTTCTTCTCCAGATGCTAACTCAGTCTTCATAAATCCAGAATGGGTCTCAAGCCCCTCAATTTCTTGAGGATAAAAAAATACTGGAAGTAAAATCCTCTGCCTTGCTCTGAAAGGGACTTTATCACCAGTTGATGCAGGAACGCCTCTACCTGAAGACAGAGTAAGGCCAAATGAGATGGATCTAAACTGAAGGCTGAACTGCTGTGCTGCACTGGCAGATGGGAGAAATGCAAGCAATAACCCTACTTCACAATCTTTATGGATCTTTCTCTCCACTGGAAGAGTTGGAGAATAAGGCTTTACCTTCATCAAAAAACTGGATCCTGGCTTTGTCTGGAGCCGCTAGATCAATTTTGGCTGCCATCGCTCCCTTGAGTGCTCTCTGGCAAGTACCTGCCTGTTGCAACAATGGTGGAGGTGGAGCTCACTAATGCTGATAAGAACAGAAGAACCATTTCTGGAAGTATGCCCTCTCATAGGAGAAAAACCCATGCCTCAGAATAGAGGGATGGTTGGTAGCGGTCCATCACTATTCTAGCACTTCCTGCTGCTCCTTGATCTGCACCACCATTTCTCTAACCTTATCTCCAGAACACGGGACATCTGCCAATTTGTCATGGATGTCTTCTCACAAGCTGCTAGTTCATAACCAAGCCATCATTCAGGCTCCTATAGTAGCAGCTAAGCCACAAGATGCTGTATCAAGCTACTCATAGATGAAGTGAATGAGATGTCACTCGTATTCTGCCACATCCAATAAGGCTTGACAATAAGTATTATGTTCTTCGTCATGAGATACCAGGACAGGCCTCATCCTGGAAATACAATTGTGTAGGTAGTGTATCATATAAAGCTGGTTGTTAGCTATGCAAGCATTAAGCATCATGCTTTGGAAGAACTTCCCCAAAATGAATCCAGAAATCTTGTATCTTTTAGGAAGGGGTGTTACAGAAAATTGTTTTCTTTTTTTCAGGGCAGACTCCACTATCAATGACTGGTCTGGAAGCTGGACCACTCCAAAACCCAGCACTTGCTGCACTCTATATCTGAGATCAAACTTCCTCGCCACTGTTGACAAGTTGCTGGATTTTCCCACATTCTTTCCTACGGATCCCACAGTGCCTGGTGCAGCGAACAGGCTGTTGGCTCCCTAAGGGGTTTCCAAAATATTGCAGATATTGAACACCTCCTTTCATAGATTTACATCCTTTGTACATGAACACTGATAGCCTTCACCCAGCTTATCGAGGAACTTTGAATAAGAGAAGTCTCCTCTTCAGAAGTCTTCCCTCCTTTCTCCAGACTATCGGGGCTGTTACCACCTTACAGCCCGACTAAAATTGAGAGAGGAGAGGGTGAGAATTCAAGGACTTTTTTCCCGTGTTTGCCAGCCCCGTTTCCAGCTCCTCGGGCTGGGAGCCACGCCCCCACAGTGATGTCAGTCTGTGGGGAGGGTCAAAAGTCCGCCTTGGATGCCAGAGGCGCCTCGCGCCAGAGCGTCGCGCGACTTGTCGCGTCGACAAAGGAGCTCCTTTGTGCGCTCCTTCGTGCGTGATGAGTGTTGATGAGGGTGCCGCATTGTTGTTTGATGATATTTCTTCTTCCTGTCATTCCATACCAGTGATTTCTGGAAAAGGTGTGTATGGTCCTTTAGTTAAAAAGAATGTTTATTCTAGTAAGTACTCTCTGTGTTCTTCTCATTTAGTGAATATTCCACTGATTGATTCAAATTTAGTCCCTTCTGTGATATAAAAATAGCTTTGGTAAATGCTCAATCAGTTAGGAGCAAGTTTCAGCTTATACACGATATAATTATTGATGAGAAGCTTGATATTTTATGTATCGTTGAGAGTTAGCTACTTGATTCAGATTTTATTATTCTAAACCAGCTCTGTCCTCAAGGTTTTTCATTTTTCTCACAGCCAAGAGCCTCTGGCAGGGGTGGTGGCCTTTTATTAATTTGCAGGGAATGTTTTAATTTAAAAACACAGAATCTTAGTGGGTCGTTAGCACAGGAATTGTTGTTAGTATATAATTCCTGTTTCTCAATTTGTCTGGTTTATTGTCCTCCTAAGGTTCTACATTCAAATCTTTCTTTACTTTTTGAACAATTATTTCTTGCTCCAGTTGGTTTTAATAATATGATTTTATTGGGCGATTTCAATCTTCCGTTTAATCATCGTAGAACTGAGCCTCAGGTTCAGTTGTGCTGTGATATTCTGCATTCTCTAGGTTGGCTTCAGGTGGTGAATTCTGCCACACATCGTCTAGGAAATATACCTGATTTACCGTATTTTTCGCTCCATAAGACGCACCTGACCATAAGACGCACCTAGGATTCAGAGGGGGAAAATTTAAAAAAAAAAAAAAAATTGTGCTAAACCGGCTCTGCGTCTGGGCGTCTTATGGAGCAAATTAGGGGAGTGCATAGCTTTTTTTTTTTTCTCCCCATTTTGTTTTCGGGTCTGGGGAGGGCCATTTCGGTCCACTCCCCAGATCAGAAAACTTTTTTCTCTGGGAACCCCTCCCCCCCCCCAAAAAAACCCCATCCCACACTTTAAATTAACAACCCCCACCCTCCTGACTCCCCCAAGACCTGCCGCCTTAATTTACCACAACCCCCCTCCAAGACCTGCCGACTTAATTTACCGCGACCCCCCCCAAGACCTGCCGACTTAATTTACCGCAACCCCCCACCCTCCTGACCCCCCCAAGACCTGCCGACTTAATTTACCGCAACCCCCCACCCTCCTGACCCCCCCAAGACCTGCCAAACGTCCCTGGTGGTCCAGCGGGGGTCCAGGAGCGGTCCGGGAACGATTCCTGGGTGTGGGCCGTCGGCTGCCAGTAATCAAAATGGCGCCGACGGCCCTTTGCCCTCACTATGTCACTGGGACCGACCGCTGCTATTGGTCGGTCTCAGTGACATAGTGAGGGCAAAGGGCCGTCGGCGCCATTTTGATTACTGGCAGCCGACGGCCCACGCCCAGGAGATCGTTCCCGGACCGCTCCTGGACCCCCGCTGGACCACCAGGGTCGTTTGGCAGGTCTTGGGGGGTCAGGAGGGTGGGGGGTTGCGGTAAATTAAGTCGGCAGGTCTTGGGGGGGTCAGGAGGGTGGGGGGTTGCGGTAAATTAAGTCGGCAGGTCTTGGGGGGGTCAGGAGGGTGGGGGGTTGCGGTAAACTAAGTCGGCAGGTCTTGGGGGAGTCGAGGGGGGGGTTGTTAGATTTTTGTTTGTTTTTTTTATATTCGCTCCATAAGACAAACATACATTTTCCCCCCACTTTTGGGGGAAAAAAAGTGCGTCTTATGGAGCGAAAAATACGGTAGTTTTTATTAATGAAAGTTCTAATTTAAAGCTAGTAGGCCTTATAAGCAATAAAGTTGTTCCATGGTCTGATCATTCTTTGCTTAGTTTCCATCTTCATGGTCCAACAGGAAGTTCTAATACTAACGATAGTGCTGAGATATATGAGAAAAGGTCCTTTCTTGATATCAGTAAGTTAAAAGAATCTCTTAATGATTTTCCTGAATTTTCTGATGATGTTGATTTTAATGCTTTTTTCAATGAGTGGGTTTCCCAATTAATCACTTCTATTGATAAAATTGCTCCGTTGAAATCTTTTTCTCTTTCCGATTCTAATAAGAAAACGTTTTGCCCTTGGAATTTCCCTGCCCTAATTTTGTTACGTCAACAGTTGCGTAAATCTGAACGCAAGTGGTCAAAATGTCCCTCTCATAATAATGTAAGTTTATTTCGTTCATTGTTAAAAGAATTTCAATCTGCTGTTTTAGCTGCCAAGAAGGATTACTATGCTAAAAATATAGATGAACTTGGATATGATTCTAAAGCACTATTCACTTTAGTACACAGATTGACTGGAAAGCAGAGGTCCAAAAAGAATTCTGATTCTTCTTTGTTAAATGTTGACCTATTTGTTCAGCATTTCTCTACTAAATTAGAGACACTACTGTTATCTTTCAAGGATGTACCATCTTGGTACCTTGAGACACCGGACTGTGGCCCCTCTCAATGGTCTGAATTTGAACAGGTAGCCTCTACTCAATTAGCAAGTATAATATCCAATCTTAATAATACCATGTGTCCACTTTTAAAAATCTCAACAATTACATTCAAAGAGATTTTTGAATTATTGAAATCATCGATTACTTTTCTCGTTAATTCTTCTCTTAGTACAGGTATAATGCCTACAATGTTAAAATCTGCATTGGTTAAACCTTTACTTAAAAAACCTGCATTAGATGCCTCTAAAGTAGAAAATTACAGACCGATTTCATCGCTCCCTTTACCTTCTAAACAGGTCGATCCAGTAAAGTGTGCTCCGTCGGAGCGCACTGTCACCCTGCTCTGGATGCGTGTTTTCCCTTACCCCTTATTCAGTAAGGGGAGGAAAACACGCGGCCCACCCGTGGCACCTAATAGCGCCCTCAACATGCAAATGCATGTTGATGGCCCTATTAGGTATTCCCGAGCGATCCAGTAAGTAAAATGTGCAGCCAAGCCGCACATTTTACTCTAAGAAATTAGCGCCGCCCAAAGGTCGGCGCTAATTTCTTCCGGCGCCAGGGAAGTGCACAGAAAAGCAGTAAAAACTGCTTTTCTGTGCACCCTCTGACTTAATATCATAGCGATATTAAGTCGGAGGTCCCCAAAATTAAAAAAAAGTAAAAAAAAAAAAAAAAAATTTTTTTGAATTCGGCCCGCGGCTGTCGGGCCGAAAACCGGACGCTCAATTTTGCCGGCGTCCGGTTTCCGAGCCCGTGGCTGTCAGCGGGCTCGAGAACTGACGCCGGCAAAATTGAGCGTCTGCTGTCAAACCCGCTGACAGCCGCCGCTCCAGGCCAAAAGGAGGCGCTAGGGACGCGCTAGTGTCCCTAGCGCCTCCCTTTCCTCGTTTGCACCGCGTCGCCTAATTTAAATACTGGATCGCGCGCACCGGCGAGGGGCCGGTGCGCGCGCCGGGAGAGCGGGCGTTAGTCCGCTCTCCCACGGACTTTACTGGATTGGGCTGAAAGTTATCGAAGGGATTGTGCTTCAACAACTTACTAATTTCCTTGAGAAACATGATATTTTAAGTCCTCATCAATTTGGTTTTCGGCGTGGTCTTAGCACAGAGCTTCTTCTGATTTCTTTGGTTGACTCCATTAAAAGGGGTCTTGACAGTGGGGAGCAATTCATATTAGTTTCTCTTGATATCACTTCAGCCTTTGATTCTATAGATCATAACATTTTGTTGTATCACCTGAGAGTGTGGTATTACAGGAACAGTGTATAGTTGGTTTGAGAATTATCTCTCAGAACGTTCCCAGATGGTTAAATTTAATAATTGCTTTTCTGAAGTCCAGGCATTGAAGGTCGGGGTTCCACAGGGCTCTGCCCTTTCCGCCATGTTGTTTAACGTTTATCTTGCTCCAATCGCAAAACTTTTAGCCATCATCACTGATGGCTTCAAGTTATACGCAGATGATATACAATTCTATGTTAAAGTAAAAAATTCTTGGCAGGAAACAGTAGACTCGCTTACCCTTTTGTTCAGATACTATTAACCGCTGGTTGAAACATAACAAGTTGCTGCTGAACATCAATAAGACTACAATGTTGTTAATCCATCGATCATTATCTATCCCTATTCAGAATTCATTGTCCATCAATAATATTTCATATTCTCTTTCTTCTCCGATTAAGAGTCTGGGTTTTTTGTTAGACTCCAATCTATCTTTCAAACCTCAAATTAGAATGCTTATTAAAACAGGTTTTTTAAAATTGCGATTACTGGTTGGCTTACGCCATTTGCTTTATGAAAAAGATTTCTTGACGGTTGTCCGTGCGCTTATCTTCCCGCACATTGATTACTGCAATGGACTTTACATTGGGTTACCAAAATGTCAAATTCAGCCTATTCAGCTTTTATTGAATTCTGCTGCCAGGTTGGTTTCTAATCTAAAACGTTCTGACAGGATATCACCAGTGCTTTGTAGTCTTAACTGGTTACCTGTTTGTGAACGGATCTCCTTTAAAATAGGGTTAACTGTTTTCAAACTTCGCATGTCCAATTCGTTATATTGGTTTAATGCTTTATTGAGAATTTATAAACCAGTTAGATGCTTGAGATCTTCGCAGTTAAACAATCTTGAAGTTCCTTCTATTCGTCAAGCTCGTCTGTTCAGTACTAGAGAGACCTCTTTTTCAATTGCGGCACCCTCCCAATGGAATTCGATCCCTATAGATCTAAGATCTATGGATGATGTTAAGAAATTTAAAACTTCTTATAAAGAATTTCTCCTTGCCCGTGCGTTTAAGTTGTAACGCGATGAACTGAATGTTATTTGCCTTTGTGTTGAAGAGTAATGCAATGAAGTGAATGCCATCTGACTTCATATTTAGATGTGACAGTGATATTTTTCATTTGAATTATTATTGTGATTTATTCATTTATAATGTTTGTTTGTTATTAGTTTCTGTGAAACTTTGTGTTTTTATTATTTTAATATTATGTATGTAATTTTCAATATCGCTTAGGCCATTTGTGTTAAGCGATTAATTAATTTTTTCAAATAAAATAAAAATAAATAAATAAATAAATAATCTGGTGGATCTGGTAAAAGGTCTGAAGGAATGTTCATGGGTCACTCCTCTAAACCCATCAGCGGACCATCACTTATCCAAGACCCCAATGAAGATGAAGCAACTGTGGCAGCTAACTTGATTTGGGAAGGGTACCGTCTGGTGGATCCTCTGATGTAAGGCACCCTTCTGATGTAAGGCACAGATCTGATGCCCAAGGGCAAACTCCAAAAGAAGGAAGCACAGGAGAAATTTCTTGCATCAGGTTGGAAGTGGATAGGACTCCCCTGGGAGCATAGCTAACTTGAGGTTGGGTTAATTGGATGGTTCTCTCTTTATAGCTGGCAGTCAAAGAGAGAAAGAAAATCTTGATCAACTTCATCGTGCAATTTGTAGACTGATGTGCAGCAAAATCCTCTTATGAAACCTGAACAGATCACTCTAGGATGTCTCCTTTGATTTCCAGGGGGAGGCTTCTGATTGGACCATCCCAGCCTGCCCCTGCTGTGGAAAACAGTGGGAGAGTGGAGCAGACAGGTGTTGCAGCATCAAGTTGCAATGGTATGTTCTAAGTCAGGAAGGAAGAGGGAACCTGGAATCCTTCCCCATCTGGTCCACATGGCGTGTACTGGCAATGCGTCTTCTGCTCCTGCATCTGGAAAAGCACAGATCGGGTCGAGGAACATCAATGCACCAATGATTCCAGGGCCTTCTGCTCTGATGGCGCCAGTTGCATTGATGGAACCAGTCGCATTGCAGCTCCCCTATTCTGATGGCACCAGTGCTCCATACATCGATGGCACCAACAGTGCAGGGCCCTTGTGCTTTGACCGTGCTAGATCCCTGCACTTCAAATGCACTCTTGTGCTTCAATAAAGAGAAAGAATGTGTCTCCAGCCAGTGCATTGAGATCCTGTGCCTGTGGCACCAAGGAAACCCTTGCCTGCTTACTGGTCCAAATTAGGCCAAAGCTCAAAATTTCTCTGACCCACTCGACCCTTAGGCTGCGCCAGCAGTGGAGGGGAGCTCATTTGACTCGCTGTTCACAGATGAAGAGGAGCGCAATCATCTCCAGAACTCATTCTTTTCTATGTTCTGGGGGATATTCAGCCACAATCATAACAACTGGGCAAGCCATGGAAGGGACATAGATACTTGTAAGCAAATGTCCATCAGTGATGGACATCTTACTTCCATATACACAATCCTTGAAGCCACTGATGACTGGCTTTTTGGGCCCTGGCAATTTGTTTCTTTTATTATCCTTTTTAAAAATTTTTAAGCACTGAAAAGTGCTGTTGAGGGGCTGCTCAGGCAGCAAGGCAGGAAAAATACTTGAATAAAGAAAATTGCAGGCCTAAAAGGAATACTGTTGAAGAGAAAGGTACACATTCGGCCTGTAACATGGAAAAAATTAACAGAGGAGTTCATGGGTCAGCCTTACTGTGGGATTTCCAGCACATACTCAGAGCAAATGCTCAAATATTCAACACGTCATGCAACGCTTCATACAGTTAACCACACAATCCTCATCAACCGTCTGTTGGAAATTGGCATCTCTGGTTCTGCACTCCTCTGGTTAAAATCCTTTCTAAGCGACAGGTATTACAAAGTAAAAATAATCAACAAAGAGTCTCCCCCTGTAGCGGCCAAGCAAGGAGTTCCCCAGGGTTCCTCGCTCTCTCCGACCCTGTTCAACATATATCTTCTTCCCCTATGCCAACTACTCAATAACCTCAAACTCACCTATTTCATTTATGCGGACGACGTGCAGATCCTATTCCCCATCAAGGATCCCATCTCCGACACTCTAAACTATTGGAATAGCTGCCTTCACGCTATCAACCTCCTTCTCACAAGCCTCAGCCTCGTTCTCAATATGTCCAAGACTGAACTGCTGGTCATCTTCCCCAACGATAACAACCCACTAGCCAACACCTCAAATATACCATTAGTAAATCAAGTGAGAGACCTTGGAGCCACCCTAGACTCCAGAATGAACCTTAAAAAATTCATTAACCACACCACTAAAGAAGGCTTTTACAAACTACAGGTCCTAAAACAGTTAAGACCTCTCCTACACTTCCATGACTACCGCTCGGTTCTTCAAGCCATACTATTCTCAAAGATTGATTATTGTAATGCGCTGCTGCTTGGTCTCCCGGCCTCTTCGGCCAAACCTCTTCAAATGCTACAGAACGCTGCAGCCATGATCCTCACAAACTCTCGCCATATGGACCACATCACACCGATTCTAAAAATACTTCACTGGCTACCCATCCGCTACAGAATTCTCTTCAAGACACTGACCATCATTCACAAAACCATATTTCAGCAATCCTCTCTCCAACTCACCATACCCCTCAAACCACATTCCTCAACTAGACCCACCAGATCGGCATACAGAGACGCACTCCAGGTCCCACCGAACAAATCTGCTATACACCACGCCATTGAAAAACGAGCCCGATCAACTGCTGGTCCGCATCAATGGAATTCTCTCCCGCCAGGAACATTGTCATATCACATTCAGAAAAAAATTAAAAACATGGCTGTTCGCTCAAGCATATCCTTGAAGAAGTCTTATGGTAACTCTCACGGACCAACACCCCACGGTCGCGTCCTCTTCCCACCCCACAAAGGAACTGTCTCCTGCTAACTATGCTCTTATATAACGTGACCAATTGAATCCTCTGTTTAAATTGCATATAAGTTTACCATGTAAGCAACTGTTCTCTGCTCACATGCTCCGCTCTCCAGTTAGAAATTCTTAATCTATCCCTTTTTTCTAACATCCTTGTTCCACTTTCCCTGTTGTAATATAACTTTTCACTCTCAGTGTTTACCCCACCTTAGTTTATTGTAAACCGGTACAATAAGACCTGGTCTTGAGCATCGGTATATTAAAAAGAATTAAATAAATAAATACAAATATTCAAATTCACTTCATGCAACAGAAACAACTTGATTCTTCATCCAGGAGTATTCAAATCAGCTCTGCTTGGACAAAGGTGGGCTCTAATTGATTTATTATGTGCCTTATTAAAGCAGTTTTTTTTTTAAACCATAGCTAATTTGGTTCTCAGTCAACAAGCAGGACAGAATTAACCATAAAGGTGGGTGACATCTTGGTCTGCCCGAGTGACACGAATCATGGAATACACTATTTATTGCCTCAAATGTGCACATGCAAAACAAAAGCTTTAAAATCTATTAAAGACAACTAATAAAAGTTAGGACTATAGGTGAGAAACAAGACAACAGTATAATTTATCGGTCATCTACAGTAAAAGGAAAGTTAAATGCTTATCTTATATTCTTATAAAATGCTTACATTTTGTTTGTGTAGAAAATTCAAAATATGTACAAAAAATAGGAAACACTAAACAGTTTTAAGTGAAATGGAGAAATTTCTTACCTGATAATTTTGTTTTCCTTAGTGTAGACCGATGGACTCAGGACCAGTGGCTTATGCTCTCCTGCCAGCAGATGGAAACGGAGCAAGCTGACATCACAGTATATATATATACCCCTGCAGTGATCTCAGCCTGCCAGAATTCTCTTCAAAAGCAACCGTGGACAGACTAGCAAAAAAATTGAATAAAAACAGTCAACCATAACTGTAATCAAACAACAATAAACCCTGAACTTGAGTAAGAACATAGGTACCGCATTCTAGGGACTGGATGTACACTTATCAGTAATCTCCTGGGATCCATATCCCCACAGGAGGACCATGAAGGCAAGCAGTCGGCAGCTGAGGGCAGGAAGCTGAGTCCATCTGTCTACACTAAGGAAAACTAAATTATCAGGTAAGTAATTTCTCCATTTCCTTGTGTGTAGACAGATGGACTCAGGAACAGTGGGATGTACCAAAGCTACTCCTGAACAGGGCGGAAGGCTGCCCGCTGTCCAGTCAACATCACATGTGTAAAGGCTGTGACCTCCCAGGCCTGCACATCCAGACGATAAAATCTGGAAAAGGTATGTAAGGAGGACCACGTTCGCAGCTTGGCAGATCTAGATGGGAGACAACAAATGAACCTCCACCCATGACACTGCCTGATCCCTAGTAGAATGAGCCTTAACCTGAGCTGGCAATGGCTTCTCAGCATCCACATATGCGGCCGTGACTACCTACTTAATCTAGTGAGCTATCGTAGCCCACGAAGCTTGTTTGCCCTGATTCTTTCCATCATGAAGGACAAACAGATGATCTGATCTCCGAAAAGGCTCAGAAATCTCCAGATAGCGCACAAGCCTCTTAACATCCAAGGAACAGACGATACACTCCTTTGCGTCCCTGACTTATCCAGAGATGGCAAGGAAATAGACCAATTCAGATGAAATTCCGAAACTACCTTAGGCAAGAAGGATGGAAAAGTACGCAACTGTAATGCCCCTGAAGTCACCCGAAGGCAAGACAACACCTGCAACTCAGAAATACGACACGCAGAATATATAGCCACCAGGAAAGATTGCGCAGTAGTCGAAGCGCAGGGCCCGCTAAAAAAATCCAGCACCAGGTTAAGACTCCACAATGGAGGCCGATACCCCTTTCAAGAAATGGGCCACATCAGGATGGGACAACAAAGCGACACCATTCACTGCGCCTCTGAAACATATAAGAGCTGCAATTTGAACCTTCAAGGAATTATAGACCAATCCTTTAGTCAACACATCCTGCAAAAATTCCAAAATAAGCGGGATCTTAACTGACTGAGGAAGAACACTGTGCTCCTTTGCACATGACCTCAAATACTCTCCAGATCCGCACATACACTAAAGAAGAGGAGAACTTCTGAGCGCAGAGAAAGGTAGCAATTACCGCTGAAAAATATCCACACTAACAGGCGAGCCTTCTCAAGGGCCAAACTATAAGACAGAACAGAGCTGGATCCTGATGAATAACCGGTCTCCTACTGCCACAGATCCATGTGCGGTGGAAGATGAAGAGTGTCCTCCACCAGGAGTCTCCGCAGGTCCAATTACCATGAACACCTGGGCCAATCCAGAACCACCAGGAGTACTACACCCCTGTGGACCTCGATTCTGCGAATGACCTGGCCCAGCAAGGGCCAAAGAGGAAAGGTATAAATCGTTTTCCGGCAAACCTGTACAAGAGCATCGATGCCCAGGGACCAAGGATCTCTCCCTAAGACTGAAGAACGAGGAACCTTCGCATTGCAAGAAGTCACTAGCAGGTGTAGGGACGGAAGACCCCAGCGATCCACAGCTGAAACGCCTCTGCTGACAACACCTATTCTCTGGGAACTAGACTCTCCCTGCTGAGAAAGTCTGCTCTTATGTTGTCTTTTGCTGCAATGTGGGAGGTCAAGAACATCTGAAGGTGGCCTTCTGTCCATCCCATAAGTTGATCTCTCCCCTGCGACACTTGCTGGCTCTTGGTTCCTTCTTGATGATTGATGTGGGCCACCGTCATGCAGTTGGCCAACATCATGCAGACCACCTGACCTAGAAGTCTGTGGCTGAACTGCAAGCATGTCAGCCTGATTGCTCGGGCTTCCAGGCGATTGATGTTCCAGAGAGCCTCTTCGGCCTTCCAACGCCCCTGTGCTGTTAGTTCCTGACAGTGAGCTCCCCAATCTTGGAGACTTGCATCTTTCGTGAGAACTAACCAGTGTGGGGAGGATAACGACACTCCCCACGCCTCAGTTGAACTTCTGCATCCACCACTATAGGTGACAACAGACCTCCATCGGCAGTGAAGTCGAACCAAATAGTCCCGAGATTGCGGGTTCCAACTAGACAGCAGTGAGCGCTGAAGAGGACGCATATGTGCCCTCGCACATGGCACCACTTCTGGGGTGTCCCATTCAAGATCAATCAATTCTTCAATGGCCTCCATAACAGGAAAAAAGCAAGAGGCTTTACATAAGGAAACCAAAATGGGATTCTTCCTCGGCTCTGGCAGACTCTGCTCCAGGTACTCTCAGCATCTTCAAGGCCTGCAACATGGTTCGATACGCCTCCAAACCAAGAGGAATTTCCCCATCTTCCAAAGAATTAGGATTCGCCTCATCATCCATGCCATCTGGATTCCCACCGTAGGATTAGAAGAGAGAGGGGCCACCGGCTGAGGGTCCAACCTGACTGGAGTGGGCGAAGTGGAGGACTGCGCCTGTACAAAGGGGCTTGTAAACCCTGAAAAAACTCCACCTATGAAAAAGCAGCCAAATCCAGACCAAACCCTGAAGGTAGTGGAGCAGGCCCAACTGAACTGCCATCTCCTGCGGAAGAGCCAGTCAAGAAAGTACCAAGATCTGGCACACTTTCAGCCAATGCTGGAACCATGCCATCATCAGAGTGTGAAGAACCAACAAAATACGAGGAAGACAACTCTCCCTGCTCATCCGAACAGCGCTGACACATGTTGGAAGACAGGTCAGGCTGAAAAGCCTTAATATAACCGGCAACCCAAAGAGAAAGGTGCTTAGGCTTATTTACCGGCACCATGAGTGGTGGTAACTGTGCATTTAAATGGCTTGCGTTGGGAAAAAAAAAAAGTGTGAACAAATTTCAGGCACCCCTGAAGTAAGAGCGGCAAGGCGCACGCCAACTAATGTGGATTACCACGCTCAAAAACGTTAGGTGCAGAAAAGTCACGCACAATGCGTGCACAGAACTGACGCACTGCTCACACTGACATTCTGTAGAGGGCATGCACAGGAGTGTGCGAAAATGCTGCCACGGCCTACTATGTTGAGCGCAGAGAAAAGCCTGAATGCGGGGCCTAGTCCACTGGGAGTGCTCAACCTGCCAGGCTGCCCAGGTCCCTTAACCCCGACGGAAGCAGGAATGACGTCGGTACGGCTCACAGAGACTGAAGGAAGGCCTAAAACCCCTCTATCTCTGTAAGTGAAAACCTCAGTTTTTTTTTTTATGTTAAAACGGTTTTTATTGAATTTTCAAAAATACAACGATACTATGAGGTGTGGACTCTGTACACCTCATAGGGCAAATATTACAACAATGGAAAAAGCACACTTCCCCTCCCCTCCCTGCCCTCCCCCGCACCCTCCCACTCCCCCTCTGAGCGAGTGGTCTCGGTAATAACCCATTCAGCGGTGGCAATGATCAAACAACTGGTCACTACCAGCAGTCTCTGGCGTATCGAGTACATCCGTGATTCACTTAGGCATTGAGTATCAAACTACGGGCCTTATGGGACAACGATTGTATATACACCTCCCACCGGGCAAGGAAAGTACGGCTAGCCTGAGTTGTTGTTTTGGATGCCATCTTTTCCATGAGCATCATCTGATGAAGCCCATTCCTCCATGCATAAAAAGAAGGGGGTTCCAAGGACCTCCACTGCAGAAGTATCATTTTCATACCGACCAAACAGGCCTTGCGGAGTAGCATACGGGCACCAGAATCACGGATGCGTATGGGTGAGATGCATCCAAATAGCATCCACAAAGGGGAAATTGGGAATGCCAGATCGATTAGATCAGCTATATAATCTGCAATCCGCCGCCAAAAATGAAGGACAAGCGGACATGTCCAAAATACATGAGATAACGTGCCTCTTCCCCTGCCGCACCGTGGACAGTTAGCCGTACTCCCAGGTATAAAATGGGCGGCCATGTGCGGCGAGATATAGGCTCGACTAAAAAACTTAAACTGCATCTCTCGATAGTACATGCTATCCGTGGTTCTGGTTAAGCGCTTAAAACAACTACGCAGGATGGAGGCCGTCACCTTAAAGTCACCATCTCCATTCCAGCGAGCCTCCAACATTGTGCAGTGATCTGACTCCAATTTCCTCCGCAAGGCTTTATAATACCAGGATAGGGATGGCGGCCTTTTATCCTTAAACCGAAACAGAGTATCCAATGTGTGAAATACTGAGGGACTCCTGCTATCTGTTGACAATGACCGTATGTAATGGCTTATCTGGAGATAGGGAAAGGTGTGGGTTGCCCCAAACCCATATGAGGTCAAGAATTCCCGAAACGGGAGTGGAGTCCCCTCCTTTGTCATCAGATGGCCCAAATACATGACTCCCCTGTCTACCCATTTACGGAAGTATGGGGAGGTGCTACCCGGGCTAAAATCTGCGTTCCCTACTACGGGGAGAAGATAGGCACACGGTGTTCCTATCTGCAATAATTTTAGTACTTTACTCCACGTTTGTCTCAAGGGTCGAACCAATACTGTCTGGACAAGAAAGGGCGGAAGTGATGCAGCACTGGACTGTAGCACATAGGACGGCGCCATCGGATACATCGCTGCCCTGTTTGCCCCAATGGGGGTGTACCCCGTCTCCTGTAGCAACCAGTCCCTAAGGATTCTGAGATTACTGGCCCAATTATAAGCCACCAAATCTGGAAGTCCCATTCCCCCATGGCTCCAGCGGGCCTGTAACCAGGCCAGTGGTACCCGAGATCTTCCCCCCTTCCAAAGGAATCGTCTCACTGCACTCTCTACTTTCTGGATATCCTTTTTCTTCAGTAATAATGGCAAGTTCTGGAGCGCATAAAGCCATCTCGGCAGGATGACCATTTTAAACAGGTTTATCCGGCCACTTAATGAAAGTGGAAGGCCCCTCCACCCCGCCAGGTTGTCTGTCGTGCTTCGCATAAGAGGAGGAATATTGGCCTGGTATAGCAACTCTGGATCAGTCGGAATATGCACCCCCAAATATCGCAATGTATCCTTAGCCCATTGTAACGGAAAGTCCTCTGACCAGGTGTCCTTAAGCGTGGATGGGTAGGCTAATACTTGGGATTTGGACTCATTCAATTTAAATCCGGAAAAAACACCAAAAGCCCAGATCACCCGCAGCAATGCTGGCAGGGAAGCCTGGGGAGACGTAATGAAAACCATCAGGTCATCAGCAAACGCCACACTTTTAAAAATCTCCCTATCCATACGCACTCCCCTAATCTCCCTGGTCTGTTGGATAGCCAAAAGCAGGGGCTCTAATTGCAAGATAAATAATAGTGGCGACAGTGGGCACCCCTGCCTTGTGCCGCGAGTCACCCCAAAGGGTGCGGACTGTGCTCCATTCACCCATATCAGGGCCTGAGGGTTCATATACAAAAGTTGCAGGGCCCGCAAGTAAAACCCCTCAAATCCCATACGGGCCAATAGGGCAAATAAATAACTCCATTCAACCCTATCGAACGCTTTTTCAGGGTCGAAACTTATTGTGAGATACGGCGTATTCATTTGGCGGCACATAATCATGGCTGCCAGGACTTTGCGAACATTTGCAAGGGCATATCGTCGGCGGACAAACCCCACCTGATTTCCCCCTACTAAAGATGGGATTACTAGAGCCAGTCTATCGGCCAGTAATTTAGCTAATAACTTGACATCAGAATTCAGCAGGGATATTGGGCGATAGGACTCAGGCAGTTGGGGGTCCTTTCCTCCCTTCGGGATAAGGGTAATCTGAGCCATATTTCCGAACTCGGGAAATGTGCCCTGCTCAATCAGAGCCGTGAACCCTGCTGCCAGAGGCCCTACTATGTGATTCATCAGCGACTTATAAAATTCGGAAGTATACCCGTCAGGGCCTGGCGCCTTGAGTGGCTTAGCCTTTTGAATAGTTTCCCGGACCTCCGTCTCCGTGATCGGGCGGTTTAAGCAGTCTCTCTGCTCTTGCGTCAGACTAGGAATCGGCAATTTTTCACTAAATGTCTCATAGGCTGCCTGCGTCCCCCCTCCCGAGGAATACAACCGAGAGTAAAACTCCTTGAAGGTGTTTAAAATGGAAGGGGCATCCCTAAGGATCGAGCCATCCGATCTCCTTAACACTGGAATGTACCGGTTCGTGCGATGCGAGCGAATCAGATTGGACATCATACGGCCTGTTTTATTAGTGTATTGATACAACCTGAATTGGTAATAGAGGAAACTTTTCTTGCTCCGGTCATGGATTAGGGAATTCAAGGCGGCTTGGACCGCGCGATAATCGTCCCTTGACTGCGCAGTTGGGCGCGCGCTCAGCCTTATCCGGGCCTGTCGGAGCTGAGCTGTTAAGGCTAAAATTAGTTTATTGATCATTTTATTCCTATGTGAGAGGTATGAGATAATGGCCCCTCTCAGTACCGCCTTGGCGGTATACCAAAAGAGAACTGGTTGGTCACAATGCATCTGATTGGTGCGTGCATATTCCTCCCACTGTTCCTGTAAAAAACCTTGGAACCTGGCATCGTGTGCCAAATAATATGGGTATCGCCAAACTCTGGCACCAGATTCCCCACCTGCCAGCTGGTAGTCCACCCAAATTGGGGCATGATCGGAAATTACAATGTTCCCGATACCCGCTTCCCGAAGCCTAGTAAAGGTATGGCTACTCACTAAAAAGTAATCTAACCGTGAGTGTGAGGAGTGTGCCCGAGAGATATGGGTGAAATCCCGCTCCATGGGATGCAGGACTCTCCATGCATCTAGCAAATGTAACTTGTCTTCCATAAATTGAGGACCTTTACCTAACCCAGGTTCACGCCGCCGCGAGGGAGCCGCATCCAGCTCCGCATCTCTAACCGTGTTAAAGTCTCCCCCAACTATCAAAGTATCAGATATGTACGGGAGAAGATGCGCATATAATTCCCTATAGAAACTTGGCTGGTAGCTATTAGGTGCATAAATATTACAGAACACTATCGGAAGGCCGAACAGGTCGGTTCAGTTTTTTTTTTAAACTTATCAGAGCTCAGCGCTTACTGGCTGAGTTCAGAGACGGTCTCCGGTTGTGGGGGGAGTGTGCATGTGCTGTCATTGCCATGCTCTTGCACCTGCTGCCTTTCAGCCAACAAGCAGCTAAGTCCATGCCGGGAACCAGTTACCAGACCAAGGCACATCTCTGAAGGTCCATGGAAATCACCTCAGGAATTTCTCAACTGGTGGATGGACCTTTAGGTATCAGCACAGGAGAGCGGGGCTTTCGTTTCTCAATTTAAAATTCTCCTTCCAAAATTCACAGCAATCCCCATAGGGTGATGCATGTCCACCATCTGCTGGAGACGGAGAATACAGGCAGGCTGGGATCACTGCAAGAATATATATATATATTGTGACATCAGCTTACTCTGTCTCCATCTGCTGGCAGGGGAGCATAACCTACTGGTCCTGAGTCCATCTGTCTACACGCTAGGAAATAACACAATCCAGCATAACCTATGGCTCTTTATAAGCCTACATATAATATAACATAGATAGAAAAAAATAAGAGAAATCTACATACCCCACCCACACTGTTTTCTCGTCCACTCATGCTTTGTAGAACAGCCTTGTCTAGACCCAACTTCAGACTTGCTCTGTCGAACATCTCTCTCTCATATGAGTTTCGAGTTATTAATCTGTAAACCTTTACAGCTTTGTTTTGGCCAATCCTGTGACAGCGAGCTTGGGCCTTTAGAAGGAGTGAAAAACAATTATGCCTTGGAGTGAGAATTCTTACAAAAATAAATAATGTGGAGTATCAAAATATTTACTATTGTTGACAGTAATGAAAAGCAGATATTTCTAAAAATGAAAGAATGCTTAAAAGGATAATTAGCTAAAAATTCATTCATATACAAAAACCACCTGCTCTACTGAACAGGGAAACAGGAAAAATTAAGTGCTATGTAAACATTAATGGCACAAAATCACACATATAACTGCTATAAAAGAGGACAAAGGGGAACAATTCTACAAATATATTTTGATGAGAAGGTACCACAAAACAGATTTTTGAATTATAGTATGATGTTACCATATTTAAAACAGTTTAGAAATCTTTATGCGCACTATATATTTAGATATTAATTTAATATAGCTTCAAACAGCTGAATCCTTTTACATTCAGGTGTCCCTATATTTCCTTACTAGTGGTAAAGTGCTATTTATCATCCTGTACTGTAAACAGCAAATAAGTGTCATTTCGTGCACATTATATGTAAGGACATCAATTTTCAAAGCCATTTTCACTGCTAGAGTTTTACCCACAGAAATGGGCTTTTTGAAAACTGCCTGCCCTCAGTGTAGATAAAATTCCGGGTTCACAACATTCTCGCCACTCCTTCCGGACAAGCCGGAAAGAGTGGAGAGAATGAGATGGGATTTAAGGAAGCTGGAAGAGTGGTCGAAGATGTGGCAGCTGAGATTCAATGCCAAGAAGTGCAGAGTCATGCAGATGGGGTGTGGAAATCCGAATGAACTGTATTCGATGGGGGGTGAAAGGCTGATGTGCACGAAGCAGGAGAAAGACCTGGGGGTGATAGCGTCTAACGATCTGAAGTTGGCGAAACAATGTGACAAGGCGATAGCTAAAGCCAGAAGAATGCTGGGCTGCATAGAGAGAGGAATATCTAGTAAGAGAAAGGAAGTGATGATTCCCTTGTTCAGGGCCTTGGTGAGGCCTCACCTGGAGTACTGTGTTCAGTTTTAGAGAATGTATCGCCAAAGGGACAGAGACAGGATGGAGGCAGTACAGAGAAGGGTGACCAAAATGGGGGAGGGTCTTCATCAAATGACTTATGAGGGGAGATTGAAGAACCTGGAGGAGAGGAGGAGCAGGTGATATGATACAGACTTTCAGATACTTGAAAGGTTTTAATGATCCATGGTCAACAACAAACCTTTACCATTGGAAAAAAAAATCAGTAGAACTAGGCGACACGATTTGAAACTCCAAGGAGGAAGACTCAGAACCAATGTCAGGAAGTATTTCTTCACGGAGAGGGTGGTGGATGCCTGGAATGCCCTTCCAGAGGAAGTGGTGAAGACTAAAACTGTGAAGGATTTCAAAGGGGCATGGGATAAACACTGTGGATCCATAAAGGCTAAAGGATGGGAATGAAGAGAAGAGCCATGGGGGTGGCTTGCTGGAATGGTGGCCACTCTCTGGTGATTACTACCCTTACTCAATAAGCCTTCACATGGTTAATGCAACACCAACATTGCTCTCTGCTTCAATGGCAAGGGGAAATGTGGAAAAGAGGATTTGCATTCAGACAACAACCAACAAGGACTGAACAAACAAATAAGCTTGGGGGTAGCTTGCTTATTGCAGTGGTTAAAACCCTAAACCAATTAAGCCTGATACTTCACTCTGAATGCATATACAGCATTGTTCTCTGCTTCAAAGGCAGGGGGAAATGTGAAAAAGAGGATTTACATTCAGATAACATCCAACAAGGCATTGATCTGTGCAGTCTGGGTAAGCAAGCATCGGGGTAACTTGTTTCATATGCTGGTTACTACCCTTAACCATTAAGCCTTATGATTCACACCTTTGATGCAACTTCAACATTACTCTCTGCATCAACGGCAGGGGGTGGCAGGAGATTCGAATCAAATAGATACCAACAAGGGCCCTGAACTTGGTCGGTGAAACAGATAAGTACGGGAAAATAAGTGTGGGAGCTTGTTGGGCAGTCTGGATAGGCTGTTTGGAATTTTTCTGCCGTCATTTCTATGTTTCTATGTATATAATTTTACCCACATTGTTTGGAAGCAGTCTCACAGGCAGGATTAGGTTTGGAGAGGCAACATTACACAGTTTTGGATTTTCAAAACTATCAGTCTTGTTTTGGCTGGAAAAAGTACCCACAGAAAAAGCAGGCACAAACCTCTGCAAGTACTTTTTCCAGGGAAAATATGCAAAGCAAAATTACTCAAAGTTTGACTATGATTACTGGTGCAACCCCCCCCCCCCCAAGGGGTAAAAAGTATCTGCAGAGTTTGCACCAATACAGGCAATTAGATTATTGGTGCCCCCACCTATTCCCCACATTACCATTCAGTTAGTGATGTCAATGAAGTAATATGGTTACTACCAAAACCAAAAAAGCAGTGGACTCAGGCAACTGGTCACCCTGATACTGTTGTCTTAATACTGTTAGAAATGGTGATTAACACTGCATTCATGTGAACTGTAATGTGCGTGACTTCAAATGTACAGTAAAATGTTTAATGAGATACAACTTGGATTTACCCAAGGGAATTTTTGCTTCACTAATCTGCTTTTTTTTTGTGCATAATGGTGAGCCAGTGGATGCAGTGTATTTGGATTTTCAGAAGGTGTTTGTCAGTCTCTCATGAGAGACTCCTACGAAAATTAAAAAGTCACGAGTTAGCAGGCAATGTCCTATTGTGGACTGCAAATTGGTTAAGAGATAGGAAACAAAGTGAGACTAAATGGTCAGTTTTCTCAATGGAGAAGGGTAAACAAGGAGGCACCCCCAGTGCCTCCTTGACAGTATGCGCCCAAGAGAGGTCCACTTCCGGCAGCTGTCCATTTTCCTAACCAGCACACATACATAGGTTAGGAAAATGGACACTGATAAATTCAGAGTCCATTCTCCGAACCTGACTACCGGCACCGGAGTGTATAAATCAATATTAAAGGGTCGGGCACTTAATATTAATTTATTCACTCCTTCACTTATTGCCCATTGGTTCCTTCACTGTCACATGTAAGTGAAAGGACCAATCACCTTTCAGAAGCCTGTCCTGAAAGGGGATTGGTTCTTGCATTTTGGTAGCCAACAATACATTAGTATATTTTTTAATTTAAAAAATCTTCAATACAATAAACATATATCTAAAATTATACCTATAATATATTCAAGCATACTATGTAAATCAACAGCTCTCACACTAATTTTCAAGAGGGAAACTTGATAAAATGAGGAAAATAGAACAAAACAAAGGTGCAATTGCAAAAGTTAAAAGTGTACAAAAGGCGTGGACATTGTTTAAAAATGTCCAGTTAAAAATACCATCTTAGAAGCACAGTCCAGATGTATTCCATGCATTAAGAAAGCTGAAAGGAAGGCAAAATGATTAACAGCATGGTCAAAAAGTGAGGTGAAAGAGGTTATTTTAGCCAAAAAACATCCTTCAAAAATTGGAAAAAGGATCCATCTGAAGAAAACAGGAAAAAGCATACATACTGTCAAGTTAAGTGTAAAACATTAATAAGACAGGCTAAGAGAGAAATCTGAAATGAAGCTGGCCATAGAGGCAAAAACTCATAATAAAATTTTTTTTAAAATATATCCAAAGCAGAAAACCTGCAAGGGAGCGGATGGATTGTTAGATGATTGAGGGGTTAAAGGGGCTCTTAGGGAAGAGAAGGCCATTTCAGAAAGACTAAACAAATTCTTTGCTTCTGTGTTTACTAATGAGGATGTTGGGGAGATACCAGTTCTAGAGATGTTTTTCAAGGGTGATGAGTCAAATGAACTGAACCAAATCACTGTGAACCTGGAAGATGTAGTAGGCAAAATTGACAAACTAAAGAATAGCAAATCACCTGGACTAGATGGTATGCACCCCAGGGTTCTGAACGAACGCAGAAATGAAATTTCAGATATATTAGTTAAAATTTGTAACCTATCATTAAAATCATCCATTGTACTTGAAGACTGAAAGGTGGCCAATGTAACCCCAATATTTAAAAAGGGCTGGGGGGGGGGAGAGGAGACCCCGTAAGGCGGCCGGATTTCTTTGAAGAACGTTTTACCTTGTCTGTGCTCATCGAGGGTCAGGACCAGATCCCGGCCCCAACGGAGGTGCGGATGTGCCAGTGACATCATCGAGGAGGGACCGGAATGCTATAAACTGGCCCCTCCTGTGGGCATAGCTTTGCTGGACTTTCCTTGACCCGGAATAACTTCATTTGGAAGAACTTTACAAATTCTGTGAGTAAAAGTTTACTTTTTGTCCCTCTCCTCAATCTCCCATCCCAGGAGAATTAAGTCTGAATCTTATTTTCAGAGATACGTATAAAGGAGATATCTTTGATTGGCCTTTCCTAAAATTGACTTTCCTATATAAACTAATCCGCATACCAAAAGGAAGGCTCGGATAAGGGAGGCAATGACACTGTCTCCCCTCCCGTTATCATCTCAGCCCCAGATATCTTTTTTTTATGGCATCAGCGAATGAGACACCGAAGGAAAGGGCCGCAGTGGAAGTCGCTTCAGAGCGAGAAGCGACGCCACAGGCCGAAGTCATCTCTTTAAGCCCCGGCGCGCACCTAGCACTCCCTCTCCACAAATTACAACTTTAAAAAATCTAATTGGCCCTCTTAAGATTGAAGAGGGTCCAGAAGACCAAAATACCTTACCCAAGGAAGGTGAGGAGACCAAGCTGTGGGGGGGAGTTATGGGGGACCGCAGGAAACTTTGTGGTCTGCGATCAAATCTCTAGAAATGGCAATCATAAATCTGACTCAAAATACTTCTAATTTCCAACAAAGAGTATTAGATCTGGAAAATTCTATATCTCTGCATAGTAACAAAGTGAGAAATTGTGAAGAGTGATTAGATAAGGTGGAATCCCTCCAGAAAAATTTAAACTGAGTTATCTAATGTAAAGAAATTAGAATTTATAGAGAATTCCCTGAAATATCCCAACTTGAGGGTTTTGAATTTTCCCTTTCAGAAATTAATACCTGCAAAGGAAATGTTTATAGAGTATTTACAACAGGTACTGAAAATGTCTAATCAAGCTATACCAGCTTTTGCTAAAGTTTATTATGTAACCCCAAGAGTTGTAATAGGGAATCAATTGGGAAATCCGCAACCAGAGGTTTCTATGAATCTGTCTGGAATATTAGAAACTTCTACTGATACTGAGATATCTGTAAGAGCTATGCTATATGTCTCATTTCTATTTCAGACTGAGAGAGATGTGGTATTAAGACTATTTCTCAGACATCATTTAGAGAAATTTCATGGGCAACAGATCTGGCGAGAGTGACCCAATTGAGAAGGAAGGTCATTTTGAGGTTAAACCAGAAGTCCTTGCCAGGGGAGCAAGGTACCCTTGCAGATGTGAAATACAATATACGGAACATAAGTATGTCATTTTTGAGATATCCCATCTACAGGCCTTTTTAGAATCTCACCCCCTTAACACAGTAACTGGCTAGAAGCAAATATAAGGTTTTGGCTGATCTCTCTGATTTATTTATTTGCTTTTATATACCGATATTCAGCTAATGCCATTACATCGGTTTACATATAACAATTAACTAAAAAATGGATACAATGTAATAAAATATAACAAATGAGGGGAAAATGGGATATGTATTACAATATATAACTATCATATATGTTAAAATAGGAGTGTGATCAGTGAAAGATTGGGGGTTGAGAAGAGGGAGAAACAAGAGAGGGATGGGTTAAAGAGTGTAGTGATTGATAAAATAAAAAGAAGGGGGATGGGAAAAAGGGAAGTAAAGGGGAAGGAATAATTGAAAGTGAAAGAAGGGTTATTGATTTTAAGACATTGTAAATGCTTTATTGAAAAGCCAAGTTTTTCTTGAAAGTTTTAGTAGCTTCTTCAAGTCTTATTTCTGTGGGTAACGTATTCCATAAAACTGGTCTTGCAATGGAAAAAGCACGTTCTCTTGTAAATTGGTGGTGTATCACTCTTGGTAAAGAAGTTAAGAGAAGCCCAGTATTTTTTTAACGCAGGTTTCCAAGTGAGTCTTTAAAAGAAGTTTGTCTTTCATCCATTCTGTTTTATTATTAGAGAGAGCTTTGTGGATTAGAGTTAGGGTTTTATATATTATCCTGTGAGAGATTGGTAACCAATGAAGTTGTTTAAGGATCGGAGTGATGTGTTCTTTTCTTTTGCAGTTGGACAAAGTTCTAGCTGCTGCATTTTGTAGAAGCTGTAAAGGCTTTATAGTTGAAATTGGAAGACCTAGGAGAATTGCATTGCAGTAATCTAGTTTTGAAAAAATTAAGGCTTGTAAAGCTGCTCTAAAGTCTTCAAAGTGTAGAAGATGTTTAATTCGTTTTAAAATTTGAAGTTTAAAGAAACCTTCTTTTAATATATTATTAATATGTTTCTTAAAGTTTATTTCATTATCAATTGTGACTCCAAGATCTTTTGTAGTATGGATGAAATCTTTGTTTATAGTGAAGCTATTGAATTGGGGATTAAGTAAAGGTGAGTTTTTATTGCATATATATAACATTTCAGTTTTGTTATTGTTGAGGGTGAGAGCCATTTTTAAGAGATGTTGAATTGATTTTAGGTGGGTGTTCTAGATGCTTATTGTATTTTCCAGTTTGTCGTTAATTGGGAGTAGAATTTGGACATCATCAGCATAGATGAAGTAAAGCAACCTGATCAGTAAGAGGGGATTTGATTCAATCCCCCACATTTTCCTTTTTATTTTTCAAGTAGAATAGCCGTTTTGCTGGTGATTACTGAAACTAGGACGTCCAGCCTGGGAATCCTCAGGAGAATATTCCTATCTTCTAGTGAGTAGTAAGGGTAATTTTAATCATGAATCTATTCCCCCTGAATCCCACTGAGGGAATCCAATTACATTAGCACCATACCTCATAGAGCCATGTGCAAGGGGAAGGCCTTTGAGGGCTTCTGGACTCTGCAGGATCAGGCCTCCCTTCCAACTGGTCATCTCCCTTGGAACCTGAGATCTTGAGCAACCATCACCTAACAAATCAATGCAGATAATTTCTCTCTGTGAAACAAATGCATTGCTGATGACTCCTCTTTCTCAAATAAACATTCCCATTCCTCCAAAGAATCTAAGGGTAATTTGTTGCAGGTGGCCGGCCACGGGCTTCTCCCTGGCTGGTTCTCCTTACCTCCAGCAAGGAACAGATGGCGTTCCTCCCTGCAGCGGCAATGTGGCAGGCTACTGCACAGGCCAAGCCGCACGGAGAATGCTGCTCTGCTGAGAAAGCATCCCTAGGCACACACGCACCTCTTCAAGATTTAAAGGGCCTGCGGTGGGAAAGTCACCGCACCACCGGATGACGTCTCCTGGACCACTCTCATAAAAAGTCAGCCCGAACCAGCCAAGAGTGCCTCAGCAACAGGTCGAACTGAGTAACTAGTTGCTTGTATTCCTGCTCCTGCGGTCCTGGTTCCGGTCTTGCTCTTGTGTTTTTCTCCATTGGTTACTAGTTCCAGTCCTGTTCTTGAGCCTCCATTCCTGTTTCTCCACTTCTTCAGCTCCTTCCTCCTGAATTGACTCTTTGGTTGGATCTCGGCTTGCCTTGACTCAGTCTTCTTCTTGGATCATCTCCCGGCTGACCTCAGACCTCATCTTGACCTCGCTTGTTCTGCTGCCTGCCCTCGGCCCATAAGGACTTGTCCTTCCTGCCTGATCCCTTCTACGGATATCTTGCCATCCAGAGGCCTGCGCCTAAGTCCAGCCAGCCCCGGCACCCAAGGGCTCTACCTGTGGGGAACGTGGGCTGGTATTGGTGAAGCTCCGGTTAGACCTCTGCACCAGCCATCTCCACCTGCTGATGGTGAGGACCTGCAGGGCTCCTCCCTGCAGGTAGTATCAACCTCACTTCAGCTCAAGGGTCCACTGATGCAACAGCATTCAGTAGTTGGAGTCTACTCCTGACATGAAATTTTCCCTGACCTCCTGTGTGAACATCTGAGCGGACAACCCTTGTAGGCAGAATCAGAGCCTATCTTTCCAGAGGATAATGGCAGGGAAGTATCCCTGTCTTCATTGTATCTCTGCTCTAAGCACCTCAGTATTTGTGTGCAGGTCTGAAAGGGCTATACCTTAAACACAGGAATTCTGAGAGTTACTGTGGCATCCTACCACTTAGTCTGGGTGGAGCTTGGGTACGTCCTATTGTCAGGACTGGTATGGCATGTATGATAAGAAAGGTGAAATCTAAACTTACCTGTTGATTTCCCTTCCTTTTAGTTCTGCCAGACCAGTTTAGAATCTACACAGGGAAGTTGCAACAATCAAGGGCTCTTGGTCCGACAAGTTTAGAAAACTAGCAGAAAAACATTGTTGCCCATGCTGAAGGTAGTTGGCCTAATTATGACCTTGGTGTAGGGATTATCTAATTCCTGGCTTAATGACCTATCAGTGTGGGAACTCAGACCCCAAATAAGTCATTTCCCCAAAGATGAGGCGGGTGGTGCAGGAGAGTCAGTCCACGATGACCATCGCCCAAAGCGCCCCCAAAACATAGCCTATGTTCCATCAGAAACCTGGACCTAAAGCCTTCCCGGGAGCAGCCTACTCGTGGCTGCAGCATCATTCTACACATCTACCCCATCAATGCAGATGGAGAACTACTGAAGATAGCACCAAACTCCTATAGGGGAAGTGACATCAGCTTTGAGTTTCTTTCCTGTCTCCATCTACTAGCCGGGGGAAATAACCCACTGGTCTGGACTGGTCTGGCATGGACGATGACAAAATCTGAAGATAACATTTCCTTAATATATATTGCATCTCAGGCTCCTGAAGACACCAAAACCCTATGCCTGGGGGATTTTCTTCCTATATTTGTGGCATAGAGTAAAAATCAATGAGTCATTTAAGATGAAGACCTCATTTTTACACACTAGCATGGGTTTCCAAACTATGGCCTGTGAGCCAGATCCAGCCCATGGAGTTTATTTTTCTGGCCAGAGGATCAAGTTTTGCATGTTTTTTCCCTTCCCTTCCCAACCCCCCCCCTCTCAATGTACTGCCAAGGTGAATGCAACAAGGCTTAATTCCCTGATTATAATCCACCAGAGATCAAGGGTCACAAGTGTGCATGAAGGAGGGCGAGAGAATGGATAAGAACCATACAGGCACAGAAGCAGGGCAGTTGCTCAGGCAATGGTCATGTGGGTGTGCACACCCGCTGCAAGGAGAAGTGGCTGCAGCCTGGGAGAGAACAAAGGCCGTCTTAACAATCTAAAGTGTACTATGTGGTCCTCAGCCCTACAGTATTCTATAATATCAGAGAGCCAAAGGAGTAACTTCTTTATTGCAACAAATTGAAAACAAAATTTTTTGGACAGAATAGGATTTTTTTTTTTTTTTTTTTACACACACGCAAACACTCACTACCCCTGACCCAAATAGGCCACAGTGTAACCACCAGTTGTGTGGTGGATACAAAGAGAAAGCAGCCAGGTTTTGTTGGCTGCTTCAAGGTACATGCTGACCTGTAAATCATTCTGCGGATTCCAATCAGAGTCAAAAATGATACAGGTATCTGCGGCAGTTAAATTGATGCCCAAGCCACCAGCCCTGGTACACAGAAGGAACACAAACCGGTCAGAATCAGGCTTACTAAACCGATCTATAGCAGCTTGCCGCAGGTTTCCTCTCACTCTTCCATCAATTCGCTCATACAGATACCTGTGAAAGACAAAAACCACCATGAGTGCTATAAAGTTGTGTGAACAGATACACAGAAGATGCTTTCTTATTTTCTGTTATTTCTAGAACAATCATTCACACACTGGTAAATCCGTATTCTTTGTAAATTAACATTTTTTTTGCTTGTTACTTTTGTTTTTATTTATCATTGGAACATCTCATTTGAGGATCCTTAGTTCTTCATTTCCAAAATTTCTAAACTCATGTTACGCTTTCCCCCATCCACCCCTCACTCAAACACCCTCCCAAAAAACCCAAACGTCATCATGAACTCTCTCGAGACCATATCCGCTTCTGAAATAGATTCAATCCTAAAGAAAATAAATCCTTCATCACACCCATCTGACATTATCTCCACAAAATACCTCTTAACAATCCCGAACACAATAGCCAAACCCATAGCAGAGATCATCAACTGCTCCCTCTCTCTTGACAATGTACCTGTCTCCTTAAAACTGGCCATAGTCAAACCCATTCTAAAGAAACCCAATCTTGACCCCGCAGATCCTGCCAATTATCGGCGAATCTCAAACCTACCCTTTTTGGCAAAACTTATGGAAAAAGTAGTTAACTTCCAACTCTGACAACTTAGAAAAATACAATATCTTATTCCCTTCCCAATTTGGTTTCCGTAAATTCTTCAGTACTGAAACACTCCTAATCTCCCTCACAGACACCCTCCTCAAAGGATTAGATAACGGCCACTCATACATTCTGGCCTTGCTTGATATATCTTCTGCCTCTGACACCATCAGCCACAACATTTTAATTAACCATCTCACAGAAATAGGCATAACAGGAACCGCCCTTCAATGGTTTGAATCATACCTAGAGAATAGACACTACAAAGTCAGAATAGGTAATAGTGAATCCAAGCCCATCAACTTAACTTGAGACGTACCACAAAGCTCCTCCCTATCCTCCACCCTCTTCAACATCTACCTGTTGCCCCTTTGCCAACTCCTCTCCAATTTAGGTCTCACTCACTTTATTGTACACGGACAACATCCAAATCCTTATCCCTATCACTGAATCTCTCTCCAAATCCCTCAAGACTTGGGAAAATTGTCTTTCAGCAATTAACCATCTCCTCAAAAACCTCCATCTCGCACTTAACACATCCAAAACTGAACTCCTCATTATTTCTGCTCACCATCACACTGTGATCCCCCCCGACATCAACTCCCTTCCCCCCTCAATTTCTTTCTCGCAACATGTACTAGATCTTGGAGTCATCTTAGACTACCAATTAAACTTAAAAAAATTTGTCAACTCCACCATGAAAGAATGCTATTACAAACTCCATGTCCTAAAAAAACTAAGACCCCCTCATCCACTTCAACGACTTCCGTACTGTCCTTCAGGCCACATTATTCTCCAAAATAGATTACTGCAACTCACTACTCCTAGGCCTCCCCTCATCGACCATCAAACCGCTCAAAATGTTGCATAACACTGCCGCAAGAATCCTAACACCTGTAGAAAAGACCATATCACCCCAATCTTAAGAGACCTCCACTGGCTCCCAATATCTTTCACAATTCTCTACAAGAGTCTTTCAATCATACACAAGACTACACAACCAAAATATCCATTGGTTAAATGACTCCAGCAGACCCACTAGATCGGCCTACAAAGGAACCTTACATACACCCTCCCCTAAACTCACACATCTTAACTCCAAAATAGAACAAGCTTTATCCATTACGGGACCCTCAATCTGGAACTCCATGCCCACTGACCCCCGTCTGGAGCACTGCACCCAGAAATTAAAAAAAAACCCCAAAAACTAAAGACCTGGCTCTTTAAACAGGCATTCGTATAACATCCCCCCTTTGTACGCATCACAATATCTCAAAAATTACTACGTCAAATTTCTACCACCCTACTCACTCCTTCCCCGCTTATCTATGCTGGCTTCACCACACACCCCCTCCATACATAAGACATTTTTTGTTATTAAACCTTGCAATACAAGACTACGGAAACAAACTGTTAGGCCCCCCCATGTTACTCTAACATACTCATGTTATTCATCAACCAGCTCCATGAAAACCTTTTAGCATTTCTTTTATAATCTGCTATTGTAATCTGTTATTCCCTTATTATGGTAACCTGTTATACCAACCAGTTCTATGAAAACCATTTAGCGTTTCTTTATCCCTTGTTATTGTAATCTGTTATATTTCCACGTATACCCGATATATATAATGCTATTATCATAATATGTTCCTTGTACCCCGATATGTTCCATGTAAACCGATATGATGTGCAAACGAATATTGGTATATAAAAGCCTTAAATAAATAAATAAAATATGCCAAAGTAGAAAACAAAATACTGGATTCAGAAGGAATCTGATGTGTCCCAAACGGGGGAAAAAAAATCTGGGAATTTCTGCAGGAGCTGTCTAATGCAGGGTTTCTTTATAAAAGAAGGAATGTCCTGCTTTCAAACTATATTAAGTAATGAGCAACACATGAAAGACTGAAGACAATGGACATCTGATTAGATAAGTTGCTTACAAAAAGTCTGTAAATTCCAAGAATAATATTGAGAATTACAAGTTCTTACCAAGATACACTTGTTTAGCTGAAACTAGTCTTATCTTATGCAATAAAAAGGGTATAAAATAATTCCATGTAACGTAAAAAGTAGAAATAATAATTCAGAATTAATGTGTATGTGAACCCTTAATTTCCTTAGCACAATTAACTAATTAGAAATAGGTGCTTAAATAATTGGGCTACACGTAAACCAACTTGCGGAGTAAATCTGCAGGAATGAGATTGGGCATCCTGCTCTATATAAAGGTCTAAAATGTTTTAAGTTTGGTCTTCACCATAAACGTTAGTGGGAACTCATCATGCCAATATCAAAAGAAATTTCAGAGGAGTTATGAAAAGGTAGTTGATATTTCTTTGTCTGGACAGGTTTACAAGATAATTTCTAAACATTTGGGGCTCCATCCATCCACTGTCAGAGTATACAAATGGAAAAAGCTGAAGACTATCAAGCTGTAGTCATCCTGCCAAGATCACCTCAAGAGCAAACCGAAACATTATCCAGAAAGTCACAAAAAAATCCAGACTACAGATCTCAAGGCCTCTCTTGTTGTATCCGACGTGAGGACCATTAGGTCAATCAGGAAAAAAAAACCCTAAATGTAATCTACTTTGAAGTGCCGAAAAGCAGAATATAAATGTTCATGAGAATATAGCTAGGAAGAAGTCACTGCTCTCTAAAAGAAATATTTGCTGCTTGCCTCAAGATCACCAGAGAGTAGCTGGATAACCCATAAGGCTTCTGGAATATTGTTCCCTGGACAGATGAGCAAAACATTTTTCGGTCACAATAACAAATGTTTTGTTTGACAAAAACTAAACACTACCTTCCAAAATGAGAATCTCATCCCAACTGCCAAGTAGAGTAGTGAAAGTATCATAATGTGGAGCTGCTTTGCTGCATCAGGACCTGAACGGTGTGCTTTCACCTTATATTCCGCTTTATTTCAGGAAATTCTAGAGGAGAGTGTAAGACCATCTGTCCGTAGGCTGAGGCCAAACCAAGCCAAAAGTGGGTAATGCAGCAAGATGACAACCCTAAACATTCAAGCAAATTTACTAATGAATGGTTGAAGAAGAGATTTTGTATTTTGGTCTGGCCAAGTCAAAGTCTGACCCAAATCCTACGGAAATGCTGTGGCAAAACCTGAAACAAGATGTTCATGCAAGGAAACTCTTCAATATCACAGAATCGAAACTGTTCAATATGGAAGAATGGGCCAAAATTCTAAGGTGACATGAGAGAATGATCCACAGCTATAAGAAATGTTTAGCTGGAAATTATTGCTGCGCAAAGATTTGTCACAAGTTACTAATTAAGAGCTCATATACATTTTCATGCAAGGATACTTACTGTTGAATCTTTTTGTTGAATAATCAAAATATACCTTGTTTGATTAAGTTATTTTTCAAAGGTGTTCTTTTTCTCTTATCAGTGATTACATTAGTAATCACATTTTTAGTATAAAATTTTGCTAAAACTCAGACCACCCTAGGGCGTTTACAAACTTTCTCAGCCCTGTAGTTTTAATGATAAAGCAAGAACTGTACACTTAAAGTAACAGAATTATTTTTATAGCTTTAACTAAGACAAATGAAAAAGTAAAATGTCAAAGCCTTAAAAATTAGCATGCCATCCATAAAAGATTTGGAGTCAACTTTTCAAAATAATTATGGGTGCTAAACCCCCCTCCATGGATAAAGTGAAGGAGTTAGCTCAAGCACCCCCAGAGCTGGCACCTATGTATAAAGATCCCTGTAAATGTTAATTCCACACAATTTCTTTTATGCATTATTTTGTGGGAAATTTGTTGAATGAGAGGGAAATGTAGGATTTATTTTACCTTTGTTGTTATATGGATAGACAGTTCAACATTGGAAATCTTAGACTAACTTGTGCCTATGGGAAAAATCATTTAAGATTAAGGCCTTCGAAAAGAGTTATTTTTGCTTTATGGAGACATGACTCAAAATCTTTTACCAAAACGCCTCTGGCCAAAATAGGATTAGAGTTTAGTAGTGTAATGTGTTTATGAATCCGTTTGTCTGTACACATTGCTCTTGTCAGGACACCAGCCTGTATTTTCCCATAAAATGTACAGGAACCTACCTCTTTTGTATGAGATAGTCCTCAAGAATATCAAGGCAGCGCACCATCTGAGAGAAGATTAGCACTTTGTGTCCACCTGCTTTCATCTTTGGAAGGAGTTTATCAATAAGAACCAACTTGCCAGCAGACTGGATCATTGCTTGTAGATGGATATCAAGAGCTAACGGACTATAAGTCTCTCTGAACTCCCCAAGAATTTTTTCTTCAGCACCTGTTACAAGCATGCATGTTTTATAAAAACAGATTAAAAGACCAACCGTGCAGAAAATCTGATCAGCTTTAGTACCACTTTCATACAGGACTTTCAGGATTACTGCCCAAGGAACCTATACCTGACAATATGCAGTTTTATTTTAGTGAAGCCAGTTAACTGATACCCACAAATTATTAGCCGTGCTAAACCTGTAAATTCCACCTTAAAATTAATATTCATAGTAAGAAATTATAAGACTATGGAATAGCAATACAGGGTGTGGGAGGAGAAAAAAAATCAATCAGCACAAAAAAGCAGAAAAGGAGCATACAAAGCACAACAAATCAAAGGAAAAAAAATTGGAAAGCTAGGACCACAAATGCTCGAAGTTTGGGCAATAAAATCCCAGACCCGTAGGCCCTAATGATGGAGGTGGACTTGGACATTGTTGCTGTTACAGTGACATGGCTCACAGATTCTCATGATTGGGAATATGGCCATACCAGGCTATAGCTTGTTAATGAAGGACAGAGAGGTCAGAAAAGGGTGAGCAAGCAGCTCTCTATGTCAAAAACAATACCCAAGCAACTGAACTGCAAGGAAATTGGGGTAGAGAAGCTTTATGGGCTATTCTAAAAAAAAAGATGATGGTTCATCCATTTTGACTAGTGTGATTTACAGGCCTCCAACTGAAATGGAAGAACTTGTCAGAGATCTGGTCGAAGACATTAAAAATGTGGGAAGGAAAGGAGAAGCGCTGATTGTTGGAGTTAATATGCCGGACGCAGACTGGAGAATCCCTTCTGCAGAATCTATCAGAAGCAGAGCGATAGTGGACGCCCTGCAAGGGGCTCTCTTCAAACAAATGGTAAATGGAACGAACATACAAGGGAGTGTGTTAGACTCGACCTAGTGCTCAGTAACGGTGAGAATTTCTCCAATGTCCGGGTGGATGCTCACCTCAGCACCAGTGATCAAACGGTATGGTTTGACATCGCAAATAAGATATGGAGAAGTCACACAAAGACCTGAGTTTTGCTTTTCAAAAATACGGACTTTGTCGAAATGGAGACGTATCTGGAGGTTCAACTAGAAGACTGGGAGAAAATGGGAGAGGTGGGCCAAACTAAAAGGAGCAACAACAAAAGCAACAAATCTATATGTTAGAAAAGTAAAAAAAAAAAAGTAAGAGAAATAAGAAACCGATCTGGTTCACAAGGGAGGTGGCTCACATAATAAAAGCAAAAAGAACAGTGTTCAAGAACTATATAGGATCTAAAAAAGTAAAACACAGGGAAAAATATCTGGTGAAACTAAGGAGGCAAAGAAAGTAATCAAGAAAGCAACAAGTCAGGCAGAAGAAAGGACAGCCAAAGAGGTAAAGTGAGGTGACAAAACATTTTTCAGATACATCAGAGAAAGGTCCGTAGTGAAATTGAAAGATGACAAGGATGTGTGGAGAGAGACGAAGAAATGACAGAAATATTAAACAAAAACTTCAGTTTGGTGTTCACTAAAGACCCGGGAAAAGGACAGTCGCTAGTTAACAAGACTGTGGATGGGGGTGGGATAGACAAAACTCCATTTACAGAAGAAAATGTATGGGAAGATCTAAGAAAACTGAAAGTGGACAAAGCCAAGGGGCCTGATGATGTTCATCCCAGGATACTGAGGAAGCTCATAAATGTGCTGGTGGGTCCGCTGCGTGACCTGTGCAATAGATCTCTGGAAATGGGAGTGGTGCCGACTGACTGGAGAAGAGTGGTGGTGATCCCGCTTCACAAGAGTGGGAGCAGAGAGGAGGCTGGAAACTACAGGCCGGTTAGTCTCACCTCGGTGGTGGGAAAAGTAATGGAGACTGCTGAAGGAAAGGATAGTGAACTATCTACAGGCAGGAGGGACTGCTGGACCGGAGGCAGCATGGATTAACCAGGGAAAGGTACTTTCAGACAAACCTGATTGATTTTTTTTGATTGGGTGACTAAAGAATTGGATCAAGGAAGCGCGCTTGATGTGATCTACTTGGATTTCAGCAAAGCTTTTGATATGGTCCCGCATAGGCTTGTGAATAAAAAGAGAAGCTTGGGAGTGATCACCAAAGTGGTGACCTGGATTACAAATTAGTTAACGGATAGAAGACAGAATGTGATGGTGAATGGAACCTGCTCTGAAGAGAGAACGGTGTTAACTGGAGTGCCACAAGGATCTGTGTTGGGACTGGAACTGTTCAATATCTTTGTGAGCAACATTGTGGAAGGGATTGAAGGTAAAGTTTGTCTATTTGCAGATGAAACTAAGATCTGCAACAGAGTGGACACACCAGAAACAGTAGAGAGAATGAAACGCGATTTAAGGAGGCTTGGTCGGATATGGCAGCTGGAATTCAATGCCAAGAAGTGTAGAGTCATGCATCTAGGGTGTAGTAATCCAGAAGAGCTGTATGTGATGGGGGATATGAAGGGCTGTTGTGCACGGAGCAAGAGAGGAACCTTGGGGTGATAGTGTCTGGCGATCTGAAGATGGCAAAGCAATGTGACAAGGCAATAGCTAAAGCCAGAAGAATGCTGGGCTGCACAGACAGGAATAACAGTAAGAAATAGAATGTGATAATCCCCTTGCATAGATCACTGGTGAGGCCTCACCAGTGTTCAGTTCTGGAGATTGTATTTCAAAAGAGACAGAGACAGGATGGAGGCGGTCCAGAGAAGGGTGACAAAAATGGTGGTGGTGGGGGGGTCTCCATCAATTGACTTATGAGGAGAGATTGAAGATCTTAAATATGTACACCCTGGAAGAGAGGAGGTGCAGGGGGGGATATGATACAGATCTTCAGATACCTGAAAGGTTTTAATGATGAACAATCGACAAACCTTTTCCATTGGAAAGAAATCAGTAGAATTAGGGGGGCATGTAATGAAACTCCAGGGAGGATGACTCAGAACAGTCAGGAAATATTTCTTCACGGAGAGGGTGGTGGATGCATGGAATGCCCTTATGGAGGAGGTGGTGAAGACTAAATCAGTGAAAGATTTCAAAGGGGCATCGGATAAACACTGTGGATCCATAAAGTTTAGAGAATGGAAACGAAGAAGAGAGTGCATGGGGGTAACTTGCTGGTATGGCGGTTACTACCCTTAACCAATAAACCTTCATACTGTTGATGCAACTCCCTCATTCTCTCTGCTTCAACGGCAAGAGGTGATGGGAACCGGACTAAAACAGCTACCAACAAGGCTCCTGGCTTGATGGTCTGGGAGGTATGGGGTGAATTGTATGAAGTGGCAGATACTGTCATGAGCTTGCTGGGCAGACTAGATGGACCGTTTGGTCCTTTTCTGCCGTCATATCTTTGTTTCTATATTAAATTAAGGCAATCTCAGTGGGGGCACCTAAAAATACATATATTAAAAATATATTATTACAGAAGCTTCCACTGTGTATATTCTGTAATGCTCATAACAAATGTAGGAATGCCTCAATAACTATCAGCTTTGGTTTTTTTTTATTTGAAGAAAAATAATTTAAAAAAAAGAATTGATATTGAGGCATTCCTATCTTTATGTTTATTTAAAATGTATACACTACCATATTCCAAGGTAGTTTACAACCAACATACACACTACAACAAATAGCAATGATAAAATACAGCAAATAAAACAATACAAGCTACCTTAAAAACATAAAACATTAACAAACAATCAAATGAATAAATAGCAAGCATCTTTTAAACATGAACCTCCGGGATCAGCCACAGAGACACATACTTCTGATCACAACTGCCATGGCATATGTCAATCAAATGCACATTCAAAAAGATATGTTTTAAGCAATCCCTTAAATGTCTTAGTGCAACCTGTAAGACGCAGTGCCATGGGAAAGGAGGTCCACAAGTCTGGAGCAACGACTGAACAAACTTGCTCTCGCGTTTCCATCAGACGAGCTTGACGCACTGAAGGAATATCCAATAGTCCTCTCTTAGCAGAATGCTGTTTGCGGCAAGGATTGTAAATCCGCAGGAGTACATTAACCCAAGAATAATCATTCAGAACAAGCATATTAGGGACAAGCAAAAGAACCTTGTACATAACTCATGAATGAACTGGTAACAAATGTAATTCCTTTAGTATGGGAGAAAGATGACTTCACATGGAGCGGCTGGAGATCAGTCTGGGAGTGGCATTCTGCAATATTTGCAATGCTCTCAGGGAGGAAGCCGGGAGGCCAATATACAGTGCATTACAGTAGTTGAGTAGGGGTAATAGCACAGCTTGCACAATGACCCGAAAATCGGCCTGAAATAGTAAAGGCTTAATATTACTAAAACATGTAATTTTAAAAATCCCACTCAAACAACTAATTTAATCTGAATTTTAAAAGAAATGTCAGAATCGATGAGAAAACCCAAAATTTTGACAGCAGAAGACACTAGAATTATATGATTTTCAATAAAAAAGGATTGATGAGATGAAGGACAAATATTACACTGCAGGACTAAGATCTTGGTCTTAGTGAGATTTAGGGCTAACTTGTTGTGAGTCAGCCATTGACGCATAGCTGAGACAATAGGAATCTAAAGGGTAGATTTTTTAAAAATGCACACGCGCACATGGACGCACAATTTTATAACACATGCGCGCCGGTAGGGATATGTTATAAAATCTGGGGCAGCGCACACAAGGGGGGCTAGAAATGTGCATGTTTCGCGCGGCGACAAGATCGGGCCTCCCTCGGTTCTCTCCCAGTCCATTCCAATTAAGGAGCGGATTGGGAGGGAACTTTCATACCCCCTACATAACCTCCCTCCCTCTTAGAAGGCCTACCTTATTTTAGTTTCCTTGTTGTTGAACTTACGCCAGCCTGAGCTGGTGTTAAGTTATGTGTGCCAGCAGCCTGCTGGCGCGCGATTCCCCGGCACAGCAGCAAATGGCCGCTGTACAGCCGCCTCCAGCCCTGTCCCTCCCTGTCCCCCGGACCGCCCCTCTTCTTGGGCCCGGCACTTCTGCGCGTAATGGGAGTTATGCGCGTGGCCGAGCCCCTTTGAAGATGCACACGTAAACCCCATTTTCCCCACATGCAGGGGATTTAAAATTTAGTCGTAAGGCTGCAGTTTCATCCCATGATGAGCCCATCTTGATATTAAATTGTATGTCATCAACATACAACCAGTATCCCATACAGAGCCATGCCAATTTACAAACTGGAGACATATAGATGTTAAATAATAGGACGGAGAGCCCTGGGGGACATCAGTATCCAGAGAATACCACGGAGAACAGTCTGTTTTGAAGATGACTCACTGTAGCTATCCTCATAGATACGAGTGAAACCAGTTCAAAACTGCACCATATATTTCACATACCTGCAGTTGATAAAGCAAAATTTGGCGATCAATTGTATGAAAGGCAGATGAAATATCCAACGTTACCGAATATATTTTTTCTCTGAATCAATACCTCGTTTAGGAGTGACCACTAAAGAAGCTAATAAAATCTCGGAACTCGGGCTTTTGTTTAAAACAAAATTGAAGGTGGTCAAGAATTTTATGATCATCGACAACATTCTGGAATGGTTTCAGAACAATACTTTCAAGGATTTTAGAGGCTACAAGGAAGGGAGGAAATTGGCTGCTGGTTAGTCAAATCATGAGATTCAAATTTGCTTTTAGTGGGTTCTTACTGATGCTTGCTTCAAGGAGATGGGGATATTACCTTCATTTAAAGAAAACTTGATAAGCATAGTCAGCGAAGGGGCAATAGTCTCCTTGATCAGTTTTTAAAGACTGCATGGATTTAATGGGTAGAATGAAGGGTTTAATGAAGAAATAGTGTTTGATATTTCTAGTCCCGAGACAGTCTCAAAGGCATTCCATTTACTATCAATTGGGTCAGGAGGAGTTAAAAACCAATCTGGGACAAACAATGTGTTAAAAGTTTAGCTGTCTTTGGAGCTAGGAAAGACAAGCTCCTTACAATCAATTCCTACTGTCTTGACTCCCTGAATTTTGCTCATGTTAAAAGTGTTATGACCATTACAGAATATATATAGTAGAAGCTTCTGAAATAAGGTACATGATAGAGAAGACCAGGTGACAAAGTAATTAGTCACCGTCTGGCTTGCTGACATCTTTCAATTCTTAAGAATAGTTTGATTCACACGTGTCTAGAGCATTGACTTTTTTTTTTGGCATTGTCTCTTCTTATAACATCTTATATTAACAAAACATTTAATTTATTAAATACTTTTCACAAAAAAAGTTCTATTTGCTTTCTTTTTTACCTTTGATAAGATAAGGGTGATTACAGCACTTTCGGAGTTCCATCATAGTGTTAACCAGATTAGGCACATTGGCTTGCCCTGCTCCTTTGGATAAAAATGCAAAATTCTTCTCCAAGATTGCTCGATAATATTTCTTCTGGATATTTGTGAGTTCTACTTCAATGATTGTTTCTTCCTTTGGCGCCAACTTCTTTTCGACATCTTCTTTCAAGCGTCTCAGCATCATTGGTTTTAACATAGCCTGCAGTTTTTGCACCTGGATGAAAAAAAAAGTAATGTCTGGGTATGCATACTAAACCCGGAGACAAAACAGCAATGAAAGTGTTAACTGGCTCATTAGTGAATTGGAACAGGATGTAACTAAAACTGGTGAGGTTTAAATCTATTTTTAAAATTCTGTATTAAAAGAATGCTTCTAAGCAACATATGCCTCGTTGATAAAGAAAACTGTGTTTAAATGAATAAATTAAACTGATAATGAATAAAGGGAAAAGAGAATGGAAAGCAAGTTGATAATTTCAAAATTTTATTTTCTTAGAATTTTCCATGATCTATTGCAATCAGTAGGTTTTGCTTTAAAAAAAAGTCTATCATTCTGTCTCCGGAGCTGCTCAAGCCCCAAGGAGACATTTCCTGTCTGAAAAATAAAGCTTTAGCCTTGGGTGCTTTTCTCTTTTTATAATTTCTGTGTAGATGCTTTAGTATTTTTCAGTCTAAAAAGTTTCTCTTCTCAGACCCTTTGCATTTAGAGATCTTTATAGCAGACAAAGATGCTGTTTCTGCATCTCTTGCTTAGCTCTGAGGATGTCAACATATTTAGTTTTTTCAGATGTTAAGACTCCTCCTCTCCCTGTTTGGTTTTCTTTAGATTCATTCTTTTCTTTGATGACCTTCCCCATTTGATTATCTGTTATGGGTGCATATGGATATGATGATGTATTGCCGCCTATTTATAGAAATCTATTTTCCAGTTATGTATATCCTGTTTTCCTTATTTTTAATGGAAAATTAATAAAGACATAATTGAAAAAAAATCTATCATCCCAGAAGCAATCTTTCCAAGGCACCGAGCTCCCTGAACAATAGCCTTCAATACAGAATCTTGTATATAGTTTATCCATTGTGTTTCATCTCATGCTACTTGTCACCTGGACCTTTATTCTTCCTCTACATCTCCTTCTTGTTCCTTCGCATCCCTGTTTCATGTAACTTCCTAAATCATTTTGTATTATCCCCTGTTAATTGTAAACCGATGTGATATGCAAATGAATGTCGGCATATAAAAGTTCTAAATAAATAAATATTTGGAACACCAATAGCACAAAGCAAGCTTTTAGGATCTGTCTGCCGTACATCTGTCAGCTAGATATAAAGATTTGAATTTTCCAATACACCAAGTCTATTCTCATCAGAATTAAGGAATTCATCATATTAAACTAGAAATTACTCATATTACTATAAAATAGCAATTAAGCTTAACATGAAATTTTGGATAGCTTTTTACAGTTCTTTAAAAACCTTGATGATATTTTGTACATTATGATAAAGGCCACGTACTCTAGCCCAACTAAAAATCAGAGGATTGGTGAAAAGTAATTTTCTATCTACACTTTTGAACTAGCAACAAGTATCGCAAATTTCTGAAGAACAATCTGTGTATCCCTATATGTGAATGTGTGTGTGAGACCAAAGCACTTCATATAAAACTACAGCATTCATCTAAATTATATGAATATTGATCAAAGAATTGTGGCTGCCATGTTAGTCCGCTTGGATATGTGGAATTTAAGGCTAAACAAACAAGTTGCAGATGATACCTTTTTATTGGAGCGACTAAATACATCTGTGACAAGCTTACAAATGGTATCCTCGTCATCAGAAACAGCACATTGTACTGGTAAATAGTCCAGCGTCATCTAGATCTTAGGATGTCCGCATGTCATTACAGCTCAATAAAGGAAATGGGAGGGTAGGGGCCAAGAATACCAGAGGTGAAAAGACAGTCAAATCTTGCAATTGAAAGGATGTATTTCTGATATTGGGTAAGAAAGCCAATTTCTGATTAAGTCCTTTTGTGTTTGTTTCAAAGTGTTTAATCATCCTAATTTAAAATGTTTTCCATTCTTGTGTACATCTAACATTCCTTTTAAATACCCTAATTGTGAGATAGTTAAACAAATGATCTTCCTTTGAGAACTGCTTACCTACTGCGCTATCATCCTGTTTCTCTGCAATGGAAAGGAAAGAAGACCTCCCTAATTTAGGGACACGCCCCCCCAGGAAAGCCCTGGGACTTATGCAACATAGGCTCGGCGCGTGCAGGGGGAGCTTGGGCCAGGTTTTCGGGGGGTACGCGCGTACCCCTTTGAAAATCTGACCCTCAGTGTAAGGAAGGTGATTTGGGATATATTGGGGGCTGGAGCCATGTATGGAAGTCCTATATCTGTCCAATGCAGGAAAAAGGAAGCTAAGCAAGAAATTCAGATCATGGGGAAAACCAGACCTCCATTTGGTCTATACCTTAGTCAGACCATTCGTTCATTGCTTTTAAAACTGACATTTCAATGTTACATAAAATTGAGAACCCTTGCCCTGTAACTTTTTTGAAACGTAATCACATAGAGCCTGATGCTATTCATGATAAATTGTTGCCTAGACTTAGTGATTTGAATTCCTGGTAAGCCAGCGAGCTTTGGATTCCATTAATATAACGTTTTTAGTAAAACCAAAAGGTTTTACCTTTCTAGGAAAAACATAGCTCCATGGTACAACTCCGAGTTACATTCATCTAAACAAAACCTTTGGTGGCTTGAACAAGCTTGGAGAAAAATCCTGTTGAATCCTGTAAAACTGCTTTGGACAACTATAGACAATTGTAAGACAGAATAAAAAAGGCCTTTTTTCTGCAAAAATTGCTAAAACTGTGGTAATCTTAGTGAACTGTTTTAAACGTTTCTCTCTCCTTCAACGTATATGTCTTCCTTACAGAAAGCTGGAAAGGACCCTTCTCATTGCAATGATTTAGCTTTTTTCTTTGTTGATAAAATTGCTAATTTATGTAAGAACCCTACTACTCTTAATGCAACTGAACCATCTCGATCTCATGTTATTCAGGTAGCTCCACCTGTGTCGTGGGATGAATTTTCAGCTGCCTCGTGAGTTGAGGTCATTCCAACTTTGATAAAAAGTCTACATCAAGATCTAGGCAGCCACATTACTAAGTTTGTTAATTTTTCTCTTTCCTAGGATTTGTACCTCTAGATTTTAGAAAGGCTTCAGTCAAACCTCCTCTTAAAAATCTGTCACTTGATTCTGCTCTACGAGAATTATAGTCCCATTTTGTCTACCATTTTTAGCATAGGTTCTCGAAGGTATTGTTTTTTCTCAGTTGACTAATTTTATTGAGAGTCATGGAATTTTAGACAACTTTCAATTTGGTTTTAGAACATTTTTTTAACGCTGAACTTTTTATCATTTCCCAGTTGTGATTCTATTAGGAGTTTTGTTCTTGTACTTCTTGATATCTCAGCAGCACATGATACTTTGAACCTTTCTTTTTTGCTTAAACATTTATCTGATTTTGGAATTTGGGGGGACGACGACCTGTGTTGAACTGGTCGTCCCCTCTTATTTGTCTGATAGAATGCAGTGTGTTTCCATTACCAATGCTTTTTCCAAACGGCACTGCTTAACTATGGGAGTTCCCCAGGGATCGGCATTCTTTTTAATATCTATTTGTCTCCATTACGCCGATGAAACAGTTTTTTATTCTAAAGCAGTCCTCCTGGTATGACAATGAAAAATATTTAAGTCTCTGTTTAAGTTCCATTAAGTCTTGGTTGTTCCATAATTTTCACTCTATTTGAAGAAAACAGAGATGATGAATAAAATTCCCAGATGAGATACTCCTGTCCTTTATAATTTTGCTGATTTCTCTATCCCTGTTTCTGTTCAAGTAAAGAATCTGAAGTCCCACATTAGATCTATTATAAAATAGTCTTTAAAATCTGGATGCTGATGGCTTAAACCTTTAGTGCAATTTAATGAATTTTGTTCTGTTTTACAGGCTTTAATTTTAATTAACCTTGATTATTGCAATTTATTGTTATTAGGCTTGCCGTTTTACACTTTGAAAGTTCTGCAGATTCTACAAAATTCTGCAGCTAGACTCCTTACTGGAACTGATCAATACCAGCATATCACTCCGGTTCTAAAAAGACTTCACTGGCTGTTCATGGTTTGGCGTGTCATAAATAAAGTCACATTAATCCATAAATTGCTAGTTAATGACAACTTCGCTCTGTGGATTGGTGTCCTACTTCATATCTGTTACAACCCAGACGTTTCGCTCTGCTGAAAAAAAACTTTTTGGAAATTCCATCCTATTGAACAATTCATCTTGTGGACTCAAGAGTTTGCATTTTCAGTTACAGGTCCTTAATTTTGGAATATTGTCTTTAAACCTGCGTTCACAAACTGACAACGCTTTTTAAGAAAGCTTTGAAAACTATTCTTTTTAATGCAGCCTTTGGTGGTTTAGGATAATTTTGATATGGCTTTCTGTTGGTTGTTTGACAGACAGTGATAAAGATGGTACTTTTTAACAGCTTTTATGTTTTATGATTTTGTTGTTTTATTGCTATTTTTATGGTTTTATATATATATATACTTTTATTGTATGTTTTAATGTCATACTTATGTCTATTAATTATTTTTGATGATACTATGTATGTACTTTGTAATCTGCTTTGATCCGTTGGGATATGTGGAATGGTGGAGTCAAGATGGCGGCTTGCTAGGCAGCAGCACTTTCTGGAGTCTCATTTCTTCATTCAGTTTCCTTTACGATGGCTCTGAAGAGAAAGGGAAATCCCAGGCAATATCCCTCCTCACCTGAGGTTATCCCTGGCCAGCAAATGCTAGAATTCATCTTGAGCCAATTATCTGAGGGAAAACAGGGGTGCTGGATCTATTGAGGAGCCTTGCGAGGGAGCACAGGCATCTCTGGATGGGGGAAGCTACAGCCTGAGTAGTCTTGCTTGCCTCAGATGATCATTCTGCTGGAAGGAACTCAAACACCGAGTTTGGGCGCTTCTGCGTCGGTTGCTACATATGGCGATCTCTCTTCTCCCTCTCTTGAGAGTCGTCCTCTACATCCATTGGTAAGACCAGCCCAAATTTCTCTGGACTCTGTGGTCTGTTCTGGTGAGGGGAGACCCTGCAATTAATAGTTGTGCTTTCGACATTGGTCTGTTAGTTAAAACAGTATCGGAACTTCAGGAAGTCCATTCGCAGAGGCTGTAAGGAATAGAATCTAGACTGGGTGATATGGAAAAATGTGTACAAGAAATTGAAAAGGTGAATACAGTTTTAATTCAGGACAAGAACTCTATTCATCTGAAGATAGAACAGTTGGAAATTTTTTCAAGGCTAAGCTTTTTGGGACTTCTGTTAGAGATACCTTGAAAAAATACTTTATCAATGTTCTTGGTTTGCCAGCTGATTCTTGCCTGCTGATTACTAGAGCTTTCTTTCTATCTCTGCGCAGATGAGATTTGTCACCCAATTTCATCAGAACCACCATTAGATGTGTCTGCAATATTAGAGAGTTCAGTGGTAGAGGTTGTGGAAAGACAGACTCTTCTGGTATCTTGTGTTTGAGCAAGATCTGAATATGATTTTGAAACTGTATTTTCTTAAAGCTCAAACTAATTCTTATGGGACCCGTACCAGGATTTATCCGGATGTAGTCAAAACCACTCAAGAGAGAAGAAACTTTTTTCTTGCAATGCATCAGGAAGCAGTTTCTTTAGGTGCTACTTTTCTTCTCAGATATCCGTGTAAATGTGTTGTTTCATATGCTGGAAATAGATGTTTTTTCCTTCCTGACCAGCTTTGTTTCTTTTTAGATCAGAAGAAATCCCTTCTGTCAGCACCCATTAGCTCCATTACTTAAAGTGTATACACTCAGATTTATAGCAAGTTAATGCTTTTTTTTTTTCTTCTCTTTAAATTGTTACTTCTAGCTCTCCCTTGGCCTTTACAGTCCACCCCCTCTTTATAGTGGTCCATGGCTAATTTGGAAGAGGATATGTTCTCTGTAACCTGATTACTTTTTGTTATTGTATATTTACTCTCCTGCCTTTTCTTGTCATGTTCATGGCATTGTAATTAATAAAATATTCAATAAAAAATATGTGGGATATAAATCCTGAAATAAATGTCCTAAGGCATTTAAATTAGAGGATGAAGGTAGCAAATGAAAGTTGGAAAGTCGCCCTCAACAAATATTTGATTTATATTCCACTTTCAGGCACTTTCAAGTAGAATAGATTCAGGTACAGTAGATATTTCCCTGTCCCCAGAGAGCTAACAATCTAATTTTGTACCTGTGGCAATGCAGGATGAACTTACTCACCCAAGGTCACAAGGAGCAGCAGCAGGATGTGAACCCTGGCTTGCAGCCCATTGCTCTAACCACTCGGCTATCCTCCAGTCCATATAACTGGGTGGAGAAATTAACAAAATAATCAGCCCACTTTTAAACAAAAGGATAACCAAGAACAGCAAGTCAAGTGAGAAAGCTGTTAGCACAAATGCTTGTAATCTAGGCAATAAAATTCCAGATCGTCAGGTCTTAATGATAAAGAGAGACTTGGATATTGTTGCTATTACATAGTTCAGAATCTCATGAATATTATATGGCCATATTAGCCTATAACTTGTTGAAGAAAGATAAAGAGGACAGAAATGTGTAAGGAGCAACTCTACGTCAGGAACAATATCCAAGCCTGAAATGCAGGGGAAAGGAAGAAGTGTTGTGGGTTGTTTTAGAAATGGATTATGGCACTTCCATTTATACTGGCGTGGTCTACAGGCTTCCAAATCAAACAGAAGAACTGGAGAGAGATTTGGCCAAGGGCATCCAAAAGGTAGGAAGGATGGGAGAAGTGTTGCTCATTGCAGATGTTAATCAGCAGGCTGTGGGGATTAGAGTATCCCTGCTGCAGAATCTGTAAGGAGTAGAGAGATTATGGATGCCCTTCAATGGGCTCTGCTCAGACAAATTGTGACAGAGCCCCTGAGGTGATGAGCTCACCTGGTACTCACAAAGGGAGATAGCTGCCTACTTGAGCACCAGTGATCATCAGATGGTATGGGTTTGAAATAACAGCCAAGAAAGAGAAAAGCCACATGAAGATCGAAGACCTGGATTTCAAAAATATAGACTTTGGTAAAATGGCAGTGTACATCAAGGAGGAGCTAGAAGGCTGTTAGGAGATGGGTGAAATAGAAAAACAGTGGACCAAATTAAAAGAAGCTATAATAGAAGCAACAACCAGTTATGTAAAAAAAAAAAAAAAAAAAAGGGTAAATGAGAGAAAAAGGAAACTGAGGATTCGAGATGGCTGAGAAAATAAAGGCATAAAGATCAACAAAGTACAAAGGAACTCAAAAAGAGGAGATTATCTGGTAAATTGAAGGAAATATGAAAAGAAATAAGGAAAACTCAAATGGAAGAAAGGATTGCTAAAGAGGTAACAAAATATTTTTCAGAGATATTAGAGAAAGGAAGAATGCCAGAGATGGCACTTTAAGATTGAAAAGAGACTAAGATGTGAAGAAAGATGAGGAAAGAGAAGAAATATTAAAGAAATACTTCAGTTCATGGTTCACTAAAGACGACCTTGGAGAAGGAGCGTTGCTGATTGGAAAGAGTATGGATGGGAGTGGGTTAGATATAGCCCCCATTTACAAGAGTGGAACTAGTAACTGAAAGTGGACAAGTCCATGGGCTGGGTGAGCTACATCCCAGAATACTAAGGCAGCTCAGCCATACTGGCAGGTCCTTGGAAGGACTTGTTCAACAGATCCTTGGAGATGGGAGCAGGGCAGTGGTGGTCCTGCTTCACAAAAGTGATAACAGGGAGGAGACTGGAAACTACAGGCCAGTTCCATTTACCCCAGTGGTGTGAAAATGAATGGAGATACTGCTCAAGAAAAGAAGAGTCCACTATCTACAAACCAAGGCGTTGCAGGATTTGAGGCAACATGGTAACTACCACATCATGCAGGTTGCCCTCATGCTTTCTGTTAAGGGTAGCAGCTGCCACTCCATGCAATTTACCCCTTTAGCCCCAGGCACTCTGTTAATGGCAGTAACTGCTGCTCTAGGCAAGTTACCTCCAAGAGATAGTGGCTGCCACGCCTGCAGGTTATCCTCATGTGTTCTGTTAATGGTAGTAACTGTCACTCTGTGCAGGTTACCGCCAGGGGTTCTGTTAATGATAGTGGCTGCCACGCCTGCAGGTTATCCTCATTTGTTCTGTTAATGGTAGTAACTGTCACTCTGTGCAGGTTACCGCCAGGGGTTCTGTTAATGATAGAGGCTGCCACGCCTGCAGGATATCCTCATGTGTTCTGTTAATGGTAGTAACTGTCACTCTGTGCAGGTTACCGCCAGGGGTTCTGTTAATGATAGAGGCTGCCACGCCTGCAGGTTATCCTCATGTGTTCTGTTAATGGTAGTAACTGTCACTCTGTGCAGGTTAACTCCAGGGGTTCTGTTAATGATAGAGGCTGCCACGCCTGCAGGATATCCTCATGTGTTCTGTTAATGGTAGTAACTGTCACTCTGTGCAGGTTACCTCCAGGTGATCTGTTAATGATAGAGGCTGCCACGCCTGCAGGTTATCCTCATGTGTTCTGTTAATGGTAGTAACTGTCACTCTGTGCAGGTTACCTCCAGGGGTTCTGTTAATGATAGAGGCTGCCACGCCTGCAGGATATCCTCATGTGTTCTGTTAATGGTAGTAACTGTCACTCTGTGCAGGTTACCTCCAGGGGTTCTGTTAATGATAGAGGCTGCCACGCCTGCAGGATATCCTCATGTGTTCTGTTAATGGTAGTAACTGTCACTCTGTGCAGGTTACCTCCAGGGGTTCTGTTAATGATAGAGGCTGCCACGCCTGCAGGATATCCTCATGTGTTCTGTTAATGGTAGTAACTGTCACTCTGTGCAGGTTACCTCCAGGGGTTCTGTTAATGATAGAGGCTGCCACGCCTGCAGGTTATCCTCATGTGTTCTGTTAATGGTAGTAACTGTCACTCTGTGCAGGTTACCGCCAGGGGTTCTGTTAATGATAGAGGCTGCCACGCCTGCAGGTTATCCTCATGTGTTCTGTTAATGGTAGTAACTGTCACTCTGTGCAGGTTACCTCCAGGGGTTCTGTTAATGATAGAGGCTGCCACGCCTGCAGGATATCCTCATGTGTTCTGTTAATGGTAGTAACTGTCACTCTGTGCAGGTTACCTCCAGGGGTTCTGTTAATGATAGAGGCTGCCACGCCTGCAGGATATCCTCATGTGTTCTGTTAATGGTAGTAACTGTCACTCTGTGCAGGTTACCTCCAGGGGTTCTGTTAATGATAGAGGCTGCCACGCCTGCAGGATATCCTCATGTGTTCTGTTAATGGTAGTAACTGTCACTCTGTGCAGGTTACCTCCAGGGGTTCTGTTAATGATAGAGGCTGCCACGCCTGCAGGTTATCCTCATGTGTTCTGTTAATGGTAGTAACTGTCACTCTGTGCAGGTTACCTCCAGGGGTTCTGTTAATGATAGAGGCTGCCACGCCTGCAGGTTATCCTCATGTGTTCTGTTAATGGTAGTAACTGTCACTCTGTGCAGGTTACCTCCAGGGGTTCTTGTTAATGATAGAGGCTGCCACGCCTGCAGGATATCCTCATGTGTTCTGTTAATGGTAGTAACTGTCACTCTGTGCAGGTTAACTCCAGGGGTTCTGTTAATGATAGAGGCTGCCACGCCTGCAGGTTATCCTCATGTGTTCTGTTAATGGTAGTAACTGTCACTCTGTGCAGGTTACCTCCAGGGGTTCTGTTAATGATAGAGGCTGCCACGCCTGCAGGTTATCCTCATGTGTTCTGTTAATGGTAGTAACTGTCACTCTGTGCAGGTTACCTCCAGGGGTTCTGTTAATGATAGAGGCTGCCACGCCTGCAGGTTATCCTCATGTGTTCTGTTAATGGTAGTAACTGTCACTCTGTGCAGGTTACCTCCAGGGGTTCTGTTAATGATAGAGGCTGCCACGCCTGCAGGTTATCCTCATGTGTTCTGTTAATGGTAGTAACTGTCACTCTGTGCAGGTTACCTCCAGGGGTTCTGTTAATGATAGTGGCTGCCACACCTGCAGGTTACTCCCATGCAGAAATGTAACACTTACAGTTAACATACGTTACCCATTTTCTTCATTACAAACTTCAAGCCTTTAGGGATCCATGTTTATCCTATGCTCTTTAAATTCATTTACTGTGCTCATCCTCCCCACCTCTTTTGTGGGGGCATTCATCAGGCTCTCAGAGAAGAAATATTTTCTGATACTGGTTCTGAGTCATACCCCTAGTTGTACAGTTTCCTTTCCAATGGAAAAGGTTTGATATTTTTGCATCATCAATACCTTTCAGGTATCTAAAGATCTGTCTCGTATCTCTTCTGCACCTCCTCTTCTCCAGGGTGTACATATTTAGATCCTTCAGCTTTTCCTCAATGGCTTTCCGAAACAGACCTCACACTATTTTGGTCACCTTACTCTGGTCAGATTCCATCCTGTCTCTATCCCATCTGAGATATGATTTCCCAGACTGAACAAGAAATCCAGATGCAGTCTCATCAAGAACCTGTACAGAGGCATTAACACCTTTTTTTCTGCTACCTATTCCACTCGCTATGCAGTCCAGCATCATTCTGGCTTTAACTACTGCCTTGTCACACTGCTTTGTTACCTTCAGATCGCCAGACACAATCACCCCAAGGCCCCTTTCTCCCAATCAGTGCATATTATTCTTTCATTACCTATCACATGCAATGCTTTTGGATTACTGCACACCAGGTGCATGACTGCACTTCTTGGCAATGAATCTCAGCTGCAAAACCTTTGATCATTCTTCAAGTTTTCTTAAATCACTTTTCATTCTCCCTGTTCCTTCAGGCATGTCCACTTTGTTGCAGTTCTTAGTATCACCCACAAAATGACAAACATTTCCTTCTAAACCTTCCACATTGTTGCTCACGAAGACACTGAACAGAATCAGTCCCAAAACCAATCACTGAGAAACTCAATTTAACACCATTCTCTCTTCAGAGCAGGTTTCATTTACCATTACACATTGTTTCCTGCCAATCAACAGGTTGTAATCCACTTCACCATCTTGGCGCACACACCCAAACTTTTCATTTTATTCACTAGTCTATGTGGGACTGTATCAAAAGCTTTGCTGAAATCCAAGTAAATCACATCAAGTGTTCTTCCTTGATCCAATTCTCTAGTCAGCCAATCAAATAAATCTATCAGGACCTTCCCTTGGTGAATCTATGCTGCCTTGGGTCCAGCAACCCACCGGATTGTAGATAGTTCACTAATCTCTCCTTTAGCAGATTCGCCATTAATTTTCCCACCACCGAGGAGACAGCCATCTTTCTGCTAGCATCCTTGTGAAGCGGGACTATAACCATTCTTCTACAATCTGGTGGCTCCACCACTGTTCAGTAGATTTCCAGGAATCTACTGAACAGGTCTTTCAGTGAACCCACCAGCATCTCTCTGAGCTCCCTTAGTTATCCTGGATGTACCCTATCTGACCCCATGGCATTGTCCACTTCCAGTTGTCTCCATACATTCTCTTCTGAAACAGGACTGTGTCTACCCTACTCCCCCATCCATGCTCTTTTCAATCAGCAACAGCCCTTTCCTCCAGGGTCTTCCTTAGTGAACACCAAACTGATGTATTTAATATTTTTATTTCTTCATCTTTCTCCACACATTTTTATTATACTGCCTTGGATCTACTTCCTATCACTAATATATATATAAAAAAAAAATTTTCACATTGCTTTACTTCTTTAGCAATCCTTTGTTCTACTTGACCATTTGCCTTCCTGATTTCTTCCTCATCTCCATCAGCTTCACCAGATATTCTTCCTTGTGCTCCTATTTTTGGGAACCTTTATACTTCTTGAATGCTGCTCTTTTTCCATTTTTTTTAGCCAACTCCTGTGAGAACCAGTCATGGTGGAACTTTCCCAGCCATGGGAGAAGGTTTGCTGGACTGTTGGAGATAAAGCCAATCACTGGTAACTCCTGTGGTGGGCTGCGAACTGGCATAGAACCAGGCACAGCTCCTCTCTGCAAGAATACTTTCCCAACTTGGTGAGAAGAGACTCCAAGGCCCTCGCCTATTTTCAGAAGTCAATAAGGCAAAGAAATTCTTCACCAACTCTGAGTTAGTCCATGGGCTGACGTTCCCTCTGGGCTGGAATTGGAGGAGAGACATCCTCTTCGGAAACCCATATAGGTTCCTCCAGTTCCGGAGATGGTTTTCAGGGGTGATGACTCAGATGAACTGAACAAAATCACTGTGAACCTGGAAGATGTAGTAGGCCAGATTGACAAACTAAAGAGTAGCAAATCACCTGGACCGGATGGTATGCATCCTAGGGTTCTGAAGGAACTCAAATATGAAATATCTGATCTATTAGTTAACATTTGTAACCTATCATTAAAATCATCCATTGTACCTGAAGACTGGAGGGTGGCCAATGTAACTCCAATATTTAAAAAAGGCTCCAGGGGCGATCCGGGTAATTATAGACCAGTGAGCCTGACTTCAGTGCCGGGAAAAATAGTGGAAACTATTCTCAAGATCAAAATTGTAGAGCATATAGAAAGACATGGTTTAATGGGACACAGTCAACATGGATTTACCCAAGGGAAGTCTTGCCTAACAAATCTGCTTCATTTTTTTGAAGGGGTTAATAAACATGTGGATAAAGGTGAACCGGTAGATGTAGTGTATTTGGATTTTCAGAAGGCGTTTGACAAAGTCCCTCATGAGAGGCTTCTACGAAAACTAAAAAGTCATGGGATAGGAGGTGATGTCCTTTCGTGGATTACAAACTGGTTAAAAGACAGGAAACAGAGAGTAGGATTAAATGGTCAATATTCTCAGTGGAAAAGGGTAAACAGTGGAGTACCTCAGGGATCTGTATTGGGACCGGTGCTTTTCAATATATTTATAAATGATCTGGAAAGGAATACGACGAGTGAGGTTTATCAAATTTGCGGATGATACAAAATTATTCAGAGTAGTTAAATCACAGGCAGACTGATATATTACAGGAGGACCTTGCAAGACTGGAAGATTGGACATCCAAATGGCAGATGAAATTTAATGTGGACAAGTGCAAGGTGATGCACATAGGGAAAAATAACCCTTGCTGTAGTTACACAGTTAGGTTCCATATTAGGAGCTACCACCCAGGAAAAAGATCTAGGCATCATAGTGGATAATACTTTAAAATCGTCGGCTCAGTGTGCTGCAGCAGTCAAAAAAGCAAATAGAATGTTAGGAATTATTAGGAAGGGAATGGTTAATAGAGTGGAAAATGTCATAATGCCTCTGTATCGCTCCATGGTGAGACCGCACCTTGAATACTGTGTACAATTCTGGTCGCCGCATCTCAAAAAAGATATAGTTGCGATGGAGAAGGTACAGAGAAGGGCAACCAAAATGATAAAGGGGATGGAACAGCTCCCCTATGAGGAAAGGCTGAAGAGGTTAGGGCTGTTCAAGCTTGGAGAAGAGAAGGCTGAGGGGGGATATGATAGAGGTCTTTAAGATCATGAGAGGTCTTGAACGAGTAGATGTGACTCGGTTATTTACACTTTCGAATAATAGAAGGACTAGGGGGCATTCCATGAAGTTAGCAAGTAACACATTTAAGACTAATCGGAGAAAATTCTTTTTCACTCAACGCACAATAAAGCTCTGGAATTTGTTGCCAGAGAAGGTAGTTAGTACAGTTAGTGTAGCTGGGTTCAAAAAAGGTTTGGATAAGTTCTTGGAGGAGAAGTCCATTAATGGCTATTAATCAATTATACTTAGGGAATAGCCACTGCTATTAATTGCATCAGTGGCATGGGTTCTTCTTAGTGTTTGGGTAATTGCCAGGTTCTTGTAGCCTGGTTTTTGGCCTCTGTTGGAAACGGGATGCTGGGCTTGATGGACCCTTGGTCTGACCCAGCATGGCAATTTCTTATGTTCTTACGTACTTGGCTCCAAGGAGGGAATAACCCATTGGTTCTGAGGCATTCCCTGCCAACCAGACTTCATACTGGAACCTCTACAGCTACTGCTGCCTTCACAGATGGAGAAAGAGTCTGTACCAGTTTCTTGCGTCTGAGCAGACGGCAACAGAGTGAGTGCTCTGTGCCAATACCACAGATGATGCCCTCCAAGGGCTAGGGTCCAGTGAGAACAGTTGAACATTCCTGGATAACTTTAGACTTGTTCTCAGGCACATCTAAAGACAGATGAATAACTTATTTAGCTAACTCCATACATGTAAGTTAGCTGAACAAGTTACTTGGCTAACTCTTCCCTGCCCTGGAACGTTCCCAACATTTCCCTTTCTTATTCGGCAAAATCTTAGCTGAATAAGCAAGGAGGATACTCAAAACTTGTCATTTACGCAGATAACTTATGAGTTATCCAGCTAAATGGCTTTGAATATTGGCTCATCTGGCTTTACCAAAAAGCTCAGCAAATTGTGTTCTGCTTAGCACCCTATGCGATCATGTGACCCACTTGTGTGACAAAATGACTCTGCTAATCTTAAGAGAATTATGGTTTTGCCTTACAACAAAAAGTATGGTATATTATATTTTAAAGTACAATACAACCCAACACTCAAACAGAGCAGTTCAGCACAACTAACATTTTACTGCAGCCATGATTGGTTCAGGCTTTTAGAATGTTCAAGTACATCTTCTGCTCCAGCAAGAAAAAAAAATCACTTGTGAGCTGGCATACAAGGTTTTGAAGGCTGAGCAGATCCTTAGTGTTGCTCTTTCAATATACAAAAAGAAAAAGCAATTCTCTATAAAACCTCATTTTCATCATGGACTTCCCGCCCCCGTTTCATAGAACGTCAACTTGATAAGCAAAAACGTAGAAGAGCAATTAAGCTCACCAATACATTTCACACACAGGAGAGAAAGGGAAAACATTATCAGAGCTTGACTTTGTGTCACGAAATGTTAATTTCATTGACATACCTGCTCCTCTGTCTTAAGGTCTCCAAATTCTTGCATGAACATTGCTTCAGAAGGAAAGCGCAAAGGTTCAAGGAAATGAAGAAGGCTGAAGAGCTCTTCCACCGTGTTCTGGAGTGGCGTACCCGTCAAAAGCACCTTGTGCTCCTGGGAAGGGGGGCAAAAAAAAAAAAGAAAAACAAGCCCATATCAACAGGTCACAGGGATAGTAAACATGGTGAACAGATCATTATAGTCTTTTCCTGCGACAGCTTAATTTATGTTTTAACCATTTAAGCTTTTCTTGTAAACAAAAAAAGGAAACAGAAAAGAAAGAGTCAGCCATGCAATAACATTCGGAAAATCATACAAAGATGTGAGAGTCTGCTGTAAAGGATAACATTCTTACTACAAGTATATTTCAATTTTCTACACAAACAGCCCCTGCATTTCCGGACATCTGCAGGCCACTCTGCGTTCTTTTATGCCAAACATCTTCCACTGTCCTGGAGATGGTGGCCCTTTCTTTTGCTATAAAATAATTGCACTGAAAACTAGATGGCAACTTCTGAAAAACTGGCATATTTAATCATCTATCCAGGCAATAGAATTGTTTCATAACTAATACAGCATTTTACCTAGCTAAAAAATGTCGGCCTTGAAGAAATCCTCTATTAAGTATAGCCCTATATATCCTTATACAGAGAGAGAGCTTCTGATTTTCTATTATAAATGAAACACACCCATAAAACCCCCCTAAAATAAAAATTAGGATTTTCTGTTAGGACTGAGAAACCTCTGAAAATGACCTTCCTCATGACGACATCTCCCCTGACTCCTCTTGCTCCTGTGAAGTGGCATGAAAATGTCATCCAGGTGCTGCCAGCAAGAGAGGAGTAGATTACAACTGTATCCAAGTGAGGGGAGTGCTGGTAGCCGCTGGAGTCCACCCCCCCCCCGCACTGAGGCCCACAGCTGTTGTGGTGGCTGTCAAAGGGGAGTAACATGGAGCGGGGTGGGAACTGTAGCAATGGCTTCTCTTTCTTTTGCTGGCCACTGCCTGAAGGAAAAAGAAAGCAGAGCCCACAGGCCCCAGGCAGCACAACCGGCACCCCTTACTAAGGCTGGCTTGCTTCCTATCTACCTCTAAAAGGACATCATTTCCTCTATGCCTGCTTTCCTATTTACCAAAAAAAATCATGAGCCTCAGACATAGCATTTGCAAGAGCCAGCATGCATTTATTTATTTTACTTAGGGAGGGTATTTTTTCAAATTCATTCTGTGCAAGTCTGCAATTTTCAGTTTTTTTGTGGTTAGGGCTAGGATATTTTTTTTTATGAATCCTGAACACATCCCTTGGCTATTTTCTTTTTCTGCACTTGATGCTAGCCTTTACGGTTGCCAACTCAACCCAGATGCATGCATGGAGCTGTACTTCTGATTACCTAAGGGAAATAAATGAAAAATAGAAAAACTCCATGCAAGCAAGAATGGCAAACCCAGGACTGGGTCAGCCTAGTTGACTTGGGGTTGGAGTTGCAACCTTCTTTCTGTACGTCTTTTTTAGCAATGAATTCGGGATAAGTATTTTTTTAAGTTTGTCTTACGGCAATTTTTTTAAATCAATTTTTAAATAAAGCATTTGAAAATCTTTTTTAAAAAGTAATTGAATAAAAAAAACAAAAATCAAATCTACCAAAAAAAAAGTGTATGTATTGTTTGTGATATAAAAACGATGCATACAGATTTCCAGAATCCTTCAAAAACATCAAATTGCCTAAAAATGTAAACACTTGAATTTACAATTTATAAATGCCTAGAATCAGAACCCTACTAATAAACAAAAGTAATTTAACACACACATTTTAGGAATAATTTAGGGTTTTTGCACGTGCCACAGAGCTAACAATCCCATTCCCCATACATGCCAGCCAATTCTCAGAGAGGCCTACACTCCTAGGGAGGCAAACTCAAAACACTCCTAGGGAGGCAATTATTGAGAAATATTTTCTCCTTCTAAGAGACCAGAACCAGTATTTTAGCACTAGTCATCTGGAGGGAAGTATTTTAACCTAGCTTATTAAATGTCCAGATGTCCTGCGCTCTCGCTGCCAAACTGACCAAAGGTAATCAATACTCAGATTAATAGGAACGCACTGGAACTAAGCTACTCACCAGATTCATGAGCTTCAGGCCCTCAAGCAGTTTGCAGTTTTTGTTCTTCAATCTGTGCGCTTCATCGATGATGACACAGCGCCACTCTATGGCGCTGAGCTCCGGACAACCCCCAAGAATCATTTCAAAAGTGGTGATAATAGCTTGGAACTTGTAGATTCCTCGAATGATGCGACCCTGGAGACACATTGAAAAAATGTAAGCGTGTGTCAAAATAACTTTGATCGTGTCCATTTCTCATTCTAAGCTGTCAAGTCTGCTGTACTATCTACTGCTGCTCAAACATCTTGAGGCATAAGCCCTTTTATCTTACCACTGAGGCTCAGCAAACAAGCAGGTGAATGCTCCCATTTAAAAAATGTTCATTCTGTCAATCTGAAATGATTTGTTCTTAAAGTACACAACATAGCCACTGCTATTACTAGCAACGGTAGAATGGGATCTTCTTAATGTTTGGGTAATTGCCAGGTTCTTATGGCCTGGATTGGCCACTGTTGGAAACAGGATGCTGGGCTTGATGGACCCTTGGTCTGACCCAGTATGGCATGCTCTTATGCTCTTATACCAAGGGTAATTTTATAACAACCCATATCAGGTAAAGTCTGAGGGCAGAAAAAACACACAGACTTTAACCCAAATTTTCAAAGCAGAATTATGTGCATGTTTGCTTTGAAAATTAGTGGATGCATAGGTGTGCCTGCAGATTTACTTGCATTCTTTAAAAATCGCCCCAATTCCACCCACTGGAACGCCTCATACAAATTGGAACCAGCCTTAAAAATATTTTATTACTTTTAAGACAAAATTCTGACAATTGTGCCTGAAATATGTATTCAGCTCGCTGTGTGCAAGCATGAACTTTTCAGGGAAGGAAAAGCCCATCAAGCTGTTACATACAATGCTGCAATGAAAGCTCTTCAGAATGAATCAATTCCAGAAAAATCAACCCTGAAAGGAGAGAGAGTACAAGATGCTGAAAACAAGGATGCAAACAAGCCTGAATCAGACTTCAGGACAACTGTTAAAATGGGGGAGTACCTCCAGTCGTTAGCTGGTTGGGAAAATCTAGCAGCATTAGAAGAGAAGTGGGAAAAACTAAAAGGAGATATTGCAAGGGCAATTAGCCTTTTTGTTAGGAAAGTAAATAAAAGGTAAGAGGCCACTATGGTTTTCTGAAGTAGGAGCTAAAATGGTAAGGGGGAAAAAAGGTTAGTGTTCATAAACTAGTTAGCCTCACCTTGGTGGTGGGAAAATTAATGAAGATGCTACTGAAAGAAGGGATACTGAACTATCTACAATCCCATAAGTTGTTGGACTAAAGACAACATGTATTCACCAGAGGAGGATCCTTTCAGACAAATCTGATTGATTTTTTTGATTGGGTGACTAGAGAACTGAATTGAGCAAGAGCACTTGATGTCATCTACTTGGGTTTCAGCAAAGCGTTTGATACTGTCCAGCACAGGAGGCTTGTGAACAAAATGAGAAGCTTGGGAATGTGTGCCAAGGTGGTGGCATGGATTACAAACTGGTTGACCAATAGGAGACAGCGTGTAATGGCAAACGGAACCTACTCTGAAGAGAGCCGTGTTAAGTGGAATGTCACAAGGATCGGTATTGGGACCGGTTCTATTCAGTACCTTTGTGAGCAATATTGCGGAAGGGATAAAAGGTAAAGTTTGTCTATTTGCAGATGATATCAAGATCTGCCTGATGGAGTAGAGAGAACGAAAAGTGATTTATGAAAACTTGAAAAGTGGTTGAAGATTTGGCAGCTGGGATTAAATGCCAAGAAGTGCAGAGTCATGCATCTGGGATGCGGTAATCCAAAAGAGCTATATGCGATATTGGGGGGAGGGGGGGGGGGAAGGCTGATGTGCACAGAGTGACATCTTGGGGTAATAGTGTCTGGCAATCTGAAGATGGCAAAGCAATGTGACAAGGCGATAGCTAAAGCCAGAAGAATACTGGGCTGCATAGAGAGAGGAATAACCAGTAAGAAAAAGGAGGTGGTGATGCCCTTGTACAGGTCCTTTTTGAGGCCTCATCTGGAGTACTGTGTTCAGTTCTAGTGCCCTTATCTCATAAGGGACAGAGACAGGATGGAGGCGCTCTAGAGAAGGGCTACCAAAATGATGTGGGGTCAGTATCAGAAAACCTATGAAGAGAGACTGAAGGATATGAATATGTATACCCTGGAAAAGAGGAGGCGCAGAGGTGATATGATAGACCTTCAGATATCTGAAAGGTTTTAACTATGTACAAACATCAAACCTTTTCCATTGGAAAGAAATCCATAGAACCAGGGGTCACAAAATGAAACTCCAGGGAATACATCTCATCACGGAGAGAGTGCCAGATGCCTGGTAATCCCTTCCAGAGGTGGTGAAAACCAAAACAGTGAAAGATTTAAAAGGGGCATGGGATAAATACTGTGGATCCCTAAAGGATAAAGGATGGAAATGAAGAAGAGAGTGCATGGGGGTAGTTTGCTGGTGCAGCAATTACTGCCCTTAACCAACAAGCCTTGATACTGTTGATGCAACTCCATCATGGCTCTCTGCTTCAACGGTAGGGGGAAAGGGGGAACTGGATTTGTACAGCAACCAGTGAGGGCCCTGACTTTTACGGACTGGGGAAAAATAAGTGTGGGGGTAATTTGGCGGTTACTAATCTTAACCAAAAAGCCTGATACTTTGATGCAACTCCAACATTGCTCTCTGCTTTAATAGTAAGACATAATGAGGAATTGGATTCAAACAGCAACCAATGAGGGTCCTGACTTTTATGGTGTGGGAAACTGATAAGCATGGGGGTAACCTACATGGTGCAGCCAATATTACCATAAGCTTGCTGGGCAGACTGGATGGACCATTTGGTCCTTTTCTGCTATCATTTGTTTGTTTCTTTGTTTAAGAAGGATTTTTCCTTGAGCTGAGCAGAACATTCTTGTGAATAACTATTTTTGCTATCTGAAAAAACTAAAGAGAGGATCAGACTAGGGGATGCCAAAGCTGAGGTAAGAGGAGATACAAAGTAACAAGAACTTCTGTTGTAAGAAGAAACTGGATTTTGACTTTGAACTCAGAACACCCTTATGGCCTTAATGAGATAATCAATTGGTATTCGTTGATTTAACTCCTGTTCAAAATTTTTTGCTCATATAAGAAATAAGGGTGTTGGTTAACAGAAATTGCAGTTTTGAGTTGTTGAAAATAATAGGGTATTTTTTTGCCATAAACGCTCCTAACATTTTGGAGACATTAGGGTTGGTAGTGCTCATTACATCAGTGGATATAATTGGATCTCCTGCTGAATGTTTTTTGGGGCACACGGAAGTATTTGTGAAAGTCATGGACTCCGTTTGTGAGGATGTATTCTTTGGCAGCTTTATGCGCCGTGGAAAGATATCTGGACATGAAAGAGGACTCCATTTGTGAAGATGCTATGTGCTGTGGAGAGGGAACTGGACATGGAAGAGGACTTCTGATGAGATCAATGTCGAACAGAGGGTGTGAATTACATGCTGGACGTGTTAGAAGACTCCCCTTACGCAGGAAAACATACCCGGTTGGGAAGTGCTATAGGTTTTTATTGAATGTGGAGTGTAGCTACTGATTTTGTTGGCGTTTTCAACCAGCTCTGACGCTACAAAGATTTTGCTGTTTCTTTTGAAAGATATGCAATCTAATTTATCATTTATGAGATGCATAAAGGAAGATTTCAAAGTTGGTTTACAAGTTGTCTGCCCGCAGGAATAAGACCTGGTTGAGGACTGGGGGTGTTTCTGTATCTTCCGGTGAGGAGTTTAAAAGGTTCCGCTTTGTCGCCATGTTGTAAATGTGCGAGTCTGAACGCAGACCGTGTAAGAAGAAGTGGATGAAGTAATAGAACTATGCTGATGGAACGAAAATACATCTCAGTGGATGTCAAAGTTAGGAAGTTGTCATTTCCCCTGAAGCAGGACCTAGTGGTTCGGAAACACGATCGTGTCGGGATTCAGGACTTCGATCTATTTTGCGATGAGTATCCCTTTCGAAATATATTGGATGGGATTCGGGACTTCGATCGTTTTTGCTATAAGTATTCCTTTTTGAAATATATTGGATTGTGACTTGACATTTACATTATTGCTTTACAACATATTACGATGGTTTCTATGGTTTTTGATAATTTACAGTTCGTCAGCATGCTTGAGAGACTTGTTTTATTTTAACAAAAAAAATAATATAAAAAATGAATAAAATATAGTGGATTGAAATAAAGTAAAGTGGCCCTATACCATATGAGAGTTTGATTTTGATACTGACTCTAGAAGTAAGGGTCCGACAAGATTTAATGACTATACGATATGATATAAAAAAAATACACCAGTCTAACCATTTATTACTTTTTGTGTTGCTAATATAGATCTAACAGCAGCCTTCGACACTGTGGATCATACTCTGCTATACTACCAACTGAGAAAAATTGGAATAGATGGCAGAGTCCACAAATAGTTCTCTTCATTCCTTTCGAACAGGACATTTCAAGTAAAACTGGGAAATATATCTGACACCTTCCCTATCAATACAGGGGTCCCCAGGGCTCAGCACTCTCGGCAACACTATTTAACATCTACATGCTTCTATGTAAATTACTAACGGAATTAGGAATCACCTTCTTCCTATATGCTGACATCCAATTTTACATTCCATTTGACTCATTGTCTGAAAATACAGCACCCACACTCTCAAAATACATGAAGGCAATACAGCAAGAACTCTCTAATCTAAAACTAACACTAAATTTAAAAAAAAAATGAACTTATCTGGTTAAGGATAAACTCCTCCATAGTTAAACCTCCATCTCTAGACCTTGATAATTTTGATATCACACCCTCAAGATCAAGTCCGGGACTTAGGAATCCAGAATGACAAAAATGTTACAATGAAAAGACACAAATAAATTAATCACAACAGGATATGCAAACTGCACATCCTACATAGACAAACCATTATTTACCACTGAAGACTTCCATACAGTTCTACAATCGCTAATTTTCTCAAATATTGACTACAGCAACTTCCTATTACTAGGACTCCCAACCAGCCTATTACAAAAACTAACTACTACAAAATGCAGGAGCAAGACTTTTAATTGGAACCAGGAAATTTGATCACATCACACCCTTTCTTATATCACTGCATTGGCTACCAATACAATACCGAATATATTTCAAAGTTTTAACTCTAATTTTTAAAATCATCCATAATAATAACCCAGGACTAATAGGAGAGACACTTCAACCATACACTCCACACCGAACCTTAAGGTCCCAAAACAACGGACTATTAACTGTACCTATGATTCGGAGCACACACCTGAAACAATAAGAGAACGTGTGTTCTCAATAGCAGACCCTAAACCAGTGATGGCCAACCTTTTGAGCTCAGTGTGTCAAAATTCATAAAAAAACCAAGCATAACTCGGGTGGTGTGTCACTTCTAGAAAAATCCATAATTGTGATATTTGTAGCTCTAATTAATAACAAAGTTATAATTTTAATATATGTACTGTATTTACTAATAAAGCAAAACCAAATAATTCTTTACCTTACCTGCTTAGTGACTTTTTTGTTGCTGAATTTCATCGGCTAAATCTTCAATTAAAACACTCTCTCCCCCTCCACCCAGCCCCCTCCCACAAAACTCTTACTCTCCTGGATTTTCTCATACATACTCATGCTCTCACACTCACTGGCTCCCTCACATACACACAAACACACACACCCAGGCAGGCTCCCATTCATTTTCACACCACTCCCGCTCCATCCTCCAGGCAGGCACCAATTCATTCTCACACACACAGACCCCCAGGCAGACACCCATGCATTCACACACATACACCCCCAGGCAGAGTCCCATGCACACACATACACCCCCAGGCAGAGTCCCATGCACACACTAAAGGCAGATCCCCCTCTCTTTTGCCAGCAACCTCGGAGCCTCTCTCATTCCTCTGCTGCCACTGTCACTGCTGCCACATGACTATTGGGGATGTTGCTATTCTTGCACATTCCCAAAGATTACATGTACCAATCACTAAAAAGAATTTTTTTTTTTACATTGCTGTCTGATCTTAGTTTTCTAATTGGTTGGTCACAGGCTTTTTTTTTCCACCTTCCCTTCCCTTTCTTTTTTGCCAATTCCTTTTATATTGTCTTTTTTTCTGTTTCTTTTCTCTCCATCTTCTTCCCTCACACACACACAGGCTCTCACTGTCACATGCTCTCTCTCATACAATCATTCATACACACAGGCTCTCACTGGCACATGCTCTCTCTCATACAATCATTCATACCCACAGGCTCTCACTGGCACATGCTCTCTCTCATACAATCATTCATACACAGGCTCTCACTGGCATATGCTCTCTCTCTCATATAATCATTCATACACACAGGCTCTCACTGGCACATGCTCTCTCTCATACAATCATTCATACACACAGGCTCTCACTGGCACATGCTCTCTCATACAATCATTCATACACACAGGCTCTCACTGGCACATGCTCTCTCTCATACAATCATTCATACACACAGGCTCTCACTGGCACATGCTCTCTCTCATACAATCATTCATACACACAGGCTCTCACTGGCACATGCTCTCTCTCATACAATCATTCATGCACACATGCTCTCACTGGCACATGCTCTCTCTCATACAATCATTCATGCACACATGCTCTCACTGGGACATGCTCTCATACAATCATTCATACACACAGGCTCTCACTGGCACATGCTCTCTCTCATACAATCATTCATGCACACAGGTTCTCACTGGCACATGCTCTCTCTCATACAATCATTCATGCACACAGGCTCTCACTGGCACATGCTCTCTCTCATACAATCATTCATACACACAGGCTCTCACTGGCACATGCTCTCTCTCATACAATCATTCATGCACACAGGCTCTCACTGGCACATGCTCTCTCATACAATCATTCATACACACAGGCTCTCACTGTTACATGCTCTCTCTCATACAATCATTCATGCACACAGGCTCTCACTGGCACATGCTCTCTCTCATACAATCATTCATACACACAGGCTCTCACTGGCACATGCTGTCTGACTCACACACACAGGCTCTCTCTCACTCCCACATGCTGTCTTGCTCAAGGCTCAAGCACATGCTGTCTCTAGAAACATTCAGGTCCTCACACACAATCTCTCAACTCATATCATACACGCGCGCACACACCCTCTACAGACCCTCAACCTCTCTCTCTCACCTCTGGGCCTCCTCTTCGCGGGTCGCCGCAGGATGGGCTCTGCAGCGGCCCTGCTACCGGGCCTCTTCCTCTTCTCGGGCCGCTGCGACTTGGGATTCGCGGCGGCCCGTAAGCGCAAGCGATGCTCCTCTTCTGCACGCACTGATGCTTCTCCTCCTTCCTGCCCACGCGGCTCCGGCAACGTTTACTTCCGGGGCTGCACAGGCAGGAAGGAGGAGGAGCATCAGCGCGTTCAACACGATCTTTTTCTTTGGGCTGTGGTGACGTGAGCCTCACCACAGCCCTGCCTATCTGCCTGTCGCTGTGCCCGGGGGTATTGGGGAGATACTGAAAAACTAATTTTAAAGGGTCGGCGCAGCCGATAAAAAAAAAAAAAAAATTCGATAGTCCCAAAACGCTACGCGTGTCAGCAAAAACGGCTCGGCGTGTCACCTCTGACACGCGTGTCATAGGTTAGCCATCACTGCCCTAAACTGTGGAACTCACTACCAGGGATATTACAACTGATCTCAGAAAGACAGTCAAACAAACTAAAAACCTGGCTTTTTAAAAACGCTTATAATGTAAAATTATTTTAGAATCCTATGTCAACACGAACTTATATCTTAACTTAAACTCTATCTGAATGCAGAGTTAATAACAAGAACAAAAACCATTAACAAGTAATGAGAGAATAAAGTAGCTCATGACAATCCCGTACAACCATGTACATTTCCTAATAGAATCCCTATCCTAACCTATTGGCCCCACCCTCAGCTGAGACGAATAAGATCACCCTAGAGTCAAATGACCCACTTGAGTTCCTCCAATGTATATATCATACCAAAATATGTATTTCATCAAAGTATATGTAAGCCCAAAATATATCTTACAAAAATTTGTGTTTTACTAATATGTATTCATCATAATGTAATGTCCTAAGGACGATAATTATTTTTGTAAACTGTTGTGATCTTCACTTGGAATGACTGTATTCAAAATAACTTATTTAAACTTGCAAACTTTAGACACCTGCTAAAGTAGCCAGTAGGCTACTTGATCAGCTTTAGACTTCCTTTTCAATCTTCACCGATTATCTGCCATAGCTGAAATTCAATCTACATATGCCCCAGATCCCATTTATAAAACTCCCAGTCCACGCACAAATAAGCTCTGGAATTTGTTGCCAGAGGCTGTGGTTAGTGCAGTTAGTGTAGCTGGGTTCAAAAAAGGTTTGGATAAGTTCTTGGAGGAGAAGTCCATTAATAGCTATTAATCAAGTTTACTTAGGGAATAGCCACTGCTATTAATTGCATCAGTAGCATGGGTTCTTCTTAGTGTTTGGGTAATTGCCAGGTTCTTATGGCCTGGTTTGGCCTCTGTTGGAAACAAGATGCTGGGCTTGATGGACCCTTGGTCTGACCCAGCATGGCAATTTCTTATGTTCTTATCATATACTTCACATTTAGAGAAAATAAATTTTCTCTTTTCCCTTTAGATATCAAATAGTTAATACTGAAGGGAAAAAAAAATCACAAACAGAATCCACATATGCTATTTTTCTCTTCATGCATCAAACAGTCATGTAATAAAGACAAACGAACACTAAAATACCTGGGAATCTCTGAAGTACATCTCATACTGCTGGATCATCTGCCTGCTAATCATGCTGCCATGGTATACCACAACATTAAGGTCCGTCCACGTGTGGAATTCTCTCTCCCAGTTTGCAATAGTTGAAAGTGGAGCAATGATCAAGAAAGGCCCTCGTATACCAGTCAAGAGGATTTCATGGAGGAATGTAATTGACTGAATGGTTTTGCCCAGGCCCATTTCATCTGCTAAAATGCATTTTTGTCTGAAATAGAAAGAATATACTAGACATTATTCCACTGCCATATATTATCCTCTTCTTCCAAAGTTAAACAGACTGGAATAAAATGCTAGATTCAAATACAGCCAAGATCATACTGCATTTAAAGAGGCATCAAAAGCATGGATAGTTCTGAAGATGTTCCTATGTGCACAGGGACTGATGCTATTCTTCACACAGACTGCAAAGACACCAGCACAGATAAAACTGCAGTATTCTTTGAGACTTGCATTACCCTGCCTCAGATGTTCTCAAACAGTAATATTTATTGTATTTAAGATTTACACTTAATTTCCCCTCAAAAGCACAAATGAAACAATACACAAATCAGACTCTGCAGCCATGCATCCTTACCTAGCACAGTAATGAAACAACAACAAGAGCATTCGTCAGTCACTGTACTGCAGAATATGAATACAATACAATCAAATCTAACTAAACAGCAAATAAAGCAACATAAAACAGGGAAAGCAATTAGATCATGACTTTAGGGGACATGGCATGCCTGAGTTTGCAGAGAAATCACATATTGAAATGGTGTGCTATATCTAAAATTGCTACATTCTTTTTGTCGATTACTTGTATGCAGTTTTTAATATATTTGGTCAAAAAGCTATAGTTTCTATCCATGCTTACATACACAAAGTGTGTTAGGGAGCATCAAGGAGCAGAAAATCAACCGTAAGCAGAATTTGTATCATCTTTGTTGAAGATCCGTAGCACAACCTTCTGTGTAGAAGCAACGAGATCTCTCTCAACTCCTGGGCCTATCCGTGAACCCAAGAGCAAAAAGGGTTGCCAAAACACAAACAAATCCTAATCAGGGAAATGTACAGGTCTAGGTTTAAAAAAAACCAAAAACCTGAAAAATATAATGAGCTTCTTGAGCCCAGCAGACTGCAGAAAAAAAAAAAAAAAAAGCATGGTTGCCGTGGACCAAAATGAATTGAAGGGAGCTGCAACAGCATGAGAAGTATTGTACATGGGTAGGGAAAGGTTTTTGCCGTTTCAGAAACCTCTGGAACAATCAGTTCATTCAGCGTCGAGCATGCTCACGTGAACCATGTGCACAACTCTTAACTATTTACTTTCTGAGAAATGGGTATACATACAGTCAAAGGAGAGCCAACGTAGTAGTTGAGTAGATATTGTTAGTAGGCCAACATTAAAAAAGGAAGGTGTCGACACTTTAAACGCCCCGGTCTCTTATATACAAACATCACTCACACTGTTACCGCTACACAAGTTTTCAGGACTAATAAGGCTCCTTTCACAGACAAAAACTGGGACTTTAGAAGTCCTGAAAACTTTATCTATAAATATCTGCTGGTCTCTTTAAGGTATCATGTACCTCATCATAAGTGGCTGACTCCCATTTAAATTTTAGTTTTGTAAACTAACAGTTCTCCCTCTGACAAGGTGTGAGAGATATTTTTATTTCTGTTATATAATTTTTAATGTTTTATTAATTTAATGTACAAAGTTTTGATTTTACAGAAAAATCAGTATGTTAAAGATTACCATTACCCTAAAATGCATTTTGTCAATGTCTAAGCTCTCCTAAAAATAATAAAATAAAATCTGAACATATTCTTCAAAAACATGTATGAAATTTTATTGAAAATGCTCTACAAATTTAGTGTCCCTAGTTATAAGTTTACTTTTATTCTTTTATTATTATATTAACTATGGAAACTCAGAGCCTGCACTAATTACACTCAGGCTGATACAGTACAGTGCGCTCCGGTGGAGTGCACTGTTAGCCCGGGTTTGGATGCGCGTTTTCGACGCACTAGCTTTACCCCTTATACAGTAAGGGGGTAATAGCATGTAGAAAATGCATGGTCAACCCCCCGAAACTAGTAGCGCCCGCAACATGCAAATGCATGTTGATGGCCCTATTAGTTATTCCTGCGTGATACAGAAAGTAAAATGTGCAGCCAAGCCGCACATTTTACTTTCAGAAATTAACGGCTGCCAAAGGCTGGCGTTAATTTCGGCCGGCACTGAAGAAGTGTACAGAAAAGCAGAAAAAACTGCTTTTCTGTACACCCTCCGACTTAATATCATGGCGATATTAAGTCGGAGGCCCCGAAAGTTAAAAAAAAAAAAAAATTAAAAATCTGCCTGCGGGTCAGAAGACTGATGCTCAATTTAGCCGGCGTCCATTTTCCGAACCCGTGGCTGTCAGCGGGCTCGAGAACAGACGCCGGAAAAATTGAGCATCAGCTGTCAAACCCCGCTGACAGCCACCACGCCTGTCAAAACGCCTCTATTTACTGCGGGCCCTCATTTGCATCTTCTTCCCCCCTGAATCGCGCGCACATGAGAATGGCCTGGGCGCTCGCCCGCGACTTTTACTGAATCGGCCTGACTGTCAATATCATGGCCCAACTACTTTCCCCATGTATAACTGATTTTAACTTACATCAATGATGTACATACCTATTGTACCAGTTGAAAAGGAGCCAATTGAGTCCCTCCAGTTGGTATTCCCTGAGTTGGTTGCCATTTTTGTAATCCCTGGACTGCTCTATTTTCTTCCAGGAGTTGAAAGAAGGTCGATCCTTTAGGGTAAGTACACCAAAGTTGCTTAGACAAGTCTACATTTATTAACAAGAATTTGTTCATATATTTATCTATCCAGATACACAACTAGAGATATACACACAAGAAATAGAACTGAAATAAATGGTGAACCCAAGGTATAAAAGATTGCATTATACTTGTTTTTAAAAAAACTTGCCTTAGTCCAATGTGAAATTGTTCTAAGTGATAATATATTGCAAAATATATCTGAAATCTATGTTCAGAATTTAGTACAATAAAAAAAAAAAAGACTGAAGAGATTAGCAATATGAAAGGTAGACATGACTAACCTATTTGTTGCTCTGCGGGCATACATTGTATATCCAACTGTGGATACTCTGTGTGTATACAAGATTCATTCTGGTGGATTTCTACACAAAAATATTTAATTCTGCACATATTTTACAATTCTGGAAAATTTTGCTTTATTATTTGGAAAAATAACTCAATATAATAGAGAAATTACTTACCTGATAATTTTGTTTTCCTTAATGTAGACAGATGGATTCAGGACCAATGGGTATTGTGCTCTTCTGCTAGCAGATGGGAGACTGAGTCAGATTACAAAGCTGACGTCACTCTAGATATACCTCTGCAGTAACCTTAGCTCTTCCGTATTCTCTTTGAAAAGCCATTGTGGATATATCTTTGCTTAAATAACTTGATTAAATTTGAATAAAACTTGAACTAGTTCAACTAATTTCCAAATTGGAGACTGCCAGTGCCCTCAACCAATTAACGCCAACACCGGACAAAACTGTGGGTATCTTGAACTAGGGGTAGGCTGTGGCTAACCCGTATTTGCTTAGTCTCGAGGTTTGTCAGAAGAGGTTCTCCTTTTTTGGGGGCAGCCGTGGGTGGGATGCTGAGTCCATCTCTCTATACTAAGGAAAACGAAATTATCAGGTAAGTAATTTCTCCATTTCCTAGCGTATAGCCAGATGGATTCAGGACCAATGGGATGTACAAAAGCTACTCCCGGACAGGGCGGGAGGCTGCCCGTGGCCCACTTAATACCGCCCTTGCAAAGGCTGTGTCTTCCCGGGCCTGAATATCCAGGTGGTAGAACCTGGAGAAGGTGTGTATGGAGGACCACGTCGCTGCCAGACAGATCTTGGCGGGCAACAGCAGCTTGGTTTCTGCCCAAGAGACTGCCTGGGCCCTCTCAGAATGAGCCTTAACCTGTAGAGGTAAGGGCTTTCCTGCCTCGATGTAGGCTGCCTTGATTACTTCTTTGATCCAGCGGGCTATGGTCGCCCATGAGGTCGCTTCTACCTGTTTCTTCTTGCTGTGAAGAATGAACAAGTGATCCGTTTTGCGAACCGGTTCCGATCTTTACAGGTATCACACCAGGAGTCTGCCGACATTCAGGTGGCGAAGAAGGCATGAGTCTTCCGAGTCCTTATGTTCATCCAGAGCTGGTAGCCAGATGGTTTGGTTCAAGTGAATCTCGGAAACCACTTTCGGAAGGAAGGAGGGGACAGTGCACAGTTGTTTGGTTCCAGATGTGAACCAAAGGAATGGTTCCCGACAGGGTAGAGCCTGTAGTTCGGAGATGCGACGAGCTGAACATATTGCCACCAGGAATACAGTCTTCAATGTTAACAGGGTAGTGACAGGCCATGTGTTGGTCTGACGGAAGCCCCAGCTAGGAAGTCTAATACTAGATTGAGATTCCATAGAGGACTGGCCACTTTAGGGGTGGTCTGAGTTGTTTAACCCCTTTCAGGAAGCGGGACAGGGCTGGATGGGTTGATAGCCAGATACCGTCCACTTCTGCTCTGAAGCAGGCCAGTGCGGCTACTTGGACCTTGAGAGAGTTGAGTGACAACCCCTTCTTCATACCGTCCTATAGGAACTCCAGAATCATGGGACTCTTGGCTGTCCGTGGGATAATCCCGCGGTTCTCACACCAGCCTTCGAATATTCTCCAGATCCGTATGCACGACTTAATTGTTCCATCAGTTTCCTTCTCTTCAAGGAAGGGAGGAAGACTTTGTTCTGTTTGGTGTCAAAACGGGCCCCCAGGTTCTCTAGCAATTGAGAAGTCTGCAGACTGCTCTTGCCCGTGTTCACGACCCAACCAAGTTCCTGCAATAGGCTCTTGACTCTGCTGATCACCTGCTGGCTCTCTTCCGAAGACTTTGCCCTAATTAGGCAATCGTCCAGGTAAGGGTGTATCAAGATCCCTTCCTCCTTCCTCAGTGTTGCCGCCACGAAAACCAACCCCAGGCTGCTCAAATAATTTATCAGCCTTCTCTGCCAAGAAGTATCACAAGGCTTACTGAAATCAAAGAATACCATATCCAGTGTTTATCCACAATCTAATTCTTTGGCCACCCAGTCAAAGAAATCAGTTTTATTCGACTTGATCTTACTCTGGTTGGCTCCTGCTATCTAAAAGATTAAAGGAAAATGTAATGATCTAGCTCAACTCGATCTCAAAGACGCCCAATCAGTGACCACCTCCTGGTTCAGAATCACAAACAAAGTTGCAGAACAGGTCTGCCCAACCGTCACAAAATCACTATACCCTTCCCAGGACAATAGAAAACCATGGTTCACCCCGGAACTAAAAGCTCTCAAGCAAGATCTGCGTAGCAAAGAACATAGATGGCGTAAGAACCCATCCACCGCAACTTTATCAGTCTATAAATCCCTCTTAAACGCCTATAGGATTGCCATTCTCAAAGCTAAAAAAGATTTATTCTCCAAAAAAATACACCATTTCATCTTTGATTCTAAAGCCTTATTCTCCTACGTTTCATCACTCACAAAACCTTCTTCCCCCACCATACCTGATGACCAAGCACTTAAAGCCACTGAACTGGCCATTTGTTTCGAGAAAAAGATAGCCACCCTAATAAAGCCACTCTCCACATCTCATCTAGCAACTCCTCCTTAACTCAACATAGCTCCTAACCGAAGCGCCACGCTAGAATCCTTTGAGACCTCGTCTTCTCTGGAAATCGAAAACATCCTCAAGAAACTAAAACCCTCCTCACACTCGCTGGACCCAATTCCATCTAACCTTCTTCTATCCATCCCAAACATTCTCTCTAAAGCTATAGCAGATATCATTAACCGCTCCCTAACACAAGGACTGGTACCAGAACAACTAAAACTAGCCATTCTTAAACCACTTCTAAAAAAAAATCTAACCTTCCGACCACTGACCCTGCAAATTTCCACCCCATAGCTAATCTACCGCTGATCTCCAAAATTATGGAACGAATAGTAAATAAACAACTTTCAGAATACCTGGAGGAGAACAATATTCTTTCCCCATATCAATTTGGATTCCGAAAAAATCAAAGTACTGAAGCCCTTCTAACCTCGCTATCGGACTCCATCCTCCTAAACTTGGAAAAAAAACAGTCTTACCTCCTTGCACTACTCGACCTATCCGCTGCGTTTGACACCGTGAATCATTCCATTCTTCTAGAGTGTCTATCATACATTGGTATTCAAGGAGTGGCATTCAGCTTGTTTAAATCGTTCCTAGACAATAGATTCTACAAGGTCAAGATCAACAACAAGGAATCACACCCCATCAAATCAAACCTGGGAGTCCCACAAGGATCATCTCTTTCTCCCACCCTCTTTAATATTTACATGCTCCCACTCTGCCAACTACTTTCGAGTCTAAAATTAACGTATTACCTATATGCTGATGACATCCAAATTCTTCTCCCAATCACAGACTCCCTGCAAAAAACTTGGTCTTACTGGAATAGCTGTTTGCAATCGATCAATAATCTCCTCGCTAGCCTCAACCTGATCCTCAATACAAACAAGACCGAGTTACTCATCATTTCACCAGATGAAAACCAAGTTCTCCTCAACTCCCCAAGCGCTTCTCAATTCGCCAAAACAACTATCAACCTCTCCCCTTCTGTCAGAGATTTAGGGGTTCGGCTCGACAACAAATTCAATTTTAAATCTTTTGTCCATAACACCACCAAAGAATGCTTTTTTAAATTACAAGTTCTCAAAAAACTAAAACCTCTCCTGCATTTTCGAGACTTCCGTCTAGTGCTTCAATCCATTATCCTTTCTAAATTAGACTACTGCAATTCCCTCTTGCTAGGTCTCCCTGCAATAACTATCAAACCCCTGCAGATGGTCCAAAATGCCGCTGCCAGGATACTCACAAACTCAAATAAAAGAGACCATATCTCTCCCATACTTCAGTCACTTCACTGGCTACCCGTCAAATTTAGGATTTCCTTCAAAGTCCTCATGATGATCCACAAGGACATCCACAACATCGCCCCTCTTAAGCTCAGTATTCAATTCCGTCCACACACGTCAGACAGACCAGTCAGGAGAGCGTACAAAGGCTCCCTGAATGCCCCCCCGGCCAAATCTTCGCTAAGAAAATGAGCATTTTCTACAGCAGGGCCCACTCTATGGAATACTCTTCCACCAGATCTACGGCAAGAACCTAGTCACCAAACCTTCAAGAAAGATCTAAAGACGTGGCTCTTCATGCAAGCCTTCCCAGAAACTCAAGCTCACTCCGACACTTCTCGAAGGACATGGTCTAAGGCACGAGGATAAACTGTTCACACTCCACTCTCGACACAGCCCCCGAGGCCTCATCGGGGAGCCCCTTTTTCCTCTGTTTCTTCCTCCCACTCAATCCCACCTTTTTGATCCTTTCCGCCCGACCTACCCCGCCCTTCAATTCTACCTCCCTTTTACTCCCCCCACCTTACTCCCCCGAATCCTAGCCTCAATTCCTTGCATTCTCCCAATATTCCCTTTGTTCTGATGCTCTAATATTTTATGTAAAAAAATGTTCATTGTTCTAACGCTTTATGTTCTATGTAATCGCCACTCGCGACAGTTATGTTACACTGTAAACCGGTATGATCTGTATACTTTACAGGAATGTCGGTATATAAGAATTCCAAATAAATAAATAATGTAGTCTTACCACCCGCCTTGGGTCAGATCTGCAGACTTGCAATTGCTCAAACTCCTCAATTTTGGTTTGGTCTACATCTTCTTTTAGTTCCCATGTGCTGTCTTCATAGGGTAATGAGCACCATTTTACTAAGTAGTAGATAACAGGCTATAGAAAAAGCAATAATCATCTAAGAGATGGGTTCTTTAAAGCATTTACACTGACAAGTTAGCCTAACAGATACAAATACATGGAAACTTGTATTTAAAGCAGAATACCATGTTGTTCCAAAAATCTACTTTCTTATTTCTTGGCTATACTGTTTCCTTTCATGCTTTTCAATGCATCGGTACTGGAATTCTGTTTTAGTGATCACTGTTTACACATCTATTGCAACAATCGCTAGTTTTGATAATCTCCATTTCCTTCCAATACTACTACGATTTGCTGCTGGCAAAGACTGAAATGCACTGTGCCCATCTCTTACCTCCCCAGTATCCTTATCTTCACAAAATGAAACATCTAACACCCGGTCTACTTCAACATAATCTGGATTAAAAAGTTCTTCTTCCATCTGCAAGTTAAAATACATTCATTATGAACTGGACTATAGTCCTTTTATAACTATTTCTACAGTAAAGTGGGAAAGATTACTGGATTTCAGTTTGCTTTAGAAAAACAAGTGGTTGTATCAGAAAACTTCCTCACAAATTCAGATAATCAATAACTGATTTAGAAAACACTGGGTAATGGAACAAGTCTTGTAAGTCAGGATCTAGCTATGCCCCTGGTTTAAGGGCTTTTAATCCACTTTTTCATATAGCAGACATTAAAATTCATTCAATCTCAGAAAATGGAGAAAGTGAAGAACCTGTATTTACTGTATTGTTATATGCTTTTGCAGAAAATAAGATGCAACTCACTTTCTGCTGGTTGTTTTACTTACATCTGCAAAGAAGTGGGCCCTCTGTGCCTGTTTAATTTTAAACCGCTTAATTTTCTGCTGGATTCTTTTGTCCTTTAACAGCTGCTGCTCTGTGGCCCATTCACAATGGAGATAAGAGCTGGAAGAAAAATTCATGTTATAACTAACTAGTGGCAAAAGCCATCCAAGGATGGAGAAATACTGGGAAGTGTAGGACGTTCGTAACTGAGATGTGTGGTAGTAGAGAATTACTCCTCGGGGAGTTCTGCAATACTGCAGAGCACAGAATTTCAGTTTCTGGCGAAGAATTTGGAGAAAGGCACAGCGGGTCGCAAGCGGATAAAGATTTCACACACCTGGTGGCTGTAAGCAGAGCGCAACGCACTTGCAGCGAAGATGACTGAAGCCCAGCAGCCGCAAGCAGAGCGCATCAAGCTCATAGCGAAGATGACTGAGGCCCTGCAGCTGCAAGCGGCCCCATCCCTGAAGAGCTGCTTTTGCCAGAAGAGGAGAAACAGCATATGTTTATGTGCAGAGGGAAGGCCAAGAGGGAGATGGTTGGGGCAGGGGGGGGGGGGGATGAGTGCAGGACGTTCTGTCAGGCCCGGAAAGAGAGCAGGAGCCAGTGTGAAGGTCCATAGGTGAGTGTGCGAGGGAGAGGGGAGCCTATGTGAGGGTGCATGCCAGAGAGAGAGAAAGCCTGTGTGAGGGTGCATAAATGTGGAGAGATTGTGAGGAATTGTGTATATGAATGAGAGATTGTTTGTATGAGAGTGTGAGGGTGCATATTTTTTTTTGTGACAGAAGGAGCCTGGGTCAGGGTGTGTGGGTATATGTTCAAGAAAGAGAGGGAGCTTCTGTGTAGGGAGAGAAAGGTAGCCTGCGTGAGCGTGTGTGCATGAGAGAGAGAGAACATGTGTGGGTCAGTATGTGAGAGAGAGAGAGGGAGCCTGTATGAGGGTGTATGTGCGAGAGGGAGCCAGTATGGAGGGGATGTATGAAAGAAGGAGGGATGGAACCTGTGTGAGGGACAGTATGAGAGAGGGATCAAACTCTGGGAGTGGAGGGCTGGGGAGTGAAGATAGAATGAAAGGAGTTAAGCCTGAAGGGAAAGGGGAGAGATACTGGAAAGCAAAGGGGTTGGGGCTTGACAGGACAGAGTGAAAGAGGTCTGACCAGGGGAGTAAGGAGAGAGGCAGAAGGGACACTCTTTACAGAGTACTTCTAGGGAAATTCTGTTCAAAATATTTAAAACGCTGCATCTTTGAGTAATAACTTTTCTGTGTTACATTTTAAATTAATTGTCAAAGCCTGTGATGTGTATTGTGTTATTCTGACCATTACAAAGTACGCAGAATTTTACATTTTTGTGTGCAGAATCCCCCAAGAGTAGAGAATGCATGCTGAGCTCAGATGTATTGTTTAGTAGTAGACTGGATTCAACAATTCAGAGAGAAAGGGGAAGAGCTGGAGAATACAGCCAAAGAGTGAGACGGAGCACAATTATGCTCTGGAATTTGTTGCCAGAGGATGTGGTTAGTGCAGTTAGAGTAGCTGGGTTTAAAAAAGGATTGGATAAGTTCTTGGAGATGTCCATTAACTGCTTTTAATCAAGTTGACTTCAGTAGCCTGGGATATACTTAGTTTTTGGGTACTTGCCAAGTACTTGTAAGCCTGGATTGGCCTCTGTTAGAGACAGGATGCTGGGCTTGAAGGACCCTTGGTCTGACCCAGGATGGCAATTTTTTATGTTCTTATGTGGATTGCACAATACAGAGAAAGGGACAGAGCTGGAGAGGGGTGAACTCATTTGCATACTGGCGATGCAGGCACAGGGCAGCTTTCCTCTTTATTATAGTTAGAATATATATAGCACCTTCCAAAAGCACAACGGTTAATACGTGAAGGAATCAAACTAAACTGTGGATTTTCTCTGCAGCAGCTGTTTCTGCTCCAGGGACTGGGCCAAATTAACATAATGTTGCAGTAATACACACAGATTCTGAGGGGAAAGTTGAGCATTCTTCCCTCAAGGACACTTGTTTAATTGTTTTTGGCCACAGATTTCATGAAAGAATTTACCATATCTATTGCTGTATTGGGGAGAGGAAAGAAAAAAAAAATGAATATTCTGGAGACCATGAATGATACCTGCCCAAGCTCCACCTAAGATTGTAACAGACTGCTGTTCCACAATTCCCTTCACACTCGATCCCAGCTCCTCCATGAGAGTAAAGTCACAAGGAAAAATACATTTCATCATTATAAGGAGTCAATAAAGAAATACAGAGGTTTTCATGAGGATGACTAATATTAGAGCAATAATATTCTATTTGTATTCAAGAATAATTAAAAATATTTATATTCAGAATTACAGAATTTTCTCATCCGAGTCTAGCAATAATGTCCCTTTCAGGTGCTCTTAATAAAGTAGTCTCGTTATAGCAACTGTATGAAGGTCTCCCACAAAGAACTTCGAAAACATCTGCAGTTAGTGCAGAATGCATGTTACCTCATTAGCCCACTCTGTGAGAACCTGCAATGGCTAGTTGGCTACCAATCCTTTGCATTGCCTTCAACTCACTAAACAACCAAGCACCAACTTAGGGTACACTACCATGTACCCTAAGACTTGAGTCCAACCTTAGCAAGTTTAAGCGTGATTTAAAAACCTGGCTGTTCAGTGAAGCATACTCAGCCTGAGTACAGTGTGCTTTTCGCTCCGATTTTATTTTTTGTGCTTTTATTGTTTTACCCTACTTTGGAAGGTTTCTAATGGTTATTTTACTTTTATTTAACTACACGTGGCCGCCAAAACAATTGAGTTAGCTGCACTCACCACACAGACTTCTCCATTTTCCTGCACTTATTTTTATTTATTTATTTAATACATTTATATACCGTTTCACCAAATGCTAGAAATGACCGAAGCGGTTTACAATATTTTCAAAAAAATTTAAAATAAAGTAAGATTATAGTAAATAAAATAAAAACGGATATGAAATAAAACTTACTAACTAAAATAATAAAAACCAAAATTACATTAAAACATCATGATCAAATCCAATAAACCAAAAATTTAAAAAAATGGATATAACTTTACATTAAGTTATAAAAAGAAACAAATAAACACTGCAGTTTGCAAACTTATTTGATATTAGGTTGACAGCTAAACGACTAAGCTTTCTAAGTAGTATCTAGGGTACTGAAGGCTTCTTTGAAAAAATGAGTTTTTAAGGCTTTTTAAAATTCTTTTTTTTATTATAAATTTGCCTTAAAGGGTCAGGCAAGGCGTTCCACAATATGGGTCCCGCAACTGAGAATGCTCTATGTCTGGTAACATTTAAGGCGGCCTTTTTTACTGAGGGGACTTCTAGGAGATTTCTTCCTTTTGATCTAAGATCCCTAGGAGGTTTATAAATTCTGAGTTCGGAACAGAGCCAGGTAGAATCGATATTGTTGTATATAAAGGGAACTGGTCCTTGTGTGTTTCTAGCCCCTCTCCTCCTCTGTTGGGGCTTCACTAGTTCTTTTGATCATTTGAATCCTCTCTATGGCTGCAGCCATATCAAATGGCCCCAGACTGCAAGTATCGTTTGGCTGTCTAGCACTGCGAGGTGGGTAGCTTCTGAATAAGCAATCTCAGTGTTCACTTGTTCCGACTGTGGAAAAGCCCCTCTCCTGCAGTGAATCTATCCCTGCTCCAATAAACAATTTTCTGGGCTGGCACTAGATTTGATTTCTCAAAATTCACCAGAAGACCCAAGCCCAGCAGAAGTTGAACTCTTTTGCAGGGAGAGTAGAGTAACACTTCCTGCTGAGAGCTTGATGTGACTAACCAATTGTCCGGATATGGAAAGGCTTGGACTCCGTAGGTACGCCGCTACTATCGCAAGGTATTTGGTGAAGATTCTTGGAGCTGCCGACAGCTCTTTATTGATAATGGGAAGAACCCATCTGAAATGAAGGGTGCGCTAGTGGGAGGAATGAATGGGTACATAAGCATATGCATTCTTCAGGTCAAATGTGCACATCCATTCCTTCTTTATAGGGGAAAATCAAGCTGAGAGAATTCATTTGAATTTCTCTTGGAATAGATGTTGGCTCAGCTTTCTCAAATCCAGAATGGGTTAGTTCTCTGGATTTTTTGGGGATAAGAAAAAACAGTAGAAACCCCGTCCACGCTGGGGCGCAGGGACTGGCTGTATCACTTGTTGAAGAGAAAGAGATCACACTTCCAGTTGGAGTTGTGTCAAGTGAGATGGATCTGGATTGAGATTCGAACAATAAGAAAGAGAGAGCAGCCAGGAGGAATACAAATGGTATCTATATTCTACAATCTTGAGAACCCAGAAGTCCTTTGTAATTTGACACCACTCCTGCAGATAAGACTAGATTTTGCCTCCCTCTGGAGAGTGGGCTTGATAAAAATTTGGAAGAATCAAAAACTGGGTCCATGTTTTGGCTGGGACAGCTGATTGTGTTGCTGTTGAGGTCCAGCCAGAACCTGTTGCTGAACCAGAAGAGATGGGTGCTGGTACTGTTGATAAGATTAAAAAAAAAAAAAAAGATGTGCCAAAGTACAGTCTGTTATAAGAGAAAAAGGAGCATCTCAAAGAAAAATGGTGCTCAGGTCCTGTTGATAGAGACTGGACTATCACATCTTGTTCTTTTATCTGAACAACTGTTTCTCTGTGCTCGTCTCCAAACATGTGTTCTCCCAGACAAGGTACATCTGCCAGCTTTTAATCATCACGAATGCTACTGGCTCACAGCCAGGCCATATGCTGAGCACCTATAGAGATAGATGAGGTATGCGATATACCATTAAATGATTTGTAAACAGAGCAAAGATGCTGCTGTATATACTCTTCCGCATCTAGAGAAGTTTGAAGATAATTTCCAATTCGGTTGGTAGAAGGAAAGGTTTAAGCTTCTACAATCAGTCATGTAGATATTACACCATATAAAACTGATGGATAGAAATATGAGCAGTTAGCATTGAGCTCTGATAAACTTTTTCCCCAAAAACTGTCAAAAAATCTGGGTCTTTCCCTAAAGGCAAATTTGAATATATTCTTGTCTTTTGCTTTTTCAGCATTGATTCCACAACAACGTAGTGATGAAGTAACTGTACCAGTCCAAACTGTACCAGATCCAACTTTCTTGCTACTGGAAGACAAGTTACAGGAGTCTCCCACATCCTTGATTATAATTAAGAATGTTGTGAACTGGAAAAGCTGCTGTTTCTGATGGAGTTTCCAGGACTTATAGAAGACCAAAAAATGCAGAGAAAGAATGAACTGTGACTTTGAAAATTTACTTTAAGAGCAAGGGGTTTGCATAAACATACTGTCTGGAAAATCTATGTGTCATTTGTAATCCACACAAATCTGCTGACGTTTTAGAGGGTCAAATAATTTCGCAAGTCACTTATATGAAATGAGGACCTAAATATGTATACCCTAAGAAGAGGAGACAATGAGGATTATGATACAAACATCTGAATATCTGAAAGGTATTAATAATGCAGAAGAATCTAACTTTTTCCAATGGAAAGAAAATTGCAGAACTAGGGGTCATGATAAAAAAAAAAACCTCCAAAGGGGTAGACAAGAACATCAGAAAATATTTTTTCACAGAAAGAGTGGTGGAAGCCTGGACTGCCTTCCAGAAGTGGTGAAGACAAGAATGGTAACAGAAGGGTGTGGCATAAACTCAGAGGATCCCTAGTGGTTAGAGCAGGTGTGGCCAACTGCGGTTTTCAAGAACCTCAAACACTTTTGATTTTTAGGATATCCAAAAAGAATATGCATGAGGTAGATTTGCAAATGATGGAGGCAGTGCATGCGAATGTATTTCTTGCACATTGATTGGGGATATCCTGAAACCGGATCTGTTTGTGGCTCTTGAGGAACACAGTTGGCAAACTCAGGGCTAGAGAATGGAAACAAAGAGCCAAGATAACCTGTGGTAAGTTAGGATTTGAACCAATTGCCACATATTGCTGACAAATGGTGGAAGAAACGTTTACCGTGAGATCGAGATAATCCCCTGATGCAGATGCCGAAAAAGGTTTCGAAACACGGCACGTGTCGGGACTATGGGATTACTACATATTAAGAAAAATATCACAAGATAAGTGGGTTTGAAAAAAATTTTTATTTGCAAAAACAAAAAAAAATATGTTGGCACATAAGGATAGATTATGTGTAAAGCAATGAAGGTCTAATTGACCGGTAGTGCTTAATATCATGGTCCAGAGAGAAAACAATTGAACATATTTGTACTAAATTATACTCATCTGGGGTATTTGTATTCGTTTTGTTGACATCTGATCTAAACGTAACTTTTTAATGTAACATTTCTGCATGGGGAAGATTTTGCATGGAGCCAGCAGTTACACCCTAACCATATGCTAGGCACATAAGATGCGGTTATTTGATCTCAAAGAAAAAGGGCTCAACAAAATGACGGCTGAAATTCAAAATTCAGCTCGTGTTTAAAAACGAGGACATATTCTACAGTCAAAACTGTATATCAAAACAGACAATTTTGAGCAATACTCACTAGTTTTTGTATTTTACGTAAAATTCTTCTGCTTCAGTCACCATTCCAGATAGTGTCTACAAGAAATAAGGGAAAATTACTTACAGATCTGCAAACTATTAAAACACTTTCCAGCACTGAACTACATAAATCTTGTATATTAACACTGTAAGAATAACTACTCACCTCTTTCTTTATTATCCTTGAGGACAAAATTTTATCCACGATTGCGGCATCTTCTTCACTAGGGTTCTCCTGGGGAAAAGGGAAAGTATGATGAAAAATGACAGCAATTTTTCATTTGATATTGTAGTAATTACCTTGCAGTGTTACATTTTTCAATTAAGAAGGCAGGGTTGGGTGAACTTATGAATTCTTCTCTTTCAAAGATATACAGTTCTTTATTCTGCTGTTCATCTGTTGAACTCATGTGTCAACTTGTATTCAGTATCTCTCCAATTGTGGTTTACTGCCATGGATGTTAGCTCAATAACTAGATGTTTGAATACATTTCTATGGCTGTTAAAATATGTTAGAAGAATTGCAGAACATTTACGTACTCTTCTGGCAGTATCCTTAGACAGCTGTACAGGACTGATAATGGTAATCAAGCCAAACTAGTATTTGATATTAAGGGTCTTTAATGGAGAAATTACTTACCTGATAATTTCGTTTTCCTTAGTGTAGACAGATGGACTCAGGACCAATGGGTATAGTGTGCTCCTGATAGCAGTTGGAGACGGAGTCAGATTTCAATCTGACATCAGCACCAGTACATATACCCGTGTGTGTGTCTGGATAACTTGATTAACTTGGTTAACTTTCTTTAACTTGAATAACTTGAGAAACGTGATGAACTTGAACTGGTTGACGTGGACTATAGCTGGAGACCGCCAGTGCCCTCAACCGAGAAATGCCGACACCCGGTAACTATGGGTGTCCTAGGTGAAGGGAAGTGTGGCTTACCCGTGTTTGTCTTGCTCTCGGGAATTGACACCTGAGGTTTTTGTGCATAGCGGCAGTCACGGGCGGGATACTGAATCCATCTGTCTACACTAAGGAAAACGAAATTATCAGGTAAGTAATTTCTCCATTTCTTAGGGTGTAGCAGATGGATTCAGGACCAATGGGATGTACAAAAGCTACTCCCGAACTGGGAGGGAGGCTGCCCGTGGCCCACATAGTACTGCCCTTGTGAATGCTGTGTCCTCCCTAGCTTGAACATCCAGGCGGTAGAACTGGTGAAGGTGTGAATGGAGGACCATGTCGCCGCCTGACAGATCTCAGTGGGTGACAGCATCTTGGTTTCCGCCCAGGACACTGCCTGGGCTCTAGTGGAATGGGCCTTGACGTAGCGGTGGAGGCTTGCCTGCCTCTACGTAGTCTGCCTTGATAACTTCTTTATTCCAGCGGGCTATGGTTGCCCGCGAGGCCGCTTCTCCTTGTTTCTTCCCGCTGTGAAGGACGAATAGGTGGTCTGTCTTTCATACGGATTCCAACCTTTCAGGTATCGGGATTGTGGTTCTCGTCTGCGACTGAAAAAGTTGGGGGCTCGGGCATTGGACAGAGTTGCCAGATCCGTGGCTGGGGGTCCCCAGCGGTTTACTATCAACTGGAAGGCTGTGGATGACAGCATCCATTCCCCTCTCTGCTGAGGTAGTCCGCAGCGACGTTGTCTTTTCCTACGATGTGGGCGACTAAGATCCCTTGTAGGTTTGCTTCCACCCATGCCATTAGGGGATCTATTTCCAGGGACACCTGTTGGCTTCTGGTTCCTCCCTGGTGGTTGATGTAGGCAACTGTTGTGGCGTTGTCAGACATGACTCGGACAGATTTGCCCTGGAGTCTGTGACGGAACCGTAGGCAGGGTAGTCTGACCGCCCGGGCTTCCAGTTGGTTGATGTTCCACCCTGACTCTTCCTTGTCCCATTGCCACTGGGCCGTTAGTTCCTGGCAGTGGGCTCCCCACCCTCGTAGGCTCGCATCCGTGGTGAGCAAGACCCAGGTTGGTGGAGATAGCCTTACTCCCCCTTGCTTAGATCTTCTTGTAGCCACCATTGGAGCTGGTTCCACACTTCCTCCGGGAGCTTGAGGCGAAAGGAGTTGTCCTGGGACATCGGGTTCCATCGCGACAATAGGGAGCGCTGTAGCGGTCGCATGTGGGCTCTTGCCCATGGGACCACTTTCCAGAGTTGATGTCTGAACAGAAAGAATGGGTCCCTAGGCAGGAACAGATTTAGGTTCTACACCTCAAACAAATTCCATAGGACAGATTAGTCAGACTGTCGCGTCGGCCATCCTTATCCAAACAGTAATGAGATGTGAATGAGTGGATGGAACTCTTTCACAGCTCTGCAGATCTCCATGGGAACTGCTCACGGGTGGGTCACCAATGCTGCCATAGCTCTGACAGAGTTAGCCTTAACATGCAGTCTGCTAGCCAACTGAAAAGTATCTTGCTGTGATCAAAAGAAACAAGAAGTTGGGTGGACTCTCTAAGGGCTTCTGTCAGCTCCACATAGAAGGCTAGGGCTCTTTTGCAATCCAAATTGTACAGGGTTCATTCGCCTTGGTGCAAATAGGGCCTGACAAAAGATGCTGGCAGGACGATGGTCTGGTTAAGATGGAAGTCTGACACCACTTTAGGTAGGAACTTTGGGTGATCTTGCGCACGCACCCTATCAAGAAAGAATTTCATGTAAGGGAGGTAAATTACTAAGGCCTGGAGCTCACTGACTCTGCAAGCTGAAGTGACGTACACCAAAAATATGATCTTCCATGTCAAGAACCTCAGGTCACAGGAGCCCACAGGCTAAAAGGGAGTTTTCATCACCTGAGCTAAAACCATTTTGAGGTCCCAGGATACAGCAGGAGGCCTTAGGGGAGGCTTCAACTGAAGCAGACCCCACATGAATCGTACAGCATTCTACACCATTGTGCTATGCGCCAATCACACTGAGGTGAACTCTAATGGAATTAGCCTTCAGATCTGTCTCCAAAAGGTGTAAAAGATAGACAAGCAGTTTTTGTGTGGAGCAGGAGAAAAGATCTAGGGCCTACTGCCCACACCACATTGAAAGCCTCCGCCACTTCGGTACATAGGCCTTTCTAGTGGAAGGATTTCTTGAAGCCATCAGGACCCAAGACACACCCTTAGAGATCAAACGGTTGTAGGATTAGCCTCTCAATATCCAGGCTGTGAACAACAGGGCCTGGAGGGTAGGATGCTACAACCTGCCTTGATCCTGAGAAATGAGATATGGGTTAGTCCCCAGTCTGATCAGTTCCCTGATGGACATGCAACAAATTACTAAGTAGTATATTTAAAACAAATAGGAGAAAATGTTTTTTTACTCAACAGATAATTAAACTCTGGAATTAGTTTCTAGAGGATATGATGAAAGTTGTTAGTGTGGCTGGGTTAAAAAAAAGTTTGGACAAGTTCATAGAAGAAATATCCATAAAACATTAATAAGTTGACCTTGGGGAAATCCACTGCTTATCCATGGGATAAACAGCATAGAATCGAATGACTTTTTGGGATGCTGCTAGATATTTGTGACCTGAATTGGTCACTATTGGAAACAGGATACTGGGCTTGATGGATCTTTAGTTTGACCTAGTACGGCAAATCTTATGTTCTTATGATCCTAAGCACAAAGAGAAAAACAACAATGGATTGGCTCAGCAAGAAGAAAATTAAGTCAGAGTGGTCCAGTCAAAGCCCAAGCTTGAATCCAATAGAAAGACTTGAAGACTGCAGTCAATAGACGATCTTCCGCCAACTTGAAAAAGTTTGAGCTCTTTTGCCAAGAAGGGCAAAAAAAGCACCATTCAACTGTGCAAAGTTGATAGACACTTATCCTATACAACTCAAGGCTTTTATTGCAGCAAAAAGGGCTTCCCCCAAGTATTGAGTCAAGGTGTGTGAAGACTTATGTAATCAAGACTATGTTTTATTCTTAATTACTTCTTTGGAATATTTTTGTAATTCTTTCACAATGAAAATGCAGGGTATGTTGATCAAAGAAACCAACTCCTAATTCAATGTATTTTGATTTTTATTTTTTAGGAATGTAAAACAAATACAAGAGTGTGAAGACTTTTGCAAGACACTGTATGTATCATTCTCCTCAGGATAGGGGATTCACTTATAGTGGAAGCTGTTTTATATTTGTGCCAGTACAGTACCTTGTGCATGTGATTAGTAGCAAAAATCATAGTAATGGAGGAACCAATATTATCCATTTCACAGCCAATGTTTTCCAATATTGTACTGGTGCAAGAATGCCTGTCTAGAAAGTGTGTGTGGGGTATAGCACTGATTGCCAGATTTCAAAGTCAACACACTGCTCACTTTTACTTACCACAAATAACTGCAAGGGCTGTTCAGCAGGCAATAGAACTGAATTCTTTTTGGGTTTCACAGAAACTTTAGCTTCATCCTCTGAATTTTTTCCTTCAGTATCTTCGGCATATTTTTTTCTTTTGATTTGTCGATTTGATCTTCTCTTCTGCAAAGCATCAACAACAAAATAATACATATTGTGCCAAAACATTTAGCATTTATTGATATGCACCTGTTTTCTCAAAAACATTTTCTACATCTTGACTTGATATAAAATTAATGCCTCCTTTTTTGTACAACTAGGTTTAGAAACAAGTAAGACAGTTTATGCAATATAAATCAATCACAGGCTACTTCACCTGGCCGCGGTATCACCCCAGGTTCAATGTATCTCTAAATCACGACTGCTAGACAATTTTACTCAAGCCCTATTTCTTACACTCTTCCACCAAACACTGCTGCTTGCTACCAGCAGAAACAATGCTGGGCTAGGTCGATTTTTGGTATGAGCAGTTTAGCAATTCATATGGAAGGAAATTAGAACCAAAAAGTTACCAATAAGGGCCCTGACCTCAGCGGTCAGAGTAACAGAAGTATGAGAAAAATAAGTGTGAAAGCTTGCTGGGCAGACTGGATAGGCCGTTTGGTCTTCTTCTGCCGTCATTTCTATGTTTTTTATGATTTTAAGAATACACGCAGCCAGTAGTTGATTAATGGTATACATTATAAAATGAATATCTTTTTTTTCTCCTCTATCTTTTGGTCATCAATGTTACAACGTTATTGTTAAATTTTGAACTTATGTACACTGTTCCAAGTTTCATAACCTTGTTCTATGTAATGCCTTTTGGCAATTTTCATGTTCTGTTTCAATGTAAACCGATGTGATCTTTATTTCATATAGGAACACCGGTATATAAAAATCTAAAAATCTAAAAATAAATAAATAAATCTAATAAAACAAAGTTTCAGGAAACACTGTTAATCTACAGATTTGCAAATTATTTCTCATATAATCAAAACAAGAATGCCTTAAAAAATTACACTCAATATTCTCTGGCCACCTTAAATTAAAAGGCGAGGGAATGACCTCCTCATGTGGAAAGTGAAGATTTTAATTTTAAGTTATTAGCTTTATAAATAGTCCCTTTGAAACCATGTTTACTAGACAGGATTTTCATCACCTGTGCCTACTGTAAAAAATCAATGATTAGGATAAACAGCAACTATCAGTTCAGACTCAAAACCTCACTTCAGCAAGGACCTTTATAAAGGGATCCAAAGGGGGGGTCACACATTTTCAAATCATGAGAGCTGTCTGCCAGTTGCTGGGGGGGTGGGGGTGGTGGTGGTAATGACAGAACAGAAAAGGCTGCAGACAGCTCATTTTCTACACAGCAGGCATCACTACGTACCACCAAGGGACCTTTTATATTTCCATCCACCAAACAGTATCCAATACTCTTTCCATTCTTTGTCGCAATGTGCTTCATACAAAAAAAAGATATTCTTTATAGTCCTATACTATAGTCAAATTAGTCAAAGCCTATAAACCGAAGACTTCTGCTCTGTACCTATCCTCTACTCTGGAGTTGCTGGACTGCAATACATTTGCCAGTAGTGGTTCTACCAAAGCAGCTTGGAGCAGCTCCTGCAGGTTCCTTTAATGAGCAATCATGCAACAGTTTCTCTCTTTGGGTCTCTTTCTGCAAGATTTCTTCCGAGAGAGGTCGTTTATCCAAGCTGAGAGACCCTTACTGGGTGATTTGAGGACAGAAGGGCCTCCTTCTCAACACAACCCAGTTTATGGCCATTTTAAGCCTCTATGAGGCCATGGACAAACCTCACTGGGCCCCTTCCCCACTCTTCACCAGATAAAATGTTTGCGAAATTTACAAACTATGGACTCAGACCTAAAGAAGATAATATGGCATGTTAGTCTGTTATCTTATTTTAGCATCTCTATTTTTTTAACATTTTATTCACTCTTTTTTTTTTGGGGGGGGGGGGGGATGGGGATCAAGCTGGGCTCCTCTAAAGCTTTGGGCCCTGGACAATTACCCTATTTGCCCTATGGATAAAAAGGCCCTGCCTCAAAGGAGCCATTCCAGTATTTTGAAAAAAAACTATACTACGTCCCATTCTAAAAAAGGTTAACTTACCCCTAGACAAAGTCTTCCTTCCCTCAGTAAAATCCTGGACAAAACGGCTCTTTCAACTAAATGACTATTTGAAGGAAAAGTAGGTTCTTAACCTTTATCCATGAGGTGAGCAGAAAGATCACACCACTGAGGACCTTTTAGTACTGGTGCCTGATTTCCTGTTGCACCAGATTTATGGGAACAGTGATGTTAGTTTAGTTCTTTTAGACATTTCAGCCACATTTGATTGTCAATCATCCAATTCTCCTCCTTAGTTGCTTGGTATAACTGGTAGTATATTTTCATGGTTTAATTCTTTTTTTTTTTAACTAATAGTAAACAAAAGGTCAGAGTTAATGAGAAGAGATCTGAGTGGAATGCTCTCTCCATCGGAGTGCCACAAGGGTCTGCCCTGGTTTTTTTTATTTTGATCATCTACATATCACATCATTTGGAATCTTTAAAAACTTTATGCAGATGACCTGCAGCTAATGTGTCCCGTTAGCCAGTGTCTGACCATTGCTTTGAATTCTCTCTCTCAATGCTATTTATGAGTGGCGAAAGCAGGACAGGTTACTTCTGAACTTAACAAAAACAGAATTATTTGTGGGGCATTCCTGGTCTGTTACTATGCTCCCCAATTTGACCACAGAGGGCATATGTAGGCCTCTCTGCAAGCACCATCCACCCTCTACAGGTTGTGCAGAATTCTGCTACTTGGATTCTTACGGAACAAAACTGAACAAATATATCTCCCCTGTACTTTCCATGCTTCATTAGTTACCAATTGCATGGCGTTCCCAATATAAAGTTCTAACCTTCATTTACAGTCTTATACATAACGATTCATCTGCCTGGCTAACATCTACCCCCCAAGTCAACTACAGTCAGCTACTAAAAAGCTTCTTGAAGTCCCAACCCCGAAGTTGGCTAGCTAGACATTATGAGAAACTGACAAATATCAGTTGCCACAATTATGCAACAGCATCCCAGAACAGCTAAGGATTGCCCCCACCTTAAAATCTTTCAAAAAGGACTTGAAAATCTATCTTTTTGTGTCTGCCTTCAAGTCAGATGATGGGGCCAAAAGTTGAATCTGTTTTGCTTTTCGTGTATTTTCATGATGTTATTTTATTGTTAATGTATTCTTGTAATCCACCATGAGCATTTTATGTAATTGCAGAATATCAATTTTAAATAAATGAAATTTCACTTAAACTCTTGACTGTAGTTTGCAATCAGAGTTCTTTTTGATCCCAGCTTTATTCTAAATGTGGTCCCGAGATCTGCCATCTATAAGTTACGACTAGTCAGAAGGCTAAAATGCATTCTTGCCATTGCAAGACTTTTGCTCCGTAGTCCAGGCTTTTGTCATAATTGGAATTATTGTAATCCACTTCATCAAGGTCCTCCTATTTACAACTTCAGAAAAATGCTGCCAATTGGCTCATTGCTCCCTGTGCCTTTAAGGATCAGGTTTCCTCTATTTTATATCAATTGTGATCAATTGGAGGAATAGCCTAGTGGTTAGAGCAGTGGGCTATGAACCAGGAAACCAGGGTTAGAGTCCTGCTGTCGCTCCTTGTGACCTTGGGCAAGTCACTTTACCCTCCCTTGCCTCAGGTACAAACTTAGATTGTAAGCTCTCTGGGGATAGAGAAATACCTACAGTACCTGAATGTAAACCGGTGTGATCTCAATTGAGATCGAATGTCAGTATATAAAAATAATAAATAAATAAAATAAATAAATTGCACTGATAGCATATATCAAACAAAATTTCCTTCATGCTTTTGACCTTAGTTTTTAAGGCAAGGAAACTGGCATTATCAATGATGCCAAGATATGGACCGAGGCTTTTCTGCACGTGGGCAGAATCACACATGCATGCACACATCATTAGGCCTCTTTAATCATATAATATAGCTTAATGTAGGACAAAAAATGTTGAACTCCAAAAGAAGACGGAAGGGCGTACAACTTATCTTGCTGTCCACAGATAGCAGCAGTTAACAGGTAGGTAAGTAACTCTACTTTCTCCATGGGCATGCAAGAAAGTCAGTCCCAAACATGAGGATTTCCAAGCTAAGTGTTGTCTGAGAATCTTTTCTTCTTCCTCTTCAAAACAACAAAAAAAAAAAAAATGGATGCTTGGTGGAATGGAATTTAAGAAACATTTTGTATTGAATTTTACAATTTTTTTCTTTCAGTATTGACTAAGGGTATTGCACAGCAACATTTTTCTTTTCACTTTTTAGTTTCATTTAGAATAATTTGTTTTAAAATTTAAATGTTTTTAGTGGCTACTAACTTAGTTAGCATGCACTATTTCAATTTTGTCTACACTAAATATGTTGCTGTTTTAATTTTAAAAAATTACAATGAAATGACAAACACTGTCGTTTCAAATGAAAGCACATACATAGTGTTGACGTTAATTGCAAATTCTGATTCGATAGTAAGCTGTTCTAATGTCTGTATTTATTTAAATTTATTGTAATCCACCTTGAGACCAACTTTGGGAAAAGGCGGAACAAATGTTCATTCACCCATAAATAAATAAACAACCAAACAATCCTGTTGGGAATCAGCAGTAGTGAGAAGTAAACGTATATACTGAAGAACAAGTAGCAATTTTACATAGGTCAGTCAACAGATGCAGAGCCCTGCTAAGCTATGGAAGTTACTATTGCTCTTCAATTATAAGCCTTTATTTGACCTTATTGGGAAAAGCCTGCTGTGTCATAGTACATTTATATGTATTCTGAGATCCAATTCACAATTGTTCACATTGTTATTGTCAATCCAGGTCTATTATAGTAATAAGAAATAAAGAGCTGGGTAGATTCTCTAAAGTTCTTGGTTCAATCTATGCCAAAAAAAAAGTCTAAGGTATGCAAGGTTGTTTAGCCTTATCTATATTCATCTAGGAAAGAAAGCGGGAAGAGTGAGTGATTTAATAGAATTACAAGACTATTACTGGAAGAAATAGGAGATGTGTACCACAAAAGTAATTGTTGAATTTTGTGTACAGAGGATAAATTACTAATGCCTGAAGCTTGCTGACTCTTCCAGCAGAAGTGACTGCTACTAAAAACACTACCTTCAAGGTTGGATACTTGAAGTTACACATATCTATGTGGTTCCAAAGGAAGGTCTCATCAGATAAGTGTGGATGACAATGAGATTCTAGGACAGCATCAGTGGTTTTACAGGAGGCAAGTAGACCCTTCTTAAATGAGATACTAAAAAACAGGAAGTTAATAGTTTTCTCTCCTCAATTATATTAAGTGGTTACTGTATTATGATGAACTTTGCATTTATCTTTAAATCACACAGATATAATAATTAATCTAGCAGAAAGAGAGAAAGGGCATATGCCTCTGCTCATAAACCAAACAAATAAACCTATTCCACTTGCATTAATAATTGTTATAGTGGACCGTTTCCTTCACACCAAGAGCACCTGAGAAACATCTTCAGAACAGCTGAACAAAGAATACTGCCCCTTCAACATCCAAGTTGTTACAGATAGAGATGTCTAGATGAAGCACAGTGAAACCAAGATTGGAAGAGGCATCAGACAGATTGGATCACTTATGAATAGTTGAAGGAGAAGGAGAAACCCTATCTACCTGGGCCAGGCAGGAGCTATCAGGATCATGGTCCCTTGATCCTTCTTCAATTTCTCCAAGGTTTTTGCTATTAGCAGCAGTGGCAGATAGGCATAAAGGCAGCCTTTTCCCTAATGAATTAAGAAGCATCCAAAGCCAGACTGTGTGGTGAATTCCTTCTGAAGAAGAACGTTTGAACTTTGTAGAGGTGAGGGGGCAAATTAATCTATGGTTGGAGTAACACATTGATGAAATATATTGTTTGCTATCCGACAGATGAATGATCATATGTAAGGGTTACAAATTCAGTTGAGCCTATCTCTACCAAATTCTTCATACCTGGCAGATACATGGCTTAGAAAGGGCAGAGTGAGCTATCACCCATTCCCAGATTCTAGCAGATTCCAGATGGAGGATATGAGCCTTTTCTTCTCTTATTTATTTATGAAAAACGCTGTAACCCAATTGTCTGAATAAAAATGATTTTGGTGGACAGCAGGTACTGAAAAAGCTATTAGACAAATGTTATAGCTTGGAGCTCCTAGAGATTGACGTGGCAACAAATCTCTTGTGGAGACCAAAAACCCCAAGTATGAAGATCTTGTGTATGAGCTTCTTAATGCAGAAGTGATTCATCTTTCATTAGACTTATCTGGCACTAAGGTACATGAAAGAGTAGGCCAATCATGAGGTTGTTCCTGCAGAGTCACCAACTCGGGATCTTTTGAGTTCCCTGGTTACTTGTATCCAGGTATGGAGATTTTTCAAAGCCTGCTTCCTCAATGAATGTAAAGTCCACTGGGACTGCTTCATGTAGAATCTGGCCACAGAAAAATGTGCACTGTTGAAGCCATGCCTTCTAGAACTCTGAGGAACACGCAAGCTGTGGCTAAAGAGTTGATGAACATCTTGTTGCTTGAATATCTTGAAAAAGTAAGATCGGTTATTTAGTATACAGGATGAAAGACCTTTGATTCCAAGTATTGAACAGGTGTCCAATAAACTTCAAATGCAGTGGATTTGAGATAGTTTATAACAAATCCTAAAAGCTCCAGGAGTTATTGTTTATTTATTAATGCATTTTACATACAGTCATTCCAAAAGAAGATCACAACAGTTTACCAAAGCAACATTCACATTATTGGTCCACACAATATCAGAACATGCAACATTCACATTGTAGGACAACATTACATCCAAACATGTCAGCTGCATTGTTAAATAGCAATTCATGATGAATTAGGTTCTTTTAGGTAATCTTCATGAGGTAATCAGTGAGATGTCTTAACATTCTTTCAGTCTCTAATAACTGTCAACCGTTCATTAATCCATATCTATGTAATTTACTACAGTTGTAAATTTTATAGTAGATCATATGTTTTTTTTTGAAGAGCCAAGTTTTCAGTTCACATTTGAAGCTCTCTTTCAGTAGTGAGATGTAACTCCTGAGGTAGGAGGAGTTATGTATTTATTTAAACGATTTTATATACCGGCATTCATTAGGGATATCACATCGGTTTACAATAAACAAGGAACTATGCTTGAAGTAGTGAGTTACACCTCACTACTTCACGGACTGCAATTTGCTCGATAAAGTAATCATTTAAGTATGAAAGAGATAAACACTATGTCTTCTGAGGTGTATCACAACTACACCAGGCACTTAATGAAGACTCTTAAAGTGGTTAATGGCAGCAACATATAATAAAAGGTGAAGTGATCTCACTATGAATCTGAAGAATTGTCTGTGGTCCAAATATATCATTATGTGTACTCACATATTTTAGGTCTAGGAAGCAGATCCAGTCTCCTTTTATTTTAACAGAGGTAAGATCTCAGAGGAGAAATTTTGTGAGATTCCCAATGTACAATATGGGACAAAAACTCAGCACACATTTTTTTTAAGAGATTAAGAAATATTTGGAATATATCCTCTTTACTCTTTCAAAATTGTGATCTTCTCAATAGCTTTTGCTTTTATAGTAGGGTCAAGGCTTCTGTTATTGGATTTGGCGAAACTATTTCCTTGTTGGGGAGAGGGGATATGTAACCCTTAATGATGTGAAGGACCACAAATCTGTTATTTAGGACCAATTTATTGCAGAATGTTAATCCTTCCCTCCATCTGGATTTGCTCCTGATCCAAGACTAGGATTCCGACTCTGGTCCCTGTAGGGAGTCAAAAGTCATCCAGTTTCTTTGGTTTATGGCCACGTAGTTTTGATTTTTGCTGCTGAAGTGGGTGTCATCTGGAGCAAAGACTATCCATTTTGGGTGAATGGTCGGAACATCTTAGAAAATGATAGCAAGTCCAGTTGCAGTAGATAATGTCAGCAGTATGGAGCAGTATTCCTCAAAAAAGGTCCACAGTTTCCTTTACTTTGTTACCAAAAATATTTTCTCCTTTAGAAGAGGCATTTGCCAACTTATGTACATCTTCTCTTAGGCCTGAGTCTGTAAGGCAGGCAGGCAGGCCATTCTACAAGCCCCTATGACAGTGCAGAACCCTTAGCTGCTGTTCTATTATAAGTAGATTTTACAAGGTGCCCACCACATTCATCTCCTATAAAAATTATACTAAGGAAATGTTCTTGTTCCTCTGCTGGGATGGATTCCAAATCTTTTTCAAATTCTCTATAACAAAATGCATATATTGCACCAAAAAAGTTAGTATGCAGATGCACAAGCAGACACATTGTATTTTTAAACAACTTCCTGCCAAATAGGTCCAAGGCCTGCGCATCTTTCTCTGGCAAAACTGACGCATGTGAACGGACTTCTTAGATTTCAGGTTTAAATGATATGGTAATTGAGTCTTCTCAAATCAGAGAGCTAACTGAATTTTACATTCACATTTTTACTAACTAAAGGAGTGGTAAATGGTGTTTCCCAAATCTTCACCTGAAGATCCAATATAACAAATTCTAAAGGAACAGCTACAGCATACCAGCTTCTTACTACTAGTCTCGAGAACATAGGACAGACAAATCAGAAAGCAGACACTGATGCATTGGACATCAATGAGGTCTTTTAATGCTTGAATCTCTTAGTAGGATGCTTCAACATCAGTAATGGTTTCAGCCCTTGGGCAGGTTCTATGCATAACATGATATGAATAGCTCTCACCCTTGTACTCAACCCTGCTGCCTTCTGCAGGGGAATATGCAAAGCATGGCTGAGTTTGGATACTGCCTTTTTCTTGCCTTTAACTTGGCTCCAAGGAGGAGGTGCAAATGCCTTCCAAGGTTGATGGCTTTCATGCCAAGTGCTTCAAAAGCTTTGATATTGACTTTGATACGGAAGCTAAAATGGTCTGTAAGATGTCCTGGAGCCCACGTCTTCATAGTTTTATGGCCCTAAGTGACATGTTGACCTAGTGGTTAGAGCAGTGGACTACAAACTAGTAAAGCCAGGATTCAAATCCCATTGCCACTCCTTGTGACCTTGGACAAGGCACTTCACTCTCCATTGCCTCTTCCCAGGAGTGGCCCAGTCCTTGAGATCCACAAACAGGCAAGATTTTCAGGATATCCACAATGAATATGAATGAGATAGGATTTACTTACAATTGAGGCAGTGCATGCAAATCTATCTCATGAATATTCATTGTGGATATCTGGCCTGTTTTTGGCTCTTAAGGACTGCAGTTTACCACTCCTGCCCTAGCTTGTGACAGATCTAGAAGCTGATGCTATTGGGGGGGAGGGGAGGGGGGAGAGGAGCCTTCCTTGACTTATGACAAAGAACAGAATCTCATCTCTACTTCAGGTGGCGCCTAGAATTCAGATGATACCTCACTCTGAGAAGGGTGGAAGATCCACTGTCTGATCTTACTCTGAATCTGAAGGTTCAAGGTCTTTATCAAACAGCACTTTCCACAAAGCCTTCCTATTTTCAAGCACGGTACTGCTGCACTCAGGAACATCTGACCACAACTAGAACAGTTGGTAGTGTCATGATCCAGGCCCAGGCAGCAATAGTCAATCGACGTCTGTTGTCTATAAATGCAGGCCTTAAATCCACTGACTGTAGGCTTCTTGACCTTGGATTTCTCCACTTTTTTTAGAACTGAAAATTCTGTTGATGGGCTGCCAAGGTAGCAGCAAAAGAAAAAGATGCAACCAGGCAGAAAAAGTCCAAAAAAAAAAAAAAATGCCAACAAAATCTTAGAGAGATTTAGAACTTGTCCGTTCAATAGCTCGGATGAAGAAAGACTAACCTAAGGGACTCGTGAGGGACACCCATGCATGCTCACAATAAGACTTTTATTGATATTTGAAAGCTGGGTCTGTACTGGCACCATTGGTGACATTACCCACACACATTATCACCAATTCATGCCTCTTTTTGACTGAGAATATTGTTTTAAATTGGGGCAAGCCCCACTAAAACCCAAATTAAATATCTTGCAAATACCTCTGAACTGCATAATTTCAAAGAAGTGTCTGCTCCTGCCACTCACTCACCATAATACAACATACATACAGGTGACTTGCCAAGTAACATAAGCCAGTTCAACCCAAATTTTCTCAATTTTTGTAAATGCTTGACCTGAAAAATCCTGGTTTGCTTTCTTGTTTAATTTGATCCTGGCTATTTCCCCCTGTTTTGGGCTTTCTTGTACATCTATAGTCTACAGACCTTCATTCACAACTACCCAGGGTTTTCCCTCATTTTAAACCCTCCCTTTTGAATCTAAGCCAGGGGTTATATTTAGGACCATTTGATATTCCGCCTCTTTCCAAAGTTGGTCTCAGTTACAATAAATTTAAATGAACAGAGGCATTAGATCAGCTTACAGTCAAATCAGAATTGACAATGAATGAATTACTGGGATCCAGTATAGAAAGTCCCATTTGTGAATAGTTGTGTCCCTGTTGTATGGTTCACAAATCTCTTTGCATTGTGGTATGCATGCACACTGTGTCTGGTCATTAGGTGTCATTATTGTGCCATGACTGAGACTCCAGGTTGGACAATCACTCAGTCCTGGCCAGTCCAAGAAGCAGAAGCTGGGCTTGGGAATTTAACCAATGTCTTCTGTAGGGCAACATGCAGCACTAATACCCTCACAACCCACACAACTTTATCAGACAAAACCAAAAGTCTCTAATGGTCTGTTTGATTCAATTACATTTACTAAATATAGAAAAGCCTACTTCACTTCTAGATTAGGCAACTGGCCCTCCGTTGCTAACAATTTAAGATTTTGGTGGGCTGAATTAAAAATATCTAATGATGTCACGAATAAAAGAAAATTACTGCCCACACACACACTGATCATCAAAGCAAGGAAATAATTTCTTTACTTAATTTATCTACTTTGTTTTTACAGAGTTGTACAGAGTTCTTGTTGCCATCGCCCTTGAAATGTAAAATTACAAATAACCTGTTTGCTAACAGATTTTTTTCTAATATACTGTAACCAGCTTTGAGTGAATTACATATTCAAAAAGGCAGGATATAATTCCGAGCAATAAATACATTTAAATTTCTTCATTTAGATACTCACCTGGGAATTCTCATCTTTTAACGAACGCTGAGAGGTCTGCTCTGTATCTGACATTTCATCTGAAGACTCATTCTTTCTCTTCTGTTTTTTACCCAATGTAATGATGAGTTTACTGTTGCAAAACCACAAGTAACACAGATACGGTTAGAATACTACAAAAATATTGTGGGTAAATAATTCCAGAACTCTATTAAAGTACTGTACATTTGGAAAAATAGTTTCCAAGTGCACCCACAGGAAGTGACAAAGACAATTCATCTCACGCACGACAATACAAACTTAGTGTGTCCAGTATCACATTTATTCCTGTTTTCTTTCCAGGTCAAGTAATGCAAAGTCTGTAAAATAAGTTCATCCAATTTTGTTGTTATGCTAACTGGAGTGGATATCTACAAGGACAGCTGAACCTTCACAAAAATGCACTCAAACACACACTTATTCTCTCTCCTATGATAAAACCAACACAAAGGTGACATGCATGACTTGAGATTTGTCATATCATCTTGAATATTGCCAATTATCATCTAAAAGTCATTTAGTAAGAAAATGTTAACATACAGTGCCTTGTAAATGTCTTTATACCCTTGGACATTTTTCACATTCTGTCTAAAAAATACAAATCAAAATGTATTAAAGTAGCAGTTTGTTTCACTGATCTTCACAGCATACTCTACATTTTCATTGTGAAAGAACGATTATTGACAAAATGATTATAAAAATATTCTAAAAGTAACTACTAATAAAAAAAACAGTCTTGATAGTGTAAGTCAAAGCAAAACCAAATTAGCTCTTGTTCAAAACAGTTGTCTTAGCAAGGAACATAAGTATTTAAATAAAACCCATCTTGTCCAATCATAGCAGTTGACCTGTTTCAAAGTCTTCTGGATGACGTATAAAATGAATCTGTAGCCAAGGTCATAACATGCGGAACAAGGAGTTGCCAAAAGAGCTGCGGGATAATATTATGCAAAGGTACAGACTAGGGGAAGGCTATAAGAGAATTTCTGTTCCTTGAACCACTGTCAGGTTCATCGCTGTAAAGTAGAAACAGAACGGCACCACCAAGATATTGCCCCACTCAGGATGTCCTGCAAAGTCAGCAGCTGTGAGTTAAGGATCCCTGTGAGGGCTAAGATTTGTAAAAAAAAGAACAAAGTGTGGGGTCATTGTTGACTGTTCATGAGAGGGAAGCCACACAGCATTTACAAAGAAATGCTTCGGGGACGATTGCATGCATGTAAAAGGTTCTGTGGAACTCTTTGATCTTGATGCTAGGCAATGTGTGCAGCGTACACAGCACATCTCTCTAACATCATCACTATAGTGGTGGCAGCAGCATGGTACGCAGGTGCTTTGCAGCAGCGAGGACAGATACAGGCAGATCCTGAAGGAAAACCATTCCAGAGTTGTGACTCTGGAGAAGATTGACCTTTCAACAGGACAAGGATCCTAAGCACAAAGCAAATGAACAGCGGAGTGACTCAGCAAGAGCAAAGTGAATATTCTTGAGTGGCCCAGTCAAACCCAGGCCTGAATCCAATAGAAAATCTGTGTTAAGACTTGAAGATTATAGTCCACAGCCAACTTGAAAGTGCTTAAGCTCTTTTGCTAAGAAGAATGGATAAAAATGGCACCATCTAACTGTTCAAAATTGGCAGATACTGTATTTATCCTAAATGACTCATAGTATTATTGCTGCAGAAGGGGCTTCCAACAAGTACCAAGTCAAGGGGTATGAAGGCTTTTGCAATCAAAACTGTTTGTTTTTTTTATTATTCTTAATTACTTTTGTAATATTGGTATAATTATTTCACAAACTGTAAAATATGTTTACATCATTTAAAAAATTCCTACTTTAACGCTTTTTGATAAGTATTTTTTTTAGACAACAGAATGTGACACATGTACAAGAGTGTGAAGACTGTTTACAAAGCACTGTACACATGTAGTGAAAAGCTCCAACAAATGTTTTCTTCTCACTTTCTGAAAGTCATGGTGCATCCAAATCATAACTGTTAACATATAAGAAAGTAAAAAAAAATAAAAAAAATACTGAGCTATCAACATACAATTTCAATGAAGCAATCAGACACTGTGCAAAAACATTAACTTAACACCTTTTAAAAGATGGAATATATGGAGATAAGTGCCTTTTATTCTAGATTCAAAAACTATATTTAGAACACAGCACAAGCAGCAAACAAGGAGGCAGAACTTGTAAGCAACTAACAATCCAGACATCTTATATAGTATGTACAACAGGTAGAGAGTCAAATAACCACCTCCTACGCCCCCCTGTGCTCCACGTTATACACTGAATACAGGACCCTGTGTCACAAGTTGTCTGGCCATCCGTCCTGACAGTTTGAGAAAGGACGGCTCCTGGACAGGCTCTGAAAACAGCTTTGCATTTGTTTAGTCTATAGAAGAAAAACTGGGAACGCCAACAACTGATCAGCTCTGTTCCCAATAACAAGTGGCCTTGGTTCAGAGGAACACATGTTCCTGTAATTCAGATAGCATGCGTGGAGAAACAGAGAGATGCCAGCATGCCTTCAGGGAAAATTCATACTTAAGGCTTCCATAGCAGGAACTGGACTTCTCTCTCTTGCCCCCTCCTCATTAGGATGTCTGACTTCATGGTTACCTCTATATGCCACACGCTGACATGCCGTTATGGCTCCAGCTAAAGAAGGTGCTGTCTGTCTGTCATCCAACATTTGGCCTTTGCAAAGAGCATTCAACAGTGTGCAAAGCCAGGAAGATAGAGGGTCTAAAACCTGTGCCTGTTCTTGCAAAGCGCTTAATGGATAGGAAGGGGAAATGGGTAGAGGGCAGGGCACATCTTATCCACTGAATATTAAATGGGTGGCAGCTATTAAAGTCAATAAAACCCTACAGTTAATTATATGAAGAATTGTAAAATTTGGATTACATTTTAACTTAAAATATATATCAAAGTCAAATTAAATGTATCATCATAAAGAACCAATAATCACTCTTGTACATCTTTAGTCCAATAAAACAGATACAGACAACATAACCTCCAAAATACAGATGCCAGGAAGGATATTTGGAGGGGTGGGGAGGGGCAATAGCATCTGGAGTGAGGGCAAGGTGGAAGGAGAGAGGAGCAACAGCACTAGAAACACAATACTACTAAGGATTATTCTCTGACATTTTTGTATGGCAATCATTACTACACAAGAAGAATTTTATGAAGCAGTAATCTAACTTGCATTGCACACTTTAAATGTAAGAGCATGCCTAAACATTTGTTTTTCAAATAACTGCAACAATATTGTTCTATATCTCTTATTCTCTTCACTCCAGGTTCTTGTTTTGTTCTTATTTAACTATTTCCTGTCATCTCTCCCTTTTCTCTGTGCTTTTAAAAACTAACATTCTTTCCTGTTCCTCTCTACCCAATTCCTTCCTCTTCCTTCCCCTGTCCAACGTTTTCCTCACTTTCTTCAACATCCGCATTTACTCCCCAACCCCCTCACTGAAGCTTGTAGGTGCTAGTAGGCAACATCTTGGGCCTCTACTGTGGCTGCCAGCACTGGCTCCATGCCCCTAGTAGCAAAGGCAACTTCATACCCGAGATTCATTTACCCCCACAATAAAAGTATCCCGTTTTCTCAAGGACAAAATACGGCTACTACAGAACAATGCATGAGATTGAAAGAATAACCTGCTCTACATATTTTATCTCAATAAGGCTGCTTTTAAGTCTTAACCACTGAACTATAATAAACTACTTTTCCTGTAGACTCAAGCCTTGACTATATTGTAAGCTCCACTGAGCAGGGACAGTACCTTAAAGAGACAGGACTAAGTGATCCAAAGAAAGACAACTAAAATGGAGCAGAGTCTGCATCAAAGCCATACGAGATGAGACTGAAGGACTTAAACCGGTTTGATTTGTATTTAATGCAGGAAGATCGGTATATAAAAATAAAAAATAAAAAATAAATAAATAAATAAATAAATAAATATGTATACACTGGAGGAGAGATGGGAACAGGGGGATATGATACAGACATTCAAATACTTGAAAGGTATACACACTAAATGATGCATGGAAATGAGAAATTACTACTTACCTGGTAATTTCCTTTTCCTTGAGGTGGATAGATGGATTCAGGACCAGTGAACCATGCATCTCTTCCATCAGATGGAGACGGAGCAAGCTGACGTCACAATATATATATATAGTCCTGCTGCGACATCAGCCTGTCAGTATTCTCTTCAAAAGCACTGTGGACAGACTAGCAAAATAATGATTAAAAACACACAACCATTTCTATACTCAACCAACAAGAAACATTCAACTCAAACAAGAATGTATGCACACTAGACTAGGGACTGGATCAACACTTACCCAGTACTTCCCTGGAATACGTAGCCCCGCAGGAGGACCATCACACAATTATTCAACAGCCAAGGGCGGGAAGCTGAATCCATCTATCTACCTTAAGGAAAAGGGAATTATCAGGTAAGTAGTAATTTCTCATTTCCTAGCATATGGATAGATGGATTCAGGACCAGTGAGATGTACCCAAGCTACTCCTGAATAGGGTGGGAGGCTGCCCACAGTCCAGTCAACATCGCACATGGAAAGGCTGCGTCCTCCCAGGCCTGCACATCCAGATGATAATACCAGGAAAAGGTGTGTGAGGTCCACGTCGCAGCTCGGCAAATGATGACAGGAGACAACAATCTAACCTCTGTCCATGACACTGCCTGAGCTCTAGTGGAATGAGCCCTAACTTGAGCAGGCTTTTCAGCAGCTACATATGTGGCTGTGACTACCTCCTTAATCCAGCGAGCTATTGTAGCCCGCAAAGCTGTCTTGCCCTGTTTACCTTCACCATGAAGGACAAACAGGCGATGTGCCTTTCGGAAAGGTTTAGAAACCTTCAGATACCTCACGACATGTCTCTTGAAATGCAAGGGATGCAGCTTCTCTTTCATTATCCAAGGACGGCAAGGAAATGGACTGATTCAAGTGAAAATCCAAGACCACTTTAGGAAAAAAAGGAACTGTACGATCCTGGAGTCACCCAAAGGAACAGCTCCCGGCAAGACAAGGCCTGGAGCTCGGAAATTTGACGCGCAGAACATATTGTTCCAGAAACACCATTTTCAAGTCTGCAATTGCAGTCGAAGGCTATGCAACAGTCGAAACATAGGGCCTGCCAAGAAATCCAACACCAGATTAAATCTCCACATGGGTACCGGTAATTGCAAGGGAGGACAAAGAAGTTTCACTCCCCTCAAGAAATGGGCCACATCTGGATGAGCTGGTAAGGATTCATCATTCACCTGGCCCCTGAAACAGGCAAGAGCTGCTATCGGTACCTTCAAGAAATTAAGGGCCAACCCTTTACTCAATCCATCCTGCAAAAATTCCAAAATGAGCCCGATCTTAACGAGTAAACACTCTTCGATCTTCACACCAAGACTCAAACACTCGCCAAACCCACACATAGGCTAAGGAAGTGGAGAACTTTCATGCTTGTAACAAGGTGGCAATCACCGCAGTAGAATATCCACACTACAGCAAGCACGCCCTCTCAAGGGCCATACCATAAGACAAAAACGAGTCAGATCCTCGTGAAGAAAAGGTCCCTGCTGCAACAGATTCCTGTGCGCCAGTAGAAGGGGGGAGTCTATCAGGAGCCTTTACAGATCTGCATACCATTGTCTCCTGGGCCAATCCAGGTCCATCAAAAGCACTATCGCCCTGTGAACTTCAACCCTCTGAACTATTCTGCCCAACATGGGCCACAGGAAAAAGGCATACAGCAGCTTGTCCTCTGGCCAGATTTGTATGACATCGATACCCAAGGACTTCGGATCTCTCCTGCGACTGAAGCGAGGAAGCTTCACATTGCGAGAAGTTGCCAGCAGGTCTAGAAACAGAAGGCGTCAGCGATCCACTATCAGCTGAAATGCCTCATCTGACAATACCCATTCTCCTAGGCCCAGACTCTCCCTGCTGAAACTCTGCTCTTACATTGTTTTTTCCTGCAATGTGTAAGGTCGAGATCTCCTGAAGATGCACTTCTACCCATTCCATAAATTGATCTATCTCCTGTGACACTTGCAGACTCTTGATTCCTCCCTGCCAATTGATGTAAGCCATCGTTGCGTTGTCTGACATTACTCAGACTGCTCGACCCTGCAGCCTGTCGCTGAATTGTAAGCACACCAATCAGACCACCCAGGCTTCCAGCTGATTGATGTTCCAGACAGACTCTTCTATATTCTAGCACTCTTGTGCCGTTAGTTCCTGACAGTGAGCTCCTAACCATGGAGGCTCGCATCTGTCATGAGTACCAATCATACCGGTGATATCAGGGAGATTCCCTTTCACAAATGATCCACTTGCAACTACCACTGGAGATGAGGGCAGACTTCCGTTGGCATGTGAAGCCAAATCGAATAGTCTTGAGACTACGGGTTCCAACAAGACAGCAGGGAGCGCTGAAGAGGATGCATATGTGCTCTCGCCCAGGGCACTACTTCCAGGGTTGCTGCCAAACAGAGTACCTGAAAATAGGACCACACTGTTAGGCGTATAGTGTTCATCAAGAGAAGCACCTGTGTCACCAACTTCTGAATATGAGCTTCTGGCAGGAAAACTTTGCCCTGCTTTGAACAGAATCAAACACTCAGATATTCCAATGACTGAGATGGCTGAAGACTGCTCTTGGCTAGATTCACCACCCAGCCGAGCTCCTGCAACAGGGAGATCACCTTGAAGGTCAACAGGCTGCTTTCTTTCAGAGACTTGGCCCGAATCAACCAGTCGTCCAAATATGGGTGTACCAGGATCCCATCCTCTCTTAACTCTGCCACCACCACCATAACATTGGAAAACAGTTCTGTGAGTGGTGGCCAGACCAAAAGGCAGTGCCTGAAACTGATAATGGCATCTTAACACCATGAAACACAGAAAATGTTGGTACTCCAATCGGATGGGAATATGAAGGTATGCCTTGTACAGATCCAAGGAGGTCAGAAATTCTCCCGACTGCACAGCCATCATCATCACTGAGCATAAAGTTTCCATGTAAAAACGAGTCACCCGCAAATGATGGCTGACCCCTTTGACATCCAGGTTGGAACAAAAGGAGCCCTCCTTCTTGGGCAAAACGAAATAAATGGAATATCGACCTGTATTTTCTTGAGACGTGAGCCCTCAGACTAAAGACTCGACAGTGTACACTCCATTGCCTACTTCTTCTGCAAGGAATGGCAGGGAGACACTATTAACACGTCCCAAGGAACACTGCAAAACTCTAACGCATATCCCTCCTGTATCACCTCCAGGACCCATGACCCAATATGATTCTGACCCACCTCTGATAAAAGAGAGAGAGACATCCCCCCTATCTCCTGTTCCCGGGGGTAGGTCAGCAAACCTTCATTGAGAGGCTACCACTACCTGAGACCGCGACTTGACTGAGACCTACCAAAAGGCCGAGTCTTCTGAAAGGTCACGCTTCTGCAGGGATGAAACTGCTTGGAACCCCTGAGATGACACCTCATACCAAAGGGGTGCGGCAACTGCTTCTTATCCTCCAGCAATTGAGGAACCAGAGATTCACTCCATTTACTGGTCAGTTTCTCCAACTCGCTCACAAACAAAAGCAAGCCTTTAAAGGGCAATTTCATAGGATTAGCTTTGGAGATCACATTGGCCGACCAATTTCTCAGCCATAACTGATGCCTGGCCGCTATTACTGAAGCCACTCCTCTGGCTGAGGTGCAGACCAAATCACAGCCCGTTCTCACTCAAGATCATCAATTCCTGAATGGCCTCCATAATAGGAAAAAAACAAGAGGGTTTACGCAAAATAACCAAAATGGGATTTTTCTTTGGTTCAGATATGGACTCTGCCCCAGGTACTCCCAGTTTCTTCAACATCTGGGAAATCAGGGCCAGCAGTTCATCTCTATGAAAGAACCACAACATAGTCCTATACGGTTCCAGTCCCGGAGGATCTGCCTCATCAACAGTGACATCCGGATTCCTATCAGGAGTACCTACAGTCAATCAAGCTATACTCCAGCACTTAACAGCAGTACTGGAAGAGGGAGAGGCCACTGCCTGAGAATCTGACTGGACAGGATTAGACGGGGTTGAGGACTGCACCTGAAGAAAGGATTGCAATCTTTGAAAAAATTCTACCCAATTAAAGGCAGAAGGATCTATGCCAAAACCAGAAGGCACTTGTGCGGTGGCCACTGAGCTCCTGTCCCCTGCTGAAGAACCAGTCAAGGGAGTTCCAAGGTCAGGCATCTCTCCTATGTCCTTAACCAGGCCCTCATCAGGTTGGGAAGAACCCAGCTTAGGAAGATAATTCTCCCTTAGCTTCTAAGCAGCACTGGCATAAGTTAGATGGTACTCCAGGCTGAGATACCCAAATATGACAGGCAGCACAGAGGGAAAGGCACTTAGGTTTCTAAGCCACAGGCAGCATTAGTCCGTCAGTATGCTTAATAGGCAACTGAAGATGTGCATCCAGCCGAATTCTCACTAAAAAAAAAATTAGGTGCACAAAGTTCACATGTACAAAATATAGGTGTCCCAAGGCTATACGACGCAAAATTTAAGTGCACTGTCACCAGGCTAATCCTGGTTGCACAACCAATACACTCCAGAATGTGCACACAGGCAGCGTGCCCAAAAGAAACTGGGTGCACAATTCAGATGCACAGCTGGATGTACTTGCATGCACCGAAGTTCCTACAGAGGGCAGCCGAATCCGCAGAAAAGAAAACACCACTGTGACCTACCATGCAGCGCTCAGCAGGAAGCCTAACCACGGGGCCTAGCCCCCCTGGGCTGCTCAACCCGCCAGACTGCCCAGGTCCCTTAACCCCCACAGGAGCAGGAACGAATATCGGAATAGCTCACCGAGCACGAAGACCAGAAAAAGCACTAACAACAAACCCTGTACTGACTTTTTTTTTTTTAAACTTACCTGAGCTCAGCCTTTCCCGGCTGAGTACAGAGACAGTATCCAGCTACGGGGAAGAGGGCATATACCGCCATGCTTAGCTTCCTGCACCTGCTGCCTTTCAGCGGTTAAATCAGCAAAGTTCACGCCAGCAGAAGAACCAGCTACCGGACCAAGGCACTCATCTGAGGGATCATGGAAATCACCTCAGGAATTCTCAATTGGGAGAGGGACCATTAGTTATCACCGAAGGAGAGCGAGGCAAGTCAAAGCTCCTATTAATTCTCCTCTAAATTTTGAAGCAATCCCCAGTAGGAAAATACACATCCACCATCTGTTGGAGTCAGAGAATACTGGCAGGCTGATGTCGCGGCAGGACTATATATACTGTGACGTCAGCTTGCTCCATCTCCATCTGCTGATAAGAGGTGCATAAGCCACTGGTCCTGAATCCATCTATCCACATGCTAGGAAATAACGCCTTTCCCAATGGAAGGAAAACCGTAGAACTAGAGATCATAATATAAAACCCCAAGGGAGTAGACACAAGAACACCACCAGGAAATAATTCTTCCCAGAAAAGGTAGTGGATGCAATGAATGCCTTTCCGGTAGAGGTAGCTAAGATGAGAACTGTAATGCAATTCAGAAGATTTGGGATGAACACAGAGGATCCCAAGTGGTTAAAGGATGGAAATGAAGATAAGGGATAACCTGCATGATGAAGCAGCCGTTACTTCACTAAGCGGAATAAAAATAAATTAAAAGAATAAATAAAACTTGTCTGACAGACTGGACAGACCAGAAGACGACCTATGTTACATGGATCTGAACAGTGCCAGGCACTTCTAAGTACCACTTAGTAAATAAGTAATGGGAGTAGCAATAATGTGCACATGCATTACTTATTCAGTTGCACAGAGGTTTTACTGATGTTTATTTAAGTCAACAAACCTGCCCTGAAACATATCCATGCTATTTGTTTTAGGACAGTTTTACCTGCCACTTTTGACTCAAACTTGGAAGCCAAGAAAACTCAGCTCAAATGAGCCATTGATAATACTGAGCAGTCTGTTACGTGAGCAATAAAGAATTGCAAAGGAGCATTCTGAAGGAATAAAAAGATTGATGCCACTTAGTGGTTTATGTACTAAGCATTTTCCCCCGACAGAAATAAAATGGGGAAAATTCTCTGAGCCTCGAGTTTCAGAGAGAAAGCAGCTGGAACTTTCAACAGCTGTGTATTTTTTTTTTATCTTATGGTTCTTGAGTTCCAGCAGTTTCCTCGTGCTCCTTTGGGTTTCCAGATAACTCAAACAGTTATGGCACTTTCAGGCCGATGCAATGTCGGCACGCATAAAACGGGCACTCATGATGGCTCGCCCTCTCTAACGCATGCCCAGCCACCTCTCCTGGGCGCTATGCATTATTTAAAGGAAGGGTCGCGCTAAAACGGAGGCACCAGGGAAAACTGCGTGTCCCTAGCGACTCATCGGCATCAGGCGCACAGAAGAGTGGCTGGAAGTGCGGGCTGGGAAAATGGATGCTCAATGTGTACAAGATACAAGGCCTGGACCGTCTATTTTCTGCATGCATATTGGGCACCCAGAATTTATTTATTTATTTATTTATTTTACACATCAATCTGCTTTCTGTGGTTCCTCCTACTTAGTATTGCGACGATACTAAGCGGAGGAATCACAGAAAGCAGGAATTTGGTTTTCCAGAGAGCCCTGGAGCCCGGCATACCCTTTGCCGCATGGGAAATTTTTTGAATCGCGGGGATTAGCTAAGAGCCTCATCTGCATGGAATTCATATACGAGATAATTCCCGTTTTGCATCAGGGATTATGGATGCTCATCCAAATCGCACCTCCAATCACGTTAAGCCATGCACTGGATGCAGCGCATGGTATTGTATCAGCCTGAGTGAGCCTCACTCACAACTACCAGAATATCCCCGCATCCAGCCCAGAAACCCAGGGGTGCTTGCCATCCAGTGCTAGTGTACTCTATTAGGTATCACTGCTCTGCAATGGTTATAGCACCCCCAGCCCTGGCTGGCCAGGCTTAGAAAATGAACCCCAATCACCAGAATGTTAGACAGCAATACTGCAACCAAATTATCAAGTAGGTCCAGGCAGATGTGGATTTCAAAATACCTTGGAATCTTATCTGGAAGAAATGTATTACTGTAAGGTTAAAAAAAAAAAGTTGTACACGACCACTTTCAAATTTCTTGTATAATCACAGTAACTTGAATATACCCGCAAGTATAAATCTTTGCTCATTTCATGTGCATATCAGTTTCTTATATACATACACACAAACTAAAAAACAATCTGTGATTGAAACTCAGTAGGCCTCTCTGCTCCATCTCCCTTCTTCAGCTTAAAATCTTAACAGAGCCATTTCCGATTAAAATTCAAGCATGATAAATGAGCCCAAGCATTTCCTGCAGCACACAGGGTGAATTAGCTATGAGAAATATTTGCAACAAGCATAAAAACAGAAGCCAACTCATCTAAGACCAGGCTGTTTCCAACAGACATTGGAGCACTAATAATTTTAATCCCTGTCAAGCTGTTAATAGATCTTATTACCAGAGACATGGATTGGGTGGATCTACTGCTTAAAAGTCTATATCATGATTGCCAGTGGTACCAGCAATACCATTAATATCCCTAATAATCACAATCAAGCAGAATAATAATTATCTCACTACGTGCTACTTATCTCGCACTTTAAACCCATATTTTATCGGGTATTAATAAAGAGTTAATGGCTGCCTTGCTTTTAACTATAGGGTGGCAAAAATTTTCCTTCAAAGCTTTCATATCTTGACAAATGTCACTGATCAAATGCATTCTTTGAATAATCACTGACAGTGATTACAAACAATCCAACACAATCGCAGATAGAAAGCAGTCTTTAAATATACAGTAGAAAAGAATGCAAATTTGATAATTATATACCGCACTGACACTGTGCAAATTGCTCCAGCATAAATATCCTTCGCTTTCTTTTGCCTTTCCACAAAAGCAGAATTTTGGCCTTTACTGTATCGTCAATGCAATTACTTTGCATCAAAGCAGTAGCAGTGACACACTGGGCACCTGCACAGAATGAAAAACCCTGCTGAGAAGAGCAAACGGTGCCATTTTCTGCCTCATCACCATGCTTCCTTCTTGGAAAAAGACCAATGGCAACAGGGTTCATATTCCAGAAATAAACATAAGACAGCTTCCTAATTAAATGGAAGCCTGGCAAAAAATGCCATTAAATCAAACATTCATTATAAGCAATCTTGAGCCTATATGCGAAAGACCTTATTTATTAGGGATCTGGAACTACTGCGCGCATGAAATTCTTCACTAATTAGACCTAAGCCTGCAAGATCACAAAATATTTTTCTAGTGCCAACGGTTCCATGATCCAACGTAAAAGCCTCATGCTAAGAACATTCCACACTGCATAAAACTCTACCACTGAGAATTTAAATTTTGCCACCTACAGTCCCAGTAGGAGGTGCTTTTAATGCCTCATAACACATTTAACTCCACTTCGTTTTCTAAATGCAAAGTCTACACATTTTTGTTCAAACCTTACCAAAAGAAAACTATTTCAGAGTAACATAAACATGTTTTAAAACTGATATTTTTTTTAACAACTAAATTTAGCATTCAAACAGGACTGGATACAAAACAAAGCTGAATTCTTCTGTTTATCCACAGAACATGAAGGCCCAGGCTAGCCCCACATTACTCTCTGCCTTATCTCCAGTTTGTGGTACAGTGGAATCTCTACACCACGGAAAGTAAACTAGATATTTGCCTTTTATACATAGGAGTCCCAAGTAAGGCAGCCAGGGGAGTCATGAGCACCAGGAAAATGGGGCCTGTGCCCCGAGTCCAAACATCAGCACCCCCAATCTCAACCTTAGCTTCCACTAAGGAGGAGGAGGCAGCTACAGCGGCCAGGCCCACGTGCCCAAGGCGGAACGTGTGAGAGAGAGAGCACGAGTGTGCAGGTGAGACAGCATAAGTGTGTGTGAGAGACAGCGCATAAGGGTGCATGTGAGATAGAGAGCATAAGTGCTTTCATGTGTAAGTAAGAGATAGCATCAGGGGCACATTTTAAAAACCGGCGCGCGCGTGAACAAAAGTACGCGCGTATCTTATAAAATCCGGGGTCGGCGCGCTCAAGGGGGTGCACATTTGTGCAACTTGCGTGCGCCGAGCCCTGCGCGCGCTACCCGTTCCCTCCAAGGCCGCTCCGAAATCGGAGCAGCCTCAGAGGGAACTATCCTTCCTCCTCCCCCCACCTTCCCCTACCTAACCCACCCCCCCCCCCGGTCCTATCTAAACCCCCCCTACCTCTGTCGCATAAGTTACGCCTGCTCGAAGCAGGTATAACTTTGCGCGTGCTGGGCTGGCTGCCGTGTTCCGGACCGGGGGCTGGTCCGGAGGCCGCGGCCACGCCCCCGGAACGCCCCCAGGCTGAAACCACTCCCACGGCACCGCCCCCAGATGACGCGCCGACGTGCACAGCCTGTCCTTCATGATTAGCTTGCAAGGTGTTATCTAAAAACTGAAAATAAAATAAGTAAATAAAGTGTCCATGCATAATCTCACTTTCTACTAGATGAAAAATAATCATCAATCCTCTGCTAAGACTGCCAATTACGGTGACATGTTGTGATGCCTTTTTAAGGAAATGGGGAACAAATCAATGTGTTTCACACAGGATAGCAAAGCACTACATAAACTACATTTCACCTGGGGACCCAGACACAAAGATTCCGACTCTGCCTTCCTTGTAAAGCAGTCATTGAAGGACAAAAAAAATATATATTTTTTTAAATATATTACAAGAACATAAGAACATGCCATACTGGGTCAGACCAAGGGTCCATCAAGCCCAGCATCCTGTTTCCAACAGTGGCCAATCCAAGCCATAAGAACCTAGCAAGTACCCAAAAACTAAGAACATAAGAACATAGCCACTGCTATTACTAGCAACAGTTTCATGGAATAGACTTGGGGGGGGGGGGGGGTATGATAGAGATGTTTAAAATCATGAGAGGTCTAGAACGGGTAGATGTGAATCGGTTATTTACTCTTTCGGATAATAGAAAGACTAAGGGGCACTCCATGAAGTGGCTATTTTCTAAGTCAACTTAATTAATAGCAGGTAATGTACTTCTCCTCCAAGAACTTATCCAATCCTTTTGTAAACACAGCTATACTAACTGCACTAACCACATCCTCTGGCAACAAATTCCAGAGTTTAATTGTGTGTTGCGTGAAAAAGAACTTTCTCCGATTAGTTTTAAATGTGCCCCATGCTAACTTCATGGAGTGCCCCCTAGTCTTTCTTTTATCTGAAAGAGTAAATAACCGATTCACATCTACCCATTCTAGACCTCTCATGATTTTAAACACCTCTATCATATCCCCCCTCAGCCGTCTCTTCTCCGAGCTGAAAAGTCCTAACCTCTTTAGTCTTTCCTCATAGGGGAGCTGTTCCATTCCCCTTATCATTTTGGTCACCCTTCTCTGTATCTTCTCCATCACAATTATATCTTTTTTGAGATGCGGCGACCAGAATTGTACACAGTATTCAAGGTGTGATCTCACCATGGAGCGATACAGAGGCATTATGACATTTTCTGTTTTATTCACCATTCCCTTTCTAATAATTCCCAACATTCTGTTTGCTTTTTTGACTGCCGCAGCACACTGAACCGACGATTTCAATGTGTTATCCACTATAACGCCTAGATCTCTTTCTTGGGTGGTAGCTCCTAATATGGAACCTAACATTATGTAACTATAGCATGGGTTATTTTTCCCTATATGCAACACCTTGCACTTATCCACATTAAATTTCATCTGCCATTTGGATGCCCAATTTTCCAGTCTCACAAGGTCTTCCTGCAATTTATCACAATCTGCTTGTGATTTAACTACTCTGAACAATTTTGTATCATCTGCAGATTTGATTATCTCACTCGTCGTATTTCTTTCCAGATCATTTATAAATATATTGAAAAGTAAGGTTCCCAATACAGATCCCTGAGGCACTCCACTGTCTACTCCCTTCCACTGAGAAAATTGTCCATTTAATCCTACTGTTTCCTGTCTTTTAGCCAGTTTGTAAATCCATGAAAGGACATCGCCACCTATCCCATGACTTTTTACTTTTCCTAGAAGCCTCTCATGAGGAACTTTGTCAAACGCCTTCTGAAAATCCAAGTACACTACATCTACCGGTTCACCTTTATCCACATGTTAATTAACTCCTTCAAAAAAGTGAAGCAGATTTATCATAAACATTTATCAAAACCTGCAGTAAAGGATAAAGTTACAATTATAGAATGAGTCCTGTACTCAAACTGCTATAGAATTGACCTGGACATGTTTTTTTACACTCTTCTAATAATTAATCTTGTTTAAAAAACTGTTACCGAACCTTATGGCACCTATGTAAAATGAAAGATTATAATAGCATTACTTTTATGTGCCTTTATGTAAACCATTGTGACGGTACCCACCTTAATGACGGTAGAGAAAAGACAAATAAATAAAAAAAATAAAAATAAATCTACTCTTTTCTGAAAACAAATATGTAGTTTCTGTTGTATAATGGATCTGGATCCTTTTCTTCTCCATAACAAATCAGGGGGAAAAAACCACCAAATTGATAATCTATATAAATAAAAATGTTAAATAGTTTGTACGAAATCGCTAATCTCAGCAACCACTGAATCGATTGCTTTCAAATTTGGACACAAGCTTCACCTCACATACAGCAAGGTTCTTCTACACTTACATTACATATGGGGGGCTGGTAAAAAGTTTTAAAATTTGGTTCCACAAAACAGCGACATCTGCTGGACGTAAGCGCAAGCTCTTACACCTTGCACAAACGCTCACACCCCACACACACACACGTGACCAATGTTTGGGATTCACACACCCTCCGACCAGACACAAATCCACCCTCCTCACACCCCCCCGCACACAAGCCAATTGTACTTACTTCACACACCCTCCCAAAACACACACAAACCCACAAAATTCCAGCATGCTACACCGGGAGGCCACTCACATGCCACATGTTTGCAACTCCCACACCCTACGAACTCACACAAAAACACCCTCCTCACACCCCCCACGCACATGACTTTTCTACTTAGTGCCCACACACTCCGAATGCATGCAAAACTGCAAAATAGTTCGGGCTGCTCCAGCGGGAGGGGCGGGCAACACTGCTCCGGGACACATTGCATACACTACGGCCGTCGGCTGCCAGCAATCAAAATGGCGCCGACGGCTCTGTCCCTTACTAGGACACTCGGGAACGCCAAAGGCGGCAGTAGCCCATGTGACATAGTAAGGGCGAGGGCCCGTCGATGCCATTTTCTGGACTGGCAACCAGCGCACCTTCGCCCTTACTATCTGAGCGAGACGACCGCTCCCATTGCTCCACCCTACTGACAGAGTAAGTTCTAACAGCCGGAGACAGTTTCAGTGCTGGCTGCCGAGGGCCAGACGCCAATACTTCCATGCCGGAATGAACGCCTGCTCCACCGACTACCATTTTTGACAGGTATCGCCGGGCCTGCAGGGGGGGGGGTGTGGGGATGTTATTGCGTCCATGTTCGGGGGGGGGGGGGAGGGCAGGGGGCAGTTATCCCCATTCTCTTTTCTTTCTTTTCCACTTAACCTGGCTCTGTCACTGCAACGCGTGGCCGGGTACAGCTAGTTGCACATAAAAAAAGATTTTAAAATATCAATGATACAATTATATGAAGCATGACTCCATCACTGCCGCAAAAGACCACAAAAAAGAAGACCTACGAACTCCGAACCTCTCTACATGTTCAAAAAGACCCGGCAGCAGAACCCTGCACCCAAAACTTCCTATAAAAACTTCCAAGACCAAGAGACTACATGACCTCCTACCTGCATCGGAGGCCGGATAACTGCGTGTATAAACCATTTCCTGCCAGACCCCTACCATCTATCTGGTAAGCTCACTGGAACCTCTCACTATATGTTATGCCACCACACCCATAGCCTATAATAGGCCACTGGACTATATTGCGCTGCATAGCCTGTCCCCACTACATTGAACCATACTGTACTAATATGTCTGAATTAGTTGTACCATTTTATTTACAATGTATGTTACACCACATATTACACTATCATATCACACTGTATCATTACACTATGTATCACTAAATATATAGCCCTGCTCCTGGTCACTCCCCTGAAACCTACGCCATACTATCTATCACACCTGCCCCAATCAAACTACTCTATACTCTATCTCCCCCCCCCAACCTCTCGACCGACCTCTACCCATCCATCTACCTACCCCCCACCTGTCCCCTCCCAAAATGTGCTTCCCCACCATCCCAATCATACACCACCCCCACCAACGGACCTTCCGCCCAGCACACCCTCACTCCTCTACCCAGCACAAATCCCTTGTACCCATCATGATCTCCCCCCTAACACAGCTGCTAGGCCTAGTAACACTGACCATCTCCCTATTCAACGCTCAGTCCATCCTAAAGAAAGCCCCCATACTTCAAGACTTACTCACTGACTCCAACCCAGATATCTGTGCTATCACAGAATCCTGGCTAAAGAACTCAGACCATGTTTTTATCAACCAACTCCCAACACAGGCATACGACATTTTCTCCATCCCTAGGCCCAAAAAAAGAGGAGGCGGCATACTCCTTGCAACCAAGAAAGTCCTTAACCTCAAGCTACAGACCAGCTCCCCCCCCCCAAAACTTGAAATCGGCCTTTTTAAATCTAAATTCTTGCAAATCTGCCTCATCTACGCCCCCCCTGGCACACTTGAACAGGACCCATCACCACTCATTGAATACATCTCCGACAACATAAAGTCAGACACACCCGCAGTGATACTCGGAGACTTCAATCTCCACGTAGACACCCACCCCAACACACCTGCTTGTGAAACCCTACTTCTTACCCTCAAAGCTCTGGGCTTCAGACAGCTAATCTCTGAACCCACACACAAAGCTGGCCACACCCTCGACCTCCTCTTTGTAAACACATGCATTACAGTACCCCAAACACCCACCACCACCCCTGTCCCATGGTCAGACCATTTTCTCATCAATGCCCACCTCACCATCAATACTGATACACCAATTGCAAGCTCACTTAAAAAAACAATTTCCCTCCGTAAACAATGCTCCTCGGAGGAACTCTCCCTAGCATTCAGCGAAGTAAGTGAAAACCTCGACTTAACAAACCCAGACACTGCCCTTCTATCTTGGAATAAGTCCATTTCCAACATAGCCAATGATCTTTGCCCCATAATCCATAAAACTATAACGCCCACACGTACCGAGAGAAAGCCATGGTATACCGATGAACTTAGAAAACTAAAACAAGACCTCAGAACCAAAGAACGTACCTGGCGTAAACAGCCTACACCCACACACAAAATGTCCTACAAACACACATTGCATTCTTACCGACAAGCAACCATCCACGCCAAACGCGACTTCTACGCAGCAAAAATCCACAGTTATAAATTCAATCCAAACGCCTTATTTTGCCTTGTTACGGAACTCACAAAGTCCCCCTTTCCATCCTCACAAGAAACAAACAGCATAGAGAAATGTGAGAATCTAGCCGACTACTTTCAAAATAAAATCTCCAAAATTCTAACACGCCTACCCCCTAACCCCGTACCCACAGACCCACTACCAATCGACAACAACACTAACCTCAACTCCCTTGACACTACCTCCGTAATGGAAGTGGAATCCATACTAAAAAAGATGCGACCATCCACTCATAGCGCAGACATCATCCCATCAAAAATCCTACTCTCCATTCCCTCCGCCATTGCAAGACCTATAGCAGATATCGTAAACTGCTCCATCACTTCCGGGAAAGTCCCTGACCCACTTAAACTCGCCATCGTGAAGCCACTACTAAAGAAACCCACCCTTGACCACAATGACCCTGCAAATTACAGACCCATTTCCAATCTGCCCTTCTTATCTAAAATCATGGAGAAAGTGGTTAACACCCAACTCTCCGATTTCCTAGAAGAAAACAATATCCTACACCCCACCCAATATGGTTTTCGTAAAGACCGCAGCACCGAAAAACTCCTACTCGCACTAACGGATACCGTTCTCAAAGGCATGGACCACGGACAATCATATATACTCGCCCTCCTCGATATCTCAGCCGCGTTCGATACCGTAAATCATCAAATCCTCTTATCACGATTAGCAGAGATAGGCATCTCAAACACAGCCTTATCCTGGTTCTCCTCATACCTAGAACATCGCAAATACTTAGTCAAGCTCGACGATTTTGAATCCACACACATTCCCCTCACACAAGGGGTACCCCAAGGCTCCTCTCTATCCTCCACCCTCTTCAATATATACTTACTCCCCCTCTGCCACCTCCTCTCTAAACTAGGACTAAAATTCTTCCTGTACGCTGACGACGTACAAATGCTTATTCCAATTCAAAAATCCATCAGCGAAACCCTTCAATACTGGGAAACATGCTTGACATCCATTAACTCTCTCCTCTCCAATCTCCATCTAGCACTTAACACATCGAAAACTGAAATCCTCATCCTAGCTAACCAACCCCTCAACTCAATCCACCAATTGACCCTCGACGCCTCACAATATCACACACTACCGCCCTGTGTCAGAGATTTAGGAGTAAGCCTAGACAATCAACTCTGCTTCAAATCCCACATTAAATCACTCCTAAAAGGAGGCTTCTACAAACTACAAATCCTCAAAAAACTTAAGCCCCTTCTCCACGCCCATGACTTCCGCACAGTTATGCAAACCACCATACTTACCAAACTCGACTATTGCAACTCCCTCCTCTTAGGACTCCCCGCCTCTACCATTAAACCACTCCAAATTCTCCAAAATGCCATGGCAAGAATCTTAACAAACACCAGAAAAACTGACCACATCACCCCCATACTCCAAGACCTCCATTGGCTCCCCATCACCTTCCGTTCCCAATATAAAACACTTACCATCCTCCACAACACACTACACAACAACAATTCACCCTGGCTTGAAGACATGCCACAATTCCGTCAATCTAACCGCCCCACCAGAAACTCCCTTGCTGGCACTCTCCAAACTCCCTCACTTAAAATTGGACACCTCACCGCCACTAGGGATAGAGCCTTCTCCATTGCGGGCCCTACCCTCTGGAATTCCCTACCCGTCACACTCCGCTTAGAACCATCCCTGAGCCATTTCAAAAAAGGAATCAAGACCTGGCTCTTTAAACAAGCATACCCTAATTCCACCCAATCCTAGCCGATGTTTACCCATTATTCACCTTAATCCCAACCTAGCCTATACCCTTACCTGATACTTTTCAACCACCCCAGAACTTCCCCCCCCCACACCCCCCTCCCCTGCAACCTTCCCCCCCCCACACCCCCCCCCCCTCTGTAACCGTCACTGTGTATCAAGTGCACAAGCCCCGCGCTACTGTAATCAAGTTCCACATGCGAAATGTGTCAAGTGCACATGCCATGTAACATTGTATATTAGTTCATTTGCATATATAACCCTAACCGAATGCAAATAGTTGTATCGCTGCTTGTTAAATATCCTCTCTTTTACTTGTGTACTCACCCAGTTACCCCCTCCCCTGTTCATTGTAATTTCCTTTCCTTCTCAGTTTTTTGTAAACCGACATGATGTGTCCTACGAATGCCGGTATAAAAAAGTTATTAAATAAAATAAATAAAATAAATAAATTGGTGGGAAGTTTAGAGTATTGACAGGGACGGTGGGGACTGAACCTGTAGCCCCAGCTGTTCATGACCAGAGGTTCTTGCACTGAAGCCATAGGAACTGACTAGTCCTGGGGAATTTCTGCGTTACTGCGGAGCGCAGAATTTGCGCAGAATTCTCCCCTGCGCAGAATTACCTAATTGCCAAATTCTGCGCAGAAAATGGCAGAGGAGACCCTGGCATGCCACGAATAGTGAGCGCGAAGTTGAAGGCCCGGCACGCCATTCGCGGAGAAGATGAAGGCCCACCCTGTGCGTGTGTGTGTGTGTGTGAGAGAGAGAGAGAGAGAGGGAGGGAGAATGTGTGACAGAGAGGGAGGGACAGAGGGAGCCTGTGTGAGGGAACTGAGGAAAACTGTAGTGCAGGTAGAAGAGTCCGCACAATAGAATCATCCAAGGGAATTTAGAGAACGGGGGGGGGGGGGGGGGATAACAATAAGGAAAAGGACAGGCAAAAATGGAATAGGAAGCAAAAAAGATTGTGGGGTAGGAGCAAGAGTTTTTAGGAACAGCCTGGTGTGGTGATTGAGCCAGTGGCGAGTCTCTGCGCTGTAAAGCTTTAAGGGTTTTTCCTTCAGGTGGGAGGTGCTTTTGAGAAAGTAAAGGGAAACTACATTTCCCAGATGCCCTGGTAGTCAGCCCCTGGAAGTGTTGGGGGCAGGGAAACAAAGAGGTGGTGTCTTCCTAGGGAGGAGTAGTCTAACTCATATAAAGCGAGGGGCCCTCCAGAAGGCAGGGAGAGCAGGAGGCAATCCAGGAGAGAGGATGGAGAGGCCGAGGCAGAAGGAGAACGGTGCCCAGGTGCACCTTTATTCTAAAGCTAAGTCAGCTCTAAGATATCTCCTTCCCTTTTCACTTCTGTGCAGCAGTTTGTTGAATGAGAGTCTCTAGCACTGTTAGGGGTTAATTAGAGTTGCTAGGTCTATTACTGAAAAAGCAAAGGGAGGAGGTTTTATTTTAAATGTTGAGAGCACTTATTTCTGTTGTTGGGAACCAAGTAGGAATTACTATGAAGAAAAGGAAATGTTTTGGGAATTAACAACACTATGAGCTAGGAGCTGTGTAGAAAGGGTTGTTGTATTAAACTATGGCAGCTGTGGAGAATTGTAATTAGGGCCATGTAGCTGGCCTAGGGAGCCCCTCTTTTAATGGGGATTTTCCAGCACTCAAACAGTTACCAACAAGGGCCCTGAACTTGGTGGTTGGTGAAACAGATAAATGTGGGAGCTTGCTGGGCAGACTGGATGGGCCGTTTGGTCTTTTTCTGCCGTCATTTCTATGTTTATATCTGGGAGAATTAGGAGTCACTGTATTAAACCTGCATTGCATAATATGCATGTTGAAAGAAAGCATAATAGAGCATAGAGAAAGAAGCTTGTTTTATTTTAACGAATTGGGGGGGGGGGGGGGGGGCAGAAGAATTGTGGTTTATGGTCCAATATACCACTTTATAAGATTAGCTTCATCTAGGCCGCAAGAGGTGACGTCATTCCTTCCAGATAGGGTGAGGATGGATACCTCACTACTGCTTGTGTTTGGGGGGATGGGGAGGGGCTGGGAAACTCATGGGGAAACGGCACAGGGGATTTGGGCTATTGCGCACACACTTTATGGCAATCATCAGGCTGTAGAACTGACCTTAGGGTCAATGCTGTATAGTATAATCTGTATCTATGATGGCTGAGTTAACTTTAGTATTTCTCAATGTCAAGGGGCTTAACCATCCCCGGAAGAGGCAATTGTTGTTTGAGGAAGCTAAGACACTTTGAGCTTCTATATTTTTTTTTATACAAGAACATAAGAAAATGCCATACTGGGTCAGACCAAGGGTCCATCAAGCCCAGCATCCTGTTTCCAACAGTGGCCAATCCAGGCCATAAGAACCTGGCAAGTACCCAAAAACTAAGTCTATTCCATGTTACCATTGCTAATGGCAGTGGCTATTCTCTAAGTGAACTTAATAGCAGGTAATGGCCTTCTCCTCCAAGAACTTATCCAATCCCTTTTTAAACACAGAGACTCATTTACTTAGAAAAGATGAGCGTCTCTTATGGGACAGGGAATATCCACAAATCTTCTTGGCCTCAAATTCTGAAGAAAAGGAGAAGGGAGGAGTGGCTATGTTTTCCAAGGATCAGAGTTGAAATTATAGCCTGTAGGAGGGATAAAGGAGGGTGCTATTTGGCCCTGGTGGCTCAGTTAGATACCGTTCTAGTGACACTAATTAATGTCTATGCTCCTAATGTTAATCAGGGAGAATTCTTCAAACAACTTGAACAATCATTAAGTGATTTTATTCAAGGACAGGTATTAGTGGGTGGGGACTTTAATACCATTCTGAATCCCAAAGTGGATCATAGCAACCCACCTAGGGGTGGCCTAAAAGGGCATAGACAACGCTTAAAGGCTCTCATGGAAGCATGGGGAGTGCATATCTGGCACCTCCAAAATCCTTCCAAGAGGGACATTACTTTTTACTTCAGGGTCCACGGATCATATTCTCGCATTGATATGTGGTTAGGCAGTAAGTAGTGGTACGTGGGGTGCAAGGGGGCAAAGATCGGTTCTATAACGTAGTCTGACCATGCTTTCATCCTGGGTTCCTTTTGTCTGCAACCAGACGAGCAAGGGATCAAGTATTGGAGACTGAACAACACATTGCTTTCGGATAAGCAGTTAAGTAAGGCTATACGGGAAGATATTAAGGAATATTTTCTTATTAACGATAATGGGGAAGTGTCACCAGGCATAGTTTGGGACTGCTTTAAAGCAGTTATACGTGGAAATGTCATCGCTAAAGCAGTAGCGCACAAAAAGCAGTCCCAACAGTCCCGCATGGATTTGCTGAGGGATATAGACCTGTTGGAACAGAAGCATAAAGTGCATGGGGGAGGGAAAATTTTACGGGAGCTAGATAAGAAAAGAAATGAACTCAGAGCCATTCTGGATGGAGATATTCACAGTAAAATGGATAGTTCCAGGCGCACCTATTTTGCCAAGGGAAACAAACCAGGAAAATTGTTAGCACGGTAATTGAAACAGCAGATATCCCAGTCATGTTTTAAAGATTAAGGATGTTAAGGGGAAATATGTGATGGATAATACCAGCATATGGGACAGATTTGTCCAATTCTATCACAAACTTTATACTAATGACCATCCTATCTTGGATGGAGGTCAAGATGCCTGTATTGACTGAAGAACAAATCAATAGCGCTAGATGGGCTGGTGTCACAAGGGGAGATATTTAATGCTATATCATCTCTTAAGCCCCAGGGTTGGATGGCTTTTCCAGATTCTTCTATAAGAAGTACAGTGACCTGCTTATTCCACATTTGCAAAAGGTCTATAATGAATTATTAAAACAACCAGTTTTACCACCTTCAATGGATTTGGCCGGCATTACTGTATTACGGAGGCCTGGGAAGGACAAATCCCTCTATGGCTCCTATAGGCCCTATCTCTCTCAAATTTAGATTTAAAAATCTTAGCAAACATATTGGCCAGTAGATTGAATAAAGTACTTCCCTTATTGATACATAGTGACCAATTGAGCTTTATACAAGGGAGGCAGGCGGGGGATAATATCTGCAAAATTGTCAATTTAATGTGGAAGGCTCGCAAGACCAAGACGCCATCCGTATTAATGGCGGTAGATGCGGAGAAAGCCTTTGTCAGGGTACAATGGGGCTTCTTGTTTCAGGTATTGCAAAAAGTGGGATTGGGGAGAATTTTCAGACCTGGTTGAAAGCAATGTATACATCGCCCAGGGCATGTATTAAGGTCAATGGCTCGTACTCCACTATTTTTGAATTGGGCAGAGGCACCCACCAGGGATGCCCCCTTTCCCCTCTATTTTTTTGCTTTGTTCATGGAACCATTGGCATTTATAAGGCACAATGCTGACATTAAGGGGAGAACACTGTCAGTGCTTCTCAATATAAAATATTGTTATTTGCGGATGATATTCTTTTCTCAATTGCCCATCCGCAATTAACTTTGCCAATACTGGTGCGGGAACTAGTCCGCTTCAGTGCTATATCGGGCATTAAAGTAAACATGACCAAATCAGAAATTTTAAATGTTTCACTTACTGATGATCAGGCCCATTTTCCTTTTAATTGGGCCTCCCACAGTATCAGATGTTTAGGGATACAATTGGGGGCGGACTGGATGCATTTGTTTAAACTGAACTATCTCCCGCTGATGGCAAAAACTGCTAAGGATCTGGATGTATGGTGCCCCTACACACTTTCATGGTTAGGGAGGGTGGCAGTTATTAAGATGAACGTGCTCCCGAAATGGCTATATCTGTTTCAGACTCTCCCAGTAGAAGTCCCAGCCAAATACTTGAAATTCTTGCATACAAAGGTTTTTAATTTCAAATGGCGGAAATGGCTACCTAGAGTGGCGAGGAAGATACTTTTCCGACCCAAGAGACTGGGGAGAATCGCCATGCCCAGGAAGTAGTGCCCAGGATGGGAGCAACACCACCTGAATTTGATGGAAGAACTCTCGCTACTCAGATTTACCCATAATCTTTCTACCTGGATTGTGGATTTTTTTTTATTTTTTATTATTTATTATTATTATTTTATTATTTATTATTATTTAGTTTAGTCTCCCCCCCCACCTCCCACTGGACATACCATGTTAATAATCGCCTAGGATAAATCTCTGTTTATGTATCACTAATCATATTGTTTATTGTTTTTTGTTGATTATATTTATCACTCTCCAGTTGTTATAGTTTAAAATCCGTCCCGCCTTCCATCTCCCATGTTTTACGCTCCCTGTTTAATGTAACTTTACCTTCTACCTAGATGTTAATTGGTTTCCCCCTGTTCTATTGTAAACCGGTACGATAAGACCTGGTCTTGAGTATCGGTATAGTAAAAGAAGTTAAATAAATAAATAAATAGTTTGAGGGAATGTGGGCAGTATAAGGTTGCAGGAGAAAAAAGATTATCATTCCAACAACTCTAAATTGTCCCGTATCAGCAAATGTAACTTGTGGCAGGGTTGCCTTACTGCTCGGACTTGGCTTTCCCATGAGAGAAATAGGCAGCATGTAACAAACAACCGTGAGACAATTTATTGGTTTTTTTCAATGTCTTTGTAAATTCAGGGCCTGAACAATAAGGCACCAAAGTATAACATTTTCTTAAACTATACAAAATGTTTTTGTTTATTTTTTTAAATTTTTATTGGCAAAGCATTTGCAAATAAAACATGATAGATCATCATTGTACAGCAATGGTTAACAATATTCAGAATACAATAAACATGCCCAGCCAAAACAATTTTTATCCCCATATATCCCACTTCCCCCTCCCTCCCCCTCCCCCCTCTTCAAAGCACACTAGGGCTATTCATAAGTCCTTTCCTGCTACTATAGAACTAGCTTTCAAATGTATCTTCATGGCCTCAAACCAACGAACTCCCAAACTCCATCACCCAAAGAACTCCAATGTCAAGGATACCCCCTAAGGTTTCAACCATAGAACCAAATGATTTACCAGCACATGTTTTCCAGTCCTCAAAATGTCTTATGCCATCGTAGGAAAGGTTCCCAGATTTGGATGTGATAAGCAATAGTGTCTTTCTGTATGACCGATAAATAGTACCAGTAATGCACTGACCAGGTCCTTTTCCTGACTGCCTCCGCAGTAGGCGAAAGTTCCTTATGCCAGTGAGCCGCAGTTTTTGTCTAGCCGCGCATTTGGTGGCCATGTCGAAGGATAGGCAGAGAGCAAATAAATTTCAGAGGTAAAGGGAATAGTTAGATCAGTCACCTGTGTGAGCATTCCATCTCCAAAATGGTAATAACCTAGGGCAGGACCACCATATATGACCCCTCCAATGTGCAGTTCCTCCAGCATTTATTATCTCGAGATAGGTATATTCTGCTTAATCTAACAGATGTGAGATACCAGCGGTATACCAGTTTATAATTAGTCTCGATAATGTTAGCCGAGATAGAGCTTTTGAATTCATTCATATAGCAGCGGGTCCAGAGTTGTTCAGACCACTTATGTCCCCAATCTCTCTCCCATTTCGTCTGATGAGGACTAGGTGAACTGGATTGAGGCCCTAGCCAATTATAAATCTTGGAAATGAGCCCCTTAGTTACAGCAAGTTTAAAACACAACTCTTCAAATTCTGTCATCCCACGAACCACCTAATCCCTTAGAGAGCTATTAAGACAATGTTGTGCCTGAAGATAATGAAAATATTCATTATCAGGTAAATTATATTGCAAATGAAGGTCAGCAAAAGAAATCACCTTTAAGTTATCTATCAATTGCCCACAACACCAAATGCCTTTTTGAGCCCATTTGTGGAATGTATTACCCAAGTTGGTTACTAGGTGCCCCCATTTGTATATACCTAGGTCCTAGAGGGAGAAGTAGGGATATAGCTTTGTGCCCAGTCAAGATTAGCCTACATCTGTTCCAGATTTTTAATGTCAAAGTGAAGGGATTATAAACCAGACAAGCTCCATCTTTCAATGGTAGTCCCCACAGCCTAATATGTAGGGGTGCGTCTCTAGTTTGTTTGCTCGATTTTTATCCAGTGTTTCTGGGAAGTACGGGAGGACCAATCTACTACCACCTGCAGCTAAGCCACATTATAATAATGTGACAATCCAGGTAGAAAGATTATGGGTAAATCTGATAAGTATCCACAAAACTTTTCACTGCAAAGAAACTCCACAAACCTCTTATAGTCTTGGAGGGTGCAAACATCTTGGAAGTGAAAAGGTTAAATCTAGCTCCATTTTATCTAACTTGCCACCACTGATTGCCATCTTCTTAAATATAGACAATACAGTTATTGACCAAGATGCATTACCAAATCTAACAGTAATGAAACAACGAAACTTAATAAACATACACATCATTGAAACGATAAAATATTTGATATGCCTCATCTTTATTCCCATATATGCTCAATCCATCACCAAAAAAATCATGCTAATAACAGACATGCTGCAAGAACAAAAACCCGACTTCATCGCAATAACCAAAACATGGCTCAAAAATACAGACAATGTATTAACAAACCAATTAGCCAACAGCTCATATGTCATATTCTCAATTCCCAGAACAAACCGCAAAGGTGACGGAATAATGCTAATAGTAAAAAAAAAATATCTTGCTATGAAACTAATACCTATCTCACCACCCAAACAATATGAAATAGCCATATTAGACTCTACCAAGCTCCAAATACTTATCTACTGTCCTCCCAAACTACTTGAGATAATCATCTCTCCACTAATCAAGTTTCTCACCTCCACCATCAAAAACAAAAAACCCACAATCATATTAGGAGACCTCAATCTCCACGCCGACGAAACCCTCCCTTCCCACTCTACCCAAACACTGAGAGATATCCTAACCACACTCAACTTCACACAAATAATAAACCCACACACAAGGCAGGACACACGACAGACCTGATATTCACTAATGACAAATTTCAATCAAACCCCACATTAAATTACACACCTGTACCATGGTCTGACCACTATCTAATAAACTGTGATACAAAAATTGTATCCCATCACTCAAAAAACTAACAAGCCATACTCCTTCAAATACAGACCCCCATTCCCCCTAGAACCACTCCAACAAGAACTTGGAAAACATCTAAAAAGAGATAGACCTGACCAGCATAAATAATGCCACACAATCCTGGCAAAAAATCACCTCGAATATAGCCAATAATCTAAATCCAGAAAGAACAAAAAAGATCAATAACAAACAAAATAATGATAATCCATGGTTCAACAAAGATCTAAGAACAGCCAAATCAACACTCAGAAAAAAGGAAAAGGAATGGTGCAAAAACAAATGCTCCCTGACACTAGCCAGATATCGAACCTACCTAGCAATATACAAAAACCTGATAAAGCTAAAAGGGACTACTACAGTGAACAAAACCACTCGAACAATCCAAAAACCCTGTTCAACATAGTAAAAAACCTAACCTCAGACAAAAGCAACAATGACACCCATGCAAACAAAAATCTAAGCCAAGATCTAGCAATTTTCTTCAAAAAAAAAAAAGTAAAATCACGGAAAACAATCAAAACACCCAACCAAAACATACAACTAAACATTAAAATAACCCCATGGTCATCATTTGAAACAATATCGTCCATCGAAGCTGAGAAGCTAATTAAAACTATAAACCCATCAACCCACAATCTTGATAAAATACCGACTCGAACCTTAAAAGAACTATCCAACACCATCGCACCAATCATCATCTCAATCATTAATAAATCACTCGAAGAAGGTGATCTACCAGACACCCTCAAAATGGCAACAATCAAACCCATTATTAAAAAAAAGAACCTGGATCCCACTGAACTCAATAATTACCGCCCCATCTCTAACTTACCATTCCTGGCCAAACTAACTGAAAAGGTGGTCCTGAAACAAGTAAACGAACATCTAGAATTAAACAACATTCCTTATCCCACACAACATGGATTCCAGAAATATTACAGAACAGACACTACTTCGCAACCTATCAAACACAATACTAAAAGGTTTCAACAAAGGACAACAATACATTCTCATACTACTGGACCTATCAGCAGCCTTCCATACAGTCGACCATCAAACACTGCTCCAAAGATTATCTGAAATTGACCTAACTGGAATAACTTTCAAATGGTTCAACTCTTTCCTTCAAAACAGATCATTCCAAGTAAACATTAACAACTCCATCTCTGAACTAATTCCTCTCAAAACCGGAGTACATCAAGGCTCAGCCCTTTCTGCCACACTCTTCAACATCTACTTACTCCCATTATGCCACCTACTGTCAAGTCTCAACATCACTTACTATATGTATGCAGACGACATTCAACTACTCATCCCTGTAACAAACACTTGTTTGTTACAGGGACGAGTCACACATCTCGCCACAATAAAAATACTCTAAATCACATGAATCTATGCCTTAACATAGAAAAGACCGAATGTTTACTGCTTGAAAAAAAAAAACAACACAACCAACACAAGAACTCAAACCAAATTGATAAATCCATGATCAAGCTTAGTGAAAACGTAAAAGATCTAGGAATTTGGCTCAACCCCGAAATGGGATTCAAAAAACAAACATGAAAACCAAAGAAGGATTCTACAAGCTCTCAATACTTGAGACTAAAACCACTCCTAAACCAACCAGAATTCAGAACCATTCTTCAATCACTAATATTCTCAACATTCGACTACTGCAGCTCACTACTAATAGGTCTACCAAAATCAACCACATGCCCCCTCCAGCTGCTGCAGAACTCCACAGCGAGAATACTCACCAATCACAAAAGATCAGAACACATTACCCTAGTACTAAAAGAACTACATTGGCTGCCCATAGTTAAACGCATAGAATACAAGCTACTTACCATAATACACAAAAACACACACAATGAAAAAGAATGCTTAAACACCATGTTCCAGAAACATATCTCACAGCGCGACACCAGATCAGCTAACAAAGCTCTGCTCACCATAGCACCAGTAACATCTGCTAGACTTACTACAACTAGAGAAAGAGCAGCTTCAATAGCCAGACCTCGACTGTGGATCTCACTACCTGAAAACCTAAAATTACAAAATGACATGAAACTATTCAAAAAACAACCCAAAACATTCCTATTTAAACAAACCTACAAAGACTGCATCGGCTAACAAAATCACAGCCAAATACTCACATCAAGAGTAAAAACCTTAGCACTGAAAAAACCCAGACAAATAAACATTACCAATCCACAACAATAGCCATCAATTACCAAATCTGCCTGTAAAGTAAAATGTATCCAATTTTTACCCCAACTGCTATCAAAGTTAAATGTAACCAAACCACCTATAGCAAATTGTAATATCACCATACTACTTAAGAAGCCATTACTGAAGAAAACCAACATCAAAGCACATCTGAAGTTTGCCAGAAAGCATCAGAGCGACCCAGCTAAAATATGGTATAAGGTTCTATGATCAGATGAGACAAAAATGGAGCTTTCTGGCCAAAATTAAAAACATTATATGGGGAGCAAACCTAACACTAAACACGACCCTGGGAATCATTATGTAATACCACATCAAATTTTCATCAATACTGTCACATATTTCTGAACTACATTTAATGCATTTAATACATGAACCAAAAACACAAACTTTCATATTTTAACAATAAATTCACAAAAATGTTTTTATTATTGTATTGCACTTACCCCACATACCACATAGACCTTATAGTTTTTCAACAGTGCACAAGTAATTCTCAATTTGTGAGTTGGAGTCTCAAAACAAAGGGAATCGACGGTTTTTTCTCAGCAGTGAATATGTACCTTTTAAGCTGTGAGCTTAAGGAAAGAGAATTAGGATTACACATTCAAACAATATTTAGGAGCATATATGAGCATTTGTTCTTTTTATGTATTTTTATGGGGTATGTATGTGGTGTGAATGTGATTATTTATTGTTATTATAAGGGTGTTGGGGGGGGGGGGGGGGGTGATATGTCCAGGGGATAAAATATTTGAAGATGTTGAGAAGATCTAATTAACTGTATAATTATTGATATGCTTATGGTATAATATATAAGTTATACTGTTGTATGATATGTAAAAAGTAGACTATATCTATGTGGTATGTGGGGTAAGTGCAATACAATAATAAAAACATTTTTGTGAATTTTTGTTGTTAAAATATGAAAGTTTGTGTTTTTGGTTCAGGTATTAAATGCATTAAATGTAGTTCAGAATTATGTGCCAATATTGATGAAAATTTGATGTGGTATTAGATCCCAGGGTCGTATTTGATGTTTAAATTGGGGAGGGATCAGGCAGTGACTCTCGTTGTTGAGTGCTAACCTAACACAGCCAATCCTCAGCAAACACCACCCCAACAGTAAAGTATGGGGTGGCAGCATCATGTGGTGGGGTTAGGGCACCTTGTTAAAACTGAAGGATGGATGGAGCAACATACAGGGAGAATACTGCAAGACAACCTGGTTCAGTTTGCAAAAAAAAAAAAAAAAGCTAAAACTTGGGAGAAAGTTCTCCTTTCAGTGGGGTGATGATCCCGAGCACAAGGCCAAAGCAACATAGAAGTGGTTGAACAACAAAAAGATGAATGTTCTACAATGGCCAATTCAAAGTCCAGATCTCAAGCCAATCGAGAATCTGTGGCACTATTTGGAAATTGAAGTCTATAAGCAACATCCAACCAATCTGAACAACCTGGAGCAAACCTGCCAGGAAGAATGGGCAAAAATCACTCCCAGTGTGCAAAGCTGATAGAAATTTTCCCCAAAAGACTTAAAGCTGTTATTGCAGCAAAAGGTAATTCTACCAAGTACTACTCTGAAGGGGGTGAATACTTATGCAAGCAACATTTTCAGTTTTTTTATTTTACAAAAAATGCAGAGAAATAATGAATTGTGACTTTGAAAATTTACTTTAAGAGCATACTGGCTTGCAACAAACACAGTCTAGAACAATCTGTGTAACTGTCATTTGCGGTATTAGGTAATGGTTCCCAGGGTCGTATTTGATGTTTAAACTGTCATTTGTAATCCACACATTTGCTGACTTTTAGGGGGCTGAATATTTTTGCAAGCCATTGTAAATCCTCTGTGCTAGTCCAGAAAATATTAGCTGATTCTCTAATCTGATGCCCACTGCTTTGTGCATTACCTATAGAATAGAAAGTTATTTATCAGCAGCCTTGCCAGATTCTCATTTGCACAGCAATCATCTTACGAGACACACTCAGAGAGCAAAATGGTGAAAGCAGCTAAATGCAAAATATCAAGAATTAAAAAAAGTATACATGTAATGAGAAACCGAATCAATGAAATACAAACACAGAGAAGTCCTTTAACTATCATTCCTATAGACGTTTTCCTTAAACCACTTTATGCAGCTTACCTGGCCTAAGGAAATGCAGAAGTAGGGTTCAAAAGGCAAATCTGTTTAGTGCTGCCATTACTGTCCAAAAAATCCCCCAGCCTCCTCTGCAAAGATGGAGAATAAAAACATTCTCCAAGTAATCATATTTTTGCAGAGACGGCAGTGAACTATTCCTCTGGGTTAAACTAAGGGAAAATGAAAAGTGATACTCATATTAACATAGATTAGGTTACACATCAAAGTCTTTAAACACGGCAGACAGAAATGGGCTTATAACAAGGTCACCTACTGAGGGTAAGAGAAATAAGCCAATAATTATCCGGGTGAAAAAGGACGCTGTACTTGGTTTGCCACAATAAACGCTTCCCCTTTAGACCTAACCTGCTACAAATCATTCTGCCTCACCTATCCCTGGCCTTTCTCCTAAATTCAGAACACCCAGGGGAACGTCTCAGGGAGCTGCACCACAGGAGGTAAGCAGCAGTTCCTAAACAAATACAGCACCTCCAAAAAAATAAGCAATGAAGAAGGTTTCCAGGGGAAAAAAACTGATCAGGGAATAAAATGGAAGAATCAAACCAAGAAACACAAGGTCATCTTTCTGAGGCAAACACCTGGGAGTGAAGCTTTCATCTTCTTGAGTTTATTAATTTGGTAGATCACCTTTCCTGTGAGAAAGGGGTCCCCCTAACTATGGCCCACAGACTGGACCCAGCTCACGAACCCAGCCTACCATCACCCCTTTGACTTCCTGCTGCGGGATCCGCCCCACAGAAAATTTGTTTTTTTTCACGTGCGACTTCGGCAGCAGAAAGGCTGGCAGGGTTTCCTGGGTATTACAGGTGAAAATGGAAAGACGACACACAAACACTGGCAACCACGAAGGCTGAGAGGGCTTCTCATGCCCCACACCAGCAGAAGGGGCCAGCCGACTCGTGCTGCCGATCGGGAGAGCAGACCCCCATCAGTGGAACAGAAAGTGGCTGAGCTGAGCTGCTGACAGGCCCCCATCAACTGAAGACCTGGGTGAATGAAAGCCAAGGGGGGAGGGAGAAGAGACGCAGGGGGAGTGAGAGGGATGGGAGACAAAGGGGAATAAGGAGGGGGTGCCATGAGAGAAGAGAGGGAATGAGCAGGAAGGAAGTGAATATGAAGGTTGAGTGAAATTAAGGGGATACACCACCCACCCACACACCCACCCCTCTATACCTACCTATCTGAAGGGATGGGGAAGCAGAGCTTCTAAGTAATCTAGAAATATTACTGGCATAGTAACTTGTCACACCCCCAGAAATCATCGCCCCTCCCCCCTTTTACAGCTTTTCAAATCACCCATAGGATAATTTCAAGGTGGTTAAAGCTAATCATTCAATACATAGCATAAAAGTAATAAAACATACAATACATAGTAAATAAAAAAAAAAGTTAAATGCAATAACTAGAAAGCATCTAGAAACACTATTTAAACGAATAAAAAAAGCTGGTTACAAATTTTGACCAAACAATGGCAAAAAAAAAAAAGATTAGAGCAAAAAGCTAAGCCAGCAAATGAACTGTAATCAATCATAAAATAAGCATAGTAGATCATAAACAGCAAATAACAGAAATAATAAGACAAGGCTATAAATCAAATTAATTACAAGTTGAAGGGCCATGTACTAAACTACAAAGTTAGCAAACATGATGTGTATAAAAATGGCAAATAGCATGCATAAGCATGTTTGCAAATTTTAACACAGGCTACTTACCATTCAATTTTTCATTTGCAAAGCCATTAGCAAAAATTATGCAAAATCACTAAAGAGCTGAAGATTCATGCAAGTCAGCTCATTATTGATTTTAACATAGCAAATGTATGTCCAGAAAATCATACAAAAAGGAGATTTTCTGACTAACTACACTTTACGGGGATGTAGTTACGTTTTTCTGCGATTTCATGCAGACTTTACAAAAAAACCAACATATTCTTGTAAATGGCCTGGTATCACAGAAAAAAACCCATCACAGTACCAGATCATTCCTGCAGATATGACTGCAGTTTAGTGCACTGGCCTCCCAATGTAGAGGATCTTTCCCATGTACTTGTAAAACATTTTCAATTACAATGAATACTTCTATCAGAGCATCTTCAATAAATTCTCTTCCAGCAAATATTAAATTCTTTCCCATACTTAACTCTTTCAACCCTGCAAGGTTTGAGAAACCATTAACTCTAATGCACTATTGCCAGATGTACTCGGAGTGGCATCTAAAAAAATAAAACCTGCATTTTCTCAAAGCTAATATATTATGTTGGTTAAAACAGTCACAGCAGTCAGCCACAGAGATGTTAATGGACCCCAGTCCATGGCCACGGACTGAAGCTTTTTTTTTTTTTTAGCTTCTGGATCAAGACATTCAGAAAGTTGTAGCCCTGTTTTTCTTTTCTTTTGACCCAGGACCAGGCAGAAACGTGCAGCACAATATTTCTTTTCTGCTCATTTAGCACAGTCACTGAAATTCAGCCAATCTTCCAACGAGGGCTCATGGTGCAATTGTTTGAGGTGAAGGGGTTTCTCATTTTAAGAGGTAAAGCAGAATTTGGTAAGAAGACCGAAGGAACTAGGGAAGGCTTCGAGATTTTTTTTTAATAAAGAAAAAAAAAATCTACTAATAAAAGCATTGCTTTATTTTTTTCTCAACAGCAAACAGATCTTGCTTTGGCAGCGCTAGAGCCCTTCATGTAAGGAAAACACTGTAACCAAATTTGAACCTACCAGAACTCTGGTCACTAGGTGAGCGCTTACAGAAAAGGCTGGAAATTGCATTCGCACAGTTCTTAGACCAAAACCTGAAAGATGCCCAAGAAAAACCCAAACTCCTGAGTGCTTTTTTTCCCCTCTTAAAATAGATTGCCAGACAAAAACAGCAACAAATAAAAATAAATAAAAGCCCAATAACTGACAGGTCGATCCTGTAAGGCCGCGGTAATAACAGTGCGGCAGTGTCAGGCGCACCCTTCCACCCCGCACCCACAGTTCTCTTCACTAACTCCCCGATACTCTCCTCTAATCGCATGCAAATGCATGCCGCGGCTTTAAAGCGGTAGGGAAGGGTTATGCCCGCGTAACCCATTTTACTGTATAGGCGCTTAATACAGCGCCTATACAGTAACCAGGGTGCGCTGGTACCTGTCATTTCAAATGACATTTGAAATGACAGGTACCATGAAGTGAAAAAAAAAAATACCAAAATATGTAAAAACCTGAGTGTTCAAAAAAAAAAAAAAAAAATTTTAAATACCTGTCGGAGGGCCGCGTGGGTCCAGGCGGCTGGCGGGCGGCGGCGGGAGCCGGGTGGTCGCGTGTTTAATCTAGGCCGCGGGCGGGTGGGCGCCTGTTCCAGGCGGCAGCGGCAGCGGGGGGACACGCGTTAGTTCGAGACGGTCGGTGGGCGGCGGGTGGTCGCGTGTTAAATCTAGGCCGGGTCGCACAGGCGCGCATTCATTCATCCAGGCGGAGGAGCCGGCGGCAAAAGCCGCCGGCTCCGCCTGAATGAATGCGCGCCTGTGCGACCCCTGCGATTCGGCGCTCAAGGCAGTCACAGCATTCATTCACTGCCGGTGGGGGCTGCCGGGGCAGCCCCCACGGCAGTGAATGAATGCGACCCCTGCGATTCGGCGCTCAAGGCAGTCACATGCCGTGACGTCACGGCATGTGACTGCCTTGAGCGCCGAATCGCAGGGGTCGCACAGGCGCGCATTCATTCAGGATGTGGTTAGTGTAGATGGGTTTAAAAAAGGTTTGGATAAGTTCTTGGAGGAGAAGTCCATTACCTGCTATTAATTAAGGTGACTTAGAAAATAGCCACTGCCATTAGCAACGGTAACATGGAATAGACTTAGTTTTTGGGTAATTGCCAGGTTCTTGTGGCCTGGTTTGGCCTCTGTTGGAAACAGGATGCCGGGCTTGATGGACCCTTGGTCTGACCCAGTATGGCATTTTCTTATGTTATGCTCCCAACACTCTAATGCGAGACTGTTCTAAAGCCTTGGGCCAGCTTTGGAAAAAGATCTCAGCTTTCTCAGCAAGGTGAGAGAAAAAATGGCTTTCCCTGAGAATCGCAATAGGTAGGAAGGAACAAACTCCTCCAAACAGTGAGGAATAGCCTAGTGGTTAGAGCAGTGGGCTATGAACCAGGAGACCAGGGTTTGAGTCCTGCTGTCGCTCCTTGTGACCTTGGGCAAGTCACTTTACCCTCCATTGCCTCAGGTACAAACTTAGATTGTAAGCCCTCTGGGGATAGGGAAATACCTACAGTACCTGAATGTGATCCACTTTGAAGTGCTGGAAAAAAAAAAGTGCGAAAAGCGGGATATAAATCTAAATAAATAAACAAACATACATTAAGGCCTTCCCCTTGCAGTATATCCCCTTGAAAGGGGAACTTACCTTTAAACTTAACTCGCAGAGCTACTGGCAACAAAGGAAGATTTCTTACAACTAGGGCGAGTCACTCATGGCCTCTACAAAGCTTTCACTGTATTCCAAAAAAAGGAAAGCTGTAAGACACTTTTGGCCAAAAAAAGTAAAGCTTAAGAGCCCAGACGAAGCATAGGCAACAATGGCTAATTAAAGTCAAGCATAGAGAGCGATGTGCTGCTGCGCTGAGCCCTAGCAGAAGACAGTATGTACAGGCTTCCGTATGCTTTACTGGGGACACAATTTGGGTTGCACACAGATTTAAACAATCACCAGTTTCTGCCTGATGGGTTACCATTTTATCAAAACCATTGCTTTTTGAATGCTGGGTTAATGTTGTTTGGTTAAAAGATGGTCTGAATGTAGTTAATCTGAGTTTGCATAGTACAAACGTGTCTTAGGTGTTCAAGCACCATCCTTCCTGCCTCCCACCTAACTCTCTGGTTTTCTTAGATAGACTGTGAAGGGTAGAGGTCTCGTTTTGTGTCTTTATTCTCCTTACTGCACCATATGCCTTGAATAGCTTTCCTAGCTTGGTGTGTCATGCCCCCTCACCGGCTGCTTTTAAATCTGAAACCCTGGTTCCCCCCCCCCCCCCCCTAATCATGGCCCTGCTCATTTTAACAAGTCTCTCTAAAACAAAACTCCTGAAAGACGTATGTGTTTCATCTGTATGTTCTGATCAGACTGCATGTTGCATGGAACAAATACTATCTTATGTATCCATACAGCACCCGTACATCTTTGCAACACTATAGAAATAAGTAATAGGAGGAGGAATGCTAGTACATGAGAAGCAGAAATACAGTACAAACCGACAAAAAAAGCTTTCAAGTATGGGAAAATAATAAAAGGTAACTAACATATTCCAGAAAAAGTAGGCAAAATTATAATCAACAATGTTAACAGAAAAGAGAAACCCCAGGAATAAAATAAAAGAAAGGAATGGATCCAAGAATCAGGTTAGGACATTAAAGCAAACTGAAAAGAAATAAACAGCCCTTAATCCACAAAGGGAGGAGAAGCTACAAGGTCAGTGCTCCCAAAAACTCATTTCAAAATGTATGTATTCAAATTAACAGCATCTTCTGTGTGCTGCAAAATGAGCTGGGGCCCAGAAAACATGTTTTAGACCCTAATGCCTTGTCCTCGTCATGCGCCTGCTTTATCACATTAGGCTATTTCCAAAGCAGGCATTCAGATGCCGTATTACATTTCCTTGCTGCATCACCTCTGCCTAAATAAATGATTCTGCGGTATTCTCGTTTGCTGACATCTGGCCCTTTACTCCTGAGCGGTGATAATTAAATGCTGTGATTTTATAATACCAGTTACCTTCTTGCACAGACTACCCTTCTCATACAGGGCTGAAAACAGGTTTTGTCCTGGTGCTTTCAGAAGGTTAAGGAGCTACTGATATATTCTTTGTTCTAAAGCTTTTGTATTAAAGCTTGGCTATCTCATAACAGAAGTATCTTCTATTACTATGGCATTTTATAAAATGAGGGTGGCACAAAGCTTATTCTGTTTAGGTTTAATAGAAGAAACTGATCAATTGTAATAGGAATGGTTACAAGAACTATCCAGAGGAATAAACGGTTTTGGTTTCTTTTATCGAGGAAAAGACTGGTGCTCTGGAGGTCAGCTACATTTACAGGAGGAGACCAGGAGAATTCCTGGCACAATCCTGATTTGCCACAGATTATGAGCATGGTAAATCACTAGGTCTTTCTGGCTTGGTTTATCCAAGTACCAATGAACAATAAGATTACTCTGCAAGTTGCAATTCAGGTTGGGTAGGTGCTTACTTTCAGCCACTTCAAAGAGGATTGCATTCAGGTACTGGAGGTATTTCCCTGTCCCCAGGGGGTTCACAGTCTAACTGCCTGATTCACTAAGGCTTTTCTCCTGATGCAATGGAAGGTGAAGTGACCTGCCCAAGGTCATAAGGAGCAGCAGTGCAATTTGAACCCTGGTTTCCCTGCTCTAACCACTAGGCTACTCCTCCACTCCCAAAAACAGTTTACACATTTTCTGCTGCAGATAATATATTTTTGAAGTATAATTATAAAATAAGCTAGGATCTAGTTGGAATGAAAGGTATTACAAAAATATAAATCACGTAAAACTAGTCAAGAAAACACATTTTCTTAACTGACTCATAATATGGGACACTTACATAACATAAGGATTATTAGTTTAATCGTTAAGCACCATGTATCCCATCCCATCCTAAAAACATTACTACCAGAACAAAATCAATTTCTCAAATGTTCAAATATTTACACGCATGACGTGCAGCCACAGAATGATCAATTCTGTTTGCTAACATCCCATAACATTTTCAATTTATTGAATTTAAATAAATGTCACTTTTATAGACAGTGAGATACAGAAACTTAATACGTAACTTTTACTGTACTCCGCTTTTGAAATCAGTAGATCAAACAAATTTCTTCACTACCTGGAACCGTATGACCTGCGCAGTATTATGTAATAAGCACCTGAAAAGCTACGCGCATAGTTAAAAAACAAAAGCCCTAAAGCCAGACTTCCCAAACCTGTCCTATGAGCCCCACAGCCAGTCAGCTTTTCAGCATACCCACAATGAATATGCATGAGATAAATCTGTATATATGGAGTCTATGGTATGCAAATTTATCTCATGTATATTCATTGTGCATATTCTGAAAACCTGACTGGCCTTAGGGTCCCCAGGACAGGTTTGGGAAGATTGAATTATGCTTGCCTGATAATTTTCTTCGAGGTAAGGAAGGTCCAAAGAAACAAAGCGGAGATTGGTCGAGCGTAGCCACATCTGTGAAAAAATCAAGAAAACTAGACCGATGTCTTGGAAGATGTAATATTTATTCCGATTAAGAGAAAAAGTGCCCGACTCTGGCCGAGTTTCGCCTTTTCGGCTGAATCAGGGGCTGTAGTCGGCAGGTATGGACAGGCTTTCTTACAAAGGTGATCTTCTGTTGATAGCATTAATCTGCTGCCTCTTTCGGGGATCTGAGACCCCACCCCCGGCTATATGCATTTATTCCGTGTGCAGTTTCTCCAGCTACTCAGCATGGGTATTTCCCCTAAGCATGGCTGCTGAAAGCAACAGCATCCAACTGAGCTCAGATCCCCGGAAGAGGCCCTGGATCACCTGCCTCAGACAGTGGGTCCCTCCCCAAACTGCCAGGCTGGATTCCAGAGTAAATACAACCCAGTCTGGGGAGTCCAGAACACTCTCTCTCTCTCTCTCAACAAGTTGAATGGCAGAATCTACCCGTACAGGCTTCTCCTCAACTCTGAAGGTATCTGCAAACAACACTGGTAATCTTGGAAGGAGACCAGCATGCCAGGAGGGACTGCTGTAATGGACTTGTATGGATCCAGCTCTGCCGCCATGAGGCCAAGCAACTAGAGGTAGTCCCTGAAACTGAGCCCCTTGAATCATGGTGGCCACTCTGTTGGGAGACAATGTGACTGCCTTCCCTTGCATCAAACCAAGCTCCTAGAAGTTAAGAACATAAGAACATAAGAAAATGCCATACTGGGTCAGACCAAGGGTCCATCAAGCCCAGCATCCTGTTTCCAACAGTGGCCAATCCAGGCCATAAGAACCTGGCAAGTACCCAAAAACTAAGTCTATTCCATGTAACCATTGCTAATGGCAGTGGCTATTCTCTAAGTGAACTTAATAGCAGGTAATGGACTTCTCCTCCAAGAACTTATCCAATCCTTTTTTAAACACAGCTATACTAACTGCACTAACCACATTCTCTGGCAACAAATTCCAGAGTTTAATTGTGCGTTGAGTAAAAAAGAACTTTCTCCGATTAGTTTTAAATGTGCCCCATGCTAACTTCATGGAGTGCCCCCTAGTCTTTCTACTATCCGAAAGAGTAAATAACAGATTCACATCTACCCGTTCTAGACCTCTCGTGATTTTAAACACCTCTATCATATCCCCCCTCAGTCGTCTCTTCTCCAAGCTGAAAAGTCCTAACCTCTTTAGTCTTTCCTCATAGGGGAGTTGTTCCATTCCCCTTATTTTGGTAGCCCTTCTCTGTACCTTCTCCATCGCAATTATATCTTTTTTGAGATGCGGCGACCAGAATTGTACACAGTATTCAAGGTGCGGTCTCACCATGGAGCGATACAGAGGCATTATGACATTTTCCGTTTTATTCATCATTCCTTTTCTAATAATTCCCAACATTCTGTTTGCTTTTTTGACTGCCGCAGCACACTGCACCGACGATTTCAATGTGTTATCCACCATGACACCTAGATCTCTTTCTTGGGTTGTAGCACCTTATAGGGTCTGTGTTGATTGCAGACTGCTTTTCCAAGGTTTATTATCGATCCCAATTGTTGTAATTGCTGGACTACTTCCTCTAAGAACCTGCAGCTCTCTCCTGTGCTGACTTGGTTCTTATGAGACAATCGTCCAAGTAAGGGTGCATCAGAATTCCTCTTTTACTAAGGACTGCTATTACCATCACCACCATGACCTTGGTAAAAGACCTGGTGTGATCGCTAGGCCAAACAGCAGAGCCTAGAATGTTGGCCTAAGATGCAGAATCTTAGGAGATTTTGATGAGTAATCCGGATAGGGATATGGAAAATTGCTTCCGCTAAGTCCAGGGAGGCCACGTAATCCCCTCTGCCTCTCCAAAGCTGTCACTGATCTTAATGTCTCCATTCGAAAGTAGGACACATGTAAGCATTTGTTGACCTTTTTCAGTTTCAGTTCTGTCTGAAAGAGCCATCCTTCTTTGGGACCACAAAGTATACTGAGTAAGTGTCCTGACACCTCTCCCGAGGGGAAACTGGCACAACAGCTTGGAGGAACTTCAGTTTCCGCAATGTTCACTATTTAGCTTCTCTTTTTGAGTGGGGATGCACAGGGGGACACTAGAAACATGTTTGGTACCTGTCCCACACATTCAGGGACATAGTCCTGCCTGATGATATCCAGGACCCCATTGGTCTGGCGTGATTTGGATCCACTTCAGATGGTACCTCAGAAAGCGGCTGTCTACTGGTACTACTACTAGAGGAGACCCAACACACTGCACCTATGGTGCTCCAAGCCTGTGGAAACTTCACTTTTTGTCTGACACCTCAAAAAACCTGGGCCTTGGATCTTCTAGTTTGCTGAGAGGCATACCTGACCACTTGAAACTCCCGAAGCATTGACACATCAGTCCTCACTTCTACTTAGGGTCTATGTTTGTAAAAGATCTTGGAGAGTCTAAACCCGAAGATTTCCCAAACTCTTCCAGCTCCTCCCCAAACAATAAGCCTCAACTGAAGGGCAACTTACCAGAGGTGGACCTTAGAAACTGTAACCACCACCCAATTTTGGAGCTACAAATGCCTTCTTGTCACCACTTACAAAGCCACTGCTCGGGATGACATCCTTATGAGATCATAAAGGGTATCTGCCAAATATGCTACCCAACACTATTCTTGAAATATCCTCTGTTTCCAGGAGCTGTTGCATCCATCATACCATTGCTTGTGCCACGTAGCCACCACAAATAACAGCATACACAGCCAAGGATTTGGTGGAGGTGGTCTGCTTAACAACTGTCTTGATTTTCCTATCCTAGGCATCCCTTAGGTTGGTCCCACCCTCTACCAGTATATGTTAGTTACCTTTTATTATTTTTGCAGATTACTGCTGATACCAGAGCATCTACTTTGGGAATTCTCTATTCTTTGGTGGTAGAGGGTAAATCTTGCTCATGAGTCTTCCCTCGTAATATCCTCGGAGGGGTCCCATTTTGCCTTCATCAATGATTACAGGGGCAGGGTATAAGGGAAAAGCTTTTGAGGGTTTGTAGATTCCCTGCAGTATGGGATCCTCTTCCATGTGCTCATCTCTCTAAGGTTCTAAGATCTTAAGAGCAGACACTATATTGGTTATCAGGGGCATTAATTCCTCCCTATGAAAGAGCTAAACCACAGTAGATTCTTGCTCCCCAGAGCATTTCCCCTTCCTGCAAGAGCTATGAGGGCTGATTTGAGTCTAAATCTGACCTGGAGTCTCCCCTGGAGCTCAGGGTGAGTGTGTGGACTGAGGAGCCTGAATTGCTGGATGTTTTGACTCGCTAAGGTGGAGGGCCCCTTCTCTGCGGACATCCTAGATGGTCCAGATTGAACTGACTGGGGGCCAAACCCTGGGTTCTGAATTAATGCACATACTTAACACATGCAGCATATGAATTCTGAAGGAATCGCCCCTTCGGCTCCCCCACAGGATCCTGTTGTGTGGCTCGCTTGCCCTCCAACCCCTGATCCTGCAGAAGCCTGAGATGGAAGAGCCCCTGGCAACAGATCTTGGGGGAACAGAAAATCTTTCTGGGTCCGATATTGTGCCCCCTCCAGGTGCTAATGCATCCCTCACTGGAGCTTATGCCTACTTTGTCCATGCTGGAAGGATAAGGCCACCGCTTTCTGTGAGGTTTTATTCACATCCCTGTAGGTTTTGTGAGGTAAAGGGACAGGAGGGGGAGTGTAAACTCCTGATGTTATGCTGAAGCAGACTCTTAATTGCTGCTTTCTTTTCTATGTGTAGTATATCTAAATCGTTTTGTTTTGGGGTTTTATTGGGACTTGTTACAAGATAATCGACCCCAAACTAGACTCTGCACTTCAGCCACGCTTGATGCCTCTGACTACGTCTCAAACGCTCCTGTCCCTACCAAGGTACAACATGGCCTGCCACAGCTATAAAGAACTCACCGGGGTACACAAGTCCACAGTTCCTACCTCCCATTGGCGTGGGGGGACTCAGAAGATACTCACCACTCTCCCTGTGCCGGAGCTTCTGACAGGATGGGCCCGTTTACAGGGCCCCAAGCATTTGCTGCCAGCGTCCTCTTTACATTGTTTTTATTTTCAAAGGAGAAATTTTAAGGACAACTGTAAACCCAGAAACACATCAGGAGAAAGGAAGGCAGAGAGAAGGCACACGGAAGGAAAAAAAAGGGGAGGGGGAGGTAAGAGCAGCCTCCAACCCCACTACTCATTCCGGGTTTCCAATCCTCTGGGATAGAGAACAGGTAACCCCCCTATTAGGGTACTCTCATGCCCCAAGGGTGCTGTGAGGTTACCCGAGGGAGCTCAACCAGGTGGCTATTCAAAGGTTTGTTTGGTTTTTCTTTATGTTTAAATCTTTTTTTTTTTTTTTTTTTTTTAATTAAATTTTCATCAAGACAGAAACAAAACAGCATCAAATTGAACAACTCGGGAACACTGGTGGACTCTGACCAGTGCCCCTAATTGTTTTATTTTAAGAGAATCTCCTTCCCAGGAGCAACCTTCAACTGGGGTAGCAGCCCCTAAGGAATGTTAGCCAGGGAGCTAGTGGTCTCAACCAGGCCAAGGACGAACCAAGACTCAGAGTTTGAAATCTATCCTAATGTATCATAGCTGTCTGAGGGTCAGACACTACTGGACTGGACCAGGCCCATATCTCCCTTATAAGCCCAGAGTGAGGTCAAAAAAAGTCTCTGTCACCTAAGGAGGAGGGAAATCCCACACGCAACTACTGGTCTAGGATAAGGAAATTTCATTTAAAAAAAACAAACTCTACCGCTCAGAAAACAAGTAGCACAATGTTCACTATCACTATGAAATGGAGAGAGATAGGTTATAGGGGATAAAAGTTTAAAAAAAGAACAGGGAGGAGAAGCTGATATAAAAGTAGGGAAAGTGCAAATGAGAAGTTAAAAGGGATGGAGAATCAACAGCAATGCCTGACTGCCTGCAGACATACCAAAAGTATGTTTCTTCGCACACAAAACTATCCAGTATTACTTTTATCCATGTTTAATTTTTCAGCATTTTTTAAAATGTTTAAGAACATAAGAATTGCTATACTGAGTGTCCATCAAGCCCAGTATCCTGTTTCCAGTAGTTGCCAATCCAGGTTACTAGTACCCGTTAAGAGTCTAAACAGTAAATAAATCCCATGCTGCTATCGCACAGTGATAAGTAATGGCTGTCTACTCGATTAATAACAGTTTATAGACTCTCCTCCAGGAACTTATCCAAACCTTTTTTAAACCCAGCTACACCAACTGCCTTAACCACATCCTTCAGCAATGAATTCTAGAGCTTAACTGTGCACTGACTGAAAAATAAAAAACAAATTGGGGAAAAATTATGTGCTACTTACTAACTTCATGGAGTATCTCCTAGTCTTTGTATATTTGAAACAGTAAATAACCCATTTACATTTATTCTTTCTATTCAAGTCATGATTTTATAGACCTCTACTTTTAAATTCCTTCCTTCCCTAGCAACCTCTTCTCCAAGCTGAACAGCCCTAATTTAAGAAAATAAGAAAATGCCATACTGGGTCAGACCAAGGGTCCATCAAGCCCAGCATCCTGTTTCCAACAGTGGCCAATCCAGGCCATAAGAACCTGCCAAGTACCCAAACACTAAGTCTATTCCATGTTACCATTGCTAATGGCAGTGGCTATTCTCTAAGTGAACTTAATTTCTTTAGCCTTTCCTCATAGGGGAGCCATTTCATCCCCTATATCATGGCGGTCACCCTTCTCTGTACCTTTTCCAATGCAAGTTCTGTATATCTTTTGTGAAATGCGGTGACTAGAACTGCACACAGTATTCTAGATGCAGGCTCACCATAGTGCGATACAGAGGCATTATGACATTCATTGTTTTATTCTCCATTCTTTTCCTAATAATTTCTGTTTGCTTTTTTGTCCGCTGCACACCGAACCAAAGATTTCAAGGTTTTGTCCACTATGACACCCAGATTCTTTTCCTGGATGGTAACTCCAAATATGGAACCTAACATCATGTAACTACAGTGTGGGTCATTTTTCCCCATGTGCATCACTTTGCACTTGTCCACATTACATTTCATTTGCCATTTGAATGCCGTTTTCCAGTCTCGCAAGGTCCTCCTGCAATTTTTCACAATCTGCTTGTGATTTCACAGCTCAGAATATTTGTGTCGTCTAATAAATACTTAGTAATATAATAATAATGGCAGATAAAGACCAAATGATCAAACCATTCTGCCCAGCAAGTTGCTCATGATAGTAGCTGCCGTTCTATGCAGTTACCCCCATGCCTTCTATTAAGGGTAGTAGCTGCTGCTCTGTGCAGAATATCCCCTTTCACCATTTCCAAGATCGAGCATTTAGGTATCAGCAGTGTCTATCCAACGCACTTTTGAATTCATTTACAGTTTTCGTCCTCCCCATCTCCTCCTGGAAGGCATTCCAGGGATCCACTACCCTTTCTATGAAGAAATATATCCTGATGTTGGTTCTGAGTCATCCCCCATGGAGTTTCATTTCGTGACCCGGAGTTCTACAGTTTCAACAGAAAAGGTTTGAAGTTTGAGCGTTAATACCTTTCAGGTATCTGAAGGTCTGAATCCTGTCTCCTCTGCAACTCCTCTCCTCCAGGGTACACGTTTAGATCCTTCAGCCTCTCCTCATAAGTCTTATACAGACCCCATACCATTTTGGCCACCTTCTCTGTACCGCTTCCATCCAGTCTCTCTCTCTCTTGAGAGATGGTCCCCAGATCTGAACACAGTACTCCAGGTGAGGCCTCACCCAAAACTTGTACAAGGGCATTATCACCATCTTTTTTCTTACTCGTTATGTCCCTCTCTATGCAGCATCCTTCTGGCTTTACCTATCATCTTGTCACATTGCTTCGCTGCCTTCAGATCACCAGACAGTATCACCCCAAGGTCTCTCTCTTCATCCATGCACATCAGTCTTGCCGCCCCTCCACCCAACTGCATCATCTGCAAATTTGAACACCTCACTCATACCCCTTTTCCAGATCATTTATAAATATGTTTAAAAGTACCAGTCCCACCTTTCTCCACTGAGAAAACAGACCATTCAGTCCTACTCTCTGTTTCCTATTTTTTAATCAGTTTACAATCCACAACAGGACATTGCCTCCTATCCTGTGACTTTTAATTATCCCAGAAATTTCTCATGGGGCAATTTGGTCAAACACCTTCTGAAAATCCAAATACATTACATCCACTGGCTGATCAATAGCCACATGTTTAATTAACCCCTTCAAAAATGTAGCAGATTGGTGAGGCACGATTTCTCTTGTGTAAATCCATGCTGGCTGTGTCCCACTGAACCACGTTTTTCTGTGTGCTGTGATTTTGATCTTTATAATAGTTTTCATGATTTTTCCCAGCACTGAAGGAAGACTCAATCATCAATAGATTCCTTGATCACTCCTGGAGCCCTGTTTAAAGATTGGGGTTTCATTGGCCACTCTCCACCCTTGAGGCACAACAGACAACATCAATAATAGATTACAAATTACCAATAACAGATCTACAATTTCATTTTCAAGTTCTTTCAGAACTCTGATGTTTATACCATCTGGTCCAGGCGATTTGCTACTCTCGTCTGTCAATTTGCCTTAACATCTTCCAGCTTCATTATGATCTGTTTCAGTTTTTCTGATTCATCATCACTGAATACAGTTTCCAGCATGACTATCTCCCCAACATCCTTATTAGTAAACATGGATGAAAAGAATTAAATTTTTCTGCAATGGCCTTATCTTCCCTAAGTGCTTCTTTAATCCCTTGATCATCTAACAGCACAAACAACTCCCACAGGCTCCCTACTTCAGATATATTTTAAAAAGTTTTTATTATGAGTTTTTGCCTCTATAGCCAACTTCTTTTCAAATTCTCTTTTAGTCTGCCTTATCAATGTTTTACATCAAACTTGCCATTCTTCAGAAGGATCATTTTTTCCAATTTCTGAAGAAGAACTTATTTTGGTTAACCAGAAGGAAAGCTCATTGTACATCTCATTCAAATTTGTCCAAGGTGACTAAATTGAGCCAGCTGCCCACACCACACCAGTGTGTCCCCTCTCTCCTGCACCGATATGAACCCATCACAATGGACTAGTTCCCTTTACCTATATGTCTCAGTCCCCTCGCTCTCTTTGTTTTAAAATTGTTTTAAAATTTCACAGAGACAGTGGTGGGAGCCTTTCAGTGTTTCCCTAGCTCTTCTTTTGAGCATATGAAAACTCTCCATATCTGGACTGCCTGCCCCATGGAGGCTGGTGGACCACACAACATTTTGTTATTATAGCTGTGTCTTGGGCTTGAAAAAGCTGGGACTGCTACAGGGTATATGTGTTTAGATCTTTAAGTCTGTCCCCATATGTAAATAGCTCTAGTTCTTCAACCCAAGCAGACAGCTGGCTGATGAAGTTTAAAGCTAAATAAGATTCCATTAAATCCAAGATCAGCAGAAGTCCTGGACATCACTGAATACTGGACCATCTAAAAATTACTTGCATTTTAACTGCAAATCTTTTCACATTTAGCAACAAGTAACCCAAGATCACTATACGCCATGTATCTGAACTGCAATAAGTATGTAACCAGGAAAAGGGGGGTTTAGGATATAAAAGATTTGCTCTTAAATTGAACACCACAATTCATCACCTAAAATGCGGAAAGCAGGTTATTCTGAGAAGTTAACTTCTTGAAGCTGGCTGCAGTCTCACAAAAAATACAAAGGCATTGAACCCTTGGCACCTACTTGCCAATATATCCATTAGCAAAGATAAAGAAAAATGCAGAATTTAGAGCTGAAATGAAAAAGACTTAACCCTGCATAAATTATCACAACATAAATTATCACCTAGCACTCACTCTTAAAAATGCACTTTTTAAAGCAGTTATTCAATTACTATTGCAGTACAACAAAGGTACGGGTGAACACTTCACGTTGCCTAATTTCCCTTCTTTCTAATCCAGAAATCCACAAATGACGGTAGCTAACCCAAAGTCACAACCACCAACCCACATCAAAGGTTATTTTTCTTTGTTTCTTTTTTTTACTTCTTTGTGTCTCTTAAAACATTGAAAAATTCCCCCAAAAAAGGGTAATCAATTCATTGATTCTCCTTACAACCAAGAATCCCTTTTCACAAAAATGTAATTAGGAAGAAGGTGGTTGTTTCATAAACTTTCCAAGGAACCATCCAGGTAATCCTCGTTGTTGTTTTTAATCATGAACAAACCACCATCCCTCCGCACCTAATTTACTGCTTATCGCAAAAACACTTATTATATATTTTTGTTCTTTTTAGAATTTTTGTAAAAAGTCAATCCTTGGCAAAAATGGAAACAGTTCACCATCAAAATGATCAAAGACTGAATATGCTTCTTATGTTTTCATTAACCAACCAAAAAGTACTTAGTTTAATTCAGACGCTGAGACCTCAATTCGCAATTGCGATAAACAGTAAATTAGGTGCGGAGGGATGGTGGTTTGTTCAAGATTAAAAACAACAACGAGGATTACCTGGATGGTTCCTTGAAAAGTTTATGAAACAGCGACTTCCCTCCTAATTACATGTTTTGTGAAAAGAGGTTCTTGGTTGTAAGGAGAATCAATGAATTGATTACCCTTTTTTTGGGGGGAATTTTTCAATGTTTTAAGAGACACAAAGAAGTAAAAAAAGAAACAAAGAAAAACAACATTTGACGTGGGTTGGTTGCTGTGACTTTAGTTTCCTTCTTTGGCATAGAAAGTTGCACATGGTTACCATAACATTTGTTATATAAATTTCTGTGCAATAAATACATCATTAAACATTAGAAACCGTTTTCTCTGTAAGAAACTCTGCAAGCAATAGAGGCAGCTAGTGACCACAGCCACTAATCAATGGCAAAGAAGATTTTAAAAAATGCTAGATGTCAATTAATGGTAGAACGTCTTTAAAATTGCTCAATGACATCACATTAAGATCTGACCTCCCTGCAATGTCAACTGAACTGGCTTATTTCCTTTTAAGAAAAGAAAAAAAAAGAGGAATTGCTATGTCATGGCCATGAAGAGCACATGCAAAGTGTGAGCCAGAGGTTACTGTGTATGCTATCCATCTGTGATACAAATTTTAATGAAATTAGATGACTGGTTCAAAAGGTAGAGTGAGAGGTGGGGGACAGACACAGACAGTCTTATATGACTAGTTTTCATGTAGGAAACTAGGTTAAAAATTTTAGTCAAGGGAATAAATATGCTCTGCAAAAAAATACAGCAATAATTCAGTCAATTCTCAAGCAACACTAGTGGGCCGATGCAATAAGGCAAAATACATCGTTTAACCTTCAGTTGTGTGCTGAAGCAGCACGGCGAATCATGTACAAATAATGTCCGCACAACAATGTTTATTTAAGTTGGCACCCTCACATGCAAATTCCATGCTAATTATGGCATTAAGTATTACCCCCAATGCAGAGGTTTCTTTAGCGCTGGAAACAACTCCTAGTCCAAGGTGGAGTTGTTTTCAAGGGCAGAAGCTGGAGTCCTAGTGCCGGGATCTACAGTCTGTATTTTCTATGCAGAAAACGTGGGTTGTGCAGAAAAAGCATAATTTCCCATATATAAAGTGATTTGTGTGCACAAAAAATACTTTCTGCGCTAAAAACAGTTTTGTTCCACATATTTTATGCGCAGAAAACATGGTTTATGAGCACAAATCTTGTTTTCCATGCATAAAATATGATTTGTGCGCACAAATCATACTTTATACGTAGAAAACAGGATTTATGCACATAAACCATGAGTTATGTGCATAAATCATGTTTTGCCGTGCACTAAGCGTTTTCTTTGCGCACACTTTTTAACTCCCAATACATTAGCATACCATTAGCTTATGCATAAGAAATTTAAAAAATTTACTTCTGGGTTAAACTGTGCACCGATTCCCAGGTTATCAACTAAAACTAAGGAAATATACATAATATCCAGTGGACTACTAAACGCAACCCTAAATTCATATACTATAAAAATAAAGTAACAAAAAAGTAAAAACAACTCTAGCTAAAAGCTGGTTGGTGCATTCCATGAAAGCAAGTCTTGGTAACCAAATTCAAAAACTTTTCCCTGCAGGTTCATGCTAAAGCTTTTGTCCCTGTAAATTTTTTTTTAGACAAAAAGAGGAATACCAAAAAATAGATTTACTGTATGACACCTTTTTAAATCAATCTTTTGATGTTTGTCGAGCTGCACAGCGAATGAATATGGACCTCCATGCTTTCAGTTAGTATAGACCAAAAATCTGGAACAGGTTACCACTACTCCTACAACTTGAGCCCTGCTACCTCCCTTTCAGGGGAAAATAAGAGCCAAGGAAGCCAGGCCTTCCCTATAGAGACTCCGCTCAGCCTGTTCTAACTCCTCATTCCGATTTAGAAGTTAAATACAACGTACTCCCAATGTTTTCCCACCACTGTAAATTTATCTCAATTGCAATTTGTTTGCTCCTAAATTTGATTATAATCTGCCTTGACGTCATTCTTGGTAAAAGGCAGATTATCAATTGTCTATAAATAAATATATCAATACTCCAGAAAGGAATACACCAAAGATCCATGTGTGTACTGTGCCTTGCATGCTCTTCACTTTGCCTTATTCTTTAATATATGGACAGACTCTCGATCAATGAATGTATCAAATACAAACTTGGCATGTTGTACATAAACTCTTTAACAATGAAAATTGCCACTGGGCCAATGCAATTTTAAAATTCTGTCAACCAACTAGACTTCGGTGCTCCTCAAAGAGTGGCTTATTGGAAATTTCATCTCCAAAATTAGCCAAGCTTCAACATCACTCATGAGTGCACTTTCTCTATTGCAACACCAACCTTATGAAACTCCCTTCCTATAGAAGTCCGACAATGTGACTCACTTAACCAATTTAGAAAACAAATTACGACTTTATTTAATCTAGTTCATGGTTAATTTCATTTTTTCCTTTTTTATTCATACCCTTGTGTTCATTGTCCGTTTTAAACTTAATTTTTTTTTTTTTTTTTTTGATAAGTTTTAACTCATTTATTTTATTCTGATATTTAGTGATTATAATTGTCTTGTTTTATTTCATACTGGTTTTTTACATTATGTATGCAATTTTGTTCACCGCCTAGACCTAAAAGTATTAGGCAGTTTATAAATTTCAATAAATGTAAATGTAGACACACAGGCAGACTAGCAAGGTTGGACAGTCAGTCTCTCCATAATGCTTTCTTTGACTTTCACAAAGAACACAGTAAAATACAAATATGCATAAACAGATCTCAGCCAATCGACATATGTGGAATGTACAGTTTGTTTTCTTAACAGGAGGCTATATTATGCCCTCAAAAGGATGAGTTAGCAGGACATTAACTCACCATAGTGTAAAGGTTCTCAATTTCAAACAGAAGGCCAAAATTGGACCTCCTCAATTCATGGCTCAGTTCTTACACGTCATCTTAGCCAGAATGAATTAATCTCCATAAACGACACTATACTATGGGGTGAAAGTTTCCATAGACTACTATTGATTAACATACATACAATCTAGGCACTAAGACATTCAACATCATGTGGTATATAAAAAAAAAGTAATTATTTTTCAGGTCTATGAAATGATTCATGTTTACATTTATGACCTGGTGGCACTCAGTTGTGCACTGATTCATTTTACAACCATCTAGTCAAATATATATGGCTCAAAGAACACTTGCAGAAAACGGACTCTTGCTCACTGGCAGGGCTGGAAAAAAAGCCTGGCTGAAAACAGGGAAAAAAAGACAAAAAATAAAAACAAAAGTAAAGAGCAAATTAAGGAGGAAAAACAAGTAAACTTAAAAAAAAAAGACAAAAAGGTTAAAAAAAAAAAAAGGAGAAAATTATTTGGCTCCTAAAGTTGTTGACTTGTTACAGTAGCAGTGTGGATAAACATAGAAAGCCCCTAGCAACAAAGAAGGAAGGCCAACTGGGGTTTATAGCATGGGAACCAACTTTTTAAACACAAATTCCCTCTCCCTGGACACAGGGAAGAAGTTAGCTCAAGATCTGGGCAGAGGAACGGGACTTAAGCATCCACAATTCTATAGCATGCAACAGACAGACTGCAGCTGGGCTCAGAGTTCTTCAGCTTGGTTTATAAACAGGGGCTACCATCCTCACTGTTAGCACAGCTCCAACTACAAAACCAAGAGCTTTGCATGAAACTAATGGAAGACGCCTGTCCGGGCATTCGCTTTATTTCTTAAATTCCTCACACAGACAGAAACTAGTACTTAAGGGAGTGGTTTAATATCAATTTCACTTAGTGCTATTTATACTTATTGTACTGAACAGTAAATTAACATGAAGGGCAACTACTATTCAAGGCATCACCTACGATAACCATTGCTGATCACTTTTAAACAGCCTCATCTTTTATGCAGTATTTTATTCAACAGTTAAAAAAAAAAAAAAATCTTTTCAAATGAGCTCAGTTTAGTTCACTGAATTATTGTCTTTTTTTTTATTATTATGAAGCAGATCTACCATTTTCGTTACAGTCCTATAACACAAAACAGATTTAGAAAACACATTAGAGAGACAAGATTCATAATAGAAATCAATAAGCATATAAGATTATCAGTGATCAGTTATACTGCTCTTTTGTCATTAAGAAGCACTTTATCTTAGTCACCAAAAGGTACTTAGGACAATAAAAGAATTAAAAATATATTCTAAAAAAATATTTACCCAATTTTTGCCTTCTCTTTCAGTTTGGCAGATAAAACAGTTTTCATTTTTTTGCTCTCCTTGTCCTTGGGTTTGGATTTAATCTTTCTCCCCTTCTTCTGTTCTCTTCCTTCAGACGAGACATTGGGGAAGGTTTCGGGGCTCATGACCCGTGGAATGTTTCTCTCCCCTCGTTCTTTTGCCTTTGCTATCGCTTCAGAGATGATACGATTTGCCTTCTCTTGCTTGCTTTCCAATTCCGCTTTCTTTTTCTGTCTCTTTTCAGAAAGAGCCTTCACCTGGGTATTCTGCAACTTTGAATATGCACCTGAACCATCCGTCTTCTTGGAGGAAGGAGGCTGGAAAAAAACAAACAAACCATAGGATTTCACACAGAAGCAGCACACTCTTAATATGCAGAAACAGATTTGCAGAATATTTTTTCATTTTGATTTACACAGTGGCATGCATGAAAAAGCATTTTAAGAAGGAACCACCACCATGAAATGAGTCACTTAGCCACGTAAGTATGGGTTTCTTTACAAATATAAAAAAAAATGTTGCCTTTAAACAGACTGGAAACAGAGCAAATTAAGAAAAATGGATTCTCTGAAGTTCATAAAACATTCTTTACCATGTAAACTTTAAATATTGAGTGTTCTCAGAAAACCGCTGTAGTTTCCCAGTTTGAACTGAAAGAAAACTAACAGAACCGCGACAAGGATACTCGAAACATACGTTTTTCACTTTTCTGTGTTCCAGGCATAATGTAGTACCTCAATGGCAGACACACATCCTTTAGCATTAGTTTATATTCAAACAAAGTAAGCATTTCAAAAGATCTGAGGCTTGCAGAGGAAACTGTCCATTTAATGTTTAAATCAAGCACCTCAGAAATGAAGAAGTGCCTGTCCCTTCTATTTTATGAAGTTGGAATTTACGAAGTTAGAACTCTCGTTCTTAATCCATGGCCACTGAGGTTGCTTCTGTACACAAGACTCAACAGAACATCCAAAATGCAACATTATAATCTCTCTCGTGTCTGAAAACCCCACAAACAGCAAGGAGATGCTTTGCTTTTTTTTTTAAATGTAATGCATGGAAAGAATTTCTTACTCCGACACACACACACACACATAAGATCACCACAGTTTCATGCTCTCACCCGTAAATGTGCCTCTGACTACAGCACAGAGAAAATCCAAGAGGAATTTCCAAACCCATTTTCAGGGCAAATTCAGCGCGCTTCGCTGGATACATTCTCTCTCTCTCTCTCTCCATATATATATGCCTCATCAAACGCTTTCCCAGCCGTGCTGCAACCCCCGGAAGGCAGGCAGGGTTCAGGATCGCTCAACTAAAATGCCACCCTCAAGGCCCTTACAGGCTATAACAAATAAGCAAGACTGGAGGAAAACAGCAACAAGCTCAAGATGGCGATGCTGCACGACTCCCGCAGCAGCAGCAGCCAGTAATAAGGAAGGTTATTCAATCCCATTAGCCTTTTAGCCCAAAGAGAACCCCTCCTCCTCCCACTCATTCAGACTTTCACTTACCCTTCCTCTTGGCCTCTTCACTGAAGACATTTTTTGGCGTCCGACAAAGGCTCGCCCTCTGCTTTTTTTTTTTTTTTTCCCCAACCACCACAGGCAGCACTCAAGAGAAAAGCATTGAAAGAAGATAACTGCTAAAAAACACGGCCTATTTAGCGAGCTGCGGCCAAGGCGTACACAGCCCTCCGCAAGCACACATTGTGATATATCAACACATTTCTTCCCTGACAAGCACACGTCCAGCGCTCACATCGTGTTCGAGTGTGACAGCCTACCGGCCTCCCCCCCTAAAGAGCAGAATTTCCCACAATAGCTGTAAGCAGATAGCCAGATTCTAACAAAGCACAAAAAGAAACGAATGCACAAAGCATCAAAATGCATCAGCGTGAATATTAGAGATGCCGTTAAAAATACTGACTCCTTCTGCAGAAGTAGGCCAGCAGATGGTGCCACCAGTTATTATTCCATTAGACTCTGCAATTTAACCCCCGACAGACTGCTCTTTCCTAGATCTGCTACAATGCTTTAACTCTTGCAGTACCACAACCTGCAGCAAACGGGAAGGCTCTCTTCCCTATTTTTGCTGGTCAACGAAAAACTCCCTAAAGGAGGAAAATAAATGAGTTTTTGAGGGGGGGAAAAATCCCCCGGTATACCAGAAAGATTTATAATAAAGCACTAGTTTCAATCCATCAGATTAACTGACACAACTATCACCACTCGTGCAGTCCAGCTTTGTGTAAATGAACGGTCACAGTTATACTGCACAAAGCAAGACGAGATGGTTTCTGCATGACAATTATGAAAAAGAGATCCTAAATGTACATACACTTGATGCTTTTTTTTTTTTACCAACCACTATTACCTTCTCAAAGCTCAGCTCTTCTTGTACTCACACCCAAACCTACAAAAGATAACACTTTTCTACCTATATGAAATATTTCAGAAGTGTGCACTTTTTCTAAATGGAGAGATGGTGGGACAACTGCTGAAACTACAGAGTTAGGGGTCAGGAACACTATATCTTAGAACAGATTGTGACAGCCCTGAGTTACTCTGTAAAAACAAAGCAAAGATTGCCAACGCACAGATGGGTGATGTCATCCAATGGAGCCCGGCCAGTTCTCTCACATTTTCTGGCAAGGTGTGTAAACGTGTGCTTGCTGTCCAGTTCAGACATCACTCGGGGTTCCTTCCGTTCTTAATACGGGTAAGGAACATGTACAGATGAACTCAAAGGGGAGGCAGGTAGGGTCTGTGAGGACTTACATCCTGTTCCTGGAGAACATCTTTACAAGTAAGGCGACCTTCACTTTAGGACAAGCAGGATGTTAAGTCCTCACAGACAGAGGGAACCCTTTTAGCTGTCTCCAATGAAAATAATAGGAAAACAGAAAGATAGCAAATATACTTTCTGTGGCATTGAGCCTTTTTTTTTTGCCAAGAGTACAGCCTGAAAACAAAAAAACAGCCATGGGGGAAATGGAGATGGATTTTAAACCTCAGATAGACCACACCTACTGTCGTATCAGAGTCTTTATCTAAATAATGAGATGTTAAGAGGCTGATCTCAAGTGGGCCACAGATGCCACCATGGTTTTAATGCCATCAGACAAGCCCATCCAGAGTGACATGCCTTGGCATAACAAAAAAAAAATGCAATCTGTTAGCCAATTAAGCAAGGATATGCTTGGCAACAGCAGTTCCAGGTTTCTTGGGGTTAAAAGAAACAAAAAGGCTGGGTGAACTTTCCAAGGCTTCAGTTTGCTCCAGATAGAAGGTACTTCTGCATTCCAGACCATGCAAGGTTTCTTCACCTTTGTGGACATGTGGCCTGGGAGAAAGTGTTGGGAGGACGACTGACATACCCTTAAGCAGGATCATTAGAATGAATACACAGTACCATCCTATCATGTACAAAAATAGTATAAAGTGAATAAGAGTTACTAATACCTGGGGTTCATGGATGCTGCATATCTAAGTGACTGTACCAAAAATATGACCTTCCAGGGCTGATACTTGAACTCACAGGAGACTAATGGCTTACAAGGAGCTTTCATCAACTGGGTGACTATTATACTGAGGTCACAAGAGAAAGCGGGTGGCCCTTCTTACACCGATTGATTCCCTGATAGACTTCTGCAAGAGTGGTAACCAAATCCTTCTCAGCCAATAGGGGGAGATGAGGATCATGGTCCCCCATCTGAGATTAGCAAAGATTTTGCCACTAGAAGAAATACAGGATAACATACAGAAGGCTCTCCTCCCAATCTAGGAAGAAGGCATCCAAGGATAGTTTGCCTTGAGTCCCTCTCCTGCAACACAGGTTCAGGACCCTTCTGTTCAGAGGAGACAACTAGATTCCTCACAGGTGCTCCTTACTTGTGGAATATTTGATGTGCTACTCCCTGCCAGGGACCGTTCATATGGGTCCAAGATTTGACTCAATCTGCCAGAACATTCTCCTTGTCTTCCAGGTATGTGGCCCTTAGGACCACTCCTTGAGAAATGGCTTAGGCTCACATCTGGATAGCTTCCTAACACAGAAACTACTAATCTGTTCACATAGAACATCGCTACAAAATGTCTGTCTGAATGAGGACAACTGATCTCTGAAAGCCTTTAGAGCATGCAGTACCGCTTTAGCTCCAGCAAATTTATGTGCTGGAGCTTTTCCTAAGCAGACTAAAGACCCCGAGTATGAAGTCCCTCTATATAAGCTGTTCAGTCCAGGTTGAATGCAATAGTGGTTAAGACGATTTGAGTTTGGAAGGAAAATCATCTGGCCAGATTTGATTGAATCAGCAACTAGGACAAAGGATACTTGAGCTGCTGGGTGATCTGGATCCTTAGTGGCCCAATTCCACAGTGATCATAGGGTTCATTGGGAGATGTGCCAAGGTAATGATGTGTACTGCTGATGACATGAGGCTCAAAAGCCTCAACATGTCCCATGCTGGTGTTTACTGTTGCAATGAGGAAGATGTGGCATCGCTGAGTGATAAGTGAGGTCATTCACTGGGCCCTCCAAGTAGCATCGCAACAGTACACTCTCCCTTCAGCTTCTTCTCTTCAGCTAGGAGAAGTTGAAAGTATACCAATAGGGGAACTTGAGGGTCCAAACGCAGAATCTGGAGATACCTGATTACAGTATTAAGGTGAAGAACCATTCAGAACATACCGGATGAAAGCATGGCTGCAGTACTGGGATGAAGACATGACTTGGATACACTGAAGACTAGTACCAAGGCTGAAGAACTTGAACAAAAATCTGGATGTAGGTGCCTCCTGCGGGTCGTAGGCAAAAAAAAAAAATCTCAGGAAGGAAGAGTCAAATCATGGAAGGCCCGTTGTGGGGACACGCTCACTGAGCTCACGGCCTTCGCAATCTGTTGTGAGCAGAGAAGGGCGCACAAGAGCATGAGTCTTCGTGCTATGATGCGACCAATACAACCCTGGAGCTGGCCGTGGTCCACACTGCTGGCGGTTGAGTGCATCCAGGAATGGGCATGCAGAACAGGAACACTCGGACATCCAACACACCAGGAACTGAGACCAAGCAATGTAATGCTGGTCTCTGGGGTAGCCCTCCAGCCACTCAAAAGCCTTTTTGGACTGCTGCTGTGAAGTGGTTTGTGTGTGAGGACAGAAAGGCTGAGGACTCAGAAGATGACTCTGGAGAAATAGCAGGCCTGAAACAAGACAAAGTCTCTGGCACTGCTGTGCACCCTACCTAATCTTGGGGCTGGCCATGTTGGTGTAAGCATTCTTCGAATCCAAGAAGAATGCTTACACCAACATAGAGAGATTTTGATGTTGCAGGAAATACCTCAGATTTGTACTAAGGAAACATGACCTCCAATATGATGTACTGCTGCTTGGCCTGGCATCAGTGCCATATGTATTCATAAAATGTCTTGCAATGGTTACTACAGGATGATTGACAATTCAAGAGCACAACTCAAGAAAGTGGCATAGAATTAATGAGCAAATCCATTCTGGTACTGGCGTTACAAGGATTTGTCGTCATATCCCAAATCCCATTTGAGTTTGTCACCTTTATTGGAAATTATAAGAGCATTTCTAGATACGACTCTAGCAAAAACCTTTCTTCCACAGAAAAGCATAATCACATTCATGTCTGCAGTGGGAGAGCATAAGATATGCCACATGGGTCAGACCAAGGGTCCATCAAGCCCAGTATCCTGTTTCCAACAGTGGCCAATCCAAGTCACAAGTACCTGGCAAGTATCGAAATATTAAATAAATCACAATCTACTATTGCTTATTAATTAATAACAGTTTATGGATTTTTCCTCTAGGAACTTATCCAAACCTTTTTTAAAAACAGTTACTCTTTTTTCAAAGAATGGACTCAAGGTCCATCTTGAACTTTTTCTTTACCAGGGATCTGTTCAAAATCCTTAGGTCTAAGATGGGAAGGTAATCTCTGTTTTCTATGAAATCAGGGAGTATTTATAATAAAATCAACAGCCTCATTCCCCTGGTATGGATATGACAGCACTGACATCAAAGAGGAAGGAGAATTCCTTTTGCAGAATTTCCTGAAATTGAGAAGCAAACCAAGAACTTTTTGGAGGGTAGTTTGATTGGATTCTCAGCATAATTGGGAAAAGGATACTGATTACCTCCGTTGGAAACCCTATTGTCTGAGGTTATACTGGGCCAATGGTTTAAGTAAACACTCAGCCTTTCCCTGACTGGAAGGTTCTCTGGCATGGATACTGGGATACTGGCTATACTCTACTGGATGCAGTCAAAACCCAATCTCCGGTTTTGGCTAAGATCCTGGCTATAGCTTTTGAGCCCTTTGCTGTATGGGATGAGAGCTCCCTGTTATTGAAAGAGATAAGCAGGCAGATGATAATTCCTCCTAGAAGGAGATTCCTCTGACCAGGACAGAGGGTTCTTAAGCTGCTGGGTGATCTGGTTGCTGTCTCAAAGATCTTGAGTGGCCCGATTCCATGATGATCATAGTTTCCATCGGGCTTATCTCATATGGAGATGTGCCAAGGTAATGATGTGCGCTGTTGATATCATGAGGCCCAACAGCTTCAACATGTCCCATGCTGATGCCTGCTGTTATTTCTCATCACAGACATGAATGCTATTATCCTTTCCCGCAGAAGAAGGGTTTTTGCCCGAATCATATGTAGCAGTGCTCTTATTTCCAACTGAGATGACAGGCTCATATAGTATCGTTTTAAATGTTATATATTTATGATTTTTATGGATGTTACTTTTGTAAACCGCTTTGAACTATGGCTAGGCGATACAGAATTTTTTTTTTTTTTTGTGGAAAACATATGGCCTGATAAACATGCAATGTTTTTGAAAGGGCAGAGTGAACCTCTGCAGTAGGTACTGGTGACTGCATGGGTGTGTGTCTGAAGTGTAGGCAGTGGCTTTTAATTTGAACCTCCACTTCCTTGACCTTCTCTCTCAAAAGATTCTCCCAACTGGAAGGGCACATCAACAAGTGTTTCCTGCACATTTTGTCCAAGGTCTGAGACACGCAACCATGCAGTCACAAATACCTACTGCAGAGGTTCACTATGCCCTTTCAAAAACATTGCATGTTTATCAGGCCATGCATTTTCCACACTCCAGACCCTTTACCCACTATGGATTAAGACATCACATAGAAACATTTATTTATTTATATTTATTTATTTAAAAGTCTTTTATACTGATGTTAGTCGAAACATCACCTCGGTTTACATGGAACAAAAGCAACGGAAATTACAAGTAACAGGGGAAGGGTAAGGGGTACAAAAAACCATAAGGAGAGCAGAGAAGCATAGGAACAAACAACAAGTGAACTATAATGTCATAAGAACAAGGTCATAGTCAAATTCAGGTCATGAGCCATCAAAATTCAATATTCATCAAGGGTGTTAGGGAAAGGCTTGTTTGAATAGCCAGGTTTTGAGCTGGGCTCTGAATTTGGTGATGCAAGGTTCAAGTCTGAGGTGGGTTGGGAGTGAGTTCCAGTGCATAGGTCCAGCAATGGAGAGCGCCCGATCCCTTGTAGCTGTGAGGTGCGCTTTCTTTAGCGATGGCACATGGAGGGACCCTTTGTTAGTGGTCCTTGTTGGCCGATTCGAGCAGGCAAATTGGAGGGGATCTGCCAGCCAGTTGGAGTGATGGGAATATAAGGCTTTATATGTATAATGGTCAGGGATTTAAAGAGGATGCGGGAGGGAATAGGGAGCCAGTGTAGGTCCTTCAGTATAGGGGAAATGTGGTCGTATTTGTGAGCGTTGGAGAGGGTTCTGGCTACAGTGTTCTGTAGCATTTGGAGGGGCTTTAAGGAGGAGTAGGGTAGGCCAAGAAAGAGGGAGTTACAGTAATCCATCTTGGATGCCAGTGTAGCCTGGACGACAGTGCGGAAGTCACTAGTGTGAAGGAGAGGTTTCAGGTTTTTTAAGACTTTAAGTTTGAAGAAACCCTCTTTGAGTATGGCACTGATATGTTTTTTGAAGTTCAGTTGTTGGTCGATTAGGACCCCCAGGTTCCTTGCACAGGGCTGTGCATGAGGAATCTTGATAGCAGAGTCAATTGAGAGTGCGGGATTAGTAGGGGGGTGATGGGATATGAGGAGGAGTTCAGTTTTGGCAGTGTTTAGAGCGAGGTGGAGGTTGGTAAGTAAGGAGTTGATGGCAGCGAGATGGTTTCCCCAGGATTCAAGGGTGACAGATAGGGAGCCTTGAATGGGTATAATGATTTGCACATCATCAGCGTAGAGAAAGAATTTGAGGCCAAGTTCTGATAAGAGTTTGCACAAGGGGGTGAGGTAAATGTTAAAGAGGCGTAGTGAGAGGACTCAGCATTGCCTATTTTCACGGTGAATTTCCTATTGTCGAGGTAGGATGAGAACCACTTAAGGGCTGTGCCGGAAAGGCCAATGTCGGTTAGGCGGGCAAGGAGGTGGGTGTGATTTATGGTGTCAAAAGCTGCTGAAATGTCCAGTAGAGCAAGAAGGTAGCTGTGACTTTGATCCATTCCCCTGAGTAAGTAGTCAGTCAAGGAAAGTAAGAGGGTCTCAGTGTTGAGGTGTTTACGGAAGCCAAATTGAGAGGGGTGGAGAAGGTTGTGAGTTTCAAGGAATTCTGTAAGTTGCGAGTTGACGACCTTCTCCATGATTTTTGAGATGAAAGGGAGATTGGAGATAGGGCGAAAGTTGGCAGGGTCCTTGGGGTCAAGTCCAGGTTTTTTGAGCAGTGGTTTGACCACAGCATGCTTGAGTGGGTCAGGGACAATGCCTGAGGAGAGGGAGCAATTGATAACATCTGCAATGGGTTTGGAAATGATGTCAGGTATGGTGAGGAGGGCTTTGGTGGGGATAGTGTCTGATGGATGAGTCGCAGGTTTCATCTTTTTGAAGATAGATGTGATTTCAGTGGATGAAACGAGTTCAAGGTCGTTAAAGGAGGACGAGGGTGGGTCAGTGCCTGTAGCAGCTGGGAGCGAGGAGGGAGTAGAGGGAAATCGGAGAAGGATGGTTGCGATTTTGTCATGAAAGTAGCGTCCCAGTTCTTCACATTTGCTGCTGGCTTCGCTGTCAAGAATGGGGGGGGATGTGTGTTTGGTAAGGGAAGAAACATAGGTGAAGAGGGCTTTGGGGTTATATTTGTAATCGTGGATTCTTAGGGCGTAGTAGCCTCGTTTGGCTTTAAGGGTGGCTAGCCTGTAGAGATGTAGTGAGGATTTGAATATGGATGCTTTTTGTGGGGATGGGTCTTTACGCCATGTGCGTTCTTTCTGCCTGAGCTCATGTTTCATTAGTTTGAGGTCTGGGGAGTACCATGGGTTTTGTTTTTTTTCAGATAGTTTAGTTTTGTGTGTGGTGATAGGGCACAGTTTGTTTGCGATATCTAAGGTGATGTGGCTCCAAGAGTCTAGGGCTGTGTTTGGAGTTGAACAGTTGAGTTTCAGAGAAGAGCTGGCAAAGGCTGAAGTGAGGTCCTCACTGGGGCAGGATTTTCTGTAGGCAAAAGATGTGGTGGAGGGGGATTTGGATGGTTTGAGTATCTTTATAGAGATGGAGGATTTGACAATAGCGTGATCGGACCATGGGACAGGGGTACAGTGTGGTTTAGAGGGTAGGCTAATGCTGGAGTTGACAAAGAGGAGGTCCAGGGTGTGCCCTGCTTTGTGCGTGGGGGAGGTGATAACTTGGGTAAAGCCGATGGCTTCGAGTGTGCTGAGGATGGCTTCACATGTGGTGGAGCGGGGGGTGGCATCAACATGGAGGTTGAAATCCCCCAGGATAATGGCAGGGGCATCGCTGTTGATATTGTTGGAGATAAACTCTATAAGGGGGGAGGGGTTGTGTTCGAGGATGCTAGGGGGGCATATACTAGGCAGACCTGGAGATTCTGAGATTTGAATAGCCCAATCTCTAATTTGTGTGGTGTAATGGTTTTTACAGGTTTGAGATTCATGTGCTTTTTAGCAGCGAGGAGGAGACCACCGCCTCGTTTCTTTGGTTTTGGGATGGAGAAAAAGTCATAGGTGTCAGAAGGGAGCTGATTGAGGAGGACAATATCAGAGTCCTTGAGCCAGGTTTCAGTGATGGCACATATGTCTGGCTTATGGTCATCTAGTAGATCAGACAGTATGACAGTTTTCTTGGATAGGGACTGAGCATTCATAAGCATGATAGAAAGGGTGGTGAGACCGAGGAGCTGAATAAAAGGGGAGACTAGGATAGGGAGGAGGAAGGATCTGCGGTGGGTGGACTGGGTGGTTAATAGGGGGTAATGTGTTCTGTGGGAGGGGTGATGGATGCGTGGGATAGGGAGGCTGGAAATGCAGGCCATGGTGGGGGGATAAGGAGGAACGGTCAGTGCTGTAGGCAGGGGGCAGATAGCAGGAGGAAATAAACAAACAGGGAGGTTGTGGTCACAAATAGTATATCGGTGTAAAGTGGAGACTGTAACAGTGAATTAATAGAGGTTGACGCATATACAACGGTGTCAGAAGAGTCAAGAGCAGATATTAAAGCTGTAAAAGATAGAAGTCACCTGATGCGTGTGAAGTTTTTGCTGAAAGTAGGTGCTTGGGCCAGGTAACCTTAATGGGTGCCTGGAGTCACAGAGCTGTTGGCAGACGGTGGAGCGTAGAAGAAGGGTCAAGCAGCGGTCAGGTCCTGTGGAGCAGCGGTACAACCGGAGGGTGCTCAGAGGGTGTACTAAGGGGCGCACAAAGGGGCTGGCCCCTTTGTTGTGCTCCTTAGGTGCGCGACGCCTGTGTAAGATGGAGATTTAAAGGTGGATTCGTTTAGTTTCTGTGACATCTTCCAGCTGGGGGAGGGGTTAACAGCCACGAGGTGGAGAAGGAGGAGAGGGTCCAATGGAGGGCTGGGTACAGGAGAAATCTCAATCCAAGCCCTGGATCCTGGCTTGGAGAGCAGTTGCACAAACAGAAGCAAGCAGAAATGAAGTTACCTGCACAAAGGGAGATTTAAAAGTACATTTGTTTAGTTTCTGGGACGTCTTCCAGCTGGGGGAGGGGTTAACAGCCACGAGGTGGAGGAGGAGAAGAGGGTCCAATGGAGGGCTGGGTACAGGAGAAATCTCAATCCAAGCCCTGGATCCTGGCTTGGAGAGCAGTTGCACAAACAGAAGCAAGTAGAAATCAACGCCATCCTCGGAAACATAGAAATGATGGTAGAAGAAGACCAACAAGTCCATCCAGTCTGCCCAGCAAGCTCTCACACTTATTTTCCCATACCTTTCTGTTACCCCGACCGCTGAGTTCAGGGCCCTTATTGGTAACTTTTTGATTCCAATTTCCTTCCAACCCCCCGCCATTGATGCAGAGAGCAGTGTTGGAGTTGCATCAAAGCAAAGTATAAAGTTTAATGTTTGAGGGTAGTAACCTTCGTAACAATCAATACCTTGTTAGATGTTGTCTGGATGTAAATCCTCTTTTCCTCATTCCCCTCCTGCTGCTGCAGCAGAGAGCCACGCTGGATATGCATTCAAGGAGAAGTATCAGGCTTGACTGGTTTAGGGTAGTAACTGCCTCAACAAGCAAGCTACTCCCACGTTTATTTGTTTAACCAGACTGTGCAATTCAGTCCGTGTTGGTTGTTGTCTGAATATAAATCCTCTTTTATTCATTCCCCCTGCCATTGAAGCAGTGAGCTGCGCTGGATATGCATTGAAGTGAAGTATCAGGCTTAATTGGTTTGTAGTCACACATCTGAGGGAGATGATCTGACACTCTCTTCACCTTAGGCAATATATTTTGTATATAATTGTCCATGAAGAGCTCATAGGATGCTATGTGGGCATTGAGCATAGCACCCTGATGAAATTTTCTTCCAATAAGGTTTAGGTATGAGAATCCTTCCTGCATGCACTAAAGAGTGGGTTCTAGACCACTTGGTCTTTTTGACAACAGATTAAACTATAACCACCTGATGAAGTAGTTGTGTTTTAAACTTGAGCATTTTGAATATCGTATATTGCATATTTGTTTACTGGTGACAGATTGGGCTGGGAAGGAGGTCCCACATTCTCATGTGTCTCCAGCAGGATTTCATGGACAGGCACTGCCACAATTTCCTTGAGGGAAATCTACAAACTGGAGGATGTAAAGCCTTGCTCTGGGCCCTCATCCTTTTGCTAATTAAATGGAAAGGTCTCTTATCATTCTCATAAAATCAAGAAAGGAAGGTTTTCCAGAGGAGACTCTTTTCCTGAGTAGGAAAGGGCTTCACGGAGAGACCTGTTGACTACTCAGATCCATAAGTATACCCCGGGAATACTCTGATTCCCAGTCAGAATCAAAGGTTGGTAATGTGGTCTGAGTGTGCATCTGGCTAGAAAACAAAGTCATTGTGAGGGTATCCTTTATCTACTGATGTCTAGAGCCTGATGAACTTCTGTGGCTTGGGGAAGCTTCCTCATGCCTCTTCAGGAAATGGCAGCAGTTCCTTCTGCCAGATGCCATAAAGGTCTCTAGTAGTAGCTGCATTCAGTTTGCAAGGCTAACAACAATGTTGATGACCCAGTACTTTGCAACATTTTGAAAACTGTTGATACCAATATCATATGGGAAGCAAGAGGAGCGGTCATTATCTTCCTGGAACACTTAAAAATTGGTGGCTGCCATCTGGTCCCTTGAAGGCTGTCACGATTCCTCAGGTTAATTAACAATAAGTAACTCTCAGTGGGATTAAAGCTCACTTTCTTTGGACTTCATACCACTGTTATTTAAATAAGCCTCTAACTTTTATTAATAATGATATTTAATACAGCATTCCAATTCTAACACACAAAACTGGATACATTGAAATGGTCTCTCTTGCTTACCGCCACCTCCCCACCTTAGGCGTGCACTATTGAAATAACTATTTTTAAATCTATTTAACATCAAGGCAAAAATTCCTTCCACTATTCAACTGCACTCTAAGCTCTATTAATTTGCCAGAATGCCACTGCTTGAGCAACAGTTACCCTCTGCTGTCACCAGTGGGCAACAAACAATTAACAGTACTGCAGCAAACTGGCTTGCAAATCACAAAACAAATTAAAAAAAAAAAAGTGTTGCTATGAAAAGGCACACTGACAACCATACACCTGGAACACTGTGCTTCCCATTAGGGAGCCGATCACAGAGTAATTTTGGTTGGTTAGGCTGAAATACGAATGTTCTCCACTTAGAACGACTATTTGCTTAGATAAGAGGGCTATCTAAATCTTTAAATAATAGTTCTTTAAAGCAGGATGACTAGTTAGATGGACACAGGAACACTTTTCCAAACAGCAAAGTTACTGTATTACATAAATCCTCATTGTGTGTACTATCATAGCACAGAATTACTACTCTGATGGGGGAGGGAAGAGACACAACACAAAACCTTGCAATAAGAAATGAAGAAACTAAAATGGTGATTCACAAGGAAAACAGGAAACAGATTCCAGTTAAGCAACTTACTTCAAAGGGACAGTGGACATATTTCAAACCCTCATTTCAGTTAAGAAGAGGAATACAAAAACAGAGGTTTCCCTTCAAACTAACTGTCCCAAGGATATGCATATGTGTCTAAAAAATGCTTATTAAATGTAAAAGTTGCCAATTAGCCTTTTTACTCAGCAAAAAGCCCTCTAAATGATGTGTGCAACACTGCTACTTTTCAAGGGGCATGAATGGCTATGGGATTGTCATGGGACATACACATTTTTTTTCACATAACATATACTTAAATAGGAGTGACATTCTCTGAACATTCACAAGGTTAAAGCATCATCTCTCTCTAGGACTTAAAGTGCAAGAATAATCAGACCTGCCATAGTCATGTCTCTGACCTTACATTTACTAAAGACATAGGGATGACCATCTAATACTAAAACCAATCCATTTATTAAATGTACAGGACAAGAACTAGAGAAAGCTATAGAAAAGCAGAGGCAAAAGCAGCTTCACTTTGAATTAAAATGTTGCCTGGTTAAATCTGAGTTTGAAGATTTAATAAAAATGAAAAATATATTTAATATGCTATTTCTGACTGAGTAAACCATAGGCCGGAAAGGAAGAGCAATAATGAATTCCAATGATTATTTCTGCTGCAGAATTATACGTGCCTTAAATACACTGCAGTTTCCTCAAAAAAATAATGAGTTTGTTTGGGAAAGACTGAAGGACATTTTTTTTTTTTAATGAGATACTCTGGAAAACCATCTTAGAAATGTGTTTGCTAGCTAATAATAGAAAAGAAAAATAATGAAACAATGTATGACGGGAAATGTCTACCACTTCCAAGAAACCATGTTATTCTCCCTCCTCCTCCTGTCCCTGCACGGTGGGTAGATGACTAGAGAGATGCTTTATAATACAAGGGAGCAATCAGGGAAAGCAAATGCTTAGCACATCAGCAGTGTTAAGGCCGGGGATTCGGCATTCGCCGTGCCTGAGTCTTTGCTGTCATTGTACACCAGGGCACACACTATAAACATGCTGCAGATCTTCAGTCACCTATCCTGTTCATTTGCTGCAGAATGTGTGCAGTAAAACATTCATTATAAAAGTTCAGGGACTTGAAATCTACAAAAACATGCTTTTCAAACTACCGACTTCATCGGGCAGGCACAAAATTCTTTCCACTGAGCGCACCACAATCTTGTTGCCGCATACATATTTATGAGTACATATTTCACGCTATATTTGGTGCACGCTAATGTAGCATTGCCAGTCTACAAGGAAGGCAGTTCCTAGAGATTCCACAGAAAACAATTCACATTACATATGCAACAAAAAGATAAATATAGAATGTGGATGCTCGCTGTTCAGACTGTAAAAAGCCCTCCAAACGGCAAGCAAAAGAATCTTTTGGCAGAACCATCTCCTCAGGAAGATTCGAACTAGAAGCAAAGAATCATATGTACTAAGTCTTCTAATTCTTTGTATTTGGCATAATACCTGGTTATTCCCTTCCTACATGATCAGAATTTCTTTCAACCACTCTGCAACAACATGGTCTAGAAAAACTGACAGGAAAGAATCACTGGACTTCTGTATCAGTAGGGGCAAATTTTTCCCCGTGCATTACTCCTCTCTCTAGTTGCTGTATGCCATCCGACCCTCAAAGATACCATTGGCAAGTCTGCAATTTCTAAATGGAATTCCTCCAATGCAAGCGTCTGAGGAGCTGTGAGCCAGCACACTAGTGCCGCCCATACCTATTGTGGGTTTCATGTTTGCAAAGGGAGGAGAGGGCAGGGCTATCACCGGCCCACAGTCCCATGGCTCACTACCTTCCCGCTGGCTCTGGTCGGCAGAGAAAAGACCCATCACACCCTGCTGGCTATTCAGCCATGGAACGTTGAGAGGAGAGAAGAGGAGTGACGACAGAGGATGGTGAGAGTGGAAGTGCAGAGGATAGGATCTGCTTTTCTTATTCTAAAGCAGTGGCTCTCAACCTTTTCTCTGTTTCGACACACCTGACAGGTTGCTCTCACACGTGTGACACATTGGGCACATGACTGTCAAGGGATTAAATGTAAACAGACCACCCCACCCCGATCCATTACAATGGGTGGAGGGCAGAACTGGGACATTCCTTGTATAATTCACCATGCAAAAAAAGATTATTTCTGGTGTCATCTCCGTAACAGCAACACAAACTCTCCCTACCGCCAGGCGCCATAGCCGTATGTAACCAATCATTGTCTGTCTCTTGAGTTATAATTATGAATGTCAACTTGCAAACCATTGTGATCTATACATGGAATGAAAGTATATAAAATGTCATAGCAGTTCACCACCAATGCATGTCCTATTGAGAAAACAAAACAAATAAGTCTGATACAGATGCCTACATGCTAGTAAAATACCTCACCTCAGTCTCACACACAGAAGCGACATTCACCAAGTACACACTGCAAGACCACAAATTACAAATATGAAGACAGAAACTGGAATGGAAACCCAGAAAAGTCACTCTGCAAGCAGTGTAAAACTGAAGAAATGGAAACAGAAATATAGCACCTAACAGCCCCAGGATCTGTAATAATGCACAGAAACTAATCTGCACAAAGTTACACCTGCACTATGGAATGCACTCCAACAGTAACAACCCTAACTATGAAAAGGCAACACTACAAATATTTAACCAGGCACTAAACACCAATACACCTCCTATTAGGAAAATAGAACAAGCCAAAATGCAATAGATCCCTACACAGAAACTACAAGCTTGCAGAATACTCTTACCTGGGTCACACACACAGAACATAGACAGGCCTTTACCAAATACAGAATAAAGTGACCATAACGTTAACATTTTTGCTTTTCCATTGTTGCATTGCATATACTCAGTCTGGCTTCTTGCTGTTTCTAGTTCAGTTTTGTCTGCATATTTCTATTTATATATATTCAAGAAATATAAAATAATAATTCTAGCACTATAATAAAACAGAATAAATGTTTCAAAACAAACGATAAATAGAACATCCAATCATTAGAAACTTATCAAAAATTAAAAATTCTCCAAACACTAATAAAATATTTTAAACAGCAGCCATCTCATAATACCAAATACATAAAATGGAGGTCAATCAAGAAAAATAAACTTTAAAAGCCACCATTACTTACCCTCTCCAGCAACTCTCCTACTCTTTTCCTTTTCAGGCCAATAGCACATACCAGAAGCAGCAATGGCTGCTGAAGCTCTGTCCTCACAGTCCTCTTCCCTAGGGCCCACAACTAGTCTCTCTCGCTCACACACACGTCAGTCACCTCGCCGACCAGTCACACACACACACACACACACACACACGTCAGTCACCTCGCCGACCAGTCTCTCTCACACACACACACACACACACACACACCTCAGTCACCTCGCCGACCAGTCTCTCACACACACACCTCAGTCACCTCGCCGACCAGTCTCTCACACACACACACCAGTCACCTCGCCGACCAGTCTCTCACACACACACACACCAGTCACCTCGCCGACCAGTCTCTCACACACACACCAGTCACCTCGCCGACCAGTCTCACACACACACACACACACACACACACACCAGTCACCTCGCCGACCAGTCTCTCACACACACACACACACACACACACACACACTCACCTCCCTGACCATAGAAACATAGAAATGACGGCAGAAGAAGACCAATCGGCCCATCCAGTCTGCCCAGCAAGCTTCACACTTCTTTCCTTTCATACTTATCTGTTTCTCTTGGCTCTTAGCAACCCGTGGTTCTATTTCCCTTTCACCCCCACCATTAATGCAGAGAGCAGTGATGGAGCTGCATCCAAGTGAAATATCAAGCTTGATTAGTTAGGGGTAGTAACCGCCGCAACAAGCAAGCTACACCCATACTTATTTGTTTACCCAGACTATGTTATTCAGCACTTATTGGTTGTTTTTCTTCTCCCCTGCCGTTGAAGCAGAGAGCTATGCTGGATATGCGTGAAGTATTAGTTTTTCTTCTCCCCTGCCGTTGAAGCAGAGAGCTATGCTGGATATGCATTGAAAGTGAAGTATGCATTGAAAGCCACATTAACTATCAACAAATATTGAATAAGCCTAATAATTGGTAATACCTATAGCCTATGAACTCTCCGTTAATTTTACATACTCTTACCCACCCCTGGTTTGTTTTTTTTGTTTGTTTTTGTTTTTTTAATTTGGAGATGGCAGCCCTCCATCCTTCCGCTCCGTGAAGTGGCATCCGCTCCGTGAATGCCTCTGTGGCTACTGCCGCTCCGTGCAGTGTTTTGCTGCCTCCTCTTTATACACGTCCTCTAGACCTGATGGATCCACAGTGTTTATCCCACACCCCTTTGAAGTCCTTCACAGTTTTGGACTTCACCACTTCCTCCGGAAGGGCATTCCAGGCATCCACCACTCTCTCCGTGAATAAATACTTCCTGACATTGGTTCTTAGTCTTCCTCCCTGGAGCCTCAGCTCGTGACTTCTGGTTCTGCTGATTTTTTTCTGACGGAAAAGGTTTGTCGTTGTCTTTGGATCGTTAAAGTTTTTCAAGTATCTGAAGGTCTGAATCATATCACCCCTGCTCCTCCTTTCCTCCAGGGTGTACATATTTAGATTCTTCAATCTCTCCTCGTATGACATCCGATGAAGACCCTCCACCTTTTTGGTCGCCCTTCTCTGGACTGCCTCCATCTTGTCTCTGTCTCTTTGGAGATACGGTCTCCAGAACTGAGCACAGTACTCCAGGTGAGGCCTCACCAAGGACCTGTACAAGGGGATAATCACTTCCCTTTTCTTACTCGATATTCCTCTCTCTATGCAGCCCAGCATTCTTCTGGCTTTTGCTTTCGCCTTGTCGTATTGTTTCGTGGACTTCATATCATTAGACACTATAACCCCTAGGTGTCTCTCCTGCTCTGTGCACATCAGCCTTCCCCCCCCCCCCCCCCCCCAATCGAATACAGTTCATTCGGATTTCCACTCCCCATATGCATGACTATGCACTTCTTGCCATTGAATCTCAGCTGCCATATCTTCGACCACTCTTCCAGTTTCCTTAAATCCCATCTCATTCTCTCCACTCCTTCCGGCGTGTCCACTCTGTTGCACATCTTAGTGTCGTCTGCAAAAAGACAAATCTTACCTTCTATCCCGTCCACAATGTCGCTCACAAAGATATTGAACAGGACTGGTCCCAACACCGATCCTTGAGGTACACCACTTAAAACCGCTCTCTCTTCAGAGAAAGTTCCATTTACCATCACACATTGTCTTCTGTCCGTCAACCAGTTTGCAATCCAGGTCACCAACTCGGCACTCTCTCCTAAGCTTCTCGTTTTATTCACCAGTCTCCTGTGCGGAACCGTATCAAAAGCTTTGCTGAAATCTAAGTAGATGACATCGAGCGCTCTTCCTTGATCCAATTCCTTGGTTACCCAGTCAAAAAAAAGTCAATCAGATTTGTCTGACAGGATCTTCCCCTGGTGAATCCATTCTGCCTCTGGTCCAGCAATTCTCCGGACTGTAGATAGTTCACTATTCTCTCTTTCAACAGTGACTCCATTACTTTTCCCACCACCGAAGTGAGGCTAACCGGTCTGTAGTTACCAGCCTCCTCTCTGTTCCCACACTTGTGAAGTGGGACCACCACCGCTCTTCTCCAATCACTCGGCACCACTCCCGTTTCTAGGGATCTATTGAACAGGTCACAAAGCGGACCCGTCAGCACATCTCTGAGCTCCTTCAGTATCCTTGGATGAATCCCATCAGGTCCCATGGCTTTGTCCACTTTTAGATTCTTTAGCTCTTCCCATACATTTTCTACTGTAAAAGGGTTTTCGTCTATTCCACTTCCTTCCAGTTTTATGTCAGCAGACCAGTCTCTCACATACACACACACAAACCAGTCACCTCCCCGACCAGTCTCTCCACCTCCCTGCATAGGTCTCCACTCTTCAGCCACCGCCGGCCTGATCTCCACCGGCGGCATGCGGCGTTTCTCCACTCTTTGGCCCCACTGGCCTGGCCTCCGGCAATGGTGTGCAGCATCTCTCCACTCCGGCCCTGCTGGCCTGGCCTCCGGCGGCAGCACACAGGTCTCTCCACTCTTCAGCCCTGCCCATGGGGAGAAGGGAAGCACAAGTGGTGCAGTGGGACACCAGGAGCCGCAACACACCTGCCAGTGGCTTGGCGACACACTGGTTGAGAATCACTGATCTACACCATGGTGGTATGCGCCAATTACAATCAGATGAACTCTAAAGGAGTTGGGTTTTAAGCCACCCTCTGACAGGTGTAGAAGGTAGTCAAGCAGTTTTTGTGTGGAGCAAGTGAATGGATCCAGGGCCTTCTGCTCACACCACACAGAAAAACTTCTCCACTTCAGTCTGTAGGACTTTCTAGTGGAAGGCTTTCGGGAAGCGACCAGGATCTGAGACATCTGAAAGATCGAGTGGTTGCAGGATTAACCTCTCAACATCCAGGCTGTAAGCGATAGGGCCTGGAGGTTAAGATGCTGCAACCTACCTTGGTCTTGCATGATGAGCGCTGGGGAAGCCCTCAGACTGATCAGTTTCCAAATGGTCAACTCCAGAAGGAGTGGAAACCAGACTTATCTTGGTCAATGAGGGGCTATGAAAATCATACTACCCCTGTCCTTGCGAGGCTTCAAGAGAGTCTTCGCCACTAGGGGAATCAGAGGATATGCGTACAGAAGACCCTTGCACCAATGGCAGGCAAAAGTGTCAGAGGCTGGTTTGCCATCTGTCCCGTACAGGAAGCAGAACTGAGTCACCTTTCTGTTGCGGGGGACGTGAATAGATCCAAATCTCAGCTCTCCCAGAGGTGGAAGATCCGGTTCGTCACCCCCTGGGTCCAGAGACCACTCATGGGGTCTGAAGGAATGACTGCTGCTATCACGTTCTCCATTTCAGCCAGATACATGGCCCTGGGCACCATCCCATGGGACAGGGACCAGGACCAAATCTGAACCATTTCCTGACAAAGAAGGTATGATCCCGTGCCTCTCTGCTTGCTGACATACCACATACCTACTAGGTTATCTGTTTGGATCAGTACAACTTTGTTGGACAGCTGATCTCTGAAAGCCCACAGCACATTTCTCATTGCCTGGAGCTCCAGGAAATTGATTTGACAATGTGCTTCCTGAGCAGACCAGAGGCCCGGGGTGCGAAACCCCTCTACATGAGCTCCCCCATCCAGGATGGATGCATCCATGGTAAGGACAATTTGGATAGGGGACTTTAGAAGGATATTCCCCGTTCCAAATGCGAGAGTAACTGCCACTGGAAAAAGAGTCCCTGAGAGACGGGGTGATTCAGATGCAATCCTGGAGGCTCTGCATGGCCTGGTGCCATTGCAACCTCAGGATCCACTGGGCTCTGCGCATGTGCAAATGTGCCAAGGGAGTCAAATGGACAGTTGAGGCTCCACGGAAAAAAAAGAGAATGAAGAGGGACCTCGCGTGGACGTGTTGTGTGGGGCATACTGGGCATGCTCAGCGAGCCTAATCAAAGTTCCAGAAAATCTGACATAAGTTTTCCATGCCAGGCTCCATCCGATGTCACCCATGCGTGAGAAATACCATCCTGCTTGACCTAGAACTATAAAATACAGAAGCTAAGGGAAAAAAAACCCTGAAAATTTGTGGTGCAGCAAGAGCAGGAAACTTTTTTCTGCTGAGGCTAAAGGATAACTGAGGAGATTCATGTGGAGCGGCTAAGCAGGAACTCCTGCACACTTTCTGAGCTCTAAGCAAACACGTTCCTGTCAGCGCTACTGGATGATGTCACAGACATGTTTGGCTGAATTTGTTCCTGCTTGAGCACAGAGAAAGAGAAAAAGTCCCAGCTGTACTGGGTACCACCAACCTGATTAAAAAGAAACTTCCAGGCACACTTTGATATGAATTCCAGAAGGAAGCTCCTTTTGGCACAATTCAAGCAATGAAATGAGATTAGCACTAAATTTGAAAGATTGAGACCTGCTCAACAGACCCCAGTGTACAAATTAGGTTCATTCTAGTCATAGTGCACACAAAACAAACCCATCTGGAGACATTATCCCTAGAGAGGATGGCCTGATACCAGTGTCCTTCTGACTCAGGGCTTGCAGATTCCTTCCGTGGTGTCAAATGGGTCTGACTTAGGCATTTTCAGATAACAGTCTTCATCCTCTGTAGTGGATGCTTTTGGTCTTTTTCTTCTCCTGGATGTCTCCCGTGTCTTTCATCTCTTCTCCAGGGCTCCAGATACAGTCCCCGCTTTTGTCCTTCAGCACTGACAACCAGTCCGATGCGCCAGGTTTACATTTATTGCAAAGGGAATGAACTATAAAGGAAAAAGCTCCTCATGCTTCATTTAGTATGGGTATATATGTTATTTATTTGTAGCAGCTTTACACTATTTAGTGCACAGAAATACGACAGTTTTATCAGTTAGAGTGCATGCTAACAGAGTGCATGCACTATTGAGGCTATTTTAGTGCACTATATGATAAATGTTTTAGCATGCATGAAAAATTGTTTGGCATATGCACACAAAAGTATTTTTGGACAAGTTTTAGTGCATAAGCCCCAAATGGTTAAAACAAAAAGATATAGAAAAAAAAATAGCCATAATGCTAATGAAAATAAAATAACCAACTACAGAAAGTACAGTTAGGATAAAGAGCCCCACGACTCCATGAGGGAGTGAGGCACAATGGGGGCGGGAGCAGGCCCGGCGAGCCTGGATAAAGGGGAAGCTCAGAGGGTGTAGCTCCCTTTTGGTCCAGGCATCGCCGGATTACCTTTGCTTTCCTTGCCTCTCTGCTGTTGCAGTTTCTGGCCTGGGACAGCATATTTTGCTGCTATAGCTGTTTCCTCTCTCTACGTAAGAATAAAAAGGACAGAAAAAGTAAGAAGTACAAATCTTGCAAGCACTTCAGGTCTCAACCAACACCACCTGGGTTTAGAAGCCAAAGTGAGAAGAGTCACTGAACTTTCAGTACAGCAGAGCTGCAAAAAGTAACAGCTCATTTGTCTAAAAGATTTAAACCAGTAACACCTGATCTATGCCACTCAAGTGACATTACGAACATGTCACTGTCTTTTGAAGTATCATTTCAGGCATGGGTTCTATTTCTCCCTATAATGTTAATATTGTCTGTGAAACTCCTACGAGAGACAGATTTAGTATTGCTGCTTTAAATTGGAAAAAACTGGAAGGTCTGTACATGTTCCTTATCTGTAGCATGCGTCTCTCTTTCTGTATTTATAGCATAGACTTCTGCATTTGAACAGGTTAGAGGGTCTTGCTCCAGTAACTGAATGTGACTTTCCTTTGACTATTCTGTATAATCCACTACCTGGCCAAAGGATTTCCCTAGCCTTCCCTCCCACATCTCGATTTCATGGAAAGTCTCTGCCAGCCGATGAACTGAGTTTCCGGTAGGCTGTGACAGCAGTATAATGTTGGAACAGTCAAGCTAAAGCAACAGCTGCAGAATAATAAAACCATTAAAAGTTAAGCTTTTATTTTTCTTTTAGAGTGTGCAAGCACCATACTTCAACCATTCAAAGGATCAAAACTTCATATGCTTTACCGTGTCAAGAGCTGCCGACTCCTGGAAATGAATGCAGAGGGAATACTTCATCCTCTGATAGCAGTCACTGCTCTCCAAAAATCAAACTCATGCTCTCAAATAATTTTCAGTAGGTTTTCATTATAGTAAAAAGTGCAGTAAAAAGTATAGTTTTACTGTAGCCCTTAAATCTATGGGCACAACCATAAATGCAGAGATAAGAATGAGAATTCTCCTTCTCAATTACAGAAAATAAAGCAAGTTTGCTCACCGTAAACAGGGTTCTCTCCATAGACAGCGGGATGACTTAGCCATGACATGTGGGGCAGGGGCGGTTCTACAATGAGGCAGGGTGATGCGGCCGCCTCATCCTGCCTCACCCGCCCCCCCCCCCAAACTCCTCTGGCGGCCGCCTCACCCTGCCGCCAAAACAAAGGACCCATGGAGTGCCGAGGAACCCAATCTGCCCAGCAGCAAAGAAAAGAGGCGGCTCAGTAGCCACCGGCAGAACTCAACCTGCCGGCAGCCGAAACACATAGAAATGACAGCAGAAGAAGACCAAACGGCCCATCCAGTCTGCCCAGCAAGCTTTCACACTTATTTTCTCATACTTATCTGTTACTCTGACCGCTGAGGTCAAGGCCCTTATTGGTAACTTTTTGGTTCTAATTTCCTTCCACCCCCGCCATTGATGCAGAGAGCAGTGCTGGAGCTGCATCAAAGTGAAGTATAAGGCTTAATGTTTGAGGGTAGTAACCGTGGTATCGAGCAAGTTACCCTCATGTTTGTATACTCATACTGCTCACATCAATGCCTTGTTAGATGTTGTCTTCATTCCCTCCTGCCGCTGAAGCAGCGAACTGCACTGGATATGCATTCAAAGTGAAGCATTAGGCTTAATTTGTTGGGGGTAGTAACCGCCACAACAAGCAAGCTACTCCCAGGCTTATTTGTTTACCCAGACTGTGCTAACTTGTTGCCTGAATGAAATCCTCTTTTCCACATTTCCTCTTGCCGTTGAAGCATAGAGCAATGTTGGAGTCTCAACCATGTGAATGTTTATTGAATAATGGAATTAATCACCAGGTAGTAGCAGTCATTCCCGCAAGCCACCCCCATACCTCTTCTATTCATTCCCATCCTCCAGGCTTTATGGATCCACAGTGTTTATCCCACGCCCCTTTGAAATCCTTCAGTTTTGGTCTTCATCGCTTCCTCCGAAAGGGCATTCCAGGCATCCACCACCCTCTCCGTGAACAAATACTTCCTGACATTGGTTCTGAGTCTTCCTGCCTGGAGTTTTAAATCGTGACCCCTGGTTCTGCTGATTTTTCCCAATGGAAAAGGGTTGTCATTGACTTTGGATCATTAAAACCTTTCAAGTATTTGAACGTCTGTATCATTTCACCCCTGCTCCTCCTTTCCTCCAGGGTATACGTATTTAGATTCTTCAATCTCTCCTCATAAGTCATTCGATGAAGACCATCCACCTTTTTGGTCGCCCTTCTCTGGACCGCCTCCATCCTGTCTCCGTCCCTTTGGAGATACGGTCTCCAGAACTGAGCACAGTACTCCAGGTGAGGCCTCACACCAAGGACCTGTACAAGGGGATAATTACTTCCCTTTTCTTACTCGAAATTCCTCTCTCTATGTTGCCCAGCATTTTTCTGGCTTTAGCTATCGCCTTGTCGCACTGTTTTGCCGACTTCAGATCGTTAGCTACTATCACATCAAGGTCTCTCTCCTGCTCCGTGCACATCAGCCCTTCACCCCCCATCGAATACAATTCTTTCGGATTTCCACAGCCCATATGCATGACTCTGCACTTCTTGGCATTGAATCTCAGCTGAAATAACTTCGACCAGTCTCCGAGCTTCCTTAAATCCCGTCTCATTCTCTCCACTCTTTCCAGCGTGTCCACTTTGTTGCAGCTCTTAGTATCATCCGCAAATAGACAAATCTTACCTTCTATCCCGTCCGCGATGTCACTCACAAAGATATTGAACAGGACCGGTCCCAACACCGACCCTTGCGGCACTCTGCTCATCACCACTCTCTCTTTAGAGTAAATTCCATTAACCATAACACATTGTCTTCTGTCCTTCAACCAGTTTGCTATCCAGGCCACCATCTTGGCACTCACACCCAAGCTTCTCATTTTATTCACAAGCCTCCTGTGCGGGACGGTATCAACAGCTTTGCTAAAATCCAAGTAGATGACTGAGCGCTCTTCCTCGATCCAATTCCTTAGTCATCCAATCAAAAAAGTCAGATTTGTCTGACAGGAACTTCCCTTGGTGAAACCATGCTGCCTCTGGTCCATCAATTCTGCTACTTGTAGATAGTTCACTATTCTTTCCTTCAGCAGCGACTCTAATACTTTTCCCACCACAGAGGTGAGGCTAACTGGCCTGTAGTTTCCAGCCTCCTCTCTGCTCCCGCTCTTGTGAAGTGGGACCATCATCGCTCTTCTCCAATCACTCGGCACCACGCCCATTTCCAGGGAGCTATTGAACAGGTCATACAGCAGAGCAGCCGGCACATCTCTGAGCTCCCTCAGTATCCTGGGATAAATCTCATCAGGCCCCATGGCTTTGTCCACCTTCAGTTTTCCTAGCTCTTCCCATATATTCTCTTCCGTAAATGGAGTTTCATCCATTCCACTTCCCTCCAGTTTCTTGTTAACTAGCGTCGGTCCTTCTCCGGGGTCTTCTTTAGTGAATATTGAACTGAAGTATTCATTTAATATTTCTGCCATTTCTTCATCTGTCTCCACCCATTGATCCTTTTCACCTTTCAATTTCAGTATACCACATTGGACTTTTCTCCTTTCACTGATGTATCTGAAAAATGTTTTGTCACCTCGCTTTACCTCTTTGGCAATCCTTTTTCCGCTTGAATTTTCGCTTTCTTGATTGCTTTCTTCATCTCCCTCGGTTCCACCAGATATTCTTCCTTGTGCTCCTCTCTTTGGGATTCTTTATATTTCTTGAACGCTGTTCTTTTAGATTTAATGCTGTCTGCCACCTCCTTTGAGAACCAAATAGGTTTCATTTTTCTCTTGCTTTTCTTTACTTTTCTAACATATAGATTAGTTGCCTTGGTAATTTGCCGAAGAATAAGCAAAGGTCTGGCGGGCCACCAGCACAACCCAATCTAACTGGCGGTAAAGAAAGGGCCTAGTGGTAGCCAAAGAACAAGCCTCATGTGCCGCAGCACAGCCCATCCTGCTAGAGGCCAAAAAACAACAAATGGCCCGCGGAACTCCAGTGGAACTCAACTATTCTGTGGCACTCAACAATGAAGGATCTGCAGAGCAGCAAAGTTGGAAAGGCCCCACTGGTGGCCGAAAGAGAGACTAGGCTTAACAGTGGCAAAAGAAAATATGAGGCTACAGCTGACTGCTGAGATCATCTGCCAACATCTTGACAGCGTGTGAGGTAGAGGGAGTGGCAGTGGCCCAGCCATGGGTGGCCCTGGATGGGTCACGGCCCACCCACTTTAGGCTTAGGCCCACCCAATCAGGGCTACCTAACACCAAGTGAGGCCTGGCTACCGCCGACTCCATCATTGCAATGGCTGAAGAACAAGAAGCCCGACCCCGCCGAAGCAAGGCCGCCAGGGGAGCCCATCCCTGTGGCAGCGAAAAAGAAGGCCCGCCCAAGTTAAGCAGTGATGGAACTGGAGCCCATCCCTGCAGCGAAGGAAGAGGAGGTTTGGCAGAGACCTTGTGCGTGTGTGGCAGAATGGGCGCCTGGGTGCGTGAGCGAGAGCTTGTGCATGTGTGGCACAACATGTAAGAGTGAGGTTGTGCGTGTAAGGGAGTGTGAGAAAGCATGAGCCTGTGTGTGAGAGAGAGAGAGAAAGGAAGGGAAGAAGATAGGGGAGAGAGAAGAAACAAAGAGAAGAGTGACCCTGGAAAAAGAATTCAGAAAAGTTTGACAAGGGGAAAGTGGAAAGAGACCAATTGATTAGAAAAATAAAAAGATCAGACAAAGGTAAAAAAATATATATATTTTGAGATTTTAGCAATTTGAATATGCCATCTTTGGGTATGTGAATTTCTTATAATTTTGTATTTGGCTCTTTAGCATTCCACTGTTCAGAGTCAGTTTTGTTTGCATGTTTCTATTTCTAAATTGTAGTCCCTTATTTCTGTATTAGATAAGGGTTGTTCTGTGTTCTGCTTTGTGTGACTGAGGCACAATATTGCTACTAGCATGCAGTTTCTCTATAGGATTTTGTAGCAGTCTGGCTTATTTTGTTATCCCAGTAGGTGGTGTTTTAGGGCCTAGTGTAGTATTTGCATTGCTTCTTTTTCATAATGTTGCTGTTATTAGTCCTGAAAGTCAGTGCTGTTATGTTATGGTATGGCAAGGCTCTTGATGTTTTTCTTTTTGCAAGGATTTGTGTTACTTCACAAAATTTTAACAGTGGAGGGAGTCTTTTCTGGCTTAGGTGATTCCAGAATTTGTAAATAAGTTATTTTTCAGGTTGAGTTGTAATGTGAACTGTCGTAGTTTTGCTCTGCACACATTCTTATGATTATTGCTATTTTATTGTAGTTATGGTGATCTCTGCCTTTCTGAAAAGAGGATTCGTGAAAGAATACATTGATATTTGTTTTATAACATTGATTGGATCTGATGTTTGTATTCTTTGCTTTTTACCTAACATTCTTGTGTATTTATTAAACTGCAATAAATATAAAATAAAATACAGATCAATAAGGAATTTTTAATTTTGGTAAGTGCTTGAAATAAGAGTTAAAATATTCTAAAAAGTTTCACTCATGATGTACAACGACTGTCGTGGATTACTTAGGAACCAATTGGAGTACAAGTAGTAGGATTTAGATCTGTACGCTTACAGCCCACCCTTGTTAACCTTGGGCCCACCCAAAAAAAAATCAGTTCTGGCTATGCCACTGGGGAGTGGGTATGCATTTGAAGAGCATGTGTTTGAAAGCATTTGTGTGTGTGCATGAACAAGAGAGGGTATATCTGTGTGTGTGAGCATGCATGGAGAGAACAAACCTGTAGTTGTGTGAGAGCATCTGGGTACATGAATGGGAATAAATGTATGTGACAGAGAGAGGGAAAAAAAGTCCCCCCTTCTTGCTACCACATCCCCCTCTCCCACAGAAATCCCAGGATGACTGGAAATCAAAAGTTCCCAGGTATGGATTTTATTTTATTTTTTTTAGTTCTTTCTAGGTTTAATTACTGGGTACTATTTCATGTGTCTACTATTTGGAAATATTTTATTAATGTTTGGGAAAAAATGTTATAATTTTTACATGAGATTTTATTTATTGGTTGATATGCTATTCATCACCTGTTTTGAAATATTTTTTCTTTTTATTAGTATGGTTTACCTATTATGACTTTCATATTTCTTGATTTTATTATCTTGAGGAATGGCATTTCTGTTTTTCCATTATTGCACTGCATATAGTGAGGCTTGCTGCGGTTTTCACTTCAGTTTTTGAGTACATGTTTCTGTTTATACTGTATGGTTTCTTTATTCTGTATTTGGTGAGGGTCTGTATGTGGTCTGCATGTGTAACTGAGGTGAAGTATCCTGCTAATGTGAAGTTTCTATTTTAGGATCTATAGGAGGTGTATTGGTTTTTAGACCTGGTGTAATATCTGCAGTGTTGCCTTTTCATAGTTAAGGTTTTTACGGTTTCAGGGATGGCAACTAGTGTTCTCTCTTAGTATGGGAGGTGCACTACTGTAATTGTAATTCAGTTTACTTATGGCTTTCTGGAGGCAAAGCCCACACCCAACATGCATTACCATAGGCCTAATACCATATGCATGCAAGTGTTTATTTTGCTTTTTTGTAGAGCTTTCTGGATGGCACCACAGTAGTGTATCTAAAAATAATATGCATGTTGTGATTTTTCATATCTCGGAAAACTATACTTTGAAAGTTTTTTCGTGTAAAATTGGTTATCATAAATGCAAACTATTTTATTGTGTGTGGTAAGGGCTGTGAAGAAGGGGGTTCACCTAGAGCATCTGATACCCTTGCACTAGGCCAGTAGAGAATTTGCCACACAGGCCCCTATCATTCACCCATCCCCCACTTCTTCAGGGGTAAATGCTAGGGAAACATGGGAGACAGGTGGTAGCGTTCCTGGAAGTGTGGCAGGGTTGCCAGCTTCCTAGAAATACTGAATACTCCTCTGGGAACTCTAGCCCCTGCTTTCCTCCTTCTGTAGCATTTTAAATCACCAAAAAGGCCAGACTATAAAGAGACTCTACGTCCCCTTGATGATGTGACCTGTACTGTGCTTTGGCTGGGGAGGGAAGCCATCTCATCCCTTGCCTCAGGCAGAAGATTCCCTTGAGCCACCCCTAATATGGGGTGACATTATGCATGGACAAATGGACCCATCTCTCTAGTTTACGCATGTGCTGCCTCCTCAGCCCCTCCATTCATTGTGGAGCTTAGCTTTAGTTAAATAGTCAACTCTCCAGGGAGGTGGGCAAGTAATTAAGCATAGCTAATTCATCCTGTTAATGGAGAACCCCATTTACTGTAAGCAAACTCAGTTTTCCATCCACAAGCAGGTATGAATTAGCCATAATATGTGGGGAATCCCACAGTGACGATTGTGCAGCAGAGCACTTACTGTCTAAGCAACCTGCCTCCTCACCTCTCTCTCCACCCAGCGGAGTAGAGCTCTAGGAGAACAGACTGGGCAAAACTACTTGCCCAAAGCTACTGTCACTTCTTGTGAGACTGTCCAGACTATAGTAGGATGTAAACGTGTGTATGTGTGTGTACAGGTAACCAAGATGCAGCTTTGCAGATGTCTTCAATCAAGACAGCTCTTAGGCAAGCCATTAATTGGTTATAGCTCTTACTTGATGAGCCTTGAGAGAGTCTATAATCTGAAGCCAGCCAACGCATAATGTGCAATGCAGTCCGCTAGCCAGTTCGACAAAGTCCATTGGGCAACTACTGCACCCATTCTATTGGGATCATAGGACACAAACAGTCGAGAGGCCTAAAGATGTGAGCCTGAAGCCTATACCCAGCAAAATGGTAGAAGCTGTTCTTAACTATTGGCCATGTAGACAGACACGGCTTAATGGAGAAGGGCTACTATGTTTTTAGGAAGGGAAAATCTTGTCTTATCAATCTTTTAGAATTTCTTGAAGGTGTAAATATATAAAGGTGAACCAATTGATTTAGTGTACCTGGATTTTCACAAGAAATTTGGCAACGTCCCCTATGAGAGATTCCTCAGGAAATTACAAAGTCATGGGACAGAATGCAGTGTTCCACAGAGAACTGGTAATTGGTTAAAAGACTGGGAACAGAGGTTAGGGTTAAATGGTCAGTTTTCGAAATAGAGAAAAGTTATTAGTGGAGTACCAAAGAGCTCGGTACTGGGACCTGTGCTGTTTAACACATTCATAAATGATCTGGAAAAGGAAACCAGTAAGGTGATCAAATGTACAGATAATACAAAATTATTCAACGTTGTTAAAACAGCAGTGGATTGTGAGGAACTTCAGGACCTCGTGAAACTAGAAGACTGGGCAACTGAATGGCAGATGAAATTTAATGTGCACAGGTATGCACATAGGGAAACATTCCCAACTACAGGTATATGATGGTGCACTAGGAGTCACTACCCAGGTTAAGGACCTTGCAGTCCTTATGAACAATAAGTTGAAACCGTCTGCTCAGTGCACAGCAGCTGTCAAAAAAGCAAATAGATTGTTAGGAATTATTCAAAAAGGAATTAGTCATGGGGGAATTCTGTGTTACTGCGGAGCGCAGAATTTGTGCAGAATTGCCAAATTCTGTGCAGAAAATGGTAGAGGAGACCGCAAGCATACCACAAATGGAGTGCGCGCCATTCAAGGCAAAGATGAAGGTCCCGATGGGTGAGTATATGTAGAGGAGGAGGAGGAGGAGGGGTTTGAGAGAGGGGGAAGAGGAAGGAGGACGAGGTATGAGAGAGAGCAGGGGGGAAGGTGAAGGGAACTAGGGGGTAAGCAGGGGGGTATGAGAGAGAGCAGGAGGTTGCTTAAGTGTGGGTGTCAGAGAAAGGGAGTCTATGTGCGGGTGCTAGCCTGTGTAAAGAGACTGTTGTGTCTATGTGCGGGTGCTAGCCTGTGTGACGGGAGTGTCATGTCTATGTGCGGGTGCTAGCCTGTGTGACGGGAGTGTCGTGTCTATGTGCGGGTGCTAGCCTGTGAGAAGGGACTGTCGTGTCTATGTGAGGGTGCTAGCCTGTGCGAAGGGAGTGTGTGCATGTGCGGGTGCTAGCCTATGCAAAGGGAGTGTGTCTATGTGCGGGTGCTAGCCTGTGTGAAGAGACTGTTGTGTCTATGTGCGGGTGCTAGCCTGTGTGAAGAGACTGTTGTGTCTATGTGCGGGTGCTAGTCTGTGTGAAGGGACTGTTGTGTCTATGTGCGGGTGCTAGCCTGTGTGAAGGGACTGTTGTGTCTATGTGCGGGTGCTAGCCTGTGTGAAGGGACTGTTGTGTCTATGTGAGGGTGCTAGCCTATGTGAAGGGGTTTGTGAGAGAGAGAGAGATATATAGGTAGCTGTGTGAGGGTGTATGCATGAGAAAGGGAGCTTGTGTGGGTCTGAATGCAAGAGAGAGGGCCCAGTATGAGGGGATGTGTGTGTGTGCGCAAGAGAGTGAGGGAGCCTGAATGAGGGTGTGTGTATGTGTACTAGAGAAAGGGAGCATGTGTGAGAGAGGGAAGGACAGAGGGAGCCTCTGTGTGAGGGGCAGTACTGAGGAAGGGGGTCAAACTCTGGGACTGGCGATAGAGTGGAAGGGGTTGAGCCTAGAGGTAGAGGGGAGAGATACTGGCAGGTGGAGGAGTTGGGGCCTGAGAAGGCAAAGTGGCCAGGGGAGTAGGCAGAGTGAGTGGAAGGGACACTCTTACAGTGAATTTCTAGGGACATTCTGCTCAAAATATTTAACTTTTTGCATCTTTAAGTAATAACTTTTCTGAATTAATTTAAAATATAATTACTTACAGACTGGTATGTAAATGGAGTTATTTTGACCAATATAAAGTATGCAGGTTTTTAAGTTTTTGCACGCAGAATTCCCCCAGGACTAAGGAATGGAAAATAAAACGGAAAATATCATATTGCCTCTGTATCAAGCCATGGTATGACTTCACCTTGATTAGTATGTGCAGTTCTCATTGCTCCATCTCAAGAAAAATATTACGGAACTAGAAAAGGTGCAGAGGAGGGCGAAAAAAAATGATTAAGGGAACATCTCTCCTATGATGAGAGGTTACGGAAGCTAGGGCTCTTCATCTTGGAAACAAGACAGCTGAGTGTGAACATGATAGAAGTTAATAAAATGAGTGGGGTGGACCGTGTAAATAAAAGAAGGTTACTTGCCCTTTCAAATACTAAAACAAGGGGACATTCCATGAAACTAACAACCAGCAGATTCAAAACAGACTGTGGAAAGTACTTTTTCATCCAGCGCACTGTCAAGCTGTGGGATCTGTTGCCAGAGTGTATGATCAAGGAAACTAGCATAGCAGGGTTTAAAAGTGGACAAGTGTTATGGACAATTTCCTGGAAGAAAATCCAGGTAGACTAAAGAAAGCTACTGCTATCTCTGGGAGTGAGTAAGAGGAATTAGGTCTATTTTATGGGACCTGCCAAGTGTTTGTGATCTGGATTGGCCACTGAGAGAGACAGGATGCTGGGCACCATGGACCCTCATTTGACCCAGCATGGCAATTCTTATGTTCTTGTGGTTGAGTTCTCTTCAGATAATAAGCTAGAGCCCTTTTTCAGTCTCGTGAATAAGAACAGGCCATACTGGGTCAGACCAAGGGTCCATCAAGCCCAGCATCCTGTTTCCAACAGGGACCAATCCAGGCCATAAGAACCTGGCAAGTACCCAAAAACTAAGTCTATCCCATGTTACTGTTGCTAGCAATAGGGGTGGTTATTATCTAAGTCAACTTAATTAATAGCAGGTAATGGACTTCTCCTCCAAGAACTTATCCAATCCTTTTTTTAAACCCAGACTTTTCTCTTATGTGCATGCAGTCTTGGAAATAATGTAGACAAAGTAGCTTGATTCAGGTGAAAAGCCATTGTAGGCAGAAATTTGGATGGGTGCAGAGCACCACTCTGTTGTGCAAGAACTGGAGGTAAGAAGAGTATGAAACTAATGCTTGAAGTTTGTTGATTCATCTAGCCGAAGTGATAACGATTAAAACCACCACCTTCCATGTAAGAATCTTCAACAAGGCCAACTATAGTAGCTCAAAGGGAGGCTTCATCAGTTTTGCTAACATGTTACTGAGATCCCATAGTGCAGGCAGTTTCAAAATCTGAGGCTTTGTACGCCACAAACCCTTCAAGAATTTGATATCAAAGGAGGAAGGGAGATCAATTTAACCCCCCATCTGAAGGTAATATGTGGTTATGGCACTAAGGCAGTGCTTCTCACCACTGGATCCAGGGGGTACAGGCTGACCCCCTCTGAAATTTGCCTCCACAGCATCCCAGCCAAGATCAATCAATTCTTGAATGGCTTCCATAACAGGGGAAAAAAAAAACAAGAGGCTTTACGCAAAGAAACCAAAATCGGATTTTTTTTCCTTTGGCTCAGACATGGAAATCTGCCCCAGGCACTCCAAGCACCGTCAAAGTCGAAATTCAGGGCCAGCAATTCATCTCTATAAAAGAACCGCAACAGAGACCTATACAGTTCGAAAGAGTCAGGATCTGCCTCATCATTAGTGCCATCTGCATGCCTGTCGGGAATACCCGCAGCTAACCAAGGTGTTCCTCGCCCTTAAACACAGTACCGAAAGAGAGAGGGAGCCACCGCCTGAGGATCCAACCTGACAGGATTGGGCAGGGCTGAGGGCTGAACTGAAGAAAGGATTGCAACCCTTGAAAAAATTCTACCCAAGAAAAGGCAGAAGGATCCATGCCAAAAACAGAAGGCACTTGTGCGGGGCCCCACTGAGCTGCCATCCCCTGCAGAGGAAGCAGTCAACCAGGCCATCATCAGGCTGGGAAGAACCAGGCTTAGCAAAATCAGAGGAAGATAATTTTCCCTCTAAGTAGCACTGATACGTTAGAGAGCACTCCAGGTTGAGATGCCTGAATATGACAGGCAGCACAGAGAGAAAGGCGTTTAGGTTTCTTGGTCACTGATGCCATTAGTTCATCAGTACGCTTAACAGGCAACTGAAAACATGCGTCCAGCCGATATGCACTGAAATAAGTTAGGTGCCCAAGTCTATGCGCCACAAAAACCAAGCGCACTGACACTGGGCACACAAGCGATACAGAATTCAGAACGCGCGCACAGGTATCACGCCCACAAGAAAGCGGGTGCACAATTCCGCACAGCTGGACACACTGCGCACACCGACTATCCTGCAGAGCAACGGGTTCTCAACCGGTGTGTCGCAGCACACTAGTGTGTTACGAAGCACCGGCAGGTGTGTCGCGCACCAGCTGTTCTTCCCCCTCCCCCTTTCACCTCAGCGAGACGAACATTGCTGCCGTTCCTGCCCGGGCTATCAGCACATTCAAGCCCCGAGGGGAACGGCAGCAGTGTTTGTGGAAGCCGGCAACAGGAGCGTGACCTTTCCTTCTTCCCGCCCCTGTGGCCCGGAAGAGGAAGCGATGTCTACCGGGTACACAGGAAGAAGAAAAGGCCATGCATGCATGCTGGTGCTGCAGAAGGAGTATGGTGCCGCTGCCTCCCACCGGCTCCGACCTCCCCTTCTCTCGCCAGCGCGACATCTGCAAGAAAATATTAAATTATAATAATCAAAACTGCAAAAAAAAAAAAAGACTGGGGTGGGGAGAAAAGAATAAAATTACAATTTCAGCTGATTGCTCTGTGCCGCGAACGATCGCAGCACAAGCAAACAGCTGAGTGCTGCCTTCTTAGCGCTGTGGGGCTGGGGACGTCACTCCTGCTGCAGTTTCCAGCCTGTCAGGACTCTGCTTTTAATAGCAGTATACCGGCTACCTTGTGCTGTGGGTGGGGGTGGGTGTGAGTGAGACAAAGAGTGAGGCAGCATGTGTGTAAGTGTATGAGAGAATGTGTGTGTAAGTAAGAGAAATGTATGAGAGAGAGAAATTGGTCAGACTGGAGACGTGTGTGTGAGAGTGAGAGAGAGAGAGAGGGAAATTGGTCAGGCAGGAGACTTGTGTGTGTGTGTGAGTGTGTGTGAGAGAGAGAGAGAGGGGGAAATTGGTCAGACAGGAGACGTGTGTGAGAGAGAGAGAGAGAGAGAGAGAGAGAAATTGGTCAGGCAGGAGACTGGTGTGTGTGAGCGAGAGGGAAATTGGTCAGGCAGGAGACTGGTGTGTGTGAGCGAGAGGGAAATTGGTCAGGCAGGAGACTGGTGTGTGTGTGAGCGTGAGTGCGAGATAGACTAGTCATGGCTCTAAGGAAGAAGAGCATGAGGACAGAGCTTCAGCAGCCTTGCTGCTTCTGGTGAGTGCTATTGGCCTACAAAGGAAAGGAGTTGGAGAGTTACTGGAGAGGGTAAGTAAAGGTGGCTTTTTAAGTTTATCTTTCTTGACTGTCGTTTTAATTATTAGGTATTATGTGATGTGTCTGCTGTTAGAAATAGTTTATTGCTGTTTGGAGAATTTTTAATAATTTGAAAATTTTTAATGATTGGATGTTCCATTTATCAGTTTTGAAACATTTTTTATATTCTAGTTTTAGATTAGTTTATATTTCTCGAGGAATGTATAAATAGAAATGTGGAGACAAAAACTGAACTGGAAACAGCAAGAAGCCAAACTGTATGCCGTGCAACAACACAAAAACATTAGCTTTATGGTTACTTTATTCTGTATTTGGTGAGGGTCTGACTGTGTTCTGCGTGTGTGACCCAGCTAAGGGTGTTCTGCAAGCTTGTAGTTTCTTGGTAGGGATCTATAGCAGCTTGGCTTGTTCTGTTTTCCTAATAGGAGGTGTATTGGTGTTTAGGGCCTGGTGTAATTTTTGTAGTGCTGCCTTTTCATAGGTAGGGGTGTTACTGTTTGAGTTCCATCATGCAGGTGTAACTTTGTGCACATTAGTTTGTGTACATTATTTCAGGTCCTGGAAGTCTGATAGGTGCTATATTTCTGTTTTGCACAGAATGCAGAGTGGCTTTTTTGGGTTTCCATTCCAGTTTCTGTTTCCATATTAGTAATGTGTGGTCTTTTCTGTACTTGGTGAAGGTTGATTCTATGTGTGTGACCGAGGTGAAGTATTTTACCAGCATGTAGGCATTTGTATCAATATTATTTGTTGTGTTTTTTCAATAGAACATGCATTGGTGGTAAATTACTGTTTTTTCATAAGGAGGTCTATTGCACCTGGTAGGAGAGAGTGTGTTATTGAGATGTAACCAGAAATATCTTTTTTTGTATGGTAAATTGAATGGGGAATGTCCTAGTTCTGCTCTGCACCCATTATTGGTGGTCGAGGGGGTTCCTGTGGAATGCAGAATGTTTGTTTACGTTTAGCCTGGTTCAGCGTGTCACGCATGTGAGAACCATCTGTCAGGTGTGTCCCGACCGAAAAAAGGTTGATAACCACTGCTGTAGAGGGCAACCATACACGGAGAAAAGCATCTGAAAACGGTGCGGCGACCTACCACGCAGTGCACGGGAAAAAGCCTTAGAGCGAGGCCTAGCCCACCTGGGCTGCTCAACCCGCCAGGCTGCCCAGTTCCCTTAACTCCAATGGGAGCAAGAACGAACGTCAGAATGGCACGGAGACTGGAGGAAGTCCTACACAATCCCTCTACTCTGTCTCGGACTTTTCTTTTTTTTTTTTTTCTGGTTTTTAAACTTTCCTGAGCTCAGCCCTTCCTGGCTCAGTATAGAGACAGTCTCCGGCTGTGGGGGGAAGAGGGCATCTGCCATCACCACCGTACTCTGCTTCCTGCACCCGCTGCCTTTAAGCTGTACAATCAGCTAAGTCCAGGCTGGCTGAAAAACCAGCTACCGGACCAAGACACACATTTGAGGGACCTCAGGAAGTCTCAACTAGGAAGGGACCATTTGGTATCACCGCAGGACAGAGGATTTTATTTTCTTTATAAAATTCTCCTAAAATCTGAAGCAATCCCCAGTAGGGAGATGTACATTCACCATCTGCTGGAGACAGAGAATACTGGCAGTCTGTCACTGCTGGAGTATATAGACTGTGTCATCAATTTGCTCCACCTCCATCTGCTGGCAGAGGTGCATAACCCACTGGTCCTTAACTCCATCTGTCTACATGCTAGGAAAGCACCCGTTATTATAGGGCATGACAGAACTAACCCAGCCACATGGGGGCAATTATCTAAACCTTCCGAAGCATCAGATGAAAAGAGAAAAGAGAAATGACTAAACGGCTGAAAAATCCCAACCCGAGCCACCCTGAAGAACTGGACTCTGTGCATCATGCTGCCGACAGAAAAATAAAGGAACTTAAAACTAGACAAAATAAACCTAGAAGACTAGAGGGTAAAAAAAACAACCCACTGGGCCCTATGCAAACCAGCTCCTGCAGCTTCAGAAACATTCACTGCAGCAGCTCTAAGAGAAAGATGAACTGCAATTCATAGGCTCCAGGGATCAGACGATGCTGAGGGGGCCCTGCATGGGATGCAGAGGAGTAGCCAGGGTTACACATGCCCAGTGGGCATGCTAAAAGATTCCAAAGGTTTGGAAGTCAAAGCTCCATGCCAGGCTTCATCTGATGAGCTCACCCATGTGTGTAGATTTGCATCCTGCTTGTCTTCTGAGGAAGCGAATGTGACAAGACATTTTATCAGGTAGTTCAGTCAAAGAAGAGCAGAGGCGGGATTGTAAGAGAGAAGAAGAAAGGGAGAAATGTGTATAAGGGGTCAAGGAAAAAATGTACTAAGCAAATACTTCTATTTGGTATTCATCAAAAAAGGGATTGGAGAAGGGCCACTGATTGTTGGCAAGGGTACATATGGTAGTGAGGCAGATGCCATGCTATTTAGACAGAAGATCTGAGTGGAAGCAAATTTGCTTACCATTAACAGGTTCTCCATAGACAGCAGGATGAATTACCCATGGCATGTAGATGACATTTAACAGCATCAAACAGACCTTTCTCTCCTAGGTCATAGCTAATGAATATCATATATTATATCTTCGTATAGATTATCTCCTGTATATAATTTTCTCATTTAATTTGTTAAATAAGGTTCTACTCTTTGAATGTTAAATATAGTTATAAGATATTTGTATGTATTACGTTGTTATCCTGTAAACCGGAGTGAAGGCAAAACGCTATACTTCGGTATATAAAAAACCCCAAATAAATAAAATAAAATAAATAAGGCTTTTGCTCTACTGAGCATGTGCAAGAGTTCCCACACATACACTGCCTATTGAGAGAGTTGATTGAAAAGCTGAACTTTAGCTAGGTAATCAACTCTCCAGGGAGACAGATAGGTAATTAAGCATGGCTAATTCATCCTGCTGTCTACGAAGAAACCTGTTTATGGTATGAAAACTTGCTTTCTCCTTCAACAAGTAGAGCTGAATTAGCCATGGAGAGAACAAAGCTGACGGTTGCAATGGAGCATTTACTGAAAAGCAATTCAGAAACCTAGCCCCCCCCCCCCCCCACACACACTTCCAGAAAGTAGACTACTGGGTGAACAGGCTGCGTAAAACAGTTTTCCTAAAGTTGCTGTCACTTCTTGATGACTATCCAGACAGTAATGGGACGAAAAGGTATGAACTGACGACTAAGTTGCAGCTTTGGAAATGTCTTTGATAAGCACGGCTTACAAATGAGTCACTGAGGTAGCCATAGTGGTTTCAATGAGTATTGAAAGTCTGATCTGCAGGCCATCCACAGCATATCAATGTGTGAAAGAGTCTGCCATCCAGTTGGACAACATTTGTTTGGAAACTACTTGTCCCTATCTATTAGGATTATAAGGAGGAAAAAGTGAGAAGCCTGATGAAGATTTGAATTCTCTTCAGATAATAAGCTAAGGACCTTTTCCAATTCAGTTAATGGAGGGCCTTCTCTTCATGTGCATGTGGTCTTGAAAAGAATGTGGACAATAGAATGGCTTGATTTAGATGAAAAGCTGACCAACTGTTCATAAGATGGTTTCATGGGTTGTACCAATAGTTAAGATCCTATGGCACCAGCAGGTTAGCAACCCGAGGTCTCGTATGCCACAAGGCTTTCATGATCTTCAACACTGAAGGGTATATGGATAATGATTTGCCATCCATTTGATCATGGTACGTCACAATGGCACAGAGATGCCCTTTTAACTGATGACCTACTGAGACTAGAGGAGGAGAGGGAGAATAAGTACTGGAGCAAATTCTTTGGCCCCAGAGATCCAACAACCTATTTGCCACTGTTTTATCTAGAAAACAATCATGGAGATAAAACACTCTGCTGAGGCAATTCACCAATGTGTTGGAAATCCCAGGAAGGTAGGATATTTGTAGGAAGGCTTTGTGGCTGCAAGCCCATTCCCAAATTCTTGGGAATTCCTGGTAGAGAGTCCACAACTTTGTGCCCCCTTGTTTGTTTACATTGAAACATATAACAGAGTAGCAATGTTCTATCAGAATTTCTCTTTTTCTGAAGAACATGTGGAAAAAAAACTCTCAAGGCATGTCTGATTGCTCGTAGCTCCATGAGATTGAGCTGAAATAGAAGTACCGTTGATAGACTCCTTGGGTTCAAAAACAACCCATGTGTGTGCCCCCCTGCCCCTTCCCAGTGGACACATCCATTACCAGTGTTGCTTGATAAGGTAGAAGTCACAGGGGAGCTCCCATCTCAAAGACATTTGGGCTTAGCTACTACTGCAAAGACCTCTTCATTACTGCAGTGATAGTCACTGGGAATGAAGCAACTGATCCCACTGAACAGGGAGGCCCCACTGGAGAATCGACATGTTGAAGCAAGTAATGAGAACCAAAAGCACTGCTGCCACCATATGTCCCCGGACAACCAGAATCTTTCAGGCTGAGACTTGGCAAAGTTGATGATGAACACCAGTGACTGAAGAAGCTGAATCATCTTCTGCAGGGAGTCCAACAGCCCTGATTGGGAAGGCCCCATCACTAACCTAGTGGTTAAAGCAGTGGGCTACGAACCAACCAGGAGACCAGGGCTCAAGTCCCACTTTGCTCCTTGTGACCTTGGGCAAGTCACTTTATCCTCCATTGCCTCAGGTACAAACTTAGATTGTAAGCCCTCTGGGGATAGGGAAATTCCTACAGTACCTGAATGTAATCCACTTTGAAGCACTGAAAAAAATGCAAAATGCAGAATATAAAAATCCAAATAAATAAATAAAAATCTTGTATGGGTAGAGGGGAATCCCCTATGAAATGAAAATATTTCCAATGAGAGTGATGTATGGGTATGAGAGCGTATGCATCTTTCAGATCCAGGGTACACATCCAGCTTCCTTCTTGAATGAAGGGCAGGATGATATGGAGGTAGTTCATTTTATGTTACCCATAACAGGCACTTGTTCAGACTTCATAAATCCAGACTGGATCTCAATCTCCTTGATTTCTTGGGGATAAGGACAGAGCAGGAGAATCCCTTGCCATGGTGTTTGGAAAGGACAGGTTCTATTGCCCACTGACTGAGAAGCGATTCCACCTAGCGATTAAGCTATGTCAAGTGAGAAGGATCCAGATTAGAGGCCGAACAATGCTGCAGCACTAGAGTGCAATTCATAACCAGACTCACAATTCTGAAGGTCCAACAGTCCTTGGTGATCTTCTGCCACTATAGACCTTGCTGTGGTATCAACTGATTCATATACCAAGCGGAAATGATGGCATTTGCCTCCTTTGTATCCAGAAGAGCCTGCTGATAGTCTGCATGTTCTCCATCCAGCAACTATTAGGGGTTTCAGCTTATTTGTACTCTCATGAAAATATTGTATTTTGTAGAATTGGTAGGCTGCAATGTGGGCATTGAGCTCTGAAAGACCTTCTTCCCAAAATCATCCAACAGCTTAAGGTCCTCGCCTGATGCGATATTGGAAAGATCCTGGTCTTAGCCTATTTCAGCAATTACTTCACTACCAGTGACTGGTGCAGTAGCTGGACTACCCCAAACACCAGGGTCTGTTGAACTCCATATCCGAGATCCAGTTTCCTAGCTACTAGGATTTCAGATTTTTCTCACATTCTTATATGTAAATACAGTATCAAGTGCTGTGGTGGATGATGATAAAGTCTCATGGTCCAGGTCCAGTAGTCAAGGAATTAAGCTGGTTTCTTTACCAACTTGCTTTGGTTGTCACAGTTGTTCCAGTTGTCACAGTTTTAAGGACAGAAATTTAAAGAAGGCCTGGTTTAATAGCCAGACCTTGACTCTTTTTCTGAAGATGAGGTAGGAAGTTTTGTGGTGTAAGGAAAGTGGGATCTTATTCCACAGCTTGCAGGCAAAGCAACTGAATACACAAAGACTAGTTAATCTAACAGAAGACAGAAGGAAAGGATAGAAGGGCCATTTGGAAGAAGCAAAATACTCCTACAGAGGTGTAGGAGACCAGAAGCTAGAAGAGGTATTTTGGGGCCACATTGTTTACGCACTTGAAGACAGAGCAGATAGCTTTAAATTGAATTTTATTTTCAATCAGGAGCCAGTGTAACATTTATAATAGGTTTTATGTTCTAGCAATCAGTTGCTAGAACCAGTTGCTAGAACCACCAGTTCTAGCAACCCTGTTATATTGTAACTTTATTGTTTCTTATGTACTGGTTATTTGTACAAAGTTACTGCACCCCTTGTTATCTGTAAACCAGCATGATATGATTGTATCATGAATGCCGGTATAAAAAAGCTCTAAATAAAAATAAATAAAATGTGGTCAGATGCTTTGGCTCCAACCAAAATTCTAGATAAAATGTGAGCTGGTTAATAAAGTATATTGGATTTTCAGAAGGCATTTCTGTTATGAAGAAAATCTATGCAGGCTAGGGCACTCTTCAGTCTGGAAAAGAGATGGCCGAGACAATAGAAGTTTATAAAGTCATGAGCACATGGAATGAGTAGATAAAGAATGGTTCTTTCTAACTAACAACCAGCAGATTCAAAACAAATTGTAAAAAGTACTTTTTTACATAACATACTGTCAAACTGTAGAATCTGTTGCCAGAGGATGTGATCAAGATGACTAGGATAGCAGGCTTTCAAAGAGGTTTGGACAAGTTCCTGGTGGAAAAGTCCATAACACATTATCCAGATAGACAAGAGATAGCTATTTCTCTCCTTGGGAGCGAGTAAGAGGAATTATAGACTACTTTATGGGATCTGCCAGAAACTTGTAACCTGGATTGGCCACTGTTGGAGACAGGATGCTGGGCTCGATTGACCTTGATCTGAGCCAGCATGGCAATTATGTTCTTCACGAGAGACTCTTCAAGAAATTAGGGATGGGTGAGGGTGTCCTACTGTGGATTAGTAAATGGGTGAAAGGCAGAAGGTAGGGCTAAATGGTCAGTTTTCCAACTGGAGAAAGGTCATTATACTTTTGTAAACCGTTATGATGGCTCAACCGAATAACGGTATATAAAACTCATCAAATAAATAAATAAATAAATTAGTAGAGTGCCACAGGGATAGGTGCTGGGACCTATGCTGTTTAACCAACCAGACAGGCAGTAGTGGTATCAAAGCAATACAGAGTGACCAGCAGAGATGGGGGCCACGTTGTGCTAAAAGTGAAGAAGGTATTAGTGGATGGGGTGAAGCGACAGAATATAGGAGGGGAATATACAAATTAGCCAGGTTGGGGGATGGGCCTATGCTTCAGTGATCCTCCTGCTAGAGTTGCATATTTTGCAATCAGCCTGAGGTAGAACACATCTGTAACAAGGTAAATCTTTAAAATGTTAAAAGTATTTAATCTATTTTTTCATTCTCAACTAAACCTAGTTTATTATAGCAATAAAGCTCAACACTATGGTTCATTATTAGTGTAATAATTGGTATAAGGCATTAAATGCCCGAGGCATAAACTATTTCTACTGGTCCTTATTAATCAACAGCCACGTTGTCTCAGGCCTTCTTGCTTAAATCATAACATTTATATTCCCTGGAAAATGAAATTCAGCTAACATGGACTGCACTGTTAAAGCATCAATATCATCCAAAATATTAACGTCCTCTTTCTCTGGTCTATTGCTTCATTTTTCAGTGTTATTCCTATGTCTCTTATCTTTTTTGTTTACTGTACTGTGCCTGTGGCAAAGATTTTTAACATATCAGCCCCTTATTTCTTCAATGTTTGGCACAGTGAGAACTTCTTGTGGCCACACCATTTCTTTTAAAGTATCAGTGTCAAAGTTGTCTGTGCTATGCATATTAGACACCAGAGTGATCTTTACTTGAGGCTCTTATAAGTAGTACACTGACTGTATTCATAATAGTAAGTATAATGGAGAGGAAGGCAGCTTTCCAATCTTCTTAAAATACATATTTCCAGAAAAAAGTATTCTTTAAAAAAAGAATCAGAAAAAAAAAAGAAAAAAAAGAAAGGGGAACCTTAATAGCTGCTTTATCCAACAATTTAAAGTATTCCCTTTGCTATAAGTGGGCCCCTGACTGCCTTTTAAAAAAATATATATGCAAGAGGAAGGCTACCTGTTAATGTTGGAGAATTTCATTTCTTTTTTGTTTTAGACTTCTTTAGCCCCTGAGTTGCTTTTGCCAGCCGTCATTCCCCTATGAGGAAAGGCTAAAGAGGTTAGGGCTCTTTAGTTTGGAGAAGAGATGGCTAAGAGGATATGTGTTAGAGGTCTATAAAATAACGAGTGGAGTGGAATGGGTAAATGTGAATTAATTGTTTACTCTTTCAAAAAGAACAAAGACTAGGGGAGATGCAATGAAGTTATTATGTGATACATTTAAGACAAATAGGAAAATTATTTCTTTTACTCAATGCATAATTAAATTCTAGAATTCGCTGCCAGAGGATGTGGTAAAAGCTGTAAATGTTGCTGGGTTTACAAAAAAGTTTGGAGGAGTTTCTGAAAGAAAAGTCCATAACCATTTGAAAGTGGATTTGGAGAAATCCACTGCTTATCCCTGGGATAAGCAGCATGGAAGTTATCAACATTTTGAGATTCTGCCAAGTACATGTAACCTGGATTGGCCACTGTTGGAAACAGGATAATGGCCTGACCCAATATGGCAACAAAATTGTCCATTAGTCTACTAGTAGATAGGTTAATACCAGCAGATTACAACTTCCTAAAAACCAGATTAGTCTGTGTTGGCATGTTAGTGGTGGCCAAGACCATACAGCAAGTTCCTGGGGACCTAGGAGGCAACAGCCTCACTAGTGCTGGTAGCAGTTTAAAATATTGGTGGTAAGATAGCAGGGGAAGGGGAGTATAGGATCTTGTATGCTTCTCTGACCAGGCTTGTAGAAAATCAATGAGGAAGACAACTGATAGAGATGGATACCCCCTCAATGCATTCAAGTTTCTCCAGCTAACAGTTGGAATATATCTTTTAACAGTCTGGACTGGACAGACTAATGGTCCAATTGATCTTTTTATACCATATGATATGTTAACCATGAGCTTATACCACTATAGAGATAAAACAAAGCTGCTTTAGCAAAATTAAATTTACATAGTTAAATGGCTTTTAAAAACTGCCCTCAATATATGTGAGAAATCCTTAAAAAGTCTAAATTTTTCCACTAACATTGCAATCAAATTCACATTTCTTAAAATAGTTAACTGGATTCAGTTTATGCCTTTTGAGCTCAAATTGCTATAATGAAAAAAGACTTCAACATCTTGTTCATTTCTCACTTAACCATCAGAAATGCCATAAATCTGTCCTCTCGCCAAGCCCTCACCTACGCCCTTCCCCGACAAATTGTTTTTCTTAAGAAGATAAAGGCAGTTAAAATGCAAAGTAACGTCATCAGTTTTCAGCGTTACTGAGACCCAAACTTTGGAAGTTGTTTCAGTTCCTCTCAGTCAGTTTAAAGCAGGTGCTAGTTTCAGATTTGTTACTGGCTGATTGAATTCATGGCTTCAAAATGAGTTTATGAATGAGCCAAGTTTCCTTATGGCAGTCTTGTAGCTCCCTGAAACCATTTAGGAAGAAGAAAAATTAAGGAAGTGTCTCTTACTCTCAGCACACATGAAATTTACTCGGAGATGACTACTAAACACATTGACAAATATAGATCAAGGTTATTTAAAAATGAATTCAGGATCAGAAGAGAGTGCTGGGCAGGTAAGCTGGTATTAGTTGGCCCCGTTCTTACTTTCACTCACAATTATCCTGGACCAAGATATCTATTTGGTTTTTTCAAAGTATCGTTGGTTTGATGGCTTGATTTATATAATTCAAGATTGAAAAAGAAACAGTAGAACTAGGGGGTCATGAAATTAAACTCCAGGCGGGACGACCAAGATCCAACGTCATGAAATACGAATTCCCAGAGAGGGTGGTGGATGCCTGGAATGTCCTTCCAGAGGAGGTGGTGAGGATGAAAACAGTGAAGGAATTCAAAGGGCTATGGGATAAACACTGTGGATCCCCAAAGGTCAGAGATTGGAAATGAAGAGGGGGCATGGGGGTAATCTGCATGGAGCAGCAGTTATTACCCTTAATTGGAAGGCATGGGATTACTACCACTAACTGATCAGCCTCGATGCAACATCGCTCTCCGCTTCAAAGGCAGGGAGAGGGGACCGGATTCAGACAGCCAACGCTGGGCCCTGACATTTACAATCTGGGGTACTGATACGCAGACATTGGGGGGGGGGGGGGGGGAGAGAACAGGACTGCTTCTACAGCCAACACCAAAAGCAAAGCATGTTCAAGCAGCGCATCCAATTGTAAATATTGCTCTCCTTAACATAAGGCTTGGGGGTAACCTGCATAGAGCAGCGGTTACCACCTTAGGAAACTTGCTGGGCAGACTGCATGGATAACTTGGTCTTTATCTGCCGTCCTTACTATGTTAGGTGATGTGAAGTACTGAAAAAAGTCACCAACTATGGAACTAAGAAAATTATTCATAGGAAGATAAAAACATAGGTCAGATTAAGCTGTAAGTTCTGAAATCATTGGGGGAAAAGAACAAACTAACCATGATTAAAGCTAAATACAACTGGGGGGGACTGCATGAATTGCAGGACCCTCCTCTCTTAGTCTTCAGATTGCTTACATCTTAAAGCAGAAGTCTCCCATCCCAAAAAACTAAAATGTACATAAATATCATATGCAACGTCATTAACCTATTAATGACTTACCAAATACATTTAATTTATAGCATCAGCATACATTATTAATATAAGATTGAATATGATAGTGAGAAACCTGGGCTCCAGTTCCTCAAGCTGACTAGGGAACACGGGAGACGGTACTCAGCGCGCAATCATTCCCAAGTACCATACGACATCCAGCTGCTTACTCCAGGAGAGTCAGCGGAAGTGCTAACATTCAACTGAGAAGGAACTTAAGGAGAAAAATAGCCAAGAACAGCAAAAGAAAGCCTTCCGCATCTCATCTCAGGCTACAGACAAACATGGATTACCAACTGACCCAAAACTGAATCACCAGTTTTCATGGCCGCTTTAATTTTTATATTCTTTTTCTTCAACCAGCGTTGCAATTACAAACTCCCAAGAGCATGAGCCTCTCTTAAAATCACTAAATTAGTTAAGCATAAAAAAAAAGTTGCAAAGTTGGAAAAGGAAATTGGGAATTTATTTAAAGTAAATATTCAGTAATTCATTTAACTTTGATTTATTTTTTTTTGACAAACATTAAAGTTTAATTAAAAGTAGTAGTACTTACTAGTGTAGCTGATAAAACACACAAACCTTTACTTTTCAGATGTAAAACCTATTGCTTCATTAAAAATCATTAAGTACATGTTTAGTCCAAACTGCTCAAGTAGACTACCACCAGAGATGTGTTATACAAGTAAGAAATAGAAAGAATCATCCATGGTCATCTCAATGAGCAGCTGGGCCCCTATATATTCAAGCACTGAAACCTTTTGTACATTTTTCATAAAGTAACTGAAGTTTTCCTAAAAGTCAATTCTGGTTCAATTTATTCATACTGCAGGCACTAATGCCTTGGGGCATAGAGTTGTGAGCAGTAGCTTCAAGCCAGAAGTTACATCAGAATAATTCCAGCAGTCTTCCGATGATCACAGGTGAGAGAGGGCTGGAGCCAGGATGCTTCTCTTCTCAAAACAGAGGGGAAAAAAAAAAGACACTGCCATCACAGCAATCTCACACCAGTGTTTGCTGACAGTGGTAACATAGCAGCCAAGTTTAAGGCTCCCTGCAGCTGCTAACAGGTGACTGCAAGGCAGGGACCCTGAGACTGTCACAAGCCAGGATTTGCAAACTACAAAATATTAATGCCAATCATGTAACCTTCAGAATCACCACTGTGAGAAACAGCACCGTGGCCAGGAAGATCCTATGGCACTGGGCTATAGCGAGGAATGACCACTATTGTAGAACAAAGCACGGGTTATTGGAGCCACCAAGATGCAGCATGGTGGATCCAGTCCAGTGGGAAACATCCCACCAGGCTATGAAGAACAGTTTAAAAAAAACAAAACTATTCTCCTAAAACTGAATAAATGCAGTCACACAGTATATAAACCAGGAATAGGCAACTCCAATGCTCAAGTACTGCAAGTCAGTCAGGTTTTCAGCATGTACAGATTGAATATGCATGCACCGTTTCCACATCATACAAATGCATCTCATGCTGGAGCCATTTTTGTTACTTTTGCTGAGGATGTATATAGAGGATAGGCCATATGGATTCAGAGTTTGAAGGTCATAGGTCAACCTCTGAGTGTCTTGCAATGTTTACTGTCTTGCAATGTGAAATGTTTAGGAACAGGCAAGAGTCCATTTAATTATTCCACTAAGTCTATGATGAGAAAGCCTGAGAGAGAGAATGAAGGCCGCACAGGTGTGTCTGAAATTTAATAAGAACTCAGAGGGCGGGAACATCGCTTTTTTCCACAAGCATTTGAGGTGTATAAGGAGAGACAGCAAGAGAGAGAGGGGAGAGAGAGCCCCGGACGTGATGGTATGGCTGATCCTTTGGAAATGTAAGATAGATCTATATATGTAACAATTGTTATCTACCATTACTTCCTCTATACGATCTGATTTTATTTGTTCTATCCTCCTATTGATCAAATAAACTTACTTTCTTACCTGGAACCGTGATGCACTGAATCAAAGTTTGTGTGTGGCTCTTTGTGGTGGGAATTAGCTCCTGGGTTCAAGCCCCCAGGTATAATCCCAGAAATTGTGTGTGTTTATATGAGATTAGCCCCCCTTGGCAGGATACCAATGTGCATGGTCTGAACCCAGAACCCTACCCCCAACAAACATTTGTTTGAAACTCCTGATTGGATTCTCTCCAAAAGTCTTTAATGTGTGCGCCTGATTAAAAAGCTAGAAACAAGGGAGGTAATCTCTTTAAATGTCTTTCCCTCCCATCCAGACTCCCATACACCCCCCTTAGCTCATTCTTTCATTTATAGCCTTATCCCATATAAAAAGACAAGAGGCACTTTCACACCAAAAATCAATCGGGGATTTATCTAAAATAAGTGATTAACCAAGCCCTTATCAATAGATAATTCGGTAATAACCTGCAGGAGACAATTAAACAGTGAATACACCGCAAATTTAAAGGAATGATATACACATCCTTAGCAACCTAAATTAGGAACTCAAGATGAAGACTGCAGTCCAGCAGTGAGATGGGGGCCTTCCAGAGATTATGTGTGTGCATATGCAGCAAAGAGATCCTGGCTCTCAGAGAACGAGTCCAATCTCTGGAGGCTAGAGTGGCAGACCAAAACGAGCTGAGGCAGACATAGTATCCAAGTATCAACTCCAGTCTGGCAGTCCCTGTGCTGCCTTGGACGAGGAAGATCACCTTGGTGCAGCAGTTAAAGGATTAGCAAGGACCTACTCTCCAGGTATATATTATCCTTTCACACCGAAGATGAGTATCCAAGGGCTAGTGCCCAGGAGGAAAGGGTTAGGTTGACCGTCATGGTTAGGAATGTAGATAGTTGGGTGGTTGGTAGATGTGAGGATCGCTTGGTAACTTGCCTGCCTGGTGCAAAGGTGACAGACCTTACGCATCACCTAGATAGGATTTTAGCTGAGGAGGAGCTGGCACCATGGTACATGGGCACCAATGACATAGGATGGTGTGGGAGGGAGGTCCTAAAGCCAAATTTAGGCTTTTGCTTAGAAATTTTAAATCCAGAACCTCCAGGTAGCATTCTCAGAAATGCTTCCTGTTCCATGTGCAGGACCCCTGAGGCAGGCAGAGCCCTGGAGTCTCAATTCATGGATGAAAAGGGGATTTAGTTTTGTAAGCAACTGGGCAACATTTAGAGGAAGGGGAGAGCCTTTTCTGAAAAGATGAGCTCCACTTTAACCAGGGTGGAACCAGGCTGCTGCAGTTAACCTTTAAAAAGGAGACAGAGCAGCTTTTACACTAGAACAAGGGAGAAAGCTGCCAATTGCTCAGAAGTGCATGGTTCAGAAGGAGGTATCTTCAAAGGATTCTAATGAAAGAAGGGAATTAGAGCACCTCTGAGATGTTCCAAAAAAAGCAGAAGTACTCCATGTGCCTATAAGTAAAGAAGAAAATGAGTTAAGATTCCAAATTAATACTCTAAACTGATAGCAGATTGTTACTACAAACAAAAACAATATTTTAAAATGGTTGTATACTAATGCCAGAAGTCTAAAAAGTAAGATGGGAGAGTTGGAATGTATAGCACTGAATGTAGACATAATTGTATCTAGGAGACCTGGTGGAAGCAGGATAACCAATGAGACAGTGCTATACCAGGGTACAAATTATATCAGAAGGTTAAGATGGATCAACTGTGGGGGGCTTGCGTTTTATGTTAGGGATGGCATAGACTCCAACAGGATAAGATCCTACAGGACACTAAGTGCACAGTAGAATCTTTATGGGTGGAAATCCCATATGTGACAGGGGAAAAGTATAGCGATGGGGGTATACTACCATCCACCTGGCCAAAATGAACAGATGGATGATGAAATGCTAAGTGAAATCAGGGAAGCTAACAAATTTGGTAGCACAGTAATAATGGAAGAGTTCAATTACTCACATATTGACTGAGTAAATATAACATCAGGATATTCTAAGGAGGTAAAGTTTCTAGATGGAATAAAGTTTCTAGATGGTTGGAATAAATGACTGCTTCATGGAGCAGCTGGTTCAAGAACCAATGAAATGGGAAGCCATTTTAGGTCCAAGTCTTAATGGAATGCAGGATTTCTGTGAGAGGTAATGGTGGTGGGGCCATTTAGCAACAGTAATTACAGTGTGATCAAATTTGACTTAATGACTAGAGGGAGTACATTAAGCAAATCTACAGCTCTAGTATTAAACTTTCAAAAGAGAGACTTTGATAAAATGAAGAAAATAGAGAAAACTGAAGGGTGCGGCTACAAAGGTTAAGAATGTACATCAGGCATAAACATTGTTTAAAGATACTATCACATAAAAGTAAAAAGTTATTAAAAAAAAAAAAAATACTATCATGGAAGCCTAGACCACATGTATTCCACACATTAAAAAAAGGTGAAAGGAAGACCAAACGACTGTTGGCATGGTTAAAAGGTGAGGTGAAAGAGGTTATTAGAGTGAAAAGAACGTTTCAAAAACTGGAGAAAGGATCCATCTGAAGAAAATAGGAAAAAGCATAAGCAATAGCAAGTTAGATATAAAACTGATAAAACAGGCTAAGAGACAATTTGAAAGAAAGCTGGCCATAGAGGCAAAAATGCATAATAAAAACTTTAAAAAATAAATCCACAGTGTGAAGCCTGAGAGACACTTGGCTAGACCATTTGACAATTGAGAGTTTAAAGGGGAACTTAGGAAACATAAGGCCATTGTGGAAAGCCTAAATTGTTTTGGTGTTTACTAATGAGGATAATGGGGAGATACCAATGCCAGAAACTGTATTCAATGATGATGATACAAAAGAACTGAAACAAATCATGATGAACCTGGAAGATGTAATAGAGCTGACTGACCAACTAAAGAGGAGCAAATCACCCGGACCAGATGGTATACACCCTAGAGTTCTGAAAGAACTCAGAAATGAAACAGTAGATCTATTAGTAGTAACCTATCATTAAAATCGTCCATTGTATCTGAAGACTGAAGGATGACCAATGTAACCTGATTTTAAAAAGTGCTCCAATGGTGATCTGGGAAACTATGGACCAGTGAGTCTGACTTCAGTTCCAGGAAAAAAAGTGGAAACTACTCTAAAGAACAAAGTCACATAACATATAGAAAGATATGGTTTAATGGGACATAGCTAGCATGCATTTACACAAGGGAAATCTTGCCTCACCAATGTACTGAATTTATTTCAAGGGATTAACAAATATATGGATAAAGGTGAGCAGGCAGATAGTGTATTTGGATATTCACAAGGTTTTTGACATGAGAGATTCCTAAGAAAATTAAAGTGTCATGGAAAAGGAGGCAATGTCCTACTGTGGATTGAAAACCGATTAAAAGATAGAAAACAGAGTAGAACTAAACAGTCATTTTTCTCAGTTGAGAAAGTTAAACAGTAGAGTGCTTCAGGGATCAGTACTGGGACTGGTACTTTTTAATATATTTATAAATAATCTAGAAAGGGGAATGAGTGAGGTGATCAAATTTGCAGGCAACACAAAATTATTCTGAGTTGCTAAATCACAAGCAGATTGTGATAAATTTCAGGACAACCTTGTGAGACTTGAAGATTTAGTATCCAAATGGCAGATGAAATTTAATATGGACAAGTTGTAAAGTGATACACAGGGAAAAGTAAACCACACTGTAGTTTCACTATGTTAGGTTCCATATTAGGAGTTTCAACACAAGAAAAAGGTCTGGGCATCACAGTGGACAATACTTTGAAATCTTCGGCCTAGTGTGCTGAGACAGTCAAAAAAGCAAAAAAACAAAAAAAAACAAAAGGATTCCGCCAATATTGCTCAACACGCTCAACACCAAATCAAAGATTGAATTTAGACTGTGTATGAAAAAGCCGCAGCAGCAAGCCTGACAACAAAAGAACATAAGAACATGCCATACTGGGTCAGACCAAGGGTCCATCAAGCCCAGCATCCTGTTTCCAACAGTGGCCAATCCAGGCCATAAGAACCTGGCAAGTACCCAAAAACTAAGTCTATTCCATGTTACCGCTGCTAGTAATAGCAGTGGCTATTTTCTAAGTCAACTTAATTAATAGCAGGTAATGGACTTCTCCTCCAAGAACTTATCCAATCCTTTTTTAAATACAGCTATACTAACTGCACTAACCACATCCTCTGGCAACAAATTCCAGAGTTTAATTGTATGTTGAGTAAAAAAGAACTTTCTCCGATTAGTTTTAAACGTGCCACATACTAACTTCATGGAGTGCCCCCTAGTCTTTCTATTATCCGAAAGAGTAAATAACCGATTCACATCTACCCATTCTAGACCTCTCATGATTTTAAACACCTCTATCATATCCCCCCTCAGCCGTCTCTTCTCCAGTCTGAAAAGTCCTAACCTCTTTAGTCTTTCCTCATAGGGGAGCTGTTCCATTCCCCTTATTTTGATCATCCTTCTCTGTACCTTCTCCATCGCATTTATATCTTTTCTGAGATGCAGCTACCAGAATTATACACAGTATTCAAGGTGCGGTCTCACCATGGAGCGATACAGAGGCATTATGACATTTTCCGTTTTATTCACCATTCCCTTTCTAATAATTCCCAACATTCTGTTTGTTTTTTTTGACTGCCACAGCACACTGAACTGACGATTTCAATGTGTTATCCACTATGTCGCCTAGATCTCTTTCTTGGGTTGTAGCACCTAATATGGAACCTAATATTGTGTAACTATAGCATGGGTTATTTTTCCCGATATGCATCACCTTGCACTTATCCACATTAAATTTCATCTGCCATTTTGATGCCCAATTTTCCAGACTCACAAGGTCTTCCTGCAATTTATCATAATCTGCTTGTGATTTAACTACTCTGAACAATTTTGTATCATCTGCAAATTTGATTTCACTCGTCATTTCTTTCCAGATCATTTATAAATATCATGGAAAGTAAGGGTCCCAATACAGATCCCTGGGGCACTACACTGCCCACTCCCTTCCACTGAGAAAATTGTCCATTTAATCCTACTGTTTCCTGTCTTTTAGCCAGTTTGCAATCCTACGTGTCCTGCAAAAAAACAGAGCCGTCTGGTCTTTTAATCATTTGCGGCTATAAAAGCTATCAAAAAGAGCACCAACAAGTGCTTCCAGCAAATTTAATAAATAAATTTATAGAAAAATTTTTAAACAAGAATTGTTTAGATATTTGTAACATATTTAACTACTTTAATTAACATGCCTGTATGTAAACTGTTGTGATGGTATGTAATTTAATGACGGTATAGAAAAGATTTTTAAATAAATAAATAAAATGTGCCATCTGTACCCGTTGATCAATATATTGACAGCTGACCCGACTGCGGCCAGTGTTTCGCAACAAAGTAAGTTGCTTCCTCAGGAGTCAGTATGACAAGAAGATTTATCGCTAGATGTATCTGTGGTATTTTATATATAGGACCGATTCTGGCTCTTCTTTGTTGAATTGAATAGTCAAGAAAGCAAACAATGTTAGGAATTATTAGGAAAGAAATGGAGAATAAAACGAGGATGTCAAAATACTTCTGTATCACTCCATGGTGAGACCGCACCTAGAGTACTATTTACAATTCTGGTTGCTGCATCTCAGAAAAGATATAGTTGCACTGGAAAAGGTACAGAGAAGGAAGACCAAAATGATAAAAGAGATTGAACGGCTTCCCTATAAAGAAAGGCTAAAAAGATTACAGCTGTTTGGCTTGGAGAAGAGACGGCTGAGGGAGAATATGAAAGAAGTCTGTACAATCTTGAATGGAATAGAATGGGTAAATAATCAGTTATTTACCTTTCAGAAAATACAAAGACTATGGGGACACGCCATAAAATTAACTAGCACATTTAAAACAAATAGGCGAAAATGTTTTCACTCAACGTACAATTAAGCTCTGGAATTCATTGCTGGAGGATATGATTAAAGAAATTAGTGTTTCTAAATGTAAAAAAGTTTGGACAAGTCCATAAACTGTTATTAACCAAGCTGACTTGATTACCACCAAGCATTAGCAGCATGAGATCTATTTAATGTTAGATTCTTACCAGGTGCTTGTGACCTGGATTGGCCACTGTTGGAAACAGGATTCTAAGCTTGATGGACCCCCAGTGTCTCAGTATGGCAATTTCTTATGCTCCTAACCAGACTGCAACATACGCAAATTAATGGAATCCTCTGGATTAATAAGCATTCATTGAACATTGTATATGGGAACAATACAGAAAAGATGATCTCAGTTGTACTTAATGTTGGAAGGATCTATATGATGTGCTTTCTCCTTACCTCCCTGAATGTTTCCAAGATCAGTAATCTGCAAGTCAACTATTGAGGAATATGCAAGGCCAACTTGGCATAATGAACACTGTACCAGAACAGCATTTGTAAGTAAGAAATCATCTCTATGCAGTGATGAAATATATGCATCATATACATTTTCTATTTCAGGGATTTTTGAAAGGCGCTGTATTCTTGGTGACATTTGCATACATCAGTGTTATATGAAAGGTGGCTTGATTGTATCCTGCAAGTATGTAAAAGATTTATGAAGACAGTTCTACTATGCGAGGGTGTTCGCATTTGCTGCTGAATTAACTTGACTACATGACTTATCAGGTTACAGTATTTAATATAGTATTACTGAACCTGTTGCTGTCACTTTGAGAAAACAATACTATCTCTACCTTTAATTCAAAATACTCCACTGTGACGCAATGATTTCATTCTCCTCATTAATTCTCACCTTCTCAATATTGTGGTATTTGAGACATTCACAAGAACAGTAAGCTGCATGCTAATTTCAAACTTGAGATCCAGAAGTAATACAAACTAGCACAGTATTCGTCTGTATTTGGCTTCTTGTAAGATATTACATTTATTTATTTATTTATTTAGGTGTTTTTATATACCGGGATACGTTGGGAACATCATCTCGGTTCACAAATAACTAAAACTGCAACAGGCTTTACAGAGAACATATTAAACAGTGGAAGTAAATAATGTAAACCATGAACGACATTTGAACAGTTAACACGATATGCTATATAGTTAACAGATTATAATGGGAAAGATAATTCAATGTAAGCATGAATACATAGGACTAACAGCAAGATGGGAAGTAATGTCAAGAACACATTTTTCTAGATTTCAAGATTTCAAGAAATGCTGTCCATTGGCAGTTTTGGGTTTGTTTGTTTGTTTTTTTTTTTTACTTTGGATTCTCTGTTTTACATGTTTTTATGCCACTTCTAGTATGCAATATCTATCATTTTATTATAACATGTATAAAGTACCCTGTATTCCTGCCCACCGCCCAGTCTATCTGCATTCTCTCTGCAACCGCAGACTGAAATAATTTACAAGTAAAATAAAGTGTACGGCCTGGTCACAGAGCTGGTGGGAAGATGATTGCTGCTACTGCTGACCAACAGGTGGCACTGAGGGCATAACTCAGGGGGCACCTCTTCAGCTGCAAAGTCTCCTACTGCCACTTGGGCATGCCATCTGGGCAGGATAAAAGGGCAAGTAATTACATATTATTCACCATGCCAGCCCCCCTCATTTATATCTCCTCACTTATTTCCTAGCCACCATAATGTTGAGGTTTCCCTGGAAAGCAGCCAGCGCCCTCAATTCTGTTTACGCAGTAAGCTAAGGGGCGGGGCTGGGTGGTCACAGCACAAGCAACGCTTTCCTTTACCTCCTATCCACCCTTTGGGAGCAGCCATCAACATCACAGCGAAACTAGGATCCTTATGGTTCAGAAAGCAGAATTCTTTCAAGAACTGGCTCGGCTTTGGAAGCAGGGAGGTAGCTGAGATCTTTTACCTTCATTTGCTCCATTAAAACCCCCAAATCAAATCAACCCCCCCCGCCACCTCCCACCCCTGAAAAGCCAGAGGCAGACAATATTCCATGGTAGCATTACATTTTAAAATTGAACCAAGGCACGGGTTCATTATGAATCACAGAACTGCACTGAATGTCATTTGCTACAAATGGGAGTTCTGCATGAAATATGTGGACAACCAAAACCCAGGATGACAGAATTTATATTCAGGATACCTTAAGAAAAATAAAAATGAATCTAGCAGTACATCAGGATTGGTATTTCACTTGTTACCATCATCAATGGAAGTTTTAGTTTGAGGCATGCGTGTTGAACCGGTGCTTCAAAAAATCATTTCTGATGCTGCAATGGTAAGATAAGGTGCATCTGCACAGCTGCTTTGCAGATGTTTCCATCTGTTGCCAGAGGACACAATGCAGAGCAGCCAAGGGTTTAGTTTAGTTTATTTAATACTTGATAAATCGCAAGTCTTACAGTCACCAGCACTGCAATCCTTCCTTTCCATGCTCAAGAGCTGAACATTAGAGTGGACGACAATGGTAACTGAAAATTACTTCCAGCTTGAAAGCTAGGAAATCAATCAACAGCCAGTAAAAGAAAAAAAGTGGAACTATTGCAGGTGGCTAAGCAGTTTCAAAGCAGGGATTTTTTATTGCAACTCATTTGTGGTTCTTAGGTCTTGGCCTACCAACACCCTCTCATCTGCTGCACTTACAACCAGGTTACCATTTGGAAGGAAATTGCTTTGTGATATTCTTACTTCTCAGCAGAAAGATCAGATTAACCTACATTACATAAAAAATGAAGGTGGGATAAAAATAAGCCATTATGCTACTCTGAAAATTCAACCACTGATGTTCACTTTAGATACACCAGAAATTAACACTGCTGTGTGAGGTTTTAATCCAACTCTGGTCTGAAAAACTATTTGTTATGGTATGATGATTTGCTGTCATGATGAAAGAGGAATCCTCAAAGATGTCAAACCACTAACAGGAATCCAAGGGAAAACAAAAACTTTACATTGTAGTTGTAGGTCAAATAAACTAAATAGCAATTAAAAACAAAACAAAACACAAAACAGCTTATAAACAACTAGTCTTTCTTTTGATATCAATTTTTTGGCAAGTGTGAAATGAAGGAAAAACAATTTCGGTCTTATGGATTCTGTATCACTGCAGTAACATACGCAAACATGAGCAGAAGACAGAAAAAAAAAAAAGATGCCAATAAAACTACAAACAAAACAAAAAAAATAAATAAAAACTTTCAGAAAGCCACATCTGCCACCTGGCTAATGCCAATTTAACAAATATAGGAGGGCATTAGAAAAAGACTGCATGAAGACAATGATGGATGTAATATCTTGGTGTTAGGTGGGGGGAACAAAGTAGGTGGAAAAAGTTTATCTTAATAAAGCAGAATTGCTTACCTAAAACAGGACAGCAGGATGTCAGTCCTCACACACGGGGAATCCCCAACTGAAAAAGGAGAACACTGCTACTCATGCCAATGGGCAAGAAGAAAATATTTTTGTTGGTAACTAGCTTTTTTCCCATTTTATCTTTAACCTACTGGGGGAGGAAGCCTGGATCATAAACAGGCCCCAGGCAGGAAACAGTTAATGTCATAAGAAATTGCCATGCTGGGTCAGACCAAGGGTCTATCAAGCCCAGCATCCTGTTTCCAACAGAGGCCAAACCAGGCCACAAGAACCTGGCAATTACCCAAACTATACCTTAAACTCCAAAGGACCGAATGACCAATCCTATTACTGCATCGGTATTCCCTACCCAGAAAGTAACGAGATGTGAATGAGTTGGCAGAGCTCTGCATTGCGGTCTTGCAGGTCTTCTCCATGGGGACTTATCACAGATGCTGCCATAACTCATTGAGTCCATGACATGGGCCACCTGATTATTACATCTCCTTCTCTTGTACCTGGGCAGGATTGAATCAGCTAGCCAATTAGAATCTGTTTGGCAATAGCAATCCCCACAATTGTTGCTGGAACCAATGACAGAGGGAGAAGCTACCTTACATCTAAATTCTCAGTAGTACACAGCACCCCAATGTTAGGGGATAATGGTGCAGGGGCAGACTGCAGGAAAATATCAGCCGGGGGGGGGGGGGGGGATTTTCATTCATGCGCTTTCTGTGCAGTACATGCTTCAACAGCTCCCAAAAGCACACCAATCTGATCACTGAGAGGTACCATCGTATTGCAGGCCCACTTCCATCCATGCAATCGATTAGCCCTCCACATCTCTCATATCTTGGATTCCTGGTTCTGGTGTTAAGACTTTTGCCAACCGATCAGCTACTGAACCAGTTGCCAAGGAATGAGACAACCATACTGGCAACCAGTGGCTCAGACACAGAGACACGCATACACATGTGCTGCTGTTCATCTGCTCATTCAGGATCCCCACCCACACCCAGTACTGCCTCATTATATTATGTGGAAGTTGATGCGTGCTGCCAGCTCTTCCTCACATTGCCAGGGCCCCATTCTCACCCTTTTGGTAGCCTCACTGGTTCCGCCCAGGCAGCTCAGACAGAAGCTCGAGCAACTGTGCAGCTCCCTCCTTCTGGCTCACCCCCTTCCCAGCTCTCTGCACCACACTCCAGGGCTCATCTGCGACTAGGAAGAGGCATGCATAATAATTACATGCTCTCAGAAAGAAGTTGCTGGAAGTTTAAGAGCCACTGCTCGTGTCTCTTGCTGCTGCAAAGTGCTGAGAGTAGAGTCCAGGTGGCGGTCTGGGCAAGGCATCTCTCATCAGGTCTGAAGGCACACTGCCTGGGAAACTCTGCTCTCCCTATCTACCTGAGGCTCCAGAAATGATTCATATTGCCGGTTAAGCAAAAGAAAAAATAATCCCTGGCCAGGACTGGATGCAGAGCTCCAGATGGAATTCTGCTCTCTCAGGATAGGAAAACCCTACTGCCTTGCACTCCCCTAGCCCCAGCCTCACCCTCCACACAACTAAAAATTATGCATTTGTAATAATGCTTTACATGAAAAATGTACATTCATAGTCCAGTCTTCTAAAGTAAAAATATTGCAATATGTTTACCACATTTACACGCACTAATGTGATGCCAACTAGAAAACACTTAAAAAAAAAAAAAAAAAAGGTAAAGAGATACTGGGAACTCATATGGTATTAGGCCTATTGTAACGTGCATTGGGTATGAGCCTGGCACTCAGAAAGCCATGAGCAACCCTCCCAAACCAAAAAAAAAAAAGCACCAACTCCATCTATGAAAAGGCAACATTGCAACTATTACACCAGACCCTAAAACATCAATACACCTGCTATTAGGAAAACTGAAAAAGCCAAGCTGCTATAAATGCCAACATAGAAACTTCACGCTAGCAGAATATCTCACCTCAGGCTGACACAGACAGACCCTCAATTACAGAATAAAGAGATCATAAAGGATGTGGTTAGTGCAGTTAGTATAGCTGTGTTTAAAAAAGGATTGGATAAGTTCTTGGAGGAGAAGCCCATCACCTGCTATTAAGTTCACCTAGAGAATAGCCACTGCCATTAGCAATGGTAACATGGAATAGACTTAGTGTTTGGGTACTTGCCAGGTTCTTATGGCCTGGATTGGCCACTGTTGGAAGCAGGATGCTGGGCTTGATGGACCCTTGGTCTGACCCAGTATGGCATTTTCTTATGTTTTTATAAAGTACAAATAGAAATGTGTAGTCAAAAACTGAACTGGAAGTCGCAACAAGCCAGTTCAACAATGGATAAATATTGTTATTCCTCATAAAATAATAAAAGTAAGAAATATAAAATGTAATAGTAAAACCATACTAAAAAATGAATATTTTAAAACAGCTGATGATTAAAATATCCAATAATTAAAACCACATTGGGTCTTGAAGGTGCGACTTATGACCTATGCGAACAAGTGGATATTTATAAGGCCATGTGGACACGATATTGGACATGGTGTGAAAAATGGACAACTGTTTAATTGGTGTCAGCAGCTCCGGACATTATCATGTATCCTCCAGTTACCTATGTATTGGCTCAATGGCTCGGTGTTCCGACTGACTCATTGTTTAAATAAAAAGTTAAAAAAAATCTCACTGGGAAATCTTTTTTAACATTTTCTAAACACCAAGAAAATATTTCAAAACAGCAGACATCAAATAACTAACGAGGATAAAAATAAATCCATTCCTCTCCATGCCTGAGAATGTTTGATTCAGTTACCATAAAACATAAATAGAAACACACAGACACAAAAACTGAACTGGAAACCGAAACAAGCCAGACACTCTATATGAAACAGAAATATTAATATTCCTTATAAAACATCAAGCAATAAAACCAAGAAATATTAAATAATAGTAAAACGATACTGAGCACACAACTGTACCTCTGCTTTTCCTTCTCCCCACTGGCTTTCCTTCCACAGCCCCACCAACCTGGGCTCCAGCCACGGCCAGCAGCCTCTCTCTCTTCTTTCTTCAGCCCAGCCGTGCAGCTTCCTTCTGCGGCTCTGCTGGCCTGGTCTCCAGCGGAGGCATGCAGCCTGAATCTCTCTCAATTCTTCAAGTCCTACCGGCCTGGGCTCCAGCAATATCCCAGGCTCCTTCAACCCTGCCAACCTGGGCTCAGAGGCAGCCCCAGCTCCCTTCTAACCTCCTTCAACCCTGCCAACCTGGGCTCCGACACAGCCACTGGCTCCCCTTCTAACCTTCTTCAACCGTGCCAACCTCCCTTCTAACCTCCTTCAACCCTGCCAACCTGGGCTCCGGCGCAGCCCCCAGCTCCCTTCTAGCCTCCTTCAACCCTGCCAACCTGGGCTCCGGCGCAGCCCCCAGCTCCCTTCTAGCCTCCTTCAACCCTGCCAACCTGGGCTCCGGCGCAGCTCCCAGCTCCCTTCTAGCCTCCTTCAACCCTGCCAACCTGGGCTCCGGCGCAGCCCCCGGCTCCCTTCTAGCCTCCTTCAACCCTGCCAACCTGGGCTCCGGCGCAGCCCCCGGCTCCCTTCTAACCTCCTTCAAACCCTGCCAACCTGGGCTCCGACACAGCCACTGGCTCCCCTTCTAACCTTCTTCAACCGTGCCAACCTCCCTTCTAACCTCCTTCAACCCTGCCAACCTGGGCTCCGGCGCAGCCCCCAGCTCCCTTCTAGCCTCCTTCAACCCTGCCAACCTGGGCTCCGGCGCAGCCCCCAGCTCCCTTCTAGCCTCCTTCAACCCTGCCAACCTGGGCTCCGGCGCAGCTCCCAGCTCCCTTCTAGCCTCCTTCAACCCTGCCAACCTGGGCTCCGGCGCAGCCCCCGGCTCCCTTCTAGCCTCCTTCAACCCTGCCAACCTGGGCTCCGGCGCAGCCCCCGGCTCCCTTCTAACCTCCTTCAAACCCTGCCAACCTGGGCTCTGGCGCAGCCCCCGGCTCCCTTCTAACCTCCTTCAAACCCTGCCAACCTGGGCTCCGGCGCAGCCCCCGGCTCCCTTCTAACCTCCTTCAAACCCTGCCAACCTGGGCTCCGGCGCAGCCCCCGGCTCCCTTCTAACCTCCTTTAAACTCTGTCAACCTGGGCTCCGGCACAGCCCCCGGCTCCCTTCTAACCTCCTTCAACCCTGCCAACCTGGGCTCCGGCGCAGCCCCTGGCTCCCTTCTAACCTCCTTCAACCCTACCAGCCTGGGCTCCGGCGCAGCCCCCGGCTCCCTTCTAACCTCCTTCAACCCTGCTAACCTGGGCTCTGGCGCAGCCCCCTGCTTCCTTCTAGCCTCCTTCAACCCTGCCAACCTGGGCTCCGGCGCAGCCCCCGGCTCCCTTCTAACCTCCTTCAACCCTGCCAACCTGGGCTCCGGCGCAGCCCCCGGCTCCCTTCTAACCTCCTTCAACCCTGCCAACCTGGGCTCCGGCGCAGCCCCCGGCTCCCTTCTGACCTCCTTCAACCCTGCCAACCTGGGCTCCGGTGCAGCCCCCGGCTCCCTTCTGACCTCCTTCAACCCTGCCAATCTGGGCTCCGGCGCAGCCCCTGGCTCCCCTTCTAACCTTCTTCAACTGTGCCAACCTCCCTTCTAAACTCCTTCAAATCCTGCCAACCTGGCCTCCGGCGCAGCCCCTGGCTCCCCTTCTAATCTTCTTCAACTGTGCCAACCTGGACTCAGGCGCAGCCCCTGGCTCCCTTCTAACCTCCTTCAATCCTACCAACCTGGGCTCCGGCGCAGCCCCGGCTCCCTTCTAATCTCCTTCAACCCTGCCAACCTGGGCTCTGGCGCAGCCCCTGGCTCCCCTTCTAACCTTCTTCAACCATGCCAACCTCCCTTCTAAACTCCTTCAACCCTGCCAACCTGGGCTCCAGCAGCCCCCGGCTCCCTTCTAACCTCCTTCAACCCTGCCAACCTGGGCTCCGGTGCAGGCCCTGGCTCTCTTTTAACCTCCTTCAACCCTGCCAACCTGGGCTCCGGTGCAGGCCCTGGCTCTCTTCTAACCTCCTTCATCCCTGCCAACCTGGGCTCCGGCGCAGTATTTGAAACCTGGGGCCTTCTTCGACATCTTAACAATTGTTAAGGAGTGCAACTGAGGAAAGAAGATTTACGTCCATATGCAACGTAGAAAAAAACGCAACTGAGGAGGAACGTCTATGACTGAGGTAATCTCGCGGAAACACCCATGCCTGGTCAGACCGCAAAGCTCTGCTATAAAAGAAGGTTCCAAGAGGACGTAGCACCCAATCAGCATGGATCTTTCACTCGCTTAACAACAAAAAAAGTGGAATTTTCTCGACTCAATGCTATCTTTGTGAGCGACATTGCGGACGGGATAGAAGGCAAGGTTTGTCTTTTCGCGGATGACACTAAGATCTGCAACAGAGTGGACACGCCGGAAGGAGTGGAGAGAATGAGACGGGATCTAAGGAAACTGGAAGAGTGGTCGAAGATATGGCAGCTGAGATTCAATGCCAAGAAGTGCAAAGGCATGCATATGGGGAGTGGAAACCCGAATGAACTGTATTCGATGGGGGGGGGAAAGGCTGATGTGCACGGAGCAGGAGAGGGACCTTGGGGTGATAGTGTCTAATGATATGAAGTCTGCGAAACAATGCGACAAGGCGATAGCAAAAGCCAGAAGAATGCTGGGCTGCATAGAGAGAGGAATATCGAGTAAGAAAAGGGAAGTGATTATCCCCTTGTACAGGTCCTTGGTGAGGCCTCACCTGGAGTACTGTGTTCAGTTTTGGAGACCGTATCTACAAAAAGACAAAGACAAGATGGAAGCGGTACAGAGAAGGGCGACCAGGAAGGTGGAGGATCTTCATCGGATGACGTACGAGGAGAGATTGAAGAATCTAAATATGTACACCCTGGAGGAAAGGAGCAGAGGCGATATGATACAGACTTTCAGATACTTGAAAGGTTTTAATGATCCAAAGACAACGACAAACCTTTTCCGTAGGAAAAAAATCAGCAGAACCAGGGGTCACGATTTGAAGCTCCAGGGAGGAAGATTCAGAGCCAATGTTAGGAAGTATTTCTTCACGGAGAGGGTGGTGGATGCCTGGAATGCCCTTCCGGAGGATGTGGTGAAGACCAGAACTGTGAAGGACTTCAAAGGGGCGTGGGATAAACACTGTGGATCCATAAAGTCAAGAGGCCGCCAATGAAGAGTGGGTGACTCGCCAGAATGATGGCTACTGCCTGGAGACAATACCCTTATTCAATAAACGTACACATGCTTACTGTGACTCCAACATCGTTCTAGCTTCAACAGCAAGAGGAAATGTGGAATAAAGGATCTGCACTCACAAAGGGGGGAGTAGCTGGCTTGTTACAGCGGTTACTACCCCAAACCAAATAAGCCTGTTACTTCAATTTCTATGCATATACAGCATAGTTCTCTGCTTCAACGGCAGGGGAGAAGAAAAAACTGATACTACACACATCCAGCAGAGCGCTCTGCTTCAACGGCAGGGGAGAAGAAAAAAGGGTTCACACTCACAAAGTGGGGAGTAGCTGGCTTGTTACGGCGGTTACTACCCCAAACCAAATGTGCCTGATACTTCACTTTCGATGCATATCCAGCATAGCTCTCTGCTTCAACAGCATGGGAGAAGAATAAACTGATACTTCAAGCATATCCAGCATAGCTCCCTGCTTCAACGGCAGGGGAGAAGAAATACAACCAATAAGGGCTGTATAACATAGTCTGAGTAAAACAAGCATGGGTGTAGCTTGCTTATTGCGGCGGTTACTACCCCTACTACCCCTAACTAATCAAGCTAGATATTTCACTTGGATGCAGCTCCATCACTGCTTTCTACATTAATGGTGGGGGTGGAAGGGAAATAGAACCAAGAGCTAAGAGAAACAGATAAGTATGAGAGAAAAAAGTGTGTGAAGCTTGCTGGGCAGACTGGATGGGCCGTTTGGTCTTCTTCTGCCGTCATTTCTATGTTTCTAAGTAATACATGTGGCATAGTAACATTATAACAGTCAGCAGAAGAAAACTAAATAGTCTATCCAGTATGCCCAGCAAGCTACATGAGGTGGCAACTGCCACTCCATGCAGACCATCCCCAAGCCCTCTGTCAAGGGCAGAAACCGCTTGTCTGTGGTCATCCCCATTCTGTTAGGGTAGCAATTGCCGCTCCATGCAGGTCATCCCCAAGTCTTATGTTTATTTATTTATTTAAAGCTTTTCTATACCGACTTTCATGATACAGATCAAATCAAATCAAATGTTAATGACAGTAACTGCCGTTCAGTGCAGGTTTGCCCAAGCCTTATTTTAAGGATAGTGACTGTTGCTCTATGCAGGTTTCCCTAAAGCTTATGTTAAGGGTAATAACTGCCACTTTGTGTCAGTTACTCCTAAGCCTTATGTTAGCAGGCTAGTAATTTATGCAATCAAAACCAATCAACTGTCAAACCCATCACAAAATTACTGTTAGCAACTTTTACAGTGACCAGACTTCTTGATAAGAAACAATGCTGCTTGAACATGCTTTGCTTTTGGACTTGGCCGTAGGAACAGTTTTTTCCCCCAAAAGTCTGCGTGTCAGTCTGTAAAAGTCAGGCCCAGCATTGGCTGTTGTCTGAATCAAATTCCTCCACCGTTAAAGCGAAGAGCTATGTTGCAGTTGCATCAAAACTCTCTCTCTAATTCACATAAGCATGCATGCTCACACCTCTCTCTCACCCAGACTGCTCCCTCTGTTTGTCCTGGAATCTGCACGGGAGAAAGGTCCAGCCGCCACCTCCTGCTTGGCTGCTGACAGGATTGAGTAAGCCGATGGCCCTGCTGCCTCCTACAGACTTTGATCGCCAGCAAGATGGCAGAGCCGGCAGCTGCATAGCCATCGGCGGGATGAGGCTCGTCGGCAGTCTGTTGGGCCTCCTCTTTCGCAGTCACCATGGAATAGGTTTTCGTGGTCCGTGGACCACAGGTTGGGAACCATTGGTCTAGGGGAACTGGCGAAGGTATGGGCAAACTGGCAATTCTAAGACCATACCCAAATCTTTTCAGATGCTGAGCACGTGCATGCTTTATAAAATACCTGCCTCAACGTTTAGTCCTGTGTTATGACGTGCACATTGTTACAATTATTACACGCATAAAATATATGTATGTTGTTACTCTGACTAACATGGGGATAGGTACAGTTTCAGAAAGTAGAGAAAGTTTCTACAATTTTCCCGGCACAGAAGTCAGGCTCAGCTGTCTATAGTTTCCCGGATCACCCCTGGATCCCTTTTTAAATATAGGGATTACATTGGCCATCTTCCAATCTTCAGGTTGTTCTGTTCCGGCTTACCTGCTGAAGAACGCTGCTGCTCCTGCTGCAAGGCCTGCGCGATCGGCGCCGGCGTCCCATCGGGGTAAGGCCTTTCTTTAACCACCTCTTGCCCGGACGGGGCCACCGCCGACAGCGCGACCACACCAGGCACTGCTACAGGCCCGCGACCCTCGCGACCGAAGCCCGCCCCCCACCGAGAACCGGCCAATCAGCCGACCGCTGCAAGGCAACCAATCACAAGCCATTTAGCGGTTCCTTTAAATTCTCACTCTCTCTAGGCGCCACGCGCCGTGCGTCACGCGCCGAAGGAGCGCGTCAAAGGGGCCTGCCCCTTTGTCGCGCCCCTTCGTTGCAGCCCCGAGGAGCCCCGATCCTCTCCCGAGGAATACCCACAAATAAACAAAGTCTCCATACAGACGACACCACCCACCTGGGGAAAACCACAATTACCGGAAACCCAACTAACCTACCGCCGCCTCACCGAAGCCTAGCCCCAAGGAGGACCTATAGACTGTACAAATAGCACTGAGACTAACAGTGAGTCAATTGCAACCGTTCACCTCTCTCGATTGTCTCCCTGGAACCACTTGACACATGTATTTGTTCCACTAGAATTGCTACCCTTCTATCTATACTACAAGACGGTTTAAGAATAAGAATAAGTATATGGATCACAATACCATTGAATCACAAGTTCAACTTGCCTCCTACTTCTCTTTCCTCCTACCCCAAAACATCCCTCTATTACTGTCCCTCTATTACTTTCCCTATGCTAATGTCTCCATGCTGATATTTCAATTTTAAAATTGAATCATCTATGTTTATGTTTCACTAACATCCCACCCCCCTGCAGTGAACAATCTTACGACTCACACCTATCATCCATCTACCATACTGTAACCCTTCCTTTACTCAGCATCATGGGTTATCAACACGTCCAACACATTCCCACCATCACACACTTCTACACGTCATACAAAGGACAACGAGACACCGACCAAACCATACAACACAGATCAATCATACCCATAATGACCTCTCCCCTTACACAAATGATAGGCTTAATGACCTTCTCTATTCTTCTTCTAAATGCTCAATCTATTGTAAAGAAAACCACTCTCCTATTTGACATACTTACTGACGAATCCCCTGACATATGTGCCATCACAGAATCCTGGTTAAAGAATACTGACACTGCTCTAATCAACCAACTCCCCACAGACACATATAGCATCTTCTCCATTCCTAGACCTAAAAAGAAAGGGGGTGGTCTACTCCTTGCCGCCAAAAAGAGATTCAACTTCTCACTCCAATCTACCCTCCCCCCACCCAAATTGGAGATCAGCATCTTTAGATCCAACTCTCTCCAACTCTGCTTAATCTATGCCCCCCCTGGCATCCTAGAAAAGAACCCCTCCCCCCTCATAGAATACATCTCAAAAAACATAAATATTGCCAACCCAGCCATCATTCTCGGAGATCTCAATCTCCATGTCGATTGCGACCCCCTCTCCACTTCATGCGAAACTATATTGTTAGCTATGAATGCCCTGGGATTCAAACAGATCGTGACTAACCCCACGCACAAAGCGGGTCATACCCTTGACCTGATATTTACTAACACCTTAATCCAAGCTGACCACCCCTTTTGTACGCCCATTCCCTGGTCAGATCACTATCGTATTGACACATGGTGCACTATACAAGATTCCCCCCAATCCTCCCAACCTACAAAAACAATTAGTTTTCGCAAACAGGCTAAAACCGAAGATATCATAGAGGCCCTTTCAGAGGAACTACCTAACCTAGACCTCACAGATGCTAACTCCGCTACCTCCTCATGGTTCCAAATCACCACCAACATAGCAGATAGACTCTGTCCCTCTCAAACCAAAAAAATCAACTTAGAAAAGAATAACAAAAAACCATGGTATGTAAATGAGCTTAAAACCATGAAACTGAAACTTCGTAAATTAGAAAAAACCTGGCGAAAGAACCGCATCCCAACCACCTTATTTCAGTTTCGCACCCATCTACACACCTACAGGAAGGCCACAGAAAAAGCAAAGAAAGATTTCTATGCCACAAGAATCCATCAATTCCAGTTCAACCCACAAGCCCTCTTCCAATACGTAAACAGCCTCATTACATCTCCAGACAGATGCAACCCCGACAATGATGATGAAACCAAATGCGAGAATCTAGCATCTTACTTCCTTTCTAAAGTGGAAACCATTATGGCACGCTTCACAGCTCATTCTGGCTCCCCGAACCCATCAGCAACCAAAAACACCCCAATAGACTACACCAATCAAAGCATACAATCACACCCACACACAAAGAACCCAAACTCTTCACTACTGAAATTCGAACACACATCTGCACTAGAAATTGAAAATACCCTCAAAAAAATCAAACCGGCCTATCACCCCTCAGACAACCTGCCCACCAACATACTACTCACGAGCCCAGCTACCACAGCCAAACACATCGCAAACATCCTGAACAAAGCCATTACCCTAGGCCAAGTCCCGAAGCAACTCAAGCATGCCATTATCAAACCTACCCTTAAAAAAACTAATTTGGATCCCAATGAACTAGCTAACTATCGCCCAGTATCAAACCTCCCATTCCTCTCCAAAATACTGGAAAAGATTATCAACAAACAACTCACCGAATACATCGATGAACACAACATACTCTCCACATCCCAATATGGTTTTCGCAAACACCATAGCACTGAAACGCTACTCATCACACTCTCAGAATCCATACTTAAAGCCATGGACAACGGACAATCCTACATACTTGCACTGTTAGACATATCTGCAGCATTCGACACCGTCAATCACCTCACACTCATCAAACGACTCATGGAAATTGGCATTGCTGGCACAGCCTTACTATGGTTCCAATCATACCTTAGCGACAGAAGCTACAGTGTAAAAATTGGTTGTAACAAATCCAACCCTGTCAAACTATCTCAAGGAGTACCACAGGGATCATCCCTCTCTTCAACACTCTTTAATATATACCTCCTCCCCCTCTGCCATCTCCTCTCTAAACTGGGTATCCAGCACTTTATATATGCTGACGACGTGCAGATACTCATTCCCATTAGTGATTCCATTACAAATGCAATGAAGATTTGGAATGCTGCACTATCTGAGATAAATAAACTACTTTCCGAAAATTTCCTTGCCCTCAACACTAACAAAACAGAACTACTCATTCTTTCTCCTCCTAACAACCCCTCACGCAATCTCTCCCCCACCCCCCCACCCCCCAGCTGCCCTCCTACCCTACAAGTCCGTAACCTTGGAATTATGATAGATAACCAATTTAACCTCAAAAAATTCATTTCGGCCACCATAAAAAGCGGATTCTTCAAACTCCACACCTTGAAGAGAATCAAACCTCTTCTTCATTCCTCTGACTTCCGCACAGTACTGCAAGCTATGATCCTGTCCAAAATTGATTATTGCAACGCTATTCTCCTAGGCTTACCAAAAAGTACTCTACAACCACTACAGTTATTACAAAATGCTGCTGCACGCATCCTTACCAATACTCACCGTCACGAACACATCACTCCCGTCCTCCAATCACTACACTGGCTCCCTGTAACCTCCAGGATAGTATATAAAGTACTCACGCTCATACACAAAGCCATTCATAACCATGACATGCAATGGTTCCCAGAACATCTCCTGCTTCACACTCCGACCAGACCCACAAGAACACATCACCAGGCCAAACTTCAGACTCCCTCTCCTAAGCTCATGAAACACACCACCTTCAGAGAGCGATCATTCATCTTTACAGGCACTGCCCACTGGAATAAAATGCCTTCCCAACTACGCCAGGAACCTTGCCACAAAAAATTCAAGCACAATCTTAAAACATGGCTGTTCAAACTAGCGTACCCGGACTAACGAATTGACTCCTCCCAAAGATGCGACATGACCCCCCGACTGACTCTTGCCCTTTCTACCTACTCTTCCCCCTCCCACCCACTGTGAATATACTCCCCCTCCCCTCCCTTATTACTTTCCCCTGCTAATTACCCTTATTACATTGATGAACGCCCTTGTAAAAACTAACATGTATATTTGTATATAATTATCATATCATCTACTCCTGTCCATGTTTACCCCCTCCCTGTTAAAAAAAAAAAAAAACGTTATTATTGTAAAGCCTGTTGCTCAGTTATGTTACATTGTGAACCGAGGTGATGTTTTGCAAACGTGCCTCGGTATATAAAAAACCCGTAAATAAAATAAATAAATAAATAAATAACATGGGTAAAGTATACGTTATAAAGCTGCACATCTACTGGAACAATTGTGCACAATATTTTATAAATGGTGTAGCTTCTGCCACACAGTTTATAAAATCCTAGCATTAATCTCTGCACCCACTTACACAAATATTGTACCGTGGACAATCATCCCCTGTGAAGAGAGGGAGAACACATGGGGCTTTCTCCAGTTTGAAAAATGAAATACCTTTGTTACAAGGAGTCCATCTGACCGATAAGGAACATCAAAAACTTAAATCTGGCCAGGTGAGGCAGATTTATTTTGTTTCATTCAACTACAAAACAGAAGGGTTTGCATATTATTACACAAAGCACTACCAATCACAATTGGCAAGTTATCCAGAACCCTAAAGGTCATTGGCTTGCTCTATTGAGAGCCTTTTTCAGTTCAGTTTGCTCTGGTACAATCGTATCGGCTTAACATAAAGCAAAACATTTTTTTTTTCTGGGTAAACTGAGTAGATTCCTGAATGTATTTTCAGATATTCCTTTAGTGCTTGGGGAGGGGACTGAACACTTGCATTGACCCTAGCATAAATAGATCATGATGCAACCAAAACCCATGGGCAGAGATTTCTGTCCAATTTAATTCTCAACTATTGTCCAGAGCCTGTGCACCTAGCGACTAATGAATGTGAAAATAAATAAATATTTGAGTTCACCCCCCATGGCTGCTAATGGTTGAACAGGTACAATACTCTATAGCATTAATCGCCACAGTGATCAGTTTCAATGCAGTTCAGTTTCCTTTACCGCCTCACCTGGCTGCTCAGCGGGGAACGTTACTTATTTATTTTATTTATTTATAATTTTTATATACCGATTTTCATGCATAATATGCATATCAAACCGGTTTACAATGAAACAGTATAAGCAGGAAATAAAATTCCTTAGTCTGATACATTGAAACATCTGTAACAAAATAATTGTAAATAAAGCAAGAAGCTGAACAACATTACTAAAAGTTAAATTATTAACGAAAAACATACATACAATTATTGTAAAAGGAGCACAAAGGTTAGCACGAAGGGGAGCACAAAGGGGAAAGCCCCTTTGTCGCGCCCCTTCGGCGCGCAACGCCTGGTGAACCGGGAAATTATTACCATGTGAGCCCCTTAAAACAGTTCTCAGAGATCATCTCTTTTGAGTCACCAAAAAACAAAACTAGGCTTAGGCATTCACGTAGCTTTGAAAACTTAATCAAGCAACTGGAGTCAGAACCCAAACATGCAGGTCTGGCACAGACTGTGAGTGAAAAATCCTTTCCTCTGGCAAGGCAGAACTGTTATAGGGAAAGCCATAGCAGCTCAGAGGAAAAAGTAAAGGACAAGGGTACGCTAAATTAGGGATCACTCTGAGGAGATAAAGGTATTTTCCCAGGGAATACAAAAATGTACACTCTCCAGACAAAATTAAGTTTCCCTGATTACATCAGAGCTTTTTTTTTTGTATAAAATTCATCTTCCTAAGCTCAGAGTAACACGAAAAGAGCAAGTGGAGGTTCCTCTCTCTGCTACTGAACTACAGAAAATCTTATCTTTAGAAAATGCCCCAGGCCCAACGGCAGCTACACTGAGTGGTGCACACACACACACACACTACACACACACACTACACACACTTCCTTCTTCAACTGCTTAATCCTATGACAACTCAGGTGATCACATGCATTCTTCTAGATGCTAAACAAAAAAGGCAAACAAAGGTGCCAACCTAATAAAACCAGCACTAAAATTGGAGTTAGATTTTAGCATGGGTTTTATTGAATGCATACATTAAATCCTCACGGGATGCAGGAGAAAGAACAGGAGCAAAAAAAAACCACGTTCCTCGCCTCCTTGAGGCCTGGCCAACCAGCAAATCTACTCTCCCTCCCCTCCCCTCCCAGGAACCTTGAGGCAGGTACCTCTCCCCTCCTCCCCCAGCAACCCCAGCCAGAGAAGCAGCTGCTAACTGGGCTATTCCCTTTCTAGCGAGCGATTAGTCCCTGCACTGTGACATGTCGGTGATAGGACCAATCCCCTTTCAGAATTCCTGAAGGCCAGTTTCCTGAAAGGGGATTGGTCTTTTCACTAACAGCTGACAGTGGAGGAACCAATCACCAGCCGGTGAAGGAGTGAGTATTAACTCTACCCTTAATAATTTATTCACGCCTTCACCGGCTGCCAATTGGTCCCTCTGTCAGTGAAAGGACCAATCCCCTTTCAGAATACTGGCCTTCAGGAATTCTGAAAGGGGATTGGTCCTGTCACCGACATGTCACAGTGCAGGGGCTAATCACAGCCCAGCAAGAGGAGTCTTCTCCAGCTGGGGTTTCCAGGACTAGAGGGAAGGGAGAACCTCTTTGCTTCAAGGTATGTGAGAGGAAGGGTCTCTGTATTGGGAGGGAAGGAGAGAAGACCTGCCAGCTTAGCCATGCTACCCGGATCCCAAAGGGAAGAAGGGACTTGCTGCCTGGAGTCCTCTTTACCACAGGGTTTAATTCTTGCCTTTGAGCAGGGGTTCAATTCCCCACAGTATAAGGAGTCATGCCAAGGCTGCCTCAGCACACCTCCTTGCATGGCAGGGTAATACGAATTAGGCTAGATCATGCAATTTACATGCACCCGCGCTAAGTTTGCCATAGGGTTTTTTCGGTGCTAAAGCCCTCACACTACATACTTGAGCAAGGTTAACTTTGAAAAACCCACGGTATGCTTTGTACTGCCTATTACATCATCCTAAGCTTGACTGTGAATCTTGTAAGCCAGCATAGTTGACTAAATCAGCATCAAGATTCAGGCAATAACGCCGCAGATGAGTTTTAAAAATATAATGCTTTGCTTCACAGTCTCAGATCAAACAGATATATGAAAGGGGTGGTATTAACAGGCCTTACCAGGTGTCCTATTAATATGGCAAGCTAGACAGATAAACACAAAAGTTCCCAGATTAATTGTATTTCTTGATGCTGAAATGCTTTTGAGAGTGTACTGGAGATTTGTATTCACTACACTACAAACATTTAAATTCTGTACTTCATTTATAAAACTGAATCAAAGCATATTATATAAGTCCTCATGTTACAGTTCTTGTCAATGGGTTCTCCTCTCCATACTTTTTTTAAATTTAGTTGTAGAACCTAATGCATAGCTGAACAGGCCATTTCCACCCACACACAGCTTCAAAATTAATGATTGGTCACTTAAAAGTGTCTTTATATTTAAATGTTATGCTTCTATATATTCCTTCACAAGACCTCAGCTCCTGTTATCCTACCAAGTAAAACTTCAACAAATCAGAAATATTCCCAATCTGGCCAAAATCTGTCACTACTTCCAGTCTCTCTAGATATAAATTATTTTTAACAAAATTTATAGCCCACATGCCTCCACAGTTCAGGGCAGGGCAATAGTACGACATGCACAGAAATAAAACAGACAAGGCATACCAGAACAACAATTCTTAACACACTACTGGCTAACCTGACATTAGCATGGTTCTTCCACCTGGTTAAATAAATGAAAAATAAGAGTCTAATTATATGATCCTGTGAGCCAACTCTACACAGCAATTTCAAAGGCTTGTCTAAACAAATCTTTAGATGCTTCTTAAATTGACTCAAGCATGGTATTAATTGGAGCTAATCCAGCAAGCAGTTCCAAAACAAGTTAAAAACTGAGTTTTTATTACTATCTTGGTATTGTTATTGCCAGATACCATCCGACTTATATAAAAGCAATTCTACCTGAATAATTGACATGATCTTCTGGCAGCTTGGTCCGGTAATGTAAATATCCTACGTAGCCTGATATATTTCAATATGTGCCTTAGTTGGTACTAAAGCTTTGTATGGATTTAAACGGAATAATGTCCAGCTTTACAATACACAATAGTGTCCAGTGTTCCAGATTTGGAACAGCATTCTTTGTGCTAACTTGGTACTTTGACTTCCAAAATGAAAGGGTAGCAGAGATTTACCTAATCCTCAGTTTTAGTACTAGACAGTCAGATTGCTTTGCTGCAAGGATTGGATTAAGCCTTCTCCTGCCTCTGCATGCAAGTCTACTTAAGAACATAAGAACATAAGAAAATGCCATACTGGGTCAGACCAAGGGTCCATCAAGCCCAGCATCCTGTTTCCAACAGTGGCCAATCCAGGCCATAAGAACCTGGCAAGTACCCAAAAACTAAGTCTATTCCATGTTACCGTTGCTAATGGCAGTGGCTATTCTCTAAGTGAACTTAATAGCAGGTAATGGACTTCTCCTCCAAGAACGTATCCAATCCTTCTTTAAACACAGCTATACTAACTGCACTAACCACATCCTCTGGCAACAAATTCCAGAGTTTAATTGTGCGTTGAGTAAAAAAGAACTTTCTCAGATTAGTTTTAAATGTGCCCCATGCTAACTTCATGGAGTGCCCCCTAGTCTTTCTACTATCCGAAAGAGTAAATAACCGATTCACATCTACCCGTTCTAGACCTCTCATGATTTTAAACACCTCTATCATATCCCCCCTCAGTCGTCTCTTCTGAAAAGTCCTAACCTCTTTAGTCTTTCCTCATAGGGGAGTTGTTCCATTCCACTTATCATTTTGGTAGCCCTTCTCTGTACCTTCTCCATCGCAATTATATCTTTTTTGAGATGCGGCGACCAGAAATGTACACAGTATTCAAGGTGCGGTCTCACCATGGAGCGATACAGAGGCATTATGACATTTTCCGATTTATTCACCATTCCCTTTCTAATAATTCCCAGCATTCTGTTTGCTTTTTTGACTGCCGCAGCACACTGTACCGACGATTTCAATGTGTTATCCACTATGACACCTAGATCTCTTTCTTGGGTTGTAGCACCTAATATGGAACCCAACATTGTGTAACTATAGCATGGGTTATTTTTCCCTATATGCATCACCTTGCACTTATCCACATTAAATTTCATCTGCCATTTGGATGCCCAATTTTCCAGTCTCACAAGGTCTTCCTGCAATTTATCACAATCTGCTTGTGATTTAGCTACTCTGAACAATTTAGTGTCATCTGCAAATTTGATTATCTCACTCGTCGTATTTCTTTCCAGATCATTTATAAATATATTGAAAAGTAAGGGTCCCAATACAGATCCCTGAGGCACTCCACTGTCCACTCCCTTCCACTGAGAAAATTGCCCATTTAATCCTACTCTCTGTTTCCTGTCTTTTAGCCAGTTTGCAATCCACGAAAGGACATCGCCACCTATCCCATGACTTTTTACTTTTCCTAGAAGCCTCTCATGAGGAACTTTGTCAAACGCCTTCTGAAAATCCAAGTTTACTATATCTACCGGTTCACCTTTATCCACATGTTTATTAACTCCTTCAAAAAAGTGAAGCAGATTTGTGAGGCAAGACTTGCCTTGGGTAAAGCCATGCTGACTTTGTTCCATTAAACCATGTCTTTCTATATGTTCTGTGATTTTGATGTTTAGAACACTTTCCACTATTTTTCCTGGCACTGAAGTCAGGCTAACCGGTCTGTAGTTTCCCGGATCGCCCCTGGAGCCCTTTTTAAATATTGGGGTTACATTTGCTATCCTCCAGTCTTCAGGTACAATGGATGATTTTAATGATAAGTTACAAATTTTTACTAATAGGTCTGAAATTTCATTTTTTAGTTCCTTCAGAACTCTGGGGTGTATACCATCCGGTATAATAATATTAATCACTTCTATAGCGCAACGCAATATAAAACTGTGCTGAACAAAAGCAATCCATTCTAAGTAAAGCTTAAAATCTAAAGTATTGCAGCGCATAGGCACTGCCACTGAGCCACGCTAGTTAAGACATTAATAGGATAACTTTCAAACAACTGCGTGCACGCCCTTATACACATGTAAATGGGAGCTTGAGAATCTACTCCTGTATTTTATAACCTACACGTATGTGATACACACAGGTCCCCTGTAACATGCACATGCATGTGAAAAAAAATCACAGATACATAATGTACTTATCCGGATAAGTTCTGATTTATCTAAGTCTTAAATGCGCTACTTACGGGGGGTCTGGGGAGTTCCGCATAATCGGCGCACAGTCTCCCTCTACGTTGGTTTCCTTTTTATATTCTTCTTTATGACCTTTTTCTTTTTGGAGCTGCTTTTTTTTTTTGTCAAATATTGTGAATGGGATTTTTTTTCCCCCCCCTTTTCTTGAGAAACAGCAGGGGGGGGGGGAGAAGATTAAGGGTGACCCACTGGTTCCAGTCTTTATGGGGTTTATTATTAAACTGCTGGGGGCACAGATATATATTTTTTTATGCCGTTTGCCACCACAGGTTTATGTTTCAACAGACAATCTTTCGTTCCTGATTACTGGGTGTTACGCAGAAATGGTCTCGCAATAGAGTCCGAATGTAATACATTTGTACAAAATGGCGGATACATGGACGGTGATTGGAGGGAACCTTCCAGCGCAGCCTGGAATTATATGATCGTTTTGGATGACAATGGCAAGTACAGCTATAGCAGGATGATTTTTTGTTTTCTGTTTGGTAGATGATGCGGCGATGGCAAGGCTGAAATGCAGGACAATGTGGGGACTTACATTTTTTCTATTTTTGTTCAGGAGAGGGTTAATGTGGGTAGATAGAGGGGTGGGAGTGGGGGGTATAAGGAGGGAGGGGACTTACATTAAGGGGAGGTGGGATATGAGCTATTTTTATGCCTATTTTTTGAGGTTATGTTTTGAATTGTACACAGCGATTGAGAGCCTGCTTCCAGGCCATAAGGAATCTCCCCTGGGGGAGGGGGATAGCTCTATGATCCTTGTTCATCCTCCATACGTAAGAGTTCCTGAGTTCTATGTGTTAGGCTGCGGCTGGCCCCTCCTACTTCCAGCCGCGGTGTAGGGACCACCACCGGCACTCCCGCAGCAGCAGGGAAGCGTCCTCGGCGCAGGCTGCTGGCCTCTGCCTGCCTGGCTGCCCCAGCGGCTGACTTCTTCCCGCGCTTCGCATAGGTATTACCACAGAGTGCGATAATTTTTTCACACTTTGTGATAATACCACAATTGTTGCAATTCCTACCTACAACCACTGGTGAGGGGGGGGGGGGGGGGGAGGAGAGCGAGAGCAAGAAGCTATAAGGCCCTTCTAGTAGTTAGGTATTTATACCTGTATAGGAGGCCCACCTAGTAACTCGAGGTGAGGTTTAGGTAGTACTCTAGGGGTTAAGGGCTACTTTGACATTCAGAGTGAGACGTACGAGCTGAACAGTACACCCTTGTGAAGATTTGATGACCTTCGGAGTGAGGAAACTTTCACAAAGATGAGATTTGTACAATGTTCTCTCAACCTAGCTTGATGGACTCAAGCTAGGTTGAGAGAACATTGTACAAATCTCATCTTTGTGAAAGTTTCCTCACTCCGAAGGTCATCAAATCTTCACAAGGGTGTACTGTTCAGTTCGTACGTCTCAATTTGAAAGTCAAAATGGCCTCTAACCTGTACACTACTACCTAAACCTCACCTCGAGTTACTAGGTAGGTCTCCTATAGAGGTATAAATACCTAACTACTAGAAGGGCCCCCCCAAGCTTAAAATACCCAAAACGCTATTTGCAAAAAGATTGCAAAAAGCACGATATAGCCATATCACACAGCTTAACGCCAATGAAAAAGTGAAGTTATTTCCGGCGTTAAAACTGTGCGATATGGCAAACTGTGAAGCCAGCCCATTTTGACAGACATCCCAACCCTAACTCCTCTCATTTTTCCAAATTAGCATCGCACCATGCATTATGGTGCTTTTCATATGCATTAAGGCGTTTTTCGCATGCAAAAACACCTTAACGAGTGCGAAAAGGCCATAACACGAGTTGGAAAATAACCCCCTAAGTTTGAAATTCTCGCTAGGCATACCAAAGAAGTGAAAGATTCAGTAACTGAAATTGGCAAGTTTATCAATCATGCTGAAACCCGTGTTGCGGCACTGGAGGATGAAAATATGAAGTAAAATATTAAACACTTGTATAGAAATGGGCAAAAAGGCAATATCTGGAAAGCTATGTACATTAATGCTCATAGTATGGGAAATATAGTCTTGGATTTTGAAGCAGTCATTGAAGAAGATGATTTACATGGAGATTTGGTACATAGAAAACTATAACTGGGTTATAGTTATATTAGGCTACAATTTATTCAGGAAGGACTGGGTAGGAAGGAAGGGAGGAGGCATGGCATTATATATAGAAAATATTAAAGCAACAAAACTGCAGGACTTACAAGGTTAATTTGGAAAGAGGAAATGGAACATCTATTTTTAATGGTATAATACACAGACCCTATCACCAACAGAGGAGATGGATAGAGATTTAATGGAGGATATTCACAAAATTCCTATGAAAGGGGAGGTGCTATTGTTAGGGGATATGAATCTGCCAGATGTTGATTGGGACATCCCAGCTGCAGGGTCTTCTAGAAGCAGGGATGATCTTTGATTCTCCGCAAGGAAAATGGTTCTGTCAACTGAGCCACAAAGAGGGAGCAATATTGGTCCTGGTGGTTAGCAATGGAGAAAATATCTCTGATGTTGTAGTTGATGATCATCTGGAATCCAATAATCAAATGGTGTGATTCAATATTAGAGCACAAGAGGTGAAGGTTCATTCAAAGGCAAAAGTCGAAAATTTCAGGAAAACTAATTTTGTTAAAATGGGGGAATACCTAAAGTGGTCGTTAACTGTTAGGGGAAGTAAAAGAGCAATGGGCAAAACTAAAAGGAAATATTAAGAGCAACGAACCTTTTTGTTAGGATAGTAAAGAGGCCACTATGGTTTTCTAAAGTAGCTGAAAAGGTAAGAGAGGAAAGGCTAGCGTTCATAAATTACAGGAGAACACAAAAAGTGGAAGACAGACATAAAAACATAAGAACATACCATACTGGGTCAGACCAAGGGTCCATCAAGCCCAGCATCCTGTTTCCAACAGTGGCCAATCCAGGCCATAAGAACCTGGCAAGTACCCAAAAACTAAGTCTATTCCATGTTAACGTTGCTAGTAATAGCAGTGGCTATTTTCTAAGTCAATTCAATAGCAGGTAATGGACTTCACCTCCAAGAACTTATCCAATCCATTTTTTTTTAAACCCAGCTACACTAACTGCACTAACCACATCCTCTGGCAACAAATTCCAGAGCTTAATTGTGTGCTTCTCTGTATCTTCTCCATCGCAGTTATATCTTTTTTGAGATGCGGCGACCAGAATTGTACACAGAATTCAAGGTGCGGTCTCACCATGGAGCGATATAGAGGCATTATGACATTTTCTGTTTTATTCACCATTCCCTTTCTAATAATTCCCAACATTCTGTTTGCTTTTTTGACTGCCGCAGCACACTGAACCGACGATTTCAATGTGTTATCCACTATGACGCCTAGATCTCTTTCTTGGGACAGTGAATTCTCCTGAGCTTGAATTTTGGAGCTCAAAGAAGCAGTTAATAAATCCATCTTATTATTACAAGTGCTCACTGCTACAGAAAGCCCAGCAGTTAATTCCCATAGGGCCTCCAATGTTACGACCGCAGGCTTAACAGGGGGCTCAGGTTGCTCACCCGTTGAGGGGGTGCTTTCAGAAGGCGATGGAATAACCAAACCATCAGGAGTTGAGTCCACCCTTGTTGATTCTCTTCTGCTTCCTGACTGTGCCGACGCCAGCAGTACTTCCTCCTGCAGGCCCACGTCGTTGACCTCATCACCCAACAAATTCCAGAGTTTAATTGTGCATTGAGTGAAAAAGAACTGTGTTTGATTCTATCATCACTGGAAGGTCTAAACAGCTATCATTACTAGCGAGTCTTCTAGGGCCCTTGTGTACCTACCTGCCAGGCAGATCCTATGCAAGAACCTGCATTTCTACAAGGACAAAAACTCCCGGGTGAAATTCTCGCTCCAAGCCCCACACTAATCTCAGGAAAAGCAAAAAAATAATCACTACATACAGATGAGTCTGGAAGAGGTAATGCTGCTGTAGTTACTAACAGAATCTAAGAAGCCCAACGAAAATTAAAGGGTCCAAGAAATGCAGATAGATGCCAAAGGCATCTTTGACACAAAACAGGTTAGAAAACACCGATTTAATTCTTTTCTCCTAGGTCTTAGGCAAGAGGATCAGGAGATCAAAATCTCAAAGCTTTCAGTAAGTGATGGAGGAAAATAATGCATGGAACACATATTACAAGAGAAATCTCTTCAGTTATTACATTTCATTTCCCAATCACATTTAAATAGCTATAGTGTCAAATATCAAATAACCATCTAGTGATGCCCATCTGTCTCAGAGCATCTGACAAGTTGCAATGATCAACCATACTGTTTTACTTTTGAGTGGCTTACAAAAAGCATTATAGTAATTATCACAAGAAAAAGGATCCAATAGATCATTCATTAAACAAATAAAGCTATAAATGTCACTGCAGAAGGGCATAAAGGCCAGCATGTCGACAAACCTTCTCTCTCCTTACTTTTAAACCAGATTAATGGTAAACTGACACTACTCCCAGCATAATCGGCCAAAAACCTCAGTATCCTAAAAGAAAATCTACTACAATTAACCTGTATTCAAAAAATACAGCATCATTTTGTTTATGTATCACCAATAAGCACAGTGTTGTGTTTTAATACAAATTCATGCATTCTTTGTATAAAACAGATGCCAATCTTGATATTTAATTCAGCAATTTTGTAGAAAGGAGGACAGACAAAATATTTGTTTTCTCTCTTGCAATATCATCTATTGCTTAGGAAACAATAGATTTTAAGCATGAGAGCAAAGCTTACAGCCTATCCCAGTAAATGCAAGGACAGTTGCAGCTTCCAAGCCTTTTTTGCACATCCCTAATAAAACATGAAGTGCCCGAGTCTAACAGCACACCAGAGGGGAAAGGCAGAGTGCCTGCAGAAACCACCGGAGGTGTGTGATGTACTCCCCGGCACTTCCTCCCGACCTTTTCTATGCCAGGCACTGGCCAGCTACCGTCCTTAAATTCTGTGGAGTGAGGGGAGGGATCCCGCAGAAAATAAAAAATAAAAAAAAAGCAGCGGACATGAGGGGAATATACTCCCTCTCCCACTGGTCTTTAATCTTTAAAATGACTGGTCTCTGTCATTTTAAAAAAGGTAACCAACCAGTTTAAGTTGATTTTTTGTTTGTTTGTTTTTTGGTTTGTTTTTTTTAAAGGAAAATGTCCAGAGAAAAGAAAAAAAAAAAACAAAACAACAACTTCCCTCTCCCTATCAGCCAGCAGTTGCTCACTGAAAAAAAATCCTCTGGTTCTTTCCCCATACAGTCATTAAAAATAAAACAAAAAACAAAACAAAAAAAAAAAAGCGCAAAATCACTCTTTCCCTTCCCTTCTCCCAGTCAGTCACCAGCTCACAAGGGGAAAACAAAATCCCTCCCTGCCCCCTACCAGCAACCCCCAGGGGAATGTTTTATCTCTTGGGACAGGTCCAAGGCCAGATCTCAGGCAGGGGAGAAGCTTCAGCTGGAGGTTAAGGAAGCAGCAGCGCAGCACTGAGTTAAGTATCTGCTCCGCACTCAGGCCCTGGGGTGACGCTGCCTCCTACTGGCGTCTGCACAGGAGGCAGGACCAGAGTGCGGCGGAGCAGATGTATCTCACAGGGGCTGCAGCTGCTCCCACCCCAGAGATGAGGCCTCACAACTGACCCTCAAATAGAAAAAAGAAAAGAAAAAATGGATCTGCAGGGCAGATCTTGCATCTTCCTTATCCTCCTGCCAACACAGTAACTGAGAAACCCTGCTCTATAGGTCAGGACAATTTAGTAAGAGATTTTAGGATGATAAACCACTGCCAGGCTATTTCATGAGAAGTTCGTCCTTGGGAGGGAGTGTACCGGAAGCTTCCTCATCACCTTTGGGGACCGGCCACCGCTCTCCGACCCAGTCCTCCTTAAGGATCCGCCTTGCAAGGCTCCCCTCACCGTACCATAAGGAACCAGGAGGGCCCAGAAGGGTAGCAGAGTCCCCAGGGAGCAGGCAGAAACCCAGCTTATGCAAAGACCTGCTATGTTTAATGTCGGAGTGCTACATTTGCTTTTGGTTTTCTCACTGTAAATACGTCTGCACCTGAAGGACACAGACAGCCTGCCTCCTTATTCCTAAGCCATGGATGGCTACGCTACCACTGTCCTCCATAACAAGTACCTGTGTCTGGCTGTTTCAGAAATGTGAAAGAATCCCTCATATTCCTAATCTAAATTATCACTTCAGAATTCAAACGCAATTACACTGCCTTGCAGTTTGTTCTTCAAGCCAAAGAAATATTTTCACTATAACGCAAGGACAATGACATTGCCAGAGAAGTGCTCTAACGCTGCAAATGTGCACGTTATATGGAAAATGATTTCAAGATGATGGTGATATTGAAGTACGACTCAGAAACCAAGTTAAGTGATGTTCTGTAGATTATCTTATACTAGCAGCAGTATACCCAATATTGTATATCAATCATAGTGGGAATGTGTTAAAAAAAATTATGAAACCAGGTATGTAATTAGGTTTCGGATTTGGAAAAAAAATGACAAACAGATGTATGCATGTCCCCAAGGCAGCACAAAGTAATATATAATCTCATCTTTCTCCATGAACAAGATTCTAGGATCACCTTAAACCTCAGGATTGCTAAAACCTGTTTCCATCAGCTCTCTAAAATAGAGCCGTTTTCCTCCATTTCAAAATTCAATAAAGCTTCACGAAGGATACGAGGTGACATGCCAGGTCGTAGAATGGGAAGCATTAGCGGGCATTTCAGGGGCCAAATTGATCAAAGCTAAAACATTCCTGACATGGGATTCGGAGTATTCCACCGTAAATTTCAAACAGCTTCATATTTCGTGGATTATGCTGGCACTAGTAATGGTTATACAGGCACTTCCAGGTAAAGTGATTTTTAGTTGGGAGTTTGGCTGGGAGAAAGAAAAAAAAAAAAAAAGCTGACAGGAGCTCTTTAAATAATACGGTGTAATAATATCCCCCAGGAGAGAGACTCGTCAGCCCCAGCCTGCAAAAGCCTGCTTTCCAGGGTTAAAATCCAAGTCAGAGTTTCCAGTCGACTACAGGCATGGGCATTGTAAGGGGACGGAGAAAGGCCTTGCTGTCGAACTAACAGGCCACCGTAATAAGGTGCGTATGGCAGAGCGCACAGCCTAACTCTGTTACGCTGATGCAGCAAGGAGTTCAGCACGCAAGCAAACGTGCATACAACAATTTGCCCTCAAGTTAAGCCCCTGGCATGGAAATCCCAGGCTAATGATGGCATTAGCCAGTACCTCCGTTATCCAATCCTTTTTTAAACCCAGCTACACTAACTGCACTAACCACATCTTCTGGCAACAAATTCCAGAGCTTAATTGTGCGTTGAGTGAAGAAGAACTTTCTCCGATTAGTTTTAAATGTGCTACTTGCTAACTTCATAGAGTGCCCCCTAGCCCTTCTATTATCCAAAAGAGTAAATAACCGATTCACATTTACCTATCTCGTGATTTTAAAGACCTCTATCATATCCCCCCCTCTGCCGTCTCTTCTCCAAGCTGAAAAGTCCTAACCTCTTTAGTCTTTCCTCATAGGGGAGCTGTTCCATCCCCTTTTTCATTTTGGTCACCCTTCTTTGTACTTTCTCCAGTGCAACTATATCTTTTTTGAGATGCAGTGACCAGACCCGTACACAGTACTGAAGGTACAGTCTCAAAGGTATTGACATTTTCCATTTTATTCACCATTCCTTTCCTAATAATTCCTAAGATTCTGTTTGCTTTTTTGACTGCTGCAGCACACTGAGCCGACAATTTCAATGTGTTATCTATTAAGACACCTAGATCTTTTTCCTGGGTGGTAGCTCCTAATATGGATGTTTTCCTAATAGGAAATGAACTGGTGTTCTAGGCCTGGTGTGTTATGTGCAGTTACCTTTTCATAGATGTTACTGTTTGGGTGCTGGAGTTAGGGTTGTTTTGGTATGGGAGGTTTACTATATTGTAATGGTAATTCCAGTTATTCATGGCTTTCTGAGGGCCAAGCCTATACCCAGCCACACATTACAAAACATTTAGTTCTATAGGAGTTCCAAGTGTCCTTTTTGCAGGATTTTCTGGTTGGCATCACGGCAGTGCATGTAAATAACACATGCATGTTGTGATATTTTTGCCTCAGACGACTTTTTATTTGAAAAAAGAACATTCCAAAGTAATCTGTTATAAATGCATAATTTGTCTGTGCCTGTGTGTAGAGGGTGCGCGTGCGTGGCTGTAAAGTTTGCTTAGGGTACCTAACATCCTTCCCCTTGACTATGGATGTCAGTTTTTAAAAATCGATTGCTGCAGGGAGCTGGGGTCAGGACAGAGATTGAATGATGTGGGGGGAGCACAATAATTGTTTGCACAAGGCAGCAAAAAAGCTAGCACTGGTCCTTCTTGTTAGCCCAACCAGCCACTATATGTCAAGACGTAGCGCTACAGAGAGAAGTGGAGGTCGCTTTTGTACAGTGAAAACAGAACCCAAAACTTGATTCTTCAGGACAGCATAACTCATTTTTCTTTTTTTTAACTCATCACGCCCACTGACATGGGCCTGATTTTCTAAGCTTTCCCCCCCTTCCCCTACAGATACAGAACGGGGAAAGAAAGGCTTAGTAAATCAACCCAAACCTGACTTGCTCATCAATATAGAAACACAGAAATGTCCACAGAAGAAGACCAAACGGCCCATCCACAGTCTGCCCAGCAAGCTTCACACTTCTTACTCTTACTGGTAACTTTTTTGGTTCCAATTTCCTTCCCCCCTGCCAGGGATGCAGAGAGCAGTGCTGGAGCCACATCAATGTAAAGTATCAGGCTTGATTGGTTGGGGGTAGTAACCGCCGCAATAAGCAAGTCACTCCCACGCTTATTCGTTTACCCAGCCTGTGCCATTCAGTCCTTAAGAGCCCATGTTAGCACCTCCCTGGCACAGCTAAGAATGCACAATTAATTCATTCGGTATTTGAGAACAAGACGTAGCAGGGAGGGTGCATTTTACATGTACTTATATGCCATGCCGGTTCCTGGACTGATGCTGTACCTGTAAACTCCTCACTGCACCGATAATGATTGCTGCATGGCACATGCAGTAGAGCCTGGTCCAGCTGGGCCCACAGACTGGGTAGCAGGCACAGTGCAGCAAGTGCACAGCCATTTCATTTCCCCTCCCCCAACACCATACAAAAAAAAACCAAACAGTTAAATGTATTTGGTGTATATCATCTTTTATATTTTTTTAAAATCTACAAAAAAATGTATGTTTAAAAATTGTGCTGGCTGCTTATAAGTCTAGTTTGTTACATAATTTTGAGAACTTTAAAAAAAATAAAATAAAAAAAAATGTTTTAACCCACCCCTTCATTGGTCACCTTCACAGGGCTAGAAAAAGCCCAAGCAGCAGCTCAAGCCATGCGCCTCAGAGTTGCCTCCTGGCACATCCTGGAGAAGCCAGGACTGGGGAGGGGGGGAGACAGCATAGGGGTGGGGTCCCGGGTGAGGAGCGGCTGCAGGGCTGGACAGAGTGCCAGGGGCATGAAGGAGGGAGGGGGAGAGAAGGAGCAGCTGAGGCAGGGTGAGTCCTGGTGCCCGAGCAGGAGCAACCTGACAGGCTGGAAGAGAAGAGAAACATAAAACCTTAAAAAGCCGTACAAACTGCCCTGTGGCTCCTAAGAGTTTTGGCTGGTGAATACGTTTTAAAAACATTTTTCTATCCTGCTCACCTTACGTTTTTAAATAGTGGACTTTGTTTGCCAGACAGAAAACATTTCTATATCACTATTTTATTTACCTTTAAAAAAAAAACAAAAAACGGGGGAAGGAAGACAAACGCACAATATACTTGCTGAAGAATGGCGAGAGGTGCAGAAGGCGATTCAGAATCAAACAGTTCAGTTTGAATAATTAAATCCATGGTTCAAGTGGAGCAAAAAGCTTTCCACTCCCTAGAAAACCCAGAAGCAGAGAGAGAGAGAGAGAGAGAGAGAGAGAGAGAGCCCGACATGTTTCAACAAGCCAGGGTTTCCCTCTCTTCTAAATGCCGGGGCAGAGGCCCAAATGATGCAGTGCCAGCGGCCCAGCTCCCTCGGATTACAGGTGCAGGAGAAGAGAGGCTCGTGTGGCTGCCAGAGTCACAGCCAAGGGCACAGGCCACAGGGCAGGCTCTCCCCCGCGGGGAGGGGAGGGGGGGGGGGGGGGAGGGACAACTTAGGGGCCCAACGCCCAACGCCAAACGTCAGGAGCCTAAACCTTGACACAAACGGCCCCTTCTCTCTGGGTGGCCATAATTAGGGCTTCTGATGCTAGGAGTTTATTTTTCAGCTAATTGGAGGTTCTTTGGGGAGTACCAAATATTGGTGTTTTCTTGGTGCAGGAACTACTGTTGGGTCCTTTTCTAGCTGAATCCAATATATACGTTTGTGCAGCTGAGGAGTGGGCATGGAAAAGTCAAAAAAACAAAAGTGGAGAATGCAGAGTAGGCGAAGGAAGAGTGACAGAATACTAGAAGTGATATTTTCCCAGAAGCTTCTCTAACACACACCTATTTTATTTGCATCAGGGGTGTTTTACAGGGGTTAAAACCTAAAATCAAAAGCCCTTCTTACTGTGCAGGCCATGAACCATGTTTGTGCCCTGCTTTGAACTTCTCTGGTAAATATGGTCTCCAGAAATGAACAGAGTCCCTCCAGATCTCTCTACAGAGGGAGTAATACGTCTCTCTCGATAAGGACTGATGCACGCTAGGCATCCAGACATTTAACTATAGCCTTCTTTCTACAATGAATGGCCACCTTAAGATCATCCGAGATCCCCAGGTCCTTTACTCTCTGGCAATATGGCACTTGGTTTCTATACCCCAAATGCATGATTTTGCTTCTTTTTACTGGATTAAAAGTTCAGTCATTAAACCTTTGACCATTCTTCCAATTTTTTTTCTTTTACTTTCTATTAGTTTCAGCCTACATACACAAACATTAACTTGTTCAGCAATTATGCTCATAAGAAAATGAAAAATAAAACCATAATGTGACATAAGGAAAATGCCAGAGTATATAATCACAAACAGGAAAAGAAAGGGGAACCAAATTAAAATCATGAGGTCTAGAACGGGTTAATGTGAATCGATTATTTACACTTTCAGATAGGAGAAAGACTAGGGGGCACTCCATGAAGTTAGCATGGAGCACATTTAAAACTAATCGGAGAAAATTCTTTTTCACTCAATGCACAGTAAAGCTCTGGAATTTGTTGCCAGAGGATGTGGTTAGTCCTGTTAGTGTAGCTGTGTTTAAAAAAGGATTGGATAAGTTCTTGGAGGAGAAGTCCATTAATGGCTATTAATCAAGTTTACTTAGGGAACAGCCACAGATATTAATTGCATCAGTAGCATGGGATCTTCTTAGTTTTTCGGTACTTGCCAGGTTCTTATGGCCTGGATTGCCCACTGTTGGAAACAGGATGCTGGGCTTGATGGGCCCTTGGTCTGACCCAGCATGGCAATTTCTTATGTTCATAATATAGTGAGTACACTAAGAAAAGGAAAAACTAACCTCGGAGGGCGAGCCCATATACATAATCATTCCTCAAAAGCCCCAACCCATACCTAAGAAGAGCCAGTCCCAATTTTTAACACCTGATCTCCATCCAGCATATCGGCTTGGCTGCACATTTCCAAAGCATCCAAGAACAGGCACACTTTTCCCTTCTCACACTTCAATAACGTCAATTATAAAAGACCTTGCGGAAAAGTGGAACTGACCCTCAGTAAAAGCCCTTTTCAATTGCCAATATCTGTATTCTCACAGTGCTATAACTTGCAAATTTTGTAAAGTGTAATGAGATTTACAAAAACGTTTTGTATAAAAAGACAAGCTAAAGTAATCAAAACTTCTAAAATACACAGCAAATTCGAACCAAGGAAGAAGAGACTTCACAACCTGTACACACTGCACTAGTTTGGGATGGCAGAACAGGCTGGGGTTTCGGGGAATCAAAAACGACCCCTCCCTCACATCCAGCCCCCAGCCACTCAAAGAAATTCACAGGGGTGGGGTAAGCACCTTAAAACAGTTAAAATAAAAGATGCTTTCTTTTTTGGCATAAAACCAAAAATCTTCCTCTAACTGCCTTAAAGTTATTAAACAAGAAAAGTAAAATAAAACATAGATAAGCTTAAGGATGTGGAATTTATACGTAGCTGTAACATTTAGTATCGCGGTCAGTTCAGCCACGTTTCCCACTGCTTTTAATAAAAAAACAATTTTTGCTAAAGTTGTTTGGGGGGGGGGGAGGGAGGGATTTTATTTCAAACTTTAGAAAAAGACAAAACATCCACTTCTATAAAAACTGCTTTAAACGGCCAAGGCAATCCTCAGCTCATACATCAGAGTCCATGCCTGATAAAAAAAAAAAAAAAAAAAAGGAATAAATGACTGCAGAACCCAAAGCTTTTCTCAACCAGTTTTGTTTGTAAGCTGCCTAAGCAAACAGAGATCAGACTGGCTTCAGAGCTGCTTTTCTTCTCAGTAAAATAAAAAAAAAAAAAAGGTATGGTAGGCCTTAAAAATAAATAAGCAAGCCTCTCCCTTTCAGTTACGCCAGAGAGTTTCAGCGCTCAGCACTGCAGCTAGCAAGCAGCTGGGACTGCTGAGTGTTCCTGGGAGATTTTAAAGCTGTTAGACCTACTGTTCACTGTGGCCGGAGTCCCCCATGATCTTCACGTCCTGTTTTAATCCATCTATTTCTCACTTCTCCCCTCCCACCCTTTTTTTTTTTTGTCTGGAATCAACTTCCTGTTCACCCTTCACCCTAACGTTTGCACATGGGAGGCCAATAGCCTGATAGCTCCTGTTCGCAGCCCTGGTTTCTGTTACACTGTGTTTCCTGGCAGACTCCGCTCCCTGCGCAATACATGCTAGTGTAATAAGCAGGATCATATTTCACCCCGGCTGCCATTCCATGTTTCTCTATAGGTTATGCAAAGCTTTATGCCGACGAAGAAGTTGACGGAAGTGACCAAACCTGCAACTAGTGGCCCATCTTCCGTGACCCGTATGTTTTTAGACTATTTCTACATCTCGGGAAAGCCTCTACTTTAATGCCTTGGGCTTGTCAAATGCCAGCAGAGTACAGAAAGTCTCAACATGACAAAGATTACTTTTTATACACGGAGCATATTTTTTGTTGTTAGCTGCAACAATCTTTTATTAGCTGCAAGGCATATAACCAATGCACAAAAATGTAAACTGCAGCTAAAGAAAACAGAAACCTGTCTAACCTATATCCCTTATTTCTTAAAGACCTAATCTCTGCAATGCACATTCAGGGCGATGCAATATACTGCACTCGGCTGAACGCACAGCTTTACATGTATTTGGGCACCCGTCCAAAACCCCTCATTTATTTATTTAAGGTTTTTCTATACCGACATTCGTTGTTGGACATCATATCGGTTTACAGGCAACATGGAGTCAGCAACAGAGCTTTACAGTGTAACCCATATAACAGCTTTTACAGAGTAACTACAATAACAGTTTAACAGAAACAGCTAAGCAGATTATATTTGTTTAGTGCAGCAGTAACAGGTTTATAATGTGACAAATAGGGGTTGCTAAATAATAAAATGTACATATATATCTAAATTGAATAGTATAGTTAATGTCATAATATAATTCGGTGTGTTTTTAGTAGGATAAACTCGGATAAGGTGAAGTTTAGTATTCTCCATGAGGAGAGCTACTGTGTGGTGAGGTGTTAAGGTAAGTGAGGGGGGGCGTAGGTTACTGGGAGGGCAGGGAGTAGAGGTGGTAAAGGATGCATTGTAATGGGATGCAGTGTAGTGTCCTTGAGATCATGAGTATGCTCGTGTGAAGAGCCAGGTTTTTAGTTTTTGTTTAAATTTGTGCAGGCAGGGTTCTTGGCGTATGTCAGCGGGCATAGAATTCCAGAGTATGGGGCCAGCAATGGATAGGGCACGTTCCCTGGTGGCATTGTAATGGGTGAGCCTGGGTGTGGGAATGTTTAAAGTCGCTACGTAGCGTGATCGGGTAGGTCTGTTTGCGCTGCGGAAGGAGAAGGTGCAATGGGGCCAGTTTATATCTGGGTTGTGTAAGGATTTGTGTATTAGTGTTTTGTACTGTATGTGCTGTTGGATAGGTAACCAGTGTAGTTCTTTGAGGATTGGGGTTATGTGTTCGTTCCTGCGAGTGTTGGTGAGGATGCGTGCAACTGCGTTCTGCAGCAATTGGAGGGGGGGGGGGGGGGAAGATGGTGTTTTTTTGGAAGGCCAAGGAGTAGCGAGTTGCAGTAGTCTATTTTTGTGAAAACTGTGGATTGAAGTATTGTTCGGTAATTGTTGAAGTGTAGGAGTGGTTTCAGTTTTTTTAGGGTTTGCAGCTTGAAGTAGCATTCCTTGAGGGAGTTGTTAATGATTTTTTTGTGGTGGAGTTGATAGTCTATGATGACTCCTAGATTCCTTGCGTGTTGAGATGTAAGAATTGAATTTAGAGGAGGTTGAGATGTAAGAATTGAGTTTAGGGGAGTGTTGTGTTGATTAGAGATGAGATGGTTGTGTGGAGGAGTTATTATTAAGGTTTCTGTTTTAGCGGTGTTGAGTGCAAGGTTGAGACTAGAGAGGAAGTTGCTGATGGCTGCAAGTGAGGTCTCCCATGTTTTGATGGCTGTAGGTAGTGAGTCTGTGATTGGGATGACGATTTGTACGTCGTTTGCGTATATGTAGTGTTTGAGGCCAAGATCTGAGAGGAGGTTGCAGAGGGGCAGGAGGTACATGTTGAACAGGGTTGAGGAAAGAGGAGCCTTGGGGGACTCCTTGTAGTAGGTTGAAAGCCTTGGATTCTTGGTTACCTATTCTGACTTTCTATTGTCTGTCTTTTAGGTAGGAGGTGAACTAGCGGAGAGGGGTTCCTGTGATACCGATTTCAGATAGCCGATCGAGTAGTACATTGTGATTTATGGTGTCGAATGCAGCTGATATGTCTAGAAGTGTGATTATGAATGAGTGGCCTTTATCTACTCCTTTGAGTAGGTGATCGGATAGTGATAAGAGAGTCTCAGTGTTGAAGACTTTACGGAAACCATATTGTGAATTGGATAGGATATTGTTGTTTTCTAGATATTCCGTAAACTGGATGTAAACTTTTTTCCATAACTTTTGATATGAAAGGTAGGTTGGAGACTGGGCGGTAGTTTCTAGGTTCATTTGGGTTTAGAGTTATTTCTTTAAGAATGGGTTTGATCACTGCTTGCTTTAAAGCCGTGGGGACTTGATCCTGGGTGAGAGATCTATTTATAATTTGGGCTAATGGATGGGATATGGTGCTGGGGATAGCGAGGAGGAGTTTAGTGGGTATAGTGTTGTATGGGTGTAAGGATGGCCTCATTTTTCTAAGACATTCAATTTCAGAGGGGGTGGTGTTCTCAAAGGAGTTCATGGTTGCTTGTGGTGCTAAAGTGTGGGTCTTGGGTGTTGATGAAGAAGATGGGTTTGTGTGAAATTGTGTCATGATTTTTGCTATTTTATTATGGAAGAATTGGGCTAAGTCCTGGCATTTGTTTGCAGCTTCTTCCTCAGGGATAGGTGGGGGAAGTTTTTGGTTAGGTTGGCTACATTTTCGAATAATGCTTTGGGGTTAAAGTGGAATTCGTGTATGTGTTGTGCGTGGAAATCCCATTTGTTTTTAGGATGTTTTCACAGGATTAGCGCATCCAAAACGTGCATCCAAACCAGCATAGCTAATAGACTCATCAACATGAATTTACATATGATGAACGCTATTAGCTATTATCCAGATACCAAAAAAAAAAAAAAAAAAGTGCACCCAATGTATACATTTTTACTCTCAAAAATTAGCGCCTACCCCCGAGCAGGCATTAATTCTTGAACAGCCCCATATGTTTACAGAAAAGCAGAAAATACTGGTTTTCTGTAGTTCCTCCAACTTAACATCATGGATATATTAAGTCGGAGGAAACGAAAAAAAGGGAGAGAAAATAAAGAGAAAAAAAAAAAAGGGTCGCCAGTGCTCAGGTTCGGAAAACAGCTGCTCAATTAATGAACTTCCATTTTCCTAACCCGCCAACAGCCACTTCTCTTGGGCGCACGATACCAAGGAGGCGCTAGGGATGCAAAATGTTCCCTAGCGCTGCCTTTTTACCACAGCAGCCCATTTAAATATAAAATCGGGCGCTGGGAGAGGTGGATCGGCACTCAGTCCATATTTATTTCCTGCCTTATCTTCTTTCCAGCTTGTTGCAAGCTTCCAAGTTCTTACCCTGTTGATTGTAACTTTGACTCATTCCTACCTACTGTTTACCTTTTGTTTACTTGAATTGTTACCCCAGTTATATTCTTGTTAATTGTAAACCGATCCGATATGGTTATTTACTATGAAGGTCGGTATATAAAACTGTTAAATAAATAAATAAATAAAATAAATAGCCCCGTTTAACCCGCGCCGATACTGCATCGGCCTGATTGTATACCTTGCTACAGTCCTACTAAGGAGAACTATATATCATGTAGCTATCCTCAGTACTTTCCAAAATGTCTCTAAAAAGTAAGACACAGGAAGCCAAGAGGATACAGAGTGACTTTCTCATAAGAAATCTCTCAAACATATCAGAGAAAGGAGGAAGGCAAGAGGTAGTATTGTAAGACTGAGGGGAGGCTAGGGTCATGGTGTAGATAAAGATGAGGAAAAAGCAGAAACATTAAACACTTCATTTTGTTGATCACTAAAGACAACCTTGGAGAAAGACCGATGCCGGTTGGTAAGAGTATGGATGGGAGTGGGATAGATACCATGCCATTTACAGAAGAGCGCATATGGAAGATATTAGTGAAACTGGAAGTGGACAAGGCCTTGGGCCGGATGAGCTACATCCCAGGACACTGAAGGAGCTCAGAGAGGTGCTGGTGGGTCTGCTGAAAGACCTGTACACTAGATCCTTGGAAATGGGAATGGTGCCACAAGACTGGAGAAGGGTATTGATGGTCCCACTTCACAAGAATGGTAGCAGGAAGGAGCCTGGAAATGACAGGCCAGTTAGCCTTACCTTGATGGTGGGAAAACTATTGGAAACACTTCTAAAGGAAAGGATGGTGAACTATCTACAAAGCAGTGGATCGCATAATCCGAGACATGATTTTACCAGAGGAAGATCATGCCAGACAAATCAGATTGACTTTTTGATTGGGTGTCTAGAGAATTAAATAAAGGAAGAACATTTGATGTGATTTATCTGGATTTCAGCAAAGCTTTTGCTATATAGATGACTCATGAACGAACTGAAAAATCTCCGATTGGGTCCCAAGGTGATGGAATGGATCAGAAATTGGTTGCCTGAAAGAAGACAGTAAGTAGTCATAAATGGAACAGTTCTGGGACCAGTTCTGTTCAATGTCTTTGTGAGCGATACTGCAGAAGAGTTGGAAGGAAAAAAGTTTGTCTTTTGCAGATGACACTAAAATCTGTAGCAAAGCAGAAACGCTGAAGGAGTAGAGAAAATGAAAACTTGAAGTGGTCAAAGGTTTGGCAGTTAAGATTCAATACTAACAAAAAAAAAAATGCCTAAGCCTAACTTACAAAATAAAAGTTTTTTTATACAATCCTAATCCTCAATGTTTAAATATATCTAGGGTGTACACAAACACACATTTAAAAATCACAGTATTTTGTATGTATTCATATTGCCTTGTGCTTTTATTTTGTACCTTCTAGTCTTGTATACCACATTAGGATTCAATGCCAAGAAATGCATTTAGGATGCAGAAATCAAAAGGAGCTGTACGTGATGGAGGGTGAACATTTGAGGTGTACGGACTAGGAGAGAGACCTCGGAGTTATGGTGTCTGGAGATCTGAAGGTGGCGAAGCAGTGTGACAAAGCAGTAGCTAAGGCCAGAGGGATGCTGGGCTGCATGGAGAGAGGCACAACAGCAGAAAAAAAAAAAAAAGAGATGTGATAATGTTCCTGTACAGGTCGTTGGTGAAACCTCACCTGAAATACTGTATTTATTTCTAGAGACCTTATCTGAAAAAAGATAGAGACAGGATAGAAGCAGTCCAGAGAAAGGCATCCAAAATGGTGTGGGGTCTGCCCCAGAAGAGTTATGAAGAATGCTGGGTTACATAGAGAGATGAATATCGAGTAAGAAAAGGGAAGTAATTATCCCCTTGTATAGGTCCTTGGTGAGACCTCACCTGGAGTACTGTGTTCAGTTCTGGAGACTTTATCTCCAAAGAAACAGAGACAATGGAGGCAGTCCAGAGAAGGGAGACCAGAAAGGTGGAGGGTCTTCATCAAATGACTTATGAGGAGAGATTGAAGAATTTAAATATGTACACCCTGGAGGAAAGGAGGAGCAGAGGTGATATGATACAGACTTTCAGATACTTGAAAGGTTTTAATGATCCAAAGACAATGACAAACCTTTTCCGTCAGAAAAAAATCAGCAGAACCAGGGGTCACGATTTGAAGCTCCAGGGAGGAAGACTTAGAACCAATGTTAGGAAGTATTTCTTCATGGAGAGGGTGGTGGATGCCTGGAATGCCCTTCCGGAGGAAGTGGTGAAGATCAGAACTGTGAAGGACTTCAAAGGGGCATGGGATAAACACTGTGGATTCATCAAGTCTAGAGGACATGAATGAAGAGTGGGTGGCTCGCAGGAATGACGGCTACTACCTGGTGATAATACCCTTATTCAATAAACATACACACGGTTAATGCAACTCCAACATTGCTCTAAGACTCCAACATTTCCTCTTGCCATTGAAGCTTAGAGCAATGTGAAAAAAAGGATTTGCATTCACAAAAAAGCAGGGCGAGGCTTGCTTGTTACGGTGGTTACTACCCCAAACCAAATAAGCCCGATACTTCACTTTCAATGCATATCCAGCATAGCTCTCTGCTTCAACGGCAAGGGTGAAAGTCTGATACTTCACTTTCAATGCATATTCAGCATAGCTCTCTGCTTCAACGGCAGGGGGAATGAAGAAAAGTGGATCTATATACAGACAACAACCAACAAGGACTGAATTACATAGTCTGGGTAAACAAATAAGCATGGGTGTAGCTTGCTTATTGCAGCGGTTACTACCCCTAACTAATTAAGCTAGATATTTCACTTAGATGCAGTTCCAACACTGCTCTCTACATTAATGGTGGGGATGGAAGGGAAATAGAACCAAAAGGTTACTAAGAGCCAAGAGTAACATAAGTATGAGAAAAAAAAAAGTGCAAAACTTGCTGGGCAGACTGGATGGGCCGTTTGGTCTTCTGCCGTCATTTCTATGAGAATGAAGGACTTAAGTATGTGTGGAGGGGATGAGACATGGGTGATATGATACAAACTTTTAAGTCCTTGAAAGGTATTAATAATGCACAAGAATCCAGCCTTTTTCGATGGAAAGAAAACTGTAGAATAAAGGGTCATAATATGAAGGTCCAAGGGGTTGAGTCAGGAAGTGTTTCTTCCTGGAAAGGTTGGTGCGTGCATGGAATGCCCTCCCAGAGGTGCTGGGGAGGACAAAGAAGGTAATGGAATTCAAAAGGGCAGGGGTCAAACACAGAGGAATCCTAGTGACTGAATGATGGAGACGAAAAAAAGGAAAAAAGTCGTGATGACTGGGGTAACTGAATAAAATAAGAGCTGCTGGGCAGACTGGATGGACTGCTTGGGTCTTTTCCTGCTGACATTTACCACGCAAAAACTAAATATAACAATACCCAATAAAAAGATAATCTGCTTCAGCGCACACGGATCACATAGGATTTGTTTACTAAACTAGCTCAAATGTTATTTTAACTTTGGGAGCTAGTTATTAAAACTACATTAAAACCAGGTGTTAGTGCATTACCAGGAACGCATGGACATTATCAGCTGTGGTAAAGTCTGTGCATTTGCAACCAGCCAGGCCACAAATGTGAAAGGGGCAGCGAGCCCAAGTTCGGCACCCAACCCCAGCAAACATCTACCCACTGCAATAACCCCCCATAGCCCTGTCCTCCCCATTAGCAGAAGCCTGACCCAGCCCACGGAGTCCAAAAACCTCCAGTCCCCTTTTAAGGCCCTCTGCTCCCTCCCCTTCTTACCCCAAGGCATGCCAAAGTTCATAATGAGGAAGAAGCCATCCCTAGTTGCTCCTGCCCTGCCAGTGCTATAATTTAAAAAGGCAAGGCCTTCCCCAAAGCATGCCGATGCTCAGCCACAGAAACTTAGATCACAGCTCTTGACTTTCGACTAGCTTTTGCAGAGAGGCAGCAGTTAATGTGCCTTCTACAAGTCGCATTGACATGCCAATGAACGTATTGGCATGATTTCAAATAATAATGAGCTCATTTGCATTGTGGCACAGGGTATGGCATTCAGGGCATGTCACCCCTAAAATTATATGTACTAAATCACGTTGCCATTTTTAAACGTGCACTAAGGCTTGTAATGGTACTAATGCGGTACAGTAAATACCGTAGGTCCCTTTGAGCTTTACATAAAACATCTAAAATGTTTTCCTTCTGCTGCAGCATCTATTTCTTTTTGCTCATGGTGCTGCATCAATTAGGTCTGTTTACTGATAATTTCCCATTATTTTCTATAGTGAACCAACAAGGTATCAACAGTATAAAGGGCTGACAAACAGATTGTATGCGAGTTAAACACATCCAGAAACTGTAGCTTAAGGAAAAGTTGCATGCAGATCTCTAAAACCATGAATATCAGGGTCACTGTCAAGATATTAATTTCTTAATTGTGAATGATTCAATTCTGGCAGAGAGCTCCCAGCATTGCACACTCTTGAGTGGTACATCCATCCCAAATCTTTTCTGGAAGATTACAGTATAGCCTTTTTCTTTTTACATACTGATTTATGAGCAGGCTAAGTCTGTAAAGAGATGCTATACTGTCTTCACCTTCCAAAGAGGTTAGATACACATGGATTTTCCTGTCATTTCAGCAAAGGACACAATGCTTCAAAAAGAATTACATGCATCTGTATTTGATTGGAGGAGATTTAGCTGGTGCATATTTTAACCCCAACTCTAAGGCCCACAAACCAGCTAGGACTAAGAAGTCCACTAAGTGAGGGATACATTCAAACCTGCATTCTAATCTGCTATCCTTATCAATATCGCAATAGAAGAACGAGCATTAAATAAAGTGGCGAACACCATTGTGTCCAAGCCCCGAAGTGACATCACTGCCTTTAGGTGAAAATTACCACTACTATATTAAACATAGGCATCATTTATTGTCCACCTGGATGCCTTAATTCTGAACTTTCTAATTTCTTAGAAACCATTACAACCTTACCAGTAAATCTAAGTAAAACCATTTTACTTGGCGACTTTAATGTGCATATTTCTATTCCGTCTGCAATCACAAACTCACTTTTGGACTCTTTGAATGGCCTTGGATGGAAACAACTTATTAAAACTCCTACACATACGAAAGGTCAAACATTAGATCTAGTATTTTTCAATCCATCTATTTTCACATCAAACCCGACAGAGAAGGTACAGAGAAGGGCTACCAAAATGATAAGGGGAATGGAACAACTCCCCTATGAGGAAAGACTAAAGAGGTTAGGACTTTTCAGCTTGGAGAAGAGACGACTGAGGGGGGATATGATAGAGGTGTTTAAAATCATGAGAGGTCTAGAACGGGTAGATGTGAATCGGTTATTTACTCTTTCGGATAGTAGAAAGACTAGGGGACACTCCATGAAGTTAGCATGGGGCACATTTAAAACTAAATCGGAGAAAGTTCTTTTTTACTCAACGCACAATTAAACTCTGGAATTTGTTGCCAGAGAATGTGGTTCGTGCAGTTAGTATAGCTGTGTTTAAAAAAGGATTGGATAAGTTCTTGGAGGAGAAGTCCATTACCTGCTATTCAGTTCACTTAGAGAATAGCCACTGCCATTAGCAATGGTTACATGGAATAGACTTAGTTTTTGGGTACTTGCCAGGTTCTTATGGCCTGGATTGGCCACTGTTGGAAACAGGATGCTGGGCTTGATGGACCCTTGGTCTGACCCAGTATGGCATTTTCTTATGTTCTTATGACAGACACTATAGTCACCCCCATCCCCTGGTCAGATCGTTATAGAATTAATTTTTCTCTTAATATAGATCACAATAAACATATACCAAGGGAATTACCTACTATATATAAAAGGAAATTTATTAATGTTGATTCATTTATAGAAACAGTTACACCCAATTTACCTATTTCCATATCACCGAACATAGAAGAGTCAATAAACTGGAATTCAGCTATCACGACTACGTTAGACTCAGTCGCCCCTTTCAAACACTAAGAGATAAACAATAAGAAAAAGAAAACAAATGCTCCCTGGTACACCAAATCCTTACATCTGTTTAAGACCCAGTTTAGAAAACTAGAACGCAAATGGCGACACAATAGAACCATTGAGACAAAAAATGCATATCGTTGTACTCTTCGACGCTATAATAAAGAAGTAAATCAAGCTAAAAAACTCTATTACGCAAATAAAATCTCTAAAACTAACGGTAATCCTAATACCCTGTTTAACATTGTAAAAACACTGATAACACCTCATAACGAAAATTTCACAGATTATGATGTAACTTTCTGTAATAAAATCGCTATTCATTTCAAAACAAAAAGTTACCAATATCTCCTCTGAATTTTCACAATTACCTTATCCCAATAACATCAAGAAAGAACCTAAATGGTCTGAATTCACCCCGGTATCAGATAGTACTATTCAAACAATAATTAATAAACAAAAACCATCAAATTCGCCTTATAATCCATGCTCTGATATCTTCTTTAAAGCCATTGCTCACCATGCCTGCTCCTTTCTTTGTCTCTTAGTCAATCAATCTTTAGAAACAGGACAATTTCCACATAGTCTGAAAAAAACATCCATTCTGCTAATATTAAAATCAAAAACAAAAGACACATCAGATCTTAATAATTACAGACCAATTGCCTCCCTTACTTCAATGGCTAAATTAATAGAATCCATTGTACTGCGTCAACTCTCAGACTATCTTTCTGAAAACAATATTCTCCATATTAATCAGCACGGATTTAGAAAGGAGAAGTGTTTCGGTAGAATGTCCCTATCTACATTTGACACCTTATTCCATGCATTTGACTCTTACACAGATTACATTATAGTATTTTTAGATATCTCAGCAGCATTCGATATGGTTGATCATCATATTCTCATTTCAGGTCTTCAAGCTATAGGTATTACTGGTACAGTATTAAATTGGTTTTCATCTTTTCTTACTGACTGTCCCCAGCAGATTAATATCAACCATCATTCCTCCACCTCATACACAATCCCATCCGGCGTCCCTCAAGGTTCATCATTATCTCCAATATTATTTAATATATATCTCCTTCCGCTATGTCATATATTATTCTCTCTTAATCTACAATTCAAAATCTATGCAGACGATATTCAATTTCTTGTTCCCTATAAAACATCATGGTCTGATACTTTATCATTGGTTTCACTCTATCTACTACCAACTCCTGGCTATCTCACAATCGTTTGAAACTCAACCCATCAAAAACTGAAGTAGTACATTTAACATCCATTACAGACTTCTATAGGTCCTCCTTCACATTTGACAATTAATGGTTTATCAATTCCTATAACTCAATATGCAACAAATCTTGGAGTAATCATAAACACTGATTTATCCATGAAACAGCAGATCTCTTCCTTAACAAATAAATCATTCTACAAACTTCAACTCTTAAAGCATCTTCGCCCTCTTTGTTTCATCGTGATTTCAGATCTGTTCTTCAATCTTTAATTTTTTCTGGCTTAGACTACTGTAATGCTCTTTACTTAGGCCTGCCCGACTCTTCTGTACATTCATTGCAATTAGTTCAAAATAGTGCAGCACGTCTATTATCAGGCATCCCCATTCGTAATCACATTACTCCCATTCTACATTCTTTTCACTGGTTGCCCATAAAATACAGGATAAAATATAAAGTACTTTCAAACTTAATTCTTCCACTTGGCTTTGCTCATTACTCCGCATTTATAAACCCACTCGACACTTAAGATCGCTTTCCCAAAACCTTTTAGATACACCATCTCCACGACAGGCCAGATTAGACATCACTAGAAAGAGGTCATTCTCCGTAGCAGGACCATCCCTTTGGAACTCTTTACCCAATCCTCTTCGCCTTATATTAAATCCTCACCACTTCAAAAAATCTTTAACATATCTTTTTCAACTCGCATTTAATATTCCATCACAACATTCTTCTACTAAAAATCTCTCTCTCACTACCACAATTCCATCCATCTGACATTCATTCCCAGATTCCGTATTCTAATCACGGTACAGTCACCTCTTTTTCTTTCATTTTATAAAAACAATTTTGTTTACACTAGTATTCTATCTAGCTATTATTTTATGTATATTTTATTCTTAATTTTATTTTTATTGTTTTTATTTGTTTATTTATATTTGTAAACCGTTTTGATAAAACCTTATTTGAAAAGCGGTATATAAATACTTTTAAATAAATAAATAAGGAGGAGTTTCTAGAAGTGAATTCTGCCTTTACAGCATGGGCACAGAGCAGTACTACATCAAAACAGTTAGAAAGAAAGAGGAGATGCAAGAAGGTGGCTGAGCGAGAGGATACCCTGTTGGGGAGCTGATTTTAGTTTACAAAGACAAAGGCAGCAGGAAAGCCTGGGGGGGTCCTCATCAAGCATCTGCACCTGCACTGCAGGGGCTCACAGGTGTAGGTGGCTCAGGCACAATCTCACATCTGGTGACAGATGTTGCTGAGCCCCAGGGCAGCAGTTATCCCACTGGCCTGCAAACTGTGAGACAGCAGCCGAACAAGGAGCTGATAGATGTCAAGTGTTATGTCAGCAGCAGCAACACCACCACTGGGGGGGGGGGGGGGCGCGGCGACTTCTCCAGGTTGATTTGGAGCAGGGCGAACCAAGGGAGATGCCCAAGATCTGCTTACTAGGAGTCTGGTGCAGACCGTGCTGGTGTTCCTGCATCTCCATATGCAGTCACTGAGACGCCCTGTGACCGGGCTAAGCAATGCTAAGTACGCAGCCAGTTTCTGCAAACCGTCGGGCAGACCAGCATTAGCCAAACCTGCCACCGTTCCTCTTATCCTGGTGGACTGTCCTCATTAAAACAAGCAGTTTCCTCGCAGACTGTGCTGGCCTCAGATATTCATGCAAAGATGCAGGCTAATGAAGTATCCCTTTCAGGCCCAGTGAAAAAGAAAAAAAACTGGGCACTTGGAGCAAGGGCACACCACTCAAATCTCTGCCACCGGAGTGGAGATGGTACAAGATAAATCTTCTCTGCACAGAAAGGATGAGAACCTAAGAACTATACCTGAAATCTGAAGTGTATACATACTGAGCTCTCTCAAAATATCCACGAGTATACGACCACCACTTGAGCTGTTTAGGAAATACCTGTAAGGAGTTCTGAGGGTCTTTCCTGGGGCTCAGTCACCTTTGCCCATACTATGTCACAGGGGCTACCGGCGCCATTGGTCAGCCCCTGTCACATGGTATGAGAACAAGATGGCGCCGATGGCCATGTGACAGGGGCTGACCAATGGCGCCGGTAGCCCCTGTCACATAGTAGTTCAGAGGTTATTCGGCACCATTTTGAGCACGGCTTGCAGTAGCACACCGGGCACGGAGGGACAAATGGAACCCGGGACCCCGCTGGACCCCCAGGGATGTTAGTAAGTCTTGGGGAGGGATCGGGATGGGGGGAGGGTGGTTGTATTATACTTAATCTTGATGTTTGGGGTGGTTTTTAATTAAAAAAAAAAAAGTGCCCCTCTGCCCACACAAACCCGAAAAACGAAGTTTCACCAAAGTTCGGGGAAAATCATTTTCGGGTTTCGGGGTCCCCGAACCACGACGAATTAGGCAATTTCGTTGCAATTGCCTAATTCGTGATAAACGATTGCACATCTCTATGATTTGATGAGTTTGTAAATAGACAGACAGCACAGTGACATTTCCTTCTGTTTTCATACTGAGAGGACTAGATTTACACTAGCTGCCTTCCTATGCGCTCGTTACAAGACTGCAATGGAATTATTAAGAGGCCAATGGCAATTTACAAGACGGAAAACGTCAACTAATACAAACCACTCAAAAAAAAAAAAAATTTCAGTTCAGAAGGATTTCAGAGTCGCACACATTCAGTCTCTCCAAACTGAAGTTTGCACAGGTATCAAGCATTGAAACCCTGCAAAGGCTCACATACTTAACAGTGCAAATTCAACTGAAGTGGAAGCAGCCTATGAGCTGAAATCAAGGGACGCCTACACTGAACATGCAACGCTCTCTATAGCTGGGATCTGTCTTATAATGATCAATATTTATATATCTTATTTTTAATGTCTGGTCCTTAGCTCCCTAAACTCATTTCAATGATAGCCTAACCACTAAGCTTTTCCTCCTACAACAATTCATATGGTACAACGTATACAGTAGAGCAGAGTCAGATCAGCTGCTGGAACCTAAAACAAAGGCGTTAGCATCTTAGGTAACACATCCAGTTATACATGGATTATTGTGGTTATTTTATCTTTTAGAGACAAAACTCCTAACCCCTACATTAATCATAAAAAAAAGAAATCACAAAATCAGAGTGTACTAAAATTGTTGCTTAAAAATGATGAAAACAATTGGACCATGTAAACATGACACAGCGTTCCCTCTGCAAACCTTATGTCAGGGCAGATAAGTCACAGAGCTCGCAGGACTCTGAAGCAGATAATTCGCAGCAGAAATATAGCACTGACCTCCTGCATACCTTGCAGAGAGATTCGGTAAAACACATCATGCTTTTTGGGCCAGGCAGTTTCCGCCTGCCACTTGGAGCTTCCTATTCAATCCAACTTCTGCTCGACTGATTAGGAAGCATTGCAACTACATGATATTGGGCCCTCTCTCCCTCTTTCCATCTAGCCCAATGATGCTCAAACCAGTCTTTGGGACCTTTCTAGCCAGTGACGTTTTCAGAATATCTATAACAAATATAACAGATATTTGCATGCATTGCCTCCAATATATTCAAATGTCATGCATATTCATTAGGAATATGCTGAAAGCATGAATAGCTTGGGGGGTGGGCAGTAAGGGGTAAGGAATGGGTTAAAGATCAATTTGTACATCAACAATTTAGCCCAGTGGTTTCCCAACCAGTCAAGTTTTCGAGATATCTGCAAGGAATATGCAGCAGATAAATTTGCATGCAATGGAGGCCGTGCATGCAAATCTCTCCCATGCTTCTTCACTGCAGATATCCTGAAAACCCGAATAGCTAAGAGTCATCATGGAGAAGATTGAGAATCGCAGGTTTAGTCCATGTCCACGGTGGACAAACTGCTGCTCCATTCAGAAACTGCTGCAAAATGTCAGTGACAGTCACCACTGTTCGGTGTTTGAGATTCTCCCATCTCCCCCACACCAGCACTGGCTAGCCTGCTAACTACAAGCTGGGTTCAAGAACCAAAACCCCAGCTCCTACGTTTGCAGGACATAATGCCAGTAAGCCACTGAATAACTCATAAAAGTGGTCAAACTGTCAAAACCAAAAATGGAGTCCTGAATATGGATGAGACACTGTACGTAAGAAAATACAAATCAACTGAACAGAACTAATATATTCCAATTACTGTAAAACTTCCCCTACAATGCTCAGCCAGGATTTTATACCCCATCTCTCTGAAACACCCAAGATGGCTTACAATATGTATCTTAATTCCAAAAACACAAAATATACAACCATCACAATGAACACATGCAGTGACACACTTTATAAAATCTAATGTGCTCCTAGAACTTGGAACCACAAGACAATGCATGCATTACATAAACCACACTGTTTTGTGACTTTCACCCCCTTGTACATGTTTCACATTCTGCTGTCTAAGAAAATACAAGTCAAAAGGCATTAAAGTAAGAGTGTTTCACTGACCTACATCTTTTAGCACAGTACATTACTTTGATTGTAAAGAAAGGGGATTATCAAATACATTAAACATTAGTCAACATACTTTGCACTATGATGAAAGAAGAGTTATAGAAATATTACAAAGTAATTAAGAATAAAAACAGTCTTGATTGCATAAGTCTTCTCATTTCTTGATTCACCTCTTAGTGTAAGGCCCTCTTGCACCAATAATAGCCTTGAATCGTTTAGAAGCGCTGTTTTTGCCTCTTCATCTTGGCCAGAAGAGCTTAAGCTCTTTCAAGCCGGCTGGGAACCTGTCATCTTTCTGGGTTTTGCCTGGACCAGTCACTCTCCTCTTGCTAAGCCACCATGGAGCTTCTGCTTAGGATCATTGCCCTGCTGAAGGGTGAATCTCCTCCTGCAGTACCAGATCTAGAGCAGACTGGAAGATTTGCCTCCAGGACTCGCCATTTGCCTCGATGTTCCCAGATCTCCCTGTCCCTGCTGCTGCAAAGCATCGCCGTGACATAGCACTACCACTACCCAAGCTTTATTGTGGCCACAGTTTAGCAAGGTGGGTGCTGTGTATGTTGTTTTGCGACAAACACATAGGGGGCAGATTTTAAAAGGCCTGCACGCAACGCGCAGAAATGAAAAGGGGCGGGGCAGGACGGAGGCCGGCCGGGACAGTGGCCATTAGCCGCTGACCCAGGGGGAAGTGCACGCCGGCAGGTGGAAATCACTTCTGCTCCCGAGGAGCAGCAGGTAATAACATTTAAAAAAAAAAAAAAAAAAAAATCAGGCAAGGTAGGTTAGCTTTAGAGAGTGGGGAGGATAGGAGAAGGCCGGATTGCGTTGTCACGTGGAAATTGCAAACGTCCCCCCCCCCATGCGGGACGCATGTTATAAAATCTACTCCGTAATGCTTAGCACCAAGACCAAGAAGTTCTGCTTTGGTCTTACCAGACTGCAAACCCACCCCCCACGTGTGCAGTGCCCCTAAGCAGCACATCGTTTGACCTTTCTTCAGAAAGTGGCCCTACTCTCACTCTCCCATACAGACCAGGTTTCTGGAGTCATCAGCATTTTCCCCCGTCTCGCCGTTCTTCTGAAGTAAATCTTAAAGCTCAGTGACCTTCCGCGGCAGTTTCTTTAACCTTTGGAGGCCTGGCTTGATCGCCGCAGTGTCTTGGTAGTGCCAAACTATTTCCATCCAACAATGACAATAACAGGGCCTCAAGGCATATTCAAACACACTGCCTAGCCCGAGTCCGTAACTTTGAATAATGTTATCCCCGAGTCTTCAGAAGTTCCTTTCTTTGCCATGTTTTGACCTCTGCCTCCAATTCATTAAAAACATTAAAATAACATTAAAACCACTTCAATTGTTACAAAATGCGGCAGCCAGAGTTCTCACCGGCAAAAAGAAATTTGATCACATCACTCCGGTACTGAAGAGTCTTCACTGGTTGCCGAGCGAACAAAGGATCATATATAAGTCTCTAACCTTACTTTACAATGAAATACACAAAGCAGACAACAATGCCCTCTACCACATGATCCAACTTCACAAAACACCTCGCTCGACAAGAAATACCAATAAACTCAAACTAGTCATACCCTCCCTACCCTCTGCTAAACTATCCAACACCAGAAATAGAGCCTTCTCTATCGCAGGACCAAAAGCATGGAACTCTTTACCAGACTACCTAAGCTCTATCAATGACTGCAAATCTTTAAAAAAAAAAAAGAACTCAAAACCTGGTTATTTAGACAAACTTTCACAGATGGTATTGGATAAACTAATTCTCTCATGTCCAGATCTACCTCCCCTCTTAACTTCTTTTATTTTACTCTCTCCTGATATGACCTATTTGTCCCACTAATCCATCCCATCCCCATATTAACTAGTCCACCCATCTAACTCATTTCACCTTTAACTCTCTTTCGGTGTAAAGTAGACATCTATATTATATTTCATGTTCTACCAACCTTCCAGAGTCACACTTGATAACCGACTTACGTTATATTCTTATATACCTGTTCATAATCTTTTAACTGAGGCCGAAATATCTAGTTTTTTGTAAACTTGTCAGTATGTTAGCATACGGAAGTGTTATATGTACTAAGTTGTTTATAATGTAAACCGGAGTGAAGTCAATATGTTATACTTCGGTATAAAAAAGACTCTAAATAAATAAAATAAATAAATAAATTCACTTCACACAACAGCAGCTTGATTCTTCATCTGGGAATATTCAGATCAGGTCAACTGCTTAACTGGGCACAGGTGGGGACCATTTCACTTGTTTTTGAATTATATTCCACTTTCTCAGGCACTTCAAAGTGGATTACATTCAGGTACTGTTAGGTATTTCTCCGCTCCCCATTTGTTTTTTTTGTTTGTTTTTTGTTTTGTTTTTTTTTAAATCGGAAATCATTTTGGGTTTGCTATGACAAAGGGTGTGAAGACTTATGCAATCAAGACTTTAGCTGTTTTATTCAACTTTTGGAATATTTTTTAAATTAAATTTTCTTTGTGAAAGAACAGAGTATATTGTGTAAATAAGTGAAAAACTAATACATTTTGATTTGCAGTTTTTAGACAGCAGAACGTGAAAAATGTACAAGCTTGTGAAAAGTTTTTGCAAGGAACTGTATAATCCTAAAAAGGAAGACAAAAAAAAACGAGTAAAATTTGGCCTCTACCTAAAATGACAGCAGTACAATAGAAACCGCAGCATCTATGGAGTCTTAGCTGTTAATGTCTTTTCCTTGAATCTTGCTATAGCAGTCCAGATGCACGGGTTATTACTGAAGCCGCATCATCATCTGTTACACAGGCTGCTGCAGCACCAGCAATAGTCAATATTCTTGTCAAAGAAATGGAAGATACCAACTGCTCCTAAAACCACAATTAACTTTAGAAACAAGAGATTTCATAAACAGGAGGCACAGCAGAAAATATCCTGTATGTTTATCTTTCATAGAAAGCAAAGTCTGCTAACCAGGGAGCATGTCTGGCACTGTGCACATCAAGCGGTGCCACAAGTGAGAAAGAGCATAGAAGGTGGTGATAAAGGCAGCCTCGAACGCACCTTGAAGGAAAAAGTCAAAGTTTTCTGTATAGTTAAGCTCTGGAATTCATTGCCAGAGGATGTGGTTATGGCAGTTAGTGTAACTGGGTTTAAAAAGGTTTGGATAAGTTCCAAGAGTAAAAATCCATAAACTGCTATTACGGTAATTAATGAGCAATAGTAGCTGCTGATCTAATATTTGGGCACTTGCCAGGTACTTGTGACTTGGATTGGCCACTGTTGGAAACAGGATGCTGGGCTTGATGGACCCTTGGTCTGACCCAGTATGGCATGTTCTTATTTAAGAGGAGGGCAAATGCCATTAACAGGAAATTCCCTCAATCCAATGTGTGTACTACGAAATAGCTAAAACTGGAACCCTCTGGAAATTAAGAACTTAACCCTCATCAAAAACCCCTTTGCAGTAAGGTCAGCATGGATGGGATGTCCACCTATCAGCATGAAACTTAACAAGACTTCAGCAGAGAGAAGCATTGCCAAAGAATATTACTCTCTGTACTAACACACTTATAAAAGAAAAAATGAAGACAATTCCTGGCACATCAGGCCACGAGCCATCACTGGAACTTTGCTCTTTCTAGCTGCCGACATGATTTGCAATCAGAACCAATTGTTCTATTCTGTTCAGGAAAACCTCCGGGCTGAGCTCACACACTCCAGGGTCCAACTTATTCCTGCTGAAGAAGTCCATTTAAATATGTAACCCAGTAAGAACGCAGTAAGTTCTGCCCTGCCCACCTTTTTGCTTTCTCAGCTACCACTGGTCTCTGAATGTCCACTTGCACATTTACGTAAGCCAACGTCTGTTTATAGACCACATGCTCTGCTACTTCTTCTTTGGGCCAGATCTCATGGATTGTGTAGGTGCAACAAAGCGCCCCCCCAAGCACAACAGGCTTACGTCTACCATGCCCACAAACCATCTGGTAGGAGACAAATCCATTTCCCTTCATGAATCACGGTACCTGCCACCCAAGTCAGGTCATCCCTAATGGTGTACAAGAGGGAGACGCACCCTGCAATGATTCAACTGTGGGAACCTGCAAGACAACAGGGACATCAGAAGCCACAGGTGAACCCTAATCCCAGCGAACTAGATGCACAAAAACCAGGAGCTGGCAATACTCCTGCACCCTGAGGGACTTCTGTGGGATAAGTCTCACACCTGAGCTAATCAAGGAGTGACTTTCACTTGAGTCACAAAGCCTCTGTTTACTCTGGTATCAAGGCAGATCCCCCCAGAAAGCCCAGAGACTGGAAAGGCATCAGACTCTTATGTTCTTATGACCGGATCTCCCTTGGACAAGGCTGACAGGCATGCCTTAGCCTTCAAATACAAGGTACAGAGAGAAATAAAGAGACGTGTCCTTCTGATCCCAGAGTGAAGGACTCTGCCATGGAGACAAATCTGAAGAGCAGAGGTCGAATGCAGAAATGCTTCCCTCAAATACAAAACATATAGGGGACGAAGGGAAACCCTAGATATTTATTTAACTCTTTCTATACAGACATTCATGATACATATCATATAGGTTTACAAGGAACGAGGGGTTATAACATTAACACTGAACAAGAAGCAAAGTTACAATAAAACAAGGTAGAGTGAATTTGGGAGCTGAAGTAGCAAGAGGCTAAGGTTAGAGGAGGTAAACTTAACAAGCGGTAAATAGGAGATGCGTCGAATGAATATATATATATATATGAAGAGAGAGAGATTTGTCTAAGTGGCTTTTATCCATGGTTCGGAACATTTAGGGGAAGGCTTGTAGGAACAGTCAGGTCTTGAGTTTTTGCCGAAATGTTAACAGGCAAGGTTCCAGTCTGAGATCTGGAGGCATGGTATTCCAGATGGCAGGTCCCGTGTCAAGAATGCTCGTTCTCTAGTGGCTATACGAAGGGTGACTTTAGTTGTGGGGATGTGCAGGGTTCCTTTGTACGCTTCTCTGATGGGTCTTGTAGAGGTGTGGAGTCTGAATGGGATCTGAAGGTTGAGCTGGAGCTGTTTGTGAATGGTTTCGTGGATGATGGTGAGGGACTTGTGTAAGATTCTGTAACTTATTGGGAGCCAATGTAGGTTCCTGAGGATAGGTGTGACGTGATCACCGCGGTTGGTGTTTGTTAAGATTCTGGCAGCTGCGTTCTGGAGCATCTGAAGAGGTTTGGAGGTGGAGGTGGGGAGACCCAGGAGGAAGGCGTTACAGTAGTCTATCTTGGCAAAAAGCATGGTTTGGAGGACTGTCCTGAAATCATGGAAATGGAGTAGTTGGAGTCTTTTTAGAACTTGTAGTTTGTAGAAGCAATCCTTGGTTGTGTTATTAGATTTCTTTAGGTTCAGACGGTTGTCGAGGATTACTCAGAGGTCTCTTACTTGCGAGATCATGGTATTGGGAGGAGTCTGTGGAGGCAGGTCGGTGTGATCGGAGGAGATGAGTTCAGTCTTCGCTGAGTTAAGGACCAGGTTTAGACTGGTGAGCAGGAGGTTGATGGATTGGAGGCAGTTTTTCCAGAATATGAGTGTTTACATAAGAGATTCTGTTATGGGGATTAGAATCTGTACTTCATCAGCGTAGAGATGTTTTAATTTTAGGTTTGTTAGCAACTGGCAAAGGGGAAGGAGGTAAATATTGAAGAGGGTGGGAGACATTGAAGAGCCTTGGGGTACACCTAATGATGATTTGATGCAAGGGGATTCTTTGTTGTTGATTTTAACTTTGTAGCCTCTATTGGTGATATCTTTCCAGAGGGGAATTCAAACAGCAGCTTCTAAAAGGTTTGGGAAAAAAATAACCCTCGTGTCTCACCAACAGACTGACGGAGTGAGGAGTTTCCCCATGACATCTGAGGTCCCCCTTCTGACTGAGGGAGCATCGGAAGAAAGCAGCCTTTTTCTTTTAGAACCCCAAACAGGAGTACCAACCTGAAACACAAACCTCAAGTGGTACTCGAAGAGAGCTACCAAAGCATGAAGCTTCTCCACAACAGCCTTTACCATTCTTGGAGGCTGGCACACAGGGACACACCATGAAGGCATTGGAACAAAAAGAGTAACCTGGAAGGATCACCCATGCCATCCCATGGTGGTGGAAGGAAATCACTCTCAGTAGGGCTGCTAGAATCAGCCGCCTACGGAAACAGCTTTTTTTTTTTTTGGGGGGGGGGGGGGGGGGGGGGGGGAATAGTAGAAGGGATGGTGAAGTTGCCAACCCTCAATGGGCAGATGAGTAGCTGAAGAAACTTCCCACAGCAACAATTCTTGCTGCCTTCACCCTACAGATGGATAGAGCATCGCTTCCCCAGGCTGATTCTTCTGACATCGCCAAGGCTGGCAGACACTATGTTCTGGGAATCAGCCTTCCCAGACCTTGTCCAAAAAGTACCCTTAAAAGGGAATATTTACAAAGATGGGCCTTAGACTTTGAATCTGCTTGCAGGCCACAGCAAATGCCAGGGCATCAACCTGAAGGACAAGCAAAAACAAGCCCTTCTTTCTAGAATAACTTGAAGATGGAGGAGCCCTCTTATGATGCAAACTCTCCTTATTCCAAGGGACTGTCCTCCACCATGCACACCTCCCGTCCAAAGGTCATCCTGGAGGAGAAAAAGAGCTGGGAAGGACCTGACCATGAAGCTCCTGAACCCTCTCTCCCTGCCCAGGCTTCAAAGATCAGCAGCTTATTGCATAATTTAAACAGAGAGAAGGATGAAGGGTCGCAACCAAAGATCCTGGACTACTGCACTCAGGAGTTAGTTCCTTTTATTTTCTGACAAAAAAAATGTTTTAAGAGCCTGAGGAGGACTGGGACTGGAGCAGTCCAAGGGAGGAGCAAGCAGCACTTTTTGCTTGAGGCCAGGGAACCTTCCCAGAAGCACACAAAGGAATGCAAGAGGAAAACAAACTCTCTGTGCATGGCTTAAACTGTAGGCGTTCAGAATGCTTTTAACATGAGGTGCTCTGAAAATCAGTCCCCTGCTGAATATGTATTGGTTTTAAATTTCTGCTCTGTGTTGCATTTCTGTTTTGTTTTTTTTTGACTGTGTAGGTTGTGATTTTGTAAACCACCTTGGGCTTCGGACTATGGCAGTATATCAATAAAGATAAAGATGTCATCTCGCCAGGCTCACACTACCTGTGCACATGTAAACATAAAGGAGTTACCCACTCATTCCCTGAGGGGCATGAGACACCCCAAAGTGGCAGTCGGGGCTGCCAGCAAAGACTGCCACAGTAATAAGGCTCTTAAGACTCAAGCAGGCTCCACTGGAGGACGAGGAGCCACCTACAAGGGCCCGAACAATTTGCCAGGCCCCAAAGGGAACCCAGGAGCCACTTATCAAGGCCCTGCTCAAAATCAGACCTCGAAGGGAGCCAGAAGCCAGATTCTGCTCCACTAAGATTACTCAAGGAGCTAAGATCCTGCTTCACAAGGGGAAAACAGAATGCAAGCTGTTGCTCTGGAAGCAGGATCTACCAGGGAGCCAAAGAATCTTTCTGCATGTGTCCCCCATATGCTGGAGACTGAGAAATCTTGGCTATTGCTAGTGTTGCACTAGCCTATATACCATTTGGTGATATCACTGAAAAAGGGTGTATCCTGTCTCCAAATGCCAGAACCTAGTGTAGCAGTATGATAAGGAAAATAGAGTTTGCAAGCTCTGGCATTCATCGTGTCCATCACTGCACAACACTGGGTTGTGCACACATTTTGGCCTAGCTTGAATTTAGTGCAGCGCTATATGCTGGCTGCAGTCAGACATCCTGAGGAGGTACAGACAGAGTGTCTGGGCAGCAGGCCTCACAGGAAAGCCAGGCCCCATGAGCAAAGATGAGATGGCAATGGAGGCACTAGAGCACATGCAGTGCAGCTCTCAGGGAGGTTAGGCACTGTAAAGGCAAATAGGAGGCAGTGCAGTAACTGCTATGGCTAGATGAAGTGGAAATATGGAAGAGTAAGAAGGAGACTTGTAGGAAATGGTCAGAGAAGGGAGCAGAGAGGTGAGGGAGAAACTAGAAGAGAGAGCGGGGAGACCAGAGATCATGAGAACGTGGACCACACATCCACCTGTGCACACTCTCCTTAGTCACTCTCATACACAAACCTACACAACTCCCACTCACAGAGAAATATACATAAACAGTAGACACACACTCACTCGGCCCCACACCATACTAAGCACCAGGTTTGAATGCCTTAGGGGACAGGGTGTCCTAGTGCATACTAAAAGAGGGGCAGTGAGCTTACTGAATGCTGGTACGGAGTAGGAGGTATGTATTGGGGGGGGGGGGCAGACTGCAGGTGGTGACAATGGAGAAGAACCCTACATAAAATGTGTTTACCCTGCACTACTGCGGCATGCAGGATTTGCACAGAATTGTCAAATTCTGTGCAGAAAATAGCAGAGGACACCCCGGCATGCCGCGAACAGAGCGCACGAAGACAAAGGCCCCGGTGAGAGAAAATGTGTGTGTGTGGGGGGGGGGGGGGGGGGGGGGAGAGGAAGGGGAGGGGAGGTTGAGAGAGCAGGAGGGTGTGAGAGAGCATAGGAGGTAAGAGAGCGGGGGGGATGCTTGAGTGTGGGTTTCAGAGAGGGAGCCTATATGAGGAGATTGTGAAGGAGTGTGTGTGTGTGAGAGACATTGGGAGCTTGTATGCATGAAAAGGGATCGTGTGTATGTGAGGGTGCTAGTCTGTGTGAAGGGATTGTGTGTGTGTGTGTGTGTGTGTGTGAGAGAGAGACAGAGCCTGTGTGAAGGGCTGCGTGAGAGACAAACATAGGTAGCCTGTGTGAGGATGTATGTGTGAGAGAGAAAGGGAGCTTGTGTGGGTGTGTATGCAAGAGAGAGAGGGCCTGTGTGTGTGTGTGAGCCTGTACGAGGGTGTGTGTATGTGCACTACAGAGAGGGAGCATGTGAGAGAGAGAGAGGAGAGACAGAGGGAGCCTGTGTGAGAGAGAGAGAGAGAGGAGGGACAGAGGGAGCCTGAGCGAGGGGCAGTACTGAGAACGGGGTCAAACTCTGGGACTGGCGATAGAGTGGAAGGGGGTTGAACCTAGAGGTGGAGGGGAGAGATATTGGCAGGTGGAGAGAGTTGGGGCCTGAGAGGGCAAAGTGGCCAGGGGAGTAGGGAGAGCGACTGGAAGGGACACTCTTACAGTGAATTTCTAGGGAAATTCTGCATCTTTAAGTAATAACATTTTTCTGTATTAATTTAAAATGTAATTACTTAGAGTGAATGGTGGGGTGAGGGGGGGTGACACATTCTCTCCCAGTAACAGCCCCCATACAATCTTACTCCCTCTTTACCACCACAATCCCCTTTCCTCCCCTCCCGTGCTGTAACTAGGCATTTCAGTACCAGGGACTGGCGGTTGTACGTCTGTCCTTCCTTCCCCACAGCTTAATCTCCCACACTAATTCTGAGTTCCTAGTTATCCTCGGTGGTGGATTTACACCCCTGGCTGCCGGACATTCTCCAATTGTGAAGGAGTGTGTGTGTGTGAGAGACATTGGGAGCTTGTATGCATGAAAAGTCAACTTTTGAGTATGAACGCGTCTTACCGCAGAGTATTATGCAAATTTTGTGCTGATAATTTGCGCTGATAACTAATCATGGTATGTTAGTTTCTTCTTTAAAGAGTCTATAAGTAATTATAGACTCTTTAAAGAAGAAACTAACATACCATGATTAGTTATCAGCGCAAATTATCAGCACAAAATTTGCATAATACTCTGCGGTAAGACGCGTTCATACTCAAAAGTTGACTTTACACAGCTGGAATAACACCGGAAGAGCAAGGAGCCCCGTGAAGAAGGAATCCCGCTTTGCAAAACACAGACCGGGTCGGGCGTTTTTTGCAGTCTAAACTTGGCATCAGTTCGTTGGGCTTAGAACACTACACAAGCTAAGTCAAGATACCATTATTAATAACATTGTGGATGAAATTTGTGGAAAATTCTTTGTCACGTGGAAAATTCTTTATTATTTCTCACAAGTACTTTAATATTGCATCACTTGAAAAAATAATTAAAAATGACTGATGATTAAACATTGTGGCAACAATTGGATGTGCATAGCACACTGAAGAATGTGTATTCATTTAACACATTTTGCCCAGATATGATGGTCACTGGCAATTTTGTGCTGATAACTAATCATGGTGTGTTAGTTTCTTCTTTAAAGATTCTACTTCTACTACTACCATAACGAGAATACTGTTGAAGCGCGACACTATTTTTATTTGTGACTACTTAAAGACTGTCATGTAAATTGTGTTATTTTGACCAATATAAGGTTGCAGATTTCTAAGTTTTTGTGCGCAGAATTCCCCCAGGAGTAACTCACTAGCCATAGGCAGAGTGCCCGGTTTCCTGGGGCAGATTTTTCAAGGTTCTATGGCAAGAGTTAGCAAACTCTGTGGCAAGGTTTCCAAAATTCTGTAATTATGTGGCAACATTTGCATAAAGATTTACATTTTTTTTTTTTTTGCATAATCAGCAAAGGCACATTTTTATTGGAAACGTTTTACACTGTTTTAAAACAGTATTTAAACTATATACAAATACTTATCACATACAGAAATCAAGTACAGGTATACAAGTTACACACTTAACTGTGAAAGGTCACTTTTTCAAAAGTGAAACACGGTGTATTTTCTTGAGAAAGTTCTCTTTAAGCTCACGAGTTAAAATACCCTGCGTATTAGTAGTTAATTACACAAAAAACCACTTGCGCATATACTGGACAAATGGTAGCAGACAAAAAGGGTTTGAATTAGGGAAACTTGAGAGCAGTAGTGCCAGTCATCAAGGCTTCTCTGCCAGCTGCTGGCCACACAGGCAGATGCAAGAACCTTTGCAGACAGAAGATGTTCTTCTAAGGAGACACCGCTCCATGCAGGAATGATGTCAAAATCATCTTTGGTCTGAATGACGAGATCTTGGAGAGGTCAAACATTCTAACGGCCTTCGCGGTGCGCTCCAAGTGCCCACGGGAGAAGAGAGCAGGGCCCTCAAACTTTTCTAAAGAAGGATATTACAAATGACCAAGAGGGCGCCTGGCCTCTGCAGTTATTTGAAATGCTGCCAAAAGAGGAAACAGGGCTGCGAGTTCTCAGAGATGTGGCAGGCAGAGTATGAATAAGAATATTTCTAAGAAGCGGGCAACCATCCCAGGAATCCTGCCTCTTACCCTTCTTCTGTATCTGCCCTCCCTCCCCTCGTGGAGTGGGGAAGAGAGTGAATGGTGGGGTGAGGGGGGGTGACACATTCTCTCCCAGTAACAGCCCCCATACAATCTTACTCCCTCTTTACCACCACATTCCCCTTTCCTCCCCTCCCGTGCTGTAACTAGGCATTTCAGTACCAGGGACTGGCGGTTGTACGTCTGTCCTTCCTTCCCCACAGCTTAATCTCCCACACTAATTCTGAGTTCCTAGTTATCCTCGGTGGTGGATTTACACCCCTGGCTGCCGGCCATTCTCCAATGGGAAAAGGTGGAGGAAGGAAGGACGGACTCTCCAAAGCTGCAGCAAGTTCCCCCCACCCAAAGCTTACTGTAGCGGATAGCAGGCAGAGCAGCTGCCCAGAAGGTAGATCCATGCCAGTTACACCCTTCATTTCTACCAACTTCATCCTTGATCCCGCCCTCCCACCACCCCCTACCTATGCTCAACCACCAGGGCGGGGCCCCCCCCCCCCCCCATGGTCGTGCGCCATCCAGAGTCTTCCCCTGTCATCCTTAATTTCACTACCTGCAAGCCTCACCCCAGTTTCCCCTCAAAACCCCTCCTCCCACAATGATCAACTCTTAGGGTCTCTACCTCCCCACATGAGCCCCCAGTGAGCCTCAAGCCATCACCATTCCCCCGTCGCTGGGAGGAGGGGGCAGCTCTTCAAGTCACGGTAATCCCCCTCCCCCAAACACAGAGGAAGATGTTACTCTTCCCATCTTCAGCAATCCTCCTCCTCCTCTCCTAGCCTGTAGTGCAGAGCAGAAGCAGCCTTCCTCACAGCCATGACCACCTGTTCTCCTTCACTCCATCCAGCCAGCTCTTCTTTGGGAGAAGAGGGACCAGATCAACCTACAGAGCATGCTCTTCTCTAGGTTTCTCCTTTCTGGTGGCATGGAGGCAGGGTGGAGAGGGTCTGGATCAGCACACATGTACTAGTCTCCTCCAAGACCAGGGGTTAGGTCAGCCCATGAACATGATCTGTTCCTGGGGAGGGGAGAATGACAGAGATCAGCCATATGGCATTCTGGCCTTGATGGGGTGTGAAGGAGAAGACAGGCGGAATTGACATATGCCACCTACACCCTTCACTCTTTGGAGGGTACTGTTGTAGGTGGGCCCTGGCACTGGTAGAGTGCCTCTTCAAGGCTCTGGTCCTGGTAGCTATCCTGCCCTCATTACAGCCCTGCTCATTTCACCTACTAGGTTTTCTTCCTCATGCCACATCCTGCCACATGTAGACCAAAAAAAAAAGTTGATCCTTGCTCCACGAGCCAATCTAGCTGCTGGAGGGAACACTGACCTCAGTCAAATAAAGGAACATATCAAGCAAATTAAGAGCTAGAAAAGTCACTTACCAGTTGACAACAAAAAGTAGGAATTTGCATAGCTCACCTTAAGAAAGACTAACCACAAATTCAAACACTGGCAGCCAAGGGCAGGTCTCGAATTGACCTACTCTTCACTAAAGGAAAGGAAGTTATCAGGTAAGTAGTACTGTATCCCTCCTTAGATTTCAAGTAGGTCAAACCCAATGAGTGGAATGTTCCAAAGCCAATCGTGAAAAGGATGAGAGTCTGCCAGCAGCCCAGACAATACCACCCACGAAAAGGCGGCATCCTCCCTCGCCCTAACATCCAAGCGGGTAATGCTTGGAGAGCAAAGATTACCATGTCGCCGATCAGCAAATTTCAACAGACGACAATAAGCGTAGTTTCGCCCACGATACCGCCTGAACCCACGTGGAATGTGGTCTAATCTGTCTCGGTAAGGCAACTTCCGTAGCCACTTAGGCTGTCGTAATGACTTCTGTAAGCCAGCGAGTAATCCTTGCCCGCATCACTGGAGCTCCTTACCTCTACCATGGAGCACGACTAGGCAATCAGGAGGTGACTAAGGCTGTTCCTGTCTAACACCGCCAAAAAGGACTCTTGACAAAGGAACGCAAAAGGCGGTACTCATCTTCATCTCTGCCCCTGTCCAAGGCAGGTAGAGAAATGGACTGATTCCAATGAAACTCCAAAGCCACCGTCCGAAGCTGAACTCCGCAGAGATGTGAGCGGGCTAGCCTATGACTTTTCTCTTTTTTTTTTTTTTAAATAAAGGAAAAATGTTCACCTGAGCCCAGCCCTCTGTGACAGAGCAGAAACGGGTCCTGGTTATAGGGGTAGAGAGCTAAACCCTCACCACCAAGCCTCTCTTGGCTAATCGCACTTTAGAACCAGGCCCCTCAAGGCTACCGGACTGAAGTGAGGGACTGCATGGTATCCCTCAGGATATCCATGCCTGCAGCGAGAAAAGGGGCAAAATCACCTCGCAGCCTATCAGGCACCAAAGGAAAAAACCTGGAAACAGGGTCTAGCCAAAAAGCTGCTCAACCTGCTGTGCCTGCACCATCTGCTCACTGCACTCCCCAGAGTCGTGAGTAGGACAGGCAAACCCCGAGGTAACAGATCCTCTTCTCCTGTTTTCCTCTTGCTGCTGTATTTTTTATTTAGCAAAAGAATTTTAATCTGAGCTCAGCCTTCCCTGGCCAAGAGCAGAAACAGGTCCTGGCTACAGGGGGAGAGGGCTAAAGCCTTCACCGCCGAGCCTCTCTCGGCTTCCAACTGCTATTGAAATTTCTGGTACACGGCAGTCAAGGCTATTGGACCGAGGGCGCTCTAATCAGGGAGGGTTTTGCACGGTATCACACCTCAGGAGGCAAGCAGTGCTATATGGACTACGTCTATCACCTCCTTTCGATTCACAGGCAACCATCTGCTGGAGACGGAGAATACTGGTGAGCTGTCAGGGCGGAACTATATGGCCATGACATCAGCTTTAGCTCCGTCTCTATCCGCTGGTGGAGGTACACAACCCACTCATTGGGATTGTTCTACCCGAATGCTAAGGAAACTGGCTTTTAAAACTATTTAAAAAGATAGAAAAACCACACACACACACACACACACAATTCTTTAAAAAGTTTACAATAAAAGGAAGGCTAGGAAAAAACAATTGGAAGAATGTTCAAGCGTTTGAAACTGCATACCAGTGGAAAAAAATATGAAATCATGCAACTAGGTAAAAAAGCCAAATGGCCACTTATCAATTAAGAGGACAAAAACTGGCAACTGCCAAACAGGTAAAGACTTAGGAGTAGTCATCTAAAATGACCTAAAGTTTGACAGTCAATTTAAAAGCAACAGGGAAAGCTAAAAGGATGTCTGGGTGGAGAGAGGGAAATATCACCAATAGTAAAAAAATAAATACATTTCTAATAAGACTTCACCCCGAGTGCTATATTCAGTTCTAGAGGCCATAACTTTTATAAGGGCATTGAAAAGATGGAAGGGATACCAAAAAGGTAAAGGGCCTGCAAACTAGACACATTTATTTTAGGAACCCAAAAATCTAGTTTCTGGCAGAAAGGTTGGGGGGGAGGGTATGACCACAGGCTCCAGTTTCCTGTGGCAATCCTACTGCAATCCTGTAGCCTATTTGCATAATCTGCATTCTTCTACATATTAACTAGCAGGAAATGTCCTATTTCCAGTCTCTTTTCATCTATATAGGTTTTTTTTTTAGTGGGGAAAAGGAATCTCAAATGTCAGCACAAGGAGGAGATCTACGACCAGGGATAGACAAAGGGGTAGAGAAAGGAGATTGACTGAGGACAAGGGAGAGAGACAGAATCAGGGATGGTGAAAGAGAAGAGAGACAATGGACTCGAGATCGATGAAGAAAAAAAAAGCGAAAGTACAGGAGAACAGGGGATAGATAGGGGAATAGAAAACAAGAGCAGACCAAAGATATGAGACAGAGGGGAAAAGAAAAACAGTTATGAGAGGAGGGAGGAAGACAAAGGGATGGGCTGCACCTTAACCAGGGTGGAACTAGGCTGCTGGCGCTAACCTTTAAAAACGAGATAGAGCAGCTTTTAAACTTGAACAAAGGGGAAAGCCGACAGTCGCTCAGCAGCGCATGGTTCGGAGAGAGGTATCTTCAAAGGATACTAATGATGCATTAGAATTAGGGCATCCCAACAGTGAGGTTCCAATAATTAGAAAAATAGTCCAAGTGCCTGTAACTAAAAACTCACCTGAGCTAAAAAATTCTAACTTATCCCATTCAATTAAAAAGCAAAATGAAAATACAAACAAAAAACAAACTTTGAAATGTTTGTATGCTAATGCCAGACGTCTAAGAAGTAAGATGGGAGAATTAGAATGTATAGCAGTGAATGATGACATAGACTTAATTGGTATCTCAGAGACATGGTGGAAAGAGGATAACCAATGGGACAGTGCTATACCGGGGTACAAATTATATCCCAATGACAGAGAGGAGCACTCGGGAGGAGGTGTGGCGCTTTATGTCCGGGATGGCATAGAGTCCAACAGGATAAACATCCTGCATGAGACTAAATACAAAATTGAATCTTTATGGGTAGAAATCCCTTGTGTGTCGGGGAAGACTATAGTGATAGGAGTATACTACTGTCCACCTGGTCAAGATGGTGAGACGGACAGTGAAATGCTAAGAGAAATTAGGGAAGCTAACCAAATTGGTAGTGCAGTAATAATGGGAGACTTCAAATATCCCAATATTGACTGGGTAAGTGAAACATCAGGGCATGCTAGAGAGATAAAGTTCCTGGATGGAATAAAAGACAGTTTTATGGGGTAATTGGTTCAGGAACAGATGAGAGAGGGAGAAATTTTAGATCTAATTCTCAGTGGAGCACAGGATTTGGTAAGAGGTAACAGTGGTGGGGCCGCTTGGCAATAGTGATCATAATATGATCAAATTTCAATTAATGACTGGAAGGGGGACAGTATGTAAGTCTATAGCTGTAACGCTAAACTTTCAAAAAGGAAACTTTGATAAAATGAGAAAAATAGAAAAAAACTGAAAGGAGCAGCTACAAAGGTAAAAAGTGTGCAAGAGGCGTGGACGTTGTTAAAAAATACCATCCTAGAAGCACAGTCCAGATGTATTCCACACATTAAGAAAGGTGGAAGGAAGGCAAAACGATTATCGGCATGGTTAAAAGGGGAGGTGAAAGAAGCTATTTTAGCCAAAAGATCTTCATTCAAAAATTGGAAGAAAGATCCAACAGAACAAAACAGGATAAAGCATAAGCATTGGCAAGTTAAATGTAAGACATTGATAAGACAGGCTAAGAGAGAATTTGAAAAGAAGTTTGTCATAGAGGCAAAAACTCACAATAAAAACTTTTTAAAATATAAATGAAGCAGAAAGCCTGTGAGGGAGTCAGTTGGACCGTTAGATGATCGAGGGGTTAAAGGGGCACTTAGAGAAGATAAGGTCATCGCAGAAAGATTAAATGATTTCTTTGCTTCGGTGTTTACTGAAGAGGATGTTGGGGAGATACCCGTTCCGGAGAAGGTTTTCATGGGCAATGATTCAGATCAACTGAACCAAATCACGGTGAACCTGGAAGATGTAGTAGGCCTGATTGACAAACTGAAGAGTAGTAAATCACCTGGAACAGATGGTATACACCCCAGAGTTCTGAAGGAACTAAAAAATGAAATTTCAGACCTATTAGTAAAAATTTATAACCTATCATTAAAATCATCTGATGTATCTGAAGATTGGAAGATGGCCAATGGAAGATGGCCAATGTAACCCCTATATTTAAAAATGGATCCAGGGGTGATCTGGGAAACTACAGACTGGTGAGCCTAACTTCAGTGCCGGGAAAAATCGTGGAAGCTGTTATAAAGAATAAAATCACAAAACATTTAGATAGACATGGTTTGATGGGACACAGCCAGCATGGATTTACCCAAGAGAAGTCTTGCCTCACAAATCTACATTTTTTTTTTTTTGAAGGGGTGAATAAACACGTGGACAAAAGTGAACCGGCAGATGTGCTGTATTTGGATTTTCAGAAGACATTTGACAAAGTTCCGCATGAGAGGCTTCTAAGAAAACTAAAATGTCATGGGATAGGAGGCGATGTCCTTTTGTGGATTACAAACTGGTTAAAAGACAGGAAACAGAGAGTAGGATTAAATGGTCAGTTTTCACAGTGGAAAAGGGTAAATAGTGGAGTGCCTCAGTGATCTGTACTTGGACCGGTGTTTAATATATTTATAAATAATCTGGAAAGGGATACTATGAGTGAGGTGATCAAATTTGCGGATGACACAAAATTATTCAGAGTAGTTAAACCTCAAGTGGATTGAGATGAATTGCAGAAGGACCTTACGAGACTGGAAGATTGGGCATCCAAATGGCAGATGAAATTTAACATGGACAAGTGCAAAGTGATGCATACAGGGAAAAATAACCCTTGCTGTAGTTACACAATGTTAGGTTCTATCTTAGGAGTTACGACCCAGTAAAGAGATCTAAGCGTCATAGTGGATAACACATTGAAATCGTTGGCCCAGTGTGTTGTGGCGATCAAAAAAGCAAACAAACAATCTTAGGAATTATTAGGAAGGGAATGGAAAATAAAACAGAGGATGTCATAATGCCTCTGTATCACACTTGAATACTGTGTGCAATTCTGGTCAAAAAGGATATAGATGCACTGGAGAAAGTGCAGAGAGGGGTGACCAAAATGATAAGGGCCATGTAACGGCTGCCCTATGAGGAAAGGCTGAAGAGGTTAGGGCTGTTCAGTTTGGAAAAGAGTCAACTGAAGGAGGTGGGGGGGGGGGGGGATATGATAGAAGTCTACAAAATCATGAAAGGACTTGAACAAGTTAATGTAAATCAGTTATTTACTCTGTCAGATAACAGAAGGACCAGCGGGCACTCCATGAAGTTAGCAAGTAGCTCATTTAAAAACAAGACGAAGAAAATTCCTTTTCACTCAGCGCATAGTTAACCTCTGGAATTCATTGCCAGAGGATATGGTTACAGCAGTTAGTGTAACTGGGTTTAAAAAAAGATTTGGATAAGTTCCTAGAGGATAAAGCCATAAACTGCTATTACAGTAATTAAAACGCAATAGTAGTTTGTGATTTATCTAATATTTGGGTAATTGCCAGGTTCTTGTGGCCTGGATTGGCCACTGTTGGAAACAGGATGCTGGGCTTGATGGACCCTTGGTCTGACTCAGTATGGCATGTTCTTATGTTCCTAATGTAGGAGGAGGAGGATCTTGGAAAGCTGTGGGGGACGTTTTCCCTTCCCTGATTCCAGTTCTGTTTCCCCTACCTTTCCCCTCCACACCAACCCCTTTCTGTCTCGTACACGTAACCCTATCTCTTACATACACGTCCCCGTCACCCCCTCTCACACGCTTAAGCCAATCCCCCAAGACTTTGTCATCACCCCAGCAATCCCTCTCATCTTCCATCTAATTTCTATCTTCATCGCTCCAGCCAATCCCCCCTCAAGCGTCCTCCCCCACTCCATTGATCAACTCCCCTCTCCCATTCCACCACAGACATCTGATCAAGTTGGCAGGAAGACAAAAGCAGTAGCGCCTCAAGCCCTGTCCTCCCCATTTGTTGCCTGAGATTTGATTCAGGGTTTGAATCACATAAGATCCACCATAGTGGCATGCAGTTCAAACCCAAGTCAAGGACCCAGACCAATGAATCTGCTCTCCTCCTACTCCCAGCCAAATCAGCAGCAGAAAGATATATTTGTAGGTTAAACTATATAGGTCAGAAGCTCACAGATCATGTCAGAGTAGAGGGAACATGCACTAACACATCCTCAACCAGGCTCCTAGCATCCACGATTATAAGAACATAAGAAATTGCCATGCTGGGTCAGACCAAGGGTCCATCAAGCCCAGCATCCTGTTTCCAACAGAGGCCAAACTAGGCCACAAGAACTTGGCAATTACCCAAACACTAAGAAGATCCCATGCTACTGATGCAATTAATAGCAGTGGCTATTCCCTAAGTCAACTTGATTAATAGCCGTTAATGGACTTCTCCTCCAACAACTTATCCAAACCTTTTTTGAACCCAGCTACACTTATCACATCCTCTGGCAACAAATTCCAGAGTTTAATTGTGCGTTGAGTGAAAAAGAATTTTCTCCGATTAGTCTTAAATGTGCTACCTGCTAACTTCATGGAGTGCCCCCTAGTCCTTCTATTATTCGAAAGTGTAAATAACTGATTCACATCTACTCATTCAAGACCTCTCATGATCTTAAAGACCTCTATCATATCACCCCTCAGCCGTCTCTTCTCCAAGCTGATTATGTAGGGGACCTAGCTATTCAGCAGCAAGAACTAGATTATGCAGAAACTGAGAATGCAGATATGACAAACATTTAAATATTCAAACAGGCTTTAATAAAATAAAAGATAATGGCATTTCCTATTGAAAAATATTCTACAAAAGGATTATATGGATTTGGACCTCGGGCTTGGCTGCAGTGCTGCAATGTACAGCACCGGTGGCCAGCGATCAAATTTCTTATGAAGAAGATTCCTGCTGCAAGGGAAACCGAGGCACTCGGTCTGAGGAGACGTCCCATACATGGGCTGGAAGAGAAGGCGACCTAGCTCGCTCAGGAAAAAGTCCTAAAACACAAAAAATCCCCAACTGAAACCTCTAGCAGAAGGGAATACTTTAAGCATCCCACTGCATAGCCATTTTAGTCATTTGAGCTTTAATAACCTGAAGGGTTTTTCTTAGTAGCAAATTTAGCCAATAATTTCTTACCAGCTCAGATGTAGCCATTTAAACTCAAAATAAAGAATTCATTGTGGATATCCTGAAAACCCGACTGGCTGGGGGGGGGTCCCCAGGACAGGGTTGGGAACCATGCTCTGTGCGCAAACATCAGTTTGGTAATTACAGATGGCTGGTACTTTATGGTAATCTAAAAGGTTCCTCAACCTGGAGGAGTTATTCTGCAGCCCCCAAATACATTAACTAAATGTGGGTGTGTGCCTCATATATCCAGTTATCTACCTAGATACACACAGAGACACATACATGCACCCCCTCCCCCACTGTAAGTGCTGTGAAAAATGCCCCTCACAAGAAAAAAATATATATATCTTACGCTGTTCAGAGCAGATGGAACCATTCAACTCGTGCTCAACATCTCAGGTCATCTTTTACACTAAAACATCTCTCACCGAATCCATTCACTGATACCCAACGTAGCAGCCCCAAGCAAACTAAAATGCTGGCTGCTAATACAACTTTGAATAGTGCCATTCTGTACACCATTTATAAAATAAAAACAAATAAGCACCTTCTGCAAGTAATGCACTTATTTGTGGCGCTTTTTAGGAAGCTGTCTTTACTGGAATGGAGAGCCCCATGAGAAAGCCCAGCCAACATTTTAGTTATTTCTTGAACTGCCATTTCAGTAGTTTGTTGTTTTCTTTTTTTTTAACTTTCATTCTACATAATCACGTCTCATCAGAAAATATTCAGCAACATCTTCAATACTAGTGCGAGTCCCCTAAGTTCAGGAAGCCAGTTTTTAGGTGCCAAAATTAATCAGAACCTCTGCTTAAAAATGTAGGTGACGAGAGAAATTTATTTATTTATTTATTTATTTCGGATTTTTATATACCGACATTCTCAATACAAGTATCGAATCAGGTCGGTTTACATATAACAAAACTTTCGCACAAAAGGCGTTACATGGAACAGCGTTTCTTAACATATAACGTATAACATATAGCATTTAGCATATAACCTATAACATATGGATATTAATAATAGATTAAATTAAATATTACATAGATAATAATAATAAAATAATAGTAACTCGTCAACAGGACGTAGGTGAATGCTCGGCATGATTATAGCGAGAATAAATATCTAGAAAAAAAATTAAAGGGTAGACTAAATTGAGATTTGAGGGTACACAGACCATGTTGATGTGCAAAGTATGCGAGAAATCCATGAGTTAAGGAAGACAGATGAATCAGAGAAGAATTCTGGATTTACATTCATAAGTCTAATGCATCAAAAACTTATCAGCACAGGTGTATGCTGGCTTCCTGTAAGCATTTCATATGAATGTAGGGGACAGTGCAACACACAGGTAGTTGGATCCAATTGCTAGAAGATTTGCAGGGTCAGAGCAACACCGAAACAGAACATGGGAGAAAGAGAAGGGAAAGGGACTGCATTCAATAGAACAAAATGATCAAAAGGAAAAAAGGAAGACCTCAAAGACTACGTTGCTGAGGGAGAGATCATGTGCCTGATCAATTATACAGGCAACAAGTGACTGACATTTACATTCTTCTTGTTTCAACTTGCAAGATAAGAAAATTATATGATGCTTATGGTACAGAGCTCTCAAGTCCCTATGGAACACATAATCCCTGCACTGGACTTGCACAATTCACATTTTCCTGATTATATTTAATAATAAAATCAAAGTTTTACTATCTCTCCTTGCATTCAACCCCATCAAAAATAATCAAAAAATGTAAACTGTATTCAAGGTATTGCATGGCAGCTTATTTAACTGAAATGTCAGGTTCTTAGATGTGCACCTTTTATGAATAAAGGAATCCAGCAGTCATTGCTTTGGTAATTTCACTAGTAAATCGGATGTGTGACACCTAATTACTGCCAGCTCCTACTGTCAAAGCGTATAAGATGTATACACAACACTCTTCTAATTTCATATCAGCAGGAGCACTATTTGTAACAAGGACTGCAAATTAAAAGGTGGCAATTAGCTACATACAAGGTTGTTTTAAGTATACATTTAGTACATTAATAGGCAGAACACATCTCAGTTTTTTTTATATGGTTCAGGCCATGTGAAAACAACTTTCATCACACCACAGAGATCTATCCTGGAAGATGACTGGCAGTTTATGGATAGAACTATTACAGACTGTCAGAAACCGCAAAGTTAACGAGAGAGAGAGAGAGAGAAAAAGAGGAAGTTCCATTCTACTGAGAGAGTCACAGGGAAAAATAAAACAGAGAAAAACCAAAATTAGTCACTTAAACATAAGCAGTTCAATTTAGCTGCAAAGTGGATGTTACTTAATGCTTAACCTATGCTTGAGAACAATTGTAATAAGTAAGGTTAGCTGGGCATGCCAGTTGGGTAGTGTGTACACTTAAGATTGAAGTGCAATTAGAGGTAATACATACCCGTTCTCGGGAAGCAGAATGGTTTCTTTCTTGTAGGTGCTGATAATGGTTAGAAACCGATGTGTGCCAAGCATGAACTTGGCTCTGGGGCTGGGTATGTGCCATGTCAGGAAGCTGCTTCACTTGCTGTAAGTTTATATGTTGCTCTATGTCTTGGTGAGTTAGCATAACCTGACTTGGATTGTTCTGGCCATATGTTGAGTCACCAAATTGTATTAAGAGCTCCTCCTCAAGAAGATCTGCTGGATCAAGTCCTGAAAATGGTTCCGTCTGAGATTCATCCTGATGAAGTAAGTTGTCTTCTAAAGAGGAAAACCCATTACTTTCTATGTGATCGTTGAAATGACTCATCTGAGAAGGAGAGCCAGATGATGTAGGAAAGTTGATATTTCCAGAGGACAATTTTGAACTGCTAAAGTTGCCCTGAGAATGCGCTGAATGCAACATTGGGAAACGGTTTGAATTCAGTGTTGCACCGGGGTTAAGAACATGCTGTGCAGTTTCTTGCTTGGTCCCTGTTACAGCTGCAAAGGCATCACCTCCAGGAAAATCTGCTAGAGAATGAGCTGACTGGTTGGTGCTAAGAGCTGCAGAAGACTGTAAAAGACTGTTAGCAGAGATATGGCTACTGGAATAAGAATAATGAGAAGAAAAGGGCTGCGTAGAATTTACAGAGCAAGAAGTCAAACCTGAAGACTGTTCATCAAAGTTGTCTTCTTGCTGACCACTAAGATGATTCCCACAAAAGTGCATTGAAGGACCTGCAGATTGAGAAAACTGTTGTACAGAAAGGGATTGTTGTGGAGTTGATGGGTCACAAACTTGAGGCTGCTGGGATGCATTGACCCTGTGCGTAGCCGAAATACCAGTTTCCAGAAAGTTTTTTGGCTGACCAAGTGTTTCCTGTCCTGAATTAATGCTGTTTCTACTTTGCGGTGAGTGTAGTGAGGTACACTGATGTTGTGGGTCACTAGACTGAAATAAGGCAAAGTCATGATGGCCCACAAAACTTTTGCTTTGTCGTATAGACTGAGAATGTCCTTGCTGATGGAAAGGGGACCCATTTTGACTTGGCACATTGCTGGCAGTTTGGTGACCCCACATAGGACTGCCATCAGCCACATCTGGGAACATCCCATTGGCCTGGGTTTGCGTATGAATAGGTGAGCAGTTGAACTGTGAACGTGGAGACATTACATTTTCAGCTGGGCTGTTGAAAGTCTGGTGATGTGGAACAACTTGATGAAGTTTGAGTGAATCAAACTGGTTTAACTGGTCAAAATCAATCTTTTGATGTGTTTGAGAGTCTTGTACATGGTTCAATGTGTCTACATGTAAAGGCTCAAACTCAGCACCCAAATTCAGTTCATCAACAAGTGAGACAGGTCCTGGTTGTACAAAAGTATCGTCAGACAAACCTAAAGTCTCATCAAAAAGGTGGGTATCATCAAAAAAGTCCATCATAGGATCAGTCATCTTGATCCTTTGTACTAGTCTTGTCTTTTAAATCCAAATGGGCCTAGTAATAGACAGCAATAAACTGCTTTGACAGGTCACAAAAGGATCCAAGGCATGCTAGTGCCAATCAACACACGCGGAGAAACACATGCTTTGTGTTTTCCAAATATCCTAGGGAACAAAAGCAAAAAATGTCAAATTACTTTACTGACTTGTTAAAACAAAATATTAAAATAAAACAGAATACTAGTACAAAACATAATTGAATAGTGAGTTTTGAAGATGACTAAACAAGCTGTGAATTAAGTGATAAAACACTACCATAATCATATGGTCATACTTTAGTGTCCAGCATCTCAATTGCCTATTAAACTGAACAAAACACAGTACTATCAATCATGTCAATTATATGAAATCCAGAGCTCAGAAACTTATCTGAAAACTAAAAATTCAGATTATGGTCTGCAACTCCAGAAGCAACTATGCTATATGGCTTCCTACTTCTACAGTATCTTCAAGAACTAGCACAAATATCATCATCATACTTTTAACAGAGCATACCAAGTCCAAAATACTTGCAGAACAAGACATTATAAAATAAAGTTCACTAAGCTTACTATAAACATATACAAATACCAACTATTACCAACATTTTATTTAAATTTCTATTCCATTTTACCAAATCAAGTTCAAAACAGATAATAGAAATTTGATTGAAACATGACCAATATTTTACACACACAGAATCAGAAAAAATGCTTAGTACATAAGGCTCTAAATTTGTTTATGCTATCCATGATAAATATCTGAATGTTCTAAAGGCACTAAAAGAACTATAGGAGGTATATTACTGTTTTCTTACATGTATAATCACAAAATCTATAAAAGAGCCTATCTGGTGTAAAGGAGTCTTATCGATTAATCTTGGGAGGAATAATTTAAAAATGTGTATAAATCGTTTGTTGGATTGTAACCGATGTGAAATATAAGTTGACATTTACTTATCATTGTATTTATTTATGGGGAGAAAAACTGGGCTTCAACCACCTGCTGAATGCTGTCATTTTGAAAAAAAAAGTTAAAACAAACAGCTTTTGTTCAGAATTTTAAACATACTTTTCGAGTACGGACAGAAAATGATGGAAAGCAAGCTGTAAGCTTTCAAAATCATTGCACTATTATAGTGATCCATTTTGCCCGGAACTATATTACCAGCATCTAAAGTCCTATAATATTTCTTGAAATGTGTACGGCTGCTTTAAATTAAAAAGGAGACTGAGTTGGGATCCAGAGAGAGTAACATCTGACTGATTAGGTGCTAGAAAGAGAACGCAGACTAATCAAACACTAATCATGAGATGAAAAGGCGACTCTAACCCCAACTCCTACCAACAACCTGCATCAGGAGCGCCCTGCGAAGGCCTGGCTGCAACCCCCCCCGAGCTCCCACGCTTGCTGCGCTGCAAAAAAAAAACTCTTCCCCTGCAGGCAGCAAACAGGGGGCTGCAATTCCCGCGGGGGTGCAGGCCATTCGGGTGAGAGCTAAGGGGGCGGCGGCGGGGTTTTTCCGGAGCTTCTGCAGCTGCGTCAGGCAGCGTCTCGGGGCGCCATGATGGCTGATGTCTGCTCCCGGCTCCCTCCCCCCCACAGAATCAGCGGGGTGCACCCAGCGCAGCCTCGAGCCCGGAACCCGCCACCGACCAGCAGCCATGCCAAGCTGGGCCCGCCACAGCCAGCATACGGCCGAGAGGAGGTGCCCCCCTCCCTCAGAGACCCCCGAGCACCACTGAGGCACAGGCGTCACGAGCATCCACGCCCCTCCCTGCTTCTCTCCACCCAGGTGAATCCACGCTCCCCCCCCCCTCCCCTAACCCCTGGCCTGGCCGGCCGTGGCCCCGCGCGCGCACACTCTGCCCACCTCGCCGCCGCCACCACCAGCACCACCGCCTGCCTACCTGCTAGCCACAAGCGCCAGCTCCAGGCCTAAGTGTGGGGGGAGAGAGCGCCGAGCGCCAGGCGCGGCCCGTCTACCAGCCACCGATTCATCCGCCAGATAGGCGCTCCGACAACTCGCTGGCTGCCTGAGAGCTCGGAAGTCCGACCGCGGAGGAGACCTGTCAGGCTCCAAGTCGAACGCCTATCCGACGGAGCGTTCTCAGCCAGCAGGCCGCGGCTGCCGACAAGCGACGAGCTGAAGGGCTCGGCGTTCTTCTAGGCTGACCTGGGGCTGGGGAGATGTGGCTGAGAGGAAGGGAGGGGAGGGATTCGGCGGCCTCGGTCTCTTGCGCCTGGGGCCGGGCGTGGCGTGCGTGCGTGCAGCTCCGGAAACTTCATGTCCCTTCCTCTGACGGGGGTCGGCTGATGGATACGTGGTGTGTGTGTACTGCGGGCGCGGATCTCCCTGCTTAAAACGCAGCTTCTTTCTTTGGCCAAACAGTTGCCCATCTTTCAGCCGTCTCTTTCTCTTCTAAATACCCGTTAAATTAAACATATCTGTAAATGTTTTAATCAGCGATCTATGTATGCATTTGCTGCTGTGTAAAAGATCTCTTTTACTTTTGATAACGTTCCTCGTCGTACCCTTCTAAGCCCTTGAGTAAAACTATTTTCTTAGCCTGATTTTTCTATAAACAAATCTATAGGCATATGTCATTTTAAAGGGGCAATGATTAATACATTGTCACCTTTTTTATATTTAAGAGCATAAGATTTGCCATACGGGGTCAGTCCAAAGGTGCATGAGGCCCAGGATCTGGTGTCCAACACTGCCCAATTAAGGTCACCAGTAGCTGGCAGGATCCCAGAAGGTCAATAGATTCCGTGCTGCTTATCCCAGGGATTTCCCCAAGTCCACCTTAATAATGGTTTGTGGACTTTTCTTCCTGCCAAGTACTTGTCCAAATATTTTTTTTTAAACCCAGCTACACTAACCACTTTTACCACAGCCTCAGGCAATGAATTTCAGAGTTTAAGTATGTGTTGTGTAAAAAAATATTTTGTCTTAAATGTACTACTCCGCAATACATTTAAGACAAATAGGCTGTGGTTAGGAACCATGACCACCTTCTTCAGACTTGTATTTTTCCCAGTTTATTTGCTGTTTTAAGAAAAGCACTACGTAAGGTGGCCAACTTTGCCAAACTGTTTTGCAGGACATAAATATCATACAAGCAAGTGTCTTCCTGAGATCTAGGACAGTCTACATATAAAAAAAAAAAAGTGGAGAGGAAATGACTCTCTGCTCACCCAAATTGTTGAGACCAGGGATGGCCAATTCTAGTCCTCAAGAGCCAAAAATAGACCTGGTTTTCAGGATATCCACAACGAATATGTATGAGAGAGATTTGCATGCACTGCCTCCATTGTATGTAAATCTATTTTATACATATTTGTTGTGGATATGCCGAATACCAAGCCTGTTTTTGGCTCTGGAGGACAAGGGTTGGCCACCCCAGGTACAGAATATGCTCAAGGCACTTATCCTATTTCATGTCTAAATGTTGGGGATGGAGAGTGGTCTGTGCCTGCTTGAGTGTATGCTTTGTGAAGCTGCTGTCAATTATGCACTGCCTGAGGGGAGAGTTGCAGCTTTAACTAAACGTACGTTCCTTCCTAGGAGCCCCAGTGTGAGTCTTAGCCTCTCACCTCTCTCTGCCTGGTCTCCTTACCCATTTGAACTCTGTTTCATCTTTTATCAAGTACTTATAGACATCCACCGTATATAGGCGTGCAGAACATAGGCCATCTTTTCCTGTTTTCTATTCTTCAGTCAATATCATTGTGTTCCCCCTAGTGCAGACACTCCCTGGGATGAAAACTATTCTTTGCTTCTTCCTTCCTGCAAGAAAACCAGTAAGAAACCCCAGAGAGAGAAGAGGTCCCCAAAACTTACTTCCAGAGATCCAGGCAGCGTTTGGTTTCCCTTGAGCACCAAACATAGCGGGTCATTCATCAAGATGTGTTATGGCGTCAACGCAAGCTATGACGCATTAACACGTGTGTTAATGCCATAATGCATGTGAAAAGAATTGTAACGCACAGCACGAATGTAAATTTTTGGGAGGGGCAGGATCAGGGAGGAGTTTGGGTGGGATTTAGTTAAATGAGGGGCACTATTGCACGGTTTTAACTCTGGAAATAATTACAACTTTTTTCCTGGCGTTAGGCTGTGCGATTTGCCATTTCAGGCATGAAGTGAAAATAGGGATGTGCTAAGTTTACCACCCCACACGATACTACCGATGCAAAGCGGTAAGTTACCACCTGGTGCAGTAATTGTAAATTTTCCATAAACATGCCCCTTTTCTTAACGCAGGTGATATCAATGCATTATTAGCACTGATGAATCTAGGGGATAATGAGTGCTTTTGTTTTCCTCCTATCCCAATAGGTAAAGGGATGAGTTAGAAATTATATTTTTCTTAAAGTTAATTTTGTGAATTCTTTTTGGTAGGTGGTGATAAAGATAATACGTTCTAGAAGTAGACATACTCATATGAAAATAAAACACAAATATGACTAACAAAGTTCATTCTGATCCTAGGGAAATATATGAAGGGAAATTATCCCATGCTACCCTACTCAGTCAAGGGTATTATTGCTATTTTTAAAAAATAGTTTAAAAATTTTGGGCATTTATTTCAGTTGGGGCAAGTTTTTACTTTCAGTTAATCACAGTGAGATTTAGTGGCCATTATTAGTAATGTATATTTTAATCTTGAATACTCAGCAAAGAAATCTATCTTTCAGCCCCCAGGGAAAATGTTCTGATTCTTATTGCATAACTTATTGAGTCACCAGCTGCTGTAATCAAGCACACCTGGCAGTCTCTACATTGGTATAGAAAATAAAATCGTCTTGCTATCCAAGTGTTCTTCACTGCTGATACCACAGATGAATAGTCTTTCCTTCCATGGTCTCTAAACTGATCTCTTGCAATTTTGTAGCATATCGAAGCAGAGAGGAGGAGGAGAGAGGTGACCAATAGGGCTGTGCATTTGTTTAAAACAATATTGTTTATTTCATTTTATTGGAACCATGAATCAAAAGAAAAAAAAACACCAAACTTATTATTTTTGGAGTATCAATTTAATGTGCACTAACCATAAAATTAGAGAAAAATAAACGAACCCCCCCCCCCCCCCCCAAGCAACCATTTTAAAAACGAAACCAAGAAAAAAATCACGAAATAAAAGTGACATGAAAATAAAAACATTGCTCATGCCTACAGTGTATTGCAGTCTTTAAAGGTTGTAGTCTAGGTTGCATTTACACAGTGCCATCAAACAGAAGAAAATCATCTCTGCATACTTTCAACATCACAAGGGAAAAAAACAAGCATACTATCAGTTTATAGTCTCTTCTTCCAAGGTGAGATAAACACTCATGGGCCTATGTAATAAAGCTTAGCATGCACATTACATAAGAACATAAGAACATGCCATACTGGGTCAGACCCAGGGTCCATCAAGCCCAGCATCCTGTTTCCAACAGTGGCCAATCCAGGCCATAAGAACCTGGCAAGTACCCAAAGTATTAAGACTGTTTTGCATGTGCCAGAAATAGTATTCTGTGCAGTAAGGCCTTATCATGCACATTAAAACAGTCTGAAGAGATTTATTTATTTAATTCTTTTATATACCGACCTTCATGACGGGTGTCATATCAAATCGGTTTACATGGAACAAGGGGTAAACATTCTTAACAACCGTTTAACAGTAAAATAATCAGAGGAGGTAAAAAAAAGTTACATATAACAAGGAGCTCAAACTTGGGAATATAAGAAAGAGAAGGACAGAAGGATAACCAATTGATTAAATGGTTTCACTATGTAAGTCAGGTAGGCTTGAGATGTAGAGTTCCAAAGTGAAAAAATTAAGGGAAAGCTTGACTAAATAGCCAGGTTTTAAGTTTTTTACGAGATGTTAGTGGGACTGTGCTAAACATTACTGTCTATGCGTATGTAAATGAAAGAGCATCCCAGAACACTCCTAAACCACCCCCTTTTTTTCCTATTAATATTTATGTGCAACACCACAAGTATGTGTGTACTCACAGTGTTTATAAACTAGCATATCCTCGTGTACATGCTACTTACACACACATATATGCCTGTTTTATGTGTGTAACCCACAGGATTTTAAGGCATAAAACATCTTTCCACACTTCTGGAAAACAGAGACAAAATGTACAGGGAGATTCACTCAAAAGAGGCCCCGGATATTCTGTTGTAATCTCCGTTAGGATGAAGTAATATGAACCAAAAAAATACGCCACATACCTTGATGTATGTGTAATCTTTTGCATTACATGCGATGCTGGAAGTGCTCGCCGTTTTCCGCCAGACACATTCCTTTGCTGCGCTTCATGTTCCTGAACGTGTCTGTGAGCATATCGGGGGACTAGCAATTTCATGTTGGATGTTTTCCTTCCAATCTTCCATAGTGCGAGGCTTGTTCCGATAGACTTTTCATTTGAGCATACCCCAAAGGAAGGAGGCTGCTGGTGTCAGACCCGGCGACCACGGTGGCCAAAGCCCCTTTGAAATTACCCTGTTGCCGAAAAAGGACTCAATTTCTTTTATTCTCTTTGCCGATGACTGACACGTTGCTCCATCTTGCAAACATAGGTTAAACATCGTGACGGCTGTCCAGCACCTACCTCATTGCTCCGACGCGGGGGCATCCCGACTTGTTCGAAGCTCCATATACTGAGGAGCACATTTCATGTTGTTTCATTCAGAGTGCTTCGTCCTAGTGAGAGTTATTACAGAATATTCAGGGCCTCTTTTGAGTGAATCTCCCTGTACATTTTGGACACTTCAACAAATCCACATTATTTACAGAACAAATATGTGTTCTCAACCAGAAGGATGACACACAAATGGTGTTTAAAATTGTTTAACGTCCAAATACAAAAGGTGTAATGCGAGGCACATTGGGATCCACTAAAGTAGCAAGAGAGTTCAGTCAGTAACATGAGTTTGCAAAGCAATTCTTTTTTAAATAGTCATATCAGGAGGAGGTGATTTCAGTCCTCCGACATGGATCTGTTGTGCTGGGAGTGGACCCTTGGCCTGGTGCAGGAGAAGTCAAGAACAGGCAAAGGTCAGTACCGTGGCATCAGTCTGAAGGGTACTACCAGGGATGGAGAGACGAAGGAGCAGGAGATGCTGGAACAGGAGACACAGGAGACGCTGGGACTGGAGACACAGGAGATGCTGGAATGGGAAACGCTGGAACTGGAGACACAGAGAGACTGGAACAGGAGACACAGGAAACGCAGGGAGGCAAAGTTTCTATCACAAAGTGATCGACCCGATTGCCAAGGCAAGGAAGTGGAGTCAGACCACTTCCTTTTAAGCAGCGATCAATCAGGGCGCGCCACGGAGCTGGGATCCGCCCCGGCCCTTTAAGAGGCCAGGCGGTGCACGCGCACGTGCCTAGGGGTAGGGCCGATGCCATGGAGGAAGCCGAGCCCCACCGTGAGGCCTGGCCCGGAGCAGGAGCGTAGGGGAGCTGGAGACGCCACGAGCTGGAAGCGGCCATGGAGGGGACGTGCCCGGAGCTGGTGGAAGGCATAGTGAGGTGAGCAGGTCTGGCCGCGGAGCGAACGCGGCCGGGAAGCGCACCAGGACCATGTTTTGCCACTCTGCTGCATTGGGAGGGACAGAAGCCCAAACCAATGAATAACTGTGTTGAAAAACAGTGTATCCTAAAAACAGCCAGCATCTCCAGACTCACAACAGAGTATCACAGTAGACTACCCCGTCCCCCTAGAAAATATGTTGTCACATATTCAAGAGGGACCTCATCAGGGAATTGTCAATAAATCTGCGAATAGGGGCATGAGGAAGCACCAGGGGAGCCCGTCACAGGACTTCTGAAGGAAATACTAGTTATGACGGGGATTCCATCGGGTGTTCAAACATCGGGTGTCAGGTTAGGTAGCAGGGGGAAGGGAGAGAGAAGCCGCTAAATGTTTAAAATTGCTTATAACAGTGTTATAACAGTGTTGCTAGGTCAATATCTAAGTTAATGACATTTTCATGCTCATTACCTTGTGCTTGGTCTGGCCAAAGACTATTGCAGGCACTCTGAGACTTGCACCACAACAGTGGTTTTCTGGGAGGCCCTGACCCCCCTGGTTAGTTACTGGTCACTGATGCAGGGAGGCCCCATGGGTTAATATTTTCAGGGTTTTCCTGTGGAAACCGTTGGACTTTGGTTATACTGTCTTCTATTGCTCCTCTCTTGTCTTATTGTGTCCATATTTTGTCCTGGTTTGACATGTCCTCTGTATCTGTGATAACCGGCAGGGATTACTATGGCAACCTGGGTTTTAGAGTCCCAAATTCTCATATTGGTTTTTATTGTAACTGTACCCCTGTGTCTACTGCCCATCCAATTGTTTTCTACCCTTCACCTTTTATTTCTTGTGCTTTATTAAACATTAGATTTCTCAGTTCAAATTGTGTAAGAGACCTGATTGACTTGGCTAAAACGTCCACAAGAATATTTTTTACTTTTACAAATGTAGGGGTGGGTGATCGGAAGTGGGGTTGCTGTTATTTTTCTGAATATCCTACGATTGAGAGAATTGTCACTACGACCTTGCCATTCTATTGATGCAATTCCTGTCGCACCTTTCTACTAGACTGGCATCTCTCTTGTTTTGTAATCCACCCGATTCTTCTTTTTTCACACTCGCTGCAGCTATGGAAATTGTGGCTGACCTCTCCACTTAGTGATCATTTTAGGAGGTTTTAATGTTCACTTTGACTGTCCGGATCGCCTTTCTCTCTTTGTCATCCGAGTTAGTCCTTCATCAATGGATCAGTTTTCCCACCCGCGAGGCAGGCCACACCCTAGATCTCATCTTTTCATCTAAGATTAACCTCTTGATTACTGCCTCTATCTGTCCTTCCTTTGGCAGACCAAAACTTAATTTTTTTTTCATCTCAATCAGGAACTGTCAAGATTTCCACAATGTGTTAATTTATCTCAGTTTAGGGACCTAAAAAATATGAATATGAGTAACTCAATTGGATGCTTTCCCTACTGACTTTCATGCTGTTTCTTCTGCCCAGAAAAATAATCTGCAACAGAGCCCTTAGTACAGCAATTAATAAAATTGCTCACATTTCTCATCGTATGTTCTCTCACGAGTCTTTTAATCCCTGGTTTCATTCTGGCCTTAGATCACTGAAGAGGCAGGTGCATCACTGTGAGCACACATGGCATAAAGTTCAAATAGGAAAAATTGGGCCGAAGCCAACAAACATTATCTATACAAATTTCTAGCTGCCAAGAAGTTTATTTTCAACAAGATCAGGTCAGCTGAGTGCAGTCCAAAGCAAAGCAATTGTTTAAAACTGTTGCCTGGTTATCAGATCTTTTGTCACTTCCTGTTGTTCTGCAGATTCTTTTGCTTCTTTTTTCTCTAATAAAATCAGCTCAATCTGTAATGCCGTGACCGCTCCCAATCTTCCTAAGGATTTGTTTTTACCCCCAGATATTGCCTCTCTTCCATCTACTCAATTTTTGCGAGTTAATCTGACATCTGCTGCAAATATCAGTCTATTTATGAAATCTTTACGTCTCACCACATCTAAATTGGATCCAGTGCCATCAGATTTATTACAAAATCTAGCCTTTGCTCTATCAGATCTCATTTCTTCTGGATCCTTTCCTGATCAGTAAAAAACCACTAGGATCTACCCTCTCCTTAAAGAGGAGTCTTTAGATTTAAGTGTCTTAGCGAATTATGGACCAGTTTCTAACCTAGCTATGATTTAGAAAAGAGATCAGCTCACTGACTTCATCGGCAAGACCAATGTTTTACATCCCTATCAATCTGTTTTTTGCAAGGCCCATAGCTGCAAAGAATCAGATATCAGACTCCATTCAGATGCAGGTAAGGACGCACTCACTGTCTTTCTAGACATGAGCAAGGCTTTCATACCATTAACCATCTGCTATTGATTTCACGTCTTGAGGAAATTGGTCTTGCCGATGGGATCGTGATCTGGTTATCTCCTACTTATCAGGAAGTTCATTTTAAGTTGAATGGAATCAGCAGGTGTCAGATCCAGTTTGTTTGCTTTTTGGTGTCCTACAGCGTCCTATTTTCTCTCCTCTCTTATTTAATCTTTTATCTCTGTCGGCCACACTTAGGGGTAGATTTTCTAAATCTACGCGCGCGCGTACTTTTGTTCGCCCACCAGGTGCGAACAAAAGTACGCCGGATTTTATAAGATACACGCGTAGCCGCGCGTATCTTATAAAATCCGGAGTCGGTGCGCGCAAGGGGGTGCACATTTGTGCAACTTGCGCGCGCCGAGCCCTGCGCGCGCTGCCCGTTCCCTCCGAGGCCGCTCCGAAATCGGAGCGGCCTCGGAGGAAACTTTCCTTCTACCCCCCGCACCTTCCCCTCCCTTCCCCTACCTAACCCACCCCCCCGGCCCTATCTAACCCTTCTCCCTACCTTTGTTGACAAAGTTACGTCAGCCGGAGGCAGATGTAACTTTGCGTGCGCCAGCAGACTGCTGGCGCGCCATCACCCGACCCAGGGGCTGGTCTGGAGGCCTTGACCACAACCCCGGGCTACTCCAGAACAAAGACAATTATATCATATATTTCCCATATTACCACATAGAAATTGTTTACTCATCAATAATACTATATTTGATTTAAGATCTTTATGTTTAATGTTCTACGCTCTTCACTCTGGCTTTCCGGTAACACTCTCTAAACTTATCATTACTTACTCTCCAGCCAGGAGCCTCTGATCTCAAATGGGTTATCTCCATCTCCCTTCTCTATCTTGACATTACTAAAGAAACCTCTTTTAGTTATGAGGCTTTGCACTCTGGAATTCTCTCTCCCTCCCTTCCCCATCAACATCTGGGCCGAATCTGACTGTTTAAAATTCAGGAAAGCAGTAAAAACATGGATTTTCAATCAAGCCTACAATTAGACAGACATTATTTCTAGAAACATGAGATACAGCATCTTCTTTCCAGCATAATAAAAATCTGTGTTACGACTATGGCTGCTACGCAGCCACCTCACCACCAGAGGTCCCCCACGAGCATGCTCTCCTGGCTGGCCCAGTCCGCCCTTCTTTTCTACTCTATGTTTCTGACTTCCTGTATAACCCTGTCTAGCATTTCCCTCAGTGCTTCGGCATCGAGCTCGTCTGGGCTACCTGCTCTAGCCTACTGCCTCTGTGTGGCCTTCGGGCCTTCTGCCTGCCTCTGTGTGGCCTTCGGGCCGTCTGTCTGGCCTTTGGGCTTCTGTTCTGCCCTGCTGTCTTTGGGCTTCTACCCTGCTCTGTTGCCTTCGGGCATTCAGCTTAGTTATGCTGCCTTTGGGCTTGTGTGTTTTATGTTTAGTGTTGTAATGTTTGGTTAGTCTGTCTGGACATTGTCAGTCTTGTTTTCCTCGAGTTCCCTTAGTCCCGTCACTCATACCAACAGTCAGTATCACCCTAGAGGATTGTATTCTGTATGTAGAGTTTCTGAACTGCAGGCTCTGTCTTGCTGGGAACCATTCCTGTGAGTGACTCTGGAGGTGATTCAGCTGCAAACTGTTTACCTTTGGGAAAAAAAGATAGGTGTCGGATTTTCACTTGAATCAATTTCTCTGCAGTCTCTGGACAGGGAGAGAGCTGTGGATAATTATCTCTCTCCCTGTCAAGTGGCATATCATGAGGTATTTATCGGTTTCTAAACCTCTCAGGAAGATGAACTGGTTGTTTATACACCACGGTGGGAGTAAACAGGGTAAGCCATGCAGATGACATACAATTCTACATCCCTTTCGACAAAACATTTGAAAAAACTGCAACATCTCTGTCAACAAACATGAAGGTCATACAACAAAAACTGTGTCAACTCTAAACCCCCAAAAATCTGACATTGTGTGGTTAAGGAGAGATAACACGATAATCAAACTGCCAACCCTAGACCTAGGAATTACTAATATTACTCCCTCAGATCAAGTATGAGACCTAGGAATTATGATCAACGAGAACTTCACTTTGAAAAAGCATATAAGCAAATTAATCAAAACAGGATACTCCAAGCTAAGAATATTATATCGACTGAAACCATTGCTAACAATACAGAACTTCTGCACTGTCTTACAAACACTATTTTTAAACTTAGAATACTGCAACTCCATTTTACTAGATCTACCCTCAGATTTAGAATAACCACTACAGTTACTTCAAAATGCCTCTGCAAGACTCTTACCAGGGATAAGGAAATTTGAACACATCACCCCCTCACTGATTGCCCTGCACTGGCTTCATGTACAATCCAGAATTCATTATAAAGTATTAACTCTAATTTTCAACGTCATCAACAATATTAATATTAATCCCCCTTCCCCCCCCCCCCTGTCTAATGACCCCAATCTCAACATCACCACAGCCCAACCCTTCGTAAGGGACCTTGGAGTTCTCCTTGATCAACAACTCAGCATGAAGAAGTACGTCAGCTCCATACTTAAAGAAGGTTTCTTCAAACTCAATGTCCTAAAAAAACTTAAACCACTACTATACACCCAAGACGTCCACACAGTGATCCAAGCCACTATCTCCTCTAAATTGGACTACTGTAACTCACTCTTCCTAGGGCTCCCCTACTCCATAATAAAACCCCTACAAATGTTACAAAATGCGACTGCTAGAATCATCTCAAATACCCGAAAATCTGAACACATCACCCCTATCCTTAAAGACTTACACTGGCTCCCTATCCCCTCCTGAATTCACTACAAAACCCTGACCATTGTACATAAATCCATTCACGCTCACAATTCCAACTGGCTAGACATTCCTTTTAAGACTCATCAGTCTACCTGGCCCACCAGAACTGCCAACAAAGGCACTCTACTAGTACCCTCCCTTAAAACAGCCCACCTCTCCTCCACACGCGACCGTGCCCTCTCAATTGCTGGCCCTTCACTCGAACTCCCTCCCTCCAAACTTACGCCTTGAACCATGCACCATCAAATTTAAAAAGAAGTTAAAAACATGGTTATTTAAACAAGCCTATCCGGATTAGCCCTCCCCCTCCCTCCTACGATGCTATACTATCTCCCATATAGACTATCCTATATTCCTTATATTAAGGAGCTCTATGTTCGCCTGTTGTTAAGCTACATTTCTACGCTGCTCTTGTGTTATCCCCCTCCCAGTTCTTTCTCCCTGTTAATATGTACTTTCAAACCTGCTGTTCAAATGTGAACCGGTATGATGTCCCTACTAATACCGGTATATAAAAGTCTCTAACTAACTAACTAACTAAATTAAAAAAATGTTTATTAGGAGTTACAGTTCAACACTACACACCACAGAGAGACCTAAGGTCACAAAACAAAGGATTTGTGATGGTACCTTCTACTCGGAACACTCACCTAACGTAAATAAGATACCAAATGTTCTCCAGAGCAAGCCTCAAGTTGTGGAACTCGCTTCCAGATTCAATGTATTAGATAACTGAAAGAGTTTCAAGCATGAACTGAAAACATGGCTCTTTAGAAATGCATACGATTTAACGTAAAATACCTTTGTGCTGATAACTTCAATGTCAGTAATGAACGATGTAAAGTGTATTGTTAGTAGAATTAAAATTTGTATTTATTGTTGTGTTGACCTAGAAAATGTATGAATACGAACTGGATTATATAGCAGCTATTGCGATGTCCTAGAAAATGTATTTGCTGTGGTGTTGACCTAGAATGTGAAATTGACACACAGTATGTGATCGTTGACCAAGAATATGAATGCTGATATTGTAAACTTTTGTGATCTTCTTTTGGAACGATGGTATATAAAATACCTAAATAAATATTGACATATGGTGTGTGCAGCTGTGCATACAAACAGACACATGCATATGGACAGCCAGGCCAACACAGCTTCGACAATAAGCAATCTTGCTTTTTTGCAAAACCTGCAAGAAAATGCTGTTTGGCTCCCACTTGTACTTGCAGCTTCATAGATGATTTGTAGTTTAAGATAATAGCGTGGTGTACAGTAAGAAATTACTTCTCTCAATGATTTTGTGTATATATATTGAATATAAATGGTGAGAGCACTGACCTCAGAAGGACTCTACATTCCAGCCGTCGAGTAAAAGACCCAACCTCTCCAATCTAAACCTTCTAGGTTACCAGGTAAAATTAACTTTAGCCATCTAAAAGCAAAGTCGCTCACCTCAAGGTTAAAAAGTACATTTAACAGCAGAGAATAATAAGTGATGTCCCATGCTCCGATTAAATCAAGGTGAACTAATAGAAAATAAAATAAATAAATAAATGCAAAGGTTGGGAGCACTAGCAGAATGCCTATAAGTGAAGAAAATGGGTTTTCAGGAATAAAAAAAATGGAATATAGGATTATTTAATCATAGGGTTCAGTAGTGCTACCCAACATCCCAAAGCAGCTCAGAATGTCCAAGCAAAGTGAAAGCTATGACAGCCGAGATGGCTTCAGTGTAAGGAGGCTGAGGAAGGACACTAAGGAAAGAGGCAAAAGGACCAGGTCCCCTGACCCCATAGTAAGTTTATAGAAATATAAAAACCATGAAAATTGTTTCCATGATGTCCTTAGGAGCAATCAAGGTTTAATGTATTTGAAATTAACACGGAAGCACCCAATCTCAGTTATGTCTGGGAAGTAGTCCAACGTGGACCACCTAACCATGCCATTTGAATCTTCAGGTACTTTTGTTGTAGAACAGATAGGAAATTGTGTTTTCAACTTATTGATTTTGTTTAAGAATACAGTGGCACATTCATTGCAAGAAGTCTTTGAATACATATCTATAGGCTGATTGAATGGGATACACACAAATGCCCAAATAATGAATGCCTCAGTAGCCAGACATGACTAATATAATTGACTAAACAAAAGCAGAGCAATGGATTTCTTCAATACACATCTAAAAGTTGATTGAATTGAACAAAATACACAAACATGTGACCTATATTCCTGCAAATTTTGCACAAAAACTATAAAGCCAACAGAAGAAAATATCAAAAGAAGAAAAAGCAAGCAAATCAAGCCAACACGAGCAGCTGATTCAGCAAGACACAAAAGAAGCCCAAAGTGAGAACTTCAGACTACCCTAAGATCCAGAGCCACCAGCAGAGAAGAATTAGAGAGTTACCACTTTCCTCAGATAGAGATCGTCCCAGAGAAACCACAAACAAATCCCTGTAATTAGTGAGTTAAGACTAAAAATCGATCATTATGAATGAAACGGAACTTTTTTTTTTGCTTATTTCTTCTACAAGATTTTGAAAGAGAAATTGCAGTTATTTGAGTGATATTAATTATTCCTAAATTGTAATGTATAAAATGGTCAGTTATTGTTGTAGCAATTAGCTAATGGAGCATTATTTATTCTATTATCTTATATAAATAAAGTGTTGTGCGACAACAGCTGGTTTCCTAAAATGGATGGTATAATCCTTTGAAGGCTAAATACAAGACCAATATCAGTAAGCAGCACGAGAGAATTTGAAAAGCACTTTGAAGAAAGAGTCAAAGAAGGCATGAAGCCCAGAGGATACAGATTGGGATGGTGAATCACTGGAGTCCATGTGTAACCAGTCCTGGAACCCAAGGCGCTGAGTAAATGCCAAAGCAGTTGGAATGGAGGCAAAACCATTATAAAGGCACCAAGAGAGGAATAAAGCAGCAGATGCGCTGGCCTTTAAAACCACAAAAGCATAGGTGCAGAGCAGGGCAGCAGGAAGAGCGGCATCAAAAGCACAGAGTGTAGAGTGATGCAGGAGCACAGTATTTTGAATAAAAAAGTCAGGCTGGGTTTTGGCTTCGCAGGACAGAATCCATTTCCTGGACAATTTCTAATGATTTATGGAAAGTGCTCGATAGAAATAATGGGCCTGATCAGGGGCAGATTGGCCTATCGGGGGAATCGGGCGTCCCCCGGTGGGCCGGTCGCGCTAGTCACGTGGGCGGCGAATCCCTGGGAATCTGCCGCTGGGCCTGATTTTAAAAAGCATTTCCTGCAGGAAAACTGGATTTTACTCGCGTAAGTGCACTTTACTGGAGTAAATTGCATTTATTTATTTTTTTATTTATTTAAAATCTTTTCTATACCGTCGCTAAGTTAAATACCATCGCAACGGTTTACATGTTGGCACATAAATTAAGGTGATTGAGTGCGTACTATGTAGTACATTCTAACAGGTGCCGCAAAAGGTTTGGTTACAATATATCAAAAGAAAAAGCAATCAATTGAAAAGTGAAGTAGGTCATGCCCAGGTGTGCCTTTACGGTACCAATCACTGGTAAAATTCTTATTCTACAATAGTAGCTACATTTACGCGCGCTACTAAGATTCAAAAAGGGTAATTTGCAAATCCCACTGCTTCTCCTTGTGATCTTGGGCAAGTCACTTTACCCTCCATTTCCTCAGGTGCAAACTTGGGGCCGGATTTTCAGAGGATTTACGCGCGTAGGGGGGGCATAAAGCCCCAGGACGGGTAGCGTGTGCACATGTACGCCTGCGCGCTGCTTTGAAAATGTACCCCTTATATTGTAAGCCCTCTGAGGATAGGGAAATACCTACAGTACCTGAATGTGATCCACTTTGAAGCCACCTTGTCATTGTTGCAACCGTCCCTTCCCGACGGCTTCACTCCGCCTACCTTTCTTTCTTTGTACCTCCTCTCGCTATGGATGGACGCCTGGCTGCCGCAGCGTTTGCCTGCCGTCCTCTCCGGCATCCCCGGTCCAGCTTGGGCGCTGTCTCCCGCCATGCTCCACTGGTACCTTAGGGCGCGCGCGCTGCACGGCCCTCACTCTTATTTCCTACTTGGCGCAAACCTCAGGGGCGTCCCCCTGTGATGATGTCACGCTGCCCGGATATTTAAAGCCTACGATATTTGTTAGCCTTTGAGTTAGCAAGGGTGATTCTTACGGATGGGATTCGCTCTCCGTACCCAGCTACTCTGCCTCTCCAATATTCCATTGGACTCTTAACGCTAACGGGTACCCGCTCCTCGGGGGCCTCACTTGCTTTTCAGGTCACTATCAGGAAACCGGTACTCGCTCCTCGAGGGCCCATGTTCTCCGACTCGCTGCCTGCTCCCACCTTCTCTTCTGCCTGGAAGGATTCGCTATCTTCAACACCAGTGAGTACTACCATCTTCACCTCAGAGCTGTTCCCTGGAACCAGGTACTCGCTCCTCGAGGTCCTGCCTCTGTTCCAGCCCTAGTGCCATCTCCTACGTGGAACCGCTGTGTGAGTACATTACCTTCAAGCCTCTCAGCGATCAGGTACTCGCTCCTCGAGGTCCTGCCTCTGTTCCAGCCCTAGTGCCATCTCCTACGTGGAACCGCTGTGTGAGTACATTACCTTCAAGCCTCTCAGCTCTCAGGGATCAGGTACTCGCTCCTCGAGGGCCTGCCTCCGTTCCAGCCCTGGTGCCATCTCCCACGTGGAACCGCTGTGTGAGTACATTACCTTCAAGCCTCTCAGCTCTCAGGGATCAGGTACTCGCTCCTCGAGGGCCTGCCTCCTTTCCAGCCCTAGTGCCATCTCCTACGTGGAACCGCTGTGTGAGTACAATACCTTCAAGCCTCTCAGCTTTCAGGGATCAGGTACTCTCTTCTCGAGGGCCTGCCTCGGTTCCAGCCCTAGTGCCATCTCCTACGTGGAACCGCTGTGTGAGTACATTACCTTCAAGCCTCTCAGCTCTCAGAGATCAGGTACTTGCTCCTCAAGGGCCTGCTCTCCCTATCCTGGGGTTCTCCATACTGGGGCTTTGTGCATATTCCACTGTACTCATTCTCAGTTCTTTCCACTACAGCACTGCTACCGGAGGAGTCGCTGTTCCAGCGCCTGAGGGATACTAGCCCAGCCGGGCTACTTCTGATGCTCACTACTGCTACCTCTGGTGGCTTCATCACATTGTCTAATAAAAGATCAATCTCTGTTTGTGTGTCCAGAGCTGAGCATGACCTGTGGCCCCTCACGGGACTTCCCCCCTTGGGTGTGGTCAGCTGCCACAGTGTCCAAGGGTCCACCCAAACCTCACTAATTATAACAGTCATATAGTGTTGACACCTGTGGAAGAGCTGGTTCTCAGTACTATGAGGCCAGAGGTCGTTGTCGGCGTGCACACACAGTTCGGCGCTGACACAGAAGCAAGTCAAGGTATGCATAAACATATCTTGTTTGCATTGCATGTTGACTTTTGGGTTCATGAGGAGTAAACTGACAACTCTAACTGCAACCTCTTTCTCCATCTTTCTGCACAGATCGAGGGAATGATGGTGACATAACTAGCAACGAATCCATTCCCATGCCTGACGAATTTGTATTCCCCATGTTGAACGTGGACTTCCCCAGCCAACATGTCTCCACAGAGGAAGTGGTCATACTTAATGTCGATGTGTCTCCTGAGAGCCAACCACCTGAAGCATCTGCACCCCCCCAGAACCATTTGTAACACAACCTGAGGCATCTGTCACCATGGAACCATTTCTAGCGTCAGAACCATCTCCGCTACAGGCTGCTGCTCCACCGGCACAGGAAATGGCCTCAGTATCACAGGACCTGGAACAGGCATTATTTGGAATTGACGGCCTAAGCGAGCAGTTTATGAATGGAATCACCTCTCGACAGGATCAACACAATAACTTGATGCTCCAGGAAATGAGGTTGATCCGAGCCGACATCAATTGTGCACTGGCTTCTCACGCGATTTTGATGAAGGAAATGATGACAGAATTGATCGTCGTCGTTAGAGATGTCGCCTCAGTTTTTCGTTCCATTAACCAATAATTGTTAAATAAAAATGTTTTTTGGCCATAAACTGATTTTTCTTTATGTGGCATGCCACTCCTCACAACACACAATAGTTTCATTCAATAAGTATTCAAAATAAATTGGTTAAATGAAACTCGTACAATTTTAACATTTCAAATATATATATATTTAAACTATTTACATACTATTTATGAAAAAAAACCCCAATATTTGGTATAATGGGATGGGGAAGGAAAGGGAAGGGACCATGCCATGGGGGAAGAGGAGGATCATCGTCATTGACGCTGATCAGACGGTGACCGTCCCGCAGGATCCCGCGCCATGACGAGCAGGGATTGTGCTCCTGCCATTGTGCGCAGGAGCTCTATGATCTCCCACTGGCCATGGCGCAGGTCATGCAGGGTGGTCACCACCTGCACTGCCAGTCCGTCCTGGACATCTAGGCTGCGGATCAACCATACCTGGAGAGCCAGCACAGCATCCAGGCGTCCCTCAAGGGCTGAGGGCCCTTCCCCAGCTGCTGCACTGGCCTCCGGCCGTCGACCCACACCTGGAAGATCCGGAGAGACTGGGTTGACAATGTGAATGACGATTTCCTCCTCGTCTCCCATGACTGGTGGGGCAGGAGAGATGGGGGGGGGGTGGCTAAACAACGGGGAGTAGTTCCTTGCCTTCCTCCTCTGCCGATGTGTCTCAAAAGAGACAAAGCGAAAGCGTTACTGCTGCCACGCATGCAAACATCCAGAACGGTAGGAAGGGTAACTTGTTTATAGCCATTTTTAAACAAGACCCTCACCTCTAGCATAACCGTGAGCATGACATTTAAAAATGCAAATGTGAGCGGCGTGCCACATGGCATAAAACATCCATAGACTTTTACAAGTCCAATACTATTAAAGGCTCACCTGCTGGAGGAGCGGATTCGGAGCTTGATGACCCCTCCGAGGTGGTCTCTGAAAACAGAAATAGCAAAAGTTTCACAGCTGCGCATGCAAAGATCCAGAATGGTACAAATTATACATTTCTTACAGCCATTATTAAAGAAGACCTCGCTGCTTGCATGGTAACCATGACATTTCAATTGCTAACAGCACATACCTTCCTCTGCTCTGCGGTGGGCCCGCAGGTATTCTGGCTCCTCCCGTCAGATCTGCCTTGCCCGCTTTTTCAATGCCTCAACCTGGCGAGAATAAAACACAAATAGGAAACACAAGTTGATTTTAAACTTTGACTTTGCTTTTGAGGCAAAAAACAATTCTAACCAAACAAGTCCAGTGTCAGTTTTTCTTTTCTGACCCCCAGCAATACAAAACACCAAAATACTAAATTTAATTTAACTTGTTTTTTTTTCCTGCTAACTAGAAGTATAAGCTGTGTCATTCCTTACAAACAGCATAACCAGACCTTGGCCAACCACAAAATAGGCCTATGAACTTACCTCCCTCGGGTACGAAGACTGGGCGCTGAATTATGCCCTGACCACCCGCCAGGCCTTGTCAGCTCAGTCCTGGTCCCGCAGGTGCCCAGGGTGGAAGTCCAGGTGGGCTTCATCATCCATAATTAGAGATGCCAGCAGACTGACATCCCCCTCTGTAAAATTCTGAAGCCTCCCATGGGGCATCTTGGCAGTCGGTTGGCTGGAAAGCATAAACAAAATGGCCGACCGGGCGTGGTGTTCCACGTGCAAGCGTCCTGCATCCTTCTCCCGGCATCTGTACAGGTGATGGACCCGTGGAGCCACAGGGACGCCTAATTCTAGACGCCGGAAGAAGGCCTGGCACGGCATCCTTCTCCCAGCATCCATGTCTGCGATGGACCCGCGGAGCCGCAGGGATTCCTAATTGTAGATGCCGGAAGAAGGCCTGGCGTGGCATCCTTCTCCCGGCGTCCGTAGGTGCATCCATGTCTCCGCTGGTTCACGGAGCATCATGGACGCCGAAAAGACATAACGTAAGAAGCTATAATAAAAGGAAAGGAAGCAATTTATTGAAGATTAAATCGGAACACAATTTATTAATTTTATACTTCAAGAACTATAAATGATGCAATGGAAAACACAGAGAAGACAAGGGAAATTTCCAACTAAATTTTATTTGTTATTTTAAATCAACTTCTCTGCTTGCTGGGAAATGGTTTTATGGATGTATCACAGCTCCTGAAAGAAACACAACACAAGATTAAACATACTGTACTGTCATAAAACAATTATATCTCGAAATTTGCAGAGCTATGTACTACAATAAAAGCGCCACATCTGTATGGAGAAATGAATGTATAACAGTTAAGAACTTACACGAGAAATAAGATTCGATGATCCTTCGTCAGACATATTCCCCCTTGTGGTGTTGTCCGCCTCGGCTGCTGGATCCACAAGCGGATCTGGCGGCAAGTTTTCTGCTACCTCTGCATGCACACTGAATCGCTGACAAATGTTGTGTAGCATGCAGCAGGCAACAATGATGTTCACCACCTTTTCTGCACTGTACTGCAGGGTTCCCCCAGAGTGATCCATACATCGGAATCATCCTTTCAGAACTCCAAAAGTCCGCTCGATAACGTTTCTGGTGCTGCAATGAGCCTCATTGTAGTGTTTTTCTGCCGCAGTCCATGGAGACTGGAGTGGAGTTAGCAACCAGGGCTTACAGCCATAGCCGCCATCACCTCTAGGGGGAATAATCAGGAATGCATCAAAAACAACTTTACAGTGCTTAACATCTTAAACACATCACATATATAAATGCACACTTATTGTATACCGAACATCCCAGATATAGAATCCCAGGCCATAGCCAATGTCACTTACCAAGTAGCCAGCCTTCACCGTACTTCCCCTCTGGGAAATGGGTCCCCATAGATGAGTGTGCCAGAATGTAGGCGTCATGGCAGCTCCCAGGATACTTCGCTACAACATTTAGAATCCGAAGTTGTGCTTCGCAAACGACTTGAACATTCATTGAATGGAAGTGCTTGCGATTCCGGAATGAACTCTCTTCCTCCGACCTGGGGGTAAACGCAATATGGGTGCAGTCTATAGCACCCAACACGTTAGGCATCCCTGCAATACCCATGAACCCACTGCGGATCTGTTGCAGTTCCACTGGATCCATAGGATACACAATGTACTTCCTCATCCGCTTCATCATGGCCTTCAAGACCTGTGCCAGATGCCGTGAGAAGGAGGGCTGTATCATACCTGCAATGACACGGCACCAAGAAGTTTCGTCAACCCTGGCACAGCATGGTGGCGATTGGCCAGGAGCTCAAGGTCACTGCATAGAGGAACAGGATTGCCGTGAGCTCAGCAGGTAGGTTCGGACTACATCTCGCTCGGACATGCCAAAGAGAGTTGTCAGTGGGTGAATGATATGTCCTGGTCTACCGATGTGCCTGTCCTGTGCACGGATGACTGTCCCGCTGTGCTTGCGTGAAAAACAACACAAGAAAATCAGCATAATCTAATACATCTTGATTATTCATTTAACAAATATAGGAGCCTCAGGGACACCTTATTCTAGACGTCCGAGTAAGGTCAGGTGCAGCGTCCTTCTTCCGGCATCCGTGTCTCCGCTGGAAATGGAGCCCCAGAGATGCCTAATTCTAGACGCCGGAGGAAGGTCAGGTGCAGCGTCCTCCTGGTGTCCATACAGGTGTCCGTGTCTCCACTGGACCCGCAGAGCCTCAAAGACGCCCAGACAGAAACATTCTACCATTGGATATTAAAAAACACATATACATACCTCCTCCGGTCTTTGTGCTGGGTTCTCCTGTTGGCTATTGTCTCCAATAGGCCATCTAGAATTTGCTCGCAGAGCATTTCTTAATCTTGTTCCCACCCATTGAAAAAAGATTGCCAAAGCCAATATATACATGTAGTCCATGACGCTGTCCAATGCTGTCCGTGGGATATTCACTGACTGTCAAGAGCACAGCACCACACTAATGCCAGGGACAGGGTAGGCAGTAAAAATAGAGGATAAAGACGCAGAAAATGTGCAGGTTAAAGAAGCGCTATTTTGGGCACGCATTACTGTATCAAGGGGAATAGCTAATCTGGTCATTAAATACCATTAACATACCATCTGCATGTGGCAGGCTCTAATTGTAACACGTCATTTTCAGCACATGCTAAGGATGCATTAGAACATATACTGAATTGCACGTCTGCCTTACACACCTAAAACACGTGTCTAATTCGCGTTCAAAAGCGCGCAAGCCCGGCTGTGCTTTACTGTATCGGCCCGAATGTGAGTATATTGGCATGCTCTCATTTTCCCACCAAGTCATCTGCCTTGCCTTCAAAATTGGAAGTTGAGGGAAGTATCCAATTCATTGTACTCTTCTTCTACTAGATATCATCTTATACATTAGGGAGCACATGGGGCTGACCCAGCACACAGGATTTCCAGGAAGAAGGTCCCTAGTTGAAATCCCAGACCAGGTCTTCCACACCTTTTGACTTGGCTGGGATGAGATAATATTTTTGTAATTTCTCTGGGCCTCAGTTTACCCAGTTGTAATTGGGTAATACTAAGAAGTACTAGTAGTTTTCTTTCTCCAACCTTTTGGATATTTTAAGCAGTTCATATGTACAGTAATGTGTTTCCATACCATCCACTCAAAAAGAGTCTCCCCAAACCAAATGTGCCTGATACTTCACTTTCGATGCACATCCAGCATGGCTCTCTGCTTCAACGGCATGGGAGAAGACTTATACGTCACGCATATCCAGCATAGCTCCCTGCTTCAACGGCAGGGGAGAAGAAAAACAACCAATAAGGGCTAATAACATAGTCTGGGTAAAACAAATAAGCATGGGTGCAGCTTGCTTATTGCGGCGGCTACTACCCCTAACGAATCAAGCTAGATATTTCACTTGGATGCAGCTCCATCACTGCTCTCTACATTAAAGGTGGGGGTGGAAGGGAAATAGAACCAAGAGCTAAGAGAAACAGATAAGTATGAGAGAAAATATGTGTGAAGCTTGCTGGGCAGACTAGATGGGCCATTTGGTCTTCTTCTGCCGTCATTTCTATGTTTCTATGTTTCATATATGTTTCTAAAGTACTAAATTGTAAAGCACAAGAGGATCCCATTTGAACAGAAAATTCTATGTCATCATGAGATGTTAATCCAGGATTTCCAACTCTAGTCTCCAGTACATTTTGCAAGACAAGAAAGATCAAACTGGTACTGAGTCTGGAATTAGAAAGAATTTAAACTATATGGTTACGAAGTTAGGATGGTGACGCATTGCCCTATATAAATCCATATTATTTTTGCACAAGAAAAAGTGTCTCAATGTACATACTGAATTTTGTACTTCAAGTAATACTACAATAAAATTTGCAATGTTTTGTTGATCTTGGTAATATAATAAAGCTACAGCAGAAAATTTAAGATCTTATTTACGTGTGTAGAGATTGTACACAATCTATACCGGAAACCACGAGAAATAGTCCTTTGTTATGGTGAGAGAATAGAGAATTAGTTAATGTGGGTGTGTAGCTCCCCCATGTGGAAGTCTAGAATGGTGTGCTCTTAGAGGTGAACTTTAAAAGAGTTGATCACGTAAAAAGGCCCAGTTACATGAGTACATGGGCTAAATGCCACTTTTTAAAATAAGATTTGTGCACAAAGTACACGCAGATTTGTACGTAACATTATTTTAGCGGTATTTTGAGATGATTTTACTGTTTTTTTAGTTTATTTATTGTAAACCGATATGATGGCACCCTGATATGTCGGTATATAAAAACAAATAAACTATAAACTACACAAGCAACAGAATGCGGGTAAAAAAGGGGCATCTACATCTGGTACCTCCAGGTTAAAGCACTTTTAAGCTTTAACCCGTTCTCTCTATCGTATCTTTCATAATTAATACTTGCCTTTATCTTCCTTCCAGCTTGTTTTTAAGCTTCCAAGTTCTTGACTCCCGTTGATTGTAACTTTGACTTATTCCTATCTATGGTTATTTATTGTTTACCTGAATTGTTCCTTCAGTTATACCCTCTGTTAAATGTAAACCGATCCGATATGGTTATTTACTATGAAGGTCGGTATAAAAAACTGTTAAATAAATAAAAATCTAAAGAGTGTTTCGGGGCGGGGCCCACATTTCTACGCATAAGTTGCTATTTTAAAACCTGCCAAAGTGAGATGCACGAGTCTTATTTGTGAAAGTGAAAGCATGCCTGGAGAAGGGGTCTGGGTAATATGGGAGGACATCAGGCTGAAGAGCTAGGAGGGTGTTTCTGAGTTGCAGATAAGAATAGGCAAACTGGTGAACTATTTGGTAAAATTGTTAATTTCCTTCTTGCATGCATTTTACAAACTGAGGAATTAGACGTAAATCTGACAATTGCTAAGAAAACTATGCGAGTTAAATCTTAAGTACATAAGAACATGCCATACTGGGTCAGATCAAGGGTCCATCAAGCCCAGCATCCTGTTTCCAACAGTGGCCAATCCAGGCCATAAGAACCTGGCAAGTACCCAAAAACTAAATCTATTCCATGTTACCATTGCTAATGGCAGTGGCTATTCTCTAAGTCAACTTAATTAATAGCAGGTAATGGACTTCTCCTCCAAGAACTTATCCAAACCTTTATTGAACCCAGCTACACTAACTGCATTAACCACATCCTCTGGCAACAAATTCCAGAGTTAATTGTGCATTGAGTGAAAAAGAACTTTCTCCGATTAGTTTTAAATGTGCTACATGCTAACTTCATAGAGTGCCCCCTAGTCCTTCTATTATCTGAAAAAGTAAATAACCGATTCACATTTACCCGTTCTAGACCTCTCATCTTCTTGTGTAAATGATTAAAATTGAGAGCACGACTACATGCATAGAGCAGATTTGCTCCACTTATCTCTATAGATTTTGAATTCTCTGGGTAAATGGCTGCTTTGCTGCTATTTAGCCAAATAAGTCTCAAAAACTGCTACTTAAATAGGGTCATTTATCAAAATGCTATAAGGACTTATGGTGCTATCGCATGCGTTAAGGGCACTTTTCGCATGCGATAGCACCATAACGTATGGTGTGATGCAAATCTGAAAAAAAGAGGAGGAGTTAGGGTTTAACTTTTGGCAGAGCCCTATTGGATTTTATTTATTTATTTATTTATTTATTTATTTATTTAACAGTTTTTTATACCGACCTTCATAGTAATAACCATATCGGATCGGTTTACATTTAACAAGGGTATAACTGGAGTAACAATTCAAGTAAACGAGAGCTAAACAATAGGTAGGAATAAGTCAAAGTTACAATCAACAGGGAAAGAGAACTTGGAAGCTTGCGACAAGCTGGAAAGAAGATAAGGCAGGAAAAATATAAAGTGTTACCATAGAGCATACGGTTAAAAGCTTAATAGGTGCTTTAACCTGGAAGAGTTAATTTTAGTAGGTTTGAAGCTCCCGGAGCACCAACCAAGCTATCTGGGGGGGGGGGAGCCTAACCATAATGCCCCGATGCTAGATAGGTATTTATATTTCTATGGGAGGCCCACCTAATAACTTGAGGTGAGGTTTAGGTATTAGTGTAGGGGTTAGGGGCCACTTTGACATTCACTCTTGTGAAGATTTGATGACCCTCGGAGTGAGGAAATTCACCCAAAGATGAGATTTGTACAATGTTATCTCAACCTAGCTTGATGGACTCTCTACCTGGATAACATCAAGCTAGGTTGAGAGATATAATTATCTATTTATTTATTTATCATTTTTATATAAATTCTTTATTTATTGCTTTTTAAACAATTATATACAAGAACACTTGCATTGAAATTCTTAAGTACATAAATAACCAAGTAAAATTCTGAAACCAGAATATTGAAACAAAATATTCAATAGGCAATATTTAAATTCATGTACCTAAATAATAAAGGAAATAATGGGAGAGCATGTAATATAAGGAGCAAAATTTAGGAAATATAATATTTCAAGTTAGTGACATTCTGAATTCAGACCCCCGTTCTATTCCAAACAAAAAAAATCGCCATACTGGGCTATTGGGGGGTGCTATGTGAGTTTAGGAAGGACCTTAACTGTATAGGTTGCATGAATACATACATCTGTTGTTGATATTGCATGCAACATTTACAGGGGAAACAAAGTTTAAACTTAGCTCCAATTTTTACCACCTCCTGTCTCATATTGAGAAATTGCTTTCTTCTAATCTGAGTTTGTTTAACAAGGTCTGGGTAACACCAAACTCTTTGTCCAAAGAATAATACATGGGCGCTTCTAAAATAATTTTTAAAGATATTATTTCTGTCCATCAACAAGGCAAAAGTGACTAAAAGAGGTCTTCTCACAGTAATCTCCAATTCTTGTGACGGATCCAATATTGAGGACAAATCTGGTAAAGCTTGTTCTCCTTGTACCTCAGCGCTTCCTTGCTTAGCATATAGGTAATAGGCTTTAGTAACCACTGGTTTTATTTCATCAGGTATTTTAAGAGCCTGAGCAACATAGAGCCTAAACAAATCAAGTGGTGAGACATTTTTTATCACCGGAAAATTTAAGAAGCGTAAATTATGGACCCTTATGTTATTCTCAAGTTTTTCCAACCTTCTGTTCGTATCATTATGAGTTAATATCACAGTTGAATGTACTTTTTCCATTTCAGTCACTCGGTCTTCCATTTTTAGCAACTTTTGTTTCTGTTGTTCTATTTCAGTAGCATTTAAGTTTACTTGATTTTTCACCTCAATAACTTCTTTTGTTAGCCCCAAAATCGCCTTTTCCAGAGATTGTAGTGCTGCCCAAACCATTGTTAAGGATATTTCCCCAGGAGGTTTCTCGAACTTCAGCAGTTCTGGTTCCTCCTGCACTCGAGCAGCCCCTCCTCCACCCTTTCCAAGGCCAGTATTCTCCTCCATTTCCACGGAGTCGAGCCCTTCAGAGAGGTTCCGTCCCTCGGCACCTCTTCCCTTCTGGGACCTTAACCTTCCCCTGGGGCTCCAGTGTGGTAAGTCCTTCGTTTACTTCGGGTTTCCCCGCTTCCATCGCCGTCCCTTCTCCGAGTAACTCGGACGTTTCGGCAGCCATCTTTTTTCTCTCTTCCGCTTCCCCTGGAGGTGCTGGTCTCGCTGGCGAACCGGGACTCAGCGATGTCTCGGTCAGGGAGAGCTGGTCTCGCTCCAGAGATTGCCCTCCAGCGACCTGGTCTCCCGGTATTTATCATTTTTATATACCGACATTCAATCTCAATTGAGATATCACACCGGTTTACATTCAGGTACTGTAGGTATTTCTCTATCCCCAGAGAGGATAGAATCTAAGTTTTGTACCTGAGTCAATGGAGGGTAAAGTGACTTGCCCAAGGTCACAAGGAGCAACAGCAGGACTCGAACCCTGGGCTCCTGGTTCATAGTCCACTGCTCTAACCACTAGGCTATTTCTCCTCCCTTATATTTCTATCTAGTGTGAGGGCATTATGGCTAGTCTCTCTTTCTCTCTCCCTCCCCCTCAGTGGCCCTGATAGTAAACATGGTCCCCCCAGTGGTTGTATGTAGGAAATACCACACTTCTGGCACATCTGAAAGTGTGAAAAAGTTATCGCAAACTTGCAGTAACTTAGCTCTTTGTATAAGTATGCAAATATGTTGTTGGATATATTTACATGTATTTTATATCATGTGCACGCAATTGCGGGCATGATTTAAAATACATGAGCATATGTGTGTGCGGGCACACACACACTTGTTTTAAAGTTACCCTCTAAGAGTACATAAACCCTTAGGGCGTGGGAATCTTAAGTTGACCCTTTCAGGGACAGCATGTCCAAGGCTGTGCCTTGGTTTTGTTTAATTTTAAGAAGGAAGGCCTCTGGGATCTCTAGGATTGAGACTTTTGTTCAGAGAGGAGACAAAGAGCCTTTGCTCGAGTAGAAGATCATATTTTAGAATCCTTGTTTTGTTCCCTGAGAGGGGAGTTTTTCCACCCTCCTCATCTCATATTTTGATTTCTCTTTATGGAGTACTCAACCAGAGGCTTAGTGTATGTAAACCAAAGAAGTGGTGTTTTTCATCCAGAGAACATAGGTGGACTGTTAATAGTTCTGGAAATGAATGGGGTTTCATCCATTCCTGGATGAAGGAGACTATTTGGACCTATTAGTAGGTTCTTCATCATCTGAAGGAGGTTCAAGGAGTAAGAGAGGTGCTTATCAAGTTCTGTGAATAAGGAGAAAAGAAGAACTTCAGGAAAGGAAGGAGTTTTTGGACTGTGTCTGTGATATCAAATTGACTAAAAAGGATTATAGCCTATCAACTGGGTCTGAGCTTCCAATCTGCTCTAACATTGATTGGAGAGGAATAAAATTTTGATTTATTCATTGCAATTGTACTGTACCATGAAGATAAATTTACTTAAAAGAAGATAAGGTCACAAATCTACTTAAAGAAGAAAGGGGCTTATTTATCAAGATTTTATGTCTATGGGAAAAATGCTTAGTAAATAGGGCTCTAAAATTTGAAACAACTAAAGCTGTAAAGAATTTCAGTTTCAGTATTCATCAGTAAAAAAAAATAGTTATACTGGACACCATCTCTGCTTCCAGCATGATTATTGCTGCTGTAATCTTTAGTGCTGTTTGCAATGAACTTTAACTGGACTTACTAAATGCAATGCACAGAGCTAGAAGAGAATTCTCCCTGGAATTATGGATACTCGGATGAAGTAATATCAATGGGGTCTTTGGTTGGAGAGACTGTGCTTGAAGTGTGGTTCCTGGAGCCTTTATCTGGGATTATCAGCCCAGAGGTTGCACATACTTTTATTTTCATTCCTTAGAAACAATAACCGAGAACCACCATAACAATCTAAACAAATTAATTTGCTTTTTGAAATTATAGAGCTGTCGGTATTGTCAGACGATGGCAGCCATGTGATATGGCTAATTCATGTCTCAGTCAAAGAAATCCCAGCTTTATGAGGTATGTGCATGTGGTTGCTATACAGCTCTATGCCATTAATAAATACATAAAAAAAACAAACCTGAAGTGCCCATCTTAAGACACATTATGTTATTCAGGTCTAATCATTTATCAGAACAGATAGCTCAGACAGATTTATAAAATCCGGTTAGTGTTATCACTAATCACATTTTTTTCAGCATATTCTACCTAGGAGTTTCCTTGAACTAACATTTTGCTTCAGGCCAATGAGTATTTAAAAATCTTCAGAGACTTGGAAGATGCATGAAAGTGTTGAAAAAAAGGTATTGCAAGCTATTGGAATATGATCCCACAGCAAGCTATACATTTCAATTGAACTTATACAGCAGGAATATTACTGGTGAAAATAATAAATTATTTGTGTTCTTATGATAAAGCTAAGTTAACAAACCTTTACGGTTTCAGGGATTAACACATTTTTTAAAAGACTATGTAGTTGATACTTGTAGATTGCGCTTTCTGTTTTTAACCTTAAAAGCAGCAGTGCATCTTCAAGGAGAACCACCAGGTCAATATTTTCTTTAAAACTAGAGAGGGTAATTTTCAAACAGCCCACATAAGAAAGCAAAACGCATGTAAGTTACCCCTATTTTCTAAGTGGACTTAGGCACCCCCAAATGCATTTCAAAAATTCTCTCACCAAAATTCCCCTGCACAAGTTACACCTGCTATATGGTGCACACAAAGGGGTAGATTTTCAAAACTTTACACGAGCCGGGCCAATTTTCAAAGGCCCAGCCATGCGCGTAAATCCCCAGGATGCATGTTAAGCTTCGGGAAAGGGGTGGGGCAGGGTGGTCCGGGGGGCGTGGCGTGGCTAGAGGCGCCCGGCACAGCGGCCATTTGCGCTCTGCCAGCAGGGTGCCGGCATGCGCAACCTGCGCCTGCCCGAAGCAGGTGCAAAAGATAAAACAAAGATTTGGGGGGAGATTAGGATAGGGCTAGGGAGCGAGAAGGTTAGGGGAAGGGGTAGGAAGGTTAGCATAGTGGGTAGGGAACTGCGGATGGCCGCGGGCATCGGCACGCGCAGGTTGCACAAATGTGCACTCCCTTGCACGCGGTGACCCATGATTTTATTACATGCGCGCACTGGCGCATGTTATAAAATCATGTGTGCACCGGGTAGCATGTGCACATGGACACGCACATATTCTTTTAAAATCTATCCCAAAGAACATAAGAAATTGCCATGCTGGGTCAGACCAAGGGTCCATCAAGCCCAGCATCCTGTTTCCAACAGAGGCCAAACCAGGCCACAAGAACCTGGCAAATACCCAAACACTAAGAAGATCCCATGCTACTGATCCAGTAATAGCAGAGGCCATTCCCTAAGTCAAATGATTAATAGCAGTTAATGGATTTCTCCTCCAAGAACTTATCCAAACCTTTTTTAAACCCAGCTACACTAACTGCACTAACCACATCCTCTGGCAACAAATTCCAGAGTTTAATTGTGCGTTGAGTAAAAAAGAACTTTCTCCGATTAGTTTTAAATGTGCCCCATGCTAACTTCATGGAGTGCCCCCTAGTCTTTCTACTATCCGAAATAGTAAATAACCGATTCACATCTACCCGTTCTAGACCTCTCATGATTTTAAAGGCCTCTATCATATCCCCCCTCAGCCGTCTCTTCTCCAAGCTGAACAGCCCTAACCTCTTCAGCCTTTCCTTATAGGGAAGCTGTTCCATCCCCTTCATCATTTTGGTTGCCCTTCTCTGCACCTTCTCCATCGCAATTATATCTTTTTTGAGATGCGGTGACCAGAGTTGTACACAGTATTCAAGGTGGGGTCTCCCCATGGAGCGATACAGAGGCATTATGACATTTTCCCTTTTATTCACCATTCCCTTTCTAATAATTCCCAACATTCTGTTTGCCATCATGTTTCTATTAGGGCTATTAATTTGTTTCTTCTGTTTCGGCGGGTACACGTACACCTCACTCAGTTTCTAGCACACACAAAAAAACATTAACTGTGTATTTTTAATAATGAGTTATGCACATAATATCCATTTTTTTCATGTGTACTAGAAAAGAGTTGGCGAGCTATGTGCATACCCACTGAAACAGAACAAACAAATGCGCATCCCTAGTTTCTATGTGGTGTTCAGATCTCAAGTAGAGTAAGTCCTCCTATTTAATCCTAAACAGCTGAAAGTTAAAGCCATGTTATCTCTTTGTAAACCTCAATCTAAGGACACCCATTTAATCAGTAACATCTCTATGCTGCTCCAGTGGTTCTTATTTATAACCAAATTATCACGAGGCACCAACTCACTGGAGAACTGAAAGTGGAACAGCACACTTACCCAAATAAATAAATATGTTTAGCAGGTGGTGGTGGAAACTGTGGAATCAGTTTTTGTACTACCTTACTGAAGGCTTCAAATATCGAGTGGTCATAGATACCAGTCAAATAAAAGCCAAGGTGAAGTTTTTTCTGAAAAGTTACATGGATACAGCCAAATTTGATAAAGTATGATTGCAACTCCAAACTCTCCTCCCTATATCTGCCAATTGTAATGTCTTCGGGTAATCTCACATGCAATCTTGACATTCTCGCATATCAAGTGGGCAACTTATAAAAGGCCACTTCTGTGTGTAAAAACACTACTTTATGTGAGAAGTCCCTTTGATAACTTACGGGCCAGTTTTACAAAGGCCATGCACGTAAAAAGCAGGGGTTATTCGTGTGGCCAGGCCTTGCGCGTGCTGTGCGCATTTTAGAATAGGCCTGGCCACGCACGTAACCCCTGTTGCTTGCAGGTACCGGACCCTGATAAAGGGGCGGGGCAGGAACTTACTTCATCTATTCTATTCGGAGGATGTAAACTCCAAAATAACAAAAAAAAAAAAAAAAAGGGAGGCAGAGTAGGAAGGGGTATAGAGAACTAGGGGAGGTCCGATTGTGTCGCCGCTCATAGGTTATAAAAATCCCACTCCATGTGCGCACATGCATATTTTAAAATCCGGCGCGCATGTTTGCACGACCATTGGATTTTATAACATGCACGCGCAGCAGCGCACGTTACCAAATCGGTGTGTCCATGAGCATGCGCCGGGAACCGCTCACACGTGGACGCGCGCGCAGACTTTTTAAAGTCGACCCCTTAATGTTTTTGAAGTGGTAACCAGTAGAGTTTAAAAAAAAAAAAAAAAAGTAGACTGGCCTACGTTTCTATTAAAGCTCAGAATCCTTTGGATTTCATTCAACTGGCCAATTTTTAATGCCAACGCTAAGTATGCTTCTCAGGTTCAACAAGAAATCATACAAAAAAACCCCAAAAGGAAGCATACAAAAATTATGTTTAAATGAGCCCCATCTTGCAAAATAACTCTTCAAAACCTGAACCTCAGCGAAACAATTTAAAAACTCTCAATGAAACAACTTTAAAAAAACATAAATATTCTTGGAGTATATATGAAGAAAAAAGTATATGACCTAGATACTGTATTTATTCTGAACAATAGCAATATATTACACAGACTATTCCAGTGATATTCAAAATGTGAATGCAGAGAACCAGTGTGCTTGTTCGGTAGTTACTGAGCATGTTCCAAACCTTGGACCAGCGCCTGAACTTGCAAGGTGCAGGTAGTACAGCATTTGCAATAATTGATTGAGCCTGTAAATATTCGTGTCAGGTAGGACCCAATTTCCAGGTGTATAAGAGACTATTCAAAATACTTCTTCAGACTATAAACATGCGTGCCACAATGTGCACCGCTTAATTAATTCAGTACATAATACTCAGGCATGTAGTGCATTACGTTGTTTTATTTACATTCTGCCTTGCACTGTACTAGTTTTCTCTTTAGGCTCTTTTGTCATTGCCCTGTGATTACAATTTTAAACAAGATAATGGATAGGAAAATCATACCCATTCTTCTTAACGCAGGATACAAACAGAGAAAGTTTGTTCATTTAGGTTCATGATAAATACCCTGATCAGATGGCTCTTTGCAAAGCAGAGCTACTATAAATCTTTTAAATTACTGACTTGCCTAAGTCCGTTACACTTGTGTCTTCTTTTGATCTCATTTCTAAATCATCTCTTTTTCTTGTTCAAATATAAAATTAAATAAAATCTATCTATACGTTTAATTCGGGAATTATCTTTTACTATGACCTTTTCATCTGTTTAAAAATGTCCTTCCTGGGCGGGTCCAGTGGTTCAGTTGATACGTATCATGCACGGTAAGGTAGAAAGTCCCTAGTTTGATGCCCAAGATGGGTCTTCTGCTCTCTGGCTTGACTGCAAAGACTTAAGGGTTATACCTCATGACCATATTCAGGACTCATGATTGCAGCATTCCAGAGGGAGTCCTGCTTCATGGCCCCCAGCTCAGGAACATCCTTGCAATCAGTCAGCTAAACATAGTGTAAATTAGGAGGGGATTATAAAAATAGGGGTAGTTGCAAATAAAAGCTCATGGTTCCAGATCCTAGCCCTGGTTCTGGCTGAGCTGGAAGTACTTAGGGGAAAACTACTGTATCCAAAAAAAATCTCCTTACCTGAATCTTATCTTCAGTAGCTGGAAGGCAACAGTACAAAGTCTGTCACTGACACTTTTTCTTTCTTTAATTTATATTCCAGTACTGTAAGTATTTTCCTTCCCCCAGAGAGCTCACAATCTAAGCTTGTACCTGAGGCAAACTCTCTCCGTCAGATATTCTTCCACACACTCAATCCATTTCACATGCGCCCAGTCTGCTCTCTGTGTGTAAGGCCCCAGAGGTCCTAGGAATGGTAGGCTGAAGCTCTCCCACTAAATCTATGTTTATGGTGGAAAGCTGGGGAAGCAATAGTGCTGTTACTTTCCAGGTATCATGGGCTGGTTACGCCCAGCCAGAGACTCATTGACTTGGATGCTAAGGCCTAGACCAGTGGTTCTCAACCTTTCTCCCCATTGTGACACATCTGATGGACAGTGCTCACCTGTGTGACGCACTGCTCATTACAATCCACGGTGGAAATAAAAAATATAGGCCCAGTATTACTTTTATTGTTAAGAATGACACAAGGGAAAGATACGTACTCTGTCTGAACAGAAATTGCATAAATAGTAAATCTCCCATACCAAAACAGCATCAAACAGTAACCACCTTACCTAAGAAAAGGCAACCCTGAAAATATTACACCAAGACACCAATACATCTCCTATTAGGAAAACAGACCAAGCCAGGCTGCTATAGAGTCCTACACAGAAACTACACGCCAGCAGAAAACCTCACCTCAGTCACATGTGCTGACCCTCACCTAACAAAGAACAGAGAGACCATAAAGCATAGCTAGAAACATGCAGACAAAAACTGATCTGGAAACCGCAACAAGCCAGAGAGACTGTATGCAGTGCAACAAAGGAAAAAGACTTTACCAGTCCTCATAAAATAAACCAAGAAATATGAAGTCAATAGCAGTAAATCCATACTCACAAAAAGAACAGATTTCAAAATAGCTGATGAATGGAATATCCAATAATTAAAAACTCATATCAAAAATTTCTAGATACCAATAAAATATTTCAAAACAGCAGACACAAAGACCCAATAATTAAAAATAAAGGATAAAAAAATGCTTAGCTCTGTATCTGGGAATGTTTGATATCCAGGTGCCCTGAGATTGTCTTGAATTGATTGTCTTGATTGTCTTGATTGTCTTGAGACAAGCCTATAGAAACAACCTTCATATCCCACCGATGAAGTCAGCTTTAAGCAAAAGAGCTTTCTCCACAGCTGGTCCCAAACTCTGGAACACTCTCCTGCCAGAACTCAGATCAGTGCAATGCTCCACTACATTTAAAAAAAGACTCAAGACTTGGTTATTCAACCAAGCTTTCCCATAACATCAACCTGCGGAATATCCCTGCCAATGATCCCTTCGGTGGTAATCCACTAGAGAACTATTTAGATCATCTCTAGAACTCACTTGAACTTTGGCAGTCTAATATCAAAACCCAGTATCATAACTATCAACTGTTTATTTAGCCTACATTAGGCACCGTATCTTTTACTTATGTTATTAACCCCATATATACTAATCCAAGTTATATCAACCTGTTCATTGTAAGACATTTACCTGTCAATGTTATTGTTTAGAATGTAAACCGAATTGATCAGTAATTCTGTTATTGGAAAGTCGGTATATAAAAATGCTAAATAAAATAAAATAAATTAGCAGCAGGAGGAGGAACTTGCAACTTTCTCCTCTCAGTCACACACAAGCTTTTAATCACACCCATATGCACATGCTCTCTCTCAGTTACACACATTTACACAGATCTGTCTCACACTTATACACACACACACACAAAGGCTTTCAATCACACACTTTACATACATGCTCTCACACACATAGGCTATCATTCACACATTTACACACATGCTCTCTCTTGTTCTCTCACACACGGGATCTGAATCACATTCTCACATGCTCTTTCACCCACACACAGATACACATTCTCTCTCTCACTTATACATACAGGGGTAGATTTTATAAAAAAGCGTGCGCACGTACTTTTGTTCGCGCACCAGGCGCAAACAAAAGTACACTGGATTTCAATAGATACATGCGTAGCCGCACGTATCTGTTAAAATCCGAGGTCGGCGCACACAAGGCTGCCCAAAATCGGCAGCCGGCGCTCGCCGAGCCACGCAGCTGGCCTCCGTTCCCTCCGAGGCAGCTCCGAAATCGGAGCTGCCTCAGAGGGAACTTTCCTTCCACCCCCCCCCCCCCCCCACCTTCCCCTACCTAACCCCCCCCCCCGGCCCTATCTAAACCCCCCCTACCTTTGTTGCACAAGTTACGCCTGCCCAAGGCAGGCGTAACTTGCGCGCACCGGGCCAGCTGCCGGTGCGCCATGGTCCGTTCCGGGGGCTGGTCTGGAGGCCGCGGCCACGCCCCTGACACGCCCCCCCCCCAGGAAAGCCCTGGTACTTAAGCGCTTCCCGGGGCTTTGTGCGCACCAGCAGCCTATGCAAGATAGGCTCGGCACACGCAGGGGGGGTTTGGGGTAGGTTTTTGGGGGTTACGCGCGTAACCATTTGAAAATCTACCCCACAGGCTTTTAATCATACATACATATGCTCTCACTTACATACATGCTGTGTCTCACACACAAAGGATGCTCTCACACACGTCTCAAATCCACATGCTCACCTACTCTCTCCCCCTATCAAAGAACTGGTGGCAGCAGCAGCAACAGAGGCCTCCTTCCTCTTCTTCCAACCTCTGCGGTCTCGAGAAAGCTGTCCCAGTAATGGCTGCGGGGGGCTGACGACGTTTCTCTTTTTTTTTTTACTCTGGGCCGATGCTGCACGCACTTGTAAATTGCCACGGTCTCTCCTTCCCGCACGCGCAGCAGTTGCACACCAGTGCCTCTTCCGGGGTGGGAAGAAGAAGAGACCGTGGCTGCTAGTGCCACCCACTCCAGTTATCCTGCCGCGTTCCACCCGCACTTATCAGCACTTCAAGCCCAGGTGGACGAAGGGTTTGCACCTCGCCGGGACAAGGGGAGCAGCAAGTATGGTGGCACAAAAAAAAAAAGCTGACTGATTGAGTACCTTCCTCTGCTGTAGGAAGGCAGCCAGGTATGGAAGGCTTGACACTATAAGTCGTCGCCCAGAGAGGTCCCGTTGGGGACGGGGAATTCTGCAAGGACTCACGGGGTCTTTAACCACGAATCCTGAAGCCCTGCCGGGTGAGCTATATTTATGGTAGCACAGTGGGACTTTCCTGGTTATTGCGTGCTGGTTAAGCCCAGCCAGAGGCTCGTTGGCCCTGTAGGGCAGCCGTTTTAAGCTCTGGCCAGCAGAGACCTCTCGGCACAACGTTTCCCCCCTAGGTCTTAAGGCTGGGTCTGAAGAGCACTGCCCTAAACTCTCCTAAGCTGTTTGAACCTCACTCGTGGCTTGCGTGGGAAGGAAAGCTTTCTGGCTACGTTGTTTAACCACGAATCCTGAAGCCCTGCCGGGTGAGCTATATTTATGGTAGCACAGTGGGACTTTCCTGGTTATTGCGTGCTGGTTAAGCCCAGCCAGAGGCTCGTTGGCCCTGTAGGGCAGCCGTTTTAAGCTCTGGCCAGCAGAGACCTCTCGGCACAACGTTTCCCCCCTAGGTCTTAAGGCTGGGTCTGAAGAGCACTGCCCTAAACTCTCCTAAGCTGTTTAGACCTCACTCGTGGCTTGCGTGGGAAGGAAAGCTTTCTGGCTACGTTGTTTACTCTCCTGCATTATCGTAAGACAGGAAGCACAGCTCAGGTTTGATTATGTTTTCTCATTAAAATTGCTGATGGAGTGAGCCTAGTGTGCCTGTGTCTTAATCAGGTCCTGACAGATTGTGCGGGCCAGCCCAGCCCACCCTAGGGATCCAATACCTTTTTATGGCTTATATTTATACAGGCTAAATGACTTATCCCTGTCTGAGTAGAGGGAAAATAAATTCAGTTAAGTAAAAGCTTGGCTGAGCTAGATGTTTGTTTCTTTTCGTTTTCTTTGCTCAGCTGCCGTCGGTGAAAATCCTACCATAGTTGCAATGCTTGCTGAAAAGCGAGCCACATCCTTCATCGGCCTTGCTTGCTGATCCAGGAAACTCCAGCTCCAGGGTTTGGTATAAGAAAAAAAGGCTTTAACTTTGTTGCTGTCTAAAGTTTAAAGCTAGATGGTTTTTTTTCCTCCCTACATCACTTGATCATGGCTACTTTAGAAAATCAGCAACAGATTCAGACACTACAAATGAAGGGCCTCATTTACTAAGCCACTAGGCTGCCTTCACATGCCTATCTACGTGTGTGGGGGTGTGTAAATATATCTATCTATAGCAACCGATCTTGGGGCCCACAACCAACTGCATGAATGGAAGTTGGGGCCGCAGCCCAAAGAGTTTGCTTATGCCTGGAATAGACCCCCGTGGTACTCCACATGGAAGTGTGTGAGGGTAGGATGATCCTAGTGAGATGAATTTGGAATATATTTGGAAGAAGGATTTAAACTAAGATTGTTCAGGCAATAGAAGCACGAGGGGGTACTCCATGAAGTTAACAAGTAGCTCAATTAAAACAAACAAACACAAAAAAAAAAATCGGAGAACATTTTTTTACTCAACACATAATTAACCTCTAGAATTTATTGCCAGAGGATGTGGTTATGGCAGTTAGTGTAACTGGGTTTAAAAAAGGTTCTTATGATTCAAACCCACCCTGAGCTGAAAGTGCCCCTCTTAAAGTGGTAGATATATATATAGTGTCATATTGTCTCTCCTGCAGTGTTCTCTCCCCCCCCCCCCTGTGAGTATATATGTAGCTCAGCAGTCTTGAAAATCCATCAGGACTAGCAGTAAAGTTATGCAGAATACACATTGATGAATACCATGGTCAGCTTTTATAAAATTCAGACTTATACTCGTAACTCTTGGCCCTGCCCCCTGTCCACCCCCTTGTTCTTAGGGTTGCCAACTGGCTCCAGATTTTCAGGACACATTGATCCAGTCCTGGTTTTACTCCTCTGCATGCAGGTACTTATAGTCTTGTTTTTCCTAGGGAATTAAATAGGGAAGTCAGAATAAGTCCCAGCATGCAATGGGGTAAAACCAGGACTGGATCAGCCTATCCTGAAAATCTGGAGCCAGTTGGCAACCCTACTTGTTCTTGGCGCATGCACAGGTAGGTATGTATGTACTTCGTGGCTTCTTAAAATCCTCATTGCTCGCATGCAGCCCACAACGCATTGTTGAGCTGTTTTTGCATGAGCAAAACTTTTTTAAAATCTGCCTATCAGGGTCTTCTGTTCTGCCTCTGTCAGATGTAGGCCATCCTTACTATAAAGTCTTTTACTGTTCCATACATGATCCTTTCCTCCAATGTAATCATATTCACTTTCTTTATACCATGTTTTGAGTCATGCATTGAAGTTATCTATCTATCTATATATATATAAAACGTAGCTTTTCCTTTCCCTTTCTATGACCAGGTAAACTTTCAGAAGAGGCAATACTCTTTGTCATATATCTAATGTCCTTCCCTAGATTCTGGAAGTCTCTTTGTATTGCTTGAATACTGTTTCTAATGAGGTCGTTGGTCTCCAGATGGATGATAATGTCGATATTAGAGTCTTTATTTTCTTCTGTAATTGCACCGACTACCTGGTCTGCATCTCTATCAGCTGAGGATCCTGTAAGGCATTTAACTATGATTTCCCCCTCAAAATGAGTTCCCAAAGTAGTTCCTTTGATGACTGAATCTCCCTGCAGAAGGCGCATTCTCTTATGAGGTGATCATTTTAAAGGTTTTCTGGGTGTATTCGGTGTCTTCTTCCTTTTTGGTCACTACTTCATTTACTATTGCAGGAGCATCTTCATTTTTAAAGCAGAAAAGGCATTATGTAAGGATTTCATCGGGAGAGTGAGCGTGTTTGTCACAGGCCCTTTTCTACCAGAGCTCATCATAATCCATTTATGCCTGGATTGTTGTCTCTTCTGTGGAAGTGGTGGCAGATACCCTGGATGCTGCTCGGTTGAGGGTTGCAGTTCTTATTCTGAATCCTGTGTGGGAGTTGAGGGGGGTGATATTCCAGATGTTGCAAGATAGGAATTGTCTAGGCTTTGTAAAAAACCTTCTCTCTTTCAGATGAGGCAGTTCCTTTTTCGTTGCAGACAGCTGAAGCCAAATTGGACAACCTTTAAGCCTCCAACTGCTATGCCTTGGGACTTAAGCACTACAATTGTTACTCTGAATAAAAGACATTCATATAATCAGTGTCAGTGAGGGAGACTTGTATAATGTTATCTTGATTAACTTACAGTTACTGGATTGTTATTTAGGTCTAATATTACTCACTTAACCTAAGTCCTTGGGAGAACTATTTAAGAAGGATCAACCCTAGGACTGAGTGGGAGAGAGGAGGGTAGGAGGGATTTAAACCTCTTGTAGGCTAAAGCCCCTTTATTTCTCCCTTTTAAAATACAGGGAATTAAAAAAAGAATCTTCTAATGTCTAAATTGTATCAGCTAGAAGGAAAAAAGGGAGAATTGCAAGACCAAGCAACACAGAAAGGCAAAATCTAACAGCAGAAGTAGCTAGCATTAAAATAAATTAAATACATTAAAACTCCAGAACTTCTCTAAGCAGCAAAGTCAGGGAATCGGTCCAGCAACACGAGAAAGGGGAGGAAGGAGTTTGAGTGGATCCCTACTATTTAATTAAAAAATGATTTTTTGCTCACCCCCTCGAAATTTTGGGGTGCGTTACATAGAAAAAACACACACAACAGCTTAAAATAAAATAAACAGTAACTGGTCATCATTTAGATCTTGACTGGGAGATTTCACTGCCAGAAGGAAGAGAAACTCATGGTTGGAAAGCCTCAATAAATAGGTTTTTAGAGCTTTCTTGAATCCTGGGGCTCACACATATCTGTTGAAGATCTTGGGAGAAGAGGAATTCAACCAGTATCGGATACTATGAGGAGAAGAGGAGAGGTGACAGAAATCTGCTGGAAAGCTAGGAGACACGTGCGGCTAATTAAACCTTTAACACATACATTTCAGTGGGAGGAAATGCTTACAACTGCCCTTTACCATGGGAAAGGAAAGAAAGAAGTTTCAAGAAATTGAATAATTAGCTTTTACATCAATTAACAAATTTAAAGGACTGAAGAAGGCACAGGTTTATTAAGGAACTGTAACGACCACTGGATTTTGTTCCACAAAGGGGTACTGCAATTTATTTCAGTTCTCTGTGGGAGACTTACAGTGAATAGCTGGTGTGGCATTGGGTTTGCCCAATCACAGGGAAAGTCAGTGTTGCGGGTGTGGACCCTTGGAGCAAGACCACGTTGACACTACCTGCAGGGAGGGCCCCTAAAGGTCCTCGCTGATAGGTGGAACTGGCCAGTGTGGACACCCAACAGGACCTTTACCAATACCAGCCTTCTTCCTTACAGGTTGAGCCCTTGGGTGCCGGGACCGACTGGATTTAGGTCCAGGTCTCCGATGAGAAATCTTATGAAGAACGGTAGGAGCAAGCAGAGTCAAGACCTTCCAAGGGTCAGATCAGGCAGCCAACAGGGAAGTCCAGAAGACATGCCAGGAGTCAAGATGGGCGGCAATCAAGCAAAGTCCAGGAGAGGTCCGAGGTCAAGGCCAAAGAAGCTATCCAGGGGAAGACAAGATGAAGACCAGGAGCCAGGAACATGGAGTCAGGCAGCCAGCTACTCCTAGGAGCTCGACCTGTTGCTGAGGCATCCACTGCAGGTCTGGCTGGGCCTTTACAGAAAGGCCATAGTGACATCAGAGAGGTCTGCGGGGAGTCTCCCGCTGCAGGCTCTTTAAATTGAGGAGAGACGCGCGCACGCACAGCCTAGGGACAGCAGAGCGGCATTCCCGGTGCAGCGTGGTCTCACGCGGGCCTGATGCATCTGAAGCCAGGGGAGCGTCGCAGGATCGTGTTCTGTCCGCTGCCCCGGGTCTTAGGTAAGCACGGCCAGCTGTGGGGGTAGTCCCGTTGACAGTTGAGCACAACAGTCAGTCAATCATAATTTGGGTTAAATTCCACCTACTGAATTTTGAATGGGTTTTCTAATAAAGTCTTTCTCTCTCTAGTAACTCAGGTCTTGGCAGAACAGTTTCTCATTTATAGGGCTTGAAACATAAGACTCACAATCATACAGCTTATGAATACTTTATTCAGCTAATTCTTCATGCAGTAAACAAAACAAGAGGGGAACAGAGCTTATCTCCAGCTTTTAACCAATCTTCCACTGAAAGCAAAAATACAGCACAGGCCCAGGTTAAGGCTGCATATTTCTTGTAATATAAAGCAAGAACACAAGAACATGAGATATGCCATGCTGGGTCAGACCAAGGGTCCATCAAGCCCAGCATCCTGTGTCCCGCAGTGGCCAAACCAGGCCACAAGAACCTGACAGGATTCCGAGGGGTAGAGAGATCCCAAGCTGCTTATCCGAACTCTACCTTAATAATTGTTAATGTATTTTCCCTCCAGGAACTTGTCCAAACCCACATTTAAGAGTCACTGGACCTGATTATCTTAGCTTAATCACACTAGTAGCAATAGGTATCCGGGTGTAAACACATTAATCTAATTTCTTTGTATTTAGATGCAGAGTTCTGCATTCACAAGGAAGAGACAGCTGTCCTTTAATTTCCATTAGATTAAATGTGTTGTGATCCTGCCCGCAAGGAGCGTGGGCAGGCTCTTACCTTCTCACAGCCAGTCGGGCTGCTGACGCTGCTGCTTGCTTTCTCCCTGAATCAGCTGGGGCTGTCCCCGCAGCTGTTCCCATGCGGTCGGCTCCTCTGTTCCTGCCTTCTCCCGACGTGCTGCTGCGATCCTGGGCCCTTCAGTCAGCAGGCCGTCTCTGCTGGTGCCTGCTACAGCCCGGGTCCTTGCCTGGCTGGGAAGCCGTCCCTGCCAGTGCCTGCAGCCTGCTACAGCTCTCTACTCAGCCTGCAGTCTTACCTCTCCTCCTGGGGCTGTCTTCACGGCATGGAGCCGTTCCTGCAGTCAGCCCTTCTCCTGCTTCAGTCCTTGCAGCTCTCTGTTCTGTCTGCCGGTGCCTGCAGCCAGCCTTACCTCTCTCTGCTTCTTTCTGCTTCTGTCCTTGCAGCTGGGAGCTGCTCCACTGACCTGCCTTCACCCAGCTCCAGCCCCGGGCTGCTCCACTGCTTCCCTGGCCTTCCACGTGGCTGAGGACGCCACCAGCTTCCAGCTCTTCTCTCCAGCTCCCTAGGGCGCGGGCACGCTCCTCTCTGCTCCTCTTCAAGGGCCAGCCAGGTGTGGCCCCCTGCTGACCCCTCCCTGGGCGTTGTCCACCTCAGCCCTACTAAAGGGCTCAGCTTTCAGTCTGTCTTTGCCTTCGCAAGGAGTTGGTCACTCCTGAGACCCTTCGCTCCAGGAAGTCGTCCGTGTTCCAGCACTTCTGCAAGGTCCTCTGTTTCATGTTCTCTGTCGGAGCTCCTCGTCCAGTCCTGATGTTTGCTTTCTGTTCCAGTCCTGATGTCCACCTGCTGTTCCAGTCCCAAGGTCTGTCTCTTGATCCAGTTCCCGTGTTCCAGTCCTGATGTTACCTGCTGTTCCAGATGTCCATGTTCCAGCTCTGAGGTGTGTCTCCCTGATCCAGTATCTGTGTTCCAGTCCTGATGTTACCTGCTGTTCCAGATGTCCTTGTTCCAGCCCTGAGGTCTGTCTTAGTCCTTGTTCCTGACCCTGATGCTTTAACCTGCCTTAGGCTGCCAGTGTGCAGCAAACCTTGTCTTTGGCTGCCAGGAGTGCAGCACCAGCTTTCGGCTGCCAGGAGTGCAGCAACTTGCCTCGACTGCCAGGAGTGCAGTAAACCTCCGCTTCTTCTTCCCTGTGCTCTCCCGTTCTCAGCGTGGTCCACGACTAGCCTTCCAGGGCTGTGTAGGGCGCGCATGGGACAGGGTGGTCCGCGACTCAGTCCCGCGGGTGGCCTGAGTAGGGCGCCCTGAGGGTCAGTGCCCATGTCTACCTTCAGCCCTCGTTCCTGCATCCACCTCTGTGCATCCTGTACCTCGTCCTGAGTCCACGTCTGCTCCTGAGTCCACCTCTATGCATCCTGCACCTCGTCCTGAGTCCACGTCTGTGCCTGAGTCCACGTCTATGCATCCTGTACCTCGTCCTGAGTCCACGTCTGTGCCTGAATCTACGTCGTTCCTGAGTCTCGTCTGAAAACCACGCTCCAGTCTTCGCTGCCCTGGCCTCCATCCGGCCTGCCGCTTCGTGCCGTACCCTGCGGCAGGTCCGAAAGGGCTGGGAACGGTCGGAGGACTGTTCACAATACCAACATTGCGTTGTTGGGTCTTCCGAAGCGTGCAGGTCCGGAGGAGGGCCTGTCAGCCAGTCTTCACTCCAGCTTGCTTCCGTCCAGCCCATGCTCGGGCATGCCACGCCTCCCGCAGCACCTCTTCAGACCCCTCTGGCGTCGAGCCGCGGCCCAAGGGCACACACATCTCCCAGGAGTGGGATCGCTCTCCTAGCGCTCCACAACAAAATGCTTTCATGTAAGGATACCAGTTCTTTGCTGGCACTAAAACCAATTCTTTACAGATGCTAAACCATATTTTATAGTTTATAGGAATTTTCTGGCTAGGTATCAACCTTTCTTACTTAGCACTTAAGGTAAAGAACAGAAGTTTAATTATTTCAAGGGTTTATACAATCCCCTTTCGCTGGACCACTTTCAGTTTCGGTTTAAATTACAAATCTTGTCCACTCAGACACTCTCACTAGAACAAGACGGAAACCTCAGAGCTAAATAACGCAAGCTCCCAACTTTAGTATCTAGCTCAGTTCCCACTGCAACCTTGTTAAGCTGCATTAAATGGCACAAATCAAACTTTCTTACTTTTCATTCATACACTAGGACAATAAGGAAACCTCGCATGGTATTAATAACTCGAGCTCTCAACTTTAGTGAAGTTTATCTGCCACTAGCTCATTTCCCACAGCAGCAATGTTAAGCTGCATTAGTTACACCAAACAAACTTTCTTCCTAACACTCACACTAAACGGCAGTGTCAGTAATTACACCTTCTGAATACCAAAGCTTTATTAGTCAGTCAGTTACCCAATCTCAAGAGTCCTGCTAGGGAACTGAAGAAATCCACTGTTGTTCTTTCACTTGCAGAGATTGACTGCTGCACTGTTTCCTGTAAAGAATTCACATATATCAGTTTTCTCACTTGCAGTTTTACTCTTGTAACCAAATTACCAATCCCACTAGAAAGGAATGGGTGCAACCTAATAAATCTCACTGTTTTACTCAAACCTTGCTTAATTCACCTATTTCTCAATTGGTTTGTCTGTCAAAGGGTTTGTGCAGAAGTCACTTTTCAGATTTAAAGTCAGTCTTTTAACAGTCTCGGTAACTAGAACAAACAGAATTCCCCTGAAATGTCCTAGTACCACACTTTAGTGCTGAGCTGCCCAGTCAGTCTCTTCATCCAAATCTTCCTCCATGTCAGGATTAGGTGAGCTGGCTGCTCTCTTGTCTCCCACATCTCTTCCCTCTCAATTCCGTCTTTGCCTGATTCTCTCCTTTGTTTATAGTACCTACTGTCCTATTAGTGTAATTCTGCTGAGTCATTAGGACTCAGATCCTCCACTCACACACTCACAGAGAACCAGGGATTCTGGGAAATGTAGTTGCAATGGAATCCATCTTGCTATCTGGACACATTCTTAAAGAGAAAGAATAAAACCATAGTTCTGTACATCACTTCTAAAGCTGTCTTTTGTGCAGAGACTAATATGAATAATACCCCTAAATCACTCCAGGAACTTAACTGTAACATCTTGACATGAAAAGTACAGCTGTAAAGTTCACATCATCATTGCAGATCAATTCAGTGTAAGTATTGTTGGAAGCCAGTTCAGTGTGTTTTTACTGCATAGAGACAATAGCACTAATCACTGTTATCTACAAGAACTTTATTCTAGGAAAACATTACATGCAATCCACAAGGCCTAGAAGATTTGTCTTCCCCCCCCCCCCCCCCCCCCCCCCGCTTAGGGAATTCTGACTACTTATTTATTATTTTATTTATTTAAGCATTTTTATATACCGAAATACGTTGGGAACATCATCTCGGTTTACAGTTAACTTAATACAGCAAGAAGCTTTACAGAGAATACATATCAAAAAGTATCAACAGGAAACAAGTTATAGAATTGATTAACTGAATATGAGGGAAGTATTTACAAGAAATTTACGAATTACAGGGGGGGAGGAGGGGGGAGATGTGCACCGAGGATGCTTAGGTGTATGTGTGTTTAAAGAGCCAAGTCTTTAGATTCTGTTTAAATCTTTTTGGGCAAGGCTCCTGGCGGAGGCTAGGAGGCATCTTGTTCCAAAAGGTGGGACCAGCTATAGAGAGGGCACATTCTTCAGTAGACTTAAGCTTTGTAATTTTAGGAGAAGGAGTATGTAGCGTGGCACAGTGTTGTGATCTGATAGGGCTGTTAGGGGTAGGGAATCGGAGATGTTCTTTGAACCAGGGCATGTCTTGCTTGTAGATGGTTTTGTGCATGATAGTTAGGGATTTGTATATGATCCGGGCGTTGATGAGCAACCAGTGTAGGTGTTTGAGGACTGGGGTGATGTGATCACCTCGATGGGCATTGGTGAGGATACGTGCCGCCGAGTTTTGGAGTATCTGGCTGTAGGGCGTATTTAGGGAGGCCAAAGAGCATAGCATTGCAATAATCAAGCTTGGATAGGATGGTGGCTTGGAGGACTGTACGGAAATCATTTATGTGAAGCAGTGGTTTCAGTTTTTTTAGGGTGTGGAGCTTGAAGAATCCGTCTTTCAGGGTGGAATTGATGAATTTTTTTAGGTTATGGTGGTTATCTAGGATAACGCCAAGGCTGCGAACGTGTTGGGCGAAGGAGACGGTGGGGTGGGGGGTGGGGCTTAGGAGTGGGGCTGGTGCAGTTGTGTGTGGGTGAGATGTATAGCAGCTCTGTTTTGTTTGTGTTGAGCGCAAGGTAGTTGTTGGCGAGAAGGGAATTGATGGCTGTGAGTGCAGATTCCCATATTTTCAAGGCCTCAGGTAGAGTATCGGTTATAGGTATGAGGACCTGAACATCGTCCACATATATAAAGTGTGGAAGGCCGAGTCTGGATAGGAGCTTACAGAGGGGAAGGAGGTATATATTGAAGAGGGTGGAGGAAAGTGAGGAGCCTTGGGGAACACTTTGCAACAAGTTGATAGGTTTTGATTCACAGTGTCCACTTTTTACTTGGTATTATCTGTTGGTGAGGTATGATTGAATCCAACATAGATCTAACAATATCAAGGGAAGTGTAGCATCAATAACTGGGACCTTATACCTGGTACTACCTGCCTGGAAATTACCAATGTATAACTGGACAATTAAGCTGGTGGCTCACTGAGTTTTCTGTGGCATTTGATTTTATTTATTTCTTAGAAATTGCTGCCTGGGTTTATGTCTTGAAAGTTTTGTTATTGGCTTTTATAATATAATTATGTTAATGTTTGTAAGGGGGAGCCCATTTTTTTCTCCCTTAGAAGGTAACCCTGCTCTTCACCCTGCTCTTCACCAGCATGCGTTCGGAGACTTCAGCTGGACTGAGTGCCCTCAATGTAATAGAAGTCTCCCTAGATTTGGCTCTTCATGCGATGTTAGTATAGTGCTAGTGTGCTAAGGAGGAGCACCACTCCCCATTGCTAGGGGTTATGTGAGGGCATAAAACCCCTGCACCCATGTGATGAGGAAGGAATCAGCAGAGGATTCCAAGATCTAGAGACCTGGTGGTTTTGTAGCTCTCTCTTCACCGAGCGGCACCGTAGGATCTATTTCCTTCACAGAGAAAGCCCGGAGAAGTATTGTGAAGGGGTTCTTGGAAATTCAGAAGGATTGGAAGGGAAAGGGCCCTGAAAAACAACAGATCCTGAGGAAAGGGGGATTGCCTGGAAGCAGGGGACATGTATACTCAGAGGTGCCAGAGAATAAGCCGCTTGCCTGGGAAGGTCTACCAGAGTCAAAGCCTGATTTAGTCACAATCAGCCAGATTCAAGAGAGAAAAGATGAGGAAAGGAACCCTTAAAGCAAGGATTTCAGTTGCTAACCAGGTATTGGGAGGGGTTACCTGTCTCAGAGTTTACCCTTGTTGAGAAGGGAGAGTGAGACGAATGTGATTTATTTTTTGTGCTGTGGATTGTGTTACATTGCTATTGCGTTACCCTGGAGGGTGCCAGAGTTTCTGGACTTTGTTTTTCTGTGCCATCAGATCAGAAAAGATTTTTGTTTTGAACGACAGCACTGAAGTGGAGAGTTGTCTTTTTGGAGTGTTTGATGGTGAACAGGGAAGCACCCTGGAGAATACAAAACCTTGAAAAGACTCTGCTTTTCTCCCCTGTGCAAGAACCCTGGGAGGTCGTGCTGGGCACTATGAGGTCAATATTCAGTAAAGCTGTTTAGTGGACAAGTTATTCAGCTAAAGTTAGCCGGATTACTTGTCCTGTATATTCAATAGGATTAACATTCCACTGAATTTACTTGCCTAAAGTTACATCTAGACGGATAAGCAGCCAAATATTTTTAAAGGTGCCATTTCGATGCATAACTTATAAGTTATCCATGTAATGGCTTTGAATATTGACCTCTACAGGTTTATTATGTATTAACTGGTTATGTTTTATTGACAAATGTAACTGTATTGTATTGCTGTACACCAATTTGGGCATTGTAATTTGGATCAGAAGCAGTATAAAAATGTTTTAAATTTAAAAAAACCCCATAAATCTTGATAAGATTTCAGCTTCTGTGCCACTATTGTAACATTTAAGTAGAAACAAAGTAAACTGGGGGAATGTAATTGCCACCCCTTTCACCCGTCAGCTTTACATGGATGTTCACTGTTGAAATATTTAACGTTATGGGACACAGACTGAAAGAGCTAAGGATAAGAGTTGGATAGATCACTACCGCCAACGTATGGATGATGAAAGGAGGGGGGAAAAGGTTCACAGCATAACTTATGCACTTATCACTTATCAGAGCCCTTAAAGTCACTTGCAGACTCAACAGAGACATTCTCCTAGGACACCGTTGAACGGCGTAGAGATTAATTGTAGCCCTAAGCCCTGTGCATTAGTGCGGTGTGTCCGACAAGCTTAATAAATGACAGGGGAAAGTGTTTCTCTGCACACTTGGCAGCATTTCCCTGCCTTGAGGCTTGATTCATGAAATAAGGATCATACAGTTTGGGCTACACTGTTTTCACATTTCATTTCTGTTATGTCAGAGCAGATTCTCATTATGCAACTGAGAAGTAAACATGGATGCAGATTTCCATAATTATATGCGGGGACCATATTTACATACAATATTCATATATACCACAGAGGCATAGCGATCAGTGAAAAACTAATTGACTCAGGGGGGGAGGGGGGGGGCAAAATGGTGCAAATGAACTTAATCTGTTATTACTATTCCCTCTAGAACAGGGCTGCCCAAGCCTGTCCTCCCCGACAGGGTCTCCAGGAAAGGTTTAGGAAGCCCTGCTCTGGAAAATCTGATTAGTTGTTTAGGTAAGTTTTCCAAAAGTATTTCTGGTCTATTGCAATCATATTAAAAACTCCGGGGTCCATTTTCAGCCGCTATGCGGCTCGGCTAATTACTTAGTTGCACCGCTAAATTTACCCGGCTATCTTAAAGAGAGACAGTTATATCTAACCGGCTAACTTTAGGACAGCCTTAAGGCCCGACCAGAGTTAGCCGCCTGTGTTAAGTGGCTGACTCCGAATATTGGAATTAGCCACATAACTTATGCGCCTAACTCTGCTCCTCCTGGGAATGCTCCTCACCCACCCCTGGAATGCACTGGGGACAATGAATATTGCCGGGTAGCCATTTAGATGGATAATTTTTCATCTAAAGGGCATTTGAATATTGACATCTACAAGTTACTCTAACAACTTTGCTAGTATTTGCAGTCATCATCATCATCATCCTTTATTTCTTTCATGCTTTTCCAACCAAATCTAAAGTGCACAGTTTATAGAAATGATAGCAGTAATATAAAAGTCATGCCTTTCCTTGGGAACAACTGTCCTGATCAGCCCTTGGTCACTAGGGCTCACTGGGAGGCTCACGGACCAGGCACAGCTCCAGGACCTCCCGGGGTTTCCACACTTGAGGGAAAAGCAAACATTTTTCAAGGCCCTTAAAGGGGCTATTCTACTCTCATCAGCCCTGCCACTCGAAAAAAAATCAGCGCACACTGATTCCAAACTGTTGTTCAAAAAGAAAAGCTCTTTACCGGCACCGATGACATGTAAAATAAAATTCAGAGTGCACCAAACAGCTCAGAAAATATAAAGTCCAAAATCTCAGATTATCATAGGGCTGCACACCCTTAGCATGTAAGCTCTGTGGGGAAATGACCCTCCTCTTCTGGCTCTTCATTATACCTGCATTGAGATGCAGTTCTCCTCCTTTCTTTTATTTATTTTCTATATACCAACATTTGATCTGAGGTATCACACTGGTTTACATTCAGGTACTGTAGGTATTTCCCTATCCCCAGAGGGCTTACAATCTAAGTTTGTACCTGAGGCAATGTAGGGTAAAGTGACTTGCCCAAGGTCACCAGGAGCGACAGCAGGATTGGAACCCTGATCTCCTGGTTCATAGCCCACTGCTCTAACCACTAGGCTACTCCTCCGACTTCTCAAACTCATATGAGCCTCTGGCTGATTTCTTGTTGTCAGTCAGCAACTCCTTAGGGTCCTTCACTGTTAGGCAGTCTCCCTTCTGACTCCCACACACTTCTGCCTCTCACGTCTCTTAACTGTGCCTCTGGCTGAATTCCTTCGTTAGTCAGCATCTCTGCAGGGCCCTCCTCTGACAGACAACCTTCCTCTCCGAACTCTAACCAAGGACAGTCCTATCTTCTCTCAGCTGTTAAAGCCTCTCAGAAACTCACTGTCTTGAAGCCCGAGGTTTCTTCCTTCCATGAAGACATCTACAAGTTACAACCTTGGGCCCGGTCACCTTCCCAGGAAAAGACACTTTTTTTCTCCAGCATCCATCTGTTTCAGAAAGGTCAATTCCTCTAGGCCCTTTTCCCTGTGATAGGAAAGAAGCCCACCAGCATCTCCTGGATGGAAGAGTCACTGATTCCTCCAGCGCCTTCCTGTTGGAAAGGCACTCTCAACTTCCTCTGCACTCGTGTGAGCGAAGGGATTTTATTAATCTATAGCACTCCCACTGGGGCATGCCAAGACTCACAGGCACATCTACCTACACTGAGAGCATGATCTATCTATCTATTTATTTATTGCCCGTCCTTCCTATGTTCAGAAAGGCAATGCAAAATCTGGACATCAGCAGGGTTTGAGATCAGATGTGCTGAGGGCCTGAGGTCGTCACTGCTGCCAGTCTAGCAAAGAGCAAAACTATTAGTACAAGGAAAATTTGGTAGCCTCCCTTACACAATATAAATCTAAGGCAAAACGCTCCTTTTGTAGAAGGGGCTCCACCATTCTCTGTCTTGTATGAAACTTTGAAAGTAAAACTCTATTTATGTAGCCAGTTCACTTTGGATACTGAGCCCAAATTCTGAGGCACATGGAATTTAATGAGTTATGAATTGTTGGGGTGTATGTCAGTGGCATAGTCCTTGGAAAACTGCACCCACAAATAACGTACAAATTGAGACTTCTTCAAGTAGTATTTTTTCTACATGTCAGCCAAAATCAGCGGTACTGTCAAACATTTATATATCTCAAGCAAGCATTTGACATTTTCTTTTCTTCCCTTGGGGTAGCGCATGATATCATTAAAGAGCAAGGGTTGCTGAATGTGTCTTGACCTTACAACAGAGAGAAAAAAAACAAAGTATGAAGTGGAAGACTCTGTACAAATTTTCCAGAAAAGGAGTGGAAATGTTCTTGAACTTTGATGAAAAGTTTCTGCAGATTTGCAGTGACCCAGGAGACGAGGCAGGAATTTATCTGACAGGGAATGTGAGTGTGCAAAATAAGTGGCATTGCTAATATTCAGTCCGAAAATAAAACAACATTTCAAAGCCCCCTTCAAAAAAAACAAAAAAAACCCAAACACAAGCTGAGGGAAAATCATCAGCCAACTGTCAGTATTCCTGGTTGTTGACTGCAGGAAAGCAGATTACTTTGGCCCTGATAATCTGCCACCACTGTTCGTTTCCTCGTCAGGTGCAGTATTTCTCATAAGTAACAATAACACTTGGCTATACACAGGTCCCACCTCTTCACGATTTCCCATTCACTACTGAGACTTCAGAAAGATTTGGACAATACCACATAAACCAATATTCTAATCACCCAGACTAAGCACTGAGGATTTGTCACAGTCAATACAAAAGTCCAGGAGGGAGAAGACAGTTTTCAAATTTGCAAAGCATATTTCATTACTGAAAAGTGTATTGGAAAGCAAAAGAGAGGCTTAACTTTCAAACATCTCCATGTGGCTCCACGTACATTAATGTAGGGGTCCTCGGAGAATTGCTTAAGTCCCATGGGATACCTGGGAATATAGCTTAGAAGTATTTATTAAGGCCACAGTCTTATCTACCTTCATTTTAAGGACAAAGAACGCCGATAAATATTGGCATACATCCAGATCTGATAAAGGGCTGTACTGAAAGTAATGTATCCACCCCATTCGTTATATCTAGTAAGGCCCTGGTGGAAATGACGTATAGAACTATGACAGCTATCAAGTCAAAGTATTCCATTCCACCTCGCGATTCAACCCTCCAGGTATCACGGTTTGCCACTGATAAATTCAATTTTTCTCTTTCCATGATAATGATTGAGTGACATTCCCACCACTCCTCAATGAAATAAGGTGCATCCTCACACATGGGGGCACTGGGACTGCCCTGTCGCCACAGCTTTTAGAGCAGCACAGCCCTGCAAGGAGCTTCAGAGGACAGCGCCAATGTCCTTATGGCACTAGGCTAAGTAAGTCCTGGGTAAAGAGCAGCCAAGGTTACAACTCTTTAGCAATAAACTGTCATTGGCTGTGACAAGTATTGTGGGGGGGGGGGGGGGGGGGGGGGGAGGGGGAAGGTCCAAAAGCAGAACTGCACATATTGATGTTAGAAAGGACACTAAAGAGCCTCTGTAATAGTGGGTCAAGGATTATCTGCCATGAATTTAAACATAAGAAAAATACCACTGAGAGATCGGGAAAAAGTATCTAAATTAGATGCATCAGATGATTTAGATTTATTAGATTTTATATTTATTTATTTATTTATTTATTTTTAGTTTTTATAAACTGACTTTCCTGTATAAAATACATATCACACCGGTGTACAGTGAAAAACAAACTGTCGCCACGTGGGCGGCTTACATTATAACAAATAACATTTTAAATAACATAATAAATACATTTAACATTTTAACAGATAACATAAAGATTAGAGGAGATTAGAGGAGATTACAGTAAACAATCGGGGTTGATTAAGATTCAATGATGAGCTCTTCCAGAACTTATGGAGAACAAGTGGGTCTGGTCAAAGGCTAAACTGATATAGTATTAGCTCATCCTGTTCTTAGTTCTCCGGGAAAGCTTGTGTGAAGAACCAAGTCTTTAGTTTCTTTTTCAATGTATTATGGCAGGATTCAAGGCGAAGGTCTGGAGGGAGTGAATTCCAGAGTGTGGGGCCCGCTGTGGATATTGCGCGTTTCCTTAGTGAGGTTTTTGCCGGTTGGGTGATTAGCAGGTTCTTGTATGCGCTTCTGGTTGGTTTCTTGGAAGTGTGTAGTTGGAGTTGGTAAGTTAAGTTGAGAGGCGCGATGTTGTGAAGGGCTTTGTGTATCATCATAATGGTTTTAAAGTGAATCCTGTATTTAATCGGTAGCCAATGGAGCTGCTGAAGGATGGGGGTGATATGTTCCCTTTTTTTGGTGTTTGAGAGAATTCTGGCCGTGGCGTTCATTACCATCTGGAGTGGTTTGGTGGTGCAGGCGGGAAGGCCCAGAAGGAGAGAATTGCAGTAGTCCAGTTTTGGGAGTATGATGGCCTGTAGGACCAGACGGAAGTCTCTGTAGTTTAGTAGTGGTTTTAGTTTCTTTAGTGTCTGCAATTTAAAGAAGCATTCTTTCGTGGTGTTATTTACGAACTTGTTGAGGTTGAATCTGTTGTCCAGCAGTACACCCAGGTCTCTTACTTGTGGGGCGGAAGAAGTGACTGGACCTTGGCTAGCCATTGGAGCGATGGGTGGCGAGTGATTTTCAGGAGCTATGAGTAGGATTTCTGTTTTGTTCGTGTTTAGTACCAGGTTGAGGCTGGTGAGTAGGTTATTGATTGCTGTGAGGCATTTATTCCAGTATGCCATAGTTATGTGTAGAGATTCAGCTATAGGAATGAGTATTTGAATGTCATCCGCATAAAGGAAATGTGTTAGCTTGAGATTGGTAAGTAGGTGACAGAGTGGGAGAAGATAGATATTGAAAAGTGTGGGTGACAGTGAGGATCCTTGCGGTACTCCCATCTTGGATTCTATGGGGTGAGACTCTTTGTTGTTCACTTTGACCTTGTAGAACCTGTTATCTAGAAATGATTTGAACCATTTGAACGCTGATCCTGTAATGCCTATATCTGAAAGACGCTGAAGTAGGCATGTGTGGCTCACTGTATCAAACGCTGCGGATAGATCCAGTAGAGCGAGGAGGCATTGTTGACCTTTTTCCAGATTGAATATAATGGTGTCTGATAGTGAAGCTAGTAGGGATTCGGTGTTCCGGGTTTTACGGAAACTGAATTGGTTTGTGGTGAGGATGTTGTTATCATCGAGGAATTCTGAAAGTTGTCTATTTACAATTTTCTCCATAATTTTGGCGATCATTGGTAGGTTTGCTATAGGTCTGAAGTTGGCTGGGTCAGTATATTTTATATACCATCACTAAGGACCCATCGTAACGGTTCACAACAAAATAAAGCATCATTCTTTATCAAAATACATCACTGATAAACCTAAAATACATCATTAATAAATCTTAAATATACTGTAATTAAGCTAAAATACATCTTAAATAATCCTAAAAATACTTTTATAATACAATAAAATGACTAAAAGTACAGTATAATACATAGATGAATAATATGAATCCTCTCACAAATTATCCAACAAAAATCTGTAACCATAATTTTGACGGGTGTCAGTCAGCAAGCCAGATTCAACCTCAACAAGTTCGTATACACATAACTTTGCCGGTCTTCTCAATCATCCACCCAATTTTTGTAAATTTTTTATGTGCAAATAAACATTCTTAAAATTGTATCAAACATAAAGTTCAACAAGCCCAGTCCATGATGACCCAATATCCTGACATTAATTAATGTTTCATCCTGGGACTGTTTCAGGGGACAGAGAAAAACTTTAACATAAGCATCTATACTTATCTGCTGGTGTTCAGTATCGGACCATCTATCAGTCTCAGAGAATCATAGTAGAAAACAAATAATAAAACCAGAAAACCAGTACAAAAGATAATTAAAACACCATGATAGGACTTAAAATATAATAGTTGTAGGATGGTTAATAAGGAACAATAAAATTAAGAGCAACAGAACTAAAATAAAATAAACAGTTAACACTAAATAACGAGAACAAGATCACTGCGCAGGAGAACATGGGGTTGATTAAAGGAAACACATTTAGTAATTCCAATCCAAGAAGATAATGGAGATGAGCAGCTGAAGTTGAAATGCACAGTAAGATGGCAGAGTAGTAGAAGGCAAGAACTCACTTAGGACTCATGATGGGACTTGGAAAGGAACAACGTGAGCCCATTTGGCTTGTGCTCCCTCTGCGCACAATAAGCTGGTGGCAATTTGGAAGTGATCTCAGGATGCCTGGGTGCGATGGGGGAATTGTGGCCCTTCCCTTCAGGATGCCACGGAAGTGAGGCAAGTAGTAAAACTGTAGAAACATGGTAAAAACGTACAATAGCAGGCAGGTAGATGTCACTGGAGAAGGCAATCAATTTATTGGGTCTTTGGACCTGGAAGTGATGTCGGTAAGTTGAGTCCAATGGGGGATCATGGTCCCATCCCTTGGGATGCTGTGGGAATGTGAGACAAGTAGTAAAAATGTAGAAACAGGGTGAAAACTTACCAGAGTAGGCAGGCAGATGTCACTGGAGCCAGGGCAGATGAGAACCAATGGGTAACCTTTTGATTCAGCATTGAAGTCTGCAAAAAAGAAGTGGGGTTTACAGTCCCTCCTTGGTACTGGCTGCTGCTTGCTTTCCATTTGCTGCATTTTAGGGTGTTTCATACTGTTTCATTTTTATTTTTAGAACTGCAAAGCTAAAACTTTCATGAGCTGTTACTGTCTTTCTATTTGGGTTGTGTTCTTGCCTGACCGCTATCATGTGCTAACTATCATATGGTTTATTTAAACATCCAGTTGTATATGACCGGGCATGCCTATGTGAGCTACCGTCACCCAAGTTACTCCTGGTAGTTACTCTCCCGCTAACGGTGACAAAGGTGGTAAAAGGCAAAAATGTATTTAATGGGGTTTCTGATGTTCAGTAGTTGAGCCACTAGATGATGTGAACAGAATGAGAGAGATTTTCCTCTACATCACAGATGGTAACCTAGGCACCCTAGGCAACCGCCGAAATTCGCCTAATGGACCTGGGCGTATGATCAACAAGGAGACCATGGTTTTTCTGACCCTGATTTTCCTAATGCTGTGTCTTATTTTTTTCAATTCTTGCCTGGATTCTGATTTTTTTACCGTTTTTACCGTTTTATTTATGCAGTTTCGAATAATATTACAAGAATAGTCTTGATGAAGAAAAGGAAAGAAAATAGAAATGTACAGCAAATTCAATCAAGTGAACATAGGAAATACAAATCATTTCATACTTTCCAAAAGTCCACAAGAGATGATCCAATAAGACTTCTCCCAGGAATTTCCAACAAGGAAAAACTAAATAAGAAAAATGGTGCTAAATAAAGCAGGGATATTAATGTTGAGGATACTCAACCCTCCAGCTGGAGTGAATCAGGCAGCGGTAATTCAATTACCTCTGGCTATTGAACCGTCTTATCACTGAGGAAAAGAGTCAGTTGCGAGGGCAGCAGGAAAATATATGAGAGGCCTTTGAATTTAACAAGACATTTACACGGAAACTTTAAAAGAAAAAAGGCGGGGAGACCACATGATCCGATGTGCGGGTAGGATGCTTGCCCGACCTGCTCCTGGTCCCCCGTCCCCCCCCCGAATCGGGTCATTTTTCGCGGATTTCTGGCGCTTGAAGTAGCGCATCGCCTCCCTCGTGGCTTCCCAATGAAACCTAGATGATTTCTGGCAGAGCAGCGGCGACATGTCTAACATGTCTGGCAAGCTGCAGCGCGAAAAAAGCTCCCGGGGAAGACGGCTGAATCCAAAATGGCCGCCGGGTGCTCTGAGCCCGAGTCAGCGCACGGCCAGCAACAATGGAGCTTTGGTGGAAGAAGTCACCAGGGCGGTGGTGCAAGCGTTGGACACCTGTTTTCAAGCTATTTCCCCAGCAAATCACTACAGGAATTGAAACACTATCGGAAATCCAAAAACAAGTCGAAGACACCCAGACCAGGATTGTGGGCCTTGAAACTGATACGCAGGCCCTGGCACAGCAAGTAAAGGCGATGGAGGCGAAGGTAGAAGGACCTAGAAAATAGGTCATGCAGGAACAACCTGCGATTCCTAGGTTTTCCTGAATCCATATCGGACTGTGACCTGACTTTCCTAATGGAGGGCTGGCTACTGGACGAACTGGGGCTCCAGAACCTTCGAGGTCAGCGCAACGTGGGACGGGCGCACAGACTGGGGGCAAGTTGACCTGGTAACTCACTGGTGGTCTAACTCTGGGTGTATACCAGGGATAGGTAACTTCAGTCCTCGAGTTCTGTAAATCAATCGGGTTTTCAGGATATCCACAAGGAATGTGCCTGAGATGCATTTACATACAGTAGAACTAGTGAATGCAATTCATTTCATTCATATTCGGTGCGGATATCCTGAAAACCCGATTGATTTACAGAACTTCAGGACTGGAGCTATCTACCTCTGATGTATATCCTCCTCTTCCTAACTCTTTCGCTTTTCTTTGTTTCTTCGCTTACTTAGTTGCACAGCAACAGCCCTGCCTATGCTTTGTTAATCTAGGGTTTAGCATCAGTCTTTATTCATATAAATATTTCAGGGAGAGGAAGCCTCCTAAGGGTACTCCTCTGAAAACCTAAAAAACAAAGGGGCAGATTTTCACCAGGCCTATGTTGCATAGGCTCGGTGGCACGCGCAAGCCCCGGGATGCGTGTAAGTCCCGGGGCTTTCCTGGGGAGGGGGCGTGTCGGGGGGAGCGTGTCGCGGCGGCTTGTCATCCGAGGACGGGGCCGCGGGCATGGTTCCGGCCCGGAGGCGTTTCGGGGCGTGGCTGAGGCCTCCGAAACTGCTCCCGGGCTGGGGAATCGTGCGCCGGCAGCTGGCCGGTGCGTGCGAGTTATGCCTGCCTTGGGCAGGCGTAACTTTTATAATAAAGGTAGGGGGGTGGTTTAGATAGGGCTGGAGGGTGGGTTAGGTAGGGGAAGGGTGGGGAAGGTGGGGGGAGGCGGAAGGAAAGTTCCCTCCGAGGCCCCTCCGATTTCGGAGGGGCCTTGGAGGGAACGGGCAGCGCGTGCAGGGCTTGGCACACGCAAGGTGCACAAATGTTCACCCCCTTGTGCGCACCGACCCCGCATTTTAAAAGATATGCGCGGCTACGCGCGTATCTATTAAAATCCAGCGTACTCTTGTTTGCGCCGGGTGCGCGAACAAAAGTACGCGCGTGCGTATTTTTTTTTTAATCTGCCCCAAAGAGTGGAAGTAGTTTGTCTCTGAAACATCTGAATAATGTAATATTTGGATTGCTTCATTTAAGCAGATTTTTGGAAATTCTCCAGTTTCCTCCATGCAATGGACCTCATCATTTCAAAATAACCCTAACTCCTGGACTTCTGGCTATTTTTCCTCATGGGGAGGAGCCATGGCATCTCCACCCCCTGCCTATGGTCATTTCCTTGGGAGGAAGAAAATCCCCTCTACATCCATGGTCTCAGGCCTCTCCCCTGGCCAAATGGTGCACAGGCTAGTCACTCCAGACCACTACATTTTGGAGGTCCCTTCCTATCCCAGCCCCATACCCCAAATGCAGGACTCCCAAGAGGAGAAGAGGGGAAGAGCCAAGTCCTGCAAAAAAACTATCCCTTTTAACCTCCAACTATATTCCATATCATCAATCACACACCAGGGATTCTTAAAGGAATCCACACATTCCATAACCCAGCAAAAGTTAACGCAAAACTTTTCATTGCACACCCTATAATATGCCATCCAATAGTCATTTGCTCTAATTGCAATTTCAGCATTCAAACACATTTCCCTGTCCTATTCAAACCCTCTCCCCTATCCTCGTTCATTGTAATTTCCTTCTTCTAGTTACTTGTAAACCGGTGCGATGTGTCCTACGAATGCCTGTATAAAAAAGTTCATAAATAAATAAATAGATAAATAAATACATTTCTCAGGCATGTAAAACATGATAGGTCCTAGGTCTCCCCCACCCAGATTATCCTGTGCTCCTGGAAACCGAAAGGAAGGTCCAATTTGGGGGTCTCCTCACCCTGGAAGGACTCAGAGGAGGAAGCTCAGAAGGGAGGTGCTGTGTCTGTCGCACAAAGTGGGGCCCTAGCTATCCATGCCCAGCATGCTGCTCGTTAATTACCACGTTCCAAGGCTCCTGCATGCTTAAGAGTCACTGCTGATGACTCTTGTTGATGTGAGGTGCTGGGAACAGAACCCAGGTGCTGACCTGGATCTGAGCATCAGGCAGGGCTGGATTTAAGAGAATGGCATCCATAGGCAGAGGACTGAGTATGTTTTGCCCCTGGAAATCAAAGAGTTACAGGAGGCATTCCATTTTGCAGCTCCTTCCAAATTTGCACCCAAGGCATGTGACTTTGCCTAAATCCAGGCCTCGTAGGGGTGACATTTCCATGACACGCCTGATCGGGTTTCAAGGCACAATGGTTGTGAAACACTATCCTATGGTGTGATAAAATACTATAATATGGTGAAGGTTCATTGCAAAGTGCCTGGACAGAAGGCCTTCAAACTTTAGATCCTTTCCCCTAACAAAATAATCTGCATTTTCCCAGTGACATAGATGTAACACTATGACATTTTTTTCTTGAATCCCTTCTCCATAACTTTCCTAATTACCTGAAGTGGGGATTACACTTGTGATTTATGGTATTTTTCATACTTGTGTCCATCCATTCCAGTTCACTAATAATTGTGATAGAGAAATTCTGTCATTAATAATGTTGTTTTTTACCATTAATGTACAAGCATGCGAATACATTAGGAGTGATGGGAGGAGAGAGGGGGAAGGCAGTAATACATTGGGGCAATAAGGGGAAAGCTGAGAAGAGTGATTTAGCATTATTGAACAATCACATTTTTTCCCCTTTCAGTTTTGTTTTTTTTTTTCTTTTCATCTTTCCATACTTGACAACCCAGACTAAATAAGCAGTGATCATGCTGCCCTCTTCTGGTAATAACTTTATTGTTTAACTTGGCAGCTGAATTTTGTCTCTTATTTTTTTGACTAGTATTGTTGCTTTAATAAACCTTGGCATTGATGTTGGGGGTAGATAAGAGGGGTGTCAAGAACCCATGGTATGGCTAAGAATTTTAGTTTTGCCACATGTCCATGTCTCTTGCTGCTACTAGTTAGGTGTGTGTGTGCATGGTCATTGGTTGTGAGCTGCTGTCACCTAGTGTTTTCAGGAATGTGGTGACTGAATAAAGACTTTCACATAAGGAAATTGCATTATTTTTGTCATTGCTAGGTGTCATTTTTACCTGAAAATATCTGTGTTTTATTGTTGGTTTTAACAGCATTTTTTCCTAATATTTTGTTTCTAGTGGTTTGGATTGTTTAGATTTGCAGAGACCTATAAACTAACTTGAAATGCTAATCAGTCTGACTTTAGAGGCTCATCCATCCCACTGGCTGGTTTTCTTATACAGCCTTTTAGAGGGCAGAGATTGAAATGTATTGGCCTCTGCTGAATTCTGGGAGATTACAGGGAACATAACATCACCATAAAGCAACACAATTCTTCTTCTCTTTGCTTCCTAATGACTTCACGGAAACCATTTATCGTGTTTGGGTGTTTTGACCCGTTTTTAAGCTCCACGAAGCAGACTGTCTCTTATACATGTATAGTATGTACTGTGAACATCTTGCAGCACTATAGCAATGTTAAGTAGTAGTAGTAGAGCCTGTGTTTCTATTTATAGCTGGCTAAGTAGCGACTTATTCAGCTAAGTGGTGGCTACTGAATATCTGGCCACACTCAGTGGTTGCCATTTAGCCAGATAAGTTCCTTATCCAGCTAAGTACAGTAGATAGCCGGATATTTAGTAGATGGGCAGTGGGCGGTTTGGACAGTGCTACTTATCTGGTTAATGTAGCCAGATAAATAGCAATATTCATACTTATCCAGTTAAGTTAACCAGATAAGTTAGATCTGTCATAGTGCATCTGCCCTCCTGCTTCCTTATATCCTTCTCTAGCATCCATTTCTCCTGTCTTTCTGTCTCTCTTCCTTAGCATCTGCAATCCTCCTTCCTACTCCCTTAGCATCTGACTTCTCTTTCTTCCTCATCAGCCTCCCAGAATTTGTCTTCTTACTGAGCATCTGCTCCCTTGTCTCCATCCTCCCACATGCAACTGTGGGCCCTTGTTAGGCCACAGAAAACAAATCGGAAGCCGATCCAGTTGGCTGTATAGCAGAGAAGAAACGGAGATCGGTGTATATAAAATGCCCTGTATTTGAAATTTGCCCGACTCTGGCTGAGTTTCGCTCTGTGGTCGAGAGCTGCCTCGGGGGCAATAAACGTTAGCAGGGCTCATCACGTGCCCGCAGGTTGATGTTATTGTATTAACGTATCCACTTTTGGAATTTTTCAGTCTTATTCTGGTAATGCACACATCGTTATGCTGCAGCATGTGATTATGCAGTGTGGCTTAGCGGCTGAATCGGCTGAGAAACAGGCTACAGGAATTATTACATTAGGTGGCTTTCATACCCTATGCCGCACTGCATAATCACATGCTGCAGCATAACGATGTGTGCATTACCAGAAGAAGATTGTAAAATTCCAAAAGTGGATACGTTAATACAATAACATCAACCTGCGGGCACGTGATGAGCCCTGCTAACGTTTATTGCCCCCGAGGAAGCTCTCGACCACAGAGTGAAACTCGGCCAGAGTCGGGCAAATTTCAAATAAAGGGCATTTTATATACACCGATCTCCGTTTCTTCCTTGTAGGCCACTACAGTCTATTTTCCAGCAAGTGGAGGTTCTGGGGGTGTATCTAGATTGTGAGTGAAAGGAAGTTCCTTTTCCCCAAAATGGGATGTTTTTGGAGGAGGTATTTAAGGCGCTTCCAGAAGCACTGGGAGAAGTCTGGAGTTGAGCTGAGAGAAAGGAGTTCTGAAGCTGATGAATGTAGACTTGGAAGTTTAGGCCTTGAGGACTTCTAGGTTAATGAGTTCTAGGAGTTGGTTCAGGTTGGGGAAGCAAAGGGAATTTTCCCATTAGGAGTTCAAGACCATTATGGTGATATAGGACCTTCCTGTCTGCAGGGAGCCTTTTTTTTTCTGCCTAGAGTTCACAACTGGGAGGTTGTGTACTGGATTGAAGAGTCAGTAGTTATTTCATCTAGGGCCTTGAACAAGTAATGGGCCATGGAGGAGGCCTAGAAGAGTGATATTCCTTTGGGACTGGTAATTCAATCAGCATAAGAAAATGAGTAACCGTTATGAGTTTCTGTGAATTGGATAAGAAGCTTGATTACTGTTTTCTGTAATTTGGGCTTTTTATTGGATTTTCTCTGCCTTTATTACCTTTTTGAATGTTACAATAAATTCCTTATTTCTGTTTTGAGTAGGGACTGCTGTTTTTTTTCTGGCGTGTGAGTCTTCTTGGACTCTAAGCAATAGCTATTCCCAAATGCTGCAGATAGGTTTTTTTCATCCCTGTAGCACTCAAAAGTGATCCCCAGTAAAGGGGGAGCTTACACAACATTAACTGTGATCATAGGAACTGAATATATTAGACATCACAACTTGTGCATAAAATATACTGTACATACAAATAATATAGGCGGAGGATGTTTGGATCCACTGGAACCTGTGTCCTGATGTACACCTATACTATGCCGGAGAAGTCCTGGACTTTCCTACTGTCTCTTCCTGTTATTGGTCTATTGCCTTCTGGGGCCCAGATTCACTACTGAGTGGCAGAAGCTTGGGCCTCCACTCCTTTCCACTCTGTTTTCTCTGTCACCAAGTTGACACAGCAAGCAGATTCAAAACTCGTAGGGCAGCACATCTCACAAGATCAGCAAGTGGAATTGTCACGCCACAAGATTTGAACGTGCTCGCGGTACAGGCACAGTGACAGAGGAGGTAGAACGGCGGGAAGTGGAGGGACAGGCTCCTACCGCTCCTCTTGCTAACAGCTGTGGATCACTTCTGCTGCCAGGCCTGGAGATCCCCACCAGCTATGCTACTTTTCCTGGTGGCTGATCCTGCACATGGTGCACTCTGGCTGGAATGGAAAAGGGAGGGCAAGCACATTTTTTGGGGGGAGCACTTGCCCCTGCTTGCCATCCTGTAGAGATGAAGGAGAAATAGAAATATTGTATTTATTTAATTACCTTATTTTAAAAGTTTTATATACCGCACTCCACAATGGGATTTGATCGAGGGGGTTTACATTATCACGTCCATAAATAATAAAACAATCAACACAAATTGTGGTACAATAATTAAAAACAAGTCAGAAAAACAATAAATCATAACATCGCAAAGCAAATAGCAATAAAGACATCACACCTTGTAAGTTTAGTACATGTGACCATAAATCAATCTACATCGTCAGAAAGCAAGGGTAAAGAGATAAGTTTTCAGATTTTTCTTGAACTTCTTAACATTAGATATTAATCTGAGTGAACTGGGCATAGCGTTCCAAAGAATGGGACCTGCGACAGAGAAGGCACGCCTTCTGGTGAGGTCAAGCATAGCTAATTTGACTGTTGGAATCTCGAGGAGGTTTTGTTCATTGAGCGGAGGTGTCTCCCAAGTTGGTACATATGTAGATTAGAGCATAGCCAGATTGAAGATTTTTTTATGTAAAAGATTGTGAATAATAGTAAAAACTTTGTATTGTATACGTTGGGGCACAGGAAGACAGTGTAGCGAAAAGAGGACAGGAGTTATGTGCTCTCGATGGCTCATACTCACAAGCATTCGGCCAGCAGCGTTTTGAGCTAGTCGTAATGGATGTAAGGCATTAGCTGGGAGTCCCAGATATAATGACTTACAGTAGTCTAAGCTTGTCAGAATTAAAGCCTGAAGAACTGAGTGAAAATCACTTGGATACAAAAGAGGTTTAAGCTTCTTCAACAAATGAATCTTATAGAATGTAGTTTTGACTACTGAGGATATGTTTTGTGACATGGATAGTTCGGCATTCAGAATGACCCCAAGATTGCAGGCTTTAGTTGATATGAGAAGAGAATGACCATCGAGTATTAGGTTAATTGGTGGATGGTGTGAAGAGTGAGGAATTGTGGATAAGTATAGGATTTCAGTTTTGAAAGTGTTCAGCTTTAAGCGTTTATGGGATAAATAGAGCTAATGCAAAGGCTAACAAATGATAGTGTATTGGACCAGGATGTACTGTAAGGGATGAAAAACTGGATATCGTCAGCATGGATTTTAAAATCTACACCAAGACCTGCGAGAAGATGGCAGAGGGGGAGTTGGTAAATGTTGAACAGAAGAGCCGAGAGCGATGACCCTTGTGGTACACATGATGAGACTGTGTACCAATCGGAGCTATGTGAGCCAATGTTTATTTGCTGAGGGCGATTGGACCAAAATTAAGTGAACCATTTAAGAACTGTATAGGTAATACTAATAGTGTTAAGGGTAGTAGCAACTGCCACTCCATGCAGGCTACCCCCAAGCCTTCAAGCAGAAATGTAAACTTTAAGTGTAATAGTAAAGTTGCCCCTTTGGAATTCCATTATTGTTCATGTCGTCACCACTTCTTCCTGGAGGGAATTCCATGCATCCACCACTTTTTCCATGAAGAAATATTTCCTGACATTGCTCGTGCGTCTCCTCCTTTGGAGTTTCATATCATGACCTCTAGTTTTGCAGCTTCCTTTCCATTGGAGATTTGATTTTTGGGCATCAATAATTGCTTTCAGGTGTTTGAAGGTCTAAATACTATCTCTCTCTTGTCTGTTTTCTCTTCCAGGGTATCCATATTAAGATCCTTCAGGCTCATCTCATATGCCTTTCCATAGAGACCTCACTTTTTAGTCACTTTTCCCTGGAGATAGCATCAACCTCGTCTCAGCCAGGGGTCCACCGAACAACAGTTCTAATACAGGGATAGTGACATCTTTTGGCCAGACTGGGGACAATGCCACAATAGCATATAAAACATTTAAAAAATATGAATCATTTAATGGCGGGGTTCTCATGATTATATATAAAAAGGCCTTGAACATTGTGGTATATTTGCTACACTGATGTATTAAAAACACTACATGTGTTCATTTTTTTGTATGTGGCATTTTCATTATTGATACATTTAAGAATAAACACAACAGGCTTGAATAAACAGTAACTGTAGATAGAAGAACATTACAATATACAGTATTTAGGTGGCTGTACTGTCTAAAGCATATTGTATTCTATTCTTTGATTTATATGCAGTTTTTTTTTTCACAATGACTCTAAATCTGGATTCTATTTCATTTTTGTGCTTGGCATTTTCCTTTGGGCTTCCAAACTCAATTGGAACTGGAGCGTGAATTTGGTGCCATGATCTTTCATTCACAATCACCTGGAGATTTCTCCTCTAATTTATATTTCTTCCCAACCCACTTAGCACTGTCACTGCAGCAACAGTCTGTGGATGGGAGTCTCCAGAACCCTGCAATCATGTGTCCTAAATAGGGCCAATGGGACTGTGAATAATGCTATTCCGGCAATATCTAAGATCTACTATATTCCATCTTCAAAGAATAATAAAGAAGCTGAGGCACAAGGATTAGAACCGGCTACACATCTAAACCTAACCGAGATGTTGGAAAACTCGTTTGAAACATCTATTGAAACCAGGGCAACTCTTTTGGTGACTTTTACATTTATATCGGAAAGAGACTCTGTATTGAGACTTTACTTTAGAAATTCAGTTACAATTTTACGGTCAGACAGTTCGTGTCTTTCCAGATATTGTGAGAATAACCCAAGAGAGAAGGAAAACATTTCTTGATATGAGGAATGAAGTAGTGACTAGGGGAGCTAAATTCAATCTACGCTTCCCATGTAAATGCATCATCCTCTTTCAAAATGCTAAATATATATTTGTAGATCCTATACAGCTCCATGAGTATCTAAACTCACACTTCTAATATGTTTCTCAAGGGAGGGGTAGGCTGTTAAAGAGATGGCAGCGGATTATGCTTATATGTAATAAATATTGGTATTTCTTTTATTTTCTGCCTTTTCTCAGTCTTGACTCCCTCCCATCTTATGATATTCAGAGATGTATAATTTTCAATCTAGATATGAATATAATATGGATTGTATTGTCAAATATTTTCCTTTTTTTTTCTCTGTATTTTTCTGAGAACATTGTTTTTGATGTTATTTGTATAATTCAATAAAAATAAAATAAAAAAAAACAAAAAAAAACCCCAAAACAGTGGACTGAGAACCATGTGTGACCTAGCTTCTCCACCCACTTCCTGTATTGTCGAGGGCAATATTCTAAACCCATAGGATGCCATCTACCATATTGTAAACTCAATGCCTTCATTTCTGAAACGCCCATAAATCTCTACTAGGGCATCCTGAAACTCCCAGAATCCTCTGCAAAGACTAACTAAGTTTTTATATTGATGCAAGAATATTTTAAGCAAGAAGTAAAAAGGCCTAGAAACAGTATGAAAAGTCCTGTAATCTTGAAGACACAAATTATTGAGAGCATGAAGACTAATGGTCGATGGGCTGTAAATGGCGCAAACTCTTACCAGAATGGTGTAACTGTAATGTGTTTTGTAATCAATTAGAAGTAGTTTTAATAGGTCAGAAATATTGAGGCCTTGTTAGAAAGGAGGATGAAGAGAGTTTGGGGGATATTGGATCTTGGGTCAGAAGGGCATATCAGAGGCTGGGGGAGGCCTGTCTTTTTACATATTGAGTGAAAGGGAGGGAAGGAGAGCAGCATCAGAGGCTTGTGGGAGGGGGCAGAGCTGTCTTTTTTTCACATCATGTAGGAGGGAAGGAAACATCAGAGCCAGCTGCAAGCATAGCTGGCTGGATTTAAGCCAGTTATCCCTGAGCTGCAAGGTCTGCCATTACAAATATACCCATAGACTTTGCCCTGCTTTTGTGCAGGGTGTGTCCACAAAGGAGTAACCCCTTCTTCAGGGCCCTCTCAGAATGCAGGGGCACAACAACAGTTCTGGGGGCCAATCGTATTCCTAGTTTTCTTTTCTTCTCCAATGTACATCAATACAGTCACAATATCTTCCAGCAAAGAGGAGGATAAACCTCCAGAGCCCTAGGCTCATGGGATGGGGACCAGGTCACAGAGTCTCTCATTGGATTGCAGACTTCTCTGTACTTATACTTTGGATGTCCTTGTTTGAGGGCATCTCCGACGTAGAAGAAAGATGTTGAGAACTCTGGTTGGGTGTTCAACAAAATTTACTGCAACCCAAAATACTTTAAAGTCCAATTCACAAAAATAATTCTTCAGAAAATCTCCATACAAAAATACTAGTCCAAAGTGCCATTCTTCTCTGTATGTTAACTGAGTGAAGGTCCCTTTTGATGGCAAACTAGGAAAGCCCCTGAATGGTAGGAATGTGGGCTCCCAATAGGGCTGGAGCCTACTAGCTCTTTCTCTGATGGAAAGCGTGGGCTTTAGGTGGTAAAATCCCAAAAAGAAGTTCAAACATGTCAAAATCTGTACTCTGTAGCTGGACAGGAACTGGTGGACAAAACAATTCCTTCCAAACTCTCAGAACCAAAAAAATCTCTTCAAACTTATCACTTTCTTCTTCTCTAGCTGATAACTGTTGTTCCTTCTTGTAGGGGATGGAGAAGGTCACAACAGCTTCACTACCTTCCCAGGAAGGGGGAAAACCCTCCTGAGGCAGGCACAGGATCTCAAAAGGTACAGAAAACCCCAAACAATCTTTCAGATCTTCTCGCTCCAGTTAATCCCTTCAAGATCCGAGAATGCTAACAAGGGCAGAGTCTCTTTCCCCTGGTACAGGCCATGGAGCCTAAAAATGGGGACCCAACAACATACCCTCACTTTCCAAAAACTCCAGAAAAATACAAAATTGTTCTTCTTTCCCCTTGTAGCAGGATGTGGGGTCTAACTGTCGAGGAGAATCCAAATTGCAACTTAACAATGGGAAAACAAAATCAAATGCCACACTGCTTCAAGGGCTGCACTGCCTTTTGTAGGAAAAGGCCGACCAGTCCATACTGACCTCAGCAGAGGAGCCTGCAGGATGGATTGCTAACTATTAAATCCTAGTCAGGGACAATTTCAATAGTGAGGGATGTATGTGGTCCCTTACATAGAAAAGTACACATGGGAATTTGAAAATAAAATCCTCACATGTACTTTTCCTCCTTGACCTAACTCCACCCCCAGAGCGCCCTTTTTTCCCCCAGCTTGTGAATCATGCTGACTAGATTTAGCTGCTAAGGCTTAGAGCAATTTTCAACCCAGAGAATATAGCCAGGTAACTTCCTGGTTGCCTAGCTCGATCCTCTTGAAAGTTATTCTCTTAGGGGTAGATTTTCAAACCGCGCGATTTGGCGTACTTTTGCTGGCGCATCAGGCGCAAGCAAAAGTACGCGGGATTTTAGTAGATACGCGCGTAGCCGCTAAAATCCTGGATCGGCGCGCGCAAGGCTATCAATTCCGTATAGCCGGCGCGCGCCGAGCCGCGCAGCCTACCCCCATTCCCTCCGAGGCCGCTCTGAAATCGGAGCGGCCTCGGAGGGAACTTTCTTTTGCCCTCCCCTCACCTTCCCCTCCCTTCCCCTACCTAACCCACCCGCCCGGCCCTGTCTAAACCCCCCCTTACCTTTGTCGGGGGATTTACGCCTCCTGGAGGGAGACGTAAATCCCCGCGCGCCAGCGGGCCGCTAGCGCGCCAGGACGCGACCTGGGGGCGGGTCCGGAGGGCGCGGCCACGCCCCCGGACCGCCCTGGGCCGTAGCCATGCCCCGAAAACGCAGCGCGGTTCGGGCCCGCCCCCGACACGCCCCCCTCAGAAAACCCCGGGACTTACGCGCCGGTAGGCGTATGTAAAATAGGCTCACTGGCGCGCAGGGCCCTGCTCGCCTAAATCCACCCGGATTTGGGCGGATTTAGGCGAGCAGGGCTCTTAAAATCCGCCCCTTAGTAGTTGCAATGTTACACCATTTAATATATGTACAAAGGCCTTTTAAGTTTTAGTCATTTGGCCCCAAAAGTACCATCTCTACCCAACTTTAGCTTTCTAATCATTTTTATGTTTAGCAGGTTGACAGCAGTTCCATTTTACTTCCTTTATAGTTTTACTAGCATAATTTCAATAGTATAAAAAAATCACAATAATTCTGAGAGACGTGGAAAAGGACAAGGAAGACTGGAATGTAAAATATGAAAGAAAGCAGATAACACACTTATTGAAGGCTTCTTTGAAAAGACTTATATGCCATTTCATTAAATTAAAAAAAAACCCTATTAAATAATGACATAGTTTCATGTGTTAATTAAGACAAATCTATTACAGTATCAATCAAATCATTTCTTTATTTTTCATTATGAACTGACATTTTGAAGACTTCATAAACAAAAGAATAAACTCAAGAACGTTATTATTATAAGACTTTATGGTTGATAAAGAACAAGACAAGTCTGTGAAATTTTTCTTTTGATCTTACTGTCACATTTCATATTTCTAAAAACGCTCCAGGCATGGAAGTACTTTGCTCAGAAAATTATTTTACTCCAAAATGTCAGTCTTGTAATCCTCAGCGGAAAACAAACAAACTGTGAGGCTATCTGCTTTATGATAATGTCTGCAATACTGGCAATTCTCTGTCATCATGCTTATCCAAAGGAAGGAAGTCTTGATATGAAATAATAAAACATACACATACTGGAGATAGGCACGTCTGCCAGCTTGATTGTGTGCAGTTGATCTGAAGTTGCTGGGAAACCGCTATATTTGACAGTTCTGGACTGTCTCAGGGCATCTCTTCTGATTTCACAAACATTACTCAATAGATCTTTAAGCAGCTGAAACAGAAGCTGCCCTTTTTTGTCTTTCCATCTGGTGGCTTCATGGTTGTTAAACAATTAAGTCTCCGCCTTCAAGTGATTGTAAGAACTGTAAAATATTGTGCACTGAAATGCTGTTGTTTGGGCTGGTCTTGCCCCAATGGCACTATAGGGAGATATCTCATGTTTTACCACTGATTCAACAATTATGAATCATAATAGCCAAGAAACTTAAAGCCAGTGTGGTGACAGGCCCCAGACACTGTCACCACAAGAAGAAGAAAGACTTTTACCCAGGTGAACTTTAAAACTACACTGTCTCAGTGGAAAATGAAGAACTTTTGCCCTGTTACACTGAAAAATACCATATCAGATACCTGTTTACATGTTCCTGTGTTAATAGGAGCAAAGCAGACAAAGACGGCTGTGACCGCATCTCCTCATGTCCTGCTTCCTTCTCTGGGCCTGCTCACGGTGGGGGATAGTCTCTGCCGCCGCGTACCCTATGATTCCTCATGGAAGTCGGGACGCTGTCGCAACCCACGCCAACTCTGGGCCTTTCTAAGCGTGCGTGCACGTCACCGGGCCCTCTTTTGAAGCTACCACGGTGGGAACCTCGGGGACGTCCCTGATTGATGATGTCATAGGATCAGGGTTCTTAAACTCCACCTTCTCCCCCAGCTAGCTGACTTGGCAACGAGTTCTATTGCTACTCTGCAAGCTCCAGTCTCCATTGGATCTGTGGTGATGTTATCAGACTCTACGTGGACTCTGGATCCTGGCTGTTACCCGCTCCTTGAGGGCCAGTGTGCGCTCTCTATGGATACTTGGTCTCCTGGCTTCCCCCCGCTCCTCGGGCTGGCCCTGTGCCTTCCAGAAGTCCTAGCCTGCTGGCTCCCTGCTCCTCGGGGCTGCCTCTGGGAATGCCTTCACCACTTGGGAGTTCTATCTCCGTGCTTCCCCGCTCCTCAGGGCAGTGCCTACATTCTATACCAAAGACTGTCCGTGCTTCCCGCTCCTCGGGGTAGTGCCTGCGTTCTACACTTGGGACTATCAGTGTTTCCCCAGTCCTCAAGGCAGTGCCTATGTTCGACATCAGAGACTGTTGTACTTTCCCGCTTCTCGGGGCAGTACCCTGTTCTACCACCGGCGACTGCTGGCACAAGCCCGCTCCTCGGGCTTGTCTATGTCATCACCTGGAGACCTGACTCAGGCTTCCCCGCTCTGCGGGTTAGTCTTCGTCATTGCACCAGTATCTCCCTCGCTGCATAGCTCCGCCCCTCGGAGTTGCCTCTACAGTATACCTCCTGCATGTTCTGTCTCGCACTTCCCGCTTCTTGGGTCTGCCTAGCGCCACCCCCTTCGGAGCGGGTAACAGCCAGATATCTCTAGCAGGTCTGCCTACTGTGAGGGTCTCTCCTTGCTGTATCTCTTCCCACACTCCTCGGGACCCCTCCTCAGGTTCTTACCCAGAGCTCCCACTGTGCCTGACCTCACCTCCTGGCAGTGTGGACCTGTGGGGCTCCTCCCTACAGGTGGTAACAACTCACACCTCGGGCCAAGCTTCCACAAACCCACAAAACATTACAGATTGCCAAGACCATGGACCCAGCAGAGGTCTTGGTCCTCCAGGCCATTCCTGGCCTGGCACAAAGGATCAGTGAACAGCAAAAATTCCTGCTGTCTCTGGCAGCTGCCATCGATAACCTGAGTACTCGTCTAGACACTGCCGTGACAGCAACCACGATATTTATCAAGCTCAATACCTCCACCTCTATGCCGGTTCCCTGGCCGATCGTGCCCTTGCTGGCACCTCCTCGCTTTTCAGGGAACCCTCTTATATGCAGGAGTTTTTTGAATCAATGCAATATGCACTTCTGCCTGCAACCAGCTTACTTCCCAGACATGATCACCAAGACTATCTACATCCTTTTCCTTTTGGATGGAAAGGCCTTGGCCTGGGTGACACCCCTCTGGGATCGTGCTGACCTGGTCCTTTGAGATCTTCCAGGGTTCCTGGCCCTATTCTGGTCCATCTTTGAAGATCCAGGCTGAATAGCCATTTCTGGGTCATCACTTCTTCATCTCCAACAAGGCTCTCGCCTATTAATGGACTATGTTATTGAATTCAGAACCCTTGCTTCAGAACTTCACGGAGATTCTGACTGTCTACATTCCATTTTCCTTGACGGCTTGAGCACTCGGATTAAAGATCAGTTGGTGGCTCGTGAATTGCCCATGTTGCTGGACTCCTTGATTGACCTCACTGGGCATATCGACTGTTGCCTACAAGAATGCTCTCAAGAGTCCAGAGCATCTTGGAAGACTACCATAGGCTCATCCTGAACTCAACGTTCTCTCCCAGAATGAACACATCTCAGAATCTAGCACAGGAGGAAACTATGCAGATTGGCCAGAGCCAACTCTATCCTAAGGAATGACGGTGCCGCCAGCAATCTGGTGTCTGTCTGTACTCGGCCAACCCGGACATGCCATAGCCTCATGTCCAGTCTGTCCAGGAAACTCCCAGGCCTACATTCTGCTGGAGGACTACTCCTAGGCCTGACTTCACCGTCTCCTCCAATGACTGTCCCCGTTTACATTAAGACAACCAGGAGTTTCACACTTTGGCATTGGTGGACTCCGGGGCTGGGGGTTACTTCATATTAAAACAACTCACAGAACACTTGTGGATCCCCACTGGTACTACTCTCATCAATCCATGGAGAACCTCTTCCTGGTGAGGTTACCCACACCACGGCCCCTATTCAGCTTCGCACCGGGACCCTGTATGTGGAAACCATTTCTTTCCATATATTGGACAAAGCCATTCATCCTGTAGTTTTGGGACTGCCATGGCTACAGCAACACACTCCGCAGTTTGACTAGGCTACCCTATAGCTCTCTCATTGGGGTTCCTCCTGTTATAAAAACTGCCTACAGTCCATCTCTCCTCTGCCTTGTGTGACTGCCCCGCTCTCTCTTCCTGGCCTTCCACCGCAATATGCTTCTTTTGCCGATGTGTTCTCGAAGAAGGCTGTGGATACTCTACCCCCTCACCGCTCATATGATGGCACAATTAATTTGCTGCCTAATACAGATCCTCCTCGGGGTAGGATTTACCCTCTTTTGCAGACTGAGACCCAAGCCATGTCAGAGTACATCCATGAGAACTTAGCCAAAGGCTTCATTCGGCCCTCCAAGTCTCCCGCTGGAGCAGGATTTTTCTTTGTAAGGAAAAAAGGAACCCTCCATCCCTGCATCGATTACCAAGGCCTAAATGAAATCACTCTAAAGGACCGGTACCCACTTCCTCCTATCTTGGAGCTTTTTGACAGGCTTCAAAGAGCAAAATTCTTCTCCAAATTGGACCTCCATGGGGCCTACAATCTGGTCCAGATCCGCAAGGGCGACGAGTGGATGACTTCCTTTAACATGCATAATGGCCACTTTCAGTACCTCGTGATGCTATTCGGGCTTTGCAATGCGCCCATAGTATTCCAAAACCTGCTGAATGAGGTTTTCAGAGATATGCTTTACCAGTGCATAGTTGTGTACCTCGATGACATTCTAGTCTTCTTGCAAGACCTTAAAAGCCATTGCCAGGATGTCTCTCGTGTCCTCCAGCGTCTGCGAGACAACCAACTATTTGCCAAGCTCGAGAAGTGCTCCTTCGAGCAGGAGACCATTCTTTCCTTGGCTACATGGTATCCAGCCAGGGTTTTAAGATGGACCCTCAGAAATTGAAAAGCATCCGTGATTGGCCTCAACCTGTGGGCCTCAAGGCTCTTAAGAGATTCCTTGGCTTCACCATTTACTATCGCTCCTTTTTCACTATTACTCAACTCTGACCGCACCACTCATGGCTATGACTTGCAAGGGGCCAATCCCTCTCAGTGGTCGCCCAAAGACTTGACTGTCTTTCAGGATCTCGTCTGCCTTTTTCAAGGAACCATGTCTCCACTATCAGGACCCTTTGCAGCCGTTTGTCGTTGAGGTTGATGCCTCCGATGTTGGAGTAGGAGCTATGCTGAGCCAATACTCTACCACTCATACACTACATCCTTGTTCTTTTTTTCCTGGCGCTTCTCTCCAGTGGAACGTAATTATGCCATTGGGGATAAAGAATTGTTGGCCATCAAGCTGGCCTTTGAGGAATGGCCACCCTGGCTTGAAGGAGCCCAGCACTAGATTACTGAATACACGGATCATAAAAATCTCGAGTATTTACATCATGCTCAGAGGTTGAACCATTGCCAGGCTCATTGATCCCTCTTCTTTACCGAATTCAATTTCATACTGCATTACTGTCCAGTGAATAAAAATGGTCACGCCAATGCTCTCTCCAGAACCTTCATCACAGAGGATGTACCCAATACACCGCGGCACATAATAGACCCTGCCAAGGTCATTCTGTCCGCCACCTTTCCAGTACCACTGGGGAAGACGGTGGTCCCTCGCCAGTTACGATGGAGGGTTCTTCAATGGGCTCACGACTCTTTGACCTCAGAGCATCTGGGCCAGAACAGAACCCTTTCCACACTTCAGTGGTACTACTGGTGGCCTACTATATGAAAGGATACACAAGCTTATGTAGAGTTCTGCCCTCTGTGAGCCCGTCATAAGCCTCCAGCAGGAAGGCCCTGGGGACTCTTGCAACCACTCCCCATTCCAAGTGAGCCCTGGACCCATATCACTATGGACTTTATAGTGGATTTGCCTGTCTCCAATGGTAACACCATATGGGTCACAGTCAACCATTTCTCTAAAATTGCCCACTTTGTGGCTCAGCTCGGCCTTCCTTCAATGCCTCAGCTTGCTAAACTGTTCTTTCAGCATGTGTTCCAGCTCCGCGGTCTCCCCAAACATATTCTCTTGGACCGTGGAGTTAATTTCACTGCACGATTCTGGAAAACTCTCTGCAAACAATTCAATATTTTGTTAGATTTCACCTCGGCTTATCATCCTCAAGCCAATGGATAAACGGAGAGAACAAATAGAATCTTAAAGCAATTCTTGCAAGCCTACATGAGCCTGTGGCAGGATGATTGGGCCGACCTCCTTCCATGGGCAGAGTTCGCACTAAACTCCCATCAGTCCACTTTCACCGGCTCGTTTCCTTTCCAGGTGGTCCATGGACACCAGCCCTTGCCACCACTCCCGCTCCCGCTGTCCATGGTCTCGCCAGCAGCACAGGCAACTGCTCAAGAATTACACTAATTGTGGCACAATACCCAACAGCTGCTCAAGCAGGCTGATCAGAGATCTAAGAAGGCCTTTGATGCGCACTACCACGAAGCACCCCAGTTCCAACCTGGCGATAAAGTATGGCTGAGTACCAAGTTTATTCGACTCAAGCTGCCCTCAGCTCGCTTCGCTCCCAGATATATTGGTCCTTTCTCTGTGCTCTGCTGACTGGACCCAGTTACTTACCGACTCCAGCTGCCTTCCTCGCTCAAGATTCACAACGCCTTCCACGTTTCTCTTCTAAAGCCTTTGGTCCTCTCTGGATTTTCTAAAAAACCACCAGACCCTTAACTGCTGTCCTTAGAAGCAGATGTCACTTATCAAGTCCAAGATGTCCTAGACATTAGAAAATGAGGAAGAAAGTGGGAATATCTCCTTTCATGGGAGGGCTTTGGGCCTGAGGAGAACAGCTGGGAACCTGCCGCCAATATCCTGGACAAGGACCTCATTTGGCAGTTCCATGCCAAGCATCCTTGCAAACCCAAACCCGGGTGGGGCCTTAAGAGGGGGTGGGGTACTGCGACCACGTCTCCTCACGTGTGCTACACTTGATAGGAGAGTGCCAACTTGTGGTACTACCTGGAAGACTACAGGAGAGGTGTGAGATTGTAGACTTTTAATTCTGTTAACTTGGTGGGAGTATAATTCTAACCATTCCACAATGGAAAGAATCAAGTAAATTTGGAAATTGAGAGATTAATTGAAAAGAAGTGAAGAATTAAATTGTTAAGAAATTGGTTTTTATAAATTCTAAAGACTTTTGCTGGAAGAGTAAGGTCACAAATGTAATAGTTTTCTACAATGTAAATCAATTGGATTTAACATTAAAGAGCGGTAAAGAATTTTTCATTCATTTTATCAACTATCAGTAAAAGGAATTAGGAAACCTCTCAGCTTCTAGTGTGATTAGACTTTGGAGATTATTGGTGCTGGTTTTACAATATTTATCAAGCAAACATGTTCAGGCATAAATTTCACATAAAAAATGGAGGAAAAACTTTTTTTTGGCAACAAAGTAGTACATGTTGTATATTGGACCACTATAGAGACCAAACATGATTCCTGATATCCACAATCCAAAGGAAATAACTGAAGAAATATAGCAGTTACAGGTCAGTTACATTATTTCAAGATCAATTTGCGCTCCATACGACTTCCTTAACCAGAGACTGCAAGCTGGCCCAAATCTTTCCCCTTATTACTAAGGACATTTACTAATTGGGAGGAAAGAAAAAATTGGTATGAAACACCTTGATATTTTAACATGCATTTACATGGAAATCTAAGAACGTATAATGCTCCCAGTTGCTGTAGTCTAGGTCTTAATAGCAGGAATTGGGGCCTGCGTTTCTGCGTTTGCCTGGAAAGATCCAGGAACACCAGAATTTTACATTTCAAAAAAAAGTTCCTTTCGATGTTAAAAGTACTTTTTGAAAATCCATTCCTTGTCTGAATCAAGTGAAAATGTAACAATCAAGGTAGATGGCTCTGCTGTTTCTTCATCCAACTGTTCCAATAAATCAGAGCTATTCATCTTTGGTGATGCTTTCACTTGAGCCTAATCTTCTTCCTGAGCTGTAACCTTCTTAATTGTTGGCACGTAATACACTTTAGCAACTATAGGAAGTGTTTCTTCTGGAATCTTTAAAGATTCTATTAGATACCTTTTCCAGATATCCTTAGGGAAAATATATGGAATCTTCGGAAAATTTATGCGGCATATGTTCTTAGCACGAGCCATATTTTCTAGATTCTCCGAATTGAATGAATTATTTTCTTTTATGATTTCTTGTTGGGTAACAATTAAACTTTCAATTTTTGTATTTTGTGAATCTTGAATCTTTTTAACTTCACCCAAATCTTTTTCTGCTAGTCCCAATCTTATATCCACTTCTTGTACCATTTTAGAGATATTGGTAACTTGCGAAGAAACATTACTGTTCAATATATTAATTGCTTCCCAAATCGTTTCAAGGCTAAACTCCGAGGACCTCACCAATTCCGTTAAATGAAATGAGGGATATTTGGGTTCTGTCTCACAGCCTTGGATTAGAGCAGTTGGGGCAGCATTTTCACCCGGATACAAAGAGGCCTCTCCCACCAGCAGCGAGGGCACCCAGGGCACCGACTTCTGATCCCTCCAAGTCCCTCCAACGATGTTGGGGCCGGGCCTCCGCTGGATTCTCAGGCGGTGATCTTACAACCAGAGATACAGCTGTCATCAGCTCAGGGGAGATTGCAGGCTCTTCTTCATCCTGCTCCACTCCCAGCGAGCCCTCAACGCTTTCTCTGATCCGATACACGTGGGTGTCCATCGGCCCCGCCAGCACTTGAGGTGAGGATGTCTCCGGGGCTAGACGCTCCCTCGCCCTGCTTTTGTGGGCCGAATGCAGCATATTCCGCTAGGAGAAAACAGAACAAGTTACCCAAGCAACCCACTATGCTGCCATCTTGGGTCACATGGTCCCTCCATCGGTGCTGTTTACAGAGGGTCTGAAGGGGCTGTGTAATAGTAACTAATGCACAAGGGCCTTGAAGTTAACCTTCCTCTGGACATTCAAACTGATTTGAACACCTTTGAAAAGTTTGCAAATGGGGTCCACCCTTAGATTGTGAGCCTTTGGGTCCATTATCTGAGTTTTCCCACCCAAAGGTTGCAAAGATAAAGATATAGATATAGATATCTAAATCTATCTATCTGTCTGTAATTTAATTAATTTTATAGCCCATATTTCCCAACAATTCACAAGACAGTTTACAATTCTAACATAAAATACAATCGTACAATTTAAATATTTATCAAACATAACATTCTCCCATCCATTCCAAAACCATAACTCCAGTGCTTTGGTTCATCACCAATCCACCTTCCTATCCCTAAAATTGTAACTCTAAAGCCGGATTTACCCAGTATCAGTACACACAGTTTGTAGCAGGGAAATCTAACACATTCCGTAGTACACTCACTAATTTACAAATCATCTATACAGCTGTTTTATAAGTATTTTCAATGCTCAATATTAACCAAACTCTATCCTTTTATTACTAGAATTAGTCATTTCGTGGAACAGCTTAGGGATCTTATTCCAGTATCAGCAATGTGTTCTGTTAATAAAAACAGCAAACCAAAGGAGCCATTTACTATGGTATGTTAGAGCTTTAACCCGAGAAAACTGGCTTTTATCATGCAATATTTGCAGATATTGTGCGATAAATCCAATCTCAAGTGATATTTAAAATTTTCCACTAATGTTCATGCAAATATGCAAACGTCATGCAAATGAGGGCAGCTTTCTTCTTCTTGCATTAATATTATGTGCATTGTTTTGACTAAATATCGCTAAAAAAAATAGCTACAGCTTTTGAGTTGTAGCTATTTGGTGTATGGATATAATATCGTGTGAAAATGGCCAAAATTAAGCATTGTTTCTTCCAAATTCCATCAGACATGCCTGCAGAGGTGTACACAAATAAAAAAAATCCCTTACTTACCAGGCCATGTTTCTAGGAGCAACAGTGTTAGGTCAGTTTATCGTGATAGTGGCACACTGGATGGTTTAGGAAGATGTTCAGCAGCACCAAGATGGAAGGGAGGCAGAGATGCCACCTAGGGAAATCCCAGCACTGGAGGCAGAGCTGCAACAGGTACAGGTGGGGCAGTAAGACCCACGTCTGGGATCACTATGCAGCAGGCCACTCAGAGTCCAGAGGAGCAAATCTTTAATCCCTGCACCATATTACAGGGTCTTCCAGAGGAGGAGATAATCACAAACTAGCGCTTGAACTCTAAAGCCATAATGGAATTATATGAAGACCTCAAAGCAGACCTCAATCTGATCACTGAGAGGTCTCATGCCATACAAAGCCTTGTGAAAGTGTTGAGCTCCCTCCATTTCATGGCTTCTGGATACTTCCAGTCAGTGTTGTAGGGGGCATGTCACAGTCATCTTTTTCCAGGTGCTTGTACAATGTGATCCATATACAGCTACATTTGTACTTACATCAGGTTCCCTACTGAGCTGCATGAATTACTGGCCTTCAAGACAGGTTTTTATGCCATGGCACAGTTACTCAATGCTCTGGCAGCAATAGACTGTACCCATGTACCCTCATCCCACCACATCAGAGGCAGGAGTCCTACCGCAATTGTAAGCTCTTCCCTTCCCTCAGTGTGCAAGTGGTGTGTGATTCACAAATGAGCATCCACAATGTTGTGCCTAGGTATCTGGGAGCCACACATGATGCATATATCCTTAAACAATCAACCCTTTTTGCACAGTTTGAGCCTGGGAAGTATGGCCATGGCTGGCTACAACTTAAGAGGATTGCTTTATTTCCCATTATCTTGCTATGTTTTTCATGCATATGCTAGGGAAGTCTGTGTCTGCCTTGTTAGCGTGTACCTCTCTTTCTCACAGGACAAGCAGGATGGTAGTCCTCACAAATGGGTGACATCGAGGATGGAGCCCTGTACGGAAAACTTTTCTGTCAAAGTTTCAACAAGCTTTGACTGACACTGGCACACTGGGTGCACTGAGCATGCCCAGCCTGCAATTATCCCTGTGAGCCACAGGTGTCTCCCTCAGTCTTCTTTTTTCCGCTCTGCAGTCAGCATAGCGGTTGGAGCTCTGTGAGGATTTTTTAACTAATTACCTCATGGAAACACTTAACTTTTCACTTCAAAAAACACTTTTCCCTGCACAGGTCTCCCTCCGCGTACGTTTTTACGACGCTCAGTGAGTACTAATTCTTATTTTTCGGTCGGTTCCTGTCACTATCTTAAGGCTGTTAACTGACTGAAGCCTTCCCTTCCCCCATTTTTCAGTTAGCTTTAAACAGCTTGCGAGTATCTCTGTGACACTCTGCTTGCTTATGCTAGTGGGGTAGGGATTTTTTCCTTAACTTTAGGACTTCTGTAGCTTCAAGTCCTTCGTTCCCTGGTACCCTCACGCAGTCGATACCCTATCGCTACACCGGGACCCTCCTAAACCGCCCTGGGCTTTTATATGTCATCAGCGCCCCTCCCCCCACGGTGCCCTGATGCCTTTATCCATGTTTTTTGCTTTTCAGTGCTACCAGGCTTTTTCCTCCTACGCACTGTTTTTTTCCTTGGGCTTCCTCGGTGCCGTCCCTACCCGGATGCATGCCATTGACGCACACGCTGTTAGTCACTGCCATGCATACTCGGGTCGCCGCCACCGCTGCCCGAGACACTTTTTAACGATCCCAGGGTCACTTCATCGATGCCACCCCCCCTTTTGGGGATTCCATCGATGCCCCATCCTCCCCACCGATGTCCAGCCCTTTTCCATCGGTGGGCATCGGTGCCACATCGATTCGTCGGTGGGCATCGATGCCGGATGGTCCCCATCGGTGGACATCGGTGCCGGATGGTCCCCATCGATGGACATCGGTGCCGGATGGCTTGTCCGTCGATGGCATTGGTGCCGGATGGCCGTCCGTCGATGGCATCGGTGCCGGGTCCTTTTGCATCGATGGACACCGATGCCCAGGTGTTTCATCCATGGGCATCTATGTTAGAATGCATCCATCGAGGGCAGTCGATGCCAGGCTGCTCCCATCGGTGAAATTCGATGCCCAGGTGGGTCCCATCGGTGGGTATCCATGCCGGCTCGATTCCGTGGATGGGCGTTGATGCCAATGCCAGCCTTATGGCTGGCATCGATGCCCATGCCGATTCCAGGACTGGCGTTGATGCCGGGATGGAATTCATCGACTGGGAGATCCATGCCATCGATTCCATACGTGTCCATATCGATGCCACCAACACACGTGTCTGGGGCACCGATGCCATGTACACTTGGAAATCTGAGTCTGTCCAAATCGATACCGTCAACGTCTGTGGCCCTATAGTTGATGCCCGTGGCCATGCCACAAACGGCATAAATGCCCGCCTCCATGCATCGATGCCCTCGACACCTCCGTTTTCCTTCGGTGTCCTTGACGCCCTATTGATTCGACTTCGACTCAGTCGATGCCGGTATCTTTTTCAATAACGGCAATGTTTTTCGATTATTCGATTCCACATCGTTTCAAAGATACCTATGCCACTGCTGTCAGTGCCCGTCACTGTCATCATTCTCCTGGCCAGTCATCGACGATTTTTCATACCCATTTTGATGATATCCTCGAAGCCCCTTAGGTTGCCTTCAATATCGTCAATACCGACACAGCACCGCCACATAATACCCTCGCCTCCTCACATTGCTCCACGCTTTGGGTTCTTTTTTAAGCCCCATATTAGCTTAAGACACTCCATTGTGTCAGGAGCAGAGCAGGCGTGCTGACAGTTCGTCATCGATCGCCTTCCAGGACGATGAGGGCTTCCATCTCGGCGCTGGGGAAAGACCGGGCCGAGCACCGTGGCACCCATCATCGCCGACATCGTGATCGTCCGCCGCTGACGCCATCCAGCACATTGGTGCCATCCTTCTCCAGGCTGGACAACGCTCGGGCAGAGCGACATCACCACTGCCATCAGCACTGTTCCTACAGTTTTGGCAGTCCTTGGTGATCCAGAACTTCCGGATCCAGGTCCGACAGCTTCTGCATTGGCGTCACGACACATCGAGCCGCTGTGACGAGGGAAGGGAACATGAGTTCCGTTAGGGCTCCTCTGTTCCTGGCGTGCCCCACCGTCAAGTGGTGTGGGACTATGGCCATCTGTTACACTTAGCAGTCTAAACGCCACTCACGCCTGGCCTGTCTCCTCTGTACCTGTGCCACCATACCGGGTTTCAGAGCGAGATGGACGTTTACGTCCCCGGCCTTACCCTCGAGGACTCCGGAGACCGTCGGGGTCAACAATCTTCACCGGCTCGTCTTGCGGCGATCCACGTCGGATGGTAAGTACCCGCTTCGGCGGCATTCCCATAGAGTTGTGTTCTCCCATTCGGACCGTGGTTCGAAAAGTTCTGGGTCATGTGCCTTTTAGAACTGTATTAGTGTCACATATCACTATGTTAGCTATGTTAGCCACAATATCAGGAGAACCCCTCTATCTTCTTGGGATTGCAGCAGGGCTTCTTCTCTTGTCAGTAACAAGTCCCTGTGCCGACCAATGCTCTGACTCTTGGTTCCCTCCCAACCAAGGTCCAGCTGCATTGGCTGATCTGCTAAACATGAGATTCAGCAACCATTGCCCCATGTACAAGTCCACCTTGAGGCCTGGCCACAGGTCTCAGTGTCTCCTTGTACAGCATACAGAAATGCGGGTACCACTTACCGCTCACACACCTGCAGGAGCCTACATGATATCCTCCATTGGGACACCTCCTGGTCTCCCATCTGGTCAGATATCAGAGCGGCCACCCCACCTTGTACCAAAGTCCCGGTACACTCCCCCAGGCGCTACGAAGTGCAGAGGGGAGAAGGGAGGGGGGTTGGGGAGTTTTAATTGCACTATTCTTTCTTTTAACAGAAAATAGTTACTCTCCGCACATCCTGGACCTAAGAAAATCCAACTTTCTTTAGACGTCACAGGTACAATGGTATCTTTGGTTACCATCACTCCATACTGCAGTAAGTACATTATTTTAATGTTTCTATGTGCTTTATGGTGAGTCAACATTACAACCCCAAGCTCTGCGGCCGGCACCAGCTTCGGTAAGTGAACTGTCTCTTGCATCACTGTTGGTGAATGCTGTTTTCTCTGCGGAGTGTAACATCATTCACTTTCCTTGCATAGACTACTGCTAACCACTTTCAGTACATGCAAGGAGCTCTCACTTTTTTCAGGACTCACTATACATTTACTAACTGGGATTACTGTCACTGCCATAAATCCCTTCTGTAACACTTCTGGACACCACAGTCTTAAGACCCTCTTGTCCAGCATGCGCACAGACATTCTGATACATTGTTATATGTCCCTGCGCATATTTTCCATAACCTCAACCTTTCAACTTTTCATGGTTGGGCTATGGGGTTTCTTCCCACTATGCATTTTTCTCATAATTCAAAACTGCTATGGGTTATATTCAGTGACATTCTATACTCAATGGACCTAAGTGGTTTCATTGCTTTCGTCCCTGATTCTTATCCCAGTTCGAACTAGGACCTAGTCTCCTTCGACTCATGCTCGCAATTCCTTAGGGTTATAAAGTTTCTCCTGAAAGCTGTCAACCCATTATGCATCTATTGCACTCCAGCATAGTTTCTCATAAACTTCCTGGACGTTGCACCCATGAGTTATGCCCTTATGCCTTCCAATACTGCTTTTGCAACAATTCTTTGTGCATACAGACAGACAGCATAGGGACAATGTGCTTTCCAACTCATAAGCACGCACAACCTCTTAGCTGCTCTGCTAGACAGCTGCGCAGCTCTACCCTTGGCCCTTGTTCACTTCATGCGTCCTTGGGCCACATATCTAAGAGATTTAATGAACGCTCTATCTGACCTTCTCCACGTAGGTTCTATCCTCTCGAATGGTCTCAATTACATGTGTACAGGGCAAATCTTTTAACGCTGAGTTTAAACTTTCCTCTGCGTCTGCATCATTCCATACGATGCACAGGTTCTGCTCCCTACACATGTTTCCTATGCGTTCCCTTAGATGCCTTTTCTTCCATCAAAGGCCTCTTCAATATATCTCTTCTGCTGCCTCTCGTAGCCAGCATTCTTCTAATGTTGAACTGGGATGGGGTTCAGTATTCTTTTCCCCACTCCCTGACTGAGATCAGTATGCTTCCCATACTTCTCAATCCATCATATCAGTAACCTTTTATTCCCTCACCAGTCAGTCCCAAATCATAGACTTACTGATGTTCTTAGGTTCTGGTAGCGTCACAAAACCTTCTAAACATAAATCTTGCCGTTTAATATGGCAGGCTTTACCTCCTGACGCTAAAAAAAAAAAAAAAAGAGGTATTACCCCTTTTACTTTTCCACCATTTTTTCTTACTCCCTCGGATTCTGTTCTCCAGACATCCTCCACATAGATACACCTTTCTCTTAGGAGGTGTATCGTTTTGGGAGTTGGGTTCCCGTTTTCGGTAATCCTCTCTGAGTCGGCTTACCATGGATTATCCACTGATCAAGCCGCCTCTATTTCTCTAATCACGGAATGAACATATATATTCTCCTTATAAGTCTCATACATTCTACGTTTGAGCCTTTCCATTCCTCTCTTCCACAGTTTGGCAAGGGAACTTCTTTCCCTCTTAATGTCATTCCTGCCAGCAGGGTCCGTGAGTTATGCACTCTTTCCATACTCACCTGACTCCGTTCCTCTGCCACTGAGTAGTTCTACGCATTCAACTTTCTATCCTTTTCAGGTAGATGTTGTATCTCCTTTCCTCAGGAAATACTCTATTAATTTTTCCTAACCTCTCTCTCTCGCCCTAGGGAGAGACTGGGTTTTCCACATTCCTGGACAGTAATGCTGCGCTTACATTCTATCTACATTGCACTGCATTCCATGTGAATTCCACTTGACTCTTTCCTTCATGCAAGGGTCAAGCTGCTACTTCCAGTGGCCACACAGACCTAATCCTTCTGATTAAGTGGTCTATATTTCCTTTCCTACCAACAAGCAGACATTTCACTACAACACTGTGGGTATCCACATACTGTTGTGTCCGTCTTAGCCTTAACAGCTTCCCTTTGGTTACTGCTGCTTGTACTTTTTTATCAGGTTGCAGCCTGGAGTCCTCTCCATACCTTCGCAGCCTATTATTGCTTACATTTGACTAGCCGGCATGCTCCATGTTTGGCCAGTCCGCCTACTCTTACTTTTTTCAATTCACTACCCAACATCCTTCCACGAACCCATTATGGTGTTGCGGATGCCCTCCGTTCCCATTTCCACCTCAGTCGTTACGCCTTTGCGCATCTGCGGTGTATCTGGTGCATTCCCGGGCATCCTCAGCTCGGTACTCACCCATTTGTGAGGACTACCATCCTGCTTGTCCTGTGAGAAAGCAAATGTTGCTTACCTGATGTAACAGGTGTTCTCACAAGACAGCAGGATGTTAGTCCTCACGAAACCCGCCCGCCACCCCGCGGAGTTGGGTTTGTATACTTTTATTTTAGTTTCGCTTGCGCTTTTTAGCTATAAGACGAGACTGAGGGAGACACCTGTGGCTCACAGGGATAATTGCAGGCTGGGCATGCTCAGTGCACCCAGTGTGCCAGTGTCAGTCAAAGCTTGTTGAAACTTTGACAGAAAAGTTTTCCGTACAGGGCTCCATCCTCGATGTCACCCATTTGTGAGGACTAACATCCTGCTGTCTTGTGAGAACACCTGTTACATCAGGTAAGCAACATTTGCTTAACTTCTTTCTCTGCAGAGCCATTATCTATGCGTAACCGTCAGTGCCAGGCCTTGTCATACTAGCTAGATGGTGTTGAGCAGAGGGAGTCCACGGAAGCCCTAGATGTAGGATTCTACCATTGATGGCAAATTTTCAACCATATTCTATGGTAATCCCTGTCAGACAGGACCAGAAAAAACTCCCTATGACAGAAAAAAGTAAGGCTGGAGTGTCAGGCGCACTGTCAGTTCTATAGAGCAGTGACTAACAAGGAACATGTAAATATATCTGTGTGTAATCTGCAGATGTCATTACAAATACATTGTTGCATTTTTATTATATGTAGGCATTACTATAGTATAAAGCACACAGTCCGCACACCTTATACTCTGCTGGACATGATGCCACATGTAAAGTGGTATAACTTTTTTTTTTTACTTACTATTTATTTATATATTTCAAACAATGCAAAGCAAAATACTTTGCATACAACAGGAAACTAGGGAAAAAATAGATAAGTATAGCAGAAACTAATACAAAAGAAAAAACGAATTTCCCAGTAACAATCAAACCGAAAACATAAGTGAGGAGAAGAGGAAAAAAAGAGCAGATTAACAGCACATCAAAGAAACAGCAATAGCATGACAAGCCTGCTCATATATGTAGATCACATAAGGATTCTAAATGGATGCTGGTAACGATGTTAAAACTCTAACGGCCTAATTTTAAAAAGCATTGACAAGTGTAAAACTGGGTTTTACTCGAGTAAGTGGGCTTTGGAAAATTGCTACGATATATGCCATTGAGTTGTCCATAGGATTTACTCACATAAGTGCACTTTACTCGAGTAAATGGCTTTTAAAAATTGCTACAATAGTATGATACATTTACGCATGTAACTTCTTTGAGAATTACCTCCTAAAAGTGTTGCTTTGGAAAAAATGGACACATACGCACACATGTGGGTCACGCACGAGCAGCGCAGATTTTGAAAAGCCGCGAAGTACGCGTGTATATATATATATATATATATATATATATATATATCAGTTCACATGTCAAAAATAAGACAGTGGAAAAGGGGTGGGGCATGGGCGGAGCATGGGCATTCTGGGGCGTGGCCAACAGTTAAGTGTGTGACTCCGTATTTTAAAACTGGAGACCATGGCGTGCATCGGTTTATTATCCGCATAACTTTACTCCTGTTCCAGATGAGGAGCAAGTCTGTAGATTTTGAGTTTTATAACCTACAGGACAGGGTGAGGGGTTTGGATCAACTGGGGGGGGGGTATGTGTGTGCAAGATAAAGAACCATAGACCTCGATATTAACTGGGAAAACTGGTGGACTAACTGGAAAAACATTAGCATGTTTTAAAATCCACCTACATATGAGCGAAAAAGCCAACGAAGTCCTATGGAAGACACACGCTGGCTGTGCTTGAGTAACCTCTTAAAATTAGGAGTACACTTATGCGTGGTTGGTGTATTTTTAAAACATACGCGCGCATGATTTAAAATTCCAGCATACCTTTGCTCATGTGCCAATACGCGCATATATGGGCTCACGCACGTACATTTTAAAATTTGCCTGTAAGTAAGTCCAAAAGAAGATTTCAATTGCTCTGGAACAAAAACTATATACCAATCGTTATTTTATTTAACAACACACCTGCAAGGACATTTTAACAAAAAACAACCACCTAAAACAAGCACATACAGCCTCAAAGTTAAAAACCCCTTCCTTCTCTCCTATATTATTCTATACAGATCTGGATAAATCCTTATAGCTTGACCCAAAAAAGCAGTATTCATATTCTTAAAGTATCATTATGGTAATAAGCTCATGTTCAGAAACAAAAGACACTAAGGGGCAGATTTTAGAAAACTTCGCGCGCGCGTACTTTTGTTCGCGCACCAGGCGCAAACAAAAACTTGGCGCATGCCGGGCCGGCCACCGGCATGCCATGGTCTGGTCTGGAGGTCGCGGCCACGCCCCCGGAACGCCCCCGATGATGCGCTGGCCGCAACACGCCCCCGCCACGCCCCCGATGACGCCCGGCCGCGACACGCCCCCGACACGCCCCCCAGGAAAGCCCCGTGACTTACGCGTGTCCCGGGGCTTTGCACGCGCCGGCAGCCTATGCAGGATAGGCTCAGCATGCGCAGGGGGGGTTTGGGGAAGGTTTTCGGGGGTTACGTGCGTAATCCTTTGAAAATCTACCCCTAAGAGTGTAGTACGTTCAATTATTTCTGGGTCAGAAGATTCAAAGGTTAAATTTTGCATATTTGTGGAAAATTGAAGATCTTGATACTGTGTTTCAGAATATAAGTTTGGTAAAAAATACACCTTGTTAATAGAAAGAATATCTCCACAGGAAATATGCAAAATTTCCAAAAATATTTCTTCAAAGTTGACGTAGGAAGTTATCCCATAACCTTAGGAAAATTAAGCAATTGTAAATTTAAATGCCTGAAATGAATCTCAAGAGCTTCTAGAAAGAACCCCACTGTCCTGAATTATTGCAGCTCTGACTGTATGGATCTATTTGATCTCATTTTCCAAATTACTAACCTTGTCAGTATGTTGCACCAACAAACGTTTACACTCTGACACCATAGGATCCAAATGGGTTAACACAGCATCATCTTATTAACACAGGCATTCAAGGACTTAGCAAAACCAGCCATCAGCTCCCAAAGCGATTCCAAGGTCACCACTGCCGGCTTTGCGGGACTTGGAAATAACTCACTCCCAAGCTGTTCTAAATTTCACAGTGCAATTCCCAAGTACAACACTCCCACACCTTGTTTCCTCTATCCAGGAGTTGGGTCATTATGGGGCTGAACACCAAGAGATCCTGGAGAATTCTCTACTGCCATCAAGGAGCGCTGACTCGACACCAATTCCAAGCTGATCTCTTCCCTTGGAGTTGCAGCTGTGACCTCATCTGCAGGCACTGGAACCAAAACAGCATAGAAGTCGTGTATCTCTCTCAGAGGTAAAAAAATGTTTGTGGAGGCTGAGAGAAATCTTATCTCCTGGTTAGCCTGATGCTCCTTTGCTGGTGCTCACAACAGGGAGTCTCTCCCTCATAAGAGCAGACCCAGGAGACACAAAGGATGTTATAGTCAGCCAGCCTGGAAAGTGAGTGGGTACAGAGGGAAAAATGCTCACCTCCCCCTTTCTTTTTGAAGGCATATTCAGGAAAATAAAATAGAAGAAAGTGAACATGCTCAGCTGTAACACATGACTCCTCACGCATCTATAGCACTGCCCCTCCCCCCATCAGATGGTGTAACGTTCACTAATATTTTTTAGCAATAACATTAAGGGCTCTGTCATTTATATATGCATGGAACAGACCACCATAGATGTGTTTGGGCATGCCTTTTCTCTTTGTCATGTCAAACGTAGCATGTATGTTCATTTGGTCAAGGTAATGGGAAGAGATGCTAAAACCTTCAGTTTGGAAGGCACATACTGATAGATGGCTATAAAGTGGAAATAATAGATTGTTTACAGGCTAGGCATAAAATAATTTCATGGCTTTGTATGTAGCAGAAATTGAATTTCATAGCTAACTGGCAGATGTGAGATAAACATTGATAGATCTAATCATAGTGACCTGTAACTTTGTAAGCAGAAATCTTCAGACACATAGTGTTAGATTCCCTATATTATGGATGTATTTCTGTGTAATAGGTTTTATGCCCACTACAGAATTCCTCTGACAGATGTAATATGTAGCTGTCCATTAATTCATGTGGCTTTGGGTGATGTTGATGGACTTTGTCATGAGTATTTTAATTGATATGGTCAAGCAAAGTTACAGGTCTTGCTTTGACTGAATTCATAATGGAACTGGCAGGATGGCAAATGCCAAACCTTAGCTGTCAGTGTGACCCTGCCGTGCAAACTCTCTGTGGCACAGGTGATGCTGGTTATGGCTGCCAGATGTGGCTTCTCATCCCAGTCACTCTTCTTATTACACCAGCAGAGAGGAGGTACAATGAGGCACTAACATCCACTCGCACAGTCATCAAAATTACCTTTTGTGTGTTGAAAAGAAATTTTCAATGCTTAGACAAAACAGGAAGAGCCTTACAGTATGATCCTCACCTAGCAACTGAGATAGTGCTGGCCTGCTGCATGTTTCACAATATAGTTTTCTGATATTTATTTATTTATTTAATATATATTTCTATACCGGACTTCACGAATAGAATTCACATCAGGCCGGTTTACATGGAACTTAGGGGATAAACAAGTGTAACCAAGAACAAGAAGGCTGAATCAAGCAAAGTTACATAAAACAGGGGCATTGAACTTGGGGGCTAGAGTAGCCAGGAAGAAAGGTAGAGCGGAAATAAGCAACAAATAAATAATATATAACTGGTTATGAGACTGGTAATTATCTCATTCCTTAGGCTGAGTTCGAAGTGGCATTTTGACTAGGGGAAGGCTTGGAGGAAAATGATATGGCTTGGAGGAGCATGATATGGCATCCTAGCTGACATGATCCAGGATCTTGAGGAAGATCCAGTGCATGTCCTGGGGAAACCACACAGAGTGATATCCAGGTTCATCTCAGATGTAATGATGGGTTGGTTGCAGGATGGCCCATCATTACATCTGTGACTCACCCTGGTTCACCACCATGATGCCACCTCCTTCCTTCCACACCCTGTCCATAAGTGCGTGCATGCACCATTGCACCAAAGATATAGGCCTTGTGATGGGAATGACAGTGGCGGCGCCGGGTAACGATATCAGAGCAGCTGGGTACTTAAAGTCCAGGCACGCTCTTCATTAATGCCTCAACAACAGGTCCCTTGCTGTGCTTGCATTGTGGGTTGCTTGGCCTCCTAAAGCCTTGTTCCTGCTTGACCTGCCTTGATCCATTCCTGCTTGACCTGCCTTTGTGTCATTCCTGCTCCTCCAGCATCTGCCTTGCTCCAGCCTTTCCTACTTCACCTTGTTCCAGCCCGTCTTGACTTTGCTCTTTCCTGTTTCTGTCTGCCCCCTACCCCTGGATTGCTTTCTTGTGCCTGACTATAGCCTGGATTCTGACTCCACCTGATCTACGCCTATCCTAACCCTTGCGTGGATACTGACGCGATCTGATCTCCACCTGCCTTGACCATTGCCTTGATACTGACACCTCCTGGTCTCTGCCTGCTATGACCATTACCTGCACACTGAAGCCACCTGATCTACACCTGCCCTAACCTCTGCCTGGACCAAGACTCTGACTATTTGCTCTTCTCTGGACTTTCGCCTAAGTCCTGCTGGCCTCAGAACCCAAGTGTGAAACCTAGAACTTGTCCCAGTGAAAGTGAGTGCACCTGCTGTCGGTGTGGGTCTAGTGGATTAACCGGCTAGGCTGTATCAACCACACCACAGTCAAGGGCTCATGTTCCGTGACAACAGAATCATAGAGTACTACTTTGCCTATAAGCACAAGACATGGCCTTTTTATATCATAGAATAAATCAATGCTGAGTGGCTGTTCCATTGCAGTTTTCCATCTCCCTTGCCTTATTTTGGATTGCTCTATAAACAAGGTAAATCTCAGGGATAAATAAAGATAGGGAGATGTTTGAATTGGCTGGAATAACAGTCAGCTATATGTTAGGCATTGCTAAGGCTTAGGCCCTATACATTATATGTCAACTGTAAAGTACATATAATAAGCATGATCCATGCATGGTTAATGCAACTCCAACATTGCTCTCTGCTTCAATGGCAAGGGGAAATATGGAAAAGAGGATTTGCATTCAGATAACAACCAACAAGGACTGAACTTCACAATCTGGGTAAAGAAATAAGCGTGGAGGTAGCTTGCTTATTACGGCGGTTACTACCCAAAACCAATTAAGCCTGATACATCACTTTGAATGCATATACAGCGTTGCTTTCTGCGTCAATGGCAGGGGGAAATGTGGAAAAGAGGATTTGCATTCCGTCAACAACCAAGGACTGAACACAATCTGAGTAAACAAATAAGCGTGGAGGTAGCTTGCTTAATGCTTATTACGGTGGTTACTACCCTAAACCAATTAAGCCTGATATATCACTTTGAATGCATATACAGCGTTGCTCTCTGCTTCAACGGCAGGGGGAAATGTGGAAAAAAGGATTTGCATTCAGACAACAACCAACAAGGACTGAACTTCACAATCTGGGTAAACAAATAAGCATGGGGTAGTTTTTGCATTCAGACAACAACCAACAAGGACTGAACTTCACAATCTGGGTAAACAAATAAGCGTGGGGGTAGTTTGCTTAATACGGCAGTTACTATCCTAAACCAATTAAGCCTGATACATCACTTTGAATGCATATACAGCATTGCTCTCTGCTGAAATGGCAGGGGGAAATGTGGAAAAGAGGATTTACATTCAGACAACATCCAACAAGGCATTGATCTGTGCAGTCTGGGTAAACAAGCATCAGGGTAACTTGCTTGATGCAGCGGTTTCTACCCTTAACCATTAAGCCTTATGCTCACAGGGGGTGGCAGCAAATTTGAATCAAATAGTTACCAACAAGGGCCATGAACTTGGTGGTTGGTGAAACAGATAAGTATGAGAAAATGTGTGGGAGCTTGCTGGGCAGACTGGATGGGCCGATTGGTCTTTTTCTGCCGTCATTTCAATGTTTCTGTGTTTCACCTTAAAGCACTAAAGCAGCCACTTACACTTTTCATGGCAGTACCGCACGCAGTTGACTCAGAACTTACGTCAGGCACACTTGTGGATACAAAAACATTCATATGTGGGCCTTGGCATTCAAAGGCCCTGTAGTGCATGCTGCTATAGTTCATAAGAGACCGAATGGATCTTAGTCAGAGCCTTTGATGGCACTTTCTTTGTCACATAGCTGGCCTTTGACCTGGCATGCGTGAGCAGGTGCTCTGGGATGTTTTTACTCCAAGCTTTCTCAGCCATAATGCCTAGTGGTTGTGATTCATTCTTACCTCATCCCATCCCTTTGGTGTGGGCTAAAAGAAACATTTAATATCGAAAGCTAACAAAAAAGAGAAATCTTTATTAGTAAGATATCTTAGAAGAACTAGAGATTACCATAAGAAGGCAAGGTAAGTGCAGACCTCCTCTATCCCCTCAGCCCCACCCCTTCCCTTAAACAGATAATCATTCCCCGAAGGTGGGGCCCCTCGTCCTCCAGATCCCCTGCACCTCTAAAGCTCTGGGCCTGGCAGCGGCCATTTTTCAAAATGGCAGAGGCCATCCAGGCCATGCCTTTGCCCCATTATGTGATAGAGGCAGCCAGCGTCATTTTGGAAAATGTCCGCTGCCGGGTCCAGAGCCTAGGGGGGTGCTCCAGGCCCCCATTAGACCACCAGGGATGAAATTGTAAGTGTAGAGGGGTACAAAGGGTGGGGATGATTAACTGTTTAAGGGGAGGGCTTGGGGGCAGAGCTTGCCACTGATCTTTAAAACATTTCTTTTTTTTCACACTATGGCTACCTCTAGGAGCAGCGTTGGTGAGTGGGATGGGGGACGGGGGGATGGGGGTCCTGTGAAGATGCCCATGGTTTTTTTCAGCACGTTGAGAGAGGTGAGTTATTTGGGACCACTGGCCCCTTTAAGATAAGGCTCCAGCAGCTAGGACAGGCGTTAGCGCCCTAATGTTCCCAGGGGAAGTTAGCTACAACTTTTGAGTTGTAGCTAGCTTCAGATCAAATAATGCGGCTTGTAATTTTTGAGGCAAGCTGTGTTATTAGATTTGCATGGTATAGGGGAGTAATGAGCTGATTGGCATACATTTGCATTCTAATCAGCTCATTATAATATGCATGGCACCGGAGACAGACTAGCATGAAGTATTTAAAATATCTCAAGTTATCCCTGCATTAGGCCATTTAGCTCAGGATAAACGGCTTAGTGCGGCTTCGTAAATGAGCCCCTTAGATTGCTTCATTATGAAGTGGAAAACGTGGAATGAACTCCAGCACATACACTGGATGAGCCACAGATGGCAGACTGCACCTTGGAAAACATTGGCAGACAGTATATACACTAAGAATGGACAGATGCTGTTGTACATAAAATTGAGGAAGAAGATAGCTATATTCGCATTTTTATAGCACACTCATTCAGCCACATCTGGGAAAATGAGATACAGTCCTAGGTTATCAAGGAACTAGTAAAGGTGCAGAGCATGTCAGATTGTTTTTTCCCTTTGAAAAAAGAAGAGTTGTGAGGGGACATGATTATAGTAGATATATACATTAAATGAATGCACAAGGATATTGTATGGGACAGCCTACCTTAGAGCAACTCGTAAAATGAACAGAAACCCTCTGATACTAATAGTATGCATGCTTTATCTCCAGAGACTTTTATTTTTACACTGAGTTGGTAAACCTGAAAAGTGTGTTTCCAGATGAGGTTACATCTACAATATGAATATGTGGAGGAGGAGAATAGCTGAGCTGCTAGAGGAGAAACAGATAAGTGCATGGCAATATAAGCCTGTCTAAGGAGATAATATTTTGGATTCATAAAGGATATAGATCACGTGGAAGACGAAATCTTTCCAGTTATTTACATTTTGCTGGAGTAGTGCAACTTGTAGTGAGCACTGGAACAACATAATTTTATGTGCTCCTCTCCCTCCTCACAGCAGCATGCAGTCCGTTTTTTCCCCTCGCCCCTCAAGAGATAACACAGTACATCGTTCCCCTAATTATTGTAATGGTTTGAAAGTGGTGTTTTTCTGAATTCCACGACAAAGAAAGTTTATTGAGGATTGGACTATAATTTTTATAAATTTCAGTTTTCGTGTTTGCTGCTGTTTAATTATTTGTTTATATTTATTTACAATATTTCTAGCCTGCTGATAGCAACATTGTTATGCTCAGCAGGTATCAAAAGAACAAAAACATTACTGACGAACAAGTAACAAAACATAGGACAGTAAAAAGAATTAAAAGAACATACAAATTATTCCTGGAAAGCTTCAGCCCACTGGTTTCTTCCTAAAAATCTTAAAATCAGTAAGGAGCTGAAGCTCATCTGGCAGCGCATTCCATACCCCAGGGCCAACAATAGACAAGGCCCGATTAGGAGTCACTTGTAAACGGGTCTTTTTAACCCTGGGAATTTCCAATAGCTTTAAATATCTGGATTGTAAAGCTCTCCTAGGCGCCTAAGCAGTAACTATAAGTTACTTAAAAAAGAAGGTGCTGTAATTTTTTGGGATTTAAAGATTAATATGAGGATTTTAAATTTAAACCCTTGCCAGACTGGCAACCAGTGTAGCTCCTTAAGCAAAGGAGATTTAAAAATCAATCGTGCAGTTGAAATCTGTAAAAAGTTAGAGGAATAAATAAGGAATTGCTGTAGACCATGGTAGTAAAAATAAATGCCTGGTTAAGTGTGCGGAAATCAGAAACACCTAGGAATGGACGCCTACAGTCCGACTGTAAGGACCATTCGCAAGCGATGTGAAAAAGTTAATATAGAATCAAGATAAAAGCTCAGGCTACGCAGTTTCGGAAAATGTAATGGTCTCGCCATTGGAAGAAAATCGTAGACCTGATTGGCAGGCTTGTGGGTGAGCAAACCAGAGGGCTTCAGTTTTAGAGGCATTTAAGATGAAGGCATTCACAGCCATCCAATCTTGTAACTGTGGACAGGCAATTTCTTCTTATTTATTTATTTATTTATTTGTTTGTTTGTTTTTCTATACCGACATTCGATTCGAGATATCACACTGGTTTACATACAACAGGATGTCTAAAGGCAGGCCTTTCGGTGACATGGTACAGCGTAACAGACTAACCAAGAAAATATAAAAAGAACTTGTTTTACATAAAAACTATCTTAACCGAAAATATGTTCTGAAATTAACTTACTATGTACAATAGCAGACAGAAACATTATCATGTACCAGAAATTACAAATGAAAGTCGTCCACGGTGACATCTAAAAATTATATTCAGTGACTCTAAAAGATCACAGAAAGGGGTTTAAAACAAATTTTAAAAAACCGGAGGATAAAGTTGACCTTTGGGGCACTCCCACCAACCTTATTTGCTGTAACCTGGATTTTAGATAAGAATCGAAACTGAAATCCTCAAATTGCTAAGTCTGGATAGTAGTAAGGCATGGTTAATAGAATCAAAGGTGGCAGTGATATCTAAGTTGATAGCAATTACTCCAGACCCAGTATCTAGTTTTCAAAAGATAATCGTTTATACAAATTAAAAGGGTTTCTGTACTGTGGTTTGCCCTGAAACCACATTGATTATTATGAATTTTTTGATCACAAAGAAACTCATTCAACTGCTTAAAAGCTATATTCTCAAGAAGCTGCCCTATTACGTTTGCGGTTGGAAATTCAATGGCTATGTTATAGAAACGCTTGTACAGTGATTGATGCTTATCTACAAAGCTGCGATCTAGTTGTGTGAACTTCTTTAAATTTAACACTTCAAAATAATTTATGTTCTTTTTTCCCCACAATGAAAAGTCCCCAGTTTAAGAGGTCAGTTTATATGCTTGTGCTTCTATTATCCAGACTGTAGACCAAGAACATAACTTTGGGCCTGGTTCAGTGTCATGTTCTGTGCTTTGCCACATGAAGGATCTGGGTTCAATTTCCATGCCAGGCTTCTGTTCTCTGGCCTAGCCAGGGCTGGAGATAATGTGGAGGCAGCATTCATGGTTTCTCTTGTGGAGTATCAGCTGTTGCACAAGAGTGACACCTAATGGCCAGACTCAGGTTGCATACTTACCGGCATCCAGAATAACTTTCTGTTGCATTGAGTACTATACTTCAATAGCTGGGTTAAGTTGGGAAGGGGGATTACAATTTGAGGGATACCCCCAAATAGTTGCGAATGAAGGCTTATGGCACTACACCCTGCCAGAGAATGATTCTCATTGATCTGGAAGCAGAAAAAGAGCAAATGAATAGTTGTGCCTAAAAATAATACAACTATCTTTAAAGTGTAGAAGATTGTCAATGCATGGTCTGTTGTAAAGTTCCACAAAGTATACTATGGGCCAGATGTACTAAACTGTTCCCATGCATTGGGAACAGTTTCAACCTGTGCTTATTAATGAGGTTGCTCAGGTGATTGCTTCAATTAATGTGCATTAAACCTTTGTGATACTGCAATTTTAAAAGCATTGCATGTTGATATCTGTGTTTTTGTGCTCATGATTGTTAATGTATCTTTAACTAAAGGATATCTTTCAGTCTGGTTAGGGTTACCCCAGCATGCAATGGAGTAAAATTAGGACTGGATCAACCTGTTCCAAAAATCTGGTTAATATATGGTTCAATATCTCCTATATTGAAAAACCTTAAATTTTATCCTATCAGTCCCAGCAGCTACCATCCCATTCCTTCTCTTCCTTTTCCAGTAAAGATGTTAGAGACGATAGTGTTAAAACATTTTCAGGAGGTCCTTATAAACATAGAAACTTGATGGCAGAAAAAGACCATATGGCCCATCTACTCCTGAGTTTACCCCCTTTCAGCCTCATCCTATAACCCCTCATCTAGAGCCTTCTTTCCATTGAAAGAGGCCCAGCTCCTGTGCACAGAAACCTTTGAGATATTTAAATGTCTCTATCATATCTCCTCTATCTCACCTTTACTCAAGGGTATACATGTTTAGATCTTTAAGTCTATCCTCATATGCTTCAGAATGAAGACCACTGACCATTTTAGTAGCCTCCCTCTGGACCGACTCCATCCTGTTTATTTCCTTTTTAAGGTGCGGTCTCCAGAATTGTACACAGTATTCCAAGTGAGGTCTCAACTGGGACCTATACAGGGGCAGTATCACCTTCCCTTTTCTGCTGACCATTCCTCTCCCTATGCAGCCAAGCATCTTTCGATCTTTTGCCATCATGTTATCTACCCTTTTGGCCACATTAAGATCATCAGATACAATCACCCCCAGATCCCACTCTTTGTATTTAGAAGAATTTCACCTCCAATATTGTACCTCTCCCTTGAGTTTTTGCATTAAATCTTAGTTGCCAGACCCTAGATAATGAGAATAATATACTTGAGCAATATCGGTTTGGATTCTATCCTGGACATAGCACTGATATTCTTTTGCTGACCAGTCTTGATTTGTTCAGATGTGGGTCTGAAATGTTAACTAGCTCTATGTTTATTCTTTTGGACATTTCTGAGACTTTTGATAACTGTAAATCATCAGATACTTTTGTCTCACTTAATGGAACACAGAAATATCAGGAACTGTATTAAAATGGTTGTCTTATTTTTGCCTCATTGTAGACAGCGGATGAGAGCGAATCATTGGACCTCAGGTTAGTATTCTGTAAAACAGGTGTCTCACAAAGGTCTGCCTTGTGTTGCACCGGAAGGTGGACCCTTGGCCTGGTGCAGGATTGGTAGGCTCCCTGGTCGGACCTAGAGAGCGCCTGCCACCAGGAGGTGGAGCACAGGAGGAGACAGAGGCTAGCTGGAGCTTCACCAATAGCAACATGGGGTTCCCTCAGGTTGAGCCCTTGGTTACCTGGGCTGCCTGATCTTAGGTGGACCTCGTAGGATCTCCAAGAGATAAAGTTCAAAGGTGTGCCCACCACGACCAAGGGTGCGCGGTCGATGTTCAGGTCAGGGAATCCAGGAGCCAGAGAAGGCCAGAACAGAGTCTCTGAATGAAGAGCGAGGATCAAGGCCAGAGTCAAGGATAGCATGGTCAGCCAAAGCAGGGGTCAGTACCAGTGGTCAGTCTGAGGATGGTCAGTCAAAGGTCATGTTCCAGGCAGTGGTCAGACGTGGTCAGTGATCAGGCAGAGGTCGGTTCCAGGCAGCGTGCAGGCATGGTCAATGGACAAAGCAGAGGTCAGTTCCGGGCAGCGTTCAGACGTGGTCAAGGAAACAGGCAAAGGTCAAATCCAGGTGGTGATCAAATGTAGTCAAAGTAACAGGCAGAGGTCAGTACCGAGAAGACAGTCCGGATGGTACTACCTGGGTAGACGTAGGAACAGGAGGATGCTGGAACAAGATGCTGGAACAGACGACTGGAACAAGACACTGGAACAGGAGACTGGAACAAGACACTGGATCAGGAAGGCAAACTAGATATCACAACATGATTGACCTGATTGCCAAGGCAAGGAAGTGAGGTCAGACCACTTCCTTTTAAGCAGCGATCAATCAGGGTGCACTGCGAGCTGGGATCCACCCCTGGCCCTTTAAGAGGCTGGGCGGTCCACGCGCGCATGTGCCTAGGGGTGGGGCCAACGCCACGGGGGACGCCGAGCCCTGCCGTGAGGCCTGGTCCGGAGCGGGAGTGCAGGGGGACTGGAGATGCCGTGAGCTGGAAGTGGCCATGGAGGGGACGTGCCCGGAGCTGGTAGCTGAGTGAGCAGGCCTGGCCGTGGAGCGTACGCGGCCGAGAAGGGCAACACCTTTGCTAGGTAATATTTATTTGTACCCAGTCTGTAGCCTGCTTGTAAATTTGGGCATTGGCTACATACTGTAGCAGATGATATCCATGTTTTTTGTGTCAGTTGTGACTACATTGAGTGATGCAAGCTATCTGCACACTATTACATCATGGATGGCTACCAATAGATTAATGCTTAACAGTGGAAAAGTAGAGTTAATAGTGCTGAGTAGATTTCCTCTTAATGACCTCCCTCCTCCTTTCAATTTGAAGAATGGGTCATTCCTGTTTTTTACCGAGTGAGATATTTAGGAGTGCGCTATTAGAATTTGGCCTGTCTGTACATTTTACAGATAAAAGCGGTAACGGAAAATGCATTTTTAAACTGCATCTTTTGCAGAGGTTGAAACTGTATTTATCGCTTGAGGATTTCTGCACAGCCCTGCAGGCTCTGGTGCTATTGAGGTTGAATTATTGCAATTTGCTCTATGATGGATTACCAGCAACTGTTTTGAAAAGCCTGCAGGCTGTGCAGAACACAGCTGCAAGAATCCTAACCAGATCCAAGCTTTTAAGGATCATATTTCTCCTGTTTTGCGATCACTTAAAAAAAAAAACAACTAGTTGCTTATATTCCGGAGGATCAGACTCAAAATTGTGACCCTGATACATCATGCTTCGTGCAAGCATACATTTATGTTTATCAGTTCTTGGTTAAGAATCTATAAACCTAGCATAGCGCTGAGGTCAACTGAGTGAATTGTTTTTGATTTTCTATTCGGCAAGCTTGTCTGGCTGAAACTCAGAGATAACTTTCTGTTGCTGCCCAGCAATTATGGAATGCTTTCCCTGATGAAATCAGAGCAATTAAGTGTTTCTTATCTTTTAGAAGGCAGGTGAAAGCACTGTTTTTAGGCAGGCATATGCTAAGTTTGACACGTGATTAATGTGCTGCATTTATTTAGACAGGATGGCTAGATATTTTATTTAGGCAGGATGGCTAGATACTTCCTGATTTATGCTCTAGTTTCTGCTGGATTGTTAGTCTTTATGTAATATAATATTATTGCTATTTGTTGATTGCATGGTTTTGTTTTATGTTCGTACATTTGTTACCCACCAAGTATGCTGAGTTGTGTGGGATGGAAATTTTAAAAACAAGTAAATAAATAAGAGGTTTTCCCTATTTTTTTGTCTATGGCAAAAATGCATAGTATATGTGGCCCTATATCTAATTTAATATCCTGAGGCCCCCATGTCAGCTCAAATTTGCCAATACAACATACTTTCACGAGTCAGTTGAAACAAGAATCTACAAATGGGCTTTTGAAAATTGCTATGATCTATGCTGCTTTTACGCTCATAGCAGCTCTGGAAATTCACTCCTTAGATTGTAAGCCCTCTGGGGATAGGGAAATACCTACAGTACCCGAATGTAAAATGATTTGAAGTGCCTGAAAAGAGAAAAATTAATCCTATAAATAAATAAATAAATAAATAATTATGACTGAAAGCGCTATGTTGTTTGTATGTATTCCATTCCTTTCCATAAAATCCCTGTTGTATGTTTGCAAAATATTGTTGCCATGTAATTTTCTAGATGTAAAGGTAGATAATAGAATACAATACGGAGCCATATCTTATCTTAAGCCTGTGGTCAGAAAGGCTGTCATTGTACGGGATGTCATTTTGACTAATTGGTTTGACTGTTGTGCCCTATTGGTCAAACTAGCATTACAGGAATTACTAAATGTGTTCTTGTCACGAAGGTTAAAAAAAAAAGGGGGATTCTGCAGTCTTCATTATCCTTTGCAATTGTAAAAACATCAATTACTTTCCCAGCATACATCCATGGACGCTGTTGGAAGCAAGGCTTTCTGTGCACAGAGGCTTTTCTGGTTAGTTTGTGACCATAATGACTTTTTATAGGCAAACTGCAAGTTTGTTCACTATATCTTTGTGTATTTGAGCAATGGTTTGAGAACAGAGCTGAGAACCTGGAAAATCCTGCAGTGGTCCACTACCGATTTCTTATGGAGAGGGCCTCTCACCAGCTTTCCTTCTTTGTGAGAGATTTTGTTCTTATAAAATAATTCAAAAAGATGCTCTTTGGAGCATTTAGGAGCCCTCCTCCAGCACATTACCAGACTTCTGTTTGATTTTTCTCTGTACCACTCTGTCTGTGGCCTTGAGTAAATCATTTAATTTTCTTGCAGCTGATGTAATAAAAACCGGACCAAAATCTGCATTTTAATACCATGTGCATTAAAAGATCATTGCCCCACTTGATGCTATAAACTAATGATATGCAAATCAAATTGGTGCAAAAAATGTCAATATTGCAGTTAAAATCAACATGCAGAAAACCATGGTAAAAATGGCAGTAAAAACCGATGCTAGTTTGCAAAACTCCTGAGGGGTCCCTGTCGGTTGATAGATGCAACATAGACAGACATGTAATGGTGCACAGATATCCTTAAGAACATAAGAATTGCTATACTGGGTCAGACCAAGGGTCCATCAAGTCCAGCATCCTGTTTCCAACAGTGGCCAATCCAAGTCACAAGTGCCTGGCAAGTACCCAAACATTAAATAAATATCAAGCTACTATTGCTTAATAATTAATAGTTTATGAATTTTTCTTCTAGGAACTTATCCAAACCTTTTTTAAACCCAGTTACACTAACTGCTGTAACCACATCCTCTGACAATGAATTCCAGAGCTTAACTATGTGCTGAGTGGAAAATAATTTTCTTTGATTTGTTTTAAATGAGCTGCTTGCTAACTTCATGGAATGCCCCCTAGTCCTTCTATTATCTGAGAAAGTAAATAACCGATTCACATTAACTTGTTCATACTTTCATGATTTTGTAGACCTCTATCTCAGTTGTCTCTTCTCCAAACTGAACAGCCCTAACTTCCTTAGCATTACCTCATAGGGCAGTATTTCCATGCTCCTTATCATTTTGGTCGCCTTTCTCCTCACTTTCTCCAGAGCACCTATATCCTTTTTGAGATGCGGCGACAAGAATTGCACACAGTATTCAAGGTGCAGTCTCATCATGGAGCGATACAGAGGCATTATGACATTTTCCGTTTTATTCACCATTCCCTTTCTAATAATTCCCAACATTCTGTTTGCTTTTTTGACTGCCGCAGCACACTGTACCGACGATTTCAATGTGTTATCCACTATGACGCCTAGATCTCTTTCTTGGGTAGTAGCACCTAATATGTTGCTACCACCAAAGGAAGTCCCTGGTGGTAGGTGGGCCTTCCTTTGGTGGTTTGGTGATTTGAAGAGAGAAGACCCAACAGGACCTTCACCTATACCAGCCCATGCTCCCCGCAGGTTGAGCTCTTGGGTGCTGGGGCTGGCAGAACTTAGGCACAGGCCTCTCTTGGTGACAGACCATAGGATAGCAGGCAGAAGATATGTCAGACATACCAAGGGTCGAGGCAGGCAGCAGGCTAGGAGAAATAGAGGCCAGGCAGAAGATCAGGGCAGGCAGTGGATAAGTGGAATCCAGAGAACAAGCAGGGTCGGAGCCAGAAGATCAATCCAAGGAAATGGGGGGTGAGGAAGAGGCTGGAGGAGGACTCGAGCAGATGGGAGCAGGAACAGGAACAGGACCTGGAACTGGAGCAGGAGGAGGATCCAGAACAGGAGGCAGAAGAACAGCGGGTGAAGCCGGGATCAAGACGAATACAACACACACTCTCAAGGAGCTGGACCTGTTGCTGAGGCGAAGAGGAGGTGGCAAAGCAGGGTATTTATACCTGCCTTTCCTGATGTCATCATCCTGGGCCACAGGGATCTTTCCCGCCACTGGCCCTTTAAATCATGCCAAGGCAAGCGTTCATGCACCTAGGGGGCCCATGGATCCCTCCGGCGTTGGCGGCACCAGGAGCACTGTGAGCAGGCCACAACGGTGGAGGACCGCACTGGACGGCAGCAACGGAGGGGAAAGCTGGAATGGGCCTCTTGTTCATCCAGGAGAGGGGACCCAGCCACACTCTCCAAGGGCCTAACACACTGGCTTTATAGATTACTTGATAGGCCTGGAGAAGTTTTCTCGTTCAAGATCTTTATCGACCAGTTTACTATTCCAAAACTATAGGCGAGTGCGGGAACTGCAAGTTGATTAATAGCTTGTGTGTTCTTTTGTGCTGTTAAAACATTTTTCAAAAAAAATTTCAGTCTCCTTTGCTATACTTTACTGGTCTTTTTCTCTCTGTAATGTATGCTGAATTGTTACACTTTTAACCACCTCCAGATATTTGTTTACCCCTTTCTGCTCAAGTTCTTTAATGCTACAGTCCTCAGTCAGGGAGATGGTTTTCAGTTTTGCTTAATTTTCCTTTACAGAAAGCTGCCTTAGCACATTTATCCAGGCCCAATGTCATCCTGATGTTATCTGAGAAACTCTTCACTATTCTGAGCTGCTCTGCTAAATGATGATGGTGACAGCTGTAAAGCTTCAAGTCATCTACAAACAGTTGGTGCCTGCGGATCATTAGTGTCTCTGCAATGAAAGTAAAATCCATAGCCCAAGGAGTTAATGAATTCTCAGAAGATTAAGTGGCAGGCAAAACAAAAGAGGAGAATGGGAAACTCCCTGAAATATTCCTTGCTGGAATGACATATTGACCATTTTTGTAATTCAGTTGGAGCGTAGTCTGCCACATTTTCATGGTGCTGCCACAATAAAAAATGGATTTTTTAAACTCCATACACTAAAGAGAGTCAAACCCCTACTACACTCCCACAACTTCCGTACAGTTCTACAAGCCATGATCCTGTCCAAGCTTGACTACTGTAACACCATCCTACTAGGCCTACCAAAAAACACTTTACAACCTTTACAAATGCTGCAAAACGCCGCTGCCCGTATTCTTACCAACACACACCGTCACGAGCACATTACACCAGTCCTCCAATCTCTACATTGGCTACCAGTAGCATCTAGGATAATTTACAAATCCCTAACACTCATACACAAAGCCATTCATAACCAAAATATGCAATGGTTCTCTGAATCTCTCATTTTCCGTAAGCCAAATAGACCAACAAGAACACAACACCAGGCGAAACTCCTGACACCTTCTCCCAAACTAACTAAACATGTTTCCACCAGGGAGCGCTCATTTATCATAGCCGGAACTTACCCTTTGGAATAAAATGCCCACCAACCTACGCCAGGAACCCTGCCACAAGAAATTTAAGCAGAACCTGAAAACCTGGCTATTCAAACAAGCCTACCCATGACTGACTCGATGCCCTTTGATCTGCTGTTACCCCCCCCCCCCCATGTGACCACCTCCCTGTCTTATGACCTCTTGAGATGCCTCCTACCTATGCTTATCTTTTAACCATTCCACTGTGCTCCCCTCCCCCTCTCTCAAGATAGGATCCCTCTTTCCCTATCTCTACTGTCACAATGTATATATCCCAATGGAATATGTCCGTAGTAACTCCTAAACAAGCTTTTCCCAGGTTTCCCCTCTCCCTTGATTTGTAATTTTATCCAATCATTTTATATTTATCATTGTTTACATGTATTGAACTGTTATCATATACCTCTAACCTTTGTTGTATATGTTCATTGTAAAGCCTGTTGCTGTGTTTTGTTACGCTGTAAACCGAGGTGATGTCACAAACGTGCCGCGGTATATAAAAACCCTTAAATAAATAAATAAATAAGAAATAATACTCAGTCAATCCAGGATTCTTTGTGTACATTTTAAGGCAGTGTATTATCCAAGAATGTGGAATGCTAGCAAAACCTTTTTTATAATCGGTAACTTTCAAACCGGTGCCGGGTGTATATTTGCGTGTGTGCGACGGCCTGTGCCCAGTGAATCTAATAGCGCTTATCACATGCAAATGCATGTAATTGAGGCTATTAATCATTCACTCCCGATTCAAAAAAAAAAAATATGCGTCTAGGTCACACATTTAGCGATCAGAAATTAACGCCTGCCTGGAGCATAACTTGCACCATGCATAACCCTGGAAGAGGTGTTAATAGCTGAGCGCTCTTAAAACTAGTACAGAAAAGCAGGAAAAAAACTGCTTTCCTGTACTGCATCCTACTTAATATCATTGCGATATTAAGTAGGAGGAAAAACAAAACAAAATAAAGTTAAAAAAAAAAAAACCATCGGCAGTTGGGTGCAGGAAATGGACGCTGAAATGACGAGCATCCATTTCCGGAATCCCCTGGCTGTGCGGCGTTTAGGGAAACCAATGCCAATAAACTCGGCGTTGGTTTTCCTAACCAGCGGAGGGCCGACACCGATCGGGTTCTCATTAGCAAGGAGGCACTAGGGGCGCGCAAGTGCATGGCGCCCCCAAGGGGGGTGTCTGTGGGCACATTAAGAAAGCAGGCGCTGAATGTTCAGCACCTACTTTCTGCACGTATTTATTGCATCAGCCCCCATGTGGGGTTGGAGGACCTATCTCTTAACTGGGTGAACTGGGGACGAACTGATAAAATTGGAAATGGCGTTGGCGTGCACTCCTATTAAAATCCTCTAATTTACGTGGTAGAAGCTGTATATTTGTGCATACTTGCGTGCCTCCACTTAAAATGTGGTGCACATGTGCCTGCAGCCAGGCTATCATTGTGCGTACATACACGCACAATTTATAAATCAGCCACATCCCTGGACGCGGGATCACAAATGTGCGCACAAGTTGAAATTACCGTCAACTTGTTCAAAGTGCATTATAATCAGTGCATACATAATGGCAACAATGCTGTGGCGACCGACAGGAGCAAGAAACTAAAAAGGACACAAATGACCTAGACTAAGAAGAAGAATAAGGGCAGCCTTCATACACCAGAAACAAACTCTTGGGAGGACAATAATCCTTCAACATTGTTCCTGCAAGATAAACAGTCAACTTCCTCCCGATGCTCACATGGGACTGAGTTCTACACCACAGGTCCTTCAATTAAAAAGGCCCTATTATGGGTTTCCAGAAGTTGAATATTTCAAAAAGATGGAACTGCAAACAGGCCAAGTACAAAAGGTAAGAGAGTGAATAAGGTGCCAAGACCTCTCCCAGATAAAGAGGGCCTGCGCCATGCATAACCCTGTAAAGATCCTATAGGGATCTCCACTAGGAGATGACTCCAGTGTTAGGACTTAGGAGTGTAACCCGCGTCCAACTGCGGGTTATACAGTGCGCTCGGCTGAGCACTCTGTATTGGATCTGCCCCATGGTTTGATAGCCTTCACTCCCCCCGTTATCCATGACCCTTAAAACCCCCACAGATCGCGGGCCGGCTGTCGGATGGCGAGTGCAACCTACACCTGTCTGGAGGCAGGCGCAACTTCTAAGTTAAAGGTAAGGGGGGGGGGGGTCTTAGGTAGGGCTGGGGGGCGGGTTAAGTAGGGGAAGGGAGGGGAAGGTGCGGGGGATGGAAGGAAAGTTCCCTCTGAGGCTGCTCCGATTTTGGAGCGGCCTCAGAGGGAATGGAGGAAGGCTGCGCGGCTCGGCACGTGCAAGTTGCACAATTGTGCACCCCCATGCGCGCGCCAACCCTGGATTTTATAACATGCGCGCGGCTACGCGCGCATGTTATAAAATTGGGCGTAGATTTAAAAGTCTGGCCCAGTATGTGGAATATTGGCCCCTTATGGGTCAATATTCAAAGGTTTTGTCCAACTAAGCTTGAGACTTAACTGGACAAACCTGTGGTTTTAAATATCAAGCTCCGTGCAGCAGATAAGTCATTACCCGGCTAAAACTCACCGAGACAAAAATAAAAGGCAGTGCAGGGCACTCTGGGAACATGGATTTAGCTTAATTGGGTAGCACTGAAATTTAGCCTTAGCCAAATAATTTCACCTGGGTAAGTCTGGTAATGGTGGATATCGTTAGCAGGACTTGTTTGATGGTAAGTTAAAAAAAAAATGTTATGACCCAATCCCCTCCCCCGCCCTTCTGCCAAGTTTAAAAAAAAAGAAAGTCCTGGGCATTTCTTGCCTGAGCCCCTCCTCCAACCATTCAGGCTGATACAGTACAATGCGCACTGTTAGCCCAGGTTTGGATGCGCGTTTTGGACGCGCTAGCTTTACCCCTTATTCAGTAAGGGGTAATAGTGCGTCGAAAACGCGCGTCCAACCCCCCCGACACTAATAGCGCCCGCAACATGCAAATGCATGCTGATGAGCCTATTAGTTAATCCCGCGTGGTACAGAAAGTAAAATGTGCAGGCAAGCCACAAATTTTACTTTAAGAAATTAGCGCCCACCCAAAGGTGGGCGTTAATTTCTGCCGGCGCCGGGGAAGTGCACAGAAAAGCAGTAAAAACTAGGGATGTGAATCATTTTTTGACGATCACACTTTTGGCCAGCTTGGGGGGGCCTCCTACCGCGAATCGTTTTTCCGTACGGAAAATGGCGCCGGCCGTACGGCAACACGATTCGACTGCAGGAGGTCGTTCCGGACCCCCGCTGGACTTTTGGCAAGTCTTGTGGGGGTCAGGAGGCCCCCCCAAGCTGGCCAAAAGTCCCTGGGGGTCCAGCGGGGGTCCGGAACGACCTGCAGTCGAATCATTTTTCCGTACGGAAAAACGATTCGCGGTAGGAGATCGTTCCGGACCCCCGCTGAACTTTTGGCAAGTCTTGTGGGGGTCAGGAGGCCCCCCCAAGCTGGCCAAAAGTCCATGGGGGTCCAGCGGGGGTCCGGGAGCGATCTCCTACGCTCCTGACATCGGGGGGACAAAAAAACAAAATGGCGCCGGCGCTACCTTTGACCTGTCATATGACAGGTCAAGGTAGCGCTGGCACCATTTCTACAACGCACGGAGGTCCGAGAGTAAAAGATCACACCGGGACCCTTCCTCTGGACCCCAGGTAATTTAAGGCATTTTGGGGGAGTTCGGGAGGGTGGGGGATTTATTTTAAAGGGTCGGGGTGGGTTTTAGGGTTGTTTTAGTGTGCCGGTTTTCCCGCCCTCCCCCTTCCTCTCCCCTTCCCCCGATTTACAATTTTTTAACGATAAATCGGGGAAATTGTTATTGTATCGCGGCTCTAACGATTTTTGACGATTTAAATTATATCGGATGATATTTTAAATCGTCAAAAAACGATTCACATCCCTAGTTTTTACTGCTTTTCTGTGCACTTCCCCGGCGCCGGCAGAAATTAATGCCCACCTTTGGGTGGGCGCTAATTTCTTAAAGTAAAATGTGTGGCTTGGCTGCACATTTTACTTTCTGTACCATGCGGGATTAACTAATAGGCTCATCAGCATGCATTTGCATGTTGCGGGCGCTATTAGTGTCGGGGGGGTTGGACGCGCGTTTTCGACGCACTATTACCCCTTACTGAATAAGGGGTAAAGCTAGCGCGACGCCGGTAAAATTAAGCGTCGCCTGTCAAACTCGCTGACAGCCGCCGCTTCTGTCAAATAGAGGTGCTAGGGATGCGGTAGTGTCCCTAGCGCCTCCTTTTACCGTGGGTCCTCATTTGCATAGGCCACCCTCCTGAATCGCACGCCCAGGACAGTGGCCTATGTGCTCGTCAGCTCTCCCGCGCGTTTTTCTATATCGGCCTGATTCTCCTGACAAATGTAAAAAAATATGTCCTGGGCGTTGTAGAAATGGCGCCGGCGCTACGTTTGACCTGTCATATGGACCCCAGGTAATTTAAGGCATTTTGGGGGGGTTCGGGAGGGTGGGGGATTTATTTTAAAGGGTCGGGGTGGGTTTTAGGGATCGGGGTGGGTTTTAGGGATGTTTTAGTGTGCCGGTTTTCGATTTACACGATTTATACAATATTTAAAAAACCCAAACTGCGACGATCCGATTCCCTCCCCCTCCCAGCCGAAATCGATCGTTAAGACGATCGATCACACGATTCACATCTCTAGTAAAAACTGCTTTTCTGTGCACCCTCCGACTTAATATCACGGCGATATTAAGTTGGAGGCCCCAAAAGTAAAAAAAAAGTAAAAATCGGCCTGCGGGTCGGAAGACGGACGCTCAGTTTTGCCGGCATCTGTTTTCCGAACCCATAGCTGTCAGCGGGCTCGAGAACCGACGCCGGTAAAATTAAGCGTCGCCTGTCAAACTCGCTGACAGCCGCCGCTTCTGTCAAATAGAGGTGCTAGGGACGCGGTAGTGTCCCTAGCGCCTCCTTTTACCATGGGTCCTCATTTGCATAGGCCACCCTCCTGAATCGCACACCCAGGACAGTGGCCTATGCGCTCGTCAGCTCTCCCGCACGTTTTTCTATATTGGCCTGATTCTCCTGACAAATGTTAAAAAATATGTCCTGGGCCACAGTGGCTCAGTTCACCCTCCTATAAGTTTTATTTTTACATAAGAACATAAGATATGCCCTACTGGGTCAGACCAAGGGTCCATGAAGCCCAGTATCCTGTTTCCAATCCAATCCATGAAGCCCAGTATCCTGTTTCCAATCCAAGTCACAAGAACCTGGCAAGTGCCCAAATATTAGATAGATCACAAGCTACTATTGCTCATTAATTACTGTAATTGCAGTATATGGATTTATCCTCTAGGAAGTTAACTAGACCTTTTTTAAACCCATGTACACTAACTGCTGTAACCACATCCTCTGGCAATGAATTCCAGTGCTTAACTATGTGCTGAGTGAAAAAGATTTTTTTTCTATTTGTTTTAAATGAGCTACTTGCTAACTTCATGGAGTGCCTCCTGGTCCTTCTGAGGGAGTAAATAACCAATTTACATTAACTTGTTCAAGTCTTTTCATGATTTTTTAGACTTCTATCATATCCCCCTCAGTCATCTCTTCTCCAAACTAAATAGACATAACTTCTTCAGCCTTTCCTCGTAGGGCAGCCATTCCATGCCCCTTATCATGTTGGTTGCCCTTCTCTGTACTTTCTCCAGTGTAGCTATATCCTTTTTGAGATGTGGTGACCAGAACTGCACACAGTATTCAAGATTGTGCTGCATAACTTTACTTTGTGCTGCATAACTTTACTTCTGCTATGGACGCAGTGTAAGTTATAGAATAAAGATAAATAGGCAGATCTGTGGGGGTTTTAAGGATCATGGATAACGGGGGGAGTGAAGGCTATCAAACCATGGGGCCGAGCGCACTGTATAACCCGCAGTTGGATGCAGGTTACACTCCTAAGTCCCAACACTGGAGTCATCTACTAGTGGAGATCCCTATGGGATCTTTACAGGGTTATGCATGGCGAGGGCCCTCTTTATCTGGGAGAGGTCTTGGCACCTTATTCACTCTCTTACCCTTTGTGCTTGGCCAGGAAATCCATTTGCAGTTCCATCTTTTTGTAATATTCAACTACTTCCCTCCTTCCCCTTCTTAAAAATGTGGGCACCAGCCCCCAAACATTAAAACGCTTCCCTGTACCCTAGCGAGAAAAGGAGAAGCTCCTCCTGTAGGGTGAAAATCTACGTGCTGGTACAGTTAGATATTCATTTATTCGCTTCAGTGGAGCCAGGATTGGTTGCTTTACTGAGAGCTGACCAATTCCCATTCAGAACTGATTGGTAGCAGCCTGACCTTTAAGGCGGGCCTCAGTGACCTTGGGGAGGTGGGCATCGGCATTGAGAGCGTATTTTGCTGGAATCCAGCCAGGCTTAACACCATGGAGGCGATCCAGTGGGCTGGATGGGCGCAGTCCCTTTCGGTTATGGAGCTGATCTCAGACTGGCTTGCTGCTCTTCTATTCCTTTAAAATTGCTGAATAAAAGATTAAAAACAGTTTTCATACTGTTCTCCAAACTGTTATTTTTATTATGTGTTTTGGTTAGAAACTGCATCTTAGAAATCCAAATTCATGGAAGAGAAAAGAGTCCATCAGAACTGTAAGAAATGATTTATCACATTCTGGAATTTCAGAAAAAATGGAGAAACAATTCCAGCAAGAAATCTCAAAGCACATGTAAGTGTAGTAGCCTACAATTATTTGTTGCTACATCTTCTCACAGACTACCACATTTTGGCTAAGTTTTGAATGTATTAATTATTTCCACATACGTTTACATATTAACTCTCATAAAACATTCATGTAAATGGTTTTTATATGTTTCTTGCAATGAAGGAATTAATGGTACATTCCACATTAAACTTTTCATTGCAACTTGTGTCAGATATTTGTAAAATGTGTACTATTTAATACGTAAGTACCAATACTGAGTGTGCATTTCAGGTACAAAGAAGATGGTAGGGATAGCTTAGAAAAATAAGTATATCCATCCAACACAACAAGAAAACCATTATGCAGTTAATAATGAAAAGAATGGAAAATAATTTTACTTTTTTACATAGTTGTGAATTGTCTGTGCAATCAGAACTCCATTTCTTTAACCATAAAAGAAGGCACTGGATAATATCTATATCTATATCTATATATATTGAAATGACCAACTAACATGTTGGAACATGCATCATGACACCATTGTGTAGTCATAGTTACAAAATGGACACATGGTTAAGCTGCCTGCCTTTCTAGCAGGTGTATTGTTCTTTGCTACAGGAAAATATAAAGGGAAATTAGACCACACTATGCCTGACTGAGCTCAGTGTTCATATATTTGTTTACAATGTGCTGATATAAATTTGTATTCCTCTATGTTTCTCTTGCAGAATTAGATTTATGCCAAGAGGATCAATCCAGATGGTTGACTTTGTTTTTTTTCCATCAGTATATACTATGTATCCATTTAATGGGGAGAGATACTTATTCACACTTTGCTTTTTGACTTGTAGCAGTCTCTCTTTTACTTTGCAGGATCTATGGTGGATTTTAAGAAGCTTTACATTTTATCATTTAAAAGCTTGACTATACATTAATGCAGGGATGCTCAAACTGGTCCTGTGGCCCCCCCAGTCAGTCAGAGTTTCAGGATATTCCTAATGAATATGCATGAGAAATATTTGCATACACAGAAGTT